>NW_027116829.1:1357276-2714553 GCF_024137725.1 Prorops nasuta | reverse complement strand
GTCCCGGGGGGGTACTTAGAGGGGTCTTGGTGGGGTACTTAGGGGGGGTACTTAGGGGGGTCTTGGGTGGGTACTTAGGGTGGTCTTGGGTGGGTACTTAGGGGTGTACTTAGGGGGGTCTGGGGGTGGGACTTGTGAGGGGTACTTAGGGGGGACTTGGGGGGGGTACTTAGGGGTGTACTTAGGGGGGGAACTTAGGGTGGTACTTAGAGGGGTCTTGGGGTGGAACTTAGGGGTGTACTTAGGGGGGTCTGGGGGTGGGACTTCTGAGGGGTACTTAGGGGGGTACTTAGGGGGGTACTTAGAAGGGTACTTAGGGGTGGACTTAGGGGGGTCTTGGGTGGGGGGGCTTGGGGGGGTCCCGGGGGGGTACTTAGAGGGGTCTTAGGGGGGGTACTTAGGGGGGTCTTGGTGGGTGTACTTAGGGGGGACCTGGGGTGTACTTAGGGGGTACTTAGGGGGTACTTAGGGGGTTCTTGGGGGGTACTTAGGGGGGGCTTAGAGGGGTACTTAGGGGGGTCTTGGGGGGGGGGGGACTTGGGGTAGGTACTTAGGTGGGTACTTAGGGGGGTCTTGGGGGGGGGGACTTGTGGGGGGTACTTAGGGGGGACTTGGGGGGGGTACTTAGTGGTGTACTTAGGGGGGGAACTTAGGGTGGTACTTAGAGGGGTCTTGGGGTGGAACTTAGGGGTGTACTTAGGGGGGTCTGGGGGTGGGACTTGTGAGGGGTACTTAGGGGGGACTGGGGGGGGACTTGGGGGGTACTTAGGGGGGTACTTAGGGGGGTACTTAGAAGGGTACTTAGGGGTGGACTTAGGGGGGTCTTGGGTGGGGGGGCTTGGGGGGGTCCCGGGGGGGTACTTAGAGGGGTCTTAGGGGGGGTACTTAGGAAGGTACTTAGGGGGGTCTTGGAGGGTGACTTTGGGGGGGGGGGGTACTTAGGAGGGTCTTGGGGGGGCTTGGGGGTGGGGGTACTTAGGGGGGTACTTAGGGGGGTACTTAGTGGAGTATTTAGGGGGGTCTTAGGGGGGGGGCTTGAGGGGGTGTACTTATGGTGGTAGTTAGGGGGGTCTTGGGGGGTACTTAGTGGGGTCTTGGGGGGGGACTTGTGGGGGGGACTTAGGGGGGGACTTGGGTGGGGGTACTTAGGGGGGTACTTAGAAGGGTACTTAGGGGTGGACTTAGGGGGGTCTTGGGTGTGTGGGCTTGGGGGGGTCCCGGGGGGGTACTTAGAGGGGTCTTGGTGGGGTACTTAGGGGGGTACTTAGGGGGGTACTTAGGGGGGTCTTGGGGGGGTACTTTGGGTGGTCTTGGGTGGGTACTTAGGGGTGTACTTAGTGGAGTATTTAGGGGGGTCTTAGGGGGGGGGCTTGAGGGGGTGTACTTATGGTGGTACTTAGGGGGGTCTTGGGGGGGTACTTAGGGGGGTCTTGGGGGGGTACTTAGGGGGGTCTTGGGGGGGGGTTTGGTGGGTGTACTTAGGGGGGACCTGGGGGGTACTTAGGGTGGTACTTAGAAGGGTACTTAGGGGTGGACTTAGGGGGGTCTTGGGTGGGGGGGCTTGGGTGGGTCCCGGGGGGGTACTTAGAGGGGTCTTGGTGGGGTACTTAGGGGGGTACTTAGAAGGGTACTTAGGGTTGGACTTAGGGGGGTCTTGGGTGGGGGGGCTTGGGGGGGTCCCGGGGGGGTACTTAGAGGGGTCTTGGTGGGGTACTTAGGGGGGTACTTAGGGGGGTCTTGGGGTGGAACTTAGGGGTGTACTTAGGGGGGTCTGGGGGTGGGACTTGTGAGGGGTACTTAGGGGGGACTGGGGGGGGACTTGGGGGGTACTTAGGGGGGTACTTAGGGGGGTACTTAGAAGGGTACTTAGGGGTGAACTTAGGGGGGTCTTGGGTGGGTGGGCTTGGGGGGGTCCCGGGGGGGTACTTAGAGGGGTCTTAGGGGGGTACTTAGGAAGGTACTTAGGGGGGTCTTGGAGGGTGACTTTGGGGGGGGGGGGAAATTAGGAGTGTCTTGGGGGGGCTTGGGGGTGGGGTACTTAGGGGGGTACATAGGGGGGTATTTAGTGGAGTATTTAGGGGGGTCTTAGGGGGGGGGCTTGAGGGGGTGTACTTATGGTGGTACTTAGGGGGGTCTTGGGGGGGGTACTTAGGGGGGTCTTGGGGGGGGGGACTTGTGGGGGGTACTTAGAGGGGGACTTGGGTGGGGGTACTTAGGGGTGTACTTAGGGGGGTCTTGGGGGGGGGGACTTGTGGGGGGTACTTAGGGGGGTCTTGGGGGGGTACTTAGGGGTGTACTTAGGGGGGTACTTAGAGGGGTCTTGGGGTGGTACTTAGGGGGGTACTGAAGGGGGTACTTAGAGGGGTACTTAGGGGGGTCTTAGGGGGGTCTTAGGGGGGGGTTTGGTGGGTGTACTTAGGGGGGACCTGGGTTTGTACTTAGGGGGTACTTAGGGGGGTACTTAGGGGGTTCTTGGGGGGTACTTAGGAGGGGCTTAGAGGGGTACTTAGGGGGGTCTTGGGGGTGGGGGGGACTTGGGGTAGGTACTTAGGTGGGTACTTAGAGGGGTCTTGGGGGGGGGGACTTGTGGAGGGTACTTAGGGGGGAACTTAGGGGGGTCTTGGGGGGGGGGCTTGGGCGGGGGGGGGGGGTACTTAGGGGGGTTTTTGGGGTGGGACTTGTAGGGGGTACTTAGGGGGGGACTTAGGGGGGTCTTGTGGGGGGTTTGGGGGGGGTACTTAGGGGGGGTACTTAGTGGGGTCCTGGGAGGGTACATAGGGGGATCTTGGTGGGGTACTTAGGGGGGTACTTAGGGGGGTCTTGGGGGGGGACTTGTGGGGGGTACTTAGGGGGGTACTTAGGGGAGTACTTAGGGGGGTCTTAGGGGGGGGCTTGAGGGGGTGTACTTATGGGGGTACTTAGGTGGGTCTTGGGGGGGGACTTGTGGGGGGTACATAGGGGGGTACTTAGGGGGGTCTTGGGAGGGTACTTAGGGGGTTTAGGGGGGGGACTTGTAGGGAGTACTTAAGGGGGGACTTATGGGGGTCTTGGGGGGGGACTTGTGGGGTGTACTTAGGGGGGTCTTGGGGGGGGGACTTGGGGGAGGTACTTAGTGGGGTACTTAGGTGGGTCTTTGGGGGGGTTTGGGGGGGGGGGCTAGTTAGGGTAGGTACTTAGGGGGGTCTTGGGGGGGTACTTAGGGGGGTACTTAAGGGGGTCTTTGGGGGAATACTTTGGGGGGTATTTAAGGGGGTCTTGGGGGGTTCTTAGGGGTGTACTTAGGGGGGTACTTAGGGGGGTCTTGGGGGGAGGTACTTAGGGGGGTACTTAGGGTTTGTACTTAGGGGGGTACTGAGGGGAGTAATTAGAGGGGTACTTAGGGGGGTCTTAGGGGGGTCTTAGGAGGGGGTTTGGTGGGTGTACTTAGGGGGGACCTGGGGGGTACTTAGGGGGGACCTGGGGGGTACTTAGGGGGTACTTAAGGGGTACTTAGGGGGTTCTTGGTGGGGGTACTTAGGAGGGGGCTTAGGGGGGTCCTGGGGGGGACTTGGTGGAGTTACTAAGGGGGGTACATAGGTGGGTCTTTTGGGGGGTTTGGGGGGGGGGTACTTAGGGTGGTACTTAGGGGGGTCTTGGGGGGAATACTTTGGGGGGTACTTAAGGGGGTCTTGGGGGTTCTTAGGGGTGTACTTAGGGGGTTCTTGGGGGGTACTTAGGGGGGGCTTAGAGGGGTACTTAGGGGGGTCTTGGGGGGGGGGGGGACTTGGGGTAGGTACTTAGGTGGGTACTTAGGGGGGTCTTGGGGGGGGGGACTTGTGGGGGGTACTTAGGGGGGACTTGGGGGGGGTACTTAGTGGTGTACTTAGGGGGGGAACTTAGGGTGGTACTTAGAGGGGTCTTGGGGTGGAACTTAGGGGTGTACTTAGGGGGGTCTGGGGGTGGGACTTAGGGGGGACTGGGGGGGGACTTGGGGGGTACTTAGGGGGGTACTTAGGGGGGTACTTAGAAGGGTACTTAGGGGTGGACTTAGGGGGGTCTTGGGTGGGGGGGCTTGGGGGGGTCCCGGGGGGGTACTTAGAGGGGTCTTAGGGGGGTACTTAGGAAGGTACTTAGGGGGGTCTTGGAGGGTGACTTTGGGGGGGGGGGGGGTACTTAGGAGGGTCTTGGGGGGGCTTGGGGGTGGGGTACTTAGGGGGGTACTTAGGGGGGTACTTAGTGGAGTATTTAGGGGGGTCTTAGGGGGGGGGCTTGAGGGGGTGTACTTATGGTGGTAGTTAGGGGGGTCTTGGGGGGTACTTAGTGGGGTCTTGGGGGGGGACTTGTGGGGGGGACTTAAGGGGGGACTTGGGTGGTGGTACTTAGGGGGGGTACTTAGAAGGGTACTTAGGGGTGGACTTAGGGGGGTCTTGGGTGTGTGGGCTTGGGGGGGTCCCGGGGGGGTACTTAGAGGGGTCTTGGTGGGGTACTTAGGGGGGTACTTAGGGGGGGTACTTAGGGGGGTCTTGGGGGGGTACTTTGGGTGGTCTTGGGTGGGTACTTAGGGGTGTACTTAGTGGAGTATTTAGGGGGGTCTTAGGGGGGGGGCTTGAGGGGGTGTACTTATGGTGGTACTTAGGGGGGTCTTGGGGGGGTACTTAGGGGGGTCTTGGGGGGGTACTTAGGGGGGTCTTGGGGGGGGGTTTGGTGGGTGTACTTAGGGGGGACCTGGGGGGTACTTAGGGTGGTACTTAGAAGGGTACTTAGGGGTGGACTTAGGGGGGTCTTGGGTGGGGGGGCTTGGGTGGGTCCCGGGGGGGTACTTAGAGGGGTCTTGGTGGGGTACTTAGGGGGGTACTTAGAAGGGTACTTAGGGTTGGACTTAGGGGGGTCTTGGGTGGGGGGGCTTGGGGGGGTCCCGGGGGGGGTACTTAGAGGGGTCTTGGTGGGGTACTTAGGGGGGTACTTAGGGGGGTCTTGGGGTGGAACTTAGGGGTGTACTTAGGGGGGTCTGGGGGTGGGACTTGTGAGGGGTACTTAGGGGGGACTGGGGGGGGACTTGGGGGGTACTTAGGGGGGTACTTAGGGGGGTACTTAGAAGGGTACTTAGGGGTGAACTTAGGGGGGTCTTGGGTGGGTGGGCTTGGGGGGGTCCCGGGGGGGTACTTAGAGGGGTCTTAGGGGGGGTACTTAGGAAGGTACTTAGGGGGGTCTTGGAGGGTGACTTTGGGGGGGGGGGGGAAATTAGGAGTGTCTTGGGGGGGCTTGGGGGTGGGGTACTTAGGGGGGTACATAGGGGGGTATTTAGTGGAGTATTTAGGGGGGTCTTAGGGGGGGGGCTTGAGGGGGTGTACTTATGGTGGTACTTAGGGGGGTCTTGGGGGGGGTACTTAGGGGGGTCTTGGGGGGGGGGACTTGTGGGGGGTACTTAGAGGGGGACTTGGGTGGGGGTACTTAGGGGTGTACTTAGGGGGGTCTTGGGGGGGGGGACTTGTGGGGGTACTTAGGGGGGTCTTGGGGGGGTACTTAGGGGTGTACTTAGGGGGGTACTTAGAGGGGTCTTGGGGTGGTACTTAGGGGGGTACTGAAGGGGGTACTTAGAGGGGTACTTAGGGGGGTCTTAGGGGGGTCTTAGGGGGGGGTTTGGTGGGTGTACTTAGGGGGGACCTGGGTTGTACTTAGAGGGTACTTAGGGGGTACTTAGGGGGTTCTTGGGGGGTACTTAGGAGGGGCTTAGAGGGGTACTTAGGGGGGTCTTGGGGGTGGGGGGGACTTGGGGTAGGTACTTAGGTGGGTACTTAGAGGGGTCTTGGGGGGGGGGACTTGTGGGGGGTACTTAGGGGGGAACTTAGGGGGGTCTTGGGGGGGGGGGGCTTGGGCGGGGGGGGGGGTACTTAGGGGGGTTTTTGGGGTGGGACTTGTAGGGGGTACTTAGGGGGGGACTTAGGGGGGTCTTGTGGGGGGTTTGGGGGGGGTACTTAGGGGGGTACTTAGTGGGGTCCTGGGAGGGTACATAGGGGGATCTTGGTGGGGTACTTAGGGGGGTACTTAGGGGGGTCTTGGGGGGGGACTTGTGGGGGGTACTTAGGGGGGTACTTAGGGGAGTACTTAGGGGGGTCTTAGGGGGGGGCTTGAGGGGGTGTACTTATGGGGGTACTTAGGTGGGTCTTGGGGGGGGACTTGTGGGGGGTACATAGGGGGGTACTTAGGGGGGTCTTGGGAGGGTACTTAGGGGGTTTAGGGGGGGGACTTGTAGGGAGTACTTAAGGGGGGACTTATGGGGGTCTTGGGGGGGGACTTGTGGGGTGTACTTAGGGGGGTCTTGGGGGGGGACTTGGGGGAGGTACTTAGTGGGGTACTTAGGTGGGTGTTTGGGGGGGTTTGGGGGGGGGGCTAGTTAGGGTAGGTACTTAGGGGGGTCTTGGGGGGGTACTTAGGGGGGTACTTAAGGGGGTCTTTGGGGGAATACTTTGGGGGGTATTTAAGGGGGTCTTGGGGGGTTCTTAGGGGTGTACTTAGGGGGGTACTTAGGGGGGTCTTGGGGGGAGGTACTTAGGGGGGTACTTAGGGTTTGTACTTAGGGGGGTACTGAGGGGAGTAATTAGAGGGGTACTTAGGGGGGTCTTAGGGGGGTCTTAGGAGGGGGTTTGGTGGGTGTACTTAGGGGGGACCTGGGGGGTACTTAGGGGGGACCTGGGGGGTACTTAGGGGGTACTTAAGGGGTACTTAGGGGGTTCTTGGTGGGGGTACTTAGGAGGGGGCTTAGGGGGGTCCTGGGGGGGACTTGGTGGAGTTACTAAGGGGGGTACATAGGTGGGTCTTTTGGGGGGTTTGGGGGGGGGTACTTAGGGTGGTACTTAGGGGGGTCTTGGGGGGAATACTTTGGGGGGTACTTAAGGGGGTCTTGGGGGTTCTTAGGGGTGTACTTAGGGGGGTCTTGGGGGGAGGTACTTAGGGGGGTACTTAGGGGTGTACTTAGGGGGGTCTTGGGGGGAGGTACTGCTACACTACAAAAATTTTGGCATACCCTAAGCTATTCGTAAGCTGTAACTAAATCAAAATCTGTAACGTAAGTTGGGCGCCAGGTTCCCGAAAGAACCACTGTACTGTAGTGACTGCAAAATACTGTATTCGTCAAACTAAAATGCCAACTAGCTCAGTGAATATAAGAGTAGGATTGCGGAAGCGGAGAGTGGGTGAGTTCCTGAAACGTAAAATGCAAAAGGATTTGGCAGTTCGGGTCAAATCACTACATACTATATTCGATAATAAAGTGTCTATATTTCCAAAAAGACATTGCTGTATTTGTCAGACTTCATAGCGCATAGATCGTTATTCGTATTCTACAAAACTGTAACTCGAAATGGCGTAGAAAACGGTTTTCCGGAGTGCTCGGGATCAATCCAACGAATTTCTTTACTAAACAACTAACTAATCAAATAAAGGCCTACTCAAGGCAGGTGTTTCTCCTGCGACCTTTTAACTAAACGAAACTATACTCTCGCGAAGAGAACCGAACGGAGTAGCTCTTTCTGGGAGAATTCACCTCCGGGGTTCCTTCTGACGAGAAAACGAACTGTATGACCACGAGGTGATCGAACGAGGTAGCTCCTTTCGGGGAGAATTCGACCTCGGGATGCACCCCTGGTTAAACGCGACGAACTGTACAAAACGTAACTGAAATTCGAAACTGAACGAATATCCCGGTCACTCTTTATACCCGAATTCGACCCATCAACTATACTGTAAGCGCATAACCAATTTCTCGGAAAATACAATACTTTAATACGACATTATATACACGGTAATCGATAAAAGGACTTAACGTAAGTTATAGATAAAAATTATGTACATTTCATATCCGAAAACCCAAAGACGACGGTGTCCTTGAATTACTAGCGAATCTCAAAGTTTCTCGATATTAGACCATTGTTCCAACTTCTCATTTGTGTCCCTAATTCCCAATCCACGCACTTTGGGAGTATGTTTAACTCGTAATTCGTGGTTTTTGACGATTTCACGACTATTAAGCGCGTTTTCCGAAGTTTACTCGTGATATAAGGATTTCTAGGAGCTGGGACTCCCGCTAACCTTTTCCGTTGGAGCTGGAGAACGACGGCTGAGCAGAATAAAGCAGAGCAGAGCAGAGCGGAGCAGCGTCGAGCAGAGCAGAGCAGGGCAGCGCAGATCGGAGCAGAGCAGAGCAGAGCAGGGCAGAGCAGAGCAGGATAGCGCAGAGCAGCGTCGAGCAGAGCAGAGCAGGGCAGAGCAGATCGGAGCAGAGCAGAGTAGAGCAGAGCAGAGCAGGACCGAGCAGAGCAGAGCAGGGCAGAGCAGATCGGAGCAGAGCAGAGCAGGGCAGAGCCGAGTAGAGCGGAGTCGAGTAGCTTCCACACTTTTCACTTGCTACGATGCGAGTCTTCAATTTCCGAGTTGCTAAGATCGCGACTGATCTTCTTCAGGACTAGATAACGAGTGTCGCAAAAATCGGGAGACACCAGCAACGAGCTGTTGGTCCCCTATCCCCAACCTTTCGTAACGCTAAATCTAATTGGCGGAGCCGATTAAGCTATTGGTACCACCAATCAGATCCAAGGTCCGACTTCTTCCGAAAATTCAACTTGAATATTCGGGAGCCGCGGAAGGCCGTAGTTCGTTAGACCCATTTAACATACGACTTATGGGCCACGATCGTTACTTTACTTTATGACCTATCAATCACCGAACGTTATACGGTATTTCCTATGATAGGTAGGCCAAGCGTATATGACATGATATTATGGCCTTGATAATATGACCATAATATGTCTCAATGTTCTATAGATAGATATATATATATCTTTTTAGTGAACATGTACTATCTTAAAATAGTACATGGTCGCAACTCTATCCTCCCACGAAAAAGAGACCGAATCGAGGTCGAACACCCCTCACCTCACTAAACGACGATACGCGAGGACGTAACTGGATTCGACGTAAACGTCAGACGGAATCGGTAGCTCCTCGTCCCAAGTGCTACGTGAATCTGTAGTAGTCGTAAGTCGGCATTTTCAAAAACGAAAAGAAACGCTATATTCGAGATGTGCTATTTACACGATAATATAACGGTAGCTTAATACTAAACGGTATACACGGTACTGCAAAGTATCTGTACAAAATAAGCGTGATACGCACTGTAAGGTTCTATACTAGACGAAATTATTTACACGGTACTGTACGGAATCGAAAAGGTATACACGATAAAGAATATACTTCATACAAAACGTGATCTTAATCTATACTAACTGTAGCGATATACACGATACGAATCGAAATCTGTACAAAAGCAAACTAAAGTAATACGATACGGAGTTCACCGAAACTCAGAATCGTAAGAAAACGTAACCTAAAGAAGAGAAAGTATATACAAAGAACTATACGAGAAACACACGTAACCAACATAATATACTGGTCGCAAATACTATTTCACGCAATTACGCTATCGAATCTCGAATACTCGCGAAAAAGGAAAGGAGGAAGAAAAAAAAAGAGAAGCTCCAAAAGAAGAATTAATGTCTCGAAATCACCGTATTCCCAAGTTAGGATTCCCGTGACCCTGGTAAACCTGTAAACGGTAGCTACGGTAGGGAAGAAAATGATATTAATTCCCGATGCATGAGTCCGAGGTTGGTGATGTTCCGAGAGGTCGGTGGGTCTGTCAGCGTCAAAAATAAAATGGACAACAAGAGATATCAGCGAAAATCCATATATTTATCACAGGCCCTGTTGGGCATAATATACAAGAAGGGAGGAGGGAAGAACAGAGAAAGAGATAGAGAGATAGAGAGGGAAAGAGCCTTATCGGCGCTGGAAGGGCCCCGGTTCCTCGGAGAGGTCTATTTCCCGGGGGGCCGGGCGTTGGTATCCCGGACCGCATTTCGGGCACGTGCGGGTAGATCGGTCACGACGCCCACATCGGTAACAGAAGACCCGGGTGCGTGGTCGAGGGCACCGGGTATAACGGTGGCCCGGGTGGCCACAATTAAAACAGCCCCGCTCGGCCGGGACCGGCGGGTCCCGGTAAATATGCTCGAGGACCTCTGCTTCCAGCTCGGGCCAGACATCGAGGGCCCATTTGATGTAATCCATGATTTCGCCCTTCGTCTGGGCGACGATATCCCGGTGCGGCATTCGGTACTCGGGGCGCGACATATCTTCTGGTGAAAGAAAAATTAGCGATGAGTCCCAATCTATGGAGGAGGGGAAGAGACGAGCACAACGGGAGCCGAGGACGACATTACTGGACATATAACTTTACATCGTTGACGTGCGTTTTGATACGCGTTTTAGCTTCTACATGTTCGATTTCGATAACTGTAGGAGAACGGAAGTGAATTACGCGATACGGTCCTTGATAACGGTGAGCGAGTTTGGCTGAGAAGAAATTAGCGGAGGACGAAAGAGGTCGGTGCCGAAAGAGGACTAAGTCGTTAATTTTCAAAGGGCGTTCTCTTCGTCGTAAATTGTATTTTTCGGCCTGTTGTTGATATGCGGACTCTAATTTGGAAGTGACCCACTCGTGAAGATCTCTCATCCGTTTCATTCGTTCTCTCCACGGATTGACAGTAGAGGAGTCAGCGGCGAGAGGCGTATCGTTGACCCTCTCGAGTTCTCGAGGAAGAGGCTTGAGATCCCGACCGAAATTTAGAAAAGCCGGACTACACTCGATAACGGAGTGGTGGGCGGTATTGTAGGCGAAGTTGAACTCTGATAAGTGTGCGTCCCATTCACGTTGGTTTTTACCGACGAACGCTGTGATCATGGTTTTGACGACCCGGTTAATACGTTCGACAGGGTTGGCCTGGGGATGATACACGGGAGTGGTCGAATGGTGAATTTTGTATTCCCGACACGCGTGCTCGAGTAGTTTGTTTACGAACTCGGTTCCATTGTCTGATAGGAGCACTCGAGGGGTTCCCCAACGGGTGATCACCAGATCAAGAAGGAGTTCTTTAATTTTCGCACCATTTACGGTACGTACGGCCCGACATTCAATCCATTTCGTAAAAAGGTCTTGGAAAGCAACGATATAGACATTCTGATGTAAGCTTTTCGGTAGTGGGCCCATAACATCGACCGCGACTATTTCCCAAGGCTGCTCCACGAATCTACGTCCCATTAATCCCACTGGTGGTTGTTGGGACACTTTGGTACGCTGGCAGATATCGCATTTACGGACGAAATCCAGGACGGTTCGATACATCCCAACCCAATAAAAACATCGATTAATTCGGTGGTAGGTTTTATCGACACCTAGATGACCTGACATGGGGGTGTCATGAAATTCATGCAAAAGATCTTCGCGAAACTCACTCGGTACGACTAGCTTCCACGGTTCGAGGTCTTCCAGTTCCTCATGGTATCGACTGGAACTACGTCGATAGTATAAGAGATCCTTCTCAATCTTCCAGTCCGGGAATTTGAAAGGTGTGGCTTTAAGAGTGTCCCGACGAGTTGTATACCACGAGTCGGTGGTATCGGCCCATCCCGTTGTGGGGTAGTTCATAGAAACTGCGAGAGAACAGAGTTCGAGCTCACCGGAGCTGGGTATGCGTGAAAGTGCATCCGGTACGAAATTTTGGGAACCTTTCCGATATACGATCTCGAAGTCGTATTGCATTAATTCTAAAGCCCACCTACCTAAACGACCGGAGGGATCTTTTAAGTTGTTAAGCCATCGTAGGCTATTGTGATCCGTCATCACCGTAAACTTATACCCCTCTAGGTAGCCACGAAACTTTTTAATCGACCATAGAACAGCAAGGCACTCTAATTCGGTAGTGGTATACTTCATTTCAGCTGGGGTGAGAGTACGACTTGCGTACGCGATAACACATTCTCCTTGCTCATGAGTTTGCGTGAGCACGGCTCCGAGTCCGACGTTACTCGCGTCAGTTTGAAGACAGAAGGTTCGATTGAAGTCCGGACACGCTAACGTGGGTGTCGAAGTTAATTTGCGCTTTAAGGTATCGAACGCGTTGGACTGTGGCGTAGCCCAAACCCAAGCCTGATTTTTCTTGAGCAATTGATTTAACGGGGCGACAATGGTTGCGAAATCGGGAACGAAACGGCGATACCACGAAGCCATACCGATAAAACGACGAAGTTCTTTGATATTCCGAGGTGCGGGATAGTCGATAATGGGTCTAATTTTCTCTGGATCCGTACTTAGGCCACGATGGTCAACGATGAAACCGAGATATGTAACGCTAGTTTTACAGAATTCACTCTTATCCGGGTTAATTAAAAGTCCAGCAGCAATAATTCGTTTAAAGATTTTATCCAGCCACTCGAGATGTTCGGAGAAGGTTTGCGTAACGATTATAATATCATCTAGATACGCGAACGCATGGGGTACCATATCCGGCGTAATAATTTTATCTAATAGCCGTTGGAAAGTCGCTGGAGCACCTGTAAGTCCGAATGGCATTCGTTTGAATTGGAAGAGTCCACGTCCTGGCACAGTAAACGCAGTGACGGATTTACTAGATTCTTCCATCGGGACTTGAAAATAGGCCTGACTTAGATCAAGAGCGGAAATATAGTTAGCTGAACGTAATTTATCCAGAATCGAATTCATGAAAGGTAAAGGGTAAGCGTCTTTACGTGAGACTTCGTTGACTTTGCGAAAATCTAAACAAAATCGGTAGGAACCGTTGGATTTGCGCACCATGACAATAGGAGATGACCAATCACTGTCAGAAGGCTCGATAATATCTTCGTGTAACAACCGATCTACTTCTTGATTAATCGCTTGTTGTATCACCGGTGACACAGGGTAGTATCGCTGTTTGTTGGCTGTCGGGGTCTCCACTATAATGCGATGTTCCGTTAAATTGGTTAATCCCGGAGCCCGTTTCAAAATCGGAATTCGTTCGTCTAGAAAGGTCCTTAACTGCTCGGACTCAGTATCGGTGAGAACACGGAGAGCATTGCAGCTATAAAAATTATCCTGAGCATCCACGAAGCGGTAGTAGTGACTAGGATCGTCTCGGTAACTCCACGTTCGATCCTGATAATTAATAACAATCCCGAATTGTTGTAAAGCATCAATACCAAAAATAAGGGGTACGGCCAGAGACGGAAAGAAAAGCGTAGGAACGACTTGGCTACGACCTTCTATTTGATACTGTAGTGGGTAACATTGCGATAGATTTTCGCGATGTCCATCGGCAGTCACTATCGTAACCGGAGGAACCGTAGAAGCATTAACATCGGCCGACGAAATTTTTAAAAGACCGGATTTACCAATAAAAGTGCGCGATGCGCCGCAGTAGAGTAGCTAAGGGGATTCTATGACCGGGTGACGAGGGGGTCGGGGTCCCGCGGGGGCAAGGGAAGTAGGGGAATTGCCCCCTCTCCTCGAGCGGTTGTGCGCATGCGCATCCTCCTCCCCCGACGTTAAACTCGTAGGGTACACACGTGGGCCCACTCTTACGTTAAGCAGTGGACGCAGAGAAAGAGAGAAAGAGAGAAAGAGAGAGAGAGAGAGAGAGAGAGAGATTCCATCGATGATTGTCGGTATCGCTAACTACCGATAGTTGTCGCGTGTATCCCCCCTCTGACTCCTTTGGTGGGGGGGTACAAATGTGGCCTCCCCCTTTTACCTTAAATTCCTTAAAGAGCGGTGCCCAAGCGAATCTTGACGCTCCTGGGATGAGAGTTGGGGGGTGCCCAACCGAGTCATTACGCTCCTGGGTGCCCGCGCGACCGACTTCTTTTAAGGCGAATAGTGTAGACGCTTTGGAGAAAGAGAGAGAGAGAGAGAGAGAGAATACTCGTAGAGAGCGATCCAGTGATCGCTCCCCCATATTTTTTTTTTTTTTTTTTCGTAAGTTAGAAAAAAGGGAATTTTTTTTTTTTTTTTTTTTTAATTATAATTTATTGAAGTATTAAAAAGGTTTTATTTACAATGCTTTTTTTAGAAATTTTTTTTACATTCAATTGCATGATGTATATATTTATGACAAATGCTACACCACTCTGGTAGTGAACAATTGATGCGTAGGTGACCATATTTTGTACAATTTGTACACCAGTAATGTGGTGTGAGATCTATCTGAGGCTCCATTTGCGTAGCCTCAGTTCTTGTAGCAATGGACTCCGTTTGTGTGGCCATATTTTTCACCTGGGACATATTTGAAAAACATTTTGTTATTTTTTTTTTGATATTGTAATAACTATTTTAACAAAGCAAATATACTTACAAAAATCACAAACTCTTCTTCTTCTTCTTCTTCTTCCTCTTCTTCCACCATCTCCTCTTCTTCCACCATCTCCTTTTCTTCCTCCCTCTCCTCTAAAGCAATGGCTGGTAAAAAATAAAAGAAAAAAATTGTTTTTTCGTAATTCTTCGTTTTGAATAATAATAAAAAAAAAAAAAAAAAATTGGTCAAATAGTGGGATTGTTAACAGTTTTCAAATATATGTGTCGTAAAATTCTTTTATGATTCTATTTATTGAAATAAACAATCTGTATGGATGGGTAGGGTTTTTTTTCTTTAAAAGAAATTAAAATAAGTACTTACAGTTCATGTGCATATTATGATGAAGCATTGCTTCATATTCTTCAAAATAACGATTATGAGAATCGTTAATTCTTTTGATGTAATCAGACATCGATTCTGCTTGATTTTTATCCTCCTCCTCCTCTACTAGATTTATTGTCACTAAACAACGTTCACTTTCCATTTCTTTAATTTTCTACTTTACTATCCGCACTGATGAACGTTCGAGGACTGAATGCAGCCTCTGAAGAAATCCCGTCGAGAGAGAGAGAGAGTCTTTATCGTTTGTTTTCAATATGAAATTACATTAGAAGTCCATTCTTTCTTTCTTAAAGGATACACTATACCCTCCCCGTATATAGAGATATCCATAGATATTTTTCCCTATTGTGTTATACTGTGATAAACCTACAGGTCAATCACAATGGAAATTTATCGCAAGTAAGAAAGAAAAAAAAACAAAAATTACCCCTTCCAAACATTGCATACGCTTAATATATGATAATATCGTTCATATAAAAAGTCAGTCTGTTAAACGAGAGCTGCATAGTCGTACCACGCGTGCTTGAACTATTCAGAAAAAAATAAGTTTGTGTGTGTGTTTGAACGCATTAAAAATAAACTTGATTCTTAAATAAATAAAAAAAGGTAAGGATTTTCTTTTTCATTCGATTAGTAAATGCATTATTTAATTGATTTTTTTTTTACTCTAATAAGACTAATTTTTTCATAGAGATAAAAATGAACTTCAATAAGATCAATGAATTGGGAAGTGTCATTCCAAAAAAATTCGTTAAATTAGATAGCTTAACGGAAAATGACGAATACGAAATATCTGAAGTTGAAATAATTAAGACAAAATATGGCATAAAAATTATTGTAAAGCTACCAACAGCCGATTGGGTATTCCTGCCAGGGAGAATGGCAAAATTGGCGGAGGATACGGAGCAGTTGCAGCAGCTGCAAAAGGCTGCAACAGCCAAAAATTTAATAATGCTATACAAAGGAGGAAAATACCACAACGTGGAATTTAAGTGTAAAGTTTGATAGATATTTTGTATTAAAAATAAAAAATTAATTGATGCTTATAATTATTAATATTTATTTATTCCCTACGTTTAATCTCCCATAATGTAGAATTTAGGAATAAAACATTAAGAACTTTAAGAAAGTATTTTATTTATTTTTTTTTTTTTTATAAACTTATATTTCTAACAATAATTTTTTAACTTACATTTCTAACAATATTCGTAAGAGGATTATATTGTACAATTTTATCGTGTATGATTAAACAATAGGCTGTAGTATTATCCGGAATGATTTCCATACACTCGATCTCGAGTTTAACGTCGACCGTGCCGGTTTTTATGGACTCGTTCTGATGCGAGCAGTCGATGACGAAGAGCGGCCCGTACGTCAAAAAGTCCGTATAGTCGAGCATGGGTCTCCCGAGTTTCTCACCAGCGTAATAGGAGGTGAAAAACTTTACATACATGTCGTAGAGGACGGAGTAGCGGGATTTCGTGAAATCAGTGTCGAGACGATCGTACGGATAGGATTCGGAATTCAGATAGAGTTTGACATCGAGGACTTTGCAATGATTAAATCTCAGCACATCCTCGTGCTGATTACTCTTCTTGTTCGTTCTGAACGCCAGAATGACGTATCGCGGCTTCTCCAATTGCGTGGACGCTTTCACGGACCACGTGTGTCGCTGCGACTTGGGCAGAAGGGGATACTCGTAAAGTTCCCAGGCGCGAAAAGCGAGTGACAGACTCTTGTCCTGCTCGACGATACCGAGAAATTGGAGTTTCGTAATTTCGTTCAGGGTCACATGGGGTATTCTCCATTGCACTCGTAGCAGCTTGATCGACGAATCGGTGATTTTCACCGCCGAGTAAATGGCGTTTGTATCGTCGCGCGCGCGAATGAGAACGAGCTCGTGACGCGCGTTAACGACGACTCGCCGATAATCCTCGCAGAATCCCAGCAGCATTTTCAGGGGCACGCAAAAGCTGAAATTCTTAACAGCCGCCTCCTTTTTGAGCCGGTCTCTGGCCGTAGCGACGAACCATCCGGAATGACGTAGACTGGCGCTCTCCTCGGTGCTCAGGGAAACGAGATTCTTCAGAGTGCTGGTAATACCGACGTTTCTGCATCGGTCGATCTCGATACCGTTCAATTCATAACGAATCTCGTCGAAGAGGAAAGCCGCGGAATTGCAGTCGAGCGTAACTGTATCATCGTTGGTGGCGCTCGCGTCACGCGTACCCTCCACCAGCTGGCCCTCGACGTAGAGATAACTCTCGCACGGCAGGAGTATCAAATCTTGCTGCTGTATGGGAATGCGAATCTCGTCGCTGTTCGCCAACGAGGCGTTCGCATACGGATTGTAGGCATGCATCTCCATTTTCGTGATGCGATTGTCGTAGGTCAGCGGTGCGGTGACGTTCAAGGGATCTGCCATTGTTCCACTATGTACTACCTTCGCCCAATCTCTTCACGGTGAATCCCAATGATTGTAAAAATTCGATATTTCTTCTCGTTAGCAGGAAGCTCCTCTTGTCGCGATTTTCACTCCGAGCCGGTGTATTCGACTCCACGTAGGACGAACGACTAGCGAACGTTTCATCCAGTTTCACCGCTTTATAATCCTCGCTACTACTTTTGTAAATTAACATTTCTTAATGTGTAATCTTATGGTAATTTCTTCACGTCCAAAGTCTACGAGACGATCGTCCTGATCGAGGATACGTAACGTGAGACGGTCGATTACTCTGACGATGACCGGTAGATAAATGACGGTTTTCGGTGCCTCCGAGATTTTATAGCCCGGTGGTACGCTGGGAAAGAACTCGTGAATAATGTGTCGTGGTCTACCGTTGGTGTACGCACCACCCGCAATGTTGCACTCGATGCGTAGAATATTTGTTTTCACAATGTCCACGGTATCGTCGGATTCAGCCTGGACGTTCGGCTCGATCACGCGATTCGACGAGAAGCCCAGTAGCGAGCCAATGTTATTCGGTTTTCCAAAGTCAATCGAATATTTACAGAATATTTCACTCTTCAGTGTATTGTTATTCGCTCGTAGAAGAATGACGCTGTCAATGTTGTCTTTAATTTCATGTCTCGCAGAAATTTCAGACTGGAAAAATTCATTTATGGCACTCAACTCGTAACAGCCTCTGGGTATCGTCAGTACCTTATCGTTATCGTAGTAAAACTTATTATTCGTCTCGTCCACATTGGCTATCGAGTTGAACGTTTGCATGTCCACGAGACCGATCTCGTAGCGATCGTCTTGCAGATTGATGGGGGGAAAGAAATCTGAATTTAATACTGATTTACGATCCGATAATGTCACGGTGAAAGACATTTTTTTTTTTTTTTTTTTTTCAAAGTATCTGTTCTCGCAGGAATTTCACGCACAACTGACCGCAATTGCTTTTATCGTACGATTGATATCGATCATGATTGTAGTAGATTGTAACGTTAGGACCAAAGTAACGCACACATTCTTTCGGCGGTTTCAAATTTCCGAAGGAATCAAAATATAGGACGATGTCGTTACGCTTGACGTAGGCTACCCAGTGGGTACCAGGACCGCATTGATCGTCGAGATTCACGATCGCGCACTCGTTGCACCGCGGTCCGTCTAGCGGCAGAGATGTGCGCATAAAGACTCCACGGAAGTATGGTATGCGTCGGCAGATGAGTGCCAATTGTACGTTATTAGTAGGACCTGAATCCGGGAGAGCATCGCGACGACGACGAAATTTTCCCTCATTCATTTTCTTCCTCGACCGTTTTTTTGTTGTTTTTTTTTTGTTTTTTTTTTTTTCCACGGATACCCTCTCCGACGACTCGCTTGTACGGTTTCAGATAAAGACCTCGGCCTCTCTCGCGCGACGCTTCCATCGCGCGATTGTGACGTTGCATTTCCCGCAATCGTTCTCTCTCAGCTTTTGCACGGTTTACAGCACTCGCTATACCCGATGCTCCACCTGCCAATGCTCCGACTGCACCTAGTAGTGGAAGTATAGGTATTATACCACCCCGTTTCCTCGGCATTCGAATTCTTCTCTTCCTCGTAATACCAATTTTTTTCTTGTTGTTGTTCTTTTTTTTAGCCGCTACTGCTTTCTTCATCGCAACAATATTATTATTATGTAATCCCAAGCCAAGTTTACGCTTAGCATTCATCGATGCCCATATGGCTGCGGCGACCGCGCGTTCACCCAAGGTCGCGTCTCTTGCGTTAATACGTTCACGCGCTCTCCTCGCTAGCACTTTATCGGCCTGATGACGCTCCGGTAGATCCTCGTTGTGCCAATATGCTAAGTCGTGATCGAGGCAGGCCTCGTCCAGCGGATTTATACCACGATCGCCGCGCTCCAATCTTTCGCGAAGTCGAGTGCCGGGTCCGCAATAATTGTAACCGGGCACGTGCAGCTCAAATGGCAATTTTTTCAAGACTTTATTGAAGAACGATCCAGACATTTAGAGCAACTGCTTCTCTTGCTGACAAACGTAACAGTCTTTTATCCGTCTCGGTGGTCCGTCGTGGTGAGTGGTATCAGGTAGATTGTAGTGTTGCAAACAATATTGATATTGCTGCACATCCGAGTCCGCGCGAATGTGCCGAGGTAATCTTTCCCACACACTCGCGATACTGTCTGGAAAGTACTCGAGCAATACGATCTTCGGTATGTGTTCGAGCTGATGATTCGTCAAGTTATGCAGAGAATCGACGACGACTAGCATGAACGCCATCGTAATGGCAACTGACCGAATAGTTCCGTAATTCGCGAAATATAAATGAACGATACGGCTGTTCCCGAAGGTTAATAGCGAGGATGCATTTCGTGAAGCACGTGCCGACTATTCGCGTGACAAATTTGGATGCTCACAATGCTACCGCGCAAATAAAAAAAAAACGTCACGGATCGCTATTACCATCTACGATACGCTGCATAGTTTGCGGTCCGTCGAATTGCGGTAAGACAAACGTGCTGCTGAGCCTCATAGAGAGTCCGCACGGTGTGAGATTCGAGAACCTGTACGTCTACTCGAAATCGCTCCAGCAACCGAAGTATCGATATCTGGAGCAGCTTCTGCAGGAAACGGAGGAAATCGGTTACTTTCAATTTTCCAACAATTGCGAGGTTGTGAACGTCGCGGATGCAAAGCCGAATTCCATTTTCATATTCGACGATGTGGCCAACGACAAGCAGGACAATATAAGGGACTACTTTTGCATGGGTAGACATTCCAACATTGATTGTTTCTACCTCTGTCAGACTTATGCGAAAATACCGAAGCATCTGATACGAGATAACGCAAACTTGCTAATAATATTTAAGCAGGATGGAACTAATCTGAAGCATATTTTCAACGATCACGTCAACAGTGATATGTCGTATGAGAAATTTCTCACATTGTGTTCGACCTGTTGGAGTCGCGATTACGGTTTCTTAGTAATAGACAAGGATAGCTCTCTGAGGAACGGTCGTTATCGCAAAGGTTTCAACGAGTACGCCACGATCGAGTGAACGGTCTTGTCAGGCCGGTAAGGTTTCGACCTTGCCGGTAAGGTTTCGGCCTTGTGAATGTCGATAATCATGCCGGTAAGGTTTCACGATCACGGCCTTGAGTGTCAGTTTGATACTGGAGCGCAGGCTGTTCGGATCACCGTGTCAGGTCGGTTAAAACCCGTGTCGGTTCGGGGAGAATACAGCATCGCAACAGGTCGGTTAAAAACCGTTCAATTCGGGGGAAAGCTGTTTTATACAGCATCGCGATGGATGAAAAATCGCTTCTGAAGAGGATCGCCAAGACGAGCGAGGTCATTCGCGACAAGCATCGTGCCTTGAAATCGGAGAAGGCGATAATGGAGAGCAGTTTGAACGAGACATTCAAGCCGATAGTCGAACCATTGAAGAAACTCGTTTCGCAAACGGAGGATAACACAAATAATAATAATAATAATAGTTCGTTTGTCAAATACAACGATAAATTGAAGAGGGGAGCCTATTTCACATCGACACCGCATAAACGAGCAAAGAATCTTAGTAGTAGTAATATTAGTGAAACTATTACGAATCCATTGGATTTCATGACCGACGACGACGACGACGAGTCTTCTATAACCGATCAACCGTCGCCCGATTCAAAAAAAAGTTTGCTAGAAAAATTAAATGTTGATGAAAAACAGGAACCAGGCTTGTTTCAACATGTCTTTCAACATATTCAATTACATCCGATCCCTGGCAAGTATATTAAATTACTTCTGACTGATAGGGATAACTTGATTGATCGTGCTTTTGGACCTCGTTATGAAGATGATCAACTGACGCTTGGTAAATGTAAATTTGAAATAAGTCATGAGGGAGATATTATTCTCGATAAGACGTTATACACCGGTACAATGGGTACTTATGAACTAATTTTCATGAGAGAACCCAATCGAGCCATTATAAAACCCGACGATTTGGAACAATACAAGAGTATTCTCAATCAAACTAAAGCGCATAAACTGTTAAACGATAGTCTAAAACAAATCAAAGGTAATAGAGGTGCAAAATATACAGAAATTATGAAACCATTGCTATTGGGAAAACCTATTTTACCGCCTTATCGGTTACCATCAACATCACGCGCAAGAAAATCGTCAACTTCTGACGCGTCAACATCGGGCGCAAGTAAACCGTCGGGCGCAAGTAAACCGTCGGGCGCAAGTAAACCGTCGAGCGCAAGTAAACCGTCATCAGTATCATCGAAAAAAAAGGGTAAAGGTCTTATGCGTGTCACCGAGGGACCAATCAACTACGTACATTGGAACGATCCGAATGAATTGATCGAACGTTTGAGACTTTTGATCGCGTCGGTGGCTGCCGGTAATACGAGTCATCACAACGAGATACAGTCGATAATCGAGGAGTTGCGCGACGAGGATCTCATCGTATAAAGAAAGTTGCACGTTACACTCTTACCTCAGTGTAATATCAACGTCTTTCGGTAGTACGAGGTAAATAAATGTCTGACTCCTGCTGCTGTGAAATTTGCATTTGTTTAACATACATCGTAGACTGTATACTCTCGACATTACGAGCCATCAAAAAGAGGAATAATAATAACGAGGAACAGGAGACTGATTTTTGAAATGTCGATAAATAAATTTGGAATTGGACTGGATGGTGAGAGTAGGAAACACGAACAAAATTTAGAACATTTACTGCATGAATTCAAACAATATCTGACAATGACATTGAATAAACATAATGAACAATTTGAAAAAAAGATGGACCAAATTTTTCAAACAATTTGTGAAAAATTGGATGATAAAGTGAGTAAAAGAGATCTGGAAAGAGCAATACTTAGCAACACTTTTCATTAGGAATTTCGAAGAATCTGTCTATTTTTGAAAAAATGAGCAAAGAAAAGATACAGTTGGTGGAGGAGCTCCACGCACCGGCGAGGATAAATTTTCCACGCAGAAGAGTCATCGTGCGCGGCTTCGACGATCTCTGGCAGGCCGATCTTGTTGATATGCGCAATTACGTCGATGCGGGTCACCAGTACATTCTCACTGTAATCGATACCCTCTCGAAATACGCTTGGGCGGTGGCATTGAAGACCAAGAGCGGCGGAGAAGTGACGACGGCAATGACGAGAATCCTACTGAAGAACGGCAGATGTCCGAAAAATTTACAGACCGACAACGGCAAGGAGTTTTACAACAGTGACTTTCGGGCGTTGATGAAGAAACGCGGGATAAATCACTACTCGACCTACAGCGTGATGAAAGCGTCGATAGTCGAGCGCTGGAATCGTACGTTGAAGACGGAAATGTGGAAACGATTTACGTTGAACGGTAATTACAAGTGGCGCGCTATGCTGCAAGAGTTGGTGGACGCGTACAATGCGCGAAAGCATCGTACCACGGGAATGCGTCCCGTGGATGTGAAACCCGAGCATGCAGATAAGCTACTCAAGACAGTATACAGCCACATCAAGGTCGCAGATCGTGCCAAGTTCAAAGTCGGTGATTTCGTACGAATCAGTAAATACAAGCAGATGTTCGCCAAAGGCTACACGCCTAATTGGACTACCGAAATATTCGAGGTGGCGAAAGTGCAGAGGACCAATCCCGCTACGTATCTCCTAAAGGATTCCAGGGGTACGGAACTGTTGGGTGGATTTTACGAATACGAGCTTTCGAAAACCATCAATCCCGATGTGTATCTGGTGGAGAGAGTATTGCGTAGAAAGGGCGATAAAGTGTTCGTTAAGTGGCTGGGATTCGACAGGACGCACAATTCCTGGATAAATAAGAGCAATGTTTTATAATAACTTTTATTAAGATGTATCAAAATATAGAATAAATAAATAAATAAATAAATAAATAAACAAATTATTTTAGACTATAATGTCCCCAGGGTAGAGTCGCCGCGGTGCCGGGTGTAACGAAACGCTTGTCGTCGTACGGACTGAGGGCGACCTTTCTCTGACTGATCGAGAAAACCTGGTGCAGCCTCGATCGAATCAAATTTTGACTGCGAGACTGTACGGTGAAATTATCCAAGCAATCCTTGTAGTCATCAAATGTTATATTTCTATCGATAACGTAACCTTTGACACCTTTGGTTTTTTTGGTAATTCTCGCACAGTCCTGCACCTTGAAAGTATACATTTTTGCCCTCAGTCCTACGAACTCGGTCATGACACGACCATTGTTCTCGTCCTTCATCAGACCGGGTATCTTTTTGTTGACGCGTGGCAAGTCATACCGATTATCGTCAGGATAATCGCTGGTGTCGAATCGCGCGAGATCGCGTTTCATGACCAAGTAAACGTCGTCGCACTCGACACTGTATATCAGACTGTCCGTGTCGGTATACATCGCTCTACATTTACCGCCGAATGTAGGAAGCATATAGTCATAGTGGAATTCATACAAGCAAATTTTTGAAATATCTAAAATACTCATTCCCACGTAAATGGGTTTATCAAATTTCGCGGACAATTTCGACAATTGAATCGCGACCAAATTCTCGTTGAAAATCGCGAGACTGTGAAAATTCGGTTTGGAAATCAGGCTTTCCGCCCCGTATCTTCCCTCCCACTTGGTTGCGAGCCTCACGTCAACTCTATTCCTCACGTTCTCCATTGTTTTACCGAAAACCGCGTTGTTCATCAACTTGAAGAGATTCCTCTCAAATTCGTTGGTGGACGCGGTGCGCAAACGCGTGTTCAGCTCGATGTAATCGCGTAGCCAGGTGGACTGCTGAAACTTTAAACCGCGATGTATACGCTTCAGTACGAGTCCATTACGCATACATTGTTGCAGAGCGCGATAATGTATTACGTAACGGGTCTTATCGTTTAAAGTGGCCAGCAGCTTCTCCTGGCTCGCGCCCGGCGGCTTCTCGCGCACCATGCAGAACGGTAGGTTCGCGTGTTTGTCGTGAAGCTCGCGCGGATACTCCAAATCGACCTCCAAAATATAACCCTCGGGATGATCCGTGGGTATAGCGGAGACATCGAGATTGGCAGCGTCCTCGATCCATTGGAATCCATGGGTGGGCAGCGGCTGACACATTGCCCACCCATACAGATTGTTTACGTCGTAATACATGAGATATTTCGACGGTTCCGCCGGATCGTAGTCCCGCATATACCGATTGTTGGCCCTCTCGTAACGATGGGAGCACTGACTCAAACCACCGCGTATACCGCGCTCCACGAACAGCAACATATCCACGTCCGTGAAAAGCTCCAGCCTGATTCCCGTATGCTTCAACATCGCGTCCCAGGTGAAGCCCGGTAGCGTATAATAATGGGCTGGATCCAACTCATAATTTAGCATGCAACTATCGCGAAAACTTTCGAAAACATCGGTCAACAATAGGACATCGGTCTTCAGGTACAGGTCACTGTACTCCCCAAGTGTGCGCATGTGGAATTTGGTCCATACCTCTACGGCATGATTGTATGCTTCCTCGCTGATATCGCTGTCGGTCAGTCTGTTGCGAAACGACTGTCGCGGTGGTAAAGCCGTCTCTTCCAATCTAGCCGCGCTATCTATATAGTCGTAAGGAAAAATACCTTTCCTCGTAAGCAAATTCAACTGTTCGACGCTCAATTCCGAAAATTGTGACCTCAAATTTGTCAGCTGAGATTCCGCCAAGTACGAGCTCAATTTGTCCAAACTGGAGGCCATGAATTTGAACGAATCGATAAATCTCAGCCGTATATTATAATTTCGCAGATATTTGGTGAATGAAATGTATTTTTCCTTATGCACAGGCAGCAGATATACCGATCCCTCGTACAAATTAGCGATCGTCTCGAAAATGAAATGTGAATCATAGCCGGAAAAATTGTGGAAAATGACTGGAATGACATGCGAATCTTTGAAATTTAAATTACAATTATTGTGAGCCGGTCCTCTGTATCTGCCGGTCAGATGATCGTGATCGCGAATTCGTAGTTGATTCGGAAGAAACGGCTTTTTGCATATATGACAATTGGGATCATTATAGTGACGCGATCGTTCGCTAATACTAAGATTATGCATGGGCACGACAGTCCCCAGTTTCTCGCTCGCGATGCGCGCAATGACCTCGAGCTCGCGTACGAACCATTCGATGCAGTCGGCACCCCGATGAGCATCGTATTTCGAGAGTGACGCATCGCGAGCACTTTTTAAATAATAGCCTACACTCATAGGTTCATGCTTCTGATAAATATCACTACTGTTCGATTGTTCAACTTTTGATAATATGCACTCCAGATCCGCGTATACAACGAATGGCACTCGTTCCCCATTTTTGATGTTCTTGAAGGAAACCCAGCGATCCTCGGACTCTCTCGGTAACATCAATCGGAGATTATCGTTGAGCTGCGAGCAATCCTGCTCATGCGACTCCAGCCTCTCCACTGTGCGAAAGTAGTGGAGACATCTAAAAAAAAAAAATAAATAAATAAATAAAACATATGCAGTTATATTTGTATCATTATTAATACATACCGATCGCATATATAATGCGCATTTTTGCTCTTGGTGAATTGACTTCGCACCAATCTCGACAGATTCCTTATGCACATGAAATGTCCTGCCCCCTGTTCATCGTTGACGAGAAGAAGATTAGCATGCCTCGATCTCTTCTTCTTCGTCACCTGAAGCGGTACGATTTTTGCGTCGATATTTGGCTCTTCATTCTCCAAGGTAAAGATGTTAACCGACACGTCATTATCCGTCTCGAATTTCGGAATCTGTTTTAGCGTAGTCGGAAAGGTTAGGCTACCGACGTCTAAAACCGTCCGAAAATGTGGATAAGAGGACGTGCGCTTTGGATTAGCCGTAGGTTTTGCCGGATAGAGTGCCGCCGTCACGGACCACGCGAAACATGCATTATCACTGGTTTCTAAATTTATCAGAGCTTTCCTACTCGTGATAGCGGATGGTATATTAATTCTACAACCCGCGTGCAACGGGTTAAAACGATTAATGTTAACTATTAAATAATGAATTTTGTGCAAAGCCCATCCACTATCACGCTCTTGAAATTCACTTAATTTTTTCATTATAACGTCTAAAATGTTTTTCCTATACCAATCACTAAAATTATCAGTCTTATACAATGTAGCATTAGTCGTACTAATGTTTTTATCATCACTCTGGTCCTTAGAGATGAATTGTCCGTTAAATACACAATTAACCTTAACACTATTTGCACTAACAAATACCTTATCTATACGCGTACGCACTAATACTTCCGCGTCTACTAAAAAATCCTTAGGCTCTATATAATTACTATTAACTACCATGCCGCTGCATATTCGACTTCGAAACGCCGAATCAAGCTCCTCCCAGGTAAGTCCTTGTACGTCATTGCTACAACCAGCCCCTGATTTAATATAATTCAATTCCCTCAGCGCTCGTAGCAACAGACACTTTATACACGCGATTTCGGCAAAATTCTTCTGACGCGTTCCAACGGGTAAAGCTCGATCCGCGTTGCTCAATCGTCGAATATGCTCGCGACATTCCAGTACCCACGCATCGTACTCATTCGCACTATTAATTGTAAAAAATTTTCTTCGCAATTCAGTCGACATTTTGTGTGTTTCTTAAAGTAATGACTATGTCATACGGTGAACAACAACAACAATAAATTAATAATTGCGAATGCGTCTCTCGCGAAGAGTAACGCTTATATATATATCGAATAGAGAATGGAAGTAGGGGTATCTACACATCCCATTGTTTCGTCCGAGATGCATACTGACATTGATATACATTGTTTTTTTTTTTTCAGAAGTCTTTTATTCCTTTATATATTGATCATATACAGATTTCATAAAGTAAACATTTTGCAGTGAACATATACCATAATGATTCATACACTTGGGTAACGGTGGTTCGAAATTTTTACTCCATCCAAGACTAAATTTACCCCACTCACACTCCTTCGCATTGTATATATTTTCTAAGTTGCAAATTTTTCTCAACCAATCATATTTCTCCCGTCCTTTCACGAAAATCCAATCTTCATCGTACGACGTTACATACTTTCTTATTACATCTTTATGCTTGTAATAAGGTGAATGACCGTCGGTCCAATTGAATCCATGTCGATTAAAATAAAGCCAACTTTAAAAAAAAAATAAAATTATATACAAAACATTACATTTTAAAAAAAAAAAAATACTTACTCATTCTGTTCTCTCTCGAGATCGCTCAACCAAGCTTCTTGAAATGGTGGTGAAAATACATTGTGATACACTTCATTATCACGCAACACCGCAAATTCTTTAACTATAAAACTCTTGTCGGTCAATACAAAACCTTGAAAATCAACGAATGTCGGTGTCATTATCGTCGTCGTCAGTCGCTCGATGCAATACTGAACGATCTTTTTTTTTTTTGTCGCATTTAAGAAAATATTAAAATTTAATGTTTTTTTTTAGGAGGGGATATTTTCTAAGAATTTTTTCCCATTGTTAGTTTCTTCGGAAAAAAAATATCTTCCAGAGATTAAGAAAGAATGGACTCCTTATCGAATGTAACTTTATATTTTTAAAAAATCTTTCTCTCTCTACGGAGATATTTCTTCGGAGATGCTTCATTTCAGTTTTTATCTTCGTCGAGAATAGCGCAACAATGCATAGAATAACTCACATAATGGATATAGAAGGTTTCTTAGTTTATAAAAAAGAACTTAAATATAAAGATATAGCTATAATTGATTTAAAAAGTAACCAAATTTCTTACGCATCTTTTCGTTTGCGTGACAGTATGAAAAACCTTAGTGAAAAAGACAAAAAAACTGTGTGGTTTTTGCTAAATATGGTGCATGGTATAAAATACAGTGATACGGGATTCGAGAAATACGAGCAGGAGGATGTGGAAGATTTTATTAGAGGTTGCCTAACGTGCGAGAATCCCGTAGTAGCCTACAAGGGAGGGAACATTGAAAAAAATCTATTGAATAGGATGAATGTGGATAATATTAATTTAGAAGTGTATGGTTGCCCTAAGTTTAAGGATTTAATTGAATTATATGATTTTGAAAAAACACCGTGCAATTTACACGTTCGAGAGAAGAACTTGAACAATGAACGTATCCACTGTCCGTACGAGGAGGTATCAGTTTTTGCCAAATGGATAAAAGCAAAAATGTGATTCTTTAAAAATCATAGAGAAATAAAGAGGGGAAAACAAGTCCTCGCAGCCTCATTCAATGTTACAACATCGTCGGTGACAGTAAGAAAAAATGAGCTGCGAAAAGTGTAAATTAATCATGATTCAAGAGGATATTGTTCCTCTTTCACCCACTCCTCCCAGAGAATTGACAGAGGAATACGTGAATCGAATTAACGATTTCTTCAATCGTTACTTCGAAGAGTATGAACGGAAACTGCATCATTATTTGCATAAAAACTGTAAGTATTTATTTTATAATATTTTTACATTTCCATAATTATTATTTGTTTGTAAAATTTTTTTCTTCAAAAAAATAAAGTGAAGAAAGACGAAGAGACTGAGGAAAAAGATATTGAGTCAAAGGAGACGAAGAAGGAAGAAGATAAAGAGGAGAAAAAAATAGAGGAGAAGGAGGAGGAGGAGGAGGAGGAGGAGGAGAAAATAGAGGAGGAAGAATGTAAGTATTTACTTTATTTTTTTACCTTCTCATAATTATTACCTATTTGTATTTTTAAATTAAAGTGAAGAAAGACGAAGAGAAACAGACCGGGGAAGATATTGAGCCAAAGGAGATGAAGAAGGAAGAAGAAGAAGAGAAAAAAATAGAGGAGGGGGAGGAGGAGGAAAAAGATAATGCGTCAAAGCAGACTAAGAAGGAAGATGAATCACCACATTTCTTTTTCTTTTATTATTAAATTTTTATAGAATAGTTTAAAAATTATTGTAGAAATATTGTTGTAAATATTCCCCTTCCTATTTCATCAGGGGTAAACGGAAAGAAATCTAATACGTTTTGATTAAGAGATGTAACTCAATCTAGAGTAGAGATAGATAAGGATTATTCGTACTGGAGAGCAATGTCGACTTCAGTAGTGTTTCTGACAGTAGACAAAATGAATTCGAACCAAAAAAAAATCAGTTTACCAGACAAAAAAATGACATTGTTGGATTATCAACAAACAGGAAAGCCTGTAGCTATAGTAAAGCCAACACCGCGGTTAGTAGTAGGACGAAATACATGGAGGCTTCTGCAGCAGCAGCATCAACCACTTCGAAGACCTGCACCGCTTCAGCCTAATGCTGCTGCTGCTGCTGCTGCTGGTGCTGGTGATTCTGATAATGTCAATAATCAACCTATACCACGTCTTTAGCCACCAATCGGTAAGAAAAGTTTTAACTCTTCTAACATTAAGTACTTCATGAAATTAAAATTTAAGACTAATAATAATAATAAATCATTTTCAATTTTTTAATCGCAGATTCTGCTGCTGCTGCTGCTGCTGCTCCAGTTTAAGACCAATATTATCATTACTATTATTGTTATTGTGTGTATATAATATTATTATTAAAAATATATATTAAAAACTACAACGATTGTTCAACTAGCAAACCCCTGCTCCTCAACCTTGAATTCACGTGAAAAATGATAAAACGATATCATCCAAAGTATGGACGAGGTAGTAGAAGAGGAGGAGGATAATAACCTGTTAATAGCTATTGTGAAGTGGAGAAATCTAATACGTATTGATAGAGAAAATAATAATAATTATACATTTCGTATTGAGCTTACATCTCTACCATTCTCAGTCTACCGAGTTTGCTTGACGTGATAGTTTCTACAAAAAAAAATGGGTGTAATTAAATTGTACAGATTATCTACTGAACAAAATATTGAAAACATTCTAAATATGGATGAATTAGTGGAGGAAGAAGAAGAAGAAGAAGTAGATTTGGAAGGAGATTGGGGTGAAATAGAAGACGTGAATAACAACGCGTTGACCGCGATTGTGAGAATGTTGAGGAAGAAGCTTCAGCGGCAACAATCCACATCAAATATCCAGTCTGATGGGGATAATGACGATGATGATGATGATGATGATGAGGTTCATCTATCAGATTTTAGTAGTGAAATGGAGTGGGAGGGTATTGATATGGAGCAAGAAATTTCTCCAGAAAATATATTACGGTTCGATGAGGATAATGACGTTCTCCAGCTACTGGAAACCATCAACAATCGGTAAGAATCAATGAAAAAAAAAAAAAAAAAAAAAAAAAAATTTTATCAAGTGCTTGGATAAGTAGTATAATAAATATTTTTTCTCGTAGATGATACCGCTCCTACTGCTACTCTCACTACCACTTCATTTTTATAATATTTTATTATTAAATTCAATTATAACTTTTTTTTTATGTGTGTTATTAAAAATATATTTATAAATTTTAATTAAAAAAACAAAAAAAAAATATCGTTCATTTCACAACCTCAAAATTCTATTTCTCCTTCTCCTTCTCTTTGACTGCGTTCCGCTTCTCGGATAGGAGGCTAATACGTTTTGATAAAGAGTAGACTAATATGTATGTATTGATAAAGAAGAAAGAAAGGTATCAGATTAACTACAAAATACGTGTCTAATCAGTAAGTTCATATTTCATTGGAAGATCGTTTTGCATCTGAGCGACTAGTGACGAAAAATTTTGAGATCATTTTAACGCTAGCAACGACAGTGACAATGTTCTGTGATACACCTAAAAAACGAGACATTTTTGAGAATAATCCTGATTTTGATGCCTTGATTGAAGACCTTGTGGGGATAATAAGTGAAATAGAGGAACAAATAGAGGAAGAGGACGAAGATTTGTTGAGGAATCCGGAGGATAATCCTGAATTTAGCGCCTTGGTTAAAGAACTTGTGGAAATAATGGGTAAAATGGAGGAAGAAGTGCAAGAGGACGAAGATTTGTTGGGTGACGATCCTGATTTGATAGTACTAGTTGAAAAACTAGTGGAGCTCAGAAATCGAATACAAGAAGGGCTACAGCAAGCGGAGCAAGAGCAGGTGGAATAAGAGGAAGAAGAAGAAGAAGAAGAGCATGAGGAGGAGGAGGAGGAGGAGGAGGAGGAGGAAAACGAAGGAGAAGCAGCGAAAGCCTAAAAATCTTTTTGTGATTTTTGTAAGTATATTTGCTTTGTTAAAATAGTTATTACAATATCAAAAAAAAAAAAAAAAAAAATAACAAAATGTTTTTCAAATATGTCCCAGGTGAAAAATATGGCCACACAAACGGAGTCCATTGCTACAAGAACTGAGGCTACGCAAATGGAGCCTCAGATAGATCTCACACCACATTACTGGTGTACAAATTGTACAAAATATGGTCACCTACGCATCAATTGTTCACTACCAGAGTGGTGTAGCATTTGTCATAAATATATACATCATGCAATTGAATGTAAAAAAAATTTCTAAAAAAAGCATTGTAAATAAAACCTTTTTAATACTTCAATAAATTATAATTAAAAAAAAAAAAAAAAAAAATTCCCTTTTTTCTAACTTACGAAAAAAAAAAAAAAAAAAAAAAAAAAAAAAATATGGGGGAGCGATCACTGGATCGCTCTCTACGAGTATTCTCTCTCTCTCTCTCTCTCTTTCTCCAAAGCGTCTACACTATTCGCCTTAAAAGAAGTCGGTCGCGCGGGCACCCAAGAGCGTAATGACTCGGTTGGGCACCCCCCAACTCTCATCCCAGGAGCGTCAAGATTCGCTTGGGCACCGCTCTTTAAGGAATTTAAGGTAAAAGGGGGAGGCCACATTTGTACCCCCCCACCAAAGGAGTCAGAGGGGGGATACACGCGACAACTATCGGTAGTTAGCGATACCGACAATCATCGATGGAATCTCTCTCTCTCTCTCTCTCTCTTTCTCTCTTTCTCTCTTTCTCTGCGTCCACTGCTTAACGTAAGAGTGGGCCCACGTGTGTACCCTACGAGTTTAACGTCGGGGGAGGAGGATGCGCATGCGCACAACCGCTCGAGGAGAGGGGGCAATTCCCCTACTTCCCTTGCCCCCGCGGGACCCCGACCCCCTCGTCACCCGGTCATAGAATCCCCTTAGCTACTCTACTCGCCGCTATCAACTAAAGCTAAGAAAGAGTGGCCCTGAACTCTAATCTGTATATACAAAAGGGCGGTAGTTAGCGAGTATATTTTCTCGATATCGGACGAGAAATCTCGCGAAAGGCGGCAAGAGTTTAAGTTGACCGCAGGAAATTGTGTATGCGATAATCTAGTGGTTGGACACGAGCCGGTATTTATCGTGTCCCGGGTACGTTTCCCGTACACTTAGGACAATTGCGTACCGTAACTCCCTCCAGACCGCATCGGTGGCAAAAGAATCGCGAACGAGGTTTTGGACACTCCGAATATCGATGTCCACGTTCTTTACAATTCCAACACGCGAAGTCGATAGCGAAGGACGACTGTGGTTCGATAGGTTCTGATACGAACGGATTAGTAATCGTTCCCGAACTCGACGATATGGAAGGTGCAGGTGACGGTATATTCTTCACGGCTTTTAATTTCTTAGGTTTCTCCTGTGCTATCAGTACAGGTTGCTCCTCAGCAGCCATGGCGGTACGCGTACGTCGAGCGGGTCGTCCGAAAGCTAAATCGGGAAAAAGAGAATGTTCCGGTAAGGGTGGTGCTCGATACCGGCTTTGACGAGCTAAACTACTCTCGATCTGGATAGCGCGGGATTCTAATGCATCGAAAGAGATGATATTATTGATATCTATAAGCGCTTGGATGCGTGGGAGCATGTTCGTATGCGCCCAAATGATCCACTCTTCTTCCGACATGGGAGGTGAAACTCGTTCTAATAATACCCGAATACACGTGAGGTAATGGTCTACGGGTTCATCTTCCGCTTGTGTACGTTGGGCTATTTCCACCCGCAAAGATACCTGAAGCGAACGAGCCCCGAAACGCGAACGAAAGGCGCGTTCAAAATGTGCCCAATTCTCCCAATCTCGTTGGTGACTCCGAAACCAGTGGAGAGCCATATCCGACAAAAGCAAAGGAAGGTACTTCAATAATTCCGCATCCGGAAGGTCGAAAATAATGCGAGTTTCCGCGATACGCGCTAAAAAAGCTTCTACATCTTCACCGGACTTGCCGCTAAACGAAACGTTCATTCTTTTCAATGTAGAATGTAATTGGTTGAATTGCGCGGCATAGTCCCTATTCGCGAGAGGTCGAGGAAAACGCGGTGTCTGAAAGTGACCTCTATTAGGGCGGCGATATATTTCCCTCGGCTCTTCCTCTTCGGGGAAGTATTCTTCCCTTGAAGCAGGAGCAGTCGGGACTGCGGATGTAGTACGCATCTGCAAAACCACATCTCGCAGCTGACCAATCATGTCGTGCACGTCCCGTTTAAACTCGTCGAAATCTGCACGAGTGGGAGTGGACGAACCTCGCGGAGGTGAGAGTGACCGATCTCGAACATCCCTAGACTCGACAGGTGCATGATATTCTTTCCTACGCGTCCCGGTACGAATGGAGGTATAAATCTCCTGCGGAATGGGCGTAGGAGTAGCTGGTCGCGTAACCCGAACTGGATGCGGCATATCGTCAATTAATTCTAAAGGTTGTATGATACTAGCAGCTTTCCCCAAAAGCTGTGAAGTATCCATGACTGCACGCGTAGTCTGGTGTGACTGGGTACCCGGAGGGGTACGCGGTAATGCCGAACTCTTCTCCCGCGAAAAATGTTTCCGAAGCCTTTGACGAAGGGTGGGTAATATGCCCTTATCGTCCAAGCGATATTGATTGAGGATCTTTCGAGCCTCATCCTCGGTCAATCCCTCGATCCAATCTAAATTACCGTAAGTCGCGGTAGCCATCACTAAAATGAGCGCGAAAACCGAAAAAGAATTAATAGAAAATGTCTATTTCCCGAATAAAACCGAAGGAAAAGCAACAAAAGGATACCCGATTACGCGTTACCGAAAAGGAATATACATATAAATGGGAAAAATACAGTTTAAACCATTAGTAATTCCTGAAAAGAAAAGGCAAGGTATACAAAAAATAAAGAAAATCCTAATTGGGAATCGAAACGATAATGTTCTCGATTTTATTTATATTCGGAGGGTTACGGAAATGCAGCTCTGACTAATGTACGGAAGTCAAACCTTCCCAAAACAAAACAAAATAAAGTTAAGTATGGAATTACTAAGTGTAATTCGCGACTAAATAATTTAATAATCAATAATTAATAATTAATAATTAATTTATTAATTAGCAGGCGCAATATTCCGTAAGTGTCCGTTATCCAAGCTCCCCTGAAAGTCGCGAAAAACAAAGGGAAAAATGCTAAAGTAATTTCGTAAAGATATCGAAATAAAATTAAATCCGCTTTGCGAATATATAGATATATACATATAATAGTCGAATATTGTAAGTCCTATGTCGAGACAATGGGAAGTCAGTGAAGCGTGAGCTAATCGGCTTAGTTCCGCGCGACTGGGCACTCGCGGTGTCCCCCTAGTTTCCCCCTCAATAGTTTTTCTACACGTAGATTTCCTATGTCGAAATCTTCCGTATTAGAAATTAAAGATGATTATTTCGGCTCGAAATAAGACCGGAATATTCGACTAGAATTATCCGTATCTTATAACAGATACGGAAAGGCTATAGACACATGAAATAATATGAGCATAAATCATTAATGCTCGTTACGATAATCCTATATGAGAAGACGTTAATTTCGATTAACTTCGATTATTTGAATATTAATCGTGAGATTCGAAAGCCTAACTACTGTATAACTCCGAATTGCCAAACAAAGGATTTGGATTGGAGGCAATAGGAGTTCGAAAGGAAACGGATATGAAAAATAATATGACTCGAATTAAAATAATTTTAAGCCGAATTTGCGAAAGGCTATTTCACCAAATTCTAGCTTATATTTGCCCTATGCGGGTGCTATTATTCGCGGCAAATAAGACTTTACTCCCGATAATTCGAAGTGGAATTTGTGAAAGGCTATTTCAACAAATTCTGCTTCTGTGGGCCCCACGTTGGGCGCCAAAATTTGCTACACTACAAAAATTTTGGCATACCCTAAGCTATTCGTAAGCTGTAACTAAATCAAAATCTGTAACGTAAGTTGGGCGCCAGGTTCCCGAAAGAACCACTGTACTGTAGTGACTGCAAAATACTGTATTCGTCAAACTAAAATGCCAACTAGCTCAGTGAATATAAGAGTAGGATTGCGGAAGCGGAGAGTGGGTGAGTTCCTGAAACGTAAAATGCAAAAGGATTTGGCAGTTCGGGTCAAATCACTACATACTATATTCGATAATAAAGTGTCTATATTTCCAAAAAGACATTGCTGTATTTGTCAGACTTCATAGCGCATAGATCGTTATTCGTATTCTACAAAACTGTAACTCGAAATGGCGTAGAAAACGGTTTTCCGGAGTGCTCGGGATCAATTCAACGAATTTCTTTACTAAACAACTAACTAATCAAATAAAGGCCTACTCAAGGCAGGTGTTTCTCCTGCGACCTTTTAACTAAACGAAACTATACTCTCGCGAAGAGAACCGAACGGAGTAGCTCTTTCTGGGAGAATTCACCTCCGGGGTTCCTTCTGACGAGAAAACGAACTGTATGACCACGAGGTGATCGAACGAGGTAGCTCCTTTCGGGGAGAATTCGACCTCGGAATGCACCCCTGGTTAAACGCGACGAACTGTACAAAACGTAACTGAAATTCGAAACTGAACGAATATCCCGGTCACTCTTTATACCCGAATTCGACCCATCAACTATACTGTAAGCGCATAACCAATTTCTCGGAAAATACAATACTTTAATACGACATTATATACACGGTAATCGATAAAAGGACTTAACGTAAGTTATAGATAAAAATTATGTACATTTCATATCCGAAAACCCAAAGACGACGGTGTCCTTGAATTACTAGCGAATCTCAAAGTTTCTCGATATTAGACCATTGTTCCAACTTCTCATTTGTGTCCCTAATTCCCAATCCACGCACTTTGGGAGTATGTTTAACTCGTAATTCGTGGTTTTTGACGATTTCACGACTATTAAGCGCGTTTTCCGAAGTTTACTCGTGATATAAGGATTTCTAGGAGCTGGGACTCCCGCTAACCTTTTCCGTTGGAGCTGGAGAACGACGGCTGAGCAGAATAAAGCAGAGCAGAGCAGAGCGGAGCAGCGTCGAGCAGAGCAGAGCAGGGCAGCGCAGATCGGAGCAGAGCAGAGCAGAGCAGGGCAGAGCAGAGCAGGACAGCGCAGAGCAGCGTCGAGCAGAGCAGAGCAGGGCAGAGCAGATCGGAGCAGAGCAGAGTAGAGCAGAGCAGAGCAGGACCGAGCAGAGCAGGACAGCGTAGAGCCGCGTCGAGCAGAGCAGAGCAGGGCAGAGCAGATCGGAGCAGAGCAGAGCAGGGCAGAGCCGAGTAGAGCGGAGTCGAGTAGCTTCCACACTTTTCACTTGCTACGATGCGAGTCTTCAATTTCCGAGTTGCTAAGATCGCGACTGATCTTCTTCAGGACTAGATAACGAGTGTCGCAAAAATCGGGAGACACCAGCAACGAGCTGTTGGTCCCCTATCCCCAACCTTTCGTAACGCTAAATCTAATTGGCGGAGCCGATTAAGCTATTGGTACCACCAATCAGATCCAAGGTCCGACTTCTTCCGAAAATTCAACTTGAATATTCGGGAGCCGCGGAAGGCCGTAGTTCGTTAGACCCATTTAACATACGACTTATGGGCCACGATCGTTACTTTACTTTATGACCTATCAATCACCGAACGTTATACGGTATTTCCTATGATAGGTAGGCCAAGCGTATAGGACATGATATTATGGCCTTGATAATATGACCATAATATGTCTCAATGTTCTATAGATAGATATATATATATCTTTTTAGTGAACATGTACTATCTTAAAATAGTACATGGTCGCAACTCTGTCCTCCCACGAAAAAGAGACCGAATCGAGGTCGAACACCCCTCACCTCACTAAACGACGATACGCGAGGACGTAACTGGATTCGACGTAAACGTCAGACGGAATCGGTAGCTCCTCGTCCCAAGTGCTACGTGAATCTGTAGTAGTCGTAAGTCGGCATTTTCAAAAACGAAAAGAAACGCTATATTCGAGATGTGCTATTTACACGATAATATAACGGTAGCTTAATACTAAACGGTATACACGGTACTGCAAAGTATCTGTACAAAATAAGCGTGATACGCACTGTAAGGTTCTATACTAGACGAAATTATTTACACGGTACTGTACGGAATCGAAAAGGTATACACGATAAAGAATATACTTCATACAAAACGTGATCTTAATCTATACTAACTGTAGCGATATACACGATACGAATCGAAATCTGTACAAAAGCAAACTAAAGTAATACGATACGGAGTTCACCGAAACTCAGAATCGTAAGAAAACGTAACCTAAAGAAGAGAAAGTATATACAAAGAACTATACGAGAAACACACGTAACCAACATAATATACTGGTCGCAAATACTATTTCACGCAATTACGCTATCGAATCTCGAATACTCGCGAAAAAGGAAAGGAGGAAGAAAAAAAAAAGAGAAGCTCCAAAAGAAGAATTAATGTCTCGAAATCACCGTATTCCCAAGTTAGGATTCCCGTGACCCTGGTAAACCTGTAAACGGTAGCTACGGTAGGGAAGAAAATGATATTAATTCCCGATGCATGAGTCCGAGGTTGGTGATGTTCCGAGAGGTCGGTGGGTCTGTCAGCGTCAAAAATAAAATGGACAACAAGAGATATCAGCGAAAATCCATATATTTATCACAGGCCCTGTTGGGCATAATATACAAGAAGGGAGGAGGGAAGAACAGAGAAAGAGATAGAGAGATAGAGAGGGAAAGAGCCTTATCGGCGCTGGAAGGGCCCCGGTTCCTCGGAGAGGTCTATTTCCCGGGGGGCCGGGCGTTGGTATCCCGGACCGCATTTCGGGCACGTGCGGGTAGATCGGTCACGACGCCCACATCGGTAACAGAAGACCCGGGTGCGTGGTCGAGGGCACCGGGTATAACGGTGGCCCGGGTGGCCACAATTAAAACAGCCCCGCTCGGCCGGGACCGGCGGGTCCCGGTAAATATGCTCGAGGACCTCTGCTTCCAGCTCGGGCCAGACATCGAGGGCCCATTTGATGTAATCCATGATTTCGCCCTTCGTCTGGGCGACGATATCCCGGTGCGGCATTCGGTACTCGGGGCGCGACATATCTTCTGGTGAAAGAAAAATTAGCGATGAGTCCCAATCTATGGAGGAGGGGAAGAGACGAGCACAACGGGAGCCGAGGACGACATTACTGGACATATAACTTTACATCGTTGACGTGCGTTTTGATACGCGTTTTAGCTTCTACATGTTCGATTTCGATAACTGTAGGAGAACGGAAGTGAATTACGCGATACGGTCCTTGATAACGGTGAGCGAGTTTGGCTGAGAAGAAATTAGCGGAGGACGAAAGAGGTCGGTGCCGAAAGAGGACTAAGTCGTTAATTTTCAAAGGGCGTTCTCTTCGTCGTAAATTGTATTTTTCGGCCTGTTGTTGATATGCGGACTCTAATTTGGAAGTGACCCACTCGTGAAGATCTCTCATCCGTTTCATTCGTTCTCTCCACGGATTGACAGTAGAGGAGTCAGCGGCGAGAGGCGTATCGTTGACCCTCTCGAGTTCTCGAGGAAGAGGCTTGAGATCCCGACCGAAATTTAGAAAAGCCGGACTACACTCGATAACGGAGTGGTGGGCGGTATTGTAGGCGAAGTGGAACTCTGATAAGTGTGCGTCCCATTCACGTTGGTTTTTACCGACGAACGCTGTGATCATGGTTTTGACGACCCGGTTAATACGTTCGACAGGGTTGGCCTGGGGATGATACACGGGAGTGGTCGAATGGTGAATTTTGTATTCCCGACACGCGTGCTCGAGTAGTTTGTTTACGAACTCGGTTCCATTGTCTGATAGGAGCACTCGAGGGGTTCCCCAACGGGTGATCACCAGATCAAGAAGGAGTTCTTTAATTTTCGCACCATTTACGGTACGTACGGCCCGACATTCAATCCATTTCGTAAAAAGGTCTTGGAAAGCAACGATATAGACATTCTGATGTAAGCTTTTCGGTAGTGGGCCCATAACATCGACCGCGACTATTTCCCAAGGCTGCTCCACGAATCTACGTCCCATTAATCCCACTGGTGGTTGTTGGGACACTTTGGTACGCTGGCAGATATCGCATTTACGGACGAAATCCAGGACGGTTCGATACATCCCAACCCAATAAAAACATCGATTAATTCGGTGGTAGGTTTTATCGACACCTAGATGACCTGACATGGGGGTGTCATGAAATTCATGCAAAAGATCTTCGCGAAACTCACTCGGTACGACTAGCTTCCACGGTTCGAGGTCTTCCAGTTCCTCATGGTATCGACTGGAACTACGTCGATAGTATAAGAGATCCTTCTCAATCTTCCAGTCCGGGAATTTGAAAGGTGTGGCTTTAAGAGTGTCCCGACGAGTTGTATACCACGAGTCGGTGGTATCGGCCCATCCCGTTGTGGGGTAGTTCATAGAAACTGCGAGAGAACAGAGTTCGAGCTCACCGGAGCTGGGTATGCGTGAAAGTGCATCCGGTACGAAATTTTGGGAACCTTTCCGATATACGATCTCGAAGTCGTATTGCATTAATTCTAAAGCCCACCTACCTAAACGACCGGAGGGATCTTTTAAGTTGTTAAGCCATCGTAGGCTATTGTGATCCGTCATCACCGTAAACTTATACCCCTCTAGGTAGCCACGAAACTTTTTAATCGACCATAGAACAGCAAGGCACTCTAATTCGGTAGTGGTATACTTCATTTCAGCTGGGGTGAGAGTACGACTTGCGTACGCGATAACGCATTCTCCTTGCTCATGAGTTTGCGTGAGCACGGCTCCGAGTCCGACGTTACTCGCGTCAGTTTGAAGACAGAAGGTTCGATTGAAGTCCGGACACGCTAACGTGGGTGTCGAAGTTAATTTGCGCTTTAAGGTATCGAACGCGTTGGACTGTGGCGTAGCCCAAACCCAAGCCTGATTTTTCTTGAGCAATTGATTTAACGGGGCGACAATGGTTGCGAAATCGGGAACGAAACGGCGATACCACGAAGCCATACCGATAAAACGACGAAGTTCTTTGATATTCCGAGGTGCGGGATAGTCGATAATGGGTCTAATTTTCTCTGGATCCGTACTTAGGCCACGATGGTCAACGATGAAACCGAGATATGTAACGCTAGTTTTACAGAATTCACTCTTATCCGGGTTAATTAAAAGTCCAGCAGCAATAATTCGTTTAAAGATTTTATCCAGCCACTCGAGATGTTCGGAGAAGGTTTGCGTAACGATTATAATATCATCTAGATACGCGAACGCATGGGATTCCATATCCGGCGTAATAATTTTATCTAATAGCCGTTGGAAAGTCGCTGGAGCACCTGTAAGTCCGAATGGCATTCGTTTGAATTGGAAGAGTCCACGTCCTGGCACAGTAAACGCAGTGACGGATTTACTAGATTCTTCCATCGGGACTTGAAAATAGGCCTGACTTAGATCAAGAGCGGAAATATAGTTAGCTGAACGTAATTTATCCAGAATCGAATTCATGAAAGGTAAAGGGTAAGCGTCTTTACGTGAGACTTCGTTGACTTTGCGAAAATCTAAACAAAATCGGTAGGAACCGTTGGATTTGCGCACCATGACAATAGGAGATGACCAATCACTGTCAGAAGGCTCGATAATATCTTCGTGTAACAACCGATCTACTTCTTGATTAATCGCTTGTTGTATCACCGGTGACACAGGGTAGTATCGCTGTTTGTTGGCTGTCGGGGTCTCCACTATAATGCGATGTTCCGTTAAATTGGTTAATCCCGGAGCCCGTTTCAAAATCGGAATTCGTTCGTCTAGAAAGGTCCTTAACTGCTCGGACTCAGTATCGGTGAGAACACGGAGAGCATTGCAGCTATAAAAATTATCCTGAGCATCCACGAAGCGGTAGTAGTGACTAGGATCGTCTCGGTAACTCCACGTTCGATCCTGATAATTAATAACAATCCCGAATTGTTGTAAAGCATCAATACCAAAAATAAGGGGTACGGCCAGAGACGGAAAGAAAAGCGTAGGAACGACTTGGCTACGACCTTCTATTTGATACTGTAGTGGGTAACATTGCGATAGATTTTCGCGATGTCCATCGGCAGTCACTATCGTAACCGGAGGAACCGTAGAAGCATTAACATCGGCCGACGAAATTTTTAAAAGACCGGATTTACCAATAAAAGGGCGCGATGCGCCGCTATCAACTAAAGCTAAGAAAGAGTGGCCCTGAACTCTAATCTGTATATACAAAAGGGCGGTAGTTAGCGAGTATATTTTCTCGATACCGGATGAGAAATCTCGCGAAAGGCGGCAAGAGTTTAAGTTGACCGCAGGAAATTGTGTATGCGATAATCTAGTGGTTGGACACGAGCCGGTATTTATCGTGTCCCGGGTACGTTTCCCGTACACTTAGGACAATTGCGTATCGTAACTCCCTCCAGACCGCATCGGTGGCAAAAGAATCGCGAACGAGGTTTTGGACACTCCGAATATCGATGTCCACGTTCTTTACAATTCCAACACGCGAAGTCGATAGCGAAGGACGACTGTGGTTCGATAGGTTCTGACACGAACGGATTAGTAATCGTTCCCGAACTCGACGATATGGAAGGTGCAGGTGACGGTATATTCTTCACGGCTTTTAATTTCTTAGGTTTCTCCTGTGCTATCAGTACAGGTTGCTCCTCAGCAGCCATGGCGGTACGCGTACGTCGAGCGGGTCGTCCGAAAGCTAAATCGGGAAAAAGAGAATGTTCCGGTAAGGGTGGTGCTCGATACCGGCTTTGACGAGCTAAACTACTCTCGATCTGGATAGCGCGGGATTCTAATGCATCGAAAGAGATGATATTATTGATATCTATAAGCGCTTGGATGCGTGGGAGCATGTTCGTATGCGCCCAAATGATCCACTCTTCTTCCGACATGGGAGGTGAAACTCGTTCTAATAATACCCGAATACACGTGAGGTAATGGTCTACGGGTTCATCTTCCGCTTGTGTACGTTGGGCTATTTCCACCCGCAAAGATACCTGAAGCGAACGAGCCCCGAAACGCGAACGAAAGGCGCGTTCAAAATGTGCCCAATTCTCCCAATCTCGTTGGTGACTCCGAAACCAGTGGAGAGCCATATCCGACAAAAGCAAAGGAAGGTACTTCAATAATTCCGCATCCGGAAGGTCGAAAATAATGCGAGTTTCCGCGATACGCGCTAAAAAAGCTTCTACATCTTCACCGGACTTGCCGCTAAACGAAACGTTCATTCTTTTCAATGTAGAATGTAATTGGTTGAATTGCGCGGCATAGTCCCTATTCGCGAGAGGTCGAGGAAAACGCGGTGTCTGAAAGTGACCTCTATTAGGGCGGCGATATATTTCCCTCGGCTTTTCCTCTTCGGGGAAGTATTCTTCCCTTGAAGCAGGAGCAGTCGGGACTGCGGATGTAGTACGCATCTGCAAAACCACATCTCGCAGCTGACCAATCATGTCGTGCACGTCCCGTTTAAACTCGTCGAAATCTGCACGAGTGGGAGTGGACGAACCTCGCGGAGGTGAGAGTGACCGATCTCGAACATCCCTAGACTCGACAGGTGCATGATATTCTTTCCTACGCGTCCCGGTACGAATGGAGGTATAAATCTCCTGCGGAATGGGCGTAGCAGTAGCTGGTCGCGTAACCCGAACTGGATGCGGCATATCGTCAATTAATTCTAAAGGTCGTATGATACTAGCAGCTTTCCCCAAAAGCTGTGAAGTATCCATGACTGCACGCGTAGTCTGGTGTGACTGGGTACCCGGAGGGGTACGCGGTAATGCCGAACTCTTCTCCCGCGAAAAATGTTTCCGAAGCCTTTGACGAAGGGTGGGTAATATGCCCTTATCGTCCAAGCGATATTGATTGAGGATCTTTCGAGCCTCATCCTCGGTCAATCCCTCGATCCAATCTAAATTACCGTAAGTCGCGGTAGCCATCACTAAAATGAGCGCGAAAACCGAAAAAGAATTAATAGAAAATGTCTATTTCCCGAATAAAACCGAAGGAAAAGCAACAAAAGGATACCCGATTACGCGTTACCGAAAAGGAATATACATATAAATGGGAAAAATACAGTTTAAACCATTAGTAATTCCTGAAAAGAAAAGGCAAGGTATACAAAAAATAAAGAAAATCCTAATTGGGAATCGAAACGATAATGTTCTCGATTTTATTTATATTCGGAGGGTTACGGAAATGCAGCTCTGACTAATGTACGGAAGTCAAACCTTCCCAAAACAAAACAAAATAAAGTTAAGTATGGAATTACTAAGTGTAATTCGCGACTAAATAATTTAATAATCAATAATTAATAATTAATAATTAATTTATTAATTAGCAGGCGCAATATTCCGTAAGTGTCCGTTATCCAAGCTCCCCTGAAAGTCGCGAAAAACAAAGGGAAAAATGCTAAAGTAATTTCGTAAAGATATCGAAATAAAATTAAATCCGCTTTGCGAATATATAGATATATACATATAATAGTCGAATATTGTAAGTCCTATGTCGAGACAATGGGAAGTCAGTGAAGCGTGAGCTAATCGGCTTAGTTCCGCGCGACTGGGCACTCGCGGTGTCCCCCTAGTTTCCCCCTCAATAGTTTTTCTACACGTAGATTTCCTATGTCGAAATCTTCCGTATTAGAAATTAACCCTCAACGGGTACACTTTGAAAATGTAACGTTACGGGAGTAGTGGTAGCTAGGGGGTTCCTGTGACACGGTGGTGAGGGGAGTGCGGGTGTGCGGGGGGAAGTGTCTTGGGTTTTCCTGTGACACGGTGGTGAGGGGAGTGCGGGTGTGCGGGGGAAGTGTCTTGGGTTCCTGTGACATGGTGGTGAGGGGGGTGCGGGTGTGCGGGGGGAAGTGTCTTCTTAAGAGCTAGGGTTTATTGGGTGATGAGGAGGGTGCGGGTGTGCGGAGGAAATGCTTTGGCTATGGGGAGTGAGAGAGAGAGAGAGAGAGATCCCTCTCACCCTCTCTTTCTCTCTTAGAGTCTCTCACCCCTCTCCCATCAGCCTAGGGCCCGGATGGTTAATTATCCTACGGGTCCACTAGTTCTCTAAGGCTTACCCCCTCTCCCATGTCACTAGGGTCCGGATGGTTAGTTATCCTACGGGTCCACTAGTTCCCTAAGGGTTACCCCTCTCCCATCACCCTAGGGCCCGGATGGTTAGTTATCCTGACAGTTACCCAGAGAACTTTTTTTTGTATTTTAGTTGGTGGAGGAAAAAGTTTCTTTTTTCTCCACTAGGTAGCGATCACGAAAATTACTGGGGCAGCTACACCGCTAGAGGTCCTAAGCATCTTACGGACTGCCATTTTTGATTTCTTAGTCCTGCCCTCGGAGGGTCTTTTCTCCCTCCACATACTTATCCTAGACCCTCCCACTATTTTCCTACTATGGACCCGCCATTTAACTTGATTTCACATTTAACCATTTTTCTTCCCTCTCAATCTACCTCTACACCATTGAAGGGTCTTTTTCCCTCCACATACCCATTCTATTCCCTCCTACTATTTTCCTCCTTGGGTCCTTCTTTTAATTTCACATTATACCTTTCTTGAACCTTGGATACAGATTCCTTTTTTCTTATACAAGCTGTCGATAAATATAAAGTGAAAAAATATGCAGTATCAAGTGATTATTAATTTAGCGTATAGACAGAATTCTCCAGTAATTCATATAATTACAAGAATAATAGATGAAATTATGCAAAATTTATCACAAGCGGTAAATGAAGAAACAATCGAGACGCATGGAATGGAGTATGAAAATAGTAAGTTATTATGAATGAGATTGCATCATACATTTTTCTAAAATCTGATGATTTTTTACAGTAACACGCTGTATACAACTGTTGATGAGAGGTATCAGAATGATTGAGATAGAGGCAGGGATAATTCCGCAGGAAGATGAGGAGGAGCAGGAGGAGGAGGAGGATGAGGAGGAGACAACGATGGAGGTAGCAAGGGCAGAAGAATAGCTTGATATTTTAAAATATTATATGTTAAAACTCTTTTTAGTTATATATATATATATATATATTGAATAAAAGTATTATATGTTAAATCTTTTGAATATTGAATAAAAATTACTGTAAGCATATTATAAATGAATAGATTATTCATTACATCTTCCTGTAAGCATGCTCTACATGTCACATAGTTAACAGACATTATTTTTCCTTTTGCGAAACAATGGGGAGTGAAATTCTAGGGACCACCCAATGTTCCTCCTATGAGCTTTCCCAGGGCTCTCTAAAACTGACCCGATACCTTCTGTCCATATTTTACCCTCTCAACCAGTCTCTAGCTATTTTTTTTTTCGAGACTTTTCTCACAAACAGGTCAGATAAATGAGCCCACGTGCTAAACAGAGTCACAGTTGTGAAGTAAGATTGTCAAGAAGCCATTGATGCGCTCGATACTTTCTGACCATATTTTACCCTCTAAACCAGCCTCTAGCTATTTTTTCGTGACTTTTCCTCCCTCAAGCAGACCAGACAAATCATTCAGCCTCTAGCTATTTTTTTCTCAAGACTTTTCTCACAAGCAGAGCACACAAATGATCCCACGTGCTAAACAGAGTCACAGTGTGACGTAAGATTGTCGAAAAGCAATTGATGCGCTCGTAAATTTTAAGCTGCACTCAGGATATGTCCTTAAGATGCTAGTATTCCCAACCCAAGTAATAATGGACGTATATTTCACGACTCGTTTCTAAATAATGAAAAGTTTATATTTTAAACTGTCATTACTTTATCTGAGGAACGTGACTATCTGCACCATCTAGTACGTGTTATGACACGTTTGAATTAAATATATTTGTTTTAGATGACGGTTATTTGATCTGAAGAACGTGTATCTCACGACTTGCTTTTAAACAATGAAAAGTTTATATTCTAGACTGATGTCACTTTATATAAGGAACGTGTATATAATTAAATGGATTTATTTATTTTAATTAACAACTACTTGATCTAAAGAATACATGTATCAACAGGTTTAAAATAATGAATTCTCTTTGAAATCTACAATCATGAGTGAGTAACCCATCAAAAATGTCGTTCGCCTGCAACAGTCCCTCCACTCTCAATTTCCTATAAGCGTGTATATCTTATCCCTTCCTACGATATTATTCAAAGCCACCCAAGTTTCGTTTGCCTGCAACACTTCCCCTACTCTCAATTTCCAAGTGTGTATATCTTATTCCCTCCTAGGATATTATTCAAAGTCACCCACGCTAGCAATTAGGAAATTTCATTCAGTCTCGATTAGAAGCGTGAAGCAGTCGAAAGTTCAAGTCTGTAACGCTGCAGTCATAATATTTTATTGTGGTGTAATAGCAGTATTGAAGCTTCAAGCAGTGCAAAGTACCAGTTTCACGTTGCAGATAGAATATTTTTTTATTGTCACGTAATTGTCGTAGATAATCTTTAGAAGGTAAGAATTATTTTTTCTTTTTTACGTTATTCTCTATTCTTAATATTATTTTATTATTATAGAAATGGATTTAACTAAGATTAATGAACTCGCAACTGTAGAACCAAAAACTTTTATAAAACTGAATACTTTGGAGATTGGGGGGTCATACCGAATAACTGAATTATCGAAAATTAAAACCAAATATGGGGAGAGAATAATAGCAAAGCTGCTTACGAAGGAATGGTTCTTCTTGCCTGCGAGGATGATGGCATTACTGGAAAAACCAGAACAATTCAAGAATTTTCAAGATGCAGCTTCAAATCAAATATTAACATTCACGTATCATGGTGGAAATTACAATAATATGACATTTGCAATTGTTAGTCAAATTTCAAAAGATTAATTTAGAAAACATTTGTAAGGAATAATTTAAACACAAATAAATGATTATTATATCTTATTTATTATTTTTTTCCTTCATTATAATGATAAGCTTAACTATAGTCTATTAGCGATTAACATACATTTCTAACTATTAGCGATTAACTTACATTACTAACTATTAACGATTAACTTACATTTCTAACAATACTTGTAAGCGGGTTATATTCAACAATTTTATCATGTATAATTAAACAATACGCAGTAGTATTACTTGCAATATTTTTAGAACAATCGATCTCTATTTTAACGTCAACTGTGCCAGATTTAATAGATTCGTTTTGATGCGAACAATCAATGACAAAGAGAGGGCCATATTCTAAGAAATTGTTGTAATCAAGCATTGGTTTCGACGGTTTTTCTCCAACATAATAGGATTGGATAAATTTAACATACATATCATATAGTACAGAAAATCGTGATTTTTCAGTATCAGTATCAAGTCGATCATACGGATAAAATTCAGAATTAAGATAGACTTTAATATCACGAACAAAACTATCATCGAAGTCAAGCACCTTCATATGCTGCGTATTCTTCTTATTTGTTCTAAATGCTAGAATAACGTATCGAGGCTTCTCCAATTGTGTTGCAGCTTTTACAGCCCACGTATGCCTCTGTGTTTCTGGTAGAAGCGGGTATTCGTAGAGTTCCCAGGATCGAAAAGCCATGGTGAGGCTTTTGTTTTGGTCGATAATACGTAGAAATTGAAGTTTTGTGTATTCATTCAATGATATATGAGGAATTCTCCATTGCACTTTTTGAACATCAATTTTGGAGTCGGTGATTTTCGTTGAAGAATATATCGAATTCGTATCATTACGTGCTCGAATGAGAACGAGCTCATGACGTGCATTTATTATGACTCTTCTATAGTCTTCACAAAAACCCAACAGCATTTTCAGTGGTACGCAAAAATTAAAATATTTCGTAGGCTTATAATCTGATAGAAACCATCCTGAATGGTGTAGACTCGTACTCTCCTCCCCAGTCAGAGAAATGAGATTCTTCATGGAACTAGTAATACCCACATTCTTACTGCGGTCAATCTCAATACCATTCAATTCATAGCGAATTTCATCGAACAAGAATGCCATGGAATTGCAGTCAAGTCCCACTGTATCTTGAACTGTTGCACCCTGAGCACGAGTGCCCTCGATTAATTTTCCCTCTATGTATAGGTAACTCTCACATGGTAGAAGAATTAAATCTTGCTGTTGTATTGGAATTCGAATTTCGTCACTATTTCCCAATGATGCATTTGCATACGGATTGTAAGCATGTATTTCCATTTTAGTAATGCGATTGTCGTACACAGGTTGTGCGGTTACGTCCAACAGGTCCATTTTTATTTCTGACCTTGAAACCCAGTGATTGAAGAAAGGTTATATTTTTTCTTGTTAGCGGTCTTCTAACGTAATCCCCACCCAATGTATCTGCTCCTGCAGCAACTGTTGGACTGATGATAGGCTCATCTGGTATCGGTGATTTATAAGTATTCTTGTAAATTAGCATTTTCTAATGTGTAATCGAATTGTAATTTCTTCCCCACCGAAATTTACTAGACGGTTTTCCTGATCGAGAATGCGCAAAGTAAGACGGTCAATTACTTTCACAATGACTGGCAAGTAAATGACGTTTTTCGGTGTTTCCGAGATTTTATAGCCTGGTGGCACGCTTGGAAAAAATTCATGTATAACATGTTGAGGTTTGCCGTTTGTATATGCACCAGCAGTAATATTACATTCAATTCGTAAAATATTCACCCTTATAATGTTTACGGGCTGGTCTGATTCGGCTAGAGTGTTCGGCTGAATAATTCGATCTGACGAAAAACCCAATAAAGAGCCTATATTATTAGGTTTTGTAAAATCGATCAGATATTTACACTTTATTTCACTTTTCAACGTATTATTATTAGCACGTAGAATAATGACATCTTCATTATCCGCCTCATGCATCAATGTACGCAAAAGATCATTTATAGCACTCAATTCATAACAACCTGTAGGTATAGTCAGATCTTCAGTATCGTAGTAAAACTTATTGTTCGACTCATCAACATTAGCGATTGAATTGAAGCTCTGAAAGTCTACGAGACCAAGTTCATATTGCTCCTCCCGAAGATTGATCGGTGGGAAAAAATCTGCCTCTAATATGGACTCGCGGTCAGACAGCGTAACCGTTAAAGACATTGTTCACGTAGAAACTTGACACACAACTGACCGCATATGCTTGTATCATACGATTGATATTGATCGTGGTTGTAGTAGATTATAGCAGAAGGACCAAAATAATCTAAAAGTTCAATTGGAGGTTTCAAATTTCCAAAGGAGTCGAAATACTTTACGTAATTATTACGTTTAACGTAGGCAACCCAATGTGTACCAGAACCTTTATGTTCATCAAGATTCACGATTGCACACTCATTGCATAGTACGGTTTGCGGTAGAGATGTGCGCATAAAAACTCCTCGAAAATGTGGTATATCCTGACATGCATGTAATAATTGAATATTACTAGTAGCTCCAGATTTCGGGAGGTTGCTTATTTTTTTTTTTTTTGCGAGGTTTTTTTCCTCCTTTTCAAACCCTCTCCCCTTCGTCCGTAAGGGGTTAGGTATAAACCATGTCCACGCCTGCCTTCTATTACACGATTGTGACGCTGTATCTCTTCCAATTGTCTCTTGGATGCTTTCGCATCGTTTACAGCTTTTGTTATACCTGCTGCGCCCCCAGCTAATGCGCCCACTGCACTCAACAGTGGGAGCAGAGGTAATAAACCCCCCCGTTTTTTTTGTTGAGTAAATTGCTTTTTCCTCAATAAACCTCCTCGTTTCTTCGGTACACGAATTTTTCTTTTCTTCATGCTTCTTCCATGCACTTGTAGGCCTAAGCCAAGTTTTCGTTTTACATTCATGGATGCCCAGACTGCTGCTGCAGCTGCTCGTTCACGTAAAGATGAGTCACTAGCAGTGATACGTTTTCGTGCACGCTGTGCAAGAACTTTATCAGCCTGGTGACGTGGTGGCAGATCCTTATATATTGAATATGCGATATCGTGTTCACGACAGGCTTCGTCTAGAGGATTTATACCAGGATCACCACGTGCTAACCGTTCTCGAAGTCGAGTACCTGGTCCGCAATAATTGTAGCCAGGTATGTGTACTTCGAACGGTAATTTATTCAGTATTTTATTGAAAAAAGTTCCACAACCGTAGCTTACCATGTGGAACTTTCTTTCTGTTTCTCACACAGAGTTTGCTGACAAGCCCAGCAATCTTTTATTGAAGGGAGCGGTCCATCAATGTGATCTGTATTAGGTAGATTATGATGTTTAAAACACCAGCGATATTGTTGTACTTCAGGATCTGCACGAATATGTTCAGGCAATTTATTCCAAACCTCTTGAATACTACGCGGAAAGTACTTTAAAAGTAAAATTTTCGGTATGTATTCAAACTGCTCAGCGGTTAATACCTCCAAACTTGACACATCTAACACTAATAACGGCATGATGAGAACTGATCAAACAATTCATTTCATTCCTATAAATAGGTTGTATGACCACAGAGTTTTCAGTCATGGACTTCGTAAAGCAGCCGCTCGGTATTCGTGTTTCTAATATAGATTACCGAACAACCGATAAATGCATGAGACGTCACGGACCTCTACTCCCATCAACCATACGCTGTATAGTTTGTGGCCCTTCAAATTGTGGAAAAACAAATGTATTGCTGAGCCTTATAGAAAGCCCTCAGGGTGTGAGATTTGAAAACCTATACGTTTATTCAAAATCGTTGCAGCAACCAAAATATCGATACTTGGAGCGACTATTATCGGACAATGAAGAAATTAGTTATTTCCAATTTTCTAATAATAGTGAGGTTATAAAAGTAGCTGAAGCACTACCAAATTCAATTTTCATATTTGATGATGTTGCAACCGATAAGCAAGACAATATAAGAGACTACTTCTCCATGGGTAGACATTCTAAGATTGATTGCTTTTATCTTTGTCAGACTTATGCAAGGATACCAAAACATCTAATACGTGATAATGCAAATTTTTTAATTATTTTTAAACAAGATGGAACTAACCTAAAACATATATATAACGAACATGTAAATACAGATATGGCGTTTGAAAAATTTTATGAATTGTGTTCAAATTGCTGGAAGCGTGATTATGGATTTTTAGTAATTGATAAAGACAGTGCAATGCAAAATGGACGATATCGAAAGGGTTTCAATAAATATGCTGTGATTAAAGAGTGATGTTAATGGTCAAAAATGTTAGTTTAACCTTGAACGTTGAACAAGTCTATATATTGAATAGAGAATAGCTTTACAAAATGAAGGAGAAAAAGCTTCTAAAGAAGATTGCTGAGGCAAGTGAAGTAATTCGTCAAAAATATCGCGCACTCAAATCAGACAGAGTAATGATGGAAGACAGTTTAAATGAAACTTTTAAACCAATAGTTGAACCATTAAAGAAGCTCACCGAAAATAATCAAGCAATTTTCGTTGCACCGAAACATGAGATGAAAATGGAACCTATAAAGAGATCTCTCTCACACGAGGAATCTTTCATAATTCCGATGAAACGAAGAAAGTCTTATCTCACATCGACTCCACAGCGGAAAGATTTCATACGCAGCTCCAGAATTAACGTTCAAGGTCATTCATCGGATGATGAGCAGGAATATCCACAGTCGCACGAAACACAGTACCTTTCTCTGGAAGATGATGAAGAGGAGGAGGAGGAGGAGGGGGAGGGGGAGGAGGAGGAGGAGAAGGTGAAGAAGAATAATGAATATGGCACGCAAGATTTAGCGAGACAAATAGAATTACCTGTGCATACATCCATCGAGGATGTAAAAGATGCTAATCGAAGTACGATAAAGTCTGGTTCAATTGCATCCAAATATATAGAATTGTTGACGAATAATGCTAAGGATAAAATTGACAGTAATTTTGGAGTTAAGTTAGATAAAGTGACGAATAAAATGTGGCTTGCGAAATGTGCTTTTAATGTTGATGATTACAGTAATTTTATTATTATCGATAAGGAGTATTATCCTGGCACGAAAGGTCTATTTGAATTGATCTTCATGAAAGAACCTGAAGATTATACTAAAGATGATTTAGACACATATAAAAGTATTCTTTCTCAAACTAATGTGCACAGAGCAGATAACATTAGTACAGGAAAGCTTCGTGGGAATAAGGGACATAAATGGAAGAAAATAATTAGTGAATTATTTCCACCGAAGACAAAACTTGTACAAGGCAAGGGATATATGCGTGTTAATAATAATCCCGTGAGCTATGTACATTGGAACGATCCAAACGAACTGGTCGAGCGATTAAAACTATTAATTGCATCATCTGCTGCTGGTCATACGAATCACCATAATGAGATACAGTCAATAATTGAGGAGCTCCATGAAGAAGGTATCATCTTATAAAAGAGATTGCAGTTTCAAGATTTTCTCAGTTCAACGTACTACTTCACTATGACGATAAATAAATTTGGAGCTGGTTTCAATACTGGTAAAGTGAGAAATTATTTTCACAAAATTGATGATGATACGTTAAAGTTTGATAAATATAAGAATGCATTTAATGCCAAGAAGAAAATAATTTCAAACTTGGGATCTGATGTTACTGATGAGACAAGTGCGGTGAATATCAGTGTTCTGATGAGTAATTTGACACCACTGCGTGATAGCTTTACAAAAGAAATGAATGAATATAGTGTGAAGCTGAATGAATATGCATTAAAATGTGAAATTCTTGAGGAAAAAATGACAAATCTGTTGAAAAAACGTATCGACGAAATTGATGAAAGAATCGAAAAATTGAATGATAAAATCGATCATAATAGTTACAAATTGGCAGGATCTAAATAAGAGAAGAAAGCGTTATTCTATATAAAAGAGATTGCAGTTTCAAGATTTTCTCAGTTCCACGTACTACTTCACTATGACAATAAATAAATTTGGAGCTGGTTTCAATACCGGTAAAGTGAGAAATTATTTCCACAAAATTGATAATGATACGTTAAAGTTTGATAAACAAAAGAATGCATTTAATGCCAAGAAGAAAATAATTTCAAACTTAGAATGTGATGTTACGGATGAGACAAGTGCGGTGAATATGGCTGCTCTGTTACGTAATTCGATGACTGTACGTGATAGCTTAATGAGAGAATTGTTTGAATACAGTGAGAAGCTAACTCACTATTACCTAAAATGTAACATTCTTGAGGAAAAATTTACAACTCTAATGAAAAAAATCGATGAAATTGATGAAATTGGTATAAGAATCGATAAATTGGTTGATAAAGTCGATCATAATGATTATAAATTGGATCGAAAAGACAAGGAATTACGAAATGATATGATTGTTGGATTGAAAATTGTTGTAGAATATTTCTCTAATCAGCTGGCAAAAAAAGATTTTGCAAATGAGAAGAATAGAGAAGACGATATAAATTATGCCTTGAAGAAACTTATACTACCGCCAGTGCTTGATGACCTGCTGTAAACATAACACGTAGTGGAATAATTATGAGTAGTGAGGAGAAGAAGCAATTGGTAGAAGAGTTGCATGTGCCTGCCAGACGGAACTTTTTACGTAGACGGGTAATAATACGAGGCTTCGATGACCTCTGGCAAGTAGACCTGGTAGACATGAGAAACTATGCAGACGCAGGCTACCACTACATTCTCACAGTTATTGATGCATTGTCGAAATATGGCTGGGCAATAGCCCTGAAAACCAAGTCAGGCAAGGAAGTGACAGCTGCATTGCTGAAAATCCTGAAGAGTGGGAGATGTCCGAAAAATCTACAGACCGACGATGGCAAGGAATTTTATAATAGTGATTTCCAATCGCTTATGAAAAAGCATGGAATAAATCATTACTCAACATACAGTGTATTAAAAGCAACCATAGTCGAGCGTTGGAATCGAACGTTGAAGACAGAAATGTGGAAAGGATTTACGTTGAAAGGAAATTACAAGTGGAGAGCTATGCTACAACAACTGGTTGACAAATACAATTCAAGAAAACATCGTACTATAGGAATGCGTCCAGCCGATGTGAAACCTGAACATGCTAATAAGCTCTTAGCAACAGTATTCAGTAATATAAAGATCGTTGGTCGTGCCAAGTTCAAAGTCGGTGATTTTGTACGAATCAGTAAATATAAGAATGTATTTGCAAAAGGCTACACACCAAATTGGACAACTGAAATATTTGAAATTATAAAAGTGCAGAAAACAAATCCTGTTACATATTTACTAAGGGATTCTAGTGGTACAGATATATATGGTGGATTCTACGAACATGAACTTTTAAAAACTGCTAATCCTAATGTATATCTAGTTGAGAAGGTATTACGTAAGAAGGGGGACAAAGTCTTTGTAAAGTGGTTAGGATTCAATAATACACATAATTCATGGATAAATAAAAACAATATTTTGTAACATACAATTTATTAATAAAGAAGCAATTATTTAATCTTCATTTAAATCTACTTCACTTAATTCTATTTCATTTATCCTATAATGACCCCATGGTAGAGTTGATACAGTACCTTGTACAATATAGCGCTTATCATCATGTGGACTGAGAGAAATTTTTTGCTGTACAATTGAATAAACATTATGCAATTTTGAACGAATTAAATTTTGATTATGGATATGAACAGTAAAATTTTGTAAGCAGTCTCTATAATCTTCAAACGTTATTTTTCTAGCGATAACGCAACTCTTAACGCCCTTAGCTTTTTTAAAAATTTTATCTTGTATTTTAAATGTATACATTTTCGATCTCAGCCCAATAAACTCAGTCATAACTCTCCCGTTATTCTCATCTTTCATCAAACCAGGCACTTTTTTATTTACTAGAGGTAAATTATACTGGTTATTAGGCGAATAATCACTAGTATCGAATCTTGAAAGATTTTCTCTCATGATCGTGTAAATGTCATCGCATTCGATACTGTATATCAAACTATCTGTATCGGTATACAATGCTCTACATTTACTACCAAACGTTGGAAGCATATATTCATAATGGAATTCGTATAAACATGTTTTTGAAATATCTAGAATACTCATACCTACATATATAGGTTTATCAAATTTCGCCGTTAATTTTTTTAATTCTATCGCAACCAAATTTTCGTTGAATATGGCGCTACTGTGAAAATTTGGTTGGGATATCAATGCTTCTACTCCATATCTTCCTTCCCACTTACTAACTAGCCTCACATCAACTCTATTTCTTACATTTTCCATCGTCTTACCGAACACTGCATTGTTCATTAGTTTGAAAAGATTTTTCTCAAACTCATTTTTAGATGCAGCTCGCAAACGTGTGTTTAAGTCTATATATTTGTTTAGCCAGGCAGATTGCTGGAATCTTAATCCGCGATGGATACGTTTCAGTACCATTCCATGACGAATACATTGTTGTAAAGCCCGATAATGTATAACATAACGCTCCTTATTTTCGACAGTTGCAAGTAGCTTCTTCTGTCGTGCTCCGGGCGGAGCCTCACGTACCGGACAAAATGGCAAGTCAGAGTGATTATCATGAAGTACGCTTGGATACTCCAAGTCTACCTCTAAAATAAAACCCTCAGATGAATCTATAGGTATGCTAGAGATATCAAAGTTGTTAGTATCTTCCATCCAGCGAAATCCATGAGTAGGTAGAGCTTGACACATTGCCCATCCGTATAGATTATTTACATCATAGTACATTAAATATTTGCTTGGTTTTGTTGAGTCATAATCATTCATATACCGATTGTTTGCTTTTTCATAGCGGTGAGAGCACTGACTCAAACCACCACGTATTCCGCGTTCTACGAAAAGCAACATTTCAACATCAGTGAAAAGTTCCAATTTTATTCTAGTATATTTAAGCATTGCATCCCAAGTGAAGCCTGGGAGTGTAAAATAATGTGCAGGATCCAAATTATAATTTTCCATGCAGCTATCGCGAAAATTTTCAAAAACGTCTGTCAGTAATAATACGTCAGTTTTTAAATAGAGATTGCTGTACTCCCCAAGTGTTTGTATTTGAAAATTGATCCATACCTCCTTAGCATGATTATATGCCTCTTCACTAATATCACTGTCAGTTAATTTGTTATAGAATAACTTGCGAGGCGGTAAAGCATTTTCTTCCAGACGATTCAGATTATCTACGTAATCATAAGGAAAAATACCTTTTCTTGTTAGTAGATTAAATTGTTCCGTATTTAAATTCGAAAATTCTGACTCTAAGTTTTGCAATTGAGATCTCTCCAAGTATGAGCTCAATTTGTCTAAACTTGATGCAAGAAATTTAAATGAATCAATAAATCTGAGCTGAATATTATATTTCCGTATGTATTTTGTAAATGAAATATACTTTTCCTTATGTACAGGTAGCAGGTATACTGAACCCTCATACATGTTAGCGATCGCATTGAAGATGAAATGTGCATCGTAATTAGATAAATTATGAAAAATTACTGGAATAACGTGCGAATCTTTATAGTTTAAATTACAATTGTTGTGAGAGGGTCCTCTATATTTACCTGTTAAATGATCATGATCGCGAACACGTATTTGATTTGGAAGAAATGGCTTTTTACATATATGACAGTCGGGATCATTGTTATGACGAAAATTTTCGCTAATACTTAGCGTTCTCATAGGCACTACAGTCTTTAGTTTTTCGCTCGCTATGCTAGCAATTTTATCGAGTTCTCGCACAAACCATTCTATACACTCGAGTCCACGATATGATTTATAGGTTGAGAGCGATGAATCACGAACGCTTTTAAAATAATATCCTACACTAAAGGGTAAATGTTTTTGATAAATACTACTATTACCGCTCGTTTCATTCACTTTCTCTAATAAACATTCAATGTCTGCATATACGACGAATGGGGTCCTCTCATTGTTCTTGTCATTTTTAAAGGACACCCAACGGTCCTCTTCAGGTAGCAGTATACGGACGTTTATATTGAGCTGACTGCAATCACGTTTATGAGATTGAAGTTTATCCTCATTGAAGAAATAGTGTAAACATCTAAGAGAAAAATCATATTAGTATATAAACATTAAATAAAATTATATTAAAATATAAACAGTATAACATACCGATTACAAATAAGATGAGATTGTTTTTTTCGAGTCAGTTGTTTCTTTAGCAAGCGAGAAAGATTCGTGATACATAAAAAATGTGCTGCACCTTGATGTTCGAAAAGAAGAAGATTCGCATGTCTCGATTTCTCACATTTTGTGAGTTGAAGAGGTGCAATAATTTTATTCTCCTGCCCTTCCTGCTCATCCACCATGGTGAAAACATTAATCGACACATCATTATCTTCTTCAAATTTAGGTATCTGCCTTAATGTGGTTGGAAATGTTATACTTCTGACGTTGAAAACAGATTTAAAATGGGGGTATGAAGATTGTCGTTGTGGGTTTTTAGTTGAAATAGTCGGATAGAGTGCAGCCGTTACAGCCCATGCAAAACATGTATTATCATCACTCTGTATGTTTATCACTGCATGTTTGTTCTTAATATATTTTGGAAGGTCGATTCCACAGCCTGCATGTAGTGGATTATAGTGATTAATATTCACAATTAAATTTAATATTTTTTCCAAAGCCCACCCACTATCACGCTCTTGAAATTCACCTAATTTTGTTAAAATTTTATCTATGACGTTTGTTTTATACCAATCACTAAAAGTATCAGTCTTGAATAAAATCACATTTTTTGTGGAAATATGTTTGATATCACTAATTTCCTTGCAAATAAATTGTCCGTTGAATACCATATCTATCTTAACAGCGCTTACTTTACTGAATACTTTGTTCATGTAGGATTGCAGCATTTCTGATGCTGCCAATAGAAATTCATGTGGTTCGATATAATTAGTGTTTACTATCATACCACTACACATTCGACTTTTAAATGATGAATCAAGATCTTTCCAAATAAGCTTTTCCGCATTAATGCCCGCTCCAATTGAATTTCTATTTTTCGCTGCATGGAGAAGTAACTTTCGAATACATTTTATTTCTGCAAGATTTTTCTGTATAGCATCTGGAGTTGCATTCCGGTTGGATTCTCTCAAATCTCGAATATAATCACGACACTTGCAAACCCACTCGCGATAATCATGCTGAGTTCTTAAATCGGGATTCTTAAGAGCGTGATTTGAAGAATAACTTTTTTCTCTTGCTGCTCTGATTAATCGGCACTGTATCTGAGCAATTTCCGTAAATATTTTCTGCCTTGCCCCTATACGTGCATTGCGGCTAGCAACTCTCAATTTTTTAATGTAATCGCGACAATCACGTACCCACTCACGATATTCATCCTGGCTACTTAAAACTCTATTTAGAAGCGACATCGTAGTTCTTTCCGTTTAAATGATCAGCGTGAAACTAATGAAAAATCTTAGATGGAGAACCCTTCAAATAATCAGTCTCCGAGACACTTCAGTAACATAAATACTTTACGGATCAGGTTTCGCGTTGAAGTAAAAAGAATGCATTCAAGTTTAAAATATACATATATTCTAGATTTTTGATTCATACATATATTTCATATAATATACATTTCTCAGTGCGCATATACCTTCATGATTCATGCAAATAGGAAGTTGTGAATTATATAAACCATCTTCTAAATTATAATTTCCCCACACATATTCATCTACATTACTAATTTCTAAATCACAAATACTCTTTAACCAATTTAACTTTTCCACCCCTTTTACAAAAACCGTATCCTCATATACATATTTTTTTATAATATCTTTATATTTATAATATGGTGAAAAACCATCCATCCAATTTAAGCCATGATGATTGAAAAAGATTGAACTGAAAAAGAAATTCCTTATTCATTGAAAATAATAATTCGTTGTTTTTTATAAAATATACTTACTCTGTTTTCTTTCTCTCCTCTACACTTAACCAAGTATGTGGAAAGGGGGGTGAAAATAAAATATGATGCACTTTTAGTTCTTATAAAACTGCAAATTCTTTAACTATAAATGTCTTATCCATTAAATGGAATCCTTGAAAATCGACGAACGTTGGGATCATCATGTTAGCGTTTTTAATACTAAATTTATTACACTTTGCCTTTATTTTAAATATATTCTTTTTTTGTTTCTCTAAAGTTTTCCCCTTCTCTTCAAACCAAGTATTTCAATTCTCCCACTATCCTTAACTATTCATTCTTTGGACCAATGGTGTATCTAAGAGTGTCTGGTTAGTCACCTCCCACCACAGATCAAATTTTTCACATCCCTTACAGCATTTAAAAAATCTTGAGAAGCGTGTAGGGTAGTCTTCAGTTCAGTTTAAGCCACAGAATCTTCAGCTCAGTTTTAGTCACAGAATCTTCAGGTACTCTGACATTATGCATCATTTAAGAGATATCACGCACATAATAGATGTGGATGGATTTATCGTTAATAAGAAGATAGTGTACAAAGAAGTGGCTATTAAAAATATATACTCTAACTTAACACATTATGGTGCGTTTAAAGTTTGTGGATCAATGAACACTTTAAGTATTGCTGACCGGAAAACTGCATCTTTTGTGTTTAATAATGTGCACGGAATTGCATATGGAAATACGGGAAATGAAAGATATTCACAAAATGAAATATATGATTTTCTAAAAATCATTGAATGTGACAGTGTGCAACCAGTGGTTGCATATAAAGGTGGACACTTCGAACGTGACTTATTAAATATAATGAATATTAATAATGTCAATTTAGAAAATTTTAATTGTCCAAAATTCGATTGCTTAATTGAATATATAAAAACAGACATTATTCCTTGTGAGCTGCATAAAATTAAAATTACGCGAAAAACACAAAAGCCTATCCACTGTGTGAAACAGGAGGTAGATGTTTTCGCAAAGTGGGTGCGGAAACAAATAAAAGGTAAATATTAAAAATTAAGTTCGCAATTTACTTGATATTAATAAATTTTTTTATGTTTCAGAAGCTGTTATTAGCTGAATGGGCTAAATATTATTGTATATTCGTTTTTATATAAGTTTCAATTGTATTAGTTTTTTATATAAGTTTCATGTTCGTTTTTAATTATATGATAAATGTTATTTAATAGTCTCTTTCTTTTCCCCTACTCCTATTTCCCTTAATTTAATCCGTAAAAGAAAAAAGAAAAAAGAAAAAAATGAAAAAAGCACTTTATAATTGTTACTAACTCATAAAAGAAAAAAATCTACCTAGTGCTCATTGTTTAAGGAAAAATGTGAAATCAAGTTAAATGGCGGGTCTATAGTAGGAAAATAGTGGGAGGGTCTAAGATAAGTATGTGGGGGGAGAAAAGAGCCTCCGAGGGCAGGTCTAAGAAAAAAAAATGGCAGTCCGTAAGATGCTGAGGACCCCCCTAGCGGTGTAGCTGTTCCCCGTAATTTTCGTGATCGCCACCTAGTGGAGAAAATTGGAACTTTTTCCTCCACTAACTAAAATACAAAAAAAAGTTATCTGGGTAACTGTCAGGATAACTAACCATCCGGGCCCTAGGGTGATGGGAGAGGGGTAACCCTTAGGGAACTAGTGGACCCGTAGGATAACTAACCATCCGGACCCTAGTGACATGGGAGAGGGGGTAAGCCTTAGAGAACTAGTGGACCCGTAGGATAATTAACCATCCGGGCCCTAGGCTGATGGGAGAGGGGTGAGAGACTCTAAGAGAGAAAGAGAGGGTGAGAGGGATCTCTCTCTCTCTCACTCCCCATAACCAAAGCATTTCCTCCGCACACCCGCACCCTCCTCACCACCCAATTAACCCTAGCTCTTAAGAAGACACTTCCCCCCGCACACCCTCACCCCCCTCATCTCCCAATATACCCCAGCTCTCTTAAGACACTTCCCCCGCACACCCGCACCCCCCTCACCACCATGTCACAGGAACCCAAGACACTTCCCCCCGCACACCCGCACTCCCCTCACCACCGTGTCACAGGAACCCCCTAGCTACCACTACTTACGGGTACACAGGGTAAATTTTACCTTACCGAAATTCAAACGTTTATATCTCGGCTCCAAATTAATGTATGTTGGAATTTTTTTTTTAAACTACTTACCATAGTTTAAAGAAGATAATGAGAACATAAAACGTTATAAATTTATGAAATTTTTTTAGATTTACTGAAAAATAAAACGATATGTTTTTAAAAAACCTTTTTCTGTTCTAAGTAATATTTTATTAGTAAAGATAAACAATAAACTAACAAATATATATACTATTTTGAAGATAAAGAGCTATACTTTAAAGTAATTAACATCTTTTTACGATTATAAAAATTTTTTTATTTTTTATGACAATTTAAAAAGTGACAGAATTTGAATCATTTGTACGGTACTTTATTTCTTCTATATAAGATGATTATCTTCTATATATTAGCAAGTAATAGTTATAAGTGCTTTTTAAAGTTAATAAACATTTAAAAAATAAAAGTTATTATTAATTAACAAAATAAACAATTTTTCTGTTCTTATACATTAAAAAACCTTAAATAATTATTTTTTTTCGCATATAGTGCAAATCTTAGCCACATGTTCCTTGCACATGGTTTTACGACAACGTATACAAAAGGCACGCGATTTTCTATCACTTGAATAGGGACAAAGCTGACAACGCTTTGGTTTTTCATGTAAATTTGTTGGAAGCTCGTCTTCGATTAATTGATTCTCAAAGCGTTCTTCATTTGGAATAAATTGTTCAATTAAATTGCGTACGGAAATGCGTAATGTCGGAAGTGTTAACCGCAAAGTCAAGAGAGGTTTAACAAGTGACATAGCAAGTTCTAGAACAAATTTTTTTCGCGAAAGCATAGAATTGTTCTCGCAGAAATTGTGCAAAATATGTGCGTTTACATTGCATTGGTCTAGCATACCGTACATAAATCGTAGAGGCCATCGCTGAGTTCGCCGTGCAACAGAATAATCGTGACATTTTTTGTCAAAACTATCCACCCCTCCCTTAGTTTTGTTGTAAAAAACAACGATGTTGGGCTTATTTGTTTCTGCGTCAATTCCACGATCTTTATGAAGTGATGATAATAATAAAACCACCTTTTTGTTTTTCTTTTTTGGATAATATGAAAGAAGAGTCATATTTTTTCGAAAAGCAAATTGAGCATCTGAATTATCTGCAGGAGCGCGCTTGAATGACTCAGGAATCTCCTGTTTATTTTTGCGGATAGTTCCGACGTATGTTAGATTTGAATCAGACAATTTTTCAACAATTGGCAAACTGGTAAACCAATTATCAGCAGTAATATTCCGATTTGAACCAGAGATACTCTCACATAACTTTCGCACGAAGTAAGTTGGAACACTTTCAGTTGGCTCTTTGTTAACAACGGTACCAGTATACGGTAAAGCATCAAACATATAATGTGTTTCAGCATCGTGTATAGAAACGATTTTCAAACCATACCTGTCAGGTTTTGAAGGTATATAAATTTTGAATGAGCATCGACCACGAAATGATAATAGTTGCTCATCTATTGTAACATTTTTCCCAGGTTCGTAATAATTTTTGCAATTAGAAATGAACATATCCCAACATTCTCGAATATGAGCAAATTTATCATTTTGCAGACGTTCTTTTCGGGTTTCTTTATTGTCAAACCTAATACACCTCAAAATAATTTTGAATCTACAGTACGTCATTGTAGCACGAAATAATGATAACGAATGAACCGACCAAAGATCTTCGATATCCGTACGATTTACTTTAAATAGGCCTGAATAGTACAGCAACCCAAAGAATGCTTTTATTTCAATTTTGTCAATAGTTTTGATAACTATATGATCTGATACATTATTTGCCGCAGTATATCGTAAAAGCTCAATATTAGTAAATTTAACGATTTTGTCAATTATATTTTCGGACATCAAAAGACTCCACGCTTCCAAGGGTGACTTTATTTGAAGAGCAGCCTCTTTTGGAGATGGTATAATCGACTCTCTATCAATTGAATTTCTTAAGTTTTTAGACATAGTTGTTGACGAGACAGGTGTAACTGACCATGTGCAGTTTTTTGCGCGGAGAAGTGACGGCCGACCGCGCTTGGGTTTTGAAGTAGTAGGCCATTCACTCTCCGAAATGCTCTGTTCTGAACAACTATCACTTTGTTCAATTGTAATATCCTCATCACATTCTACGTCGCTAGCATTAGAAATTTCTTCATCTGATGTACAAGCATTTTGCATTTCTGCAGCTGCTAACTGGGCTGCTAGTCTAACAGAACGTCTCATTGTTTCTTTTAAACTATATACGAATCAATATAAATAAAAGTAAATATATATCTTAAGATTAGTAATGAGTATAGTATATTAGTGCTTACCTTTTTGCTGTCCGGAAGTCTGCCAATATTGGGACACAACGGGTACACAGGGTTAATTTTACCCGCACAATTTTTTTATTACCTTGCAAATGAAATACTGTTATCAAAATGTAGCCGGTCTTAGATGTTTATAGGAGAGCTCCTAATAACTGATTTTTTCAATAGATTTGCAATACCCTCTTTTTCCTCTATATTAAAATATAGCTTTGAGGGAAATTGCGATTGGGTAAATTTTACCCTGTGTACCCGTTGAGGGTTAAAGATGATTATTTCGGCTCGAAATAAGACCGGAATATTCGACTAGAATTATCCGTATCTTATAACAGATACGGAAAGGCTATAGACACATGAAATAATATGAGCATAAATCATTAATGCTCGTTACGATAATCCTATATGAGAAGACGTTAATTTCGATTAACTTCGATTATTTGAATATTAATCGTGAGATTCGAAAGCCTAACTACTGTATAACTCCGAATTGCCAAACAAAGGATTTGGATTGGAGGCAATAGGAGTTCGAAAGGAAACGGATATGAAAAATAATATGACTCGAATTAAAATAATTTTAAGCCGAATTTGCGAAAGGCTATTTCACCAAATTCTAGCTTATATTTGCCCTATGCGGGTGCTATTATTCGCGGCAAATAAGACTTTACTCCCGATAATTCGAAGTGGAATTTGTGAAAGGCTATTTCAACAAATTCTGCTTCTGTGGGCCCCACGTTGGGCGCCAAAATTTGCTACACTACAAAAATTTTGGCATACCCTAAGCTATTCGTAAGCTGTAACTAAATCAAAATCTGTAACGTAAGTTGGGCGCCAGGTTCCCGAAAGAACCACTGTACTGTAGTGACTGCAAAATACTGTATTCGTCAAACTAAAATGCCAACTAGCTCAGTGAATATAAGAGTAGGATTGCGGAAGCGGAGAGTGGGTGAGTTCCTGAAACGTAAAATGCAAAAGGATTTGGCAGTTCGGGTCAAATCACTACATACTATATTCGATAATAAAGTGTCTATATTTCCAAAAAGACATTGCTGTATTTGTCAGACTTCATAGCGCATAGATCGTTATTCGTATTCTACAAAACTGTAACTCGAAATGGCGTAGAAAACGGTTTTCCGGAGTGCTCGGGATCAATCCAACGAATTTCTTTACTAAACAACTAACTAATCAAATAAAGGCCTACTCAAGGCAGGTGTTTCTCCTGCGACCTTTTAACTAAACGAAACTATACTCTCGCGAAGAGAACCGAACGGAGTAGCTCTTTCTGGGAGAATTCACCTCCGGGGTTCCTTCTGACGAGAAAACGAACTGTATGACCACGAGGTGATCGAACGAGGTAGCTCCTTTCGGGGAGAATTCGACCTCGGGATGCACCCCTGGTTAAACGCGACGAACTGTACAAAACGTAACTGAAATTCGAAACTGAACGAATATCCCGGTCACTCTTTATACCCGAATTCGACCCATCAACTATACTGTAAGCGCATAACCAATTTCTCGGAAAATACAATACTTTAATACGACATTATATACACGGTAATCGATAAAAGGACTTAACGTAAGTTATAGATAAAAATTATGTACATTTCATATCCGAAAACCCAAAGACGACGGTGTCCTTGAATTACTAGCGAATCTCAAAGTTTCTCGATATTAGACCATTGTTCCAACTTCTCATTTGTGTCCCTAATTCCCAATCCACGCACTTTGGGAGTATGTTTAACTCGTAATTCGTGGTTTTTGACGATTTCACGACTATTAAGCGCGTTTTCCGAAGTTTACTCGTGAAATAAGGATTTCTAGGAGCTGGGACTCCCGCTAACCTTTTCCGTTGGAGCTGGAGAACGACGGCTGAGCAGAATAAAGCAGAGCAGAGCAGAGCGAAGCAGCGTCGAGCAGAGCAGAGCAGGGCAGCGCAGATCGGAGCAGAGCAGAGCAGAGCAGGGCAGAGCAGAGCAGGACAGCGCAGAGCAGCGTCGAGCAGAGCAGAGCAGGGCAGAGCAGATCGGAGCAGAGCAGAGTAGAGCAGAGCAGAGCAGGACCGAGCAGAGCAGGACAGCGTAGAGCCGCGTCGAGCAGAGCAGAGCAGGGCAGAGCAGATCGGAGCAGAGCAGAGCAGGGCAGAGCCGAGTAGAGCGGAGTCGAGTAGCTTCCACACTTTTCACTTGCTACGATGCGAGTCTTCAATTTCCGAGTTGCTAAGATCGCGACTGATCTTCTTCAGGACTAGATAACGAGTGTCGCAAAAATCGGGAGACACCAGCAACGAGCTGTTGGTCCCCTATCCCCAACCTTTCGTAACGCTAAATCTAATTGGCGGAGCCGATTAAGCTATTGGTACCACCAATCAGATCCAAGGTCCGACTTCTTCCGAAAATTCAACTTGAATATTCGGGAGCCGCGGAAGGCCGTAGTTCGTTAGACCCATTTAACATACGACTTATGGGCCACGATCGTTACTTTACTTTATGACCTATCAATCACCGAACGTTATACGGTATTTCCTATGATAGGTAGGCCAAGCGTATAGGACATGATATTATGGCCTTGATAATATGACCATAATATGTCTCAATGTTCTATAGATAGATATATATATATCTTTTTAGTGAACATGTACTATCTTAAAATAGTACATGGTCGCAGTACTTAGGGGGGTACTTAGGGGTGTACTTTGGGGGGTCTTGTGTGGGTACTTAGGGGGGTACTTAGGGGGGTCTTGGGAGTGGTACTGAGGGGGGTACTTAAGGGGATCTTAGGGGGGTACTTAGGGTGATACTAAGGGGGTCTTGGAGGGGGACTTGGGGCTGGGGGTACCTAGGGGGGTACTTTGGGGGGTCTTGGGGGGGTACTTAGGGGGGTACTTAGGAGGATCTTGGGGGGGGGACTTGTGGTGGTTGTACTTAGGGGGTCTTGGGGGGGGTACTTAGGTGGGTACTTAGGGGGCTACTTAGGGGGGTCTTGGGGGGAGGTACTTAGGGGGGTACTTAGGGGTGTACTTAGGGGGGACTTGTGTGGGTACTTAGGGGGGGTACTTAGGGGGGTCTTGGGAGGGTACTTAGGGGGTTTAGGGGGGGGACTTGTAGGGAGTACTTAGGGGGGGACTTATGGGGGTCTTGGGGGGGGACTTGGGGGTGTACTTAGGGGGGTACTTAGGGGGGTCTTGGGGGGGGACTTGGGGGAGGTACTTAGGGGTGTACTTAGGGGGGGTACTTAGGGGGGCCTTGGGGGGGGACTTGTGGGGGGTACATATGGTGGTACTTAGGGGGGTCTTGGGAGGGTACTTAGGGGGTTTAGGGGGGGGACTTGTAGGGAGTACTTAGGGGGAGACTTATGGGGGTCTTGGGGGGGGGCTTGAGGGGGTGTACTTATGGTGGTACTTAGGGGGGTCTTGGGGGGGTACTTAGGGGGGTCTTGGGGGGGGACTTGTGGGGGGTACTTAGGGGGGGACTTGGGTGGGGGTACTTAGGGGTGTACTTAGGGGGGTCTTGGGGGGGGACTTGTGGGGGGTACTTAGGGGGGGACTTGGGTGGGGGTACTTAGGGGTGTACTTAGGGGGGTCTTGGGGGGGGGGGGACTTGTGGGGGTACTTAGGGGGGTCTTGGGGGGGTACTTAGGGGTGTACTTAGGGGGGTACTTAGAGGGGTCTTGGGGTGGTACTTAGGGGGGTACTGAGGGGGGTACTTAGAGGGGTACTTAGGGGGGTCTTAGGGGGGTTTTAGGGGGGTTTTAGGGGAGTTTTAGGGGGGTTTTGGTGGGTGTACTTAGGGGGGACCTGGGGTGTACTTAGGGGGTACTTAGGGGGTACTTAGGGGGTACTTAGGGGGTTCTAGGGGGGTACTTAGGGGGGGCTTAGTGGGGTACTTAGGGGGTCTTGGGGGGGGGGGTGACTTGGGGTAGGTACTTAGGTGGGTACTTAGGGGGGTCTTGGGGGGGGGGACTTGTGGGGGGTACTTAGGGGGGAACTTAGGGGGGTCTTGGTTGGGGCTTGGGCGGGGGGGGTACTTAGGGGGGTTTTTGGGGTGGGACTTGAAGGGGGTACTTAGGGGGGGATTTAGGGGGGTCTTGTGGGGGGTTTGGGGGGGTACTTAGGGGGGTACTTAGTGGGGTCCTGGGAGGGTACATAGGGGGATCTTGGTGGGGTACTTAGGGGGGTACTTAGGGGGGTCTTGGGGGGGGGACTTGTGAGGGGTACTTAGTGGAGTACTTAGGGGGGTCTTAGGGGGGGGGGGGCTTGAGGGGGTGTACTTATGGGGGTACTTAGGGGTGTTTTGGGGGGGGACTTGTGGGGGGTACATAGGGGGGTACTTAGGGGGGTCTTGGGAGGGTATTTAGGGGGTTTAGGGGGGGGACTTTTAGGGAGTACTTAGGTGTGGACTTATGGGGGTCTTGGGGGGGGACTTGTGGGGTGTACTTAGGGGGGTCTTGGGGGGGGACTTGGGGGAGGTACTTAGGGGGGTACTTAGGTGGGTCTTTGGGGGGGTTTGGGGGGGGGGGCTACTTAGGGTAGGTACTTAGGGGGGTCTTGGGGGTGTACTTAGGCGGGTACTTAGGGGGCTACTTAGGGTGGTACTTAGGGGGGTCTTGGGGGGGTACTTAGGGGGGTACTTAAGGGGGTCTTAGGGGGAATACTTTGGGGGGTATTTAAGGGGGTCTTGGGGGGTTCTTAGGGGTGTATTTAGGGGGGGTACTTAGGGGGGTCTTGGGGGGAGGTACTTAGGGTGGTACTTAGGGGGGTACTTAGGGTTTGTACTTAGGGCGGTACTGAGGGGAGTACTTAGAGGGGTACTTAGGGGGGTCTTAGGGGGGTCTTAGGGGGGGGTTTGGTGGGTGTACTTAGGGGGGACCTGGGGGGTACTTAGGGGGTTCTTGGAGGGGGTACTTAGGAGGGGGCTTAGGGGGGGTCCTGGGGGGGACTTGGGGGAGTTACTAAGGGGGGTACTTAGGTTGGTCTTTTGGGGGGTTTGGGGGGGGGGGGGGTACTTAGGGTGGTAGTTAGGGGGGTCTTGGGGGGAATACTTTGGGGGGGTACTTAAGGGGGTCTTGGGGGTTCTTAGGGGTGTACTTAGGGGGGTCTTGGGGGGAGGTACTTAGGGGGGGTACTTAGGGGTGTACTTAGGGGGGTCTTGGGGGGAGGTACTTAGGGGTTTACTTAGGGGGGTCTTGTGTGGGTACTTAGGGGGGTACTTAGGGGGGTTTTTGGAGTGGTACTGAGGGGGGTACTTAAAGAGATCTGAGGGGGGTACTTAGGGTGACACTAAGGGGGTCTTGGAGGGGGACTTGGGGCGGTGGGTACTTAGGGGGGTACTTTGGGGGGTTTTGGGGGGGGACTTGTGTGGGGTACTTCGGGGGGAAACTTGGGGGGTACATAGGGGGGTACTTAGGGGGGTACTTAGAAGGGTACTTAGGGGTGGACTTAGGGGGGTCTTGGGTGGGGGGGCCTGGGGGGGGTCCCGGGGGGGTACTTAGGGGGGTACTTAGGGGGGTCTTGGGGGGGGGACTTGTGGGGGTGTACTTATGGGGGTACTTAGGGTGGTCTTGGGTGGGTACTTAGGGGTGTACTTAGGGGGGTCTGGGGGTGGGACTTGTGAGGGGTACTTAGGGAGGGACTTGGGGGGTGAACTTAGGGGTGTACTTACGGGGGTCTTGGGGGGGGACTTATGGGGGTCTTGGGGGGGGACTTGGGGGTGTACTTAGGGGGGTACTTGGGGGGTTCTTGGGGGGGGACTTGGGGGAGGTACTTAGGGGTGTACTTAGGGGGGTACTTAGGGGGGCCTTGGGGGGGAACTTGTGGGGGGTACATAGGGTGGTACTTAGGGGGGTCTTGGGAGGGTACTTAGGGGGATTAGGGGGGGGACTTGTAGGGAGTACTTAGGGGGAGACTTATGGGGGTCTTGGGGGGGGGCTTGAGGGGGTGTACTTATGGTGGTACTTAGGGGGGTCTTGGGGGGGGGGGGGTTTGGTGGGTGTACTTAGGGGGGACCTGGGGGGTACTTAGGGGGTACTTAGGGGGTACTTAGGGGGTTTTTGGGGGGTACTTAGGGGGGGCTTAGGGGGGTACTTAGGGGGGTCTTGGGGGGGGGGGGGACTTGGGGTAGGTACTTAGGTGGGTACTTAGGGGGGTCTTGGGGGGGGGACTTGTGGGGGGTACTTTGGGGGGAACTTAGGGGGGTCTTGGGGGGTGCTTGGGCGGGGGGGGGGGTTACTTAGGGGGGTTTTTGGGGTGGGACTTGTAGGGGGTACTTAGGGGGGGACTTAGGGGGGTCTTGTGGGGGGTTTGGGGGGGTACTTAGGGGGGTACTTAGTGGGGTCCTGGGGGGGTACATAGGGGGATCTTGGGTGGGTACTTAGGGGGGTACTTAGGGGGGTCTTTGTGGGGGACTTGTGGGGGGTACTTAGGGGGGGACTTGGGGGAGGGGTACTACGGGGTTTACTTAGGGTGGTACTTAGAGGGGTCTTGGGGTGGTACTTAGGGGGGTACTGAGGGGGGTACTTAGAGGGGTTCTTAGGGGGGTCTTAGGGTGGTCTTAGGGGGGGGTTTGGTGGGTGTACTTAGGGGGGTCCTGGGGGGTACTTAGGGGGGTACTTAGGGGGTTCTTGGGTGGTACTTAGGAGGGTACTTAGGGGGGTCCTGGGGGGGGACTTGGGGGAGGTACTTAGGGTGGTACTTAGGTGGGTCTTTGGGGGGGGGGGGGTACTTAGGGTGGTACTTAGGGGGGTCTTGGGGGGGTACTTAGGGGGGTCTTGGGGGGGTACTTAGGGGGGTACTTAGGGGGGTCTTGGGGGGAATACTTTGGGTGGTACTTAAGGGGGTCTTGGGGGGTTCTTAGGGGTGTACTTAGGGGGGGTACTTAGGGGGGTCTTGGGGGGAGGTACTTAGGGGGGTACTTAGGGGGTTACTTAGGGGTGTACTTAGGGGGGTCTTGTGTTGGTACTTAGGGGGGTCTTCGGGGGAGACTTGGGGGGGTCTTGGGGGGGACTAGTGGGGGGTACTTAGGGGGGTCTTGGGGGGGTACTTAGGGGGGTACTTAGGTGGCCTTGGGGGGGGGGGGTACTTCGGGGGGTACTTAGGGGGTACTTAAGGGGGTCTTGGTGGGGTACTTAGAGGGGTACTTAGGGGGGTCTTGGGGGGGGGACTTGTGTGGGGTACTTCGGGGGGAAACTTGGCGGGTACATAGGGGGGGTACTTAGGGGGGTACTTAGAAGGGTACTTAGGGGTGGACTTAGGGGGGTCTTGGGTGGGGGGGCTTGGGGGGGTCCCGGGGGGGTAATTAGAGGGGTCATGGTGGGGTACTTAGGGGGGTAGTTAGGGGGGTACTTAGGGGGGTCTTGGGGGGGGGACTTGTGGGGGTGTACTTATGGGGGTACTTAGGGTGGTCTTGGGTGGGTACTTAGGGGTGTACTTAGGGGGGTCTGGGGGTGGGACTTGTGAGGGGTACTTAGGGAGGGACTTGGGGGGGGTACTTAGGGGTGTACTTACGGGGGTCTTGGGGGGGGACTTGTGAGGGGTACTTAGGGGGGGACTTGGGGGGGGGGGTACTTAGGGGTGTTCTTAGGGGGGTACTTAGGGGGGCCTTGGGGGGGGACTTGTGGGGGGTACATAGGGTGGTACTTAGGGGGGTCTTGGGAGGGTACTTAGGGGGTTTAGGGGGGGGACTTGTAGGGAGTACTTAGGGGGGGACTTATGGGGGTCTTGGGGGGGGACTTGGGGGGTGTACTTAGGGGGGTAATTAGGGGGGTCTTGGGGGGGGACTTGGGGGAGGTACTTAGGGGTGTACTTAGGGGGGTACTTAGGGGGGCCTTGGGGGGGGACTTGTGGGGGGTACATAGGGTGGTACTTAGGGGGGTCTTGGGAGGGTACTTAGGGGGTTTAGGGGGGGGACTTGTAGGGAGTACTTAGGGGGAGACTTATGGGGGTCTTGGGGGGGGGCTTGAGGGGGTGTACTTATGGTGGTACTTAGGGGGGTCTTGGGGGGGTACTTAGGGGGGTCTTGGGGGGGGACTTGTGGGGGGTACTTAGGGGGGGACTTGGGTGGGGGGTACTTAGGGGTGTACTTAGGGGGGTCTTGGGGGGGGGGACTTGTGGGGGTACTTAGGGGGGTCTTGGGGGGGTACTTAGGGGTGTACTTAGGGGGGTACTTAGAGGGGTCTTGGGGTGGTACTTAGGGGGGTACTGAGGGGGGTACTTAGAGGGGTACTTAGGGGGGTCTTAGGGGGGTTTTAGGGGGGTTTTGGTGGGTGTACTTAGGGGGGACCTGGGGTGTACTTAGGGGGTACTTAGGGGGTACTTAGGGGGTTCTAGGGGGGTACTTAGGGGGGGCTTAGTGGGGTACTTAGGGGGTCTTGGGGGGGGGGACTTGGGGTAGGTACTTAGGTGGGTACTTAGGGGGGTCTTGGGGGGGGGACTTGTGGGGGGTACTTAGGGGGGAACTTAGGGGGGTCTTGGATGGGGCTTGGGCGGGGGGGGGTACTTAGGGGGGTTTTTGGGGTGGGACTTGTAGGGGGTACTTAGGGGGGGACTTAGGGGGGAGTAGAGTAGCTAGGATGGTTCTGGGACCGCGTGGCGAGGGGGTCGGGGTCCCGCGGGGGCAAGGGAAGTAGGGGAATTGCCCCCTCTCCTCGTGCGCGGTTGTGCGCATGCGCATCGTCCTCCCCCGACGTTAAACTCGTAGGGTACACACGTGACCTCCCCCCCTCTAATGTTAAGCAGTGGACGCCTGAGAGAGAGAGAGAGAGAGAGAGATTCCAGCAGAATAAACTCGTAGGGTACACACGTGGTCCCCCTTACGTTTATCCGTACAAGAGAGAGAGAGCCCCCCATCCCCCTTACGTTAAGCCATACAAGAGAGAGAGAGAGTAGTTACAAATTGCCAGGATCTAAATAGGAGAAGAAATCGTTATTCTATATAAAAGAGATTGCAGTTTCAAGATTTTCTCAGTTCAACGTACTACTTCACTATGACAATAAATAAATAAATTTGGAGCTGGTTTCAATACCGGTAAAGTGAAAAATTATTTCCACAAAATTGACAATGACTCGTTAAAGTTTGATAAACAAAAGAATGCATTTAATGCCAAGAAGAAAATAATTTCAAACTTAGAATGTGATGTTACGGATGAGACAAGTGCGGTGAATATGGCTGCTCTGTTACGTAATTCGATGACTGTACGTGATAGCTTAACGAGAGAATTGTTTGAATACAGTGAGAAGCTAACTCACTATTACCTAAAATGTGACATTCTTGAGGAAAAATTTACAACTCTAATGAAAAAAATCGATGAAATTGATGAAATTGGTATAAGAATCGATAAATTGATTGATAAAGTCGATCATAATGATTATAAATTGGATCGGAAAGACAAGGAATTACGAAATGATATGATTGCTGGATTGAAAATTGTTGTAGAATATTTCTCTAATCAGCTCGCAAAAAAAGATTTTGAAAATGAGAAGAATAGAGAAGACGATATAAATTATGCCCTGAAGAAACTTATACTACCGCCAGTGCTTGATGACCTGCTGTAAACATAACACGTAGTGGAATAATTATGAGTAGTTTCCGAGAAGTGGAACGCAGAATATTATTTTGTAAAGTGGATGGATGGATGGAAAGGTATTGAAGAAACACAAATTTAAGTAAAAATATATTTATTGGTTTTATTTACAATTTTTAAAAGTTTTTCCTACATTCGATAGTATGATGAATGTATTGTTTACAAATGGAACACCACTCTGGAAGTGGACAATTAATTCTTAGGTGACCATACTTTTCACAATTAGTACACCAATAATGTGGTGTCAAATCCATTTCAGGCTCCATTTGCGTAGCCTCTGTTTTTGCGAAAATAGGTTCCGTCTGCGTGCTACTATTTTTCACCTAGGACATATTTGAAAACTTTTTTTAATATTGTAATAACTACTTTACAAATCAAGTATACTTACAAAAATCACCTCCTCCTCCTCCTCCTCCTCCTCCTCCTTCTCTAAATCAATAGCTGCTAAAAAATAAAAGGAAAAAAAATTAAAATTTTTTTTTTTTTTTCGTTATTCTTCGTAAGATTATTTCATGATTCTATGGATGGGTTTGTTTTTTCTTTAATAATATGAAAAATGAAATTAAAAATTTTTTTTTTTTCCGTTATTCTTCGTATGTGTGTTGTAAGATTATTTCATGATTCTATGTATGGGTGGGTTTTCTTCTTTTAAAAATTAATGAAATAAGTACTTACAATGCATATTTCGCTGAAGCATCGCTTCATATTCTCGAAAATAGCGTTCATGAGAATCGTTAATCCTCCTAATATAATCCTGCATAGATTCTGCTGCAGTTTCCTCCTCTTCTGCACGATTTATCGTCACAGAACACTTTTCACTTTCCATTTTTTAATATTTTGCTCTTTCAACGTGTACTGCTGTAGGTTCGAGGACTGAATGAATCCTCTGAAGAAATCCCATCGAGAGAGAGTCTTTATCGTTTGTTTTCAATATGAAATTACATTAGAAGTCCATTCTTTCTTTCTTAAAGGATACACTATACCCTCCCCGTATATAGAGATATCCATATTCCCTATTGTGTTATACTGTGATAAACCTACAGGTCAATCACAATGGAAATTTATCGCAAGTAAGAAGAAAAAAAAAAATTACCCCTTCCATTATTTCTTTCTTAATTAAGAAGGATACACTATACCCTCTGAATAATCCCCGTATAGTGATATCCATAGATATTTTTTCCTATTGTGTTATACACCTATAGGTCAATCACAATGGAAATTCATCGCAAGAAGAAAAAACAAAAATTACCCCTTCCAAACATTGAAATTAAATACGCTTAACATACGATAATATCGTTTGCAAAGAAGTCAAGTGAACAGCAGAAGAAGAAAAAGCTTCAGTCTATAAAACGTACTCTGCGAAGCAGTTACAGTAAAAAAGCTTCAGTCTGTAAAAACGTATTCTGCAAAGCGTTTGTGTCAGGTGTATTGAGAGAAAAGAGTTTAAACGAATTAAAAAGAAACTTGTTTGTTACAAAAAAAAAAAAAAAAAAAAAAAGGTAAGGATATATTTTTTTCATAAATATAAAAATGAATTTCATTTCAATTAGTACATGTATTATTTAATTGAGTTTTTAACTCTAATGAGACTAATTATTTTTTTTTCATTTAGATAATAATGAATTTCAATAAAATTAATGAATTGGGAAGCGTAATTCCAAAGAATTTCGTTAAATTAAATAGCTTGACGGAAAATAAAGAGTATGATATTTTAGAAGTGGACAAAATTATGACAAAATATGGAATAAAAATAATTGTTAAGCTGTCAGTTGGAGATTGGATGTTCTTGCCTGGCAGAATGGCAAAATTGGCGGAGGATACGGAGCAGTTGCAGCAGTTACAAAATGCTGCAACAGCCAATAATTTAATAATGCTATACAAAGGAGGAAAATATCACAACATGGAATTTAAATCTAAAGTTTGATTGGTATTTTGTATTCAAAAATAATGAATAAATTTGATACTTATTTATTTAATAAAACAATGGTTTTCTTATTTCTAACTTACATTTCTAACAATATTCGTAAGAGGATTATATTGTACAATTTTATCGTGTATGATTAAACAGTAGGCTGTAGTATTATCCGGAATGATTTCCATACACTCGATCTCGAGTTTAACGTCGACCGTGCCGGTTTTTATGGACTCGTTCTGATGCGAGCAGTCGATGACGAAGAGCGGCCCGTACGTCAAAAAGTCCGTATAGTCGAGCATGGGTCTCCCGAGTTTCTCACCAGCGTAATAGGAGGTGAAAAACTTTACATACATGTCGTAGAGGACGGAGTAGCGGGATTTCGTGAAATCAGTGTCGAGACGATCGTACGGATAGGATTCGGAATTCAGATAGAGTTTGACATCGAGGACTTTGCAATGATTAAATCTCAGCACATCCTCGTGCTGATTACTCTTCTTGTTCGTTCTGAACGCCAGAATGACGTATCGCGGCTTCTCCAATTGCGTGGACGCTTTCACGGACCACGTGTGTCGCTGCGACTTGGGCAGAAGGGGATACTCGTAAAGTTCCCAGGCGCGAAAAGCGAGTGACAGACTCTTGTCCTGCTCGACGATACCGAGAAATTGGAGTTTCGTTATTTCGTTCAGGGTCACATGGGGTATTCTCCATTGCACTCGTAGCAGCTTGATCGACGAATCGGTGATTTTCACCGCCGAGTAAATGGCGTTTGTATCGTCGCGCGCGCGAATGAGAACGAGCTCGTGACGCGCGTTAACGACGACTCGCCGATAATCCTCGCAGAATCCCAGCAGCATTTTAAGGGGCACGCAAAAGCTGAAATTCTTAACAGCCGCCTCCTTTTTGAGCCGGTCTCTGGCCGTAGCGACGAACCATCCGGAATGACGTAGACTGACGCTCTCCTCGGTGCTCAGGGAAACGAGATTCTTCAGAGTGCTGGTAATACCGACGTTTCTGCATCGGTCGATCTCGATACCGTTCAATTCATAACGAATCTCGTCGAAGAGAAAAGCCGCGGAATTGCAGTCGAGCGTAACTGTATCGTCGTTGGTGGCGCTCGCGTCACGCGTACCCTCCACCAGCTGGCCCTCGACGTAGAGATAACTCTCGCACGGCAGGAGTATCAAATCTTGCTGCTGTATGGGAATGCGAATCTCGTCGCTGTTCGCCAACGAGGCGTTCGCATACGGATTGTAGGCATGCATCTCCATTTTCGTGATGCGATTGTCGTAGGTCAGCCGTGCGGTGACGTTCAAGGGATCTGCCATTGTTCCACTATGTACTACCTTCGCCCAATCTCTTCACGGTGAATCCCAATGATTGTAAAAATTCGATATTTCTTCTCGTTAGCAGGAAGCTCCTCTTGTCGCGATTTTCACTCCGAGCCGGTGTATTCGACTCCACGTAGGACGAACGACTAGCTAACGTTTCATCCAGTTTCACCGCTTTATAATCCTCGCTACTACTACTACTTTTGTAAATTAACATTTCTTAATGTGTAATCTTATGGTAATTTCTTCACGTCCAAAGTCTACGAGACGATCGTCCTGATCGAGGATACGTAACGTGAGACGGTCGATTACTCTGACGATGACCGGTAGATAAATGACGGTTTTCGGTGCCTCCGAGATTTTATAGCCCGGTGGTACGCTGGGAAAGAACTCGTGAATAATGTGTCGTGGTCTACCGTTGGTGTACGCACCACCCGCAATGTTGCACTCGATGCGTAGAATATTTGTTTTCACAATGTCCACGGTATCGTCGGATTCAGCCTGGACGTTCGGCTCGATCACGCGATTCGACGAGAAGCCCAGTAGCGAGCCAATGTTATTCGGTTTTCCAAAGTCAATCGAATATTTACAGAATATTTCACTCTTCAGTGTATTGTTATTCGCTCGTAGAAGAATGACGCTGTCAATGTTGTCTTTAATTTCATGTCTCGCAGAAATTTCAGACTGGAAAAATTCATTTATGGCACTCAACTCGTAACAGCCTCTGGGTATCGTCAGCACCTTATCGTTATCGTAGTAAAACTTATTATTCGTCTCGTCCACATTGGCTATCGAGTTGAACGTTTGCATGTCCACGAGACCGATCTCGTAGCGATCGTCTTGCAGATTGATGGGGGGAAAGAAATCTGAATTTAATACTGATTTACGATCCGATAATGTCACGGTGAAAGACATTTTTGTTTCAAAGTATCTGTTCTCGCAGGAATTTCACGCACAACTGACCGCAATTGCTTTTATCGTACGATTGATATCGATCATGATTGTAGTAGATTGTAACGTTAGGACCAAAGTAACGCACACATTCTTTCGGCGGTTTCAAATTTCCGAAGGAATCAAAGTATAGGACGATGTCGTTACGCTTGACGTAGGCTACCCAGTGGGTACCAGGACCGCATTGATCGTCGAGATTCACGATCGCGCACTCGTTGCACCGCGGCCCGTCTAGCGGCAGAGATGTGCGCATAAAGACTCCACGGAAGTATGGTATGCGTCGGCAGATGCGTGTCAATTGTACGTTACTAGTAGGACCTGAATCCGGGAAAGCATCGCCACGACGAAATTTTCCCTCATTCATTTTCTTCCTCGACCGTTTTTTTGTCGTTTTTTTTTTTGTTTTTTTTTTCCACGGATACCCTCTCCGACGACTCGCTTGTACGGTTTCAGATAAAGACCTCGACCTCTCTCGCGCGACGCTTCCATCGCGCGATTGTGACGTTGCATTTCCCGCAATCCTTCTCTCTCAGCTTTTGCACGGTTTACAGCACTCGCTATACCCGATGCCCCACCTGCAAGTGCTCCGACTGCACCTAGTAGTGGAAGTATAGGTATTATACCACCCCGTTTCCTCGGCACTCGAATTCTTCTCTTCCTCGTAATACCAATTTTTTTCTTGTTGTTCTTTTTTTTAGCCGCTACTGCTTTCTTCATCGCAACAATATTATGTAATCCCAAGCCAAGTTTACGCTTAGCATTCATCGATGCCCATACGGCTGCGGCGACCGCGCGTTCACCCAAGGTCGCGTCTCTTGCGGTAATACGTTCACGCGCTCTCCTCGCTAGCACTTTATCGGCCTGATGACGCTCCGGTAGATCCTCGTTGTGCCAATATGCTAAGTCGTGATCGAGGCAGGCCTCGTCCAGCGGATTTATACCACGATCGCCGCGCTCCAATCTTTCGCGAAGTCGAGTGCCGGGCCCGCAATAATTGTAACCGGGCACGTGCAGCTCAAATGGCAATTTTTTCAAGACTTTATTGAAGAACGATCCAGACATTTAAAGCAACTGCTTCTCTTGCTGACAAACGTAACAGTCTTTTATCCGTCTCGGTGGTCCGTCGTGGTGAGTGGTATCAGGTAGATTGTAGTGTTGCAAACAATATTGATATTGCTGCACATCCGAGTCCGCGCGAATGTGCCGAGGTAATCTTTCCCACACACTCGCGATACTGTCTGGAAAGTACTCGAGCAATACGATCTTCGGTATGTGTTCGAGCTGATGATTCGTCAAGTTCTGCAGGGAATCGACGACGACTAGCATGAACGACATCGTAATGGCAACTGACCGAATAGTTCCGTGAATCGCGAAATATAAATGAACGATACGGCTGTTGCCGAAGGTCAATAGCGAGGATGCATTTCGTGAAGCACGTGCCGACTATTCGCGTGACAAATTTGGATGCTCACAATGCTACCGCGCAAATAAGAAAACGTCACGGATCGCTATTACCATCTACGATACGCTGCATAGTTTGCGGTCCGTCGAATTGCGGTAAGACAAACGTGCTGCTGAGCCTCATAGAGAGTCCGCACGGTGTGAGATTCGAGAACCTGTACGTCTACTCGAAGTCGCTGCAGCAACCGAAGTATCGATATCTGGAGCAGCTTCTGCAGGAAACGGAGGAAATTGGTTACTTTCAATTTTCCAACAATTGCGAGGTTGTGAACGTCGCGGATGCAAAGCCGAATTCCATTTTCATATTCGACGATGTGGCCAACGACAAGCAGGACAATATAAGGGACTACTTTTGCATGGGTAGACATTCCAACATCGATTGTTTCTACCTCTGTCAGACTTATGCGAAAATACCGAAGCATCTGATACGAGATAACGCAAACTTGCTAATAATATTTAAGCAGGATGGAACTAATCTGAAGCATATTTTCAACGATCATGTCAACAGTGATATGTCGTATGAGAAATTTCTCACATTGTGTTCGACCTGTTGGAGTCGCGATTACGGTTTCTTGGTAATAGACAAGGATAGCACTCTGAGGAACGGCCGTTATCGCAAAGGTTTCAACGAGTACGCCACGATCGAGTGAACAGGCCGGTAAGGTTTCGGCCTTGTGAATGTCATGCCGGTAAGGTTTCACGATCACGGCCTTGAGTGTCAGTTTGATATTGGAGCGCAGGCTGTTCGGATCGTCAGGTCGGTTAAAACCCGTGTCGGTTCGGGGAAAGCTGTTGTATACAGCATCGCAACAGGTCGGTTAAAAACCGTTCAATTCGGGGGATAGCTGTTTTATACAGCATCGCGATGGATGAAAAATCGCTTCTGAAGAGGATCGCCAAGACGAGCGAGGTCATTCGCGACAAGCATCGTGCCTTGAAATCGGAGAAGGCGATAATGGAGAGCAGTTTGAATGAGACATTCAAGCCGATAGTCGAACCATTGAAGAAACTCGTTTCGCAAACGGAGGATAACACAAATAGTTCATTTGTCAAATACAACGATAAATTGAAGAGGGGAGCCTACTTCACATCGACACCGCATAAACGAGCAAAGAATCTTAGTAGTAGTAATATTAGTGAAACTATTACGAATCCATTGGATTTCATGACCGACGACGACGACGACGAGTCTTCTATAACCGATCAACCATCGCCCGATTCAAAAAAAAGTTTGCTAGAAAAATTAAATGTTGATGAAAAACAGGAACCAGGCTTGTTTCAACATGTCTTTCAACATATTAAATTACATCCGATCCCTGGCAAGTATATTAAATTACTTCTGACTGATAGGGAGAACTTGATTGATCGTGCTTTTGGACCTCGTTATGAAGATGATCAACTGACGCTTGGTAAATGTAAATTTGAAATAAGTCATGAGGGAGATATTATTCTCGATAAGAAGTTATACACCGGTACAAGAGGTACTTATGAACTAATTTTCATGAGAGAACCCAATCGAGCCATTATAGAACCCGACGATTTGGAACGATACAAGAGTATTCTCAATCAAACTAAAGCGCATAAACTGTTAAACGATAGTCTAAAACAAATCAAAGGTAATAGAGGTGCAAAATATACAGAAATTATGAAACCATTGCTATTGGGAAAACCTATTTTACCGCTTTATCGGTTACCATCAACATCACGCGCAAGAAAATCGTCAACTTCTGACGCGTCAACATCGGGCGCAAGTAAACCGTCTAGCGCAAGTAAACCGTCGGGCGCAAGTAAACCGTCAGGCGCAGCATCAACAGCATCGAAAAAAAGGGGTAAAGGACTAATGCGTGTCACCGAGGGACCAATCAACTACGTACATTGGAACGATCCGAATGAATTGATCGAACGTTTGAGACTTTTGATCGCGTCGGTGGCTGCCGGTAATACGAGTCATCACAACGAGATACAGTCGATAATCGAGGAGTTGCGCGAGGAGGATCTCATCGTATAAAGAAAGTTGCACGTTACACTCTTACCTCAGTGTAATATCAACGTCTTTCGGTAGTACGAGGTAAAAAAAAAAAATTAAATGTCTGATTCCTGCTGTTGTGAAATTTGCATTTGTTTAACATACATCGTAGAATGTTTACTCTCGACATTACGAGCCATCAAAAAGAGGAATAATAGCGAGGAAAAAGAGACTGATTTTTGAAATACAAAGTAGTGCATTTGAAATGTCGATAAATAAATTTGGAATTGGACTGGATGGTGAGAGTAGGAAACACGAACCCAATTTAGAGCATTTACTGCTTGAATTCAAGCAATATCTGACAATGGCATTGAATACACATAATGAACAATTTGAGAAAAAGATGGACCAAATTTTTCAAACAATTTGCGAAAAATTGGATGATAAAGTGAGTAAAAGAGATCTGGAAAGAGCAATACTTAGCAACACTTTTCATTAGGAATTTCGAAAAAAAAAAAAAAAATGAGCAAAGAAAAGATACAGTTGGTGGAGGAGCTCCACGCACCGGCGAGGATAAATTTTCCACGCAGAAGAGTCATCGTGCGCGGCTTCGACGATCTCTGGCAGGCCGATCTTGTTGATATGCGCAATTACGTCGATGCGGGTCACCAGTACATTCTCACTGTAATCGATACCCTCTCGAAATACGCTTGGGCGGTGGCATTGAAGACCAAGAGCGGCGGAGAAGTGACGACGGCAATGACGAGAATCCTACTGAAGAACGGCGGTAGATGTCCGAAAAATTTACAGACCGACAACGGCAAGGAGTTTTACAACAGTGACTTTCGGGCGTTGATGAGGAAACGCGGGATAAATCACTACTCGACCTACAGCGTGATGAAAGCGTCGATAGTCGAGCGCTGGAATCGTACGTTGAAGACGGAAATGTGGAAACGATTTACGCTGAACGGCAATTACAAGTGGCGCGCTATGCTGCAAGAGTTGGTGGATGCGTACAATGCGCGAAAGCATCGTACCACGGGAATGCGTCCCGTGGATGTGAAACCCGAGCATGCAGATAAGCTACTCAAGACAGTATACAGTCACATCAAGGTCGCAGGTCGTGCCAAGTTCAAAGTCGGCGATTTCGTACGAATCAGTAAATACAAGCAGATGTTCGCCAAAGGCTACACGCCAAATTGGACGACCGAAATATTCGAGGTGGCGAAAGTGCAGAGTACCAATCCCGCTACGTATCTCCTCAAGGATTCCAGGGGCACGCAACTGTTGGGTGGATTTTACGAATACGAGCTTTCGAAAACCATCAATCCCGATGTGTATCTGGTGGAGAGAGTATTGCGCAGAAAGGGCGACAAAGTGTTCGTTAAGTGGCTGGGATTCGACAGTACGCACAATTCCTGGATAAATAAGAGCAATGTTTTATAAAAACTTTTATTAAGATGTATCAAAATATAGAATAAATAAAAACAATAAATAAATAAATAAAGCGAATAAATAAAAACAATAAATAAATAAATAAAGCGAATAAATAAAAACAATAAATACATAAATAACTAAATAAAGCGAATAAAAAAAAAAAAAAAAAAAAAAAAAATTATTCTTTCAGACTATAATGTCCCCAGGGTAGAGTCGCCGCGGTGCCGGGTGTAACGAAACGCTTGTCGTCGTACGGACTGAGGGCGACCTTCCGCTGACTGATCGAGAAAACCTGGTGCAGCCTCGATCGAATCAAATTTTGACTGCGAGACTGTACGGTGAAATTGTCCAAACAATCCTTGTAGTCGTCAAATGTTATATTTCTATCGATAACGTAACCTTTGACACCTTTGGCTTTTTTGGTAATTTTCGCACAGTCCTGCACCTTGAAAGTATACATTTTTGCCCTCAGTCCTACGAACTCGGTCATGATACGACCATTGTTCTCGTCCTTCATCAGACCAGGTATCTTTTTGTTGACGCGTGGCAAGTCATACCGATTATCGTCAGGATAATCGCTGGTGTCGAATCGCGCGAGATCGCGTTTCATGACCGAGTAAACGTCGTCGCACTCGACACTGTATATCAGACTGTCCGTGTCGGTATACATCGCTCTACATTTACTACCGAATGTAGGAAGCATATAGTCATAGTGGAATTCATACAAGCAAATTTTTGAAATATCTAAAATACTCATTCCCACGTAAATGGGTTTATCAAATTTCGCGGATAATTTCGATAATTGAATCGCGACCAAATTCTCGTTGAAAATCGCGAGACTGTGAAAATTCGGTTTGGAAATCAGGCTTTCCGCCCCGTATCTTCCCTCCCACTTGGTTGCGAGCCTCACGTCAACTCTATTCCTCACGTTCTCCATTGTTTTACCGAAAACCGCGTTGTTCATCAGCTTGAAGAGATTCTTCTCAAATTCATTGGTGGACGCGGTGCGCAAACGCGTGTTCAGCTCGATGTAATCGCGAAGCCAGGTGGACTGCTGAAACATTAAACCGCGATGTATACGCTTCAGTAAGAGTCCATTACGCATACATTGTTGCAGAGCGCGATAATGTATTACGTAACGGGTCTTATCGTTTAAAGTGGCCAGCAGCTTCTCCTGGCTCGCGCCCGGCGGCTTCTCGCGCACCATGCAGAACGGTAGGTCCGCGTGTTTGTCGTGAAGCTCGCGCGGATACTCCAAATCGACCTCCAAAATATAACCCTCGGAATGATCCGAGGGTATAGCGGAGACATCGAGATTGGCAGCGTCCTCGATCCATTGGAATCCATGGGTGGGCAGCGGCTGACACATTGCCCACCCATACAGATTGTTTACGTCGTAATACATGAGGTATTTCGACGGTTCCGCAGGATCGTAGTCCCGCATGTACCGATTGTTGGCCCTCTCGTAACGATGGGAGCACTGACTCAAACCACCGCGTATACCGCGCTCCATGAACAGCAACATATCCACGTCCGTGAAAAGCTCCAGCCTGATTCCCGTATGCTTCAACATTGCGTCCCAGGTGAAGCCCGGTAGCGTATAATAATGGGCTGGATCCAACTCATAATTTAGCATGCAACTATCGCGAAAACTTTCGAAAACATCGGCCAACAATAGGACATCGGTCTTCAGGTACAGGTCACTGTACTCCCCAAGTGTGCGCATGTGGAATTTGGTCCATACCTCTACGGCATGATTGTATGCTTCCTCGCTGATATCGCTGTCGGACAGTCTGTTGTGAAACGACTGGCGCGGTGGTAAAGCCGTCTCTTCCAATCTAGCCGCACTATCTACATAGTCGTAAGGAAAAATACCTTTCCTCGTAAGCAAGTCGAAGTGCTCGACGCTCAATTCCGAAAATTGTGACCTCAAATTTGTCAGCTGAGATTCCGCCAAGTACGAGCTCAATTTGTCCAAACTGGAGGCCATGAATTTGAACGAATCGATAAATCTCAGCCGTATATTATAATTTCGCAGATATTTGGTGAATGAAATGTATTTTTCCTTATGCACAGGCAGCAGATATACCGATCCCTCGTACAAATTAGCGATCGTCTCGAAAATGAAATGTGAATCATAGCCGGAAAAATTGTGGAAAATTACTGGAATGACATGCGAATCTTTGAAATTTAAATTACAATTATTGTGAGCCGGTCCTCTGTATCTGCCGGTCAGATGATCGTGATCGCGAATTCGTAGTTGATTCGGAAGAAACGGCTTTTTGCATATATGACAATTGGGGTCATTATAGTGACGCGATCGTTCGCTAATACTAAGATTATGCATGGGCACGACAGTCCCCAGTTTCTCGCTCGCGATGCGCGCAATGACCTCGAGCTCGCGTACGAACCATTCGATGCAGTCGGCACCCCGATGAGCATCGTATTTCGAGAGTGACGCATCGCGAGCACTTTTTAAATAATAGCCTACACTAATAGGTTCATGCTTCTGATAAATATCACTACTGTTCGATTGTTCAACTTTTGATAATATGCACTCCAGATCCGCGTATACGACGAATGGCACTCGTTCCCCATTTTTGATGTTCTTGAAGGAAACCCAGCGATCCTCGGCTTTGCTCGGCAACATCAAGCGGAGATTATCGTTGAGCTGCGCGCAATCCTGCTCGTGCGACTCGAGCCTCTCCACTGTGCGGAAGTAGTGGAGACATCTAAAAAAAAAATAAATAAAACATATGCAGTTATACAAAAAAATAAAACATATGCAGTTATATTTGTATCATTATTAATACATACCGATCGCATACATAATGAGCATTTTCTCTCTTGGTGAATTGGCTTCGCACCAGTCTCGAGAGATTCCTTATGCACATAAAATGTGCAGCTCCCTGTTCATCGTTGACGAGAAGAAGATTAGCATGCCTCGATCTCTTCTTCTTCGTCACCTGAAGAGGCACAATTTTTGCGTCGCTATTTTGCTCTTCATTCTCCAAGGTGAAGATGTTCACCGACACGTCGTTATCCACCTCGAATTTCGGGATCTGTTTTAGCGTAGTCGGAAAGGTTAGGCTACCGACGTCTAAAACCGTCCGAAAATGTGGATAAGAGGACGTACGATTTGGATGAGCCGTAGGTTTCGCTGGATAGAGTGCCGCCGTCACGGACCACGCGAAACATGCATTATCACTGGTTTCTAAATTTATCAGAGCTTTCCTACTCGTGATAGCGGATGGCAGATTAATTTTACAACCCGCGTGCAACGGGTTAAAACGATTAATGTTAACTATTAAATAATGAATTTTGTGCAAAGTCCATCCACTATCACGCTCTTGAAATTCACTTAATTTTTTCATAATAACGTCTAAAATGTTTTTCCTATACCAATCACTAAAATTATCAGTCTTGTACAATGTAGCATTAGTCGTACTAATGTTTTTATCATCACTCTGGTCCTTAGAGATGAATTGTCCGTTAAATACACAATTAACCTTAACACTATTTGCACTAACAAATACCTTATCTATACGCGTACGCACTAATACTTCCGCGTCTACTAAAAAATCCTTAGGCTCTATATAATTACTATTAACTACCATGCCGCTGCATATTCGACTTCGAAACGCCGAATCAAGCTCCTCCCAGGTAAGTCCTTGTACGTCATTGCTACAACCAGCACCCGATTTAATATAATTCAATTCCCTCTGCGCTCGTAGCAACAGACACTTTATACACGCGATTTCGGCGAAATTCTTTTGACGCGTTCCAACGGGTAAAGCTCGATCCGCGTTGCTCAATCGTCGAATATGCTCGCGACATTCCAGTACCCACGCATCGTACTCATTCGCACTATTAATTGTAAAAAATTTTCTTCGCAATTCCGTCGACATTTTGGTGTTTTTCTTAAAGAAATGACTATGTCATACGGTGAACAATAAATTAATAATTGCGAATGCGTCTCTCGCGAAGAGTAACGCTTATATATATCGAATAGAGAATGGAAGTAGGGGTATCTACACATCCCATTGTTTCGTCTGAGATGCATACTGACATTGATATACATTGTTTTTTTTTTTTTTTTTTTTTTCAGAAGTCTTTTATTCCTTTATATATTGATCATATACAGATTTCATATAGTAGACATTTTGCAGTGAACATATACCATAATGATTCATACACTTGGGTAACGGTGGTTCGAAATTTTTACTCCATCCAAGACAAAATTTACCCCACTCACACTCCTTCGCATTGTATATATTTTCTAAGTTGCAAATTTTTCTCAACCAATCATATTTCTCCCGTCCTTTCACGAAAATCCAATCTTCATCGTACGACGTTACATACTTTCTTATTACATCTTTATGCTTGTAATAAGGTGAATGACCGTCGGTCCAATTGAATCCATGTCGATTAAAATAAAGCCAACTTTAAAAAAGAAAAAATTATATACAAAACATTACATTTAAAAAAAAAAATACTTACTCATTCTGTTCTCTCTCGAGATCGCTCAACCAAGCTTCTTGAAATGGTGGTGAAAATACATTGTGATACACTTCATTATCACGCAACACCGCAAATTCTTTAACTATAAAACTCTTGTCGATCAATACAAAACCTTGAAAATCAACGAATGTCGGTGTCATTATCGTCAGTCGCTCGATGCAATACTGAACGATCTTTTTTTTTTTTGTTACATTTAAGAAAATTTAATGTTTTTTTTTAGGAGGGGATATTTTCTAAGAATTTTTTTCCCATTGTTAGTTTCTTCGGAAAAAAATATCTTCCAGAGATTAAGACTCCTTATCGAATGTATTTTTTTCCCATTGTTAGTTTCTTCGGAAAAAAAAAATATCTTCCAGAGATTAAGAAACAATGGACTCCTTATCGAATGTAACTTTATATTTTTAAAAAATCTTTCTCTCTCTACGGAGATATTTCTTCGGAGATGCTTCATTTCAGTTTTTATCTTCGTCGAGAATAGCGCAACAATGCATAGAATAACTCACATAATGGATATAGAAGGTTTCTTAGTTTATAAAAAAGAACTTAAATATAAAGATATAGCTATAATTGATTTAAAAAGTAATCAAATTTCTTACGCATCTTTTCGTTTGCGTGACAGTATGAAAAACCTTAGTGAAAAAGACAAAAAAACTGTGTGGTTTTTGCTAAATATGGTGCATGGTATAAAATACAGTGATACGGGATTCGAGAAATACGAGCAGGAGGATGTGGAAGATTTTATTAGAGGTTGCCTAACGTGCGAGAATCCCGTAGTAGCCTACAAGGGAGGGAACATTGAAAAAAATCTATTGAATAGGATGAATGTGGATAATATTAATTTAGAAGTGTATGGTTGCCCTAAGTTTAAGGATTTAATTGAATTATATGATTTTGAAAAAACACCGTGCAATTTACACGTTCGAGAGAAGAACTTGAACAATGAACGTATCCACTGCCCGTACGAGGAGGTGTCAGTTTTTGCCAAGTGGATACAATCAAAAATGTGACTCTTTAAAATTCATCGGAGGAATAAAGAGGGGAAAACAAGTCCTCGCAGCCTCATTCAATGTTACAACATCGTCGGTGACAGTAAGAAAAAATGAGCTGCGAAAAGTGTAAATTAATCATGATTCAAGAGGATATTGTTCCTCTTTCACCCACTCTTCCCAGAGAATTGACAGAGGAATACGTCAATCGAATTAACGATTTCTTCAATCGTTACTTCGAAGAGTATGAACGGAAACTGCACCATTATTTGCATAAAAACTGTAAGTATTTATTTATTTAATACTTTTATATTTATTATTTGTTTGTATTTTTTTTTCTTCAAAAAATAAAGTGAAGAAAGACGAAGAGACTGAGGAAAAAGATATTGAGTCAAAGGAGACGAAGAAGGAAGAAGATAAAGAGGAGAAAAAAATAGAGGAGGAGGAAAAAGATATTGAGTCGAAGCAGACGAAGAAGGAAGAAGAAGAAGATAAAGAGGAGAAAAAAATAGAGGAGGAGGAAGAATGTAAGTATTAACTTTATCTTTTTTACCTTTTCATAATTATTACCTGTTTGTATTTTTAAATTAAAGTGAAGAAAGACGAAGAGACCGGGGAAGATATTGAGTCAAAGGAGATGAAGAAGGAAGAAGAAAAAAATAAAGTGAAGAAAGACGAAGAGACTGAGGAAAAAGATATTGAGTCAAAGGAGACGAAGAAGGAAGAAGATAAAGAGGAGAAAAAAATAGAGGAGGAGGAGGAAAAAGATATTGAGTCGAAGCAGACGAAGAAGGAAGAAGAAGATAAAGAGGAGAAAAAAATAGAGGAGGAAGAATGTAAGTATTAACTTTATCTTTTTTACCTTTTCATAATTATTACCTGTTTGTATTTTTAAATTAAAGTGAAGAAAGACGAAGAGAAACAGACCGGGGAAGATATTGAGTCAAAGGAGATGAAGAAGGAAGAGGAGAAAAAAATAGAGGAGGAGGAAAAAGATAATGTGTCAAAGCAGACTAAGAAGGAAGATGAATCACCAAATTTCTTTTTCTTTTATTATTAAATTTTTATAGAATAGTTTAAAAATTATTGTAGAAATATTATTAAAAATATATATTAATTTTATTTAAAAAACTACAACGATTGTTCAACTAGCAAACCCCTGCTCCTCAACCTTGAATTCAAGTGAAAAACGTTATCATCCAAAGTATGGACGAGGTAGTAGAAGAGGAGGAGGCTGTTAATAGCTATTGTGAAGTGGAGAAATCTAATACGTATTGATAGAGAAAATAATAATAATTATACATTTCGTATTGAGCTTACATCTCTACCATTCTCAGTCTACCGAGTTTGCTTGACGTGATAGTTTCAACAAGAAAAAAAAAAAAAAAAAAAAAAAAAAAAAATGGGTGCAATTAAATTGTACAGATTAACTACTGAACAAAATATTGAACAAAATATTGAAAACATTCAGAATATGGATGAATTTGTGGAGGAAGAAGAAGAAGTAGATTTGGAAGGAGATTGGGGTGAAGTGAATAACAACGCGTTGACCGCGATAGTCAGAATGTTGAGGAAGAAGCTTCAGCGGCAAAAATCAACATCAAATATTGATGATGATGATGATGATGATGATGATGAGGCTAATCTATTAGATTATAGTAGTGAAATGGAGTGGGAGCCAGAAATTTGGGAGCAAGAAATTTCTCCAGAAAATATAATACGGTTCGACGAGGATAATGACGTTCTCCAGCTACTGTCGAATTCATTTACGGAAACCTCCAACAATCGGTAAGAATCGATGAAAAAAAAAAATTTATCAAGTGCTTGGATAAGTAGTATAATTTTTCCTAATTTTTTTTTCTCGTAGATGATACCGCTCCTACTACTGCTACTCTCACTACCACTTCATTTTTATAATATTTTATTATTAAATTCAATTATAACTTTTTTTTATGTATGTTATTAAAAATATATTTATAAATTTTAATTAAAAAAACAAAAAAAATATCGTTCATTTCACAACCTCAAAATTCTATTTCTCCTTCTCCTTCTATTATTATTATTATTATTAACGTTCGTCGTATCAGGTCTCTATTGAAATTCTCTTTGACTGCGTTCCGCTTCTCGGATAGGAGGCTAATATGTTTTGATAAAGAGTTAACTAATATGTATTGATAAAGAAAGGTATCTGACTAACTAAAATGTACGTGCGTAATCGGTCAGTTCATATTTCATTGGGAGATCGTTTTGCATCTGAGCGACTAGTGACGAAAAATCTTGAGATCATTTTAACGCTAGCAACGACAGTGACAATGTTCCGTGATACATCTAAAAAACGAGACATTTTTAAGGATAATCCTGATTTTGATGCCTTGATTGAAGTGCTTGTGGGGATAATAAGTGAAATGGAGGAACAAATAGAGGAAGAGGACGAAGATTTGTTGAGGAATCCGGAGGATATTCCTGAATTTAGCGCCTTGGTTGAAGAACTTGTGGAGATAATGGGTGAAATGGAGGAAGCAGTGCAAGAGGAAGAAGATTTGATAGTAATTGTTGAAAAACTAGTGGAGCCCAGAAATCGAATACAAGAAGGGCTAGAGCAAGCGGAGCAAGAGCAGGAGGAGGAAGATGAGGAGGAGGAAAACGAAGAACAACATTAATTCAAATATGTTTTTGAAGAGAGAAATTTTGGAGGCTGCGCAATCTGAGACTTTCGTCACGGGGGAACACAAGTTACGAGCCTGAGGTACAACTTACTTCGTCACGGTGGAAGCAAGCAAATACATATATATATCATCAGTCAATAATGTATTTCAATAAAGAGGGTTTTTTATGCCGAAAGGCTTTTTCCCTTCAATTTTTTTTTTTTTTTTTTTTTATTTAATTACCTCTCCATCAATCCATAACAATTTCCCTTTTTATTGAATAATAACAAAATGGGAATTATATCGCTCAAATACCTATAAAATTTTTATTAAGAAAAATATTTACATTTTAAAAATTCTTTATCCATAAGGTTTTTTTTTTTTTTAAAAAATAACGGTACTCGCAAGCCAGCAACCATTTTCCAGTTATATTGCCTTGAGAGCCATTTTCACACCAATAGAACCCTTGAACACTGCTCCTAAATCTTTTCAAGTGTTTCAAATACGTCCCAACCACTTCTCTTTAGGTAAGGTCACGTAGGCTCCGCTCTTATTACAGAGCGGATGATAAGTATCTACGACGATGGACTATTCGCCTTAAAAGAAGTCGATCGCGAAACCTAATACGTATTGATAATTGAATATAAACTTCTCTCCGCATTGACAATGAGATGTAAACTTGATCTGAAGTGGAGAGAAGGCTAATATGTAAACTTGATCTGAAGTGGAGAGAAGGCTAATATGTATTGTTAAAGATGTATAAACTTCATCTGGAGTATAGAGAGAGAGAGAGAGAGAGAGAGAGAAAATTTGAACACGTAGAGGAGAGCATTCTTCAAATCAGTCTTCAGTGAACCATCATGAGTTCCACAAGGAAAGTTAGTTTACCGGACAAGAAAGTGACGCTGGAGGATCTAAAACATTCCTCCAAACCAGTGGCAATAGTGAGGCCAATTGTGAGGCAGCAGCAGTCAGTGCGAAGAGGGTATCGCACGATACCCGAACAGCAGCAGCCACTGCGGCGGCCACATTCGCTGCCCATAGCCCTGCGGATGCTGCATGCAGCGGAGCAGCCTGCAGCGGAGCAGTCTGCAGCGGAGCAACCTGCAGTCTCGCGTAGGCTGCAATTAATATTACGTTTACCTAATATGTAGCCTATGTGAGCTGCTAGGTTGTGTGTGTGTGACAGGCAGTCCCCACCAAATCGGTAAGAGTTAATACAAAAAAATAATAATAATAAATATTAATAATAAATATAAATAATTTTTCTTTTTAATTATAGATGCTGTTGCTGTTTTTATTGCGGTACCTATATATATATATATATATTTCATATGTATTTCAATAAAGAGGGTTTTTTATGCCGAAAGGCTTTTTCCCTTAAATTTATGTTTTTTTTTCTATTACATTACCTCTCCACCAATCCACTGTATCCCGTACTAGAAATATTGCAAAGAATCAGCTACAGAGGAACAAAGATGGAATCTCTCTCTCTCTCTCTCTCTCTCTCTCTCTCTCTCTCTCTCTCTCTCTCTTAGACGTACACTGCTTAACGTAAGAGGGGGGAGGTCGCATCATCGCACTACTCTCTCTCTCTTGTATGGCTTAACGTAAGGGGGATGGGGGGCTCTCTCTCTCTTGTACGGATAAACGTAAGGGGGACCACGTGTGTACCCTACGAGTTTATTCTGCTGGAATCTCTCTCTCTCTCTCTCTCTCTCTCAGGGGGGGAGGTCACGTGTGTACCCTACGAGTTTAACGTCGGGGGAGGACGATGCGCATGCGCACAACCGCGCACGAGGAGAGGGGGCAATTCCCCTACTTCCCTTGCCCCCGCGGGACCCCGACCCCCTCGCCACGCGGTCCCAGAACCATCCTAGCTACTCTACTAATGGTTATGGCACGTTTGTATATATATAGAGCTGGAGAAAATGGTTGGGCATAAAAATCGAAGGGGTGAGAGGGTTGTGGGGTAAAAATATATCGGGCAGAAATGTGACGTAGTGGCGCCGTTTGTCCCCCATGGCCTCACGTGTGTGGATGAATAGGCGCTGCGCGCAGGTGCGTCAGGGTGCATTTGTATCATGGAGGAGAGATAAATGGAGAAACGAAATGTTCTGGGAGTGGGGGAGGGGGAGGGGGGGGGGAGGATGAGAATGGAAGGAGCGAGTTCTTTGGGGGTTTAGGTAAAAAGCGAGAGAGAGAGAGAGAGAGAGAGAGAGAGAGAGAGAGAGAGAGATACGTGGTATAGCGCACCGGTTGACCCCGCGTACCGGGGTCATTCCCTTCCTGAGCCACGAAGCACCCCCTTGGCCGCTCCTGAGCGGTGCCTCCACCCCCTCCACGCCAACTTTTACTCCGCAGACGCTAGCGTCGCCACCGACGTCACTACGTTCCTCGTTTACCGGGCCAGTGATGTACCTACTAGGCTTGTACGGCTATGCAAACTCCTTCTAGTCTACCGGAAACTACCTCTTTGTTCTCCCACCAGGATCCCGGATCTCGCACGTCCTTCAACTTTACACCACTCAAAGCTCCTTTCTCGACTCTCGGATAAAACCTCCAAAGCATCATTTACGCAGTAATATATGAAAATTCTAATAGAAATTTTATGCGATCGATAATTGAAAACACGATGGCGCTGGCTTAGGCTACCTCTGTCTTATATATATAGAGCAGTCAGCTTTATACCCGAGCAATTTTTAGCCCTCGATGTGTCGAAATACATTAGTACCTCGCGTATCTATATATATTTCTTTTGTACAAGTCGTGATAAAAAGAGGGAAAAGTTTGAAAGAGACTTGGCGTGGATGTTGATAAGATGCTTTGAGGAGCCAAGTGGAAAAGGGTCGCTTAACTCAGACCAATGCCTTCTTTCATCTGACCTATTTCATTTTGATACACCCATGGTCCCTTTCCCTTTCCCCCCCCCCCCCTCTCTCTCTCTCCCGGGCTCCCTAGCTTCTTTTTCACCATTCTTCGACTCTTTCGAGACTGTATCCTATATCTACCATTATAAAATCAGGGAAAGAATTAAACAACATTGCAAACCCTCTTTTCTTTCACGTGAATCCTTAATTGAATCAAATCAAATGAAATGTAAATTGACGCAATGGTGTATTCCATTGTGAATAATAGTTATTCCAACCGTTGAAGTGGAAATGCCAGAATTGTATTAAGCATTCGGTGTATTCTCGAATATATCTTATACACGTTTAAGTGGTGGATTTGGCCGGCGGGTAGTTTTCCCCCTTTCCGGGTAAACCAGTAAACGTTATCGGGCACGAGAAGCAGTACAGTCGTGAAGCTCGGTTAGATCTTATCGTTAGTCACGAGCGAGAATCCTCAGAGTCGTGCTTCGCGATTTGTAAATTAACTTTAGCTCCGAGTACACCATGGTTATCGTTAAAAAATTATTTTAATAACAATTTTTATGGTAAAATAATATTCTTTGATTATGCTGATGCGACATCATGAACTTTGACCTTTGGGTCGTCGTGGGTCCGAACGATAGGCGAAGATAATTGACGAGTTGTCGGAGGCAATAATTAGGCTGAGGCTGGGTGACGGACGCAGCTAAGCACGCTCCTGCTGTAAATAATCGTGGTGAGCGATATCGAGGTATAGGCTCGTCAAATCAATAGCAGTTTAGGATAACTTTATCTACTCCGGCGATAACGATTTGCCTCTCTCGTTCTCGGCTCATCAATTTTTCACCATATAGTCGCGCGAAACACCAAGTTCGCCAAGTTATTTGTACTACAAAAATAACTATGCCACAATCCTCGCGATTCTCATGCATTTTTCATAGCTCGGCTTAAATATAAACTGCATCGGTTATTTCTCCTACAGATATATATAATTTATTCCACACGAAGCAGCAATGAGCGCTCCCTTATTATATAAATATCCATATCGGGAGAAAAGATCCTGCCTGTTAAATAATTGGAAAATTGCGAAAGAATTTTCAAAGTCTATCGCGACTAAACGATATCCTTTCATTCGAGTGCATAATAAAACTGTTTTACGAATAAATTGAATTGGTTGATTCGGTTGTTCAAGGGACACATCGTGCGGAACTATCGTTAATGCAATAATAATAATGAGGTAGTTTATAAATAAATTGAGACGAGAGTTCTTCGGTGATCCAATCGACTTCTAAAGGAGATAAATCGTATATAAAATAGAAAAAAGAGGGGAAAGGGGGGGGGAGTGTAGCTGGGACAAGGAATAAAGTGGAGCAACAGGGAAAAAACTAGAAAGGCGTTTAACTCTGAAGCAGTGCTGAAGGATGTTGCAGTCATAAAGCGAAACGTAATAAAGGCAGGCGAATGTGATGGTTCTTCCGGGGCAGACATTTTATTTTCTCCAAGACTCCGGCACGACGTGAAAAATCCATCAAAGAAAGGGTTAAGTGGAAAGCGCATTTTGGTCGACCCAACACGCTCCAATAATATTTTCCAAAGCTGCTAAGCATTACGTTTCTCCAGTACTGTGTGACGGGTTGTCGATCTCGATGTTACTCACTTAGCTTGATTGAAGAAACGACCTCTAAAAATATAACCACGCTCGCACAATAGCCCAACTTTGTTCGTCGTAAGATTTTCACGTCGGTTCGATTCGCGTACATAAATTTTCATTTTTCCATATAAGCAAATCGTATATATATATATATATATATATATACACACACACGACACCTTTGGCAACGCCTGAAAATGTTTATTCCGGCGTTAGCACGTACACGTAAACATTGAATCATGTTCTTCCGCCTCGCTTCTCGCGTGTAATAACTCGCCGTGTTCACCATAATACCATGAAAGGAGAAAAACATGGACGCGTGCTTTTTCTACTTGCTCTCCTCTTCCATAGTTGAAACTTATACTTATAACACAGCGTTACACTTTCCACGTGCTCGTTGCTGACGTAGACTCGAGCTTATCACTAGGAAGCATTCGGTGGTTTAACACAGCCCGGTGGATTCGGTTGGAATGAACTTTAGGGACGCTTTGAGCCTGCGGCCACTTTGTGCATCGATGCTTTGGCATCGGCCGCCGCCAAAGAACACTGTTGCTATGATTTTCCAAGCCAAAACCTGTTACACCTGCTACTTTTCGAGCCGAGCGATCATCCCCTTCATCCAAGAATTTCTGGCCAACTATAAAAAGAGATGTTCGAGAAAGCAGTGGTGGTGGTGGGTGACCCAAGTAATGGATAGGACCTCTTTCTCTCTCTCTCTCTCTCTCTCTCTCTCTCTCTCTCTCTCGCTCGCGCTCGCTCGGATATAAGTAGAGAGAGAGATCGACACGGCCAAGGGGAAAAAGCGAGAAAAATGGCAAGGACGAAGATTCCAGAGAGAATTTCTCCTGGCGATCACCGAAAGTTCAAAGAACTCTATATATTTATAAGGATGAGTATCCATAACCGACCATGCTGGCTCCTCCAGGATTCCCGAAGGACTCTGATATCGGAATTTGGTGTCTCCTGGTGGGTTGCTCGACTCGCGAGTGCGCCAAGTTTCACTTGGATTGCGAGATCGGCAAACGGATAATCCGGTGAAATTTACCGGAATATTCCACTTCCCTTTAATAATATATATTCTATTATATCGTATATCGGCTCGTGTTAAACTCGGGAATTATTGATTTACGAGCTTTCTCCATACTGAAAGACAAAAGATTTAGCGCGAGACCAAGCGAAATTTGTCTTTGCCTCATTTTTCCTCCTGCTCCCCGAGCTTTCCCTCCGTCCGTGTCGATATTTCTTTCTCCACTTATCCGCGTATAATCCTTTCCAGTTGTTCGGTCACGCAGTCGTAATTTCTCTCTGCGTACTTCTCATTTCTTTCGGTCTGTATACGGTGTACTTATATCGCTCTTCAGTGTCGACTGTTTAGGCGATAAATGAAAATACAGCAGCCAGGTAACTTTGACATTAATAACGGAAAATTTGTGGTTCGCCCAACAGCGCTGCAATAATTCACTTGTCTCGAGTTGGAGAGAGTAGATAATTGGCCAACTTAAGGCTTTGCTTGAAATCGTATATTACTGATGTACGTGGATAAATGTCATTGAATATTTAACGCGTTTTAATTGCAAATATTTTTGCTAAAATATGCAAATACGCTTAATCGTTGATCAATGATACACGAGAGTTGGTAAATTGAGAAAGTTTTCTACTGAAAAAGGAGTATGACTGTACGACAAGTGCGACATTTGTAGGTAGTATTATTTTCGGAGGCGAGTGTAATTTCGCAGACATATACTTTGGTGCATTGTTGCGGCTATCGATTTATGGTGCGAGTTACAGGTCGCCACGGTGGAAAGAGCAAGAAGGCCTTGGTTTCCCAGCCAGAGATTTAATTACACGAGAAAACAATATTATCGAGCGAATTAATGAACATGGAAGCGAAACTCCGCCAAACATGCAGCCTGACACAAAGTTTCTCATTATTTCCCTACCATCCTATTCAAGTTTCCCCTTCGCTCCGAGTGTAACGCGTGAAAGCAAAAAAGAGAAGAAAGAAGAAAGAAAAAAAGAAGAGAAGAAGGAGAGAGAAGGAAGAAGAAAGTTGCTCCGAGAGATTTCCATTAAGATTTTTAGTCGAGCCTCGTTACGAGTCAAATTCCTATAGTGCAAAGTCTCGCCTGGAGAGTATAGCACGTGCAGGCAGGGGGGGGGGTTGAATTTTTCACAATGATCGATGAATATTGGGTTCTTTGGCAGGGAGTTTAAGAAAAATGTCTATAATTCCCTTAGATTTTAAAATGAGCTTAAAATCGTGGGAAACAAGTGCAATCGAGAAGGATGTGCTTTGCTCGAGAGGTAATGGCACCTTCGCCTCGAAATAAAATGCACTAATTTACCACTATAAGTGGAGGATCTCAACAATTGGCGAAACGTTTATTACACGTTCGGTCTTAAAAGCTTTTTAGAGAGGCTAGCAGACGCGAAAATACACAAGAGCAGGAACATTAACCTTTCAGAGTTACCTTAAATTGCTAACTAGAAATCAAGCACAAATGGGACTGATTAAAAATTAAACACACACTAGTAGGTATATCGTTTACAGTTTTGGCATCGGAAAAATGGTACACGCTTTATCGAATCATCCGCGAACCATTGATTGGCTTTATTGGGAACCTCTAAATTTATACGAAATAATTGATGACCCATTTGATAATTCGACTAATTGAAAATTTAACACGGCCTCTCGTGGATTCCTCCATTATTAACGAATCCATGCGATGTATTTGCGCGGAGGAAAAAAGGCCAGTTGATTTTTACCATTGTCTTAAAGAGTTAAATCGAATGTCTGCACTTCCGGACTCGGTCGTGCGTCAAACAGCTTTCCATCGATTATTTCAGACGGAGGAACAGCCCTAAACGACCGGTTTGAAAAAAAGCTCTTTGCGAGAGCGATAAAAGCGATTTTACCACACTGGCTACACGCATCCGTTATTGACGAACGCGATTAACAGATTGGCACGAGTGCACGTCACTTTTCTGCCCTTTTTCACTGATTTTACCAATTTGTCCTCGTTGACGTTTCACGGACAGCTTTCTGCCGTCTGATCACTCAACGATTTTTTCACTTGTTAACGACCTCTTAATTCTCCATGCAATTCTCATCAAAAGAGATTCTATTCTCGAGTTGTGAAAAATGAACGAAGCTACTTGGAGTAACACATGTATTCTATGTAAATGAATAATTTCATTGAATTATTAAGAGGATGACGAAGAGAGGACTGGTCTTGCAGGAAATGCATTTATCTTGATAGTGGTATATATATAGAGATCGAGTATATACGAAGCAGCTGGAGTTTTTCAACGAGAAAGAATTGATATATATATACACCGCAGTCTATTTCATCTATGAGTGGAGAGAGGGTGAACCGAATAAATCCCCGCGAGATCGAAAGGATAAGGTGTCTTATCCCGTCTCCCCCCCCCCCTCCTGTACAATGTTGAAAGTCCTTCGGAAACCAATAAGATGGTTGAAGCTATCGGCGTTAAGCAACTAGTGCGTAAACCGTGCAAAGTACATCCACGAAAACCTGATCAGTTTTCTTGCACCGACATTTTTCCTTGGGACCAAACTCCTTCCTGAAAGGATCCTCCGGTGCATATACGCTTCAAGCTGATTTGCAGCTTTCTTATATAACCATTCGAGTTATATCTTCCATTGTGTGTGTGCAATATTCATTTGTAAGTTTATTCTGAAAATTATTAAACGTCGATTCTTCATGGTTCGCGTTAATAATAAATTTTGACCATGTGGTCTCACACAGGATTCCGTTGCATTTTCCAGTCGGAGCACGTATGTATATAGACTATTATTAATGATTCAAAGAGTCGAAATGAAGTATCACTGCTGCGCTACGTAGAGAGACACACAGTTCTTATGTTAGAGATCGCGAGAGACTTTAGGAATTCTTGCGGAAGCCTCGAAATTTTTGGCATAAAAAATTACCAGGACTTGATAGTCAAGAGGCGTCCTGTCGGTTTGTAAATTTCTTCCGAAGGATTTCTTGCGGAGCATATCGAGGATTATGGGTCGTTTCCATGTGGAGCGCGTACCTAACGGGTGTCACAGATATTTTGTGGAACGAAAGTCAAGGGTGGAGAGGGAGGGGGAGAGAGTCTACTACGTGACTGGGTAGACTGGGATTGCAGCAGCTAAAGGTTAATGAGACGAGGTTGGTGAGAACATTGGCCAACGAATAATTTATCTTTGGTCAAATATTTAACGAGTTGGCGTAGAAACAATCCAAGTTTCGTTTAGATTTTAAAAATACAAACTTTAAGCCACAGTCCTGTTCTCCAATTACGTTATTCAAGGTGTTTCCCCAGATTTACCTCAAGTTTTTCTATCGAAGATTATGCTTAAGATTTGTATTCAAGATTTTATTCTCAGGATTTAAGAGTTTTCCAGGATTATCCTTTTGCAGAGCGTATATATAAGACTTTTATCCTTACGGAATTCGATCTTGGGCTTTTTTATGATTTCTCCTCGTAAAGGATGTTATGGAAAGGAGAATAGGCAGGGATAAATCGAGCATGATGGATCGTATTATTAAGACTGTGGCATAGAAATTACTTTAGAAATATCACTCTTTGGAGTATTCAACGTACACAGGAATTTTTCTTGACAATTCTTCGATTGGACCGAGGCTAATCGCTGATGCTGCTTCTATTCAGGATCATAATGACGGATTCCCTAATGAGATAAGACTATAAGGGCCATCCAGGGTGAATCCGCAGTGACTACAACTTATACCTTCGATTTTATTCGAGCCCAGATTGCCCAGCTCTCCTCTTCTTAATCGTCCAATTCGTTAAAATCATTAATTCAGCACATTTCCTCCGAGAAAATTCACTGAAACTGGGTCATTAGAAATTCTGAATTTCGTCTGTGGCGATGAAATAGCTATAGAAGGTACTGTGTCCTTAAGAGGGTTTTCACTTGTTCGAGTAGACTAGGAGTAGCTGAAAGATCGAAGCGATGAATTACAAGAGAAAATACTTATAATTTCTTCACGTGCCTTTATATAAAGTGGGTAAAATTGAAGTTGGTGGATTTTCTCGGTTGTGATGAATGGTGCTTTTTTAAGCAGTGGCGCAGAGCGAGGGGTACCCGTCAGCCGGGTCAATGGTGATGGAGTATCGCCTTCGCAGAGACCATTTAAATGTTGCCTGAAATATTTCATCATTATAAATATATCGTTGTGCGAGCTTAATGCAAAGAGGCACAGCTACGTTTCGTCGAGTCGAAACGTCGCGTCGTGGCAGCTGCAGGAGTAAGAAGTTGCCGATTTCTCTTATGGATTTCCATAGTATACAGAAAAGGAAGCTTCTCGCAGCCATCAGGATTCGAATATGCCAATAGCACTTTTTTCCCTTAACATCCAGCTACTCTCCCTATGCTCCAGTTCTCCATGCTAAAACCGGATGCACGTTACATGCATTCTTGATATATCCACTATTCGACTCACCCCCACCATCCCTCGCTCGCTTCTTTATTCAAAAAGAAAAAACTCGTAAAAACTGAATATTGAAATTCCACGCGCACAAATAGACTGCACATGCACGAACATGACGAGGATTGCAAGATAAAAATTGCCAGGCCATAAAAGCTCGAGAAATTTATTTTAAGCGTTCGGGCGAGACAAGTTAACGTGGAGCTTATTGCCGTCTCTCTGCGAAATCCTCATGTGAAAATATGTGACAATCGCGAGGATCCTGGTATACTTGTACATTTTCGGGATAAACAAGAGTATAAAGTGCTGCTCCTTTTGAGCGAACCGAGATAAACAGCTTTGTTTGATAGGAATTGCTGTCGATAAACAGGGAACATCGCTTAGAATGCGGAGACGAGTGCAGAATTCATCATCCCTGAATGGCAAGTTGCTGACACTTTGAAACTTGCAAATTCCGATTGGATTCTGCAAGAGTCTTCTTGAAATTCCTGGCGAGAATACCAGGCGCGTTTTTGGAAAGCGCACGGCCCCAGACGGTGGAGCCGCGCGCGATCAAAACTCGCTAACCAACATATATATATATATATATATACGCTAAAGGCAGCTCGACGTCGAGGAAAATGCATAGTTGTAGCGCGAATGAAAGAAAGCTCGGATCAAAAATTCTGTCGGCTTGACAGGGACACGCGGTAAAATGGTCTGGAAAAACTTGCAAAAATTTCAACCCACAGTCGGAATTTAAAAGTAAATTTTAAAGTGTATCGAGGAAAAAACTGTAATGGGTGAGCTGTGGAGCTCGTGGTCGAGGGATTTCACGAGCTTTGTTTAAAAGGTTTGATAAAAATTACGCGTGTATATATATGTATATAGGAAAAAGGTTATTTTAATATAATAGGAAAAGTGGGGGTACAAAGTGCAGGGATGGTAGAAATAAGACTGATTGAGAGAGGAGCTTTGATAATTTTAGTTGTGAATAAAGGTATACGTGTATATATATATATATATATATATGTAGAGGAGCGAGTAAGAGAGGGGTGAGAGAAAACAATGACGTCAGCCTTAACGCTTCAACTGCGTTCTTTTACCTATTCGCGAGCAACTCTCGAGACAATGGTAGCCAAGGTGCGAATGCAAGAACTGGCGCATTGTGCTGTACACTCGGTTTCCTCCATGCACATATTCCAAAGCGAGTGCTGCAGGTTACGGGAGCGTTGCAATAAAATCGTTTTAGCCAAAAGCTCTCGAGCGTAAGCTCGACGCTCGAAACCCTAAAACTCCTTGAAGCTTTCTTCATCTTGAGCCACCGACGCACGAGTCTCGCGCTCGCGTAAAAAAGATTTATTTTCCGTGCAGGATCCTTGCGAAAGATTAGCGAGAATGAGCTTTTTTACTTGGAAATCCTTGATCTGTTAAATCCTTTCGCAAAGGCAAAGCTTCATTACGGCTAGCCCCTCCTTTTATGTGTATGTATATAGGAGAAAGAGTGTCTACATTCAGTGGCGTAAGCGCGAGAGTGTGGGGATGACGACTGAAAGGGCAATCGGAAAGTGGAAATATATTTGTGAAAGAGAGAAACAGCATTTTCTCATTGTACTGCCAAAGCACGTGGATTACACGTGCGTTTTCTTATATATTTACGCCCATATCTATATAGTATTCGAATGTATTACACGGCTCAGCGAAGCCATTCTCGTGTTTAACGTTTAACCTTAGAGCATCAGCTATACTCGTTCTTGTGCGCGTTGCTTTCCATTTATTGGCACGGATCATTCCTTTGAACAGCCGCTAACAAATGGTGTTTCATTGTACTCGTTATATACATATAGATATACGCTCACGCATCATATTTTCCTTCCGCAATTAACACCTGGAACACTAAAGCCACTCTATGCACGTTAAGAAATTTACACTTCCACTCTAGAACCTCTTTAAGCTCTCGCCATCCACCCCCCCCCCCTCAACTCCCCCCTTCGCTCCGCTTTAACTCTCTTTGCAAAGATGAATCCTACTCGACTCGCGCGCGCACGCCTCCATAATTCTTTTCTAAAACAGAAGATTCCTTTTCTGTAGGCTTTGGCCAGTCTATTCGAATCTGTGTCATCTTTTTGTTTCGCGCATTTCGCAAGATTTGAGTTACGCTCGAGGTTGGAATTACGAAAAACCACTTCCTGGAAGAACTTTTAGCGAATCTCTATATATATACGCCAGTTGCCTTATTCACGTTTCGAGCTTTCTCCGATATTAGCTGGCTATTATTTCTCGGATAGCGAATAAATCGTGTGGCTTGACACAGCTTTGATACGAGACTATAAAGTATAAATATGCTGAATGTGTAATAAGAAGAAACGCTTGGCTAGTTTGGAAGAAGGTAGGAAGGAAAATAAATTTGTGTGTGTGTGTGTGTGTGCAATCGCGCGCGGGGCCTTTCGTTTGAAATTCAGTAGCAGCTCTTCTTATCTGAGAAAATTGTAAACGTCGTCTGGCACGATTTAATAGATTATAAAATTGACTAACGACCGTGGAGCGAGAAAAATAGCTGACGCTTCGAATTCCTTGCTCTCTCTCCCAAATCCAATATTCTCTGCTCTGTTAGGAGAATATATGCTATTCCGCGACCAACCCTCTCATATTTTGCAAGTATAACGCGGCTTTATGGCAGAGTCTCTGCTTACTCAACCTGTTGAAATTTCTGTCACTGTCACAATGCTGTGAAAAATCGCTTCGCGTAACACGAGAGGCTAAATATAAACAGTAATTAAGCTTAATGGACCAATAGCTTTCTCTATTTTTAATACATAAATTGAATATCCAATTAAACTGTGTTATTCGGAGAGAAAAATTCTATTAGTTAAATTCATAATTGAGTATTTTGACGTTGCTCATTGAAAATATGCTAATTAGCTTAGGTAGGTCCGGACAATTAGCTGGAATTTCAATAACCATTGAGACTGGCAGGACGATTGTTGAGTTAAAAATGAAATGTTAGAGATAAAGGATCGGTCGTAAATTTAAGCATCGACTATTAAACCTGCTGAATGCAACACATATTGGCCATCTGTGCGCCGCACAATATAGCCTACATTATCCTTTATGAGAGATCGCAGTGTTGAAAAATATTCAATTGGTCGCTGGAGAAATTTACTGCTAATTAGCTTCTTGCCTTCTAAACTGACAAAATCGTCTCGCTTCTCCTCTTATTTTTAATTACGCACACGCTTACTTTTCTTCGTAAAAATTCAATTAAATGCAGCTGCTCGATGTACGAAATGATATAAAAACTATCGTCGTTAACCCATCAAGTGTCTCGTTAACTACGTGATTGATAATAATTTTAGAAAGAAAGTTACGCTTTTAGCTAACTATTTAGTAATTAGGTTGAGTGATTTATTTAAGGATTGCATAATTTTTATAGATATTTAGCATTTTATAATACATTTATTTAGTAATATAGGAGTTTTGTACGTTATAATTTTGTGCTTTGTTTAGTTTTTCCCGCGACCGTTAGCTTTTTTGGTCCAGTTGCGAGTATTTAGCAACTATATTCCGATTCCACAAATTTGAGCTCGGCTCGGTCCTGCCGATCCTGCCCCGCGAGAGCGCGTCAGCGAATCGGCGCACGCATCCAGAATCCTATAATTGCCTACTGGACGCTCAAAGAGTATTTTGTATTAGAAGAGTAAAAGTAATCTTCGCTCGTCTCAGCTCCTTTGTCTGAATTAATATGTAGTATCTGCCATTAAATCAGTTTATTTTATGTCAGTATATATTCATTCCTATACGTATATAATTATGAGTTTTAACGTGGAATAAACGCGAAGTGAAACAGTAGAAGGATTAAAGTGAGATATTGATTTTGAAAGAGGGGATGCAATTTACTTACCGTGGAGAGAATAATTGTTTAGAAGATACGATTTTAAAGTGCAAATAAAGTTCTGGAGCAGGATGTATCTGTGATTCGAAGGGGATCGAGGCAGAAATTAAATTTGCTTGCAGCGCTGCTACTCGGTTAGTATGATATTAGTGATTTTGCGTCGCCATGTTTTCCGCCAATTTTCAGAGGACGCGACGCTTCGAAGTGGCTCAGTGGGAAAAATGAATTGTTGCAATCCAGTTTCCTTAAACGGACGTTTGAATGACTAACCATATTTCGCGAGCGTCGTCTCATTTATAATTCTACTTTCAGATCTCGTTGGTGCCAATAAAATTATAATGCAAGGTAGAATATACGAGGAAATATTAGTGTAAAGAAAAACGTGTCTATATATATAGAGCTCGATCGCCGTCGTGAATATGCTCGTGCAGATAAAGTACAGTGTGTTATATATCTAAACACTGTTAATCAGATTTGGTGTGAAAATAGATGAGATTTTTCGTATGATCCGACCCAGTTTCCGTGGCTGAAAAATTAACCAGCCGGTCTCGGTTTTAGTTGACTCTTATTGACCCGGTGAACGCTAATTCGATCAAATCAATTGTGTCTCTCAAATAGACGAAATTAGATCAGCCGTTCGTGTACGATAAACTTTTTTCCAAGCAAAACCTGTGACCTAAAACGGCTTTTCTTTTTCTGTTTCAGTTAAGAAGGCGAGGCTCGTCATCGAGGATGGTGAGTGCCAACAAGTTTGATGCGTGTTAAACAGGGTTAAATGATTCGATAGTCCGGCAGAAGGCGCTGATACGAACGAGACAGGATTCGAGCAGAAACTTCGTTTTTATATATGCTAAACCGACACTTTGCCACGTTCCATTTAAGAAAGAAATCGTATAAAGTTTGTCGCGTTTGCTCCAAGGTGAATATTGCAGCAGAAATTTTGTAGGTTATATCAGAACGCTTTTAGGACTGGTTTCAACGTAATCAACTTAATTACGCAGAAAATTGGTAAGTCTGCTAGTTTGAACATTTGTTTATCGAAATCTTTCAGGCTTTCCAATGACATAAACCTGCGGGCGCATTATTCACGTTGAAATTGAAATCGTGGTGATAATTATAAGATAGACGCGTATGTTTTTCGGTATATTCTCAGGAAGGTACGTACACGGCACATTGATTCTTTTAGCGGAGTTTTGCGAAAGTTTCCATCAGCCGAGGCATAACTGAAAGAGCAGAAGCATGCACGCACGGTTGCAAAATAAAATAAAAAAAATAGGTTTACGTCGTGCAGATAGCAAATAACCAACACGAGCAGCTTTCTTCGGTCGTCAATGTTCAATTTTGCCCGTCACTCACCTCCCTCCTGAGAAGAGCGTCGACGGAACGGTGCTTCAGAACTCGTATCGAAAGTTTACCGATTTGCTCCCACGACTAATTTTATAAATCTGATTTCCAGAGCCTACCCTTAACGTTTTATTAAAGCTACCGATGGATTCGTAAGAAAAATTCGAGTGGTTACGTTTGTCAAGAATTCACAGAGGCTTGAAATTAGATTATTGGAGGGTGAATGAGTGCATATAAGGCTGTAACTAGATTATTGAAATTGAAGAAAGAATAGTCGTCTGTTTACGAGCGAAGGTCGACGCGTAAAATTGGGGGAAGGGAGGAGTACAAAGCTCAGAGTTTATGCAGCATTGCACGAGTGTAAATAAGAAATGAGAGAGGTTGCATATTTCTGTCTCGCCGGCCGTGAATTGCATAAGAACGCTCGGGCGCGTCTACCATGAGATGAAATATTGACCGAAGAATCGTAAAGGCGGCAGTTTCGTATCGTTGGATCTCCTCCTCCTCGTACTTGAGATCGCGTAATAAAACGCTCGTTCCCCACGATTCTTATCAGAGACGCGATATCTGCCAATCGACTATTCTGTTTTCCCCACGTTGCGATTCTTGAAGGAGCTCTCATTGAAACCGGGCAATTATGAAAATTGTATTTTAAGATTTTTTCCAATTCTTTCAGCCTTTGTCTCTCGTCGCTAAAGTAAAGAATCATTCTCCTTTATCCCAATTATTCACTCTTAAGAACCATCAGTGATAACGATATTTAAGCGACGATTTTTATAAAAAGGTACAGTGAGCAGACCGTGCAATAGTTTTCTTTGCAATTTCCCATTATCGTAAAACAGAATGACTTTCTTAAACGAGTTCACGACATATACGGGGAATTGCAAAAGCAGGACGACTCCTGCTCAGTCAATTATCCAAAAGCCTAACAGTCGCTTCACAGGCTCGTCTGCATGCCTATTGAAATTTCAACCGAAGGAAATCTTATTGCATTTGAACTGAGCTCTATCTCGACGATAAACAGAAAGTCAATTTCACGTTTGCAAAAATATTGGAGACAATTTAATTTAACCTTTGAAAACGCATTTTAACTTTTTAGAATGGTCCTAATGACTATCGTTTCGTTTTCTATAGAGAAAAAAGGATTGAAGATTGAAGGGGAATACTCGCTGATCACTTCCATTGTGTCCCTCGATGCAATTTTCCTATAGCAAACAACAATAGCTTAATGATTCGGGTAAAACTACAAACATATAAGTAATCGCTCAATCGGAAATAAATCTCTTTTCTATATATTTATATCATTGTTTAACATTTGACAGAAATATTACTTAAGACACATATATATTATTATAAGGAATGTATAGAATTTAGGTAAATATAAAACTTCTAGAAAATAGATTTTTCAGAATTGAAACTAAATGTAGCTTTTGAATTCTGATTGGTTGGTTTGTGAGGTAAAAGTTAAAGAGTGTGTTAATACTGGCTCTGATCAACCTCAGGCTATTCTATTAATTAGTGGAGGAGGGGGGGGGGGGCATTCGGTAGTGAGCCACTGAAAGATAGTTGTCAGTCGTTACTGAAAAATATTGTTAATTTTCATATTTGGAGAGACCTGACCTGTAATTATTAAAATTAGAGTCATAAAAATTTGTGTAATTGATTTAGCAAATAATTTGTACACCCACAAGTCTATTTTTTTACTTCCCCCTCATTTAAATTAAACTCTACAACTTAATTGTTTGTTGAGCCAATTAATATTCCGATCAGTGTTCTACGATGAATCATAGTTAACATTGATATTTTGTCATAATCCTGTCTCGTTCGTACAGAGCTTTTAATTAATAAAGAGAAAGGTTTTACCTGTGTTGGAAAATTGGTTACTATTTGTGATTGCATCTTTTCAGCGGAGAACTTGCACTCGTACGTGACCCTGAATCTGCAGAATGTTAAGTCCACGACAGTCACGGTTAAGGGGGCCAATCCATGCTGGGAACAAGATTTTCTCTTGTAAGTATTTTATCCACTTATATCTCTAAAATCGATCATTGAAATTCAATCAGTCGACTCGTTAAAAATCTTATAGAAGCTGATTTTCGACTAACGAGGAATCTTTAGACACAAGTTTTAAGTGAATAAACTCTTAATAAGTAATAAATACATATATAGATTTAGCTTTGCGCTAGAAGTTACGATAATTGATTAAAAGTTGGTAATATTGGATGAGATATTCGAAGAATTTGTGGAAGGGTTTTCGGTTCGATCAGTTAAATGATCTGTATAGGTATTCGAAGGAAGTATCATTAGATAATGGTTAAAGTGTTTAAGCTATTTACGTGTCACCCGGTAGATCGGCTTACCTCTTAAGGGGGTTCGATAGTCGATCGCGAGACCCCGAATCAACAGAGTTTCTCAACCCTCGAGAAAATTCCTTAAGCATGGCTTCCAATTTCAGCTTTTTATCTTTTTTAAAATCCAGCAAAGGTTTTTAGAATATCTTCAAATGTTGGAGCTTTTGAAAGGGTAACGTGAGTACATTTTATATATTTGATCATACAAGCAAAATTGTGAAGTATATTTTTAAGAAGAAATGTAATTATTGTAAAAAAAAAAAAGAGAGAATGACATCCTTGCATCTAGCAGATAAAAGCATCGCTACAAATAAAAACAGTTATAACTAAATGTGTTTTCCACTAGCGATAAATTTCCAATTTCTCCAATCTAGGAGGACAAAGTATAGATAATTGCTCATTTGCATATTTTATTTCTCGTTCCTATATAATAGCAATATATGTCTTACTGAAAAGTCGTTAGAAATAAAAAATTGCCAAATAGTTTTCTGTAAGTGCTTAAAAGAAAGTAAAAGAGCTCGACGAGTTTGCAAGCTGAATTTACGACACTAAACTGTCGACTTGTAGCCATTCGTGTTCACGACTCGAATTTCCACGATTTTCTGTTTTCCAATGAAGCTGCGTTGCAGTTGGATTAACTACTAAGATCTTTAGGTTCCATGTAATTCAAGACTGTTTAATTTCCAAGTTCACTTTACTCCATCTCGTTAAATGTTCAAGTTCTATATATATAGTTACTCGTAAATCGGTTATTTACCAAGTACCATTCAATTTAGAGTTAAATCGCAAACACTGCATAATGACGTTTGTTAATCTTGTAGGTTGTATTTTATAAGGTATATAAAGACATTTTTCGGCTGATGTCTAATTCATATGTTTTTTTTTCAGCGAGACGAACAACCTAAAATCAGGGATTTTGATCGAGGTCTGGTACAAGGGTTTCCTGTGGGATAAACGACTAGGCTTCTACTATATTCCACTATCGTCAGTGGCCTACAAGAAGGAGGTAAATCAGTATCGAATATGAGAAGCGTTTCATCATGGAGACAATAAGCGCACATATCGTCTGATAACAGGCGCAACACCAACTCCAATACACTTTCGAATCTCACCTACAGCACTGTACCGATAATACTACTTGCGCACTTGTATACAAAGCTCCGATAACGCATAGACACATAGAGAGAAGCTAGCACATCCAATTCCGTTGCTCGTTTTACGTAATAGTTGAATCTATAAACCGAACTCAATGGAGACCTGTAAATTTTCGACTATCGCTGCTTTCATTCATTAGACTCGAGCAACAAGTTTTGCAAGCCAAGATTAAGTTCGGTTAAAACGATGCCAATGCTGCTCAATCGATAACTTGGTATATTAATTTTATAAAATTATCCACCTGTAATCTCTCACATTATTCTAACGACTTTGTTAGTCGATCGATTAGAATTATGAAAAATCACACTTCTCTCGAAGGTCGCTTTATCTAGCGAAGGATTTCAAAAAGAGTTCTCGTCGATTAGCCATCGAAGCAAAGAAATCTGTCCGACTGACGATTCCTGCAGGCATCCAGCAACAAGTCGAGGAGGAAAGAGAGGAGAGGGATATTTTTGTAGGATGGCCGAGTGCCATTTTTGAGAAGGGCATCGATGAGCTTTAAGCACTCGCAGCACGTAACGATCTCGCTCGAGTGCCGCCTGGCCTTTTATTGGCCGGCACGAGCTCGTACGTGAAATGAAACTTAACGAGTGTTTGCCAGTCGAACAAGCCGAAACCAATTACTCTCCAGTCCGGTGTGTTCCGCTATTGCAGTTTTTCGATATAGCCTCTGCACCGCCCAATTGCGTGAGTCACCCCCTTGTATCAGAATTAGAAGATTCCTCCGAAACTCACAAACAGTTACTGTACATGTATATAGAAAGCCATAAAACGAGAGCTTAAAGTGCGACCTCAATTTTTTCTAAGCGTCGCGTTTAATAAACTACAATTTTTACTTTTTTCTCTGCCAATAATTGTAATTTTTCTCAATGTAAAAGCTTGTATGAAATACGTAACGAATTTAGTATCGATAACAGCTTCTAACGAGAAGGCTCCAATTATTGCTTTCAATCAACTTTGGTATATATCGTCATGTATAGTTTATCTTAATGCGTTCCCTGACCGTTTTAATCAGCTAAATCGTAATTGGCACAATCGTAGTAGCCGCTTATTCAATGTGCCAGCAGATTGCAATTGTATCGTGCTAAAACCACTAATCAAAATTAATTGCAACGTTTCCTCGATGTACTCTTTTAGAAAAAATTCCACGTTTCGCCATTTCACTTAACGTTATCCCCCTGTGCTAAGCAAGGCTCTCCCCCCTATCCTCCCTTTATAATTACGAGAATCTTGGATTTTCGCCAATGTTAAATTTGAATAATCTCATTATTTCCTAAGCTCGTTGCAGCAGTGTTTATTCCGAGTTGACGAAAAAGTAGCTTGATCCTCTTGCTTAACATTATCATTTAATTTTAGTCGACCTTTTCCTTTCTTGTAATTTCAGAGTAGTTGAAAAGGTTATTATCAGTTGCAATGCATAAATTAGAATGGAAATCTCAATTGACAGGTTTGCAATACAGAAATTATCTCAAATTAAATCAATAGTTGCAGTGTGATCACTGACATTAATACCTGTGCGGGTACAGTAAAGTGATTTATAAGATTATTATTAAAAATTGTTGGTGCTTTCTATTATTATTTATTGTTTAATTTTGTGGCTATCGTGGTAGTCGTTATTTTATTTTTTAACACTAGAGGTTTCGATCTTTAAATGTATCCGTATAATCCGTTTATGAGATGAACGTTTCACGCGCGACAGAAACACAAGAGTGCACGATAATCGGCAGCTTTAGAGGCTATAATCAATCCGAGGATTAAATTCGTTTCTCGTTAATGTCAAACTGTGTGACGTCGTCCACCAGGTACCCTGGGAATATTTCAGGATGCACGTATATGTGTTCGATTTTTTACTTTGTCGTCGCTGAAAATATTTGATGAAATACACAACTACCTTTAATTGTATTAAATCCTCGTTGTACATTTTTCTGAGGACGAAAAATTGGTTTATTTTAAATAATGTAAATGAGAGTGCTCTACTTTCTCCATTTATCAATGTTTAATAAGGTTTATTGTTTATGCAAATATTTATTTTGCCTTACCGATACACACGAGATACACGTTTCAAATAAATCTCTCAGCGATTAACAGCGTGAGATTTATTCGAGTGGAAACACAAGCTGGCATTTAGAATAAAATTCGTCTAAGGTGGAAAATGTTATTTGAGCGGCCAGTAAATAATAGGTCAATTTTGGGATAGTGTTTCGGTGAAATATATTTAGGATGGCGAGGGTTAGATGAATTGAAAGAGATTGATTGTGAAAAGCGTGGAAAAGTCGTAGCAAACATATTCAGGTATTTGGAGGGTCAACCTAAGGGGTTGACATGAGTGAGGAGGGTACTTTTTTCATAAGTACACGACTGACTAGGAACATTCTCCTAAATAATCAAGCTCCTTAATTGAATTCATGGATATATACGTCAAGGACAAGATGCACTTTCTGAATTTGGAGAAAAAACAAGTTTTTCTTCGATATTTCGCTATCTTCGTGGAAAACTAACCATTGGATTTTTAAGGACCTACCTAGACACAGACGAATGATCCTTTCAACTCTCCAAGATAAAATATGTCGCCCGAGGATATGGTCCGTGTCCAAAATGAAGAACAAGCTTGAAAAATACTAAATCATCTCTGCAGTTTTTCCGGCTGCTCCATCTCTTGAAATTGGACTACGCAGTTGACGCCTTCGCAAGAAGTTTAACTCTTGGGCTGATCTAGCAAGGAAAATTGGCCTAGTAAGACAAAAGTTCTCCTGGTCTAAACGAGCTTTCAGCTCTGGGAAATGCAGTCAACTACCATAATTCACGTCGGAATAAAAAAGCAGAATATAATTGGATTGTCTGTGCTTTCCGAAAGTACGTATGCAGTTATCGTTGTGTGCCGAGCTTAATCGCTGAAGCCCTAAGGAATCGGAGGATGATTTTTGCGAGGCGAATCCCCGAGATTATTCACCATGGAGGAGTGACACACGTGGAACGATGAAGAATCACCCGACGCCAACAACGGTGATTTGCAGCTTTTTCTCGGAGGATCCACGAGCGTTTACAATTCATCTTATGGTAATTGGGCCACTAATAAATACCAGTTTTAATGGAGGACCTCGGCGTGCTTTCGCCACTATTTTTAAACTTTTTCTGGAATTCACACCTCGTGCCGAACGTTTTTTCATCGAGAAACCCATTTCACGGATGCTGGTGCAGCTGTGGGTTGTACGCGCTTAAATTAATTATAATTCACATCGCGAGTGCGTCGAAGCTTTCATAAAGTCGTCGGAGACCAATAAAATTATACCAAAAGGACTCTGATGGCAACTTTCATATACGTATGTGTAATTCGTTAAACCATCGCTTCATTTAATTTCAAGAGAAATAAAACTCAGCGCATTTGAAATATTTGCCTTGAATACGGTGTATCAAATCATTATAATAATGAAGAATAATTCGTCGAGTTCGTTGGAGAGAGTATCTGGTGAAATTTCAGAATTATATCGATAGATTGTAAGCCCTCGACGAGAGGAAATGCAAGAGAGATTAAGCAATTTTATGAATTTTCCATATTATACCTGTATACAGTCTGGTTCTGTACTTGGCAGGGGGAGATGGGGGGTAGAATGACTTTTCGGTTGGCGGAAGAGTTTTGGTTCAGCAGATACGCCGTTCCCATCAGCATCGCCAGCAATCTTCAACCCTCTTATGGATGTGACGTCACTTGGCATGCATCCAAATCCGACCGCTCAATGAAACAGTTGGCAAAGCCAAGACGACGTAGTCGCCGGGATTTACGGCTGCATAATGCTGCGTGCACACACTGTGGATTCTGTGCCAACGACCTTGACGAAGGGCCGAGCTTTAGTAGCTCGAGAAAATGGGCTAACGAGCACCAAGGTGAAAAATAGTCAGCTAGAACAGAAGCGCGGACTAGTGAGAAACCCAATTACCCACATTATTCCCTTCTTCGTAGATTTATAGATATTTCGTTGAAAGCACGAAGATTAGCCTGAGGGCTCACCGATGTTCTCGTTTCCTGATGATATGGATAGCAGAAGCAAGAAAATACCAAATATCTGTACAATGGAAAAAGGAGCTTTAAAATGGAGAATTTCTACGAGCAGAGGCACAGACATCCAGAACTCCATATTGGAGAACGATGAACATCGAAGAAGCGATAATTCCAAGATTTATCTTGAAGCTTTAGGAATTATCAAGGTAAACTACGACAATGAGTGCATTGGGATTTGATGCACGTGGGCTTGGCAAATAAAGCAAGGTCATTGTCAAGAGGGTTTATCCCACTGTGCAGGAAGAACGGCCAGTGAACAGGGTAATAGACCCTGAAATATTAATTAATCGATCGATGGTCGACGAAGGACTCTAACACGAAGGTTTATAACGAAGCAGTTTGAAAACTCATAAGGGATGTTCGATGAGATTTGTCGATTTACGATCGGCTCGTATATAGGAGGAGCGTTGAAATTACGTGGAGTTTTACGCGAGGGGGATCGATGAATCACAGGCTGAGGCCATTCTTTCGCGTTCTCATGACTCGGATCGATTTACCAAGCTCCAGGGGTGTCATGGAGTAAGGAGAAATAGGAATGGATGGGAATTAGGATGCGGGAATGCGAGGACCAATAAGAGGTAGGGAGGGGTAATGAAGAAAATGAATGGATGAACCGTAGGACGATCGTGTGGTCTATTGCGACGACAATCTGGGTCAGGTCTGGCTTAAAATATTCATAAAGCACACGCGAGATCCAAGTATGGATTTGGTTCGCATTAGAAATGCGTTGACTAGCTATGTCAGATCATTTCAGGAAGGATCGTGATGAGATAACTTAATGGTGGTGTGGTGGCTGAGAGACGCTGGTTCTTATACTATATATACTCCTATACTCGTACCAAACTTTGATAGACCTCTTATATATATAGGAACACCTTCAGACTCATGACTTCCCGTCGCAACTTGTTCTTCGTCACTTTGAATATCTACCGTCATTTAACCAGTAGTTCTTACCCAGGAGGACCAGCAGTTTGATAAAATAAAGGACGTGCGATTTAATTTCACCTTCCATTAATTGATCCTTTGCTAATAGTTCATAAATTGTGTTTTCAATAAGTTTTCTCTTTTATTATAATTCTATATAGTAAAAGTCTCTCTCTGAGAGCTTGGAGAATAATCTTGTTGTTTAGCGTTTTAGATCAGCGAATTGAATCCTGCAGTGGGCTTTATTCATATCAGTAGTAGCTAGGCTGATTCGAGAGAAGTGCTGGTGCGGAAGAAATCTTTCATGATTGCGTGTCATGCTTGCTGAATGGAATGCCAAACAGGGAATGGAAAATATCGTGTCTCAAGACACTTCATTGATTGAAATGCTGGAGACTTTTCGACGTTTGCCAATTTTTATGAATATGGCTATATATCCTATCTAAAATTATCTATACGAGATTCCGTTTTACCGTAGAATCTTTCTTATAATTGCTCGGCTCTAACGAGTTATATTTATGGAGAGATGTTTCATCAAATGAGGGAAGGATGTTTCTTGAAATTATGGTTTGATGAAATTCTGTCTAGTTTATTAAAGTGGTTTGACCTTTTCTGTTGATTATAGAGTTAGATTTAGAGGCGAGTGGAATACAAAGTTATATGCGTGGAGGTTTAAGAGGATGTTGGGGAGACTTAATGGGAAGAGGATCCTAGGATCATCTATGTAGCCTATCGAAAAGTCTTAGCCTGATGACTTGTGAGAGGGGTGGCTATAAATCGATCCGTCTTCTATCATCCTGCTCCATCTTTTATCTCGGATGATGGAGTTGTAAAAGTCGCTCAATCGCAAATGTACATCTCTCTCGATTCAGATACATTCTCCTTGATAAATTCATCCATATTTAGCAGACTCGAAATGACGAGTAATAAATCCCACGATGATTTTCAAGCCCGATCGATACATGAAACATCGTTGCATCGGGTTCTCCAGGATGACCAGATCGAGTTTGAGATGCAATTAAAATGATTCATGATACCTCGATATATTCGAAATCCAAAATCGATAAGTGATAAATGCGCTGGCCAGTGAAACCCTGCAAAATCGATACCTCGCATTTCATCCTACTTATCTTGCCCCACAACCTTCCGTCATAAGGGCTGGCAGAAAAATTGAAGCTGCCCCGGGGTAATCCTCCGAGAAATGTGTCTCGGTCAATTAGATAAAAAGATGAGAAAAAACCTCGGCGGAAAAAATGGCGTTGAGCCCAGTTAATTGACTGGCGTTTATTAAAGGGATTAGTCACACATTCTCTTATTAAGTCTGCAGGGGAATGTTCTCAGGTCGATTATGGTTACAGGGAGATATAATCGTGCATACGATTATAGAAAGACTTTACAGAGGAGCGTTGTTTCGTCGGTGCAGATTAATAAAATCTAGGGACTCTGTAGGGGAAGGTAATTTTTGGCGAACGCCACGGATGGTTCGTTAGGATTTTGTTTGTTCACCGAGGTAAACTAGCCAGCTTTTGTCGAGTCGAGAAATTGACGGATGACAATGGTCCTTTTGTTGACTCGTGGCGGAAGATTCTAACCGCAAACTGTGGTCACTGTCGCTATCTATATCTTTTATCATCGCGAAGCGACCTTGCCGCTTGACAAGATCGTAAACAAGCGACAGTGAAGATGTGCACCGTACACCGGATAACGAACTATAGCGCCCTGGTTAATCCGTCATCGAGATTGTGATGCCGCTGATTCCAATGGAACGTGTGACGAAAGTGTCAACGTTCGATTCCTTTCATTCGATTTCACACTGGCCACTAGACGAGGGCCTCGTTTATTCCACCGAATTCTCCTATTTTTCAAAAGAGCCCTTCCCCTCTTATACCTCGTACAACAATCTATTTTCGTATCCACATAAATTATCAGGGCAATAAATTTTCGAATTATCGTCTAACAAGATTAATAATTGCATTGAATTTCAATGGAAGAGTTTCTAAATGCATATAGATCTGTGTTGTCGGTGATTATGCCTCGTGCAACGGAGGGAAATGGCTGATAATTTACATTTTCCGTTTTCCCTGAAATTATTGCTCTACGGTACAGCCGGCCTTGAATATATCACCTAGGACAGATCGAAAATGTCGCTTGTAATAAATTAAACTCTAAGTAGATTCAAGTGGATCGTGTCAGACGCATCTTCGACTGTCCTGAATATTAAAAACAAATTGTATTTCTCTTTGTTGTGATGAATATATTCTCACAGTATGGAAGAATATCTGCATGTATATACAAAAGGCTATTTGTGCATTATCCGTCGTATTCGAGGAAATCGTAGTTTATTAAGCTGAAATTGTATAATTCCCAAGGACGTTGAGGCGGTAACACGTGCGAACGGTGGGCTCGCGTAATTATTTCGAGGCTGCGACGAGGAGAGTCATTGTACGAGCTCTTAATTGCGGGGGTGTCTAGCTATCATCCCCCACGGGCGAGGTTGCGAGGTTCCAGTCCATCCACCCTCCGCGCGGAAAAGAAACGACCTTAACAGTCTCGTCGCGTACCGTCGTTGACTGCATCGCGTGTCCTCTGAAAATTCCTCCCTCCCCCAGCACTCGAAAGCCGTATCGCCCTGTGCCGGGGGGTTGTCAACCCGGGCCATTCATAAAAATTCCTTTTTAATCTCTACCGTATATACTTTATAACCGCGAATTCAAACTAATGCATATACGAAACCTCCTGTACAACAGTTGTTAAGCGTTTCGCGTGTCTCGTCAATATATGCATCTGTAGATAAGAAAGCTTATCGTGCTTCGCGACTGATATTCCAAACTAACGCACTGTTAACTCCTGGATAATAATAAATTGACTGGTGTATTTTTAGGTAGAACGCGTGGAAAGGCTTTTTGGAACGGATGTGAATTTTACAAGGACTTTAAATGGATTTGGACGGAGACGAATCGGAGGAGATTTTAATTAACGATGAGACGCGTGAATTTGGTGGATGGAACGAGGTTTATTTTGCTCAATGGCTATTCACGGATTGGTGGTAATTGCTGGATGTTGGAAAATAAAAGCGCAATAGGGCGTATAGCTACGACCGCGGTCTCGAGTTAATATCATCCTATTACGTCGACGATATACTAAGCAACGAGAGATCGAATTAGGTTAGCAGTCTCGAGAACTGCCGTGACGCACGGTCCCTTTTCCGATTTCAATCTGTTTCCGTGCGAGCGACTCGACCTCCAATTATCACGGCGATCACGCTACCATAATAAGCACAACGACTAGTACATTTTTTAAAAAGGGTCTTTTCTTGCATCGATCAAATCATCATATCTATCGGAATTTCTCTCGTATTTTAAAATCCAATATGCACTTCGCTCGATGGCAAATTATCGCAAAATTAATCATTGATCTCATTTAAATTTCTACGATTCCACGGTTATAATATGCAGAGTGTGCTTGCGGAATCTTCTCTTATCACTAGAAAGGCTTATTTTTCGTGGGAGAATAAATTTAAAAATTCATGTATAGAGATAGCTTGTGTCGCTTGATACTGGGTCTCTTTCGATAATACACTTCTTACACCGTTCGAATGTGGATCAGCATTAATTTTTAAAATTGTAGGAGTATTGCAGTCATTTGCATCTTAATTGCACACGGCTCGGTTATTGTATTGCGAGGAGCTTGAATGTCATGAAATTCTGTACAAAACCTATTTACGTGCGAATCTAGAAATCAGTATTGTAATATTAATTAATGGTTTATTTCTGAGAGAGAGAGAGAGAGAGAGAGAGAGGGAGAGAGAGAGAGAGAGGGGACATAAGAAATTGTTTGAAAAATGAGATAAAAAATGGAGCAAATACTTTTTCATATGATATTATTTTTAACACTTGTACTAAATTCAAATTTTCACTGGCTTGATCCGACGGTATGGCGATGATACTGTTGCGTACATTTTTCGACAAAAATCTCGTCCGACTGAAACAATAGGCACGAGAGATAAAAAACTCGTAAAAGGTCAAGCATTTAACACTATCCGTAATAATAATTTCATCCTTGCTTTATACGACTAAATTTTATTTTATTACAAGCTTCCGAGTTTACTGTCACAGCAAACTATTTGTATTATTTCTGTTTTTACGTAGACTAATGACATCAGTGACATTCAAGAGCCAAGATTTATACACTGCGTTTCGTTGTCTCTTAAAAGCTAGATAAATATTGCTCGATAAGTCAAAATTAAGCTTCGAGAAAGCATGAAGAAAACCATTAGTTGACTCAATTTCCTTGGAAAGATTACAACGACTAATTTTAACAGTTTTTTTTATCCATCGATGAAATCTTGAAGAAAGTTGCCTGAAATTTTGTTGCTTTTCAGCTTTTTCAGTGTCGAGGGTTTGTAAATAATTTGCTTTTTGGTGCATGCAAAGAAAATACGAATGTAAGAAACATTCGTAATTACTAGTCACGTAGTAGGGGAATAGGGGAAAGGGGGAAGTTACAGATTACTTTGTACACGCGCTGCAAAGCTTGGCTTCGACGAAGTTACGCCAGTTACATAAATTACAAAGAGAGAGAGAGAGAGAGAGAGGGAGGGAGGCAGAAAGGGAGGGAGAAAGGCCCGTATCTAATAATTGCGTCCTCGCAGCACCGCGCATTGGCAAAATCAGTAAGATTGAATTATTTCGGCAATAATGCATCTCACTGGTATTTAATTTACCGTAATTCATAGAATTATCGTCGTATTGCAGGTCTGAAGCATCGAATTAATTCATTATACGTCAAGGAGTGGCTAATTGTAATTTGCGTCGTAATGAAGTCAACCGTAGAGACAGGGTTGGATAAATGTATAAAAATTAATTGTACCAAGGGGGAGAGAGAGAGTGAGATGTTGTTAGTCGTAATAAAAAATATATACTAAATTATACACTTGTTTCAGGAGGGATGTGGACAATGGGTGACTCTTGATGCGGAAGTAGAGATGAGAGGGACAGAGTTTATCAGGACTAAAAAGCCAACGGGCAGTTCACTGCTGATAGACTACAGACTGGAACTGCCTTTAGGTGAGTGATGAATCTAATCTCATAGGAAAATTGTATTGTCCTCGCACGTTTATCCGACAGTTCTTACGTGGAACTCTGATGATGACTCTGATAAAAATGGAGAGGAAAATTGGAGAACGGCACCATTCATTGTTTTTATAGCTCTTTACCATGCGCGTATAGGATTATTGTTATCCACTTTGGAAAATCTCTCTGATTCGGTATCGTATCTCCACTTTTTTTATTCATTGCCCTTAAAAGCTTTAAGAACCTCTTTGATTGTTACAGCTCCTCGTTGCACCAAGATACCTTGCTCACGTTTTTCAAAGATTACTCGCCGGTGAGGAGGGGGGGGGGGGGGGGGGAATCGTGACGGGAAAATTGTAGAAAAGTGGTCTGAAATTATTTCAAAATCCACGTGCACACACACATTCGAGCGAAAGAATTTATAATACTTTCGCGTGTTACTTTTTAATCTCCATGTATATATATAGGTAATACTGCACGGTGGCCGCTTTCCTAGAACTCGGAGCGATATCGTGACACGTGGTTCTCCATCAATTTTTTCTTGATCCAGTGCTCTAATTACTGGAGAAACTTTGGAATCAGGCGATAAACGCGAATTGTGTCGAATTGGCTCGTGTGCATAAATTCTCATACCGAAGGCTTATGCATTATTTATCATCGCCGCGAGATTCCAACCGCAAAAAAGTAGATTTGCATAGGAGGAACGTCATTGGCTCGCTCGATGTATCTCATAAACGAAAATTCCTGTTCTAACGCGAGATTGCGATGTAAAATATTAGATTGGAAAGAAAAGAAGGATGGAAAATTACGGAATTATGGAGATTAAAACGAGTGCTTTCATTCGAGAGCAGGGAGTATAAAACGATTGGTAAATCATTTAATCCCTGCGGAAGATGGAAAAGTTTCAAATGGAAACAATAGTTTTTGGCAACAAGTGAAATTTTCAAGTGTATAGATATATATATAGTACTGGAGATAAAAATCCTTTTTCTCCGGGGAAGCTTTTGGAATCCTCCGATGGGTTTCCAGGAAGGAACGAGCTTTCACCTACTGCCCGGTCGTCGACTCACCTGCGATCGATGTGCTATCGACCCCTCCTGCCCTTACACCATCTAGATTGCACGTTAACCTTCCTTCACCTGTCCTCTTATTTCCCAAATCCCACCGATCAATTAATATCTCTGTATTCGTTCCCAAGTATAATGAAATGTCGATTTTAATACTCTTTTGCTCTCATATACTTATCCTGCACTGACACTGTAACGAAAATGCAAATACACCCTATACTTTATTCACAGTGTAATAGATATTTATAAACATATCTCGAGGAACATGCCTTTCTTCATTACACTCAATTGACATTTTTCTTATTGGGAAACACAGCATTTGAAATCAAAACGCGCGATCTTTTATTGAGAAATAATCGATCTCCATTTTCTTTGTCAAGATAATCGCGAGGCGCATCTCGACCGCATTTTCCTTCGTATACAAAGGGACAAATAGCGAGGCAGGTTTTAAAGTTGGAAATTGCATTTGATGGATTTTCAAGAATATTAAAAGTTCCAATCAATTAGTTGAGTAATTTCATTCACGCGTTATTTCATTTACACTTGCGTTTCGTTATTTGTCACACTAGACATGGTAATTTGAATAACATAATTACAATTATTAATAGTTGAATTATTTTGAAATCCGAGGATCAGCAGCCGAAACTTTCCTCCCGAGTTTCTTGCATCGAGTGTTTCGATATCTGGAAAACTTTGCGATCGGAATAAAAAAGTTAGCGATAAATTCAGAAGCGGATGTTGCATGGCGTTGGATCAATATTCGCGTTACGGATATTCGAAACCGCTACTCTCATCATTCCGCGGTTATTGTAATTTTTCTCTGATAGTTTTTCCGAAGCGATCTGTAAATTTTCCAATGGAACGTTGAAGGAAAGAGAAAAATGGCCGAAGGCTCATCCGATTGTCGTGAAATATCCTTTTTCCATATTATCGGTCCAGAGTCCACATACTTGCGAGCCGAGGGAGGGTAAATTTGGTTAAGGATATGAAATTCGACGGAAAGACCAGCGTGTGGGATCGATATTAGCGAGGGAAAGATTGGCCGAGATGTGGTGGTGCACGCGAGCACGCGCGCGAGAGAGAGAGAGAGAGAGAGAGAGACGGGCGCGGTATTTTCTGAAAATAAACAAATTAACGACATATACGCGAAAGGCTTTGAAAAGCGTTGGAGCGAGAGAGTATCTTGATGTCGGCGAGGAGCGAGAAGAGGCAGGCAGGACATGATCGTCAAGCCGGATAATGCACGTTCGATTGCCCATCTGATCAATGTCTGACCAATCAGGAAAGTGCGAATCACGAAGCAGATGGAAAGCCCTGCTAACGAGCGAAACAGCTATGCAGTTGCGAGCAGCCCGGCCAATGTGCGGCTCAGGTACCCTCAAGTCAGAAAATCAGAATGTCATCAGGATCGCAGGATCCTACGAAGGATCCTTCAGGTCCCGGTGCTTGCTCTGCTCTGCTCTTCTTCGTTATTGCATTCACCCCTGACCATATCTTTCCTTTTCTCCTTTGCTCCCTTTTCACCTCTACGAAACAACGTGGTCCTGTCCTGACATTTTTAAAATTCATCAATTTGTCACGATTAAATCTCAGCGTATACCTTCTGGCAGAACGAATAAAGGCAAAAACTTTAATCCTTACCTTGTTCTACCAACGCGAGACTCGTTAATTGGCAATAAGAGCTGCAAGGTTTTTTCCTAGCAAACGAATATTAAAAGTTGGAAGAATTCATAGAGGAGCAGTCCACGTTGTTACTAAATAATTAGCAAAGTCCCATCCTTATTCCTTGCTCGTCGTTCGATGCACCAAGAGTTTTGTTTAGTTTTTATAAGCGATGATTGGTCGTTTCGACTGTTACCGAAAAATAGAGAGAAAGACACGTGTGGTTTGTTCAATGAGATCTCTGTCGGTCACACGAAATTGCACAATATTTCTCCGCAGTCCGGTGCATGATGGACACGCGACAGGAAGTCACGCGATTGGCCTTTCCAGTTGTTAACGAGAGCGCACCTTTGATATGATTTCGTGCTCGATTAGCCCGTAGTTTCGATGCAGCGTCCAAAGGAGAAAACCTCAAAATCGGTTTTCGCGCATCAAAATATCATTTTGTGTATCTTGTATATACCCTTTCAGTAGTCGCATGATATTTAGCTTAGCTGTGTATTAGTGGAAAGAACAAGTTGCATAGAGCAATTTCTGGAATGACCAACAGTAGCTTTAGTACAGGTTGAAGGAACAAGCGAATTCCAGAATCACTGTAATATGTTATTAATAAAACTGAGGATTCGAATACTGAAAATACTTTGGCCAATCACAGATGTGCTTTCTTCGACCAAAGCTGGAAACTAATGATTTGGAGCGACTACTTAAAGGAGTGGGAAGGGTGTTTTAATTTCATACGTCATATTTCGAAGCGATCAATCCTCGGGACACACTATATAACACGTACACAGCACTTATCTACCCGAAACCTCTCGCTGTTTATTTACGAGACACTTCCATTAGCAAGCTTTTGTCCTGCCAAAGGTGAGAGCTTCAATTTTCCGATCTTTCAGCTCTCGATACTTTCAGCCAAAACTCGTCATCAAGCTCCTTCCAATTATTTTCAAAGAAAATACCTTAAATTCTCTCTGGCATTTACTTTCCGGCAGCGCGTTTAAAGATACTCTAGATACGACTGATAGTGAGAATTTATCGAGAGGGCTAGTTGAAAGATCTTTCCCGTGCAAATGTATCTCTCCTTGGGAACCTATCCTTTTGTATAAAGCTACGCTGTATTATTTTCATTCGATTTATTTGAACACCTTGAATCATTGCGTTTGGATGATTGTTCGTTTTGTCGTTTTTATAACTTTATTTTAATTGATAACAGGGAGAGGGTTTCGATGATGTTTCCTTAAATATAAATATTAGGGAGACTCGATTGTGTTAGCGTGAACAGTCGCATGAGAGGAGATTCGAATTGTTTTAATCAAACGCTATATATCACTTCCGATGTATATAGTGTGACGGACGTGCACACGTAGTGGCTCGGTGATGATGGCACAAAAGAGGAAGGAACGAAGGACTTGGTAGCCCATAGAAAAATCCCCCTTCGCACCTTTTACGAGATTTACAGTATATATACAAGAGGGTACCTGCAGGTGCATCATAGCTAAGGCTGCGACACTGTAATAATCAAGAAACTGCTCGTCATCGTTTAACCTTTCCTCTTCATCATATAATTTTCTCCATCTTTCTATCAAATTTCTTCACTCCTCCCATTTTCCCCATCGATTCACCTATCGCTCTTATTCCTTTTTAATGCAACATCTTTTATACATTTATATATAAATACTCTATATCATAAAACCGATATATATATATATATATATATATATATATCTCCATATATACATTTATATAAATATACGTATACAAAAGAAATATTACATGTTACGTCATAATTAGATTTATCAGTGGAATAGCGATACCAAAACAACTATCGCTAATGAAGGAAAACTTGGTTAGCGATTAATGCACCGAATACGTAGCTAGACTCGAATCCAATCAGTTCGATGGAAACCTTTAGATATCTAGACTTTGTTTTAGCATGACAGAGCATCGTGCCACGAATACTCTATACTTCTTTCCACATCTTTTAGTTTATTCTCTTGCCATTTAACAGCTGGAAGTATATATATATATATATATCTGTAAAATCTGATGAAAAAGCTGAACACGAGCAATTTTAAAATTAGCGAGCTCCTTCTATTACCCTGTAACGTGTATCGAGCAAGTGTCTGGAATTGAGAAAAATGAACGAGTATAATTCTACACGTTGGTCAGGATTAACCGATGAGAGAAAGACGCAATGTTATTTCCATATGGAAATAATGTAAATGAATTCAATTTATATTAATGAGTTTTGAGGGAGGTGGATACGTTTGTGTTTCGTTAATCGCGCATTGAGCTTGGTAAGCTGGGAGAGCTTCGGTTAGTTTAATCGAGATATCCGAGTTGAAATCTGTAATGGGGGGATAGAGGGGGAAATTTGGCGTTCGCGGAAACGAAGACGGAGCGAAATTACGATTGTTATAACACGGGTCAGCTCCTATACATTCCAAGTTTTGGTGTACGAAGGAGAACGTGTGCCAATTGCACGATGGAACTGAAAAATCAAGATCGAGACGCGAGCGTATTAAAGATCCATGTGTGTTTCGTATCTCGAGAATATAATCGCGATGATTATTCTCGAGGGAAATGTTAAATTTGAAATTGTATTCGCTTTGAAATATTTGACGTAATTGCAATGTGTACGAGTCTCGTAGTGTAGTTTTAAGGTTTGTTTTTCATTGAAATTTTTCGAAAGGCATTCGAGAAAATAAGTGTATTTACGAGAGTGGTTAAAATTCTTAGCGAGCGAGTAGAGTTGTGAGAAAAAGATGCTGTCTGTGGAATTCAGGAGGATCTTTTAAAGTAAGGATATAGGTAATAGGAGAACGACAGGCGGCAGCTGGCCGTCGATATATTGACAAACTTTGTCGGTCTCATCTTACGCTTAACTTCCATCATTCTTCTGCATCCTTTCCCAACTACGTCTACACTCCCGTGGAATTTCAATTCCCAAAACAAAATCGCTCGATTCTATCCTACTCACTTTCAACGCCTCTATTCTTCCATCTCACCGCGATATTTTATCCACCTGATATAACAGATACCGTTGAAATTCATATTTTCCGTAATATCGCATTACTGTTTTCTCCATCTCTCCATTATAGTTTATCGTCAATAAGAAAATATCTTTCATCGAGCTTTTCCTTGCCGTAGGCTTTGAAAATCCTACAGGGTTTATTTCTCGATAAAGAGTATTGGGCATTAAATATTTTACGAGTCGCCTATTATATATAGTATTGTAAAAAATTGCCCAAGAGTTTATAATATCTTTGGAGGAGAAAGGTGAATTTTTTTAAGAACCTTGAAGCTCCTGTTAACGCTCCGTTTTCTCGTCGTTTGAAATTCCCAGCGCAAAGTTCGATAAAGAACGATTTAAAAAAACACATTGTTGGATGGTCGAGGTTTGTCCCGACGTAACAGTAAAGAAGCATCGTTGAATCGAGTAAATTTTTTAGAAATGGTTTAGCAAGTTTTAGACTCGAGGGGTCGCCCAGTTGCATGGTACTATATATATATATATATGTATATACTCGGCACCGGAAGGACCGTAGATCACGCGGAAAAAGAATCTCCACTTGGCCGTCGTTGTCCAGCTAGAAACTCTTATTTCAAAACTTGACCCTTTTTCTAATTGCATCCGGGCAAAGTTAAAAACACCCGGGAATTCTGGAGACGCGAAAATCGCAGAATGGCAGGGGCGAACGTGTCTCATCGTCGGTGTTAGACTTCTTCGAGTAGAAGGGGATACGAGACATGTGGGTCAGGGTCGAGTGCTGCTTTGTTTTAATATCAATGAAAATTCGCCTTACATGCGAGCATTAATAAATCACCACTAATTTCATTAATTTCCTCCCGAAAAATATATATCCCACTATATTGTTTTATTGCTTATGGAGTAACCCACCCCTATACGGCCTCTCTCTCTCTCTCTCTCTCTCTCTCTCTCTCTCTCTCTCACTTGCCCTCTGTCCCTTTATCCTACTTATTCACTTTTCCGGCGTAATAATGCAATTTAAATTAAATTTACTCGCACTGCTAAATCGAATTAGCTAATTCGTATTCCACTTCGCTTTAAACCACTTACTCGCTTTGCTACCTTTCAGCATTCCTCCTAGAATGGACAAGGAAAAATTAAGCAATCAGAGGATTCATGTAAATTGTTCGTTGCAACCTTATAATTTATTGTTCCAGTCATCTTTGTATTCTTATAAATCTTCTAGAATTTCTTAAAGACTTTCTTGGGACTCTTTGTACGTACGGCTCGAAAAAAAAAAAAAAGAAAATGTTGTACCCTGCAATTTAAAGCTGATATCCCTCTCTCGAAAGCTTCCAAGCTTTTACGAGACTGTAAGAAACAGCTCGTTATGTTAAAAGTACCGCTTCGCTGCTTTCTTAATACGGCGTAAGGCAATGCATCAATTTCCCTTATTTTCCTCAGCTAACATGGTTCAAATCCCTATTTATACTAAATTCGCGCGCTACCCCACCTTGGAAATTCCACTTCCTAACTAGATATGTCCACGCAGAGGAAAACCCTGCTAAGCTAATCTCGTAACGCTATCTATCTACGACATATCTGCTTGAACACTCCTGACCTTTTCCCTCCGAGAAAACACCCTCCCTCTCCCTTCTGCAGCTCTTCCTTCTTTTTTACAACTCTTTTATTTTTCTCTCTCCCTGATCTCTCATCTTTATCAAATATCGTTCCCTCGTGACTTAATTGGTCGACGTGCTTATTACGATAATTACAATGAAAAGTTTGAGATACACGTATACATTTTCAAAATTATACTCTATTTACATCCTCTGAAAATGGCCTCTCTTATCCTTGTCCAACGATCGTTTATCGCACCTATTTCTTAAAGATAGATTTTCACATTTTTCAGAAGCAAATTACAGAGATTACCAGACCCGCTTTTTTATCTCGATTGACGGATTGGATGATTCCAGCGGTTCGCCGGATGATCTTAGCTCGCAAAACGAGCGGGGACTGTCTGGAAAACTCATCAACATAGAGATTGGCGTAAAACGGTCTTAGGGCGGTTACGCAATAAATCCTTTCTCTCTCCCTCTCCCTCTAAATAGGCCAGTGGCACTTTGAACGCTATATGAACTCTGCCTATTTATAACGCGAGGAGAGGCTTATATTTTAATTTATCGCGAAACTATAATCGTTCTTGCTTATTACTTTTTCACCACTGTCGAGTGAGAAGAAGAGATAAGAAGGTGAATATCATTTTTAAGGGGAACGATAAAAGAGAAGGGTATATATATATATATATATATAATATACAGGGTAACACGAAGAGTCTCGCTAATCGGTAAAAATAATCAATGAGCATGTGGTCGAAAGAATGACATTTTCCAGCTTATAAATTTGGCAAGAACTCGCTTGCTCGGCGAGTGGACCCGAACAATAGCTCTGGCTATAGCGATTATGGCAGGTTTAAGCTAGGCTTACCTTTGTCAGCCAGTTTCTCGCAGACTCCGATGACCCATTGGCCTGAGGAGAGAATAATCGAAATCAAAATACCTATTATATCGACTCCATAATGGGAGTGTGAGAAGTTTCGTGTTTAACGATCTATATGTTAGGCTGTGTGCTGATTTCTGTGTTTGTAAAATTAGCTATATTTGCCAATTCATGATTAATGTTTCCCCGTCCATGTCTATCTTTTCAAAAGACGCCCAGCACATCGGAGCAGCGGAACTGCAGAGGAAGCTGGAAATGCTGAACAGCATTGCGATGGATTCTCAGGAGCTGCAGGTCGAACAGTCGCGCCGACCGAATTTGTACAATATAGGCCACTGTAAGTACCCGTCAACTTTTAGTTTAAGTGCAGGCTGCTATTCGAAACGATCGTTCCTTACGCCCACCGGATGTAGATCGATCAGCTGTTTCGCGCTCTCTTTCACTGGCACACCTACGCGATCTCTCTCCCTCGTTAGCACTCGAAACACCAAAGACAAATAGCCAGGTAAAACGAAACGCTGAAAGTTGATCGAGAAATCGACCACGCGTCTAAATAGAGGAGTTGCATGAAAGTGGTGAAATTGATTCTGGAATTACCAAGAGAAAGCCAGAAAAGCAGAGGGGGTAGATTAGTACCGGTACGGTTCTATCGTAAATTTAGCGTGGCCTACTCTGAAAAATAATGCAATTACTTTGCTCTGCTCCACCTTTCAATGGTGGCAGCTTGTGCAGCGCTCTCGTTGTTTCGTTTGGAGTTTATTGGATCTTTCGAGTCACGAATTTTTCAAGATTAACACTGCTGATAAGAATGGGGTGCAACAGGCGCCATCTACCCTTAAAAGTCCAAGGTTCGTCGGTAACTTACCCTCTCGTTCAACTTCCGGAGTAAAACAGTGGTTTCCTTACTGTCGAACGTCATATGTGAAAAGTTACCTCGTTTACCTTCCCCATTCCTGCGAAACGCATCACGTTCTTCGCATCTTCCGTCAATAATCTCTGCCAGCCAATGATAACCTCGCGTCATTCTGGAGAACCATGCTGAATGTTCAATTTCGATCTTATCCCACATATATCTCTCTCTTTACTGTTGGAAGGCATGTAAACTACCCTTAATCGTTTGCTGTACCTTAAACCATTCTTGTTTGAGATGACTTTTGATCGTCTGCCAGTCTCTGACCCTCCAACGGTAATTTGGGATGCTGATGAGGGTAAATGAGGTAAGACAGTGCTGAAAATATTGTTTTAACGAATCACCCGTGCAGCATAAGGTGTAGATCGTTCGAAAATGATTTCGAGAAATTCTGGCAAATTTATAGACCTCGAACCGTTAATTTATTATACTGTACACTCTCTGATTTTTACAGCTGGTTACTCGGAGGACTCGGACTATACTTCGGATTTAAATTATCCTGTAGGCGGGCAGGGCGCGAATAGCTCAGCTTCGCAGTTCCGAACTGCGGCTAATCAGCTAGCGACTCCTCAAAGATCCCTCGAAACCTCCAGAGAAAATAGCTACGAGAGAGATGATTATCAGGTGAATTAAATGATCTATTTGCAACATCCTGTAATGTTTTTGTTTTAAAATAGTAATTATTGATTTTTCAATAATTTTATTCAACAAATATTATTGCATTATTAAAATTGAGAAAAATTTAGGTCCCATCGGTGATGAATGTCAAGCCATATACTGGTTACGGTTACTCGGGTCACAGTCCCAGGTATGACGAGCCATACCCTGAAGAATATCCGCCGCAAAGGTATCCCCACAGTCATCAAGCTCCCGAAACGGATCCCCTCTTCTACAATAGCAGGCCGAGGAATTATAAAGAATACAGGTATACTTTTGCATTGTTTATTGAACAAATACAACTGATAATAATTTATAATTGTATATGTTTACTTTACACGTAAAATATAAATCTTACAAAAATTGCTTACGAATATAGAAGTTTCGTGATGGATTTAGAAATCATTAGTTTACCGTGACTGTTTTATTATAGAAAAAAATCGTGTATTTTTTGTTTTCTTGATTTAGACGACCAAAGCGTACGTGGGATTACGAAGACAGGTAATTTCATACGAGGAACCATTCAATGCTCATTTTATGATTCATTTTCATTACCGGTTTCTTCCAGCACGAATTTTAACCGCACAATACAAAACCGCAGTAGAAGAGGTCATTTAAACACCATCGTAATTTATCGCAGCTTTCGCAATTTTACGTGACTTTTGTCCTATAGAGAAATTAACTAAGAAAAATCATCGCCAGTCATATCATGTCCCTTTTTTTAGGATAATCATCGTTATATGTCGTTCTTACTATTTTTATTGCACTTTTAGTCAAGATGGCTGGTACAGCGAGGGTTACGATTACCCAAGTACAAGACTCGATGACACTAGGATATACAGTGACAATGAATATTATCCGAGCACTACGACGAGCTCGAAAAAAAGAGGAAAAGGTGAGCTTGCTCTTGATTTTGTTTAATAACACTTTTTAAAGTATACTTGTGAATAAGAAATATTGTCTAGATGTAAAAGCTTTGATTAAATTGGAGGAAGAAAAAGGATATAGTCGTGCAGTGTATCCCGATGTCAAAGATTCTTTGGAAAATAAAAACAATTTTTTAACAGGACCTCACCGGCGACCATCCTTGGAGAGACAAATGACCTTGTACGACGAGCAGTCTCATTATACCGATGGCTATGGCAGCGATAGCAAGATGGGCAGAATGAGTGCTACGTATCCTGAATGTCAAACGGATATCAGATTTAACGAGTACTACGACAACATCACAGGACACATCAATCAAGACGAAAGGTCGACATTGAAATGATGAAAAGAAAATAGTTACAAGAGAGAGAGAGAGATATTCTCAGTTTAAATGTCTAAAGCTAAATTTTGTTATTTCGATGCAGGTATGGTCAGGACGACGAGGACAGGCAATGGGACAGTGGAGGGAAGTGGTATCCAGGAACTAGTATTTATTACGAGAACAAGCGAAATAGAAAGACCCTCCCTCAAAGGCCTGCATCGAGCATCGGTATCCACCGGCCTGATTACAGGCCAACAGTCACCAGGCAACGTAGTTATGAATCGGAAGAGCTCGATTATAGGTAAAGAAAATGAACTGATAGATTTGATCCTAATTAAAAGATGATTTCACAAGTATTTGCAATTTAACGATTGGTTTTTTTTTTCGATTTTAGTAGTCGTAGAAAACTGCAGCCACACCGAAATGCCCTTTCGCGTCAGGAAGGCACCGGGAAAAAGTTGCCTCCGACGCCGACCAAGCCTAGCAATGTCGTGATAGGTAGAAAACTCGCGTCACTTCCGGCTACTCCAAGCAGACAACTGCCAAAGACCAGAACTCCATCTGAGGAGAGCTATTACAAGTCTGATTTCAACGAGGACTATAATTACGCTTACCGAAGTCAGGATAACCTGCCACAGGGCTCGTACAGCGACAGTATCTACGAGCAGCCCCAGATCGTCCCCGATCAGGTCCATGTTGCTAGCAAGACTAGATATCCTGAAATCCTTCAGGACAACCAGTACTCGACTAGCTACGTGCCCCAGGTCGTGGACCAGTACAAGGATGAATACAAAGTAGAATACAAGGACGAGTATCATCAGCCTTACCAGGAGCCCCAGCAAGATGGTTACGACCAAACGTACTTGCAGAACTCCTATAAGAATGACTACGAGTTCTATGCACCTGAAAACAGTCAGGTCTATCAAGATACTTACGAGGAACCGACATATCCTAATGCTAGCCAAGCGAACGACCAATATGACAAAGGAGGGATTATTATAGAAAATAATTACCAAAATATAAGCTATGATCAGAACAATGTTCAGTATCAACAACAGCAACAGCAACAGCAGCAGCAGCAACAGCCTTACAAACAGGATGCATATCAAACGTACGATGATTATCCTGTAGAGGTTCCATCGAGTATTTACGATCAGAATACTTTGACTACGAACACGTACAATCAGTATCAGCAGGAGCAATACGATTCTCAGTACAATATAACCACTTCGACTGCGGGAGAAGGTTACATGAATATTTATCAGGATTCCTACAGTTCGGCTCCTGTGACGTCACAGAATAATTATCAGGACACTTTTAACAAGCAGGAGGATTACGATAGTTACCAAGTACCATATAGCAAGGAAGAAGCAATCTCCTCGACTTACAATAACGATTACCAAGAACAATATCCTAGTTATCAGAATCAGTACGAGGACTCTTATCATGATTCCTATCAAGACTCGTTCGAGGAGCAATACAAAGAAACTCCCAGTGTCACTGAAAGGAGGCAGAGCGAAGTTCCTGCTTTATCAGTTACGACGCCAAGAGGACAAACTAGGACCAATGGATATCCTTCCAGTGAATCGGAATACTTTTATCCCTCTCAGGATCAACCGGATGTATCTCCTATTGGTTCTGCTAGGAGGAAGAGACTTGGAAAACGAGACGCCAGTCCACTTTTACAGCAGAACACAGATTCTTTGGAATCCAGGGATGACGAGCTGAAGGACTCTTTTGAAACTGCTATAAGCTCGGTAGGAAGTAGCCAGCCCGTCAAAGGATTCAGCGAGTATTCTACTGCTGGTGACTCGAGTCCTGCAGCTGCGACGATGGTCGAATCACCGCAAAGCTCCGCTCAGCAACCACCAACCTCCATGATGAACCATGTATCCATGGCGAATCATATCAGCACCAGCATGACCGTAACTGCGATGGTTCACACATCCACCACGAATGGGAAAAGATTGACTCGGACGACTTCCTATCAGGAGGATGCACTCGAGGAGGATGAATATCCTGAGATCATCCAGACCGAACCTCGTAGAAAAGACTCTCAGATGTCCCAGCAGAGTCAGCTTAGCCAGCAATCGCAGCACTCCCAGAAACCAAAATTGACTAGGAGAGCTTCCTACGTGTCTGATTATCCTGACGAGGCTTACAATAGGAAGGACTCTTATGGTCAGCAAGGCAGGAGAGAGTCGTTCTCTTCCAAGGATGGTTTTAAGCCTCCACTTCTCAGAACCGATTCGTATCAAAAAAGAGGAAACGGCTACACCGTACCTCAACCAATTTCCAGAGCTGAAAGCTTCCAACGTGGGTACTTCAAGGATCAGGAGTCCATCGATGAGACTGAAATTTCCTTGAGTAATGCTGTTAATGGGGACTACAAAATGAGAGATGAAACACTGGAGAGGTAATTTCCATGAATAATAGGCGATGAAGCTAAATAATTCTCTAAAATCGCTTATTCTGTGTACCAATCCTCATATGAAATATTTATCATTCCTCGTAGGTACGAACGAGGTGAAGAGGCTATGATTAGAAATTCTCGAGATAATTCATTAGTGGAGCCCTACAAATCAACCCCACCTTTGTCGAGTGTCGAAAGTCCACGTGGTAAGTTTAAAAATTGATAAATTTGTTTTGTCCTTGAGAAAAGTATACTGTATAGATTTTCCTCGTGTTCTACTTCATAATTATAAATGAAATTGATTAGAATGATAAAATCGTTAATTTTCACAATCAATATACTTATATTTTTCCTTTCTTCTTAGGGAGTGTAACGAAACAAGCATCACTGGAGGAAAGCGTGCAAATGGACACTCCACCAAGGAGCCCACCGGAGCCACCGCCAGACGAGGAGCTTCTGGACATGGTGAATACTGCACCTGTACCATCGCAATTAAAGGAACGGCAGGAAATGTCTGCGAAGCAACGTTGGCACTGGGCGTACAATCAGATCATCATGCAGCTAAACGTGAGTAATTTTACTCTGGTTTTTGGATCAACGACCTGCGGACGACCTTTGGAAAAATGCGTTCGACAGACCCGCATCGTCGGCAGACCTTGCCAAAGACAGAAGCGACCTTGTTAAGCTTTACCTTCGTGCCTTCGTTATTAGCTGCGTTGCGTCCTATAGGCACTGGATTAATTTTTCGTCGGAGGTACGGGCCTCGGGTGCGCCTGTGCCAGAGGCGAAAGGTCGCTGGAGCGGATTGTTCACTTCCGCTCACACTAAATAGCAATCTCGATAATGCGACCCGTGCGTGCGCATATTTAATTTTTCGCCGCCACTTGCAAACTCCAGTGGGTCATCTTGATAAGTTTTGTTATAAACGTGAAATAATCTAGAAATATTTCACCAAGGTTTACGAGTTGCGAATTGTTTTGTTATTAAAATAAGATTTGCTGTAAATTATAAAAATTCTCTGCTATATTTCTCAAATCCAACCAAGAATCTTGACAGGAGAGTAGAGCTGATCAAGATGCGGGCACACGTTTATCAAAACCTTCTAACGTTACTCGAGTGAAATTAAACGAGGTAATCTCTGGTACGTAGCTTTTGTAGCTTTCTCACTGGATAATTGTAGGTAATTCCTACACTAATGAGATCGATTTGATAATTAAGATTTAATTAAGAGATTATCAAACGACATAATTCATGTACAAACTTGTCGCAAGAACTACGCGTAGAGATAAAGGAAATACATTGGACTAGATTTATGTACCTATAGCTATTCAGCTGTTAATTTTCCCTGAGGACTCATATCGTTGTAATAAGTATGTGCATCGTAGTGTAAACATATTCGGAATAATTTATGGACCACATACATTACGTAAATGTTGGCAGGTTCGCGAAGCAATAAAACTGGGCTCGGTAGCTAGCTCTGTGCATGGTATTGAACGACTATAAAAAAGCACATTAAGCCTCGATGATAGCACTCGAGTCATTACAGGTATAGCCGAAGCTGCCCGTCCGTATTTCGGTTTTAATGTTAGCAATTTTAAGCTCGGCAAATAAATAGGATCTCCCAAAGCGAAACTACCAAACCATCCACATACCATGCATATATATATATATATATTAAAAGAGTCACAATTTACCCTATCTTTGTTTCCTGCCCAATTATAAAAGTAAGAAAAAATAATTGGGAATCTGCGTCGATTTATCGCAAAGGAGAAGAAGAAGAAAAAAAAAAATGAAGAGGCCTTTGATCGAAGCATATAGTTACCTTGAAAGCTACGCCACTCGTTGAACTCGCAAATGTGGATTAACGTTGGCTTACACGAAAGTTCCATTAATGCAACCTTGTCGTCCGATCGAGGCGCAGCCCTCGGCACGCACCTGGACTACTCCTGTGGAAGCCCGTCGAGTCAATATGGGTCGACAAACTCAAATGGAAATTCGATGGTCCGACGAATAATGCGCCAAAGTACACACTCCATTGTTTTCTCAACGAAACGTCCCGCTGGTGTCGCTGACACCATCTCCATTGATCGAGTAAACGCGAAAAACACGCGTAGCCCCAAAGGAAAATACGATTAATCACGAGCCTACCTCGCTGTCCCGATTCGACGATTCTCTCTCTCTCTCTCTCGCGCGCGCGCGCGGTTCTCCACCGATCTCCTTCGTAATGCGATAATGATCAGTGCTGGCGCAGAATTTAATTAAGACTCGGGCCGCAAGACGGGTCAGTCGTTCACGCGTAAATAATTGTTTGGTCGAGGAAATTGGGTCGAGAAGACGAGCGAAAAAGATGGAGAGCTCCGGGCTTCATTAGGACACAATCGTTTCCGTTGTTAATTGCTGCTCGATTCGATTTTCAGTTTAGCCGGGGAACGATGCGGGACTATAGCCAATCGATTTAGCGCCACCGGAAATAGTTTATGCGCCGGTAGAAATACGTTAGACTGTGCAGCGTGGCAAACATCAGATCCCAGCATCGTCCTCCGTTCGACGCTGGTTTTACCTATACTTGACTCGATAGCACCGGCCAATTAAGCCTCTTCGCTGCTGGCAGTTACTTTCAAATATTTCTCACCACTCTGGTGTGTGCATATATTCTTCCTTTCTTCCACTTTCCCTCTCGCTCTTTTCACTATATTTTCACCCTTTCCGCGTCCTCCATATCGGGAAAAACTGTCAAGAAATAAAAGCTTAGCGAACAATTAGGTCCCATATTGTCCCATTCCTGCCATTCTCGGCCTACTTTTCCATATCCGTTGAATTACTTCATCTCCAAACAGGAACGAAAGTTATTAAAACTACCGTAATGATAACTTGAAATCTGTCTAAATGTATTTTTCCATATAAAAGAGTTAAATTAAGTTTACGTTATACTAAAAGAGTCTTTTCCACAAGATCCTACGATTGGGACTGAAAGATATAGTGAAGTTTATAAAGGGAAATTAATATAATCGATAGGAGAGCTAAATGTTTTTAAATAGTCTCTTATTTATGCAGAATTTTTCTTGGAAATTGTAGATGAGATATATCTTATTAGTGTATCGTGGATAAAGCGAAGCTTTGAAGATCCGATAGAACATTTCGCATCGAAGAAGGAAGGAGGGCTCGAGGGCTGAAGGCTGGAAAATCGTATATAAGCAGATGGCGTAAGGATTTCGTTATTAAGCCACCGTATCGGGCGATGAGATAAATGCAGAGGAAATTTTATTCATCGCGGGATCATTTATGAGTTTCCGGTAGTTATATTCAGGGCGCATCAGAGTTTCGCGTTGCAGTGCTCGCCTCTCGATTTTCAACTTATATCTCCAACGATACTATACACGCACCTGACACGTTCATCTTTGCCAACGAGAGAGATACCTTATTCCCCCTCCTTACCAATACTTTTATTATTCCCACAAAAACATGAGTTTCTATGCTCGAGCCACTCTCACTTTGCATTTCATTCAGATTCCTCCACGCTTCCGACATTCCTCCCACGTTTTGCTCCCTGAACTTCACCCAAACCAGTCAAACTTCCTCTCCACCATGAAAAATACCATAGATTTCCTTCGAGTCGATTATTCCGAAAAAAAGTGGACCGTTTCTCAGTCCGTGTAAAGTTCAAACTTGTCTCGACTATCATTGCTCAAGGTCTTGCAGAGATAAGATTAAAAAATTGATCGTTTCCATGAGAAATTTCGACGTAGCTGGAAATTCTGTATAATTCAGCCAATTGTTTCGAAACGCTATCTAAACTAGAGGAAATTTAAGGTACGGGGTAATTTTCCGTAATCTTGAGCGTCCTTCCGCTGAAGCGACGACAGGTGGTAGTGGTAGTGGTAGCGGGTCTCTCGCAAGGAGCGCAATCTATGTAGGCCAGCCGGGCGTAATCGGAAGCCCCTATATGACGAGTGGTCCGTCAACGCGACTCGCAACCACGACAATATCGCCTTCGCGACAAGGTCTAAACTCCCGCCATTTGGTTATCAGTTTCCAACACACTCGATGATACTCGCGCGAGGAAGGAGAGGGCCCAGTTAGCTCGTAGCCATCGAGCGACAAGAGTCCCGTGGGAGAGTGAAGAAAATCGAAGCTTTCTTTCGGAAAATCGAGGGACGGACACGCGAGGCTTCCATGTAAAGAGTGTGTGTGTGTGTGTGTGTGTCGGTGAACCGAAAAGCACAGGGGGGTATCGATCGTTATTAGGCTTTTATTAGACGGAAGTGTCGACGATGCTCGACGATGGTGGACGATGGTCAACGAAGGGTGAAAACAGCGGGACGCCGTGTTAACTTAAGTGAAAATACCACCGTGAGGTCCACTCTCCTCTCTCGCTCTCGTCTCCTCGAAACTCTCTGTTGCCAACGCGAACCTGTTAGACGCTCCTGAGTCTCGGTCCGCTCGCGGACCAAGCAGGATCGAGCTTTTTCTCCACTGCTGCGACGATGGACTGCAGCTGACGTCTCACCTGAAAAACAGCCAAATTTATCTTGGACCGCTCGCGCTCGGTAAAACCTTCCTCCTTGCCGGAGAAATAAATCAGTGCGAAGCTGGTAGCCCGCCTTGGAGAATTATTACACGTGATTCTGAATTATATAGATGGAGGAAACCAAATGGACGCTTGAGAATTCGAGAAAATTGATTCGCGAATTGCCGATACGTGCCCAGCTGTAAAGAGAGAGAGAGAGAGAGAGAGAGAGAGAAAAGGACGAACCTGGACGTTTTTCTCATTTCATGCTTGAGGAAAAATACGCTGACGTCACGGGACTCTGTATCTTCGGGAAGGAACGGTGATGTGGGCGAGTCGGGGAGGAGGAAATCGAAGGGATCTCGTGATTTCTTTATCGCGAATGCATCAGGATCGTTAAGGAGAATTTATCCCCTTTCGGAGTTCCTCTCGTCGAGGCAATAATCCGAGCGGAATATTGTCGGGATCGTGGTGGAGTCTCCAGTCGACTCCTGCATTCTTCTTAATCGACCTTCGGCGTAGAATAGTTGGATGCTGATAACGAGCTACCGGAAGGTTCCATTATACCGGAAGTGGTATTATCGCCCGTTCAACGATATCAATTGTGACTCTCGTGCACTGATATAACTGGCCAAGGTGAAATCTCGTATCCTCCGAGCTTCGCTGGGCGTTTGTAAGGCTGTGATCGATCAACCGATGACTTTTGCAAACTAATAATTTTCATACGAGGCACGGAGAATCGAGAGTTAAAATTGCGGAGGAAGAGGATCGCGCGCGGGGGGCGGGGGTGAAAGTTGGATAGAGTGTCGAGGATGATGAGCGAGAAAAAGAGTATGGAGGCGCGAGATAAATCGACCGAGTGGGCGTTGCTGTTTCCCCTGAAGGCTGGCCTTTTTGCGATGAAGTCATCGATGTCGTCGAAGAGCATGAATCGCGAGAAGGAGAGGACGGCGAAGGAGAAAAATCTTCATCCTCGAGCCAGGATTCGTCGTGGGTCCTCCTTATCCGATCTGGACAAGCTTCAGAGCAAAACTCTGCTGCCGGATGTGGTGAGGTCGACGGAGAAATGCTGCTCCGAGTCCTTGCCCCACTCACCGGCACTCTCAAGGACGAATCTCGGCTTGAGCAATAGCTACGTGAGAGGCAGTATCGGGGACCTGATGAACATGAAGAGATACGGCGGCTCCAATTGGAGCGTGAGGAGCGAGAGTCTGATAGCCAAGGTCGTTCCATTGAGCACGGTAACCCCGAAGCAGAGTCCGCCGATGGAAAAAAGCCTCGAGGACCTTCGGGACGAACTTCAGGATGCCTTTGGCACTTCCGGTAAGCCGTTGACCTGTGCCCAGAGGACTCAGAGGCTCAGCAGATTGATCAAGAAGCAGCGGTGCATCAAACTGCTCAGCCCCAACAGCCTTCAGAAGGAGTTCATTGAGAAAGTAAGTGCTGGAAGTAGATGAAGAGAACCGTGGCAACGCAATTAGACGTCTCGAAAGATGAATTTTATCCTATTGAGACACGTGAGAAAAATCGATAACGATCCACCGGGGATTCCAGCTGCTCGTGGTCGTTATACTTGGAAATCTCCGAAGCAGTCCCAGTGAAAGACGCTTATGCCAACTAAAATATTCATACTCCATCCTGTCTCGAACTGCTGCTGATCTGCATCGTCCCTTCCACCTCGAGGTCAATGACCCTCTTGCTATTCGCCGTTGGCCAATCGACTAAAGAGAAAAGAAAACGAAAAGCGGTGAATCTTATATATAGGATATATATATATATATATATAGTTATTGGGAAAGCGGTGTAGTCCGTTGCTCGTGAATTTCTCGTATCTCCAGAGATGCTACCTGACACACCGAGTCAGAAGCCTCGAGCCTGGGTTAATTAACTCCTGTTAATTACAAGAATGTCCCAAGTTTGCTCACGGTAAAGTTCCAAGTGTTAACCGAATCTTAACCGTTTCGCACTTGACGCGACGATTGCTCGGATATCAAAGCTCTTAGTGTTTTTCCAATTATTCCATTGTTTATATGTATTGTGTAAATTCTGTAATTTTTCGATAATTTTATCCTTCAGAAATTGCTCTATTTTACATCTCGCCCCTGGTGAAATAAAATTTTGCCATGCACTTCCTTCTCCTTCTCCTCCACACTCGTTACTCCGATATTAGCATTTTTCTGTTCAAGACAAAGTTTGCCTAAGTAAATCGCTCCATCGGAGCAGCAGGATCGTGCAATTTTCGAAACGCGACTCCGGGGAACCAAGCGTTTTATCGTCCTGCAGTTACTACGAATTTGCATAGTCTGCTTCTAAACTCGACTCTGCTCCGCCATTTTTCATTCCCTTTGCCGGACTTTCTAAATCTCTCACTCGTACACCATCAAATGCCAAAAGAAGTCTACCAGCTGATTAAAGCCCGAAGCACGGATTTTTCACACCTCACACAGCATCTTCCCTCGCTTTTCTTTCTCTTATTTCCTCGTTTCATTCGGTTTTTAGGAGAAATTTAAATACACTTGCACCAATCAGTACACAACCCTTATTCGTTTCCAACGAACAAGTATCGGGAGGGACCATTTTTAGTTACATTCGCATTTTAACTTTCATTAATGTTTCTTCCTGGTGTATAAAATATTTATAACCAATTAACTGGACATTATCGTTCAACAGGACTTTTAGCCATTTTTTTATCACGACTTTGCTCACATTTTCCGAAGCAAATTTTTCAGCAAGGTAAACTTTCGCAGCATTCATCTCCTTAATGAAGATCTTTCGAGTACATCGTTACCTGGAGAATTGACCTTGAAGAAGAATGCAAACGCGAGGTGGAAGCTTGCGCGTTATAGGAGTTAAGTTGAGGTAGATTTTTCTCGCGGGAACATTTTTTTTTTACGAGCATGGAGCATTCTCAAACGCTCCTCGCGTACCTGTTTTCTCGCGCGTCTGATTTATCATCGAGCTCTTTGGGAGAAGCGAGTCGCGATACCGCGTAAAATATAGTCGAAATCCTTCGATACCTTTCATCCTGGACTATTAAATTTTTTCCCCTTCGGTGTAACCTTCGATAGCCACGCGGGGCTCGTAAATGCATTTATGTAGGGGGTGGTAAGGTGTGAAAAAGAAGGAAAACATTAAGCGGGGAGCAACGAGCAAGATTCGAGCTATCTCTCCGCGTTCGCATGCCAGTTTTCTCGCCCCTGGCAAATTCCTTTTATCAATTTCTGCTATTGCTGCATCCTTCGAGCGATTACTCGCTGTTTTGAAAAATCTCTCCTACAGCACCTTGCTCGAAAGTAAATTAAAACTTTCGAAGGCTGCGATAAAAACCTCGTTTAACGAGACAGTTTTTCTTTTTAATATGTTTATTCATACTGGATTCACGATCGCGTGCGCTGATATTAACTTATAAACGCGAAGATTTGCTTTTGTCACTTGAAAAAGTCAGAGGAAATTTTGTTTGATTTGCGTTATATAAATGAGAATTTATTTCTTCAAATTGAAAGATATCAAATATCTTTTCACCTCTTGATAATCCGAGAATCGACAAAAGTAATCTGGCTGCGAACCGATTTCTTTTATTCGTCGGATGAGCAAACGAGAGCTTCTTTTCTTTATTCTCTCTCTCTCTCTCTCTCTTATTTTATCCACAAAGATGTACTCGAAATACGCCTGCCATTCTCGAATATCAGATTTTGTCCAGATATTCCTGATTCAATTCCGCAAGATAATTCGAAACTTTTCGCTAATGCTGCATCAATTTTTGTTAAAAAGCAAAAAGGAAAGAAAAAGAAGCAAGCGGAAAAGCACGAAGGAGCAACGAGCAACGTTCGCATGAAATCTACTTCGATAATCGGTATTCGACAGTATTGACGTAGTTGAATTTATTTCATAACGGAAAGAGCTTGGATTTTATGCGGGCACAAAAAGAAATTTCCTGTAAAATTTACTCTTAAAAAATACTAAAAATTACCCTGCTCCACGTGTGCTATATAACAGCATGATATAATAGAAGCTTGGTGGGAAACTGCCGATAATAAAGCCATATTTACCTCGATGTTTATTAAATTTCTCGAGTTCTTAACGCAAATTCTACCAAACTAGTCCATTATAGTATCTATGTGTATATGTATATATATATATTTTGACCTTTAATAATTCCTACTTTACCCAATAAAATTTCCAGGATTTCATTTCGTCCCAGGGTTGGCCTGTCTGGCACGGTAAATTTTACAGGAAATTTCTTTCTCCGCGGTATAACGTTTTACAAGGGTTCAAAACGTGCGTCATGCAGCAGTTTCAGTTTCAATTTGCACAAGTTTAAGCCGCTGATAAAAAAAGTTAAAGATTTTATTTCCGTTAAAAGTACTTTCGTATTTTCGAGGGGAGCTAGGCTACTAAAAGTGGGTATAAAAAATATGGCCTAAATGAGAAAATACTGTATATATAGCGAGTACTTAGGTCGAGTCGTCGTTTCTCGAGATCCAATGCGCGGGCATTCGGCCGATGGTGCGATAACGTCGCAGGCTGGACTGCCACACACCACCAGCAATATATACATACATATATATATATATATATATATATACTTGCCGCTCCAGCAACGAGTGCTTTAGACCCGACCCTAAATTCGGAAAGTTTATATACGAAAGCGTAAACGCACGCGGATAATGGGGTGGACGTCGAGTAAACGCGCACGCTGTGTCGCGAAAAACCTCGGTAAAAAGCGCATTAGTCCCTAGCTGGAAAGCCCCAGGGTTGCTGCTCCGCGGGCTTTAAACATTCTTGCTGCTTTGAATAAAAAAGGAGAATGAAGAAAAAAAAAAATAGCTAGAGAGACTCGGCTACATTTTCCGCTTTTAATCGTTAGATTTATTAGTCACGTTTTATCATTAGAATCTTTTTTTACGAGCAATGTGGCTTGGATTAAAGCAGCTTTCAACCGAATTCAGTCGGATGTTGTCTTTGGATTAATTCGTTGGGTCTTGTATGGAAATTCCTCCGGTCGATTCCATTAATTCCACGAGCTTAATCTCGCATAGTGGATTTTTATGGAGCGGTATTAGCATTAATGGTAAATAGGATTATCGAGTGTGTCGTTGGATAACGCGAGGACGAGCTACGCAAAACTATCTCCCCCCCCCCCCCCTCCCCCTTTCCACCTCCTCATCCTCCCGAAAAACTTATGGCGTCTTCCCTCGTGGCGAAATATCTTTGCATTTTTTGCTGCGCAGCCTCCTCTTCCACAATGTGTAGCCCACGATCGTTCAATGTAGCAGACATTATGCGATCCTGGAACATCGCCAGCTGTCCGACCGTTTTAGCAAGTGGAGAGAGTCAGTGCATAAGGAAATCCATTTGCTCGTCTCTTACTACTTTTGCATTTTCAACCCATCCCAGCCAACCAACTCCCACTGAATGCTGCTTTCACTCATATACCGCCGAAATGATAAATTAAATGGCAACCCTCTTCCGCGAGAGTCTTTGTCGGCTCTCCGGACTAAAAACCTGAATGTGGGCGTCGTGAAATATTAGGGATGATCATTGGAAAATTTCAAGCCAATTAAAATAGTGTCTCTTTTCTCAGTCGCTCGTCCACCTTATCATTTGCGGAAATCCATATCGCCACGCGTTCTAATGAAAATCACTATTGGATTTAATTTCACGATATAACTATATGTTCTTTTCTTGTTTAGGGTTTCCTGAAAATTTATTGCTTTGTAAATTATAATCAAAAGTTTGTTACGTACAGTGATTTATTATACTTTTGCAATTATTGTCCGAAAGCTTGGATTTGCCGTGAATTATGGCCTGTAACGATACACGAGTTATTAGATCGTAAACACGGGGTGATTATGGCGATGAAAAAATGTCTGTCCACGTTATTTCATCCTCGGGTAAAAATGGGAAGGGCGTCCAACTTATATGGAGGACTGTGATATATATTTCTAGGAAAGAGAAAGGAGGCTAATGACCCATAATTTTCCTCGCTCACTTCGTGCTATTTTCCTCCTTTACGAGGATGCTGATAAGATTAGCTAATTAAGTTGAGCGTGGAAGTGCTCAAGAAGCTTCGCACGCGTCACAGCACAGTCATTTCCGGTCTCTTCCTATCGCGACAATTCATCCAACCAGATCCAGGCCTCTTCCACTGACTCCAGCACTTGTACAATCTATACAGTGTGTCAACGCTTTATATATATAATCATGCAATTGGCGCGCGAATCCTCCCTAAATAACAGCAAGAAAGTTTAATCACCCTAATTAAGCGATTCTTCGCTCGATATCGTTATACACTCTTTTCATCAAATCATTTTCGAATCGACAAAATGCGAAAACGTTTCCTCCTGTTTTACAGGAATTCCAGGTAAATTCTCGAACAAAGCGATTCGACAAAGCTCCTCAGATTTTTATTACTAATAAACTTCACAAGAGGATATAAAATTCTTGCCAATCGATTTATCTCTGTACAGTTGGAATTTTATTTCAATAGTATAACGAGTAATTATTTATCGATGGCTCGTTTCAAATGGAACAATAGTCATTGGGAGTTTCTGCTACAGAGAATTTCAGGTAATTTCCGCAATTATACTGGAAAAGTGTGCTGCGAGGAATTTTTTCATGTGAGATCATTTTATATATATATATATATATATATATATATATTATAGTGGAAGGGTAAATTGTGGTGGTTTCATGTGATAATTATTATTTAGAATTAATTGCGTTAAACGTTTTGCGTGCTAGAAAGCAAGTCCTTGCATCCAAGGGAAAGCTTTAATTATTTCCCTAATGTATATTCATGAACCGAAGCTGATTCTGCAAAATTGCAGACCGGTAGGTGTGGAGAGGGCCTCGTCTAGGTACTCTGGGCCCCATTTTCACACTGCTTGAATAATCTACGCATTGCAAATGAAATCTCGACTCGCGAAACACAATGAGTCCCTTTCATTAAAATCAAAAATTTAAATCAAAGGATCCTTCTACACCTTTCAACATCCCCAAACAAGCCTTTTGCTATAATTAAAATATTCTTCGGCACAGAGTATCGATTATAGTCCTTATCGCGAGTCTCTTATCATTTGACTATATTTTATCAATAATAGAAATAAAATATTTCGTGCAATAAAGGTAATAAATAATTGATTAATTTTCTTCTCTTTCTCTCTGTTTCAGGTGAGTACTCTTTTCCTTTTTATTTTGGCCTCCCACAATCTTCCTACCTGCCGTCGTGCGAACAATTCTGGTGAGTGGCAAAACCCAATTTCTTTCATTTCAATTGTGAACTTTGCCAACGATTCGTGAGCAATTTCGTCTGCTGCGTAAGCTCAGCGACATGAGAGAAGAAAAGCTGAAGAGCGAGTTCTTTTGCATTAAACGCAGACGTTCCGTAACGGAATGCTATAAGAATTTTACAAGGCTCTCATTTTGCTCGGCTGATGCACCGGCAAAGCTATCGATTATCAAAAGCAAAGCTCGACTTTACCTGATTAGGAAGGGCTTGTGTACTTTTACCATTGTATGTTTTATTACTCGATAAACTACTTACTATATAGTATTGACTGGGCGTCAACATTTAGCGATATCAAATTTTATCCGTCGATAATAGATAAGAAAATGTTAGTTTTGTAAAATTAAAAACTCATTGTATAAATATAGAATTTAAGTAGATTCCTAAGCTATCGATCGATTCAAAAGTGAATGAATATAAAAATAAAATAATGTGCTTAATTGTTTTTAAGATTTTTTCAGGTAATCACGATCAAGGTTTGTCCATATTTATTAGTCTCTACTTATTTCTTTCTATATTTTTACGTTTTTAGTGTATAATTTATATTTTATGAAACATTCTTTATTGTCATTTTGCACAAGAAGGTAAATTTTACAAATGTGACGATGACGACGAGTCTGCGAAAAATGTTGCAGCTCTTGTTCCGCTGAATATTTGATGATTTCATCCGATTGAATTCATCGTTCCCGAACAAAATGCGAGGACGTACAGCGCGAAGACCACGACGAGGCACCGCGGTTTCGCGGTCATTTAAATTTTACGCTTTTGCAGTGGCGTTGTCAACGTTAAATCGCTGGTAAATCGAAAGAGCAACGATTTGGTTTGTCTCCGTTGCTGGAATACCAAATACACTGATTCAAATACGTAGCTCGCCGAGCAGGTACTATTCGGGTCACTTAATATATATATATATATATATATATATATACGCAAAACATTCATCAGCTCTCTACCACTACTACCATTCACTTATTCCCCCTGCGTTCAAACAGCAGCTCCATTCATTGCTTCGTCCTACCACAGCTAATTTATATACATATATAAAACAATGTCGTGTCTTGTCAAATGAGAGAAATTCGCCAATTCCAAGCACAAGCATTTTCTACATTTGCGAGGAAGGAAAAATAAGAGTCTAAGCGTCGTTTTATAAAAAGTAGATAATGCAAAGTCGTGATTATTGCATCAAACGAGGGAGCAGATAATTCATGGTGAGTGGTAAAATAAAGGGAATGGAGGAAAATTTGTTGGAAATCTTGGAAGAGGCTAGCGTGACGAGATATTGCTCGAACGAGTTATCATCCCGAAAGGACAGCAAAAGGGTGCGAAAATATCCGTGAGAGATCCAAGTAAGGCGATGTACGTGTCGGTGGCAGCAGCAGCAAACTTTAACGCGTTCTTCCATATCGGATTCCGAGACGTTTTAAGGGGCCTCCGCGTCGCGATCCTTTCCCGAGGGTCACGCAACGTCGTCGATCCCTACGAGTCCTGGCCCAGGCTTAAAATCACACCCTAACGCCCCAAAAATAACCTTTCAACCATCCGCCCGCGCGCGCGATGCATTCTTACAACCCCCTCCACTCCTCGACTTTCGTTATCCATCAGACAGCCGAGTTCATCGACCCCGAATTCCTCTCCATTATTCAACTTCCATTCTATTCGAGAATTGACTTTCTAAGGAATACTCCACATGCTCAATTATACCGAAACTTTTGACTGAGCGCTGTGCGCGCGAAATGGGCGAAGACTCGTGACTAATTAAACATCATCCCCTTTCTGCAAACATGCGATATGAATATATGCTGGCTCTAAAAGGGTACGTGTATGTGAGGGATAAATTTGAAGATGCATAAGCCGGGGAAGTGAAAAATATTCGGATTATAGTAAACGTTTGGTTAAAATGTAGTGGAAAGGCTCGATGGTGGTTTTTTGAATTTTTTTCAAGCAAAATTTAATAATTGACGAAAGGGGAATGGAAGAGTCGAGTCGGGGAGTTTAATTGTCGGCTCTATCGGTTAACGATCGTGAGTTTGCGAGGCTTATTATTGCTGCTGCATCGAGGATCGCTTAATTCGATCCGTCGTCGAGTCGAATGGGACGGTTTGTCTCGTGCAATTTGATCGAATCCTCATTACAGTAACGGGTCGAATGTTGCGGATAGACTTTAATGGCCACTCTCGTAAATCCAACATACGAGAGGATGCGCGTTTGATATATGCCAGCTGGTTGGCACATCGAGATATCAACCAGCCACCATGAATTTTCATAGTTCCATTCACCTATTCCTCAAATTTAACCCTCCTGGCTCCCAAAAACACTACCAAATTTCCTACAAACATACCCCTATGAATTCATCCCTCGACTTAAACTCCTCTGCCCAATTTCCATCATCCAAAATTCTGCCAAATTCTCGCGTGAAACTCTCCTCTATGTATTATATTGTAAACTATTTTAAAATTACTCGTCGTAACTCGTGTAAATTAAGAATGCTTGGATTATCGTTCGAGTTTGACGTTCTCGAGAATTTTCGATAAAACTTTACGTAGCGTAACTCGTATGGTCGGGAAAGTTTAGTGGAAGAAAAGTTAGAAAGCGTGTGTGTGCTCTGAATTGGAATTTAGTATTTTAAAGAATTTATTGGAAGAATAGGTAGTTTTTGCGGGATTTGTTAAGGTAGTAGTTTTATTGTTTCGAGAGAAAAAAGAAGAATGAGAGCGGTAGAGCTGGTGTCCTGCGTTTAATCCTAGTCGTTTTGCCAATCTATCCGGTGGTGCAACCTGCAAATCCGACTGCGAGCTTTTTGCACGCCAGTCATTCAACACTGTCACCGTTTTTTCTAACGCTCCGTAACAATGCTTCCTCACCCTTTACTGCGTGCAGCTTGCTATCGGAAAATCGCTATGGCGACCCGCGGGCTATTCGTCCCTTTTGCCAAAGTGGAAAAGGCAACCCCCTCTCCCCGATCCTAGTTGATCTCGATGGGCCACACTTTCAACGACCGTACACAGTTCCGCAAGGGATTGGAACAAAAAAAAAAAAAAAAAAAAAGAAAGAAAGAAAGAAGAAAAGAATCAGTGAACCTCGGTGATTCCTGATACGAGAGCTGCTCGAATACCGAGCACCCGAATTTTATGGAATCTTTGAATAAACGAGCAATCAGCCCCTTGCAATCTTATTTCGCAAAATGAAATAGTTTGGATCACCCAATGACCTATACTAACGATTTATAGCGAAGCTTGGCTCGAATATAGAAGATAGCTTGCAATAAAGTCACCAATGGTCAAAGAAAAATTTGCTCGTTTAATTAATCGAGTCGATCGAAGGGCACAGGTCAGGGGTGAGATTCCGTCTTTGGTCAATAAATTTGCTTCGGTTACAAAACCAACGGATACTTTCCTCATGTCCCAGGCTTCCTCCAAGATAAATTGCCTCCTATTGGAAATCCCCCGAATGAGGTCGAGCAGTTCGGATTAATCAACGATAAATTAACTTTGAATCACCATCGTGTCTCGATAAACGACGAATTTTATACTTTGCTAATTTTTCTCAATCATATCAGAGTGGTGTTTTCACGTTGAAGGTATATATTTGATATATATATATATAAATTGTTTATTTTCTATACACAAGTGGATCAATTTTTAAAGGTTGATTTTACGATGAGTTTGATGCGCCACCGAAGACTCGGTTCTTTTTTCGTACAATTGTGTATATATATGCACGTGTGCGTTTGATCAGCTTTTTAGAGACTTGTTGATCCTGATAAAGAAACGTGTCTTTTAACTGGAGATGTTCCACTTGATTCCGTAATGGTGTGTGCTTTGTGTAGAGGGCCTCGCTCCGAGCCTAAGGGACACGTTTGAATGTCGTTAAAATAAACGAGGAGCATCCGGTTAGGTGGGTCCTTCCTAACTATCCTCCTCCCCTTCGGCCTCCTCTTATTTATCCCTAATATCCTTCCATTTCCTCTTCCAAAACTCTCCCCCACACATTCCCTTCTCGCTTTACCTACACACGCTCTGGTGACAACGCTGTTCCAGCGACCAATAAATGGCTTGTAAGCGAACACTTACCATAAATTTCCATTGTTCACTCCAACTACTCCCCTATGGACATTATTAATATACATTTCAGCAATAACAATTTCATAATCAATAAACGCTGCCTTGCTCATCGTACAAATCTATAATCTGTAAAAATTATTCGAAAATAAACTGGAATTTTACTGTGATTTCCAGCGATTCGATCTGGCTCGATCGTATCAGCCGATAATACTGTTAAAATGATGGCCAAGTGTATGCAGGGTTGCGGTGAAAACAGATATGGAAGTTGATGTTTTATGGTACTTTGGAGCTTACGAGAAATCTACGAAAAGTAAAAGTTGATTGTAGATTTTTCAATTTGTTCCCCATGCATTTTCTTAATTGTTTTCGCTAATCTGCATCCGGATAGGAGGGATAAGAGCGCTCAAGGGATAATTGGTGAGTAAAGGAAGATTTAACGGGTGTGCTTAGTTTAACGAGGGTTTGGATATCGGGAAAAAATGGATAGAGGCTAGTCTGCTCGAGGAAGTCGACCTTGACTAATTCTGCGGGCGTTTCAGCCTTGCACAACTTGCGTACTCCTCGCTTTTTATTCTTTCCCAGAGCAGAGAACTCAATTCGATTAATTACGCGTGACTGACCTTCCTTTTAATTCGTGTCGCTATGTACGATCGATGAAACGAGAGTAAAAATAATCAATAATTTCCATTTAAATAGAATCATAGGAGTCCTGTATATAGCTCGTTTAGACTTTGAAATTTTCATTGTGTCGGTCACGCGTCGGAGTCTAGAGTTTTCTATTTTAACAGCTATCAGCATTTCTGTATCCCGACGTTTCCAGTTTGTCAGTAAGTCAAGCGAGGCTCCGCTGTAATGAGATTAGTTTTCCAAACGTAAGACACGAATGGCTCATGCTGAATCTCGCAGGGAGTCCCTGGGTATTCTCGAGGGTGGAAAATAAGAAGAAGTCAACGTGGGAGTAAAAGTTACCGGAAGTTAAAGCTTCTACTCGGAGCAGCTCCAATTTTCCTATATACATATGCAATATATATATATATATATATATATATATAAATGTATCGCAAGTCGAGCTGGAAAAATTTTAATAAGAGGGAAACCGAAGGGAAAATGGAAAAGTTTACATCGTTAAGTAGTTACGGACAATATTAGATCAGCCACGTCGCGCTTTCACCGCATTATTATTCGACCGTGCGTCGATTATCCAATTGATTTATTTCATCCGCTGATAGAAAAAGTAAATTTCAGTTTTGCGGGTCTGCACGAATCGTTCGATTAAACTAACGTGGTAGCGCGCGGTCTCCAAGGATGAGTCGATATTGTATAGTTCTGAATCGAGTCAATTAGGAGTAGAGAGAAATGTTGCGCAATTATTTTCAAATTCCAAATTTTCCAGAATAGCGACAAAGTAGAAACAGGCAATCAAGATCGGACAGCAAATTTAGCTTGCTCGAGCGACAATGCCAAATTATTGGTCTCGTCTGGTTTTCGTGGCAAAGTTCCAGCGCGTTCCAGCTTATGCGATACAGGAGTAATGACAGTTTTCAACTATAGACAGGCTGCTTCCCGGTAAATCGGACCTTTTCTACGCGCTTGCAACATCTCTCTCTCTCTCTCTCTCTCTCTCTCTCTCTCTCTCTCCGCAAATCAGCATGACCGTTAGATTTCTGTCCATATATATATACGTATAATTTTATTCGCGTGTTAATTAATCGTATTTTGGCAAAGCCGAATATAGCGAGTAATGAATGTACACGATCAAATGATTTACACGGCGATACAACGAATTTTACCAGCGAAGCGATTTACCCATAAATTCATCTTTTTGACAATTATCGATTTTTCAGATAAATTTCAATAAAAGGCCATTTTCAACTGCAGTGAAAATTCAGAGGGAAAAACAAATAGCATATATATATATATATATATATGTATATATATACATACATATATATCTTTGGAGATTTGGAACCGACAATGGAAAGCACTTAAAAGTGGCTGAAACGAGATTTGGTCGAAGAAGGAGTGTAAAAGTTTGAGGTAACTGGAGGAAGAAGTGACAAAAAAACTTTAATTCAATTACAGATAACTTTAACAGCATTTATTACCCAAGCATTTTTTTGGAGAAATAATTTTCACGGAGAAAGACTCTCGGGAGGGAAGGAAAAAAATAATACTATATAAACTTTAATCCCCTCGTTAAGAGAGGTCCTTGCGAGATATAATTAACCTGCATGAATTAAGAAAAAATTGTTAATTCGTGGTAGAAGCAATTAGGCTTTTAAAGCTCGAAATTATCGATGATAATTGAGTTTAGGGAAGGATTAACCGGGGAGAAATAAAGCGAGCGAGGCGCTTAGGAATGTGTTGGGGGTGAGAAATGAATTTACATGACGTTATCTTATATCACGCGACAGTTTAAACGTCAGCAGGTTCCCTTTATTGCAATTTGTTCTTCCAACGCCGTCATTCGACGCTCCATTTTACGCTGCTTCGTTGCACTTTGCACGCTCCAAAACGGCCAATTGCACGACGAACCTTCATCCAGGATATACTCGAAAATATACTCTCCCTTAGATTTCCTCGGGCATATTCTATGCCAAGATTCCTACCCAATGAAATAAACCTCTATTTTCTTCATTTTCTTTGCGGGAATCTGCGAATCTACCATACGTCAAAACGTCCAAATTGTTTTATCGGAGCAACCAAATTAAACATTTTAACACTGGAATATCTGCACCTTGCGTCGCACAATGCGATCTGCTTCACCTTCGAGGAAATCGGAGCAGTTTGGATTTAAGCTTCCGGCGAGATGGAGTACGTATGATTCATTTTTATTTATGATCAGTCACGTTCTCGTTAATATAGCCATTTCAACGTTTAATCACGATTAAAAATTTCCCGAGGGTCTAGGAGCTGCGAGACAACCAGGTTTGAGAAGTGTCTTACCGGGCTTGGAAAATGGCCAAAAGGTGATAACGCTGCACAAACTAAATGTCTTCTTATCGGATGAACCAATCAACGTGTTCAATAATTGTTTCCTGTAATAAACATTTTCCAACGACGAAGAATTATATTAAAATTGGAAAATGGCAAAATAATTTGCGAGAAAAGTTGATCAATTTATTTGCGTTGCAGCTGCAGTTTATTGGAGAGGAGGCTGATCAAAGACAATAATTTTGCCGCATTGCTGAAAATAATCGTGAAATGTAAAAACTATTAACGTCGAATGTAATATGCAAGTGTAATGTTATACATTACGTTTATACTAATATATATTGGTACTTGTGTGCTGTGTATATTGACAGGTTGCAAGAATCACGATAAATGAGATGAAATTATAGCGTTGCGCCGTTCTGCTATCTCTCGCTCGTGCCAATAAAACGTTATTACTCCTTTGTCCCAAGAGTAATTTCAAAACATTTCCCGTTTATATTGCGTTTCATCGAAATATTCATTTTACCGAAATTTATTTAAAGTCTCATTAGAAAAGGATATTCTTAACCCTTTAACCTGGAAATTAATCTAGCTTGGACAGTGTCGAAATAGATAATTTAAAAAAATTATTTGAACTTTCATAATACGCAATAAAATGAATATAAATTCCGCACTATAAACATTAATGTTCTTATGTACGCACACAACATTCTCGCAATCTGTAACGTGTGTAGCTCGTTATTGCCCGAGATGGCACTTGTACATCGTCACGAGCCACACACGTTATTCCCGGCCAAGGGGTTAAAATAATATAACCACATTTAAATAACGTGAAAATTCGCATAATATTAATAAGTGAGTAACGTTTCAGATTTCAGCTGCTCGTCGTTGCAATTAAAACTAAAGTCTTCTCTAGGCATTATACTCCATGATTGAATTATTGTTTAATTAAAACAGATAGGAGAAGTTGGCCGGGTCAAACGGAAACTAAACCGGAAATAGTCGCCTGCCAAAAACAGAATAATCTGGGGAATAATTAAAATTAGAAAAGATTCGCTTATTCTCTCGAAGGAAAAAACTTGCTAAATTAAAACTAATTGTTTCGCCCGGATGAATCGCGTAATGCTTTCTTCTTATTTAGCCGGATTATCGTTAGGAAAATGAGAGAATTGGATTTTTCGCGCTGTCTAATATTTTTTTATCATAAAAAGGAGTAACAAGTTTTTTAGTTATATAGTCACAGCTCTTTTGCATTCTGGATAACAAACAAGAGGTCGTAGGGTCCATTTTGTGCTTCAAGGTATATAACGAAGGGTTGTCACACAAGCTTCTCTCTCCCTCTCACCCACCAACCTTATCCCTCTGACTCCTTTTACCTCGGTTAAAAAAGAAAATCCAAAGCAAAAAGTTTGCCAGGCGAACGTCGATATAAAGCGTGGACGGTATTCAAATTTTGTTTGCACACGACGACGAAGGGACTTTGGAGTTTCTAGCTGGATGTTCTTGCGCTTTCTTATTTCCCCCCGACCGACGCAGCCCCTTCCATCCATTTCATCCTTCTTGGTCCTCGCTCGACCTTTCCCTCCCGGTCCTTTCCAACGGCCCGTCGTCGAGAAAACTTAAAAATTTTTCACGGTATTTCCCAGAAATAAGCGTTCACTGCACACGAACCACCTTACAACCAGCTAAAGAGAATTATTTTTAATCACCTTTAACCTTGGTTATGGAGCACGTGGCCGATAAAAGCAACCGAGCTTTACTGCACGTACAAACCAACACAACTCATGTATACAATATTACATTTTACACATATATATATATTTATACAAAATCACAGAAGAATATCGAACCACCGATAATAGAATTATCCAAATTGTACAAATGACAGATTGAATCAAGCAAGTTTTTATAGAGAGCTCCGACTGGCGAGAATTAATTAATCAAAGCTGCAAGAAAATTACACGGGAAAAGGGGCTGCTTTAAAATCGCGTATAGAACGCGATGCAAAGTTTTCCCGGGGAATATTGGCCAAGCAGCTCACGTTGTTTCGCAGTCTCGACGCTCCTAGCGTGGAATTTTGCAGCGGCGTGCGCGACGTGCAACGTGCGACGTCCGGGACGCGGACGTAAAAGCCTCGAAACTGGCCAGGAAGTCCCCAGGAATTACCGGGTATTTGTATTCAGCATAATATCGCGCTACTACTTTAAAGAAGTTTATCCCGTGAAAAGTGGCAGTGATAAATGTTGTCAGCCACCCCCTCCCCTTCACGCTCGTTTCGTTCCTCGTCGACGTTTTGTCACAGTTCATTATTCCACCGCACCGGGATTCGCAAACCATTTCGCCAATATTCCCCGTTATATTTATTACCAAACCGACAGCCTTTCTCATCCGCGACCAACTTTTTGCCAGCGAGGGAGAGAGAGAGAGAGAGAGAGAGAGAGATGATCGTTGGACGGAAATATCGTAATTAAAACACGTATGCTTTTGGTCGGTGAGCCCCGCAGTTCTCTCGTTTCTATTTTACACGAAATTCCTAATTGATTATTTCCAGCGACGTTTGATCGCGTTGTATTTATTTATCGGCTCCGCGTTGATTGGCGCACAACCCGCGGGACTATTCATAAGTATATACGAGCGTCGCGAGTGTTAGATTCAATGTTCGCTTGGATTCTAGAGCTTTCGCGATTCGGAGAGACTCGGGTGAATTCGCTATTCCTCGTTGTTATGGCGATGAGACACGTGTAAACTCTGAAAATGGTCAATTAACTTTTACACGGATGAGCGAGGAAGAGAGTCGTAATGATAAAATCGAAGCGACCCATCTTAACCATCGATCGATCGGTTCTCCAGGGATAATTGGTGGCCGTTCTAAAAATACATTTTCCACTCGCTCCATATTCATCGGCTAGCGAAGGTCAATTCAATCCTCGACCTGTGCCAGGATGGGAATAAGCTGCGGGGAGGAGGACCCAGCGAAGACCTCTCGCCGATGTGTTTGCCACCGCCTGGCAAAACTTGCATTTACGGATATAGGAGCTTGCGAAGCTCATTCGTATTCCTCCACGACTGGACTGCACGAACCTCGCTCCATATTTCCTTTTTCTCCAATCGGAAGGCAGTGTCTATATAAAAGTGGACAAACTGTGGGAGGAACGAGGAAAGGTCCCACACACACGCACGCAACGTGAAAACGAGAATATTTCAACGCGTGATATTTAAAAGTGTGTATTTATTTTACGAGGAATGTAATGGAGGGGGTAAAAAATTGAGAGAAAGCCATTAGTAAAACTGCTTTTTCTGCTATTTCCACTTAATCCGAGCTTTCGATCTACTTTGATGAGAATTTGGCCGGAGCGATTGGTAGACTCATAAGGAAACGATGCACTTGGAGTTTTTCAGTTTATATTGTATTTTTAATGCGAGTTGAAGCGTTGCTTGTCGCATAAACGTTTCGTTTTACGATTTCCAGAATGGAACGACAATCGGGTATCAATTCTCGTTTAATGACATCGGTAAATTCTGGTCCTGCGCGTTAAGACGCGGGGCGATACGGCAGTTCGATTTACACGCTTCGGTGCTGTTGGCAGAAGAGTGGATTGCCAGGAGGGAGAATAGTCGGAGAAGGGGATGGAACGAGAGAGAGAGGGAGAGAGAGGTAACCGACTAATTAATCGAGCTCCAATGAATTAACGTTCTCGCGAAGCTAAAAATTACTCCAACCAGTTCGATGAACTCGTACGATCTCTCTCCTAGATTCGTGATTTTCAGTAATGCAGTCAAACTCCTCTCAAAATATTTTCATCGATCTTCGTTAATCATCGGTGTATGCTTTTGTAGTTGGATAAAAGTAGCTGTATAAAAAATGCAATTTTATGTGGCTATTTTCGTGATAGGTAGAGCGATGGACAGTGTAAAGAATATCGACAAATATCTGTGTGATTTTCTTTTCGATTTTCCAGAAACGTAGATTGTTCTCTGTGATTCGTGTAGAGAGAGAGAGAGAGAGAGGGAGTGGGACGACCCTTGAAGCTGTCCCTCTCAAAGCTATTGTCTAGCCTAGCATCAATATCGATAGATTACGTCACCCACCCTCCTCTCTTTTACTTTGATTTATGATATTCGCAACAACGCGATAAGTGCCAGTGTACCAGCCTCGACAGAGGAACCAACTTTTTCACTTATTTACCCACGACTCTCTTAATTCTTTTTAAAGCAATTTCATATTTCTCTAGCAACATGCAATTAACTGTACGAGCAGACTCGTAAAGAAAATTCAAATTTTCTAGCTTTTATTTTAGACTATGGAAGATGGAACCCCATTTATTCGTAGGAAGGAATTTGAGAAGCAACAAACAGAACGAGTTAAATTTCGGTGATCGCTGGCAAAGCGAAGCTGAATTTCCAGTGTATAAGTCGCGATAAAAGTAATTCGGTGTGTTTCGGGGGTGTTTTTTAAGGGGTAGATTTTATCGAGAAGGATGAAGAAGGCCTGCGCCGTGTTTATCGCTGACTCGCGTGATAAACGTGACTATGATTAAAGGCATCTACCCAGATTTTCCAAATAAAACTCTTGTAAAATGGACCTACATTTTTTATAATGAATGTGTATTTAACACCGGTGCGATATGATAGCGCGTACGGAATAAAGTAACCCGATAGGCCGCTTATCCAAGCTTTATTCGCGTTAAATATTACGCGACTTGTTTTCGTCCTTACAAATCTCGTGATTTAGGAATTCTTTGAGTTTTAAGCGCAGGGAAATTCATTTTAATCTACGCCGGTAAGATTAGATTATATTGGATGCCTACGGCGAGTCTTGGTTAATCCTGTAGCTCTGTTATTATATATATATATAGCTGTATAAATGCCAAATATTCTTGTACACAGCTATATTTCAAGTACGAGTACTCAAAGCTGGTATATAAATTATAGTTTAGAATTCACTCGAGTTCTATAATACGATAGTTAAAGTAGGTATAATTGAGCAACATTCATAAGGTTATATATGTGTGTGGTAATGCACAAGAAATGCCAAGACACATCCAGAACTTATAATTAACTCGGTATCTCTCGTTTACGAGTGAGCCGAGCATAACATCAGTGATAAATGACGTCAATCAAACTCGAAGCATGTCTATGAAAAACTTGATAGCGAAAACTTGCCATCTTATATAAATTCTTTCTTAAAACATTTTCATTTCTCAAAGCTACCACAACGAATGGTCCACTAAATCTGCGTTAGAAACTTTTCCCCCATTTTATAGTCCGGTAATTATAAATAGTGGAGCAATAAAATCCCTCGAGGAAATTGCCACTGGCTGGCAAAACGTTTGTCATTGTAATGCACTGTAGGAAAGGGACAAACTTTTTATTTCAATTAGTTCGCAATGGACGTTAGAGACGAGTGACTAGCTCCAACTGTTGGACGATCGTGAACCAAAGTGTCGAAGAAATCTTTCGTCGATGGATGTGGGATAATTAATAAATCTCGTTCTACGTACGATCAATAACAATTTTTGCGAGATGCAAATCGGTACGGTGGGAGGTCGTTAAAAAGTCATCGACTCGTTTGGGGGAGGAGGATGATCGTTTCTCGCGGAGAAGCATGATCGGCCAGCACGTATTAACCCAACCTATCGTAACAGTTGGCGAAGAACTGCTTTGGCTCGTTTGGTGCAAAGGTAAAGGCTCGTTAAGAGCTTCACGATTCTGCACATGCGTGCCTACGCGGATCGTTACCAAAAATAAAAGAAATCCAGCTGTGCGCCGTTCAAAGCTCTCTTTCTCCGCTTTCCTCCCTCAAATTTCTCCCGAGGAAAATCGGAGAACCTTCGATTACAGCAGACTCTTATCTCTCGGCATATATATCGCGTTACAGTTTGCACGCAATGGACGTGACGCGTTACGTCGACGACGGGAATCCTAAGGGACGAGGGAAGCTCTCGCGCAACACGAATTTCGACCCCATCCTGCAGAAAGGGACAGAAACGCATTGACCCAAAAAGGGAGCCAACTGGGGAAATGCAATCTTCTGGCCACCCTCGCGGAAGGAGATAATTTACATCGTGCTGCCTAAATAATCAAAGCTATGTATACGTACCACCACAACCCTTCCTTTCTTTTCCTCCCAAAATCATCATCGCACTCTGCGTATAATAATATTCCGACCGATTACCCCAAATCGCACGCAGGAATCACCTTGAATCGTATTATTCATCTGGCACTAATACGGAGAGTCGGGAATATAGACGAGTTTTGCTGAAAAATACGAGGAAAATTATTTCCATCGAGCGGGGGTGAAGAGAGAAACTAAATAAAAAGATCGCGTGACCACGCAACAGCTAACTCGTCGCTATTTTACACGAGCTTGCACGAGGTTAAGTCGAGTGTTCACGAAGCCGCAGAATAGGGGCTTTAGTCGCATCCGGTAAATAGCGGAAATAATCGAGTAAATTCTTCGAGTGAATCAAATCGATCGATTTGCAACATTGTCGAGTCGTTTTAAATATTATACGCGCGGGTATGGAGGTCCTTCGTAGGAAATAAGTTTAGCTAGGAGAGGCAGTAAATCTGGCCTAACATGGGTCAACGCAAATGCCACATTCGTTTTCCTAAATACGTACACGGGACGAGCTGAGAAAACGCGATCCCGTTTTGCTAGATCTAGGAAAAGCCTGGCTTACCCATGGGACTACCGAGTAACTTTCTTTTTATTTCCTGTGTCCTCCTCATCATACTCTCCATCCCCTGTCATGTTTCCCCACTTCTTACATCTTTTCCCAGCTTTCTATATTCCACCGCTTTCTTCTTTTTCCCTCTCTCTCTCTCTCGTACACTTTGCAGACCATCAATATTTCTCCCCTTTTTCCTCCATTTCCTATCTTGACATTTCCATCGTTCCGCTTCTTCCTTTTCGTCCTCGGTATGCTATATATATATAGATATCCGTGCACGCCTCGTTTCTTTCCATTTGACAATTTTCTAACTTTTAGCACTCCTTGTTCCTTCGATTCACCTTTTCTCCCTTTTCTATATACTCCGTCTCTCTCTCTCTCTCTCTCTCTCTCTCCTTTGGCGATTCTCCTCCAGCTTCCCACTCCCAACACGCACGTTGTCCCGCTCTTTCCCTTGGAGCTCTCCTCTCTCTTTTCCCTACCGGAAAATCAATATGGAGTGCGGTTTACTCGACGTGGTAGCAGCCCGCGTGTTTCTCGTACGTCGCGCGTTACAACTTAGCTCAGACTCGTTTCTCCGTCAGTGCCACGCCAACACCGGGAATATTGTCTGTTCGAGCACGTGCTCGGCCTTCTCGCGTGACCAAGGTACAAAATGTAAAAAAAAGTGCTGGTATTATAATAACAATTATAAAAGAACACCGATGAAAAACGTTGAATCACCAAATTCTCGAGGTCTTAGATTTCCCCTGCGATCGAATTAATTTTATACTTCAACTATATAGGAACGACTCTATTTTACTTGGAGAACATCATGACTTTTTTAAGGACGCGATTCGCTATTTTATATCTCAAGGTCGATTCAGGCTTAAAGGGGGTAAATGACTCGCGTCTCGCTCGGTTCCTCGTAACATACCCTCCAAGGCTTATTTGTCCTCTCGTAAAAATCGCCCCTGTTCAATAGCCCCGAGTTATTTCTCCTCCCTGTGAGCCTCATGGAGATTCGTAGAAAATGGAGAACCTTGCGAACAGTCCCATTCAAAATGTACGATATTACACGCTGTACGTATAGAGAGACGAACCTTGCCAGATTTGCCAAAGATTTATCTAAAGTTGGTTCGGCGGAAATTCAGTTGAGTGATAGTAGTAGTGGTGGAGCAGGGTAAGGTAGGAAAGAAAAAATATGGCGGCTTTAATATTTTACGATCATCTCGGGTTTAATAAATATCGTTAGATGTAATACAGTATGGAAGAGTGTTCTTTTCATCTTATACATCAACCTCCGCTTCGAAAGCTATTACAGAGTTATTCGGAATGCTCGTTCACCGTGCTATCTAAATATTGTACTTAACGAATATAAAAATCGCGTTTCTGCCTCGAGTACAAAATAAACCTCGGACCGAGCGTAGAGTTCCCCTCTTATTCCTGTGGTCGAGAGCGTGGTCGATCGAGATCGAAGGATAAATTTCGGAAGGATCCAGCGGAAATCGCTCGACTCAAAAGCCGTCGATGTACCGGCAGTTTGTCGCAGGATTAAAATTGCCCGGTTAACTATATACTTGAGTGGAGAGAAAAAAAATGCAGAGTATACGTGTGTGTCGCGTAATTTGTGATGATGGCCGCGCGATATATCGATCGCGCGACAAGTATGAAATTGCGTGCACTCGCGGGCGTTGCGAAATTGAGTTTACCGGAGAAGATGAAGACTCGACAGACAGTGTGGAGAATTCATTCGCGTAAAAAGGGAGGGAGATGCTAGACTATAGGCTAACAAACAACTCATTTTTCTTACTCTCTTAATCCGTTGGTTCTTCCGATATCGGATCCCCGGAGAAATTATCTACGAGACGGAAAAATTAAAGTTCAACCGGACAATGCTGGTATACACACATATATATCTCTCTGTGCGAACAAACAATTCGCGAAATACAGAAAAATTCCTTGACTCTCGTTTGAAGCGAAAGTTTTGATTTTCCAACTTTCCCGCGATCCTTATGCGTGTGTTTGCATTTAAATGTGACTTTAAATTACGAAATTATTGCGACAAAGCGAGTCCGGCAAACGCAATTAGAGTGATGGTTATGTAAAGTAATATTACGGCGAGATCCAATATTAGAATATTTTTCTCAACTGACTTTAAATGGTTAAATTATCACCGCAGCTTGCTCGAGCATCGAGGAATAATTAAAACTACTAAAATTTGTTAAAGTTGTCTCGTCATTGGGCGTTTCAAGCGCAGGATCATTCGACCCATTATAGGATTCCACCACCAAGACGTTTGAGCCTTATGAACACATGGAGTAGTCGCTTTATTCTCAAGCTGGCTCGCGAGAGAAATAGCGTAGGACGGCGAGAGTGCCAAGTTTTACAACGTGTTGTCTCATTTTTCTTTAATATCCTAATGGGGAGGGCACGAAGAGCGCAGGGGAAAATATTTTTTCAGTAAAATAGAGTTGATTTAGGATCGATCTTAACGAAATTGTAATACGCGCCACGAGCTAACAGACCTTCGCTGATGTTTATCGAAATAGCTAGGTAAATAGAATTTTTAAATTTCATCCATTATTCATATTTTTTACGCTCCACGATAAATACTCCGCTTGAAAACATCTGTACTTCCGCATGCACGAACTTTTCCACTGAAATAACCAATCAATTTTGTGTCACTAACCGCGGCTGATTCTCTCTTTCAAAAGATTTTTTTATATTTCATTTACAAGGAGAATGGGCAGCTTTTTTCAATTGTCTCGCTACAGGAATGCCGATTAAAATGTATTTTTCGCCCATCGTCGATTCTGTCTTACGTTCTTAACGATTGCAAACCCCCGTTTTGCTATTGAATTACATAGTGATAAAGGGAAATAGGTCAGCGTTTATCCAGTGATTATCATTGTATTTCGTTGACTTTTATAAGCTCTTCGAATAAATATAATATTTTCAGCGTCGTGAATAGGCAATCAGCACGAATTTGTTGAGAATAATTAACTGTCTCTGCTCTCGATCGTGTAATTGAATATTCAGCTATATACAAGAGTGGAGAAAGAAAGTCTGAAGAGCATCCTAGATAATAGGATTTCGTATACATTTCCGAAGGAAGGAAACATATATTACAATGATACGGGCAACTCGGTGAAAGAGTCGAAATGATGAGATATCTATCAATGTTTGATAAGAGCCGAGGGGTCTTAGTAGATAAGACCAAGTGGAAAAATATAAGCTCGTATAAAGAAGGTTGTTTCGAATGCTTCGGAGAGAGAGAGAGAGAGAGAGAGGGAAAGAAAGTGGAGAAAAAGCGTTTCCCAGGGGCTCCCGGTGGACAAGCTACACGGTTGAGGCATGCGCGTTAGTTTGTAGGGTCGAAGGAGGGTGTGGGGGGTGAATAGGGGTTGGTGCGGGCTACGGGGTTGATCGTCGAAGTGTTCAGGGCGGCGACGCGGGTGTCGAGGGGAGAGGGGAGGTGGTTTGGCCAGGTATCCCAGGGGTAGTGGTGGTGGTGGATGTAGGAGCGGTGGTGGGGGGTGGTGAGGGATGATGGGAGGGGAAGGCTAGGTTAGTAGCAGAGGTACACGTTGTGCCAGCCGGCAGTAGCGAGAGCCGTGCTTAACACGGCCTACACGGCCCGTGCGTGGGTCAGGCTTCTCCCACTTTTATTGCTTAATCCTGCAGGATAATCGCGAGTCCTGCAGGAGAGAACATCCGAGAACCACCGGATTCCACTGGAATTTACTCCCTGTGGATTTATAATACCAATATCGAGGTTCTTTTTCCTACTTTTCCTCCATCATTCGCGAGCCTCCGGTCTCTCTCTCTCTCTCTCTCTCTCTCTCTCTCTCTCTCTCTCCTCTCTCAGCATCCCTTCCTTTCTCTCCGCTCCCTCTGCGTCCTCTCTCTCTCTCTCTCTCTTCTCCACCATCTTCAAATCCTGCAACACAACCCAAGCGTCTTCGCATCGCATCCCTCGCTTCCTTTCACACTTTTTCACCTACACACAATCTTTCTCTCGTCTCCTTATCATATCATCGTCATCGTCATCATCGTCATCGATACCTCAAAGTACGAAAAAGTGTGAAAGTCGAATGGTGTAAACGTAAAAAATATAGATATCGTCCGATCCATCCGGAGCCTCTTGAAAATCTACTCTCCCGAGCTTTTCCCAATCGCAGTGCTAGTGCCTGGCTATTTGCAGCTTTCACTACTGGATTTTCCCGGCGTCTCATCGTTTCTCCCGAAAAGCCATCTTCTCTTCTTCAGCATCGTCTTCTTCTTCTTCTTCTTGTGGATAGCCGCGTAAAGTGTGTTTCACCTGTGTTTCTGGGATATTCAGTGGTGAAGGTTGATCAAGTGAGGGAAAGAGTGCGATTTTCGCTGGCGGAGAGGTCAATGACGTTGAGAGTCTCGAGTTCGCGTCGGTTTCGGTGTTATCGACGTTCCGCCGGCTAAAAGGAGAGGCTCCGAGTGCGCGTGGCGCCTGGCGTCTCGAAAAAATCATAATTAACCCCAAGTCCAATTATACCTGGTGACCTCGCTGCTCTATAACTCATGATTAACAACGGCCGAGAGAGCTTTGGCCCAGAAAGCCCTTGGGCCACCGATATATGACTACTTAGCTTTGTTTGCCTTGGCCTGCAGTAATACGTACCTTTGACACTACCACACAATTTCTTGCTCGCGCCATGTAATACATTTATTATTCAAAACTCGTTTACACGTTGCTCGATCGCTTAATCTTTCGCGAATAATTGAAACTCTATTTTCTTTCTGTGTATTGTTTTAGCTTTGAACGGCGTATATACGTGCACGTAGAGGAGACTCGTGGAAAAGGGAAAGGTCTGACAGAAGTTGCAGGAGAATTTAACGTAAATTTCATTGTAGAAAAAAACGTTTTGCTTGCTTGAAATATAATTTATCCGACCTTCGTACAAAAGTGACAGGAACGAAGAAGAGTAGAAGCCAGACAATTAATTTTCATACAACAAACGTGACTAGTGCTTAAAACTGCTCTCTCTCTCTCTCTCTCTCTCTCTCTCTCTCGTAGTAGCTTTGAACAATAAATTTACGTGCGTAATATAAATCCATAAGCTCCTTTTACCATTCATACTGTGTTGCGTTTGTTGTAGGACAGAAACTTTTAGATTCAATGAGCACAATGCTTTCAATTGGAGAAGTTTTCCCAGTGCGAGCTTGCCAGACGTACAAGCCCTAGAATTTCCAACGAGTAATCTTTATATATGTGTAGAACGAATCGAAATAGTTATTATTACCGACAAATTTTCGCCTTGTATAAACTAGTCGCAATTTACGTTCGCCTCATGTGTAACAACTTGTATATTAGATAGTTAAAAAGCACTTTGCTGAATAATAAGGTAGAAATTCGTAATAGAGAGGATTTTTATGAAAATTCATTATTCGTGATTAGCATTTAATTTTAATGTAGTTAGAGTGCGTTATTAGTTTGGCTGAAACTATAGTATATAAAAAGGATTTATCAATTAGGAAAGTACTAAATTGAAAAATGTTTTTCTCATTCACTTTAGCCATTGATTCATATTTATGATATTCATGGGATAATATTTGTTGCTCCACTACAGGAGCTTGCAAGCTCAATGGGCACGTTGCTTTGTTGCACGACAAGTTTTCCAGCCAAAAACTTGGCGCACCTCCAGCTTATATCGATTCTCTCGTGAAATACTTTCGGTTAAATAATTTCTTTATAACTGTCCATGGAATATTTGCGAATTATCGGAGTTTTCATTATATTCCCTCTATATATATATATATATATATATACACACACATTTATAGATTTAACTGTGAAATTCGGATCTCGCCAATAAGTTATTTTTGCATTACGCGTACATGCTAACTTTTACGGTGCTGCGGGGCTTAAAGCGAGTCAGCTTTAAAGCAATAATTAATCGAGTGGAGTAGGGGTAAAGGGGTGTAGAGAAGGGGGAGGAAGAGGAGGAGGATCGATCGAGCAGCCCGAGCTTTTGGGATCAAATCGAATGTAGACGTTTGATAGAAAAAATTGCCAATAACTAAGCTTTCTAGGCATCAGGGTGTTAAATGCTTCCACTTTTTCACATATATAATTGTCTCTCTCTCTCTCTCTCTGTTACATATACTACTCATACGTATAGCTTCTATGGAAACCTCTTAATTCTCCACGAGGGAAATTAGGGATGAAAAGGCTGTTGAGAAATTTCTATTTGTTTAGCAACGCGTTCAATGAATTCGACGTCGGGATAAATAAAAATTGCAATTTTTTGGTCGAAAGAGAGAGAAGCTCGACTAATTCCTCTGGTATAAATTATTCGTGATTTTTTTACTCGATCTTTATCCACGAGCAGTTGAAAAATATACTTGGAAGGCAAAAGTAGCGATCGTAGCTGATAGTTCCTGGAAATGGCTTCTTGCGAAGGTGGACGAGTGTGGCGTGTGCAAATCGCATTTGGAATAAACTTTAAAAAAATAAAATGCAATCTTCGATAAAATAGTTTATAATTTGCACAATTATTCCATGAAAAGTTTCCTTCGCGCGCGTTACACGGAAATACACAGAAACAAATAAAATCGATAGGCGTATTGAAGCGTGAATTATTATACCGACAAATATAATGAACAATTCAATCCGGATATTCCGATGGAAAATATGTGAAAAGTCACTGAAGGAAGCAACTTTTTGCAAATATTTTCAGTGCGATTTATTTACGGTATACGGAGTATACATAAAGGATATAATAATTTATAATTCAACTTTATATATCGTAACGCAATTCAGGCACGTAAAATTAATAATATCGAGAGAGATTCGTCGCGTGGATTATTTTAAAAGTAGCGAATTTCTTTTAAAGAGAAGTTTCGCAAGTTTTTTTTTGCATATAATGTTAGGGACGTGAGATATTCGAATCATTTTCCTCGAGCACGTAATAATTTTGTTTCCATAACGGGTGCTTCGGGGTCGCGCGAACGGTTACTAGCTGCTTTTTGGCATAAAAGAGTAGCTCTGACGTGTAAATAGATTCTGGCCTCGTGCGTGTTGGCATAAACCTGGGAGATCGTCGACACGAATCATGTCGTTTGACCGGCGCGACGCTGCGAAAAAGATTCTCGCGAGAAATGTTCGCCGTGCCATCGTCTTATTGTGTCTTAGCCCCATATCGCGTTATTGCCCTTTTATAAGCTCCTATGTCTTCGTTAAAGCAACAATATCACTCTAATTCGCTCCGAAATTGGAAGCTGGCTCAAACCTCTGAAGGACCGCTTGGCTTTTACTGAATTTTTATCACTAGAAAATCTTTATTACTAAATTATCGAGTTTAATTGCATGCAAAATTAAAAACAGACTCGAGATCCCGATCAAATATACCTTGAATTTTGTCAAGGCATATATCGGTTGTTCAATAAGATTGTAGATGATATTTGAATAAAATGAATTAAAGCATCGTTTTATAGCGTGCGTGGTAGACTCGAAGGCCGTTTCGATAAGAAAAATCTTCGCGTATCTAACGTTTATATATAGTTGGAAGGTTATAGAGAGATGTGCAGAGGATATAGTGATTTCTGCACGCAATTTGCAGATCGGTCGGAGGTTAAAGGACTTCTCTACAAAAGTTACTCGGGCACTCCTGAAATGTCTTCTTAATGAGGCCAATTCGAAACGCAAACTTGGCTGAAATATTAAAGTGCATCAGTGATCCGCGACACGGTTGGATATTCCAACGTCGGCTTAAACTTCCCTGCGCGCGCGTGTTATTACCAGACTAAAAAAAAACTATGCTGCAACTTCTGACAATCTTTTTGTTTTCTTACTCGTCCCTCCAAGCCACCCGCTGCGTTTATAACTAAGGGCGCGTGTTAAGAAAAGTCATTATTGCACGTAGAAAACTTCGCACAGCCCACTTTTCGCATTTCATTTCGTTCCATTCGTTTTACTTCCTCAACGAGTTCGACAACCTTTCCGGATTTCATTAGTTCGCTCAAATTAACAAATGATTTACGTTGCTATTTATATTATTCGCACACGAACCGTTCAGCACGACTACGGGTGTACCTCACCCATCTCGAGGAGCTTTAGTGATGTGTTATAATAAGTGTGAAAAAAATTCTAGAGCTTCGCTGGAGAATACAAGGAGGAGCGTGGGATTTGCAAGTGTGTTGAAAAGTGTTTAGAAATTTGCTTGGAATTAAGAGAGGTCGATGGACCGTTGCGAGTGCGAGGGGAAGGATCGAGAATAATTTTGGATACATGCTTATTCCCATAGTTGTCAGGTTTCATCGATGTACGTTGAAGAGAGCAGAAGGATGAAAGTGTGGGAATTGGTGAAAGTGAGAAAGAGAATGGATATGGAGAAAGGAAATGAGATTGAATATAAGGAATACGGTGTGTGACTGGCTAAAGCTTCCCAGGAATTGTAAAGCCGGCACCGGCTTTTCTGTGATGAAATATTCTCATTTCGCATGGTGGAATTCAAATCGCTTTATCATTCACGTTCGATGTTTCCATAAGAAAAATTTTAACCTCTGCAACATCCATAAATATGTGTAATAAAAATCTCTAAGCAGTATAAATATATAATACCTATATGATATATCGGTGTTTACGTGTACAAAACTCACAAAGGAATAAGAATTCTATTGATAAGGAGAAAGGAGAGATATAACGTGCGAACTTTGCTCGACCAAACGAATTCTGTCAATTACTATTCATTATTGAAGTTGAAGCTTCGACGTTCAATTATCGTAGATATATTTAAGCTTGTCTCTTGTTACTCGAAGAAATTCTACCTCTCTTGGACAAATTACCGACAACGATACGAGTGAAGCGGCCTAAAATGTACCTTCTTAGTGCAAGTACAGCTACAGCTCGGGTTCCCCTCAACCTGACAGCTCAGCTTGTACCTGCCTTTATCCATCGTCGAGTCATTTGAGACTGTTATCTTTCGCGGTGCCTACACAAGGTAAGATTAACCAGGGGAAGCAATTATTATACCTGGGTCGTTCATTCAACAGTTTCCATGGTTATTTCGTAAAAACATTTTGCCCTCTTTGTTTAACAAATAAAACGCTGCAATTAAAATCCCCTTTCTCGGCCTTTTTTTAATAGTCTTGGTGTTGTTATTATATTTTATGCGGTAAAATTAAATAGTTTTTTTTTAAATATATATATATATATATATATATATATATATATAGCATTGTGTAGGAAGTAAGTTTTTATTCGAATCATTTAGGTTTGTAGCTAACCCCAACGAAGAGAAATCAATAAATTTAAACTACTTATCTAGCACGAGAGTAGAGTAATCCTCATAAAAATGACAAATTCTACTTCACCTCTCAGGTGTACTGGTTTTTTATAGCGCTCGTTTAAATGGCAAAATCCGTGAGTTCTCCCGACTCGCTTTTATGGACTGAAAGTGTAACAAAGCCAAATACGTGGTCGATTATTGCACGTAGGACACAATGCTCTCACAACGTATTTAAATCTTTTCATGTTTCTTCTTTTCACAACGATTAAATTGCAGTTTTACATGGAATTTTCTATATTGAGTTATATGGCTCGTTTTAACATTTATCGATTGCATCAATTTTAGCATAAAATTTTCCTCTCCCTTTTGCACTCGCTCACTCGATTCTTATTACGTTTGCTACATTCATCTCTTACATTAATTTTCTTCAATTCGACTATTTCCGGGCCATCGTCCACTCAGCCAGCTTGAATAATTTAATTGACGTTTCGAATCTAGCTTTTCCGTGTATAGAGATTCCAAGTTTCGCGAGTTAACTTTCTACGTAAATTAAGCAAAACCATGGTACAGAGAACAGCCCTGATGTCGAGGCTGCGTTTGCATGGTAAAAGTTGGAAAGAATTGTCGAAGATTGTCTGTGCGTATTATATCGCACCAGCCCCTTTAATAATTATCAATCTCTCGATTTCACTTTTGCCGTGTAGCAAACATTCTGAATTAGCGTCTCGAAAGCTCACCCGAAGCATCGGATTAATTCTTAATGAAAGGCTTTGCCATTACTCATTATCCTAATTAAATTTATACATTTAATCATCGCACAAGTGAACCTGGCATTCGGTCGTATTATTTAAACTTTCGAGCTCCAACATATTTTCATCAGCAATTAAACGAGACTCTAGCATAAACTCGCGAATAAATTTGACTAAAAGAAGCACGTAGCAATTAACTAGTGACACATTAACGCATATAAAAAAGAGAACACTGGAAAACAAAGTTGAATGGAGCAATTTAATAGATGTAACGCGTGTATGCGGCAGATTCGATAAATCAACAGGGCAAATAACAGGTTCGGCTAATTAATTCTTCAGTCTCTGTGGTGGTGTATATATAGGGAGAGATTTTAGAATTCCATTCATTGTTTCCAGTCTTTTGTTTCTGTACTTCTCTTTCTTCGTGGTTGATCAGGCTGGACTAAGGAAGGGACCGGATTTGGGTGATATTTGCGTAGGGTATTGCGACCGTGAGCCCATTAGAGATTCGTCGACTAGATCTATGTATGCCGAAAAAGTGGTGGGACGTGCGAGTCGTGCCAAGACACTTGTTGACACATTCGCTCCGTATGCAACTCTCTGCCATTTTCCACTTGCTGCCTTCCACGCTTTCTTAACTTTTATCTCTTTAACAAAGCCTCCCTTGAATCACAAATAAGCCACACCTTTCACCTTGCAATATACTCTTTTACAGTTACATCGTATTTAATAAAATTAATAAATTATCATGCAAAATTAATTTTCGCTAAATTCAACCGGAAAATTTTCAATTTGTACCATTGAATTATTAAAAAGAATTCGTTTGCAGAAAGTAAGGGATGGATAAGTGATTGAAAAAGTTATTTAGAGAAAAGTTGTTGAAATTTTGGGATATGTTTGTGAATGGCTTTTCGAGACTTGGCAAACTTAAATTACTCTTTTTATTCATCGTGGCCAGGTTGCTCGTGGTTGAAAGAAGTGTCTCGTAGGACTGTATTCGCGTTGAACGAAGGGATTATAGTTGGCTAGGTGCCAATGCCCTCTCTCCCTCTCTCTCTCTCTCTCTCTCGAATTACCAAGACGATAAGAGAGCAGACATGCACTGAATTTCTAAAGTGAATCACTGAAATCAACATCTTTGATCATCCTAAACCAGTCCACAGTTCGTTACTCGGCAAATTTCTCTCGTTGACGCATTCAATCCGTCTCACTCTTAAACAAACTGTCTTTCATCAATTACACACAATGCCTGCAAATTATTGCAATTTCGGATTAATTAGCATTTCCACTTTAAGCGACTGGTAATTCCCCATTACTGAACGTTATATTTAATTTGCTTCTCTACCCTTGTCCCTTATTCTTAAGAAAATTCTCCAACCAATCCTCTCATCTATTTTTTAAACATATTATTTCTTTTGAGTATCGTCGTCGTGGGCGAACGTTTTTCGTTTATAGACTAGGACGCATTAATCAGCATTGGCACGATATATACAGGGTGTCCCACGAACGATTGTCTCATGCCAATAATACTATCGGATAGGGCACAAAAATCTAAGCAAAAATGTTGTAAGAACTTTTTTCTTAGCACCGTTGATTAAAAAGTTATTTGCAATTAAAGATTATCGATTACAGTAGTCCTTCTTTAAGAGGAAGATTGTTTTGGTCGCATTATAAGGTCAGACCAAAAATGCTAAGATTCTGTGAATTAGAATACTAAGAAATAAACAAAGTCAAACATCCACTTGAGCCTGTTCAAGTGGTTCAAGGCCGATCAGCTGTTTCGAGTGCGAGCGCCAAAAAACAATCAAAACATAAACACACCATAGGCTCAAGTAGATGTTTGGCTTTGTGTTTTTCTTGGTATTCTAATTCGCAGAATCTTAGTATTTTGGCTTTATAGCGCGACCAAAACAATCTTCCTCTTTAAGAAAGGAACTACTATAATCGACAATCTTTAATTGTAAATAACTTTTTACCCAAAAGTGCTAGCAAAAAAACATTTTAAACTTTTTTGCTTAGATTTTTGTCCCCTATCCGATGGTATTGGCATGGCCATCGTTCGTGAGGTACCCTGTATATATATACGTGTATATGAGAGAGAAGTTTAAGCAGCTTTGAGGATTTACGATCGATTATAGCGTGCTAACTCGAGCCATAAAACGATCGAGATGATCCGCGAGATCGTTTTAAGCGAGATATACTAAAACGAACTGTAATGGTCAAATGACGCAATCCTTATTACCTTTGGAGAGCTTTGGATGCATCCGAAATCCAAGGACGGATAAGCAGAGTAAGCGTAAAATTCTTTGCACCGAGCTTGGATATTTCGGGTCATCAAGTTTTATCTCATGGAGATTCATGAGAGTGACCCTCGCTGTAGAAAGCTCTCGTCAAGCAGCTTATCGTCATTTTTTTTTCAGTAAGATGGAACTAAGAAATATTAAATTTACACGATACTTATCGATGGAAATATTTGAAGAAGAGCGGAAATTTTCAGGAGTAACGATCAGCGTGTTCTCTCGATGCTGTCGAATATCATTCATACTTGTTCATTGTCGAACGAAGCATCCAGCGAGCGAAGATTCAACGTGGGAAAAGAGTGATATCGTTTGTTTGATCGAAATAAAACGTCTAGTCCATAGTTACGGGATGAAAATGGCTGAGACCAGTTAACGCTGTCTAACCCCAGGAAGTACATTCAGTAGTTATAGTACTCGACTCTAATTAAACCGCCAATTGAATTAGGCGTGATCCGGATCTGAGAGATTCAATTGTAACTTTGTTTATGGCTTCCTGCCAGATGGAAAACCACGGACGATACATATATATATATATATATATATATATATGGCATTAGTTACACGAACTAGAAGAGCAGAAATTAGTTCAGTTACACGATTACTCGTCAAGTATATAGATGGTAATTGTGTTTGAGTTTTGCAAAAAATTATTTGGCCTGAAACAATGCGAAGTTGGTGTATGTACGAGGTTAGGGATAATTTGTTTGAGACGATGCAATATTTGTTTATGGTGTAAGGGTCTGGGAGAGGTTGTAAAGCGGAAGGAGATTAACGAGTCCTTGGTCATATTTACAGAGAGAGAGAGAGAGAGAGAGAGAGAGAGAGGAAGATTCTCCTTTTATTCGCGAGTTTGTGCCGATATGTTGAAAGTGCAATTGCAGGAGATCTGACCTCGTGCTTTAAATATTTGCAATCGATGCGGTCCACGAGTCGTTGACTCCTCTTCTGCTGCTCGACCCATCCCCCCCCCCTCTTCCCTCTTCTTCACTCGCTCGCAGCTTCCAGCTTGCCAACTTCCCGGCAACCCCTTCAACTTCGATCTTCGCTTCAGAAAACTCCTCTTCTGACGTCAGCCGAGATTTTTCCAACAAAACCTGGCCTCCCTTTACTCCCGCACACTCGAAAACCCATTGTCCAGCTCCTTTCATCCGCTAAACGTTGCACAGCCTTGATTAATTCTTCGGGATAATAATCCAAGCGCGTTAATCATTTATTAAACTCGATCAACGTATTATTATGCTTCTCTCAAAGATAATGTAGTTTGCAATTTTTGTAACCTTATTGTCCAATTTGCCACGTGCAATTTTCTCTCTTTTCGACTAACAAACCTATAATCATGATTTTTCCCATGCTCCTCTTCCACCGACTTTTTTCCGTGCTTTGTCATTTCTCTTCCTTTCCCATTTTTTGTGACAATGATATAACGTGGAAGCTAGCTACGAGATCAAAGCGACCCCCCGCGGCTACAATGTGCGCATGTTCGCGAGCCTCGCTGGATCATATCGTTATCCCGTTCCCCGAGTCTCCCTGTGAATATGTTTCAAATGTGACTACCGTATTACTCTGCGAGAGCGGTCGCTGCGCTCCGGAGCAGTAAAATCCACCAAGAACAGCGTTTTTACCGTGAAAAAGACTGTTTATCGCGAAGATCCGGTAATTGGTCGAAGCTAGCGAGGGTTATCGGAAGCTCAACGGGGGAGAAATTAGGGATGGATGTCGCGAGAGACAAAAGTAACGCTCGATAAAATTTCCCACTTGGACCTGTGTGTTATTCCGCTGGAAAGTTTGTGGAAATTCGGAAGCACACAGCGTCGAGTTTCGCAATGTTCGACGTACATTCCCAAAGTCCCAGCTAAATGGAGATTAATCCGTCCAGAAAATGGAGAGATTCGTACATGTGAGAGAACTTTCCATTACTCCGACACACTTCCATCCTCTACTTTATACTCTCCTCTTTACTCGTAAAAAAAAAAGAGGTCTCCGATCAAAAGTTTTCGTCGGACGTGTTTCCTGTACCGGATTCGCACCCAGCATCAGCTTTTCGGTCTTATTTTTTCACGGCATAAATTGTGGGATCCGATCCAGCGTGGAAATCGTTCCGCGTCAACGTGTAATAAAGACGCGGATGAACGGGAAGCCCGGACTAACGCGTTCTCGTCCCTGACGAAAAAAGGAAGGTAGAGTAATCCTTGGAGGCTAATCGGAAGTGCTCGACATATTTCCAGCGTGCTTTTTATTTCCGCAAACTGCATTTCACGAAGATGCTGTGATTTATATCACCTGTACTCTTCCTCTGCGTAAATTTTTTCTTTTACATCTCAGCGACTCGACTGGAGACGATTTCTCATCTTCGATCGTTAAACTCGTCGCTCGACGCTTCTAAAAAGCTCTCGCAGCCTCGATTCCTTCCATTCGGGGAGACCCTCCGAAGAAATTGCAAATTTTATACACGCTGGATTTTTATATCGGACCATAAACGTTTCACTTGGATTCCTATATATAAGATTATTTTCGCCTTCCATTTTGCGTCTTGAGTATTTTTTTTTCTTTACGACTAAGTAAAAGGTTGAACGCGCGCGTTGAGACGACGGACCGCGCCGTCTCTTCTTCGGAGAGTGCACGAGGATCAGCAGCAGCTGTTTGGGAAGCGAGCTTCTCCTTGGTGGTTAGGGTCGCGAGCAAAGATTTTCTCTCGCGGGCGGACAATGGGGATTTTTACGTGCATGAATTGCAGCTTCTGGGGAAATCTAGTGAAAAATTGAACGCGACACGCTTTATAATGCGAATTCTAATGAAAGCTCGTTCGGACATAACGCCTAATGCATTATTTATCTGGGAAACGAAGGAGGCGGTTGCGAGAAGATTAATCGTTATTATTTCCCAGCTGCGTTGTATGCAAGTGGAATTCATAGCGGTGCAGCTGCAGGAAAAACTTAACCGATCGTGCCGCGTGCTATTTCTCAAATATAAACATGCTCGGTGCATAATTTAGAAGGGGCAGAAAGTTTGTTTGTTTCCCTCGAGTAGGGAAATCATTGGGATTGGACTCATGATTCAATTATGCTCTATTAATATTGTTATATTACTATTGCTGAACGTTCGGTCTTATTTGCATTAGTCGAATAGTTTATCGACCCAACAATGAGCAGCTTTTGGTAACAGATGACAGAAGGGGAGTGGTTTGGGTCGACTGAGCAGCAATGGAATGGACAAAGGCTGTTGCATCGCTGCAATTTCACAATGTATCCAAATCTGAAGCTCGATATGCAAATGTAAACATTTTTTCCGGCGAATACCTGGGATTTTTTTGTTTAGAATTTCTCGTAGAGTGGAAGAAAGAGCTTTGCGCGTGTATTCTATAAAGTTTTGTTGCGTCGAGTGTAGAAAGAGTGGAGCAGATTACGTAGGAGCGTAATCTTATAGCGAAGGTCGGTGCTGCAGTGTATATATGTATAGGACGCGAGGGAAACCTTTACGGATGACCGGTTAGACTCGGCTCTGGCCGCGATAAATCGTGCTCTACACTGGAATTCAGCTGCGACCTTCGTTACTGACTCTCCACGAGTCTCCTGCCCCCTTGTACAGACCAGCTGCTTTTTCACATCTCGAGAATACCAACGATTTTTCAATCTCAATCCCTGCGACACAGTTTTAAATTCCGGTGATACACCTCCGAGAAACGCCCAAGGTACTTTGCAGAATTTATTTATAATATTGAGAAAACTCTCTCCGCCTTAAATAAAAACTTGATCCTCTCCCGACGTCCCCTCCTCCCCCTCTCGATCCTTCGGAAATTCAATCGGATCATCCGACGAAGCTCCGATTAAATTTCAATATCCAATTTTTTGAAATAATACTTTAAGCCCGAATGACGATGAATAAAATGGTGAAACTATTATTTCGTACGCGGGAGCGCGCCTTCGATCGGAGAATCAAGTGAAACGAGCAATATCGAGAACATGTGTAAAGGGGATGATAAAACTATGATGGGAAAGTAGGAGAAACGGTTGAAAAAAGTTTGATAAAAGGGTGGATTATGGTGATGTGGAATTTGCTTACGCGAGCAAGAACCAGATGGAAAATTCGAAGCATTATCGTAATTCAAAGTTAACAGTAGTAGTGGTGGAGTAGTAAGAGATTAATGGAATATTTTTTAGCGATGTAACTTCAAAGGCCTTTCTCGCTTTTTCAAAGGAAAATCATTTTAGACTGTAAATCGCGTGGAGTGGCTCCGAGAGGTATTCGCTCGAAATTAAACCAATCGCTTTATTCAACAATGACCAGTAATGTCGCAAAACAAACGTAATTACAGAGGAAACTGTTGCGCGTTCGAAACACACAGTCCTATACTGAAATTCCTCTCGTGCAAACAGCAGAATATTCAATTGCCTTATATTTCTTTCGGATCGATGAAACTTGCTCCATTTCAGAATTCAACACGCATCCTGCCGACTGTTCATAAAATATTGCCGGGATAAATTTCATTTTGACTTTGAGGCAAGAATTCGATGAAAATTCTGTCAAAAACGTTGAGGGATGTTTTCGGATGTTCGCAGCAGCAATCATTTTTTATTCGACGCTCGAGAAATTTGACAGAAATTTTTCATAGTCTATAAATTTCGTTGAAATGCAAGGCGTCGATGATCGCAGGAGTTGCCTGCGGATCTCTCCGTGGATCGCGCGTCATTCCATGGAAATTCGAAGACTGTTGAACGTGTTGGTGCGGGCAAAGTTGGACGAAGGTGTGAATAATTTAGGAAGAGCGGCTAAACTAGTTGATACAACTTATGGCAAAACACGTATTTGCCACTCGAATGCTACGTAGGCTTATACAGGGATAAATATCGATCGCTCGGCCAGACTGTTTTCCCTTTGCCAGGTCGACGCGTCGAAATTGTCGTAAAATGAGCGATGGTCGAGCTCACCCCGCACACACACCTCTCTCTCTCTCTCTCTCTCTCTCTCTCTCTCTCTCACACTCTTCGACGATCCATATCCCTTTACAGTATTGTTTAAATCGGAAATAATAAATTATACTAGATACGTTTATATCGTTCAAATATCATAAACCAGGGACTGTAATGTGAGAGGAAATAACGAAAAATGCATATTGTTACCGAATTTTAATTTTTCCAATAAACTGTATGATCAATGCAGAATGCGAAATAAAAGGGAGAAAAGAATTATGATTGTTAATTAGAAACGAAGCTGGATAATTTAATTACAAAATGTTTTTTTTTTTGTTGTGGTTGTTTTTATTTTGCAAACAAGTGCGATAAATTTGTGTGCGATACATGTGAGATAGCAATAAGGGCGGTGACTACCCGGGGCTTTTCCACATATTCCGTTTTCCCATTGAAAGACCACCACCCACCATCACGGTCGGATACTAATTTCAATTTAACCCGGACATAGGGTGTTACGCTTGCCCGTACTCACAGAATATGCCCAGCTTATATTTATTTCATCTTCCCCTTTGTTCCTTCTTTCAGTATGGCTTTCATCTCTTTATCAAAGCACATTTCCCGAACAATTGAGAATCCAGCCGCCCCAAAGCACCGGCAAAGAAAATGGAATCGTAGATTTCCAATAATAAAGATCGAATATTGCGAGGAACGAATAATTTTGTTGCTCTTGGAGAACTTGATTAGCATTGATAATGACTTACGTTGAAAAGCTGATAAAGAGAGTTAATATGGGCTTGGAAACAAAGAAAAAACCAATTGGTCGATAAAGTTTACGAGAGTACGAGATGTATCGTTACGAGAGTGAAGTTTTTCGAAAAACAGCGATACTTTTTTCCAAGCTAATCAGAGCCGATCATAGCGTCGTGTATATCGCTCCAACTATAGATTCGCGAGAGGATTTATTCCTTGATAAACAACATCTGCACGCAGTTTTCCATTCTCCGTCTAATTTAATCAGGAATATTTTAAAGCGCGAGAATCTTGTTAAATTATACATTTACGGTACGCGTTTAACGCAGCCTGTCTTCTGAAAATCTGCCAGATTCCTCCTCGCGTTCTCCTCGTCGTTATAAAAGTTGAAATATTCTCCGACGCGTCGTAGTCTCCCGAGGTGGATGAAAGGAAGGAAAGTTGCGAGGCGCGTTGATTCAGGCAGGCCTACTAGGGAAGACCGTGCAGTACCAACAAACGTCTAAGCTCCTTAAGCAACTATAATTTGCTTTGCCGAATGATTGGCTTTAACGCATTCTCGCGGAAAAATATTACCTCGCGTTCTCCTTTCTCCGATCGTCAATAATAAATGAATAGCTCGATGAGTACCATTGCACCGCTCTCCATTCCAACTTCAATAAAAGTGTAAATGAATCGTTCCATATTTTATATATATATATATATATATACGTTAGATATGTATAAGTATAAACTGGAACGCGTAAGATCAATAAGCAGCCAACAATAAATCTCCGCACTTGAAAAATAAATGATCGAGTCTCCACCGAATTGACAATTAACGTGATGTTTTATCACGCCCCGCACTTTTTCTTAGGGATGATAACGCGATGCTGGCGAACGATGAAAAGAGATTGAGACGAGCTGGATCGAGTTATGAATATTGGATGTCGAAAGGCTGACGACGACGACGACGACGACGAGACGAGGACGACACGGATGTAACGAGAAGATTCTCGTGATTTTTCTCTCCTCTAATGTTTTAACGATCCTGTATGAAATGTGCGACTGCAGTGTCGATGGATGGTCGTTAAGGAAATGAAAAAGGAGAGTAAGCGAGAGGGAAGAGTCATCTCGAGAGGCAGGAGGAACATTAGGGAACCGGAAGTTTCTCGGTTTTATCGTGAATCATCCCCCCCCCCCCCCCCCCCCTCCCCACACAATGCTCTTTCTCACGATTCTCGTTATTTCTACTTCCGTTTTTCTTCCCTGGCAGAATCTCCCCCTGCAGGCCAGACCTTCGCAAATGTTTTTCACGCACGTGACCCATTTTTCCGAAGCCTCGCGCTGACTGCACTTTTCGCAAAATATCTGGCATATTGCGATGGCCTCGAGCTATCAGGAGATAAACATTCTATCGATTCGCAATGGATAAATTATTCACGATGCTTCTATTGTTTTTCATAGCTGTATAGTATACCTTTGTGCATCTACCTGGCCTCCTCCAATGGCCTTTTCCACTTACTCCAATTTTCTACACGGATTTATTGAAAAACTTACTTATTTCTTAGAAAAATATCAGGATCCTTGAGAGTAATTGGCATATCTCGAATTTTTTACGCAACTCGATAAAGAGGAAAATAAGTTTATAGGGTCGAGAGGGTGGAATTCGCGGAATTCAGGGAGAAGGGTGAATTTCGTTATCCGCGAGCTGCACCGAGACTGCTATACGGTGCGTGGACGTGCAGGAAAGGAAAATTATTTAAATTCACACGAATAGTAAGAATAAAATTTCTATTATTTAGCTAGCTTTGGTACAGCGTTCGACGCGTCTGGCGTCGATAATATATGCAACATCAGCTAAAAATAGGAAAAATCAAAGCATACCTTGTCCGGTACGAGAGATTCCCTGTAGCAGTCAGGTATATACATTCGCAACCATAATTTACACGTTGAATCGCGAGTTGCAACATTGTGAAAAACTGCTGGAAGCGTTTTGGAATCTCATCAGTATTTCGATATTACTTGCCAAAGTTCTTATATCTTGAGTGAGATAACTTTGTTGCGAAAAATCGAACGAAAGTAGTTTACGTGGCTCACGTCGCAACGCCATCAATAAAGCTCCGTTCGACTTAACGCACATTACCGCAAAATAAAGCACCTACCTTCGAGATCGATTCTGAATTTTCCTAACCAAAAGTTTCCCCCTTCAAAAACCTCCTATAAATAAAAAGAGAAACAACGGTTTATGCAGGAAAATCAACTAAAAGCTCTCGCAAGCTCTTTGCAAAATTTACCACCGATAAAGCAGTAGTTGATTTAAGGTCCATAGCACTGCTGCGGAGAAAAACGCCTAATATCAAGGTCGATAAATTCAGTTTTTTACATTTTACGCGGCGCCTATAAATTTTCCCCCCGAATATTCCACAATAATTAATGCAGCCTCCTAAAAATCACTACTAAATCAGCATAAATGAAACAAGGGATAATATTTTGCGGCAAATTAAATGGTTGGAAGCTCGTAACGTCCTGGCAATTGGCCAAGCAGCACGCTTGATTTATCACGAGTTAACTAATTATTAGTCGAGGGAAAGTGTTAGTGGCTGGAAGAGTGGCAGCATATGCGTTCTTCCAGCACATGGTAGAACACTGGAACTCGTAGAGAAAGACATTAGGAAAGTGTTACAGAGCTCTACCAAGAGTTTCTTCAAGGCTGTAAAACGCACAGTCCATATTTCACTGTGTAAAGAATACCCTTATAAATGAACTAACAACTTCAGCCACTACACTTATGTAGTTAAGAATAATATAGGCTTCGCGTAATTTCTTTTATTATTTGCTTATTTTTTCCAGACTATTATCAAAGATCTTCGGCTTTGTGTATATCCCTTCTCAGTTGTTTTACTACGAAATTATTTATAGCAACCAAACACTGATTATTGATTTTTAATCGAGTCTCGCTCGGAAATAGTCTTGGACTTATTTTTCTTACTACCTCTTTCATAAAGTAAAATACGCGAAGAAAAACGATAATTTAAAAGTGCTCGGGGGCTTTCTATTAATTTTACTATAGCTCAGGTACGATTTTCATTAAAGGGAATATGAAATCGTCATAAATTACGATTGCTCCGCGGCATACTTTGTCGATAAAGATAATATTTGAGGGAGGATGTATACTCGTAGCACGATAAAAGAGTTTTCGATTGAAATCTCTAAATTGTTCGGGGTTTCTTTGTACCGATGTGAGATCGCGAGGGTCAATATAAATAAGGACGGAGGGTAATAAGGATAACGAGGAGAATCTCGGGAGAATTTTCTCGCTTGAAAATTTCTCTGTAATATTAAAGGATCGCTGCTTGTCTCAGGGAATGCCATATATGAAGCCAAAGTGCCACAGAGAATACGCGGTTGGTCCCTTGCTATATGTAGAGGGCGTAGAGGGGGTAGAGGGCGAGGGAAACTACCCCCTTTTCTTCCTTACCAACACCAAACGTAGATCCAGGAAAAATTCTTTCCAACCAGAACGAACCTCGTTACTCGTACCCATTGGCCTCCTTATAAATAATTCAATTTTTCATAATAATATTATTACTCGCCATATTCGCAAATTTCCATTATAACATTATTTTTCAGAAATGCCGGCATTGCTGTATACATATATAGTTTATATTTGCACAATTAGCATTTATATTAAACGTTCGGGCCATTCTAGTCGCAGCTATATATACGTGTTCTAATGGATTGGTAAACTTATGAATTCATTCACCGGTAGAGTCTGGTAATTTAAATGACAATGAGTCTGCATAGTTGCGGAGCAGGATTACGAAATTGTTTCTGAAAAGAAAGTGGTGCATCTGGGAACCAATGCGCGATTAATCCAACGCAGTAGCGTAATCCACTTTGGTGCAGGCTTCGTTCTGTGTAATTAAATTGCTTGGTACCACGTGACAGTGGAATAGACGATGCAGAAGGGCAAAATGATTCGTGTAGAATCGATTAGTAGATGGGCAAGGGGGGGGGGAGGAGAGGGGGGATAGAAAATAAATCATTCGAAGCGAAGGGTGAATGAAGAGGGTCAATGAACTCTCATTCCATCACGTATGGAACGTACGCCAAGCATCCGTAGGAGTATCAGTCGTTGTGCTTGGCGGAATCGCACAAATTTCTAGCACCGCTTTATTCGAGGTGACCTGATTCCACCTCGACTCCACACATCCCCCCTCTTCTCCACTTACAAAATGTAAAACTCCAATTTTCCCATTTATCTGCTGTTCTCTGCTACAAATTTATCATCTCTCAATTTTCTAACAAGATTTTCTCTTCGATTAATTACGCCCATATACCATATACGTTGTAGTAGGTACATGGTTGGGAATACTTGGAATATTTTATCCACGCTCGTCGCTTTATTACTCGTTTCGGAAATTAAACATTTACCTTCTTTTTGTGCACGATACTACGAATATAGCAGGCGCAAGGGTATCGAAAGTTCTTCGTCGATATTTTTTGGATAATGATGGAGCTCCTCCACATTTGGAAGCGTAAATTACCTAAATTTTCAACGAGCATGAATTTTCAAACACCTGCTTCGATCTCTATAATTGAGCAACGGACTGTCAAAGTGCTTTCCAGCGAATTTGCAGCTTCGAATGCACAGCTAAATTATTCGTTTGCGCAAACACGCCGGCAACGTGTGTGCATGGTATAGAAATAATTTTCAGCGCGAGCAAAAGATTAAATTTGTTCGTATACTTGTTCGCATCCATCTTAGCTATGATAAAGCTGTAAGTAAACATTTAATTAAATCTACTTTGACAGTTTTTGATAAATAATGATTCATTACTATTTTACTGTGTAAAAAAAAGGGGATATTATTGATGCGTTTTCCGTATAGGTTTTCCCGCCTTCAAAATGTAAACTAAAATTGGGGAGCAACGTTGGATGATGAAAGGGAAGGTTTTCGGTGATGGATCTCGGGTTGGTTCGGCTACATCGGAACGTCGATATTCCAGGGCTGGCGTTGTTTTGACAGCTGAGCAATTTCGTCGCGACGACGGGTCAACGTTTCGCAGGATCGATCGGGAATCGGGATTCCTGGAATCCAGTTGCGACCCAGTTGTGGCCACAGCGGCGGTGCGCGAGGCAGTTAACCAGAGGGGAGAGACTGCAAAAATTACCGGAAACTCGCCACACGGATCCGAGACTTTTCCTCGCTCGGCAAAACTTGGAGCTCACGCTTATTGTGTCGCGCGACACGCGCTAATTCGAAATTCACGCGTCCTGGTAATTTACGCAACGCTTAACACCCGTGAGAAGCAGCAGCAACACCTCCCCGGGCCAATGAGAAACTGCATCCTGTCGCATATTGCACCGGAGCAACGCTTAATATATTCCTATCGCTCTCTATTTTGCTGCACACCTCGAACCATCCATGCAAAAGGGATCACTCGATATATACGAGGCGAACGCCTCGCTCGCGAATCGCTATCAACGTGAAATATTGAAATACCTCAACGGAGAATGTCCAAGGCTGTAAATGTTTAATTTTACTTGGAAACGATCGGTGCATGCTGAGGAACGATAAATTATTGAAACTTTATATATATATAAAGTGATTTGATCGTTCCAACTTTTAATCATGGATGTAGCAAAGTCGGATCAAGGGGATTTGGGGGGGGGGGGGGAGCGTGATGGGTAATTTGTAGTGTACTCGTTCGATACTTTAAGGATGGAATCGAGCTTCTTTGTGCGTTTTTCACGTGGATCGTAATCAGTCTAGCGAGAGAAGGATATAAAAGTACGGACTCGGATACTGAGATACTGCGACGCAGCACGGTAACAGCTAGGAATTGCACTCTTGCATCGCGCTCGGCTTGCCATGGAAGCTGAAACTCCGTTAAGATCAGGATCGAGTTATATCACTACTGGACCTTCCAAGTTTGCTCTCGCGATTCGCTTGGCCGACCGGATCGATAATGCTGGATATATCTTGGACACACAATGTCTCGATCTCTACAGTCCATTACAGCTAGTTCCTCGGCAATTCCTCGTCACTTCCGGAAGAACGACTCCTCCCTCCCCCCCCCCCCCCTCCTCCATCGACAATCCTCCCTATTATTCCATACACTTGCTTTAAACTAACAATAAGTCTCGAGTAAAAACTTTCTTCCTCCACATAGAAATTGCAGCTTGTAATAGCATTTTCATTCGAGCGAACACTATCAATTCTCGATGGATTGAGAAGTTATTTGCAATATCTATGTCACACAGGGAAACCTAACATTTATTTTCTTTTTTTTTTTTCTTCATTTCAATCGATAATAATTGTTTGAATTACTGCAGAAATATCGGGGTTGGATAACGAGTTGGTCGCAGGTTGAAAGTTGTATCTCGCAGGGCCTGGAATGAAAACTCGATCGGTTTGCTTGTGACAGTCTCGAGTCATAAGAAACTTGTGGAGGAGGATTCAAGTTGGAACCTTTCAGGATGATCTTGGAGCTTTCTCGCGAGCACTCAACAATGGAGTTGATCGTTCAAATTCAAATTGGCCCTGTAGAATAGCGCCGGATAGACCCTATCGATCCGAATTGCAATCCCTTCCCAAAGCGAGTTTCATCCAACAAATCCTCCTACGTTTGCATTTCGTCCAAATTCATCAGGCGAGTAACGCGCGCGTTTCGTTCGATCGCGCTAATTAATTCTGCATTTAATTAATTTTTGGCTACAGCGGTGACATCGATTGTTAAATTCAAATTGGCTAATGAAATAAAGAGAGGAGAGAGGATTTTTACGACTGGTTTGGCAAGAACAATCGTGGTTTACGGTAGTTGAGCTTGGTACAAACATTAAAATTCGTCGGGACGAGAAATGGATGAAGGGTAAAGTTAAATGGAATTGGTGGACAGTTAAGCGACGAGCAACAGGAAATTCAAACCGGTTCTGGGAGCGGACAAAGGATCAAGCTAGACAATGCTGGACAAGAAAGGTGTTGCGAACTCTTTGAACGATAACACGAGATTCCTTGAAAAGCTGCTGCCAGCTGTTGCAGAAACTCTCCCTGGCATGCCCGAAAAATTTCTATTCCCTCTCAACACAAAGATCGAAGAAACCTTTTGTCTGACGAATATTAAATTCTTCTGCTAGAATGCTTATTTCCTATTTTATCAAAAACTTTTCTCCAACGCGGCCTACATATAACCTCTCCCCAGGAATTTTCTTGCTCAGACTCTCTTTTCTATTATTTATTAGTTAAAAATTGTGTTTTTCTCTCTCTCTCTCTCTCTCTCAAAGTCCCAACCTCAAAGAGCTGCCACCGCCGCAAAACAGTCCGAAGGATCCTCTATAAAATTTCACTTCTTTCCCATCAGATTGCTCTCGTTTTTATCGCAAGGAAGGAAATAAGGGTGAATCCAGCAATGGACGACGTTGGATAAAAATGGGATTGAATAATGGTTAGGGCCAACCCTTTTATTCGTTTTTACCGAAAATCCATTTTGCACAGCAGGAGGCAGGCGAGCTTCCTAGTTAAGTGGTTCGTAGTCCCCCCCCCCCCCCTCACCCTGCAGCTCGCAGGGTTTATTTTGCAAGAAGGCTCGACTCGCCGGAGAGTCTCTCGAATAAAATCGAGCATGCCCTTCCTCCAGCAGCAGCAGGAAGCCCCGTGTGCTGCCGAAAGTGCACATTTTCATTGAAATACAACTCCCCCGAGTGTCTTACTATCAATTTTTTCACCAACTCTGTCTCTATCGGTCTTTCCAAAGCTCCTCCACGTCAATTAAAACATTTCTTACTCACTTTGTCCTAAATATTCCACAAGATTGCTCATGGTGGAATTTTTTGCACAATTCGAGCTGCAACGTCGGTACATTTTTTATCGCCAACTTTTATGTATATATATATGATAAAACAGCGTATCGCGCATCTCTGGTGAAATTTGTCAGCACCGGTGCAAGCTGCGGGCCCGAACGTACCACCGACGAAGCGACGACCTTACCAAGCGTATTTGACGCACGTAAATATCTATCGATGTGTACATGTGCGTGCTTCGACTGCGGAGCGTGTTAGTGGAGACAAGAGTGGGACCGAAGGGGTCGGGGATGAAGCGACGTTCTTTCGATTGATCGGTTGCCAACTCGCAGCTGCGGTTGCAAAACCGCTTCACGCCGGTACACGGGACTTGCGCTATTTAATAATCTCTGCGTGACGCTCGCAATTAACTCTGACGTTCGCCGAGACTCAAAAACTGCCCTCGGAGAATCGAGTCTCTCTGGTCGATCAACTTCTCCACTCGAAACTCCACCAGTATCATTAGTCTCTCCCTTGCAACCGCGTTGGAGCTGCTCCTTTCGAACCAAATTCACAGGACGAGAGTTCGATGACCTTTAATTCGAGCGTCGGATTATTTTTTTCTTCGATAAACCCTTAATTCCACGTCACTGCAAGATACGGCGACTGATCAATGGGAATAGATTGTTAAATTTTCCAAGGATGAAAGTAGGTTCGGTTTAAAAATATAATGGCGATCAATCGGACGTTCAGGGAGAAGTATAAAGTCACCGGTGGATTCGTGTCTGTGTGTGTTTCTGTGTGTGCGGAAGTATCGAGAATTTTCAGCGATCGCGAGTAATATGGAAGCATCGGTAGGATAAGTCGATAACACTCTGTCCGAACGAAGGTCACTTAGGGGTCGAACGAAGCTTCCAAGGGGATTGGCCAAAGGCTCATTGCACGTACGAGTTGCTCAAACTTTTAACACACGCCCCACAATCCTGTCGCCTCCACCTCTGCTTCATCATCGACCTCTCCTTTAATCGGAAAATTCATTTGGAGCCCTATTTTAAACCTGCTAATTTCGCTCGAGACTTTGCATTTCGAGTTCCGCGAATAATTCACGATCGTTTCTTCGGGCCTCGCGCGCGCGATGGACGCATGCACACATCCGTGCGAACTAGTCGAATGGCGCGGTGTTGGTTTAAAAGTGACGATAAAATAGTCGGGATTAGAGCAATTTGATGCACGGAAATATCCCAGTCGCCGCGGTGCTGAATTTATGAAATATCAACGTAACATATCGGATTAATTCCAATCGTGGCACACATCTCCTATCTATCGCGTATTTTTACGATAAAACAGATTGCAATTGGAATATCGTCCGATCGTTCGCGCGATTGATTAATGAACAAAGTGTGGATCGATCGTCCCGAGCCAGCGTTTTCCGAAATCATTGCGATTATATATATATATATATGCACGCGGAGAAACGTTGGATTGATCGAGAGCCGCGCGGTTGTACGCGCATGGAGGGAGTAGTAAAAGTATTTTGCTGGGTAAAAAAGTAGGTGGATAATAACCACAATTATGTAGAAGGGTTAATATTTCATTATCAAGTGGGGTAAAGGCGCGAGAGGTGGGGAGAAAACGCGAGGCAGAGAAATGATTTTCGCGAAATGTTGCTATAGTTGGTGATTTAATTTATTCAACGTGTGTTTTGTCGATCGGCAAGATAACATTGGCGCATGGCACGCGAGGCCATTTTTCTCCTAATGGGGAAAAAAGTAACTCGTTTCCAGTTATCGGTCATGGAAGTCCGTTTACCGAATCGTGTTGATGCACTTTGGGCGGAATATGTCCTACCACGTACTTCCTTTCCCCCTTAAACCTTTAAAAAGAAACGATTTCCACCTCGAATCGTCCATCCCTTGAATTCCCTGAATGGTAGGAATTCTCCCTCCCTCCCTCCAACCAACCTGTCATTCCTTCTCGCCAAATCACCGAAAATGTAACCCATCGTTACACATCCCCCCTCCTCCCAATCCTCAAAAGTTATTTCCCAAACGTTTTCTCCGCCTCGCTAAAAAATCTAAAAGCACGCGAGACATTATGTTTTCAACGCAATGCTTTATTCAGGATTATACTGAAAGCATTTTACCAGTACTTTCCTTGCTACAATATTCAAAAATCTTTCAAAATCTTGACCCTTTTTCCACGATACGCGGCAGCTTCTAATTCTACGATTCAACATCCCACTTCATTTCGATTCTAAAATCTTAGAATTGTATATATACGAGTATTGCAAGATTGTGTAATTTTTTTGATCGTGATTCGAGGTATTCAGGAATTTGTTTAAATTATTGTCGAAGTGGTAATTCAAATGTGCAAGTTTTCCTAGCAAATCTGCCAGGAACAGCAGTAGCGGCAGCATCCCCAGCGTCGGGATTATCGTAATTGCGCAAAACTCACGAAGTAACTCGTTGGTAACTGAGTTCGTGAGCGGTTTTAGCAAAGTTCACTCGGACGGACAAAAGTTTCACCCTCGCTAAGTTATCAAACCAGCCTTTGTCTCCAGTTCCACGCAATGCCAGCATAAAATCGCGGCTGAAACGATTCAACGAAGCAACAAAAATTGTTGCCAGTATTGAAACGGTTTAATCCAAGGTATTACCGCGGATCTGGCCATAAAACGTTAAATCTACTTGAAAATATTTTTGTCTTCCCCTAATTGGGTTTAACAATTTTCTCCCAGACGTTTTCGTTAAATCATTTTAGCTCCATTGCCCCGATACACCGACGCGAGTAATATATATTTTATTCATTTGCCAGTTATTTTTGGCTCGAGCCTCAAACGAACTTAATAATTTCTTGCCGAGTTTCTTGGGCTTCTTTCAGCTTTGCTGCTGAATATTCCCCGAGAAAAGGATGAACTGCAAGAACGTCGAGATAAGAAATTAACGTAAAATTAGAATAGTTTAACGCACAAATTAGCTATTCTTCGTCCATTTCTTAATCTTCTCTCGACAAAGCTGCTCCTATTCTGCCTTTATACATATATATATATGTATAAACTTAATTAGCTTAACTCGTACTTTATCGTCTATCAGTTTTTAAAGTTTCGATAAGATTATATTCTCGTTTACAAGATTGTCAGCAATTTCGTAATGAACGAGGAGTGATCGTTTATGAAAGGAGGGAATTTTTGCTGGATTAGTTGGCTTTGTGCTTTCGCTCTTGGGCTATTGCAGCGGTGATCGAAAGGAGGCAGCCTTTCGCTGTCCGCATGCAGGAAGAGCGTGGTGGGCGTAGAGGAATAGCTCGAAAGGACCTCGTTATGCTAATTGCTGGACGAAGCAGAGACACGCGCGCGCACCCTCGACTTCCGGATGCTCGATTACCCGATAAGCCTCGACACACAATGCGCACTCTCTTTGTTCCTCCGACTCATTCTTTGAAACTTGCAACGAAAGCCTCGCGACGCGTTCAATGAACATATCAACGCCTGAAAACACGGATAGGCCTGCTAATCAGCTTGTTCGTTGCTGTGAATATGCAGGATATTCCTAGCCCCTCTCCCCTTTTTACCCACATCCCGCAATATCTCAGGAATTTCGCGATATCCAAATCTTACTTAAATATTACGATGAGCTACAAATCCTCCGGTTCATTATTCACGCCAAACTTCCCCTTAGCATTTTAGAGATTTCATCGCCATGCATAAAAGTTCACCACACCTCGTACTTTTTCCCTTAATTTTTCACCCCTAATCCTTCCAGATCCTTGATAGGGGCTGAAGGCATCAAACTATTTTAATCCCTTCAACGAAGCTTTATCCAAGTTTATCATAAATTCGTCATAACTCTGATAATGTGGGTCATCGTAATAAGGTGTTTAAACTATAATTCCAAGTTATCGATCGTTGTGTTTAATTAAATTTTATATGTATATATAAAATGCATCTTGAGAGTTTCGATGGAATTGAATTTCAGTGGGATTCTCGACAGGGAGTAAAGTTGCTCGGAGCTTTGTTAGATTCGCAGAGTATTATTTTGGCAGAAACTTTTATGGGCTTAAACCAGATCGTTGATTTTAAGCGGCTCCGGATTAAGGGTGGTGGCCTGGGCATGATATAGCCATGGTATTACAGCTGATACGAGACTGTTGCTGCGGATCGAAAGACAGCGTCGGTCTCGCGCTCTCGAACGTTTGTTATTCCAGTTGTTTGCAGTATACGGACAAACTTCTCGTTACACGTACGCCATACATTTGCTTGCCGGCCACGGCAGCTTAGGTAAATGCGCTCCAAGTTTGTGCTCGACTTACCAAACTTCGTGGTTTGCGCTTTAACGAGAGAAAGAATAAAAAATTATCATAGTCATTCCCCCCAACGTTGAAGCTGGAATAAATATTTGGTAGCACGTGAAAGCTGGATCAACGAGGTTCACCCGACCAACTCGCTCTTCCTTCACCGAGTTTATACTGATTATAATTCCTCTGGAGTAAGGAAGATAATGGCAATAAAGTTTTTTCGCGATGGAATTAAAACTTGTGCAGAAAAATGATAAAGTAAGAGAAAAGCAGCTTTAATCGTATTAATATGTAATATTTCGTGAATGTATTTATTTTCCATTGGGAGAAGTGTCTAGTAAATTCTTCTACTCCGTAATAAATAAGGATTAATATCGTTGCGTGTGACGTTTTTGGATTCTTCGGGACCGCTGAAAGAAATGAAAAATTGGACTATATTGGAGGAGGTTTATTGTCTGTGGTTTGTTATAGTGTAACGGGCCGGAATTAAATGCGGTATATGCCCTTTAAAAAATTCACTTTTCACAGGGATGCAGGGGGTCGGTCTTTAGAATTGCCATCTTCTTTTTAGGGTATGGTAAGGGATATTTCTTGCGTTGCGGTTTTGAGGGTAGCGTTAATGGGGACTGCTTCATCATCTCAGCTGGTGGGTGCTCGACCGCAAAACGCGACTTGGCAGTCTGCGCTAAGCAAAATGGCAAATGGAAGTGGAAAGCTCGGGGGAAGCCTGTCTAATTGCGTCGCTCCTGATTGAAGGGAGTCCCATCCCATCCCATCCCCCCATTTCCCACCGGAAAAGGACTAGATTCGATTTTCTCGCGGCTCGAATAAAACGCCTTCCATTCTCACGCACACGAGGATAATCCGATTTGAGGATTCACGGGATTTTAGCCGGAGACGAGACATCAAAACCTCTCGCACTTTTCTTAATTGTTATAGCGAGCGGCTCGAAGAGACTCCCTGGAAAATTAAATCGTCCTTTTCTACTTAGCCTTTCCGCTATGAACACTGCAGGCTACATTAACACCTTTCTCAGAAGCTACCTTTTTAAAGAAGGGATGAATAATTGCATCATTTGTCTAAGACTTTCTCCAATGGAACGCTATTCTTTAGAAAAATATAATTGCGCGCTGGATCTTGTTATACTTTTTCCACTTTTTTACCAAGCCTCTCATTTTCAATGTTTCTCTATCAATAATTATGCAATATATATATATATATATTAATTTGCGTCTCTCGCATACTAAACCGAGGGATTACTAATTTATAATACGCCACGTAGGACGGATAATCAGAGATTGCTAATTGATGACTCGATCGTTGCTGCTGTCGATCATTCACTTTCCTACTTAATGCAGAGCCGAGGAAATTATTTGTAAACAGGATTTCCATCTTTGGAGACGAGTGGTTAATTATCGACAGAGAAATTTCTGTCAGGTAATATTCGATTTTCTGCCACTGAATAAAACACTGATAAGTCGATGCAGCAGTTTTCCTCCTTCGATGCTACTGGGACCTGTCAAATTAAATCAACACCCTGCTCATCTCGGATGTGCCATATTTTATCAATGATGAACAAAAAATGTAGCCACATAACTGAAAGTACAAGTACCTCTAAAAGTTTTTACTCAAACCTATATATTTCAGTTTTTTAAGCTTCAAACTTTTATCTTTATACCTCGTCGATAAAGCTAACTCTGAGAAATAATAGTCTGTACAGGGCTTATCCATTTTTCGAATACTTGGAATAGCTAAGAAATTGCAGAAATTATCGAAACGCAATAATCTTCCATTATACGATAAGCCATCTATTTTAATCTCGACGCTTTATATCGACCACGATTGCCCACCAACGCTGCTGCTTGGAATTAACAGTTTTTCCAAAGGTTTATATTACCATTGATGCGATTATTTATCGTTAACCAATGGAATAAAAGTTCATTGCAAATTTTTTACCATACCCAATATGATTATTGCCGGAGTTACTTCGGTAATCCAATCTTACTATTTGCAATTCAAATTTATCCATGGCTTTATCGTCGTGCATCGTACTGAATCGGCTGCTGTACGATTGTCGAGTCGTTTTGAAGAAAAACATTAACGATTTAAATGGAATCATTGACGTTCGTTCAAAGAGAAAGCGAAGAAAGTAGAGAGAAATTAGTTGGAAAGCGTGGGTTTTGACAAATTGTATAAATTATTTTGAAGAACCCATCGATTTTTCGTAACCTGAAATCGCATAATGAAGCCCCACTTGTTATTATTCACGATTTAATCGCTCGCTTGCCGTGCACTTGCATCTCCGCAGCGGCACGCAATGACAAACAACAGTGATTAAACTTCCATCTGCGGTTTCTGTCGTTTTATACGTGACACGTTGTAAACTGCATACCATTTGCATATGCAGCGTTCGAAGAATATCAATTATTTCAGCATAGAAATGCAAGAATCAACCCTAGGTGTAGAATTATTAAAATCACACTGATGCACACCGTGAGATATGAAAAATTCCAGGGCCCGCGCGCGTGCGCGCGCGTTCAAGTATTTCTCAATGTATTTGTGTATGAAATTACAGCGCGGGATAAGCGCGATGACAAATTTTCAGAGATTCCCCCCTCCCGTGTTTCACATCCTTCAAATAATCCTTGACTCTCTTCCTACAGGGGGATTTTTCCTCGAACCCCTTCAACCCTTAAGATCGACACCCATCGATCCACCAACCCACCCTATTTACATCCTGATAACCTACTTATCGCGTCACGCGTTTTAGCCGCCGGAAAAAAGCAATCTCAGACCCAAAACGGGCAAATTACGCGGTAACTCCAATGAATCTCGTTTTCTCTCAATGGTCGTGTACAGGAGAGCGAGACTCGAAAGTTTGGCGATAATTTTATACTCGGAAAGTTCTACTAATAGGAAACAAACAAACAAAACGTTTCCTTCCCACGAATTTCGCCGGTTGGAAAAATCGATAACTGAACGCGCGAGGCTTCGCAATGCTGCTTAACGATGATTCCTAATGCACAATGGCAAAAATTAGCCCGAGCGTAATACGTCGATGTAGAAATCAAAGGAATAATGTAGGAAAGAGCGACTCTTATCGATTCATCCCAGTGCAGACGGGTTAAATTATTAGTAAATCCTCCTCCGGTTCGTATGCACTCTGCTTCTAATTTTGCAATTAAAGCAGTTCTGCTATAAGCTCCTAATGCTCAAGAATATTTATTCTCGCCTTCCATCAATAGTACACGTATAATCGATCATCTTATTTTCGCCGAATGTCACTCCATCAAAAAATTAGCCTTAATAACGAATCACATCGGCCACATTTTAAATTGTTGAAAATAGTCTTGTCAGATACGCGAGACAACAATCGCAATTTCGGGAGAGCGTATCTCGGTCGCGAGCTTCCAAACTCGTATCGAATATAAGATTATCACGTAAATATTCAGCTTTCACCAGTAGTATAAGTGTATCCAGCTCGAGCCAGTAGAGAATCCTGCGTAATTCCAGACGAAAAGATGTAAGCAAATTCTGACGACGACGTTCTCCACAGTCTGAGCTCGGTTCGCTGTTGGTATTGGTAGGTGGGAATGGTCGTAGGTGAAAGAGGGTTTCCTGGTGGGAAACAAAGAGAGCAAATATCATATAGCGAGGTTGAAGTGAGCTTTGAGTAACGGGGTGGAGAAAGATATCCGGCTGAGACGAAGAGGCGGCGCAGTGGTGGGGTATAACTACTGCGAGTAGTGCGAGAGCAAGGCGAGCCAGACGAATGGTGCGCGCGCGCGCGCCTCACCCCCTCTCCCGAGACCAGGTGGAGAGTGGTGGGGCATTCACTCACGGTTTTGGAGGGCTGCCGAATATTGATCCTCCGGCACGAGTGAAAGCCGGGTCTCGAACCCAGGGTCTCCCGCTTTTCACGTGCTCCTTTACCACCTTCATTCGCGATTCCTCACCCCTCCCTCCTCCCACTATTTTTTCACAATTTCTCCACTGCTAATACTCCCTAGAATACACACCTCTTTTATCACCCACAATATATTTTATCCAAATTAATCGACCATACTCCTATATCACTCTCTCTCTCTCTCTATATTCACATATATATATATATATATATATAGATTCATCAACTTTCATGTACTTTCGATCACTGGCACACGATCCTCTTATCAGTTTTTATACCGATTCGCGTTACCAAGCTCTCGAGAAAAATATTTATTTTCATCGCGAGTTTAATCTACCAGCGCGATCTAGGCCTATAATTATTCAACATTTGTATATATATATATATATAGCTGTGACCTTATTATAATCTTAACAGTTTCGTGATTCGTTCCAATTAACGTTAACGAGTCTACTTTTCACTGGACAAAATTCCAAATGTCAAGTTTCTGTTTTGAAAAATTTATATTCTCAGTTGAGCGCGGTTCTTTTTCATTTCTGCTCCTCGTCCGACAACGCATGTAAATTTCCACTGAATTTGATGGAAATCTCTGGTTTTTCCTCTTTGTTTCAACTGGGTGAGAGTATATAGCAGTGTGGTCAGGCGGCCGTGAAAATAGGAGAGTGTATAATTGAAAAGAGCGAGCGCGGAGGCTCTATTTAGGGACGGCATAGAGTGCTTCGACCTCGTTGCGAGCTGAAGAATTTCGCGTAGCGTAAGCCAGCCCCCCCAGGCACGCGCCGAAACTTGCGGCCTGCAGTCGTACAAAGACGCGCGCGGCATCGTGCGCACTTGCCGAGCCTAATTACTTCTAGGATTAACAAATTACACCTACTTTTTCAACCACAAATTATCGCCCCGAGTCTCTTAGTGCGACACCGCTCTGAGAAGCCCGGAAAATTCTGCTTCTACGATCCCACACTATAGGTATACTGGAAGAGCTCTTTAATTTTTCCTATATAAACACTTTTCCTTTGATTATACTCTCGAGGAAACGAATAATGTTCTCCATTGGTACGTCGACTAATTTCCAGGGCTGATCAATCATTATATTCAATTGATGAATCAAATGCTTGTAAACCGGAAGTAACGAGTGTAGTGATGTACTCCAGCAATGACGTACATGTATACTGCGTGCAGGTTAGTCAGCAGTGACGTAATCAGGTTAACAATGACATAGAGAGATGCTCTCTCGTGCTGTATACAGCCAGCGGGTAATTATGATGGCTGAATTATAGTTGGAAAATGATTGGAAAGTTGGTTGAAAAACTAAGTCAGCTTTATCGTGTGCTAATCCACATTAACAGATATCTATCTGGATATAACTAATGCACAAACTGCAGGTTGAAAATTATTAAACAAGCGTAAACATTGTAATTACACAACTAGAGAGAACAACTATATACCTAATTGCGACGCCCACTTTTATAATTAAATTAGAAATTCTATTTGTAAAGCCAATTAGCCAACTTGGAAAATTAATTTACAACGTGTCAAATGAATGGTGAAATACGTTCGGAGAATTGATGCAGCAATTAAAGTGGACAAATAAATTTGGAGCTTCATTTGGGAAATTAGGGCGTTCGTCGCTTGCAACGAGTCTCCAGGCCCCGGCCAGTGGAAATGTCACTTTGTGGTCAGACATTAGGGGAATAAAGAAGCTAATGTTTGGAATATCTTGATAATGAGATAACGCGAGGGGTTTTCTTTGTTGGAGCTCCCATTGGTCGAGCAGAGAATTGTGGCTTTTCAGGGAGTATTGAGCAAATGGACAGCCTTAACGAAGAGGCCGGGTAACGCCAGACGCAAATTGCGAATTTCTGAGTAAATAAGGCAAATTCGAGCAAACAATCATCCACGGGGCTGGACACTGCGATATGTTCGTAGGTGCGCTTGGTATACGCTGTTTAAGGACGATGTTCCACTTGGCAAAGAAAACGTGAGGACACGTGTCGATGTTTGCACAGGGCCTGTCTTGGATCTGGGGGCGTGGCTTAAATATGCTCTCTACATTCCGTTGATGATGTAAACCATTACCAAGTCGATAACGAGCAGCTTGGGCACGCTACTACGCCCATAAAACACTCGCCAAAATTTTTTCTACCCCCTTTCAAATTACCAGTGTCCCGGTGTCAAAAATTCAGGACGTATTCCAAGAGGCTTCGTTGAAAAGCGCGAATTAATTATTGCTAGTCGAGCAATTTGAATCGTCCAATTTTTCTAAATATATATATTTACGTTCTTCTGAAAAAATATCAAAAGAACACATCACGTAAAATGGATTTTTCAAACATGTAATTCGCAATATTGTGGTGTATAGCGTGTACGTGTTTGGTGAGCTTAATCCAATTTCTCGGCCAAAGCTCAATAATGGATTACAAAAATTGTTCAGTGAAAAAACCAACCATTATTCCGGCAAAAAGAATAGCCGTCCGTGTGCATTATTCGTAGCTTCGATGCGGATAAACAGAAACATTCTACAATTAGAAGGATTTAAAATTGTAAATCCGAACGAAGCGTTCGAGATTTTCTTTCAGCCAGCAATTATTCGACGGTCTTTTATTGAAGAAAAAATAGCGAAATCGTCGAAAGAAAATATCGACCGACTCTACGGGTTTTGCTGTTTACGTGACCACCGGACACACGGTAACTGCGGAATCGAAAATAAAAAAGATATAAAGTCGTTCGGGAAGATTAATGGAGATAGCGAAGACAATCGATGCAAGTGGAAATTTTAATGGTGTAGACTGTGCTGAACGGAAAATTAATTTGTGCCGTTGGTTGTTGTCGACGCAGAGGAAACAACGATAATTAATAATTATCTTGTTTACGTAACAGCGATTATTGAAATTATTTGATTAAGTGATGTATATGACAAACTTGGTTTGAAGCTGATAAGAGACAGATATGCTGTAAAGATGAAAAGGAAACGATTTTGAGGCCTGAGATCTCATCTTCCCGAGTATATCTATAACGATGGAAAATTAAACTGTAAATGTTTAAAACTCTGTCGGATTACAGATAGCAACACAAATGTCCCGAGGAAATAATCCGATCTTATCAAGATCCAAACGTGTTAGGAGATCACATTTTGCTAGAAAAAATAGCTCTCTGCCTGTTAAAATATCAGGCTGTAATGGATCTGTCACGAGATGACAAATATTTCCTGCATTCCAACTTTTGCTCGATTTATCAAAAGAACATTATGCATTGGATATGTAACATCACAGAGTGAATGATGATTTTCTAAGTAAACGATAAAGTAACAAATACACTATTTCATATTGCCCCTTTGTAATATAATATTACATATTTGCTTAGAGTGTCTCTCATAACTATTTGCACAGTCTGATATCTGTCGATGGCACACACTGCTTCAACATTCCACGTATATGTATTCAATGAATTATTTCTATTTATTATTAATTTAGATTGATTTGTGTATCCACCACCTGTAGGTTTTCTTTAAATCTGTAAAAAAAAAGGAAAGTTATTTTCGCAGAGTGTGTTTGACCTTTCTTAAAAAAATCGATGCAAGTTTTTAGTGTGCTATAAATATAAAAAAAAGAAGAAAGTGAGACGAATCGAGGGTGATAACACTAAACAACAATGGAACACGTCGATAAAATAGAAGTTTCAATCGAGTGCCAATTGCAGGATATTGCTTATATAAAGTGAAAAGCATTTCAAGTTGTCTTAAGCAAGAAGAAAACTTGGGAGTTTCCATAAACATTTCATTCTGCTTCCTGTTTAGTAATTCAAGTTTTCAACAATTTTACTTTATAAGGAAAATAAAAGTAAAACTTATAGCTAACGTTATTCAAAATAACAGCTTATTCCAAAGTTTATTCGGAAGATGTTGTTCCCCTCTCTAAACCATGTACAACATTAGCCCGCATGGGTTAGCTGAAAAAAGAGGGAAAGGAAGAAAATCCAATTTACCTTGAATTTACATTGCTGCAATTTGAATAATGTCTGGGCGCCTACTCATAGCACAATCGGCGCCATTTTCAGAATTTTCAAGCCGTAGATACGTTTATTACGGCGCTGCCTGGTCCGAGTATGCCGACGATTTTAATAAAAAGCCACGGCTCTAAAGTTTTTATCGTCTTATTATGATTTATGAGGCTCGCTGCTCATGGCGAAAGTCCGTAATATTTAATTGTGCCTACGAAAATATGTTAAACTTATTTACAAAGCTGAGCAAGTATTTTTCATTATTTTTCACTGCCGCTCGAAATTCCGGATGGAAATTTCTGATTCATAAGGCGTCAGCAGCGACGAAGCTATAAAAGATGACCGCGATTTACGATTCGGTCAAAGCAACCTGTCCTTCCATTAGGTTTATACGTCCTATAAAACGTGTCGTGGGTCAGACATTGCGATTAAAAGAAGGTCAAGTTCCGGCAGCAGCAGCAACGGTTCAACAAGTATATATATATATATATATATATAAACATCCAGCGCAGAGAGATACAATAAATCTATGGAAAAACGCTGCTGCTCTTTGGTGAAACGAAATTTAATTACCAATTAACAAGCACTAATGAATTTCTCTTTTACACCAGCCATTCTACAAGTAAGTAGCATAAAACGAAATGAGCCAGACACGATTACTGCGTTATTACACTTCGAGTGGCCATTAATTGAAAGATAATGATTTCTGGTAATGCCGATTAGCAAAACGGTTAATTGAACGCTTTGTAAAAATAATACGCCAGCGTTGTAACGCGAAAGAAAAATTTCATTATCGCGATAAAATGTTTTTCTCGTTTCCCACTTAACCAATAATGCTCTTACATGTGTATCCTGCAATATTTTCTACCACGATAACAAATGCTATATAAATAATTGAATGAAAAAGCACGTTGTACCATTTTTCTAATTATATATAACTGCGCTCTTTACTTTTTTTTCTTTTTTAAAAAAAATCAAAAGTTCAGCTCGCTGCACCACCTTTAAAGATCCACATTTCTTTAAAGAAAACCAGCGAGCAAAATTTTCTTATTTCCTTTATTTTCGCAGTGCACGAGTAGAATTTTTCTTTTGGGAGACTAAGCAAGTAGAGCATGGCGAATTTAATTTTGCAAGGTACTTTTAATGGAGGTCTATAAAATGGTAAAATGATACAACCACGTATACCTGTTGCTCGTGGCAAACAACTTGTCAGAAGCGTGATGGAGCGTTGTCCGTCATTTTGACGTTATCTTATCATAAGTGATTTTTGAGCAGAAAGCCTGGGATTTGTTGCGGGATTCGTTGAAAATTTTCAGTGAAAAACTTTTGTAATAACGAGTGCGCGGTAAAGTTGCCGAGTGGCCACGGTGTAATTATACGTAGAGAGTATTTTCTTTGCTGGCCACAAAGGGATGATGTCTCCCTGTGTACACGCTAGATTCCCCCTTCTTCTCTACTATTGTCAAACAGTCAACAGATCAATCGGGGTAAAAGCCCGTCTACTTTCATTTCCATTAAAGCGTCCGAGCGAATAGAAAGGACGAAGAAAGAATGAAGAAAAATTCATTGTCACTCGAGTGCTACCAGTCTCAGCCGGATGATTTTACTTGCAAAACGGGGATTAAAGTTCGATTCTAATGTTGAAAAAACTCGGTATATGTGGACAGAGAGAGAGAGAGAGAGAGAGAAGGGGCTTGAAAGCTCGGTAAAGCTCGCTGTTTCGCGAATCGCTGGAAACACGATACTCCGATTGAACCACTGGCAAAATCTCTTTTCTCTCTCGCGCAAGCTTCTTCTTCTTCTTCTTTCTGTTTCAACACAGCGTCGCGTTTTAGAGCAAACTGAATTAAGCAAGCTTAAGCCGCGCAATCTGGAACAAGCTGGGAATCTCCGAAGAGAGGCCACTTGTCGCGTATTATTTCGCAGACACGCTCGATTGGGCTGGGAAAGCTCCGCAAGCGCGTAAAGTCTACGCGTGAAGCCGATTTTATACAGCTGCAACGATCCTACCTAATCCTCCATTGTCAAAATCCCACTCCTGCGTTCTCGTTCATCTCCAATTTCCCGAATATCAGCCACGAAATGTTTCGCGACGAAATTCCCCCGAGGATTTTATTTCTCATCGCGCAGCTACGGTATATACGTGTCTGACCTATTAATGACTCTCTCTACTGGCAATAACAGTTTCTATAAAAGCACACGATTATTGCACGTTTATTACTTTATCGCCAGAGATAATACTATCCTTACTGGAAATTGCATTTCACTCATTTGCTCGATCAATCTTTCGACTTTTATTCGCATAAAAATTCCATTTAGGCTTATAAACATAATCGCAATTTATCTTTTCGTGCCTGTCGTTAGACTCTCGTAATTCTTCGTAACGCACACACACACATGTATATCGTCTTGTTGCTGATGAAAGAGATTTCGGAATTATCGAGCTGTAGAAAATACACTGCAGAGGCATTATTTATTTATGACCGCAGAACGCTCGTCTTACGTACAGCACTCGTGCTCTTACGTCGAGTGAGACGCGAGCGATAAAATTTTCCTGCTGAAGAATGCGCGAGTACGGAAGATTAATCTGTTTGGCGAGCTGCCAAGGTTTACGGTGGATTTTTAAGAAGAGATTTCCCCGGAGTATTGGATCCTTTGTTAAAAGGCGTTGAGAATGGTCGTTTCGAAGATGACAAGTATCGCGTAGTATCGCACAGGGCTGGCATTATTTTCCTCGGATCCTGTTGATTCCGGGCCGGATGGATGCCTTCCGGGAGGCTTATTTGCGTAATACGGCGGAGATAAGAGGACGGTGCAGGAGAAAAATTGAGAGGGAAAGCTTGTATCTCCTGAAATCGTCGAAATGCGAATCCTCGACAGAGCAATTTCGCGAGAACCGCTTGAATGGTGAACAAAATGTTGCACGTGAGTCGTCTACAAAAGTCTCGCTTGAATTTTCCATTCACTTTTTTACGCCTCCGACGTTCGAGTCGCAAATACTTAGCCGTCGCGTCGCTCCTACATCCACACAGCTCCCACGCGTGTATCTCGTTGGAAGATGCGCAGCTGTATTTATGCGAGACGCGCCGAGAAGTTTGAGTGGATGAATAGATATACGTATATATTTATATAGGTTTCGTTAAAGGGCCCGGCATCGAGCTAGCGCGATCGCTCCGTGGACTAACGATGCAAGAGCGGGGAGGGGGGGGGGGGGGGGGTGGATCGCGAATACTCCAGCTGATATTCATGAAAAATTCTAATGTAGACGACAAAGGGATCCGGCCAACTCGAAACTCCCTTGAATATGCAAATGGCTCCTGCAGATTTCCTTTTAGCTGCAGAATCGAGTGACTTTTGCGGGGTGAGGAGAATTACCGAGAATTCCTCCAGGGGGAGCGAGATCTATACGGAAGAATTTCTCGCGAGCCTCTTCCCCGCTCGCGACTTTGCGCGTTCCTCGGAATTTGCGCGCGAAGCCACGCTTTATGTCTCCTCCAGAAGTCGCGCGCGTTCTTCAATTAGTCTCGCGACGAGCCACGGTCCTTGAAAATGCCAGGGGAATGTTATACCTTGTCCGTACTCACTCAGCGGCTTTTAATCCTGGATCATCTGGTGGAGATGAGATCCAACCTCTCGATTAGCATCAAGTTAAGCGCGATAATGCTGCGTTAGCTCGCAACCAAAATCTCCCAAACAATGCAAAGCACTCTTCCAATCCCATTAATAAGAGCAATCGACGTAATTTGAACAAAACACCTATTTGCCATTTCCGTGTGCTACAATGTAAGCCAACTGCAGAAATTTCAAATGGAATGTTTTATCCATTTTTGCAATTCCTTTTGGAATACCACCGGAACGTTATTAAAAATATTTTTATATCATTTTCAATTTCAGGAATAAGGAATGCTCGTTGTTTTCTCTTTTAAATAACGAGTCTTCCAACGTCAAATGTTCTCAGGACATGTACAAATCTTGATGATTTTTATCAAACTTTTATGCCTTTATATGCCACCCCCCCCCCCCCCCCCCGCCCCACCACCATATAAAATGCTTGAATTATCATATTTATTGCACTTTGTGTCGTTTCACACAATTTTGGAGAACCATGGAAACTGTTTTGGGTGACTTGGTACGAACGCCATGCGCGTACTAAATCACATGTTCGGTTTGTTTCTTTGTTTTCCAGATAGCAGACAGCAGTATGAGTACACGAGACTGGTTGCGAAGTGCCATTTGCGAAATATTGTGCGATCTCGGTAGCCAAATAGCTCCGAGAGACCTCCAAACGTTGTGTACAGAGTGTAGTGTGTAAAAAGAGATAAATTAGTACAGAACAAAAAGTGAGAAAAACAACAAAGAAGAAGGAAGAGAAGCTGAGGAGAAGAAACACACACATATCTGAAAGGAGTAAAAAGTGAGATCAAGTGACAATAAAGGTTGTGAGATGTGATGAAGCGTAACGAAGAAGATGGACATGGAGAAGGATGAGAGGTCAAGGTCAAGCTTGACAGAGCAAATCGTTTAAATCAACGAAAAGGTTAAGGTTCCTACTGGGACCGGAGGATTAAAGTAGATAAATAAGAGAATCGATACGCAGGTGACCTGGGGAAAAAAAGGGAAATGGAGTCGACGAAGCTGGGAGGGCCAGCGCCGGGCAGCCCGAAGGCTCACTCGCCCGCGCTGCAGATGTACGCCAGTTCCGGGGACGGGAACATCGATTACATAATAGGAGATTACATGGAGAGATTGGCTACCAGGCTGAACATTCTCGAATCGGAGCTGAAGTACGCGTGGAGCGCTTTGGACCTACTGAGCCAAGAGTACATCAAGATGTGGGAGAGGCTGGAGAAGCTCGAGGGACTCTTGTACGAGCAGCAGACCGTGATAAGTCAGCTGATCGAGTTTTACGCCAACGGAGGGGTGCAGGAGAACGCGAGCGTGGTCGAGGAGACCTTGGCCAATCAGCAGAGTTCCGTGGGCGAGCTGGACGCGATCGCCAAGAGCCTCGGCTCTTCCATCAGCATCGAGGAAACCAGCCTGCTGAGGGAGAAACTGGCTCAGCAGGAACTCGCCAGGATGCACGGTATCACCCAGGATGGCACCAGCGCGGCTGTCGCTGTCAGCGACATGCACAGGAACGTGAGGAACCTGGCCACCCTCGAGGAGGAAGGCAACATACCGGACGAGGCCTTCTACAGGAGCCTGAACAACGCCTACAGGGAAGATTTGATTTGCGGGGACACTTCTAGGCCTACCTCGCAGTTGGGGATGATCTGGGAGGAGGATGAGGAAGTCAACGGGAAGAAGGACATGGAGCCTTCCATTTTTGATCAGCCCGCGATGAAGGAGAAGGAGGGCGAAGCCTTGGAGAGCCAACCGACGAAGGAGGAGCTGCAATCCGCTGTGACCAAGCAGGAGGAGGCTGACGAGGACGAGGGTGAGGTCTTCAGCGCTGCCGATTACAAGAGTTATCGAGGAAACACACCGTGCGTCAGCGAACAGGACTTGGCTCAACTCTCCAGACTGAGTTCCCTCGATCAGAACGCGCTGGAGAAGTTGCACGAGCTCGACAGGCTGACCAGCAAGCTGCAGAAGGACTCGCAGAATCTGATCGAGCTGCAGTCGAGGTTGGTCGACTCCCCGAAGCGACAATACATCTCGGAAGCGGAGGCCAAGCTGGCCGAAGAAGCCAGCAGCATCGACGAGCAGTTGAGGAAGATCTACGCCGAGACCGACGTCGACAGCTGGACCTTCTCCAAGAGTCCCGGCTCCACGGGAAGATCCATCTCCAGGGTCAGCACCGACAGTGGTCTAGCCACCGATGGAGACTTCACCACGAGGTCGATATCCCCCAGACTGACCACCGCATCCAGGACCAACTTGGAGTCGGTAAGCACGTACACTCCTGCCAGGCTGGCATACTCGACGTCTCTACTGGAGAAGGAGGCCGAATCCGTGATTTCTTTGGACGTCGGAGGGCTGGTCAAAGGTTACGTGGAGAACAAGGAGCTGACTGATCTGATGGCCGAGAGCTTCGCCACGGTGACCTGCGCATCCCCTACGATTTACAACACAACGACGGAGAAGGTCGCCTCGCCGACCTTGTCGGTCGGTAGCGTCCACAGCACTCAGGGACTGCGGACCAGGCAGGACGGGTACTTCGGCAGCGCAGCTCGGTTGAACCTCGAGTTCCAGGAGAGCAGGACTCCGCCGAGTCCTTCGCCCAGTTCTCCACCTCCGCCGGCCCCCAGGGACACCACGGATGCCTTCCTCATGCCAACCTCCGAGCAGAGAGAACCGGAGAAACGGTCCCAGAGTCCCAGCTTCCTCAGGAACGCCGAGAAACTCGTGACCTTGGAGCAAGGCCGACTGAGTCCCCGAACTCCGCACTCCCCGAAGTCTCCTCGAGTGTCGCCGAAGCACGTGACGAAGCCTGCGAGCGCGGCGACGGTCATCATCGGTGCGGCGAAATCAGATTCAGGTTTATCGTCCATGAGCGGCTGGAGCAGCTTGGACAAATCCCCGAGCTCTCCGAAGAGCTCGATAGCCAAGATATTGACCTCGTACTCGGTGGATCTGGTCAGGACCAACTTGATTCCCAGCACGCAGCCCATTAGAGCGGCCAGTCCCATACCGCCCTTGCCGGAAGCGAAGAACGCGGCTGTAACTCAAGAGCCACTGTACGACACCCCGGAAGGCAGGGACGCTTTTGCCAATGCAGCAGCAGCTGCCAGTGTTTACAAAGCCACGATGAATCATCTCTCTTATACGAGCGTGATAAAATCTCCGGTCACGAAGGAGGATTATGGCTTCGTGGTACCAGCAGCAACCGGGATGACGACCGTTCAGAGTCCTAAGAAGCGTGTCCCACGTCAGCAAGCTCTTCCGCATACTTACGACTCGGTGCCATCCGGGACTACCATGGATTTCCTCTACCGTTCCGTGTCGGAACAGCCCGCCATTTACTCCGTCGCTGGTAACAGGCAGCAAGTGATCACCAGCGTGTACACCAGTGGTTCCGGAGCCTACGGCTTGAAGACCACTAACGCTGGACTTTACCCCGACACCATGGGTCAGTTGGTCAATTTTAAGGAGAGCTACAGCTCCTTGCAGCACTCGGAAGCGGCGACCTTGCCGCATAAAATGCCCTTGAGAGCGAGCTCTTACACGGATGGAATGGCCAATCACGAGGAGTATAAAACAGCCATGTACAAAACCATGTTCCCCACGGGGAATATCACGGACGCGCTCTCCTATTATCCCACCAGTGCGAATTTGCCACGAACCGAGAGCAACGAGACTTCCTGGTTGAACTCGATGGAGGATCAGATTCCACAGGACTCCACCTCGTCGAGCATCAGTTCTTACGCTGATAGGAGGTACGCTCAGCCACCGGCGTATCAGTATTACCCGCAGCGACCCGAGAGAATGGAGAAGTACCAGAACTATCCTCAAGGCTACCAAAGGCAGTATCAACCTTACAGCCAGAGACTGACCAGTAGTGAGAGCGTTCAATTGACGGATGGATATCAGAGACAGTGGCAGAGGGAGCATCAGTACATCCAGGATCACGAGAGCGCGAGGATCCCCTTGGATCAAGTTCATCATCAGCAGGCTGAATATTACGATGCGTCCAGCGTCATAGTTTCGCAGTCCGGTTACATCAGCATTGCTGGGAATTTGAAGGACCAGGAGGTGGACCCTATGAAGGCGACGAAAAAGTTCAAGCGAGGCTCGTCCCTGAAGAACGCCATGAATTCGATGAGCAATTGGTTGCCGGATCTGCATCTCAGCAGAAGGAGTCGGAGTCAGTCGTTGCCGGGTGGCGTGAGGAGCGAGGACCTTGACATGGAAGTACAGCCAAGGCCGGAGCAAATGGTCACCGCTAGGGGCAGAGGCAGAGGTCAAACTACCAGAAAGAAGAAGAAACATACCTTGGTATCCACGGTTTCCGGGATTTTGCAGAAGGCCAAGAGACGCAGTCACTCTCAGTCGTTGTCGGATCCAGAGGCTTCGGAAACCGAGTGGAGCAGTAGCGGAAGGCAGAGTGGACTGTCGGAGGATGAAGACAGCGTCATGTCCGATGCCAATCAGGAACCAACTTACTTTGCCAAGGTGAAACTGGCGAGTACCAAGAGAAAGCCGGACCATCAACAACAGCAGCAGCAACAACATCTGCAACAACAACATCTGCAACAGCAACCACAACAAACTCAGCAGGAACGAAAGGAGTACTTGCAGCAGCAACAGAGAAACCTCCAGCAGCAGCAACAGGTTCTTCAGCAACAGATTCAACAGCATCAGGAACAACTTCAGCAACAGGCGGCCCAGGATGCGTGGGCCAAGGAGATGGAGCAACAGAGGAGAACGGAGAAGGAGATGATCGAGCAAGAACCGACTCAGGATCAGCTTGGCCTTGAAGAGGAAGCCTCCGGTAAGAGCACCGGTTCTGGTTCCGGTGGATCCTCCATATTCCAGACGGTTGGCGATATTAAACGCTCCACGGGATCTTCCGACGAGGCGCCCAACGAGAAAGCTCCCAAGTTACCTCCGGTGACCTTGATGGGTGGTGCCAGCATGGAATTCGCCGTTTCCAGGGCTCTGGGCAAATACAGACAGAGACAGTCGTCGACAGTGTCCGACGAGCAAGTGTCGGGGGAGGAGACGACCAACGAGAAGAAGTCGGACGAAGGTGGACCACCGACCTTGGACACGAGTTTCGAGTTTCCGGAGGACGCCTCGGAGAAGAGCGAGAGGAGCGAGAAATCTGGGAAGATGCCGGAGCTGCAGAGTAGCATGAGCGAGGAGGGAATCCCTTCGGGCGGAAGTCCGTTGCCTCCTGGAACGACGAGGAGCCACGCTCAGCCTGGTAGCAGGTTCCTGCCGAGGCACCAGCAGTCCTTGGAGATTCCCTGGGGAGGAGCGAGATCGGGCGAGGGTGACGAGGACAACAGGAGCACCCATTCCCACAAGAGCACCTCGAGAGTCTCGTCGAGACGCCAGAGCACCGAAGACTCCATCGACTCGGAGGACGAATGGTACTGCTACGAGTTGAGAAAGCTCCAGGAGCTCGAGAGGCAGTCTCAAGTGGACGAGGCTGGAGAACCGCTGATCGAGGAACCCGAAGAGCCAGAGTCCTATCAGCCCGACGATACCGTGAAGGAAAAAATGTCCTTCGTGCTGAAGGAGCTGAAACTCAAGGCTATCAAAGGGGAGCAAAAGATGGAGAAACCGGAAGTGCCCAGGATGAATGGTAGCCTGGTGAAGGAGAGCAGGTTCCGGGATGAGAAACCAGCCCCGAAGAGGAAGCCGGTGGAGAGCGTGGAGGCTGTTTTCGCCAGAGTTACGGATTATCACACCTGGGCCCACGAGGAGGAGGTGAAGAAGGAGAAGCACGCGACGATACCAATGGAGGAAGGTTCTTCGGGCGAGACTTCCGGCCCCGACAGTCCCGGCCAGTCGATGGACGAGGAGGAAGAGGAGGAACTGCCGAAGGGGGTGGACGATTCCAGGAGAAGCTCCAGTGGATCGACCCTGAGGCACGGGGAGAAGGTCCTTCAAGGATCGGACTCGCTTTCTCGCGAAGGTAGCGTAAGTGTGCCACCCAGCGAGGTTTCCGTCAGCATCCCGGGTGCGTGGGATTCTGAAAGCACTGTCCTTGAAGGCCTCGAGCGCGACGGTGCCGGAAGTGCCGAGACAGCCACCACGGCCACCCTGAGCCTTCCCAAGATCAAGATCGACTCGTCCTCGTGCGGTAGCTCCGACGTGACATTGAAGGACGGACAGGTCAGTCCCGGACCACCGGGCTCCAAGTGGAAGCTGCTGAAAGCGTTGAAGGAGAGGAAAGCCGAGGAGAAGATGAAGGAGGTAGAGGAAGCGGCGACGAAGGAGACCACCATTCCACCAGGACCCACAGCTGTGAGTATAATGATAAAGTGAGGACACGAGAATCTCTGTAAAGCGTATTCGACCTTCGGAGGATACGTCAGAGGCGGAGGATACGTCAGACTGTAATAATTTTATCCCTTTTCATCCATCTCGGCCCTCAAACTCATCCGTACCGTCGCATTGCACCTTCAACTTTTATGCTCGAATAATTCTCCATCGACCACCAAGCTCCTTCTTCATCGTTTTATTTTTAACAGACGCCCACGCGCCTCGTGTCTCCTTCGCCTCGACGTTTCTCTCTGCTCCCTGCGCGTCGAATACGCTGACTATAGATTTTTAAGCAAATTGCGTTTTGTACAGTTAATGGACAGCTCGTGTCTATTGCGACACTTGAAAAAAGCCCAGTCAATACTTGCGAGATAATCAAGTCGAGCTTTGCTATCGGAATTGACTAAGAGTCGAGGAGAGAGAGTCCTCTTTCAACAATGTACCGTACTCATCGATCTGCCCAAGATTTCGATCGAACGATTAAAGCCAACCTCGCCTCTCCTCGAGGACTCTCTCCCGACTTAGCTCAAGTATTCTGAACCACGCCGATTATTTTAGCGAAGATTCCAAGGAATCGGTCAATTCAGGCGTGGGACTTCTCGGTGAAGCAATATTTACAGTGATTCTCGTCAATCGGATAATATCGATAATAGGATTACCACGTGTGCGCGTCTAGCACGTCGCTGCTGAACGAGGAAGCTCAGTTAATTAGTATCATAGCGTTAATTAGACGGTGCTTTATTAATCGATACGCTTTCAAGTAGTTTTACCAGGGGTTGCGTGCCTGCGCGACCCACAATTTACGATTGCGGGCTTTTTCCATGCACAGTCCCCTTGAGATACTTATATTCCACAGGAATTGTCAAACGGAAACCCTAAGAATTGTCTGTGATTCGCCATTCGGTCAATCTCGACTCAACTGGGACACTTTGATATAGCGCCCGACTCATTAATTCACGAATTAATTAACTTACGCTTCATTAATTCAATCAAGTACAATCCATCTTACATTCTAGAAACTTTTATATTCAATTTAAATGACTTTTTCATCTTGCAAAATTTCGATTCTACTTTTGGATGATCAAAATCCTGCGCATTATTTAACAGGGTTCCAACTTTAACACTCGTAGGTTAATTATTAATTACTGTAAAACCGACGGATGACTCGTAGATTTTTCTGAATGAAAAAAAACGAGTTATCGAGCGTAGATCACACACGATTCAAGGGGATCTACATTAGTAGGTTATAGTAAGTATACAATTTTTATATATAGGCCTATACATATATATATATATATATATATATATATATATACAAGGTGAATTTTTATTATTGCATAGCAAGTCCCATTGCATTAGTGTAAGAGTCATTGGGTTGTGAGTCCTTGGGAAAAGGGACGGGGGTAGTTTTGTCAAACAGTCTTGTCCTCCACGCGGTGCCGAAGGACGCGCTTCGACGCACACGTAAGCCGTCAGTTTGAATTGCATTTTAACAGATTGTGGAATTAATTAAATCCAACGGTGATGGGCCAAATGACGAACTAAGAGGATTAATTCGCCAGTGGAATTTCTGCCAACTTCGCGATTCTTAAACCTGCTCAATTTGCAAATTCTCCTTTTGGACCTGCACGATTACATTGCTTAAATTTAATCGTTAAAATAATCACGGTGTTCGATACAAAATCCACGAGGAGCTCTCTCAACGGTCCAAATTCAATGAATTTCTAGATTGAAGCAGTTTTATTCCCGCAGGTAAATGTCACTTTGTTAAATTAAAGTCAATTCGCGTCTCTGAAATTTAAGTACTCGGTTTAGGGAGATTTGTACCATGTACCGAATGTTATATTATATCTATATAAACAGTAGGAATGAATGTATGTGTGTGTGGGAGTGCGCGAATTCGAATATGAGATTTTAGTGGAGATGAAATATAATTTAGGCATTCCACTGGTGAGGAAAATTTCTAGCATTGGTATACGACTAGGTGAAACAACCTGAAAGAATCATAAAATATTGGAAATCATCGCGCAGGCACCGCTAATGTCCTCGTTTCTCGCACATCGAAGAATTACTTTAGATAACCACTGATAAGAAATCTCTGATTCACGAGAAAAATGCAAAATCCGTACAAACTGCTGGTACAAGTGAAAAATGATATAATTGTGCAAAATTTCGCACAACGACCACTCGTGTAAAAACGTTGATAACGAATAAGGAAAATTCCATGAAATTTGATCATTTACCCTCTGCTAAATAACGAAACAGGAACTGTACCATTGTTAATTCCCACTCAACGATGCAAATGTAATATTATGTAAATAGCATCATTATCGAGGATATTTGTACATTTTTGCACGCTTTGTCACACGAAACGTATATACAAGAGGCAGCTGTCAACTCGCAAAATTCTCTAAATGATCAAATTTATTGGATCGATACTCTTATCGCGTTTAGCGAATAGCTTCCGCAACGAACGGCTTAACAAATAATCCTTTAAGGTGACAGTAATATAACTCGTTCTTTTTTTTTTTTATAGTTTACGGTTCCATTCGGTGTACTGGACAGGGTACCTATATATATATATATATATATATATATATATGTAGGAGGAAAAGAATTCAGCGAGTCGTTTAAACGTATAACATTGGATATTGCTAGAAGCCATTGTTCTCGATAGACGTGAGAGAATTGGCGAGAATTCTCGGATCTGTCCGGAAGAGGTCCTTTGCAATCGAAGCTGCGCACGTAGTCCTGTACCGAACAAGCCTCGAGGACGCGACGCGACGGTGCATCGAGCTTCGTAGGGCGTGCAGGGAAATACCATCGATCCACACATGCGAGACACACTATTAAAAGCAAACAATACTTTGAGCTTTTCCGCTCGATGCACGATGCACGATGCATCGAAATCCCATGCACAAAGTTGCTTCTCTCACTCAAGCCCTATCCACTTTCTTTACACAAGATTTTTTATACCTCCCGACATGCATCGCGCCTTTCCACACACTCAAACTAATCCAGAAACTTGTCGTTTTTGGAAAAAAAATACCTTAGGACGATTGGAGACAATGGTTAAAAGGCGGATAAATAAGGAAAATTCCTGCTAGTAGAGTTAGCAATTATCTCGCAAACGCTTCTCTTTTTATTAATTTACAATAAATAAATTAGAAGATAAATACAGGTGTTGGCGAATTGATCTTGTAATTTGAGATTTTTTATGCGGGATATTATATATATATATAGCTATAGGTATATATAAATAAAAAAGCTCGATGCACCATACCTTATTATTATTCCGTTAGGAGTATCGAGGCTAACCGAAGGTTTTTAAAAATAATTAACACGACGTGGGAGTCCATAAATAATGTAGTGTGTAGGCAGAGGGAGGGGGTAAATCGGGAACACTAACACACACATTTACATATGGCCGATATACATGCTTCCGTATCTAAAGACTTGCATATAATAATCTAATTAAGATAGTCATTAATTATCGTGTCTAGTTTTCGATGTTAGGGGTTAAAGGGGCAGGTAGATAAAAAATAGTGGTGGAGTGGAGTTGTGGGTTTTAAGGGACGTGTGCGAGTAAACACCTGCCCTTTTTAATGAACCAAGTGGTAGCGTTATTCGCTGAATTTTACAAGCTCGGCTCTACGACGCGACGGGAGCCTTTCTAAACTTTCAAACTCCATAGGAGCTTCAGGAATTTCATTTCGTTGCGAGCCCGAGTTGATCGATGGATCATTTTCGGGACTGTTATAACTTCGTGCTTCGTCCAGTTATCGCAATAAGAGCTTCCAGAAAAATTTTCACCGGTTTTTCAAACTATGCGAAGCAGCTTTTCACGAGCAAGGGATCGATGTAGTGTAGATAATTAATTATTATTGACGGTATAACAAGTTGGGAACGAATCACGAGCAAAACTGCGAGTAATAGCAATATTCGTTAAGTTTCACGGTGAGTCGCGTGGAGAGTCGTGAAAGCACCGAGTATCAATAATTAATGTTAGCAAAGAATCTACCGTGCTAGTTGCTGCTGCTGCAATTTTCAATCTCGCTGTATATGCATGGGGGTTTGCGAAAAGAATGCAGAAATTTTGCAAGAGATATATACGAATAATGCGAGAGATCCTTCGTGAAAAAAAGGACTGTTTGTCTTTTCAGGCAAAGAAACGACATTTCTGTTTACAGCCATATTTTGCAATTTTATAAACGTATCTCTTTTCCCGACAAAAGAGAGAGTAGGTAAATGAAAGTATCCTTCGTCTCCTTTTTCCACAGACACACACACCAGCAAAGATTATATACTCGTAATTTCTGGAGACTCGCGAAGAAAATGAAACGTGATTGGAGCAAGGTAAAAAGTTTTAATATAAATGGGAGCCGGTTATTAATTAGGACGCGTTTGAAAATAATTAATGGGAGTTTGGTGATCAAAGTTTCAAGGCGAGAAAGTGGGGTAAAATGTGGGGAAAAGTCTACACACGGTCTCTCGTAAAAAGCGCATTGCATTACCACAACAAAGGTTGCCAAAGGAATCAAATTTTTCTTTTTGCCAATTGATTTTTTCTCTCACCAGCTTTCCTCTGTTTTTCCACACTTTTGTCAAGCCCTCTTACAGAGTCGAGGAATTTCACGAGGGTCATAGTGGCTCTCGCGTTCTTCAGCAACTATATGTATATACGAGATTGGATGCTGACATTCATTTGCCAGTCTAGTCGAGCTTTTAGATCGCTAGATAAAACCTCACCGAACCACGAATACCCCCCCCCCCCCGGCTTGATTAACCAGCATGGCACATTACCAGAAATGCAAATACTGATTCTCGCCTTCCAACAACCACCAACTCGCCATTTTCTTTCGATAATGTGTTTCGTAGCTCGTTCTCTTCCAATATTTTCCTCTCGAGTTTATCACAATTATAACATATTTTCCTCTAAAGACCGCTGGACGGATAATTTAATAAAAAAAATAACATCTTCTCCTTCTCCTCCGACACATCCACTTTAACCTCGTAACTATTATTATCATTCGCCATTAGATTTATTGCTGCCTCAGACTCGCTAACGGCTTAAAAATGCATTAAAAATGAAGGAACGAAAGGTTTATCTCCGTAAACCGTCCGAGTCTCCATTTCAACGCATCTCCGCATGAATTTTATTCATTTTATTCACACGCTCGAGACATTTTCCAAATAAGTCGATTAGTGCACGCGTTAAAAAGGTTGATATAAAAATGCCATTACTTTTTTATATTTCTTCCTTTCCGCACAATTTATGCATTCTAATTTCTTCCGGTGGAGCTCTCTTTAAACGTTTAACAAGCGATTATTATCGCGGCCAATTCTCGTATAACGCTAATTGATTTATGCCCTACGTAACGATGAGTCTCCATCGACGAGAACGACTTTCAAATTGCGAGACTCGAGTAAAAATAGATTTCACTGCTTTCTGGTTACAATAATGCAGTGTGGGTGGCGTGGAGCAAGGACCGACAGGATATTTTTAATCGAATCATCTTATAAGAGGTTTTTTAATTGGACGATCGCGTGAGAGTCGACGGAGAATATACGAACCAACTCGAATTCCTCGTTTCAGCATCATGGAATTCGAGTCGAGACGCTTCGGATCCCGATAGATCGGTCATCGCTGCAAAATTCGCTTATGTAAACTTTTAAATCAACACCTTCTCCATTAATATCTTGGATCGGGTAATTTATTCCTGTAGATTCTCTTTTTTCCAAGCATAATATATTCATTTTAATATTTTTTTTTCTCCCATTGCTACGGTTTATTTGTACAAAAAGCTACGCGATCTATTGCTTCCTGGGCGGAACTTTGAGAAACATAAGGAAGTAGATGGGGAATCTTCTCGATTTCTCGTCCTCGAGAAGTAGAAAAACTGAGACAGACCAATTGTGTACCATTTCTCACTTTTATATGCAAAACTTTCGTGAAATTCGAGCGACAGAGTCTTGTACATTGAACTCGAGTGTTACAGGAACGGTTTCGTGCGACTGTATTCGATATCCCGCGTATATTTCGCTCGACGGGAGTCCCCCTGCACCTTGTAAAAATATGCAAGTCGAGGGTAAAAAACGGACGCGAAACTATATATCCGGACTTAAAAGGGAAAATTTTATTCTCACCGGAAGTTCCGGGTCCAACATTTTAATTTAGGATTCGGCGAATTTCCACCAGTGTCAACTTGGCACCCCAAATAGTTTTTTTTTATAGTTTCTCTAGTTCAATCTGTAGAAATTTTTGAAAAATTGCAAGGAACAGTAGAACTTTTCCGGATGCTACTAGAACTCTTTGGTTTTTTTCCATTATTAAAATTTGGGGTGCTAACTTCACACTGGTCGAATTTGCAGCTATGGGAATCTTGACTGAAGCGTGCACGTGGTCTCGCTCTTGGAGACTCGCAATCTCTCTCTCTCTCTCTCTCTCTCTCTCTCTCTCTCTCTCTCTCTCTCTCTCTCTCTCTCTCTCTCTCTCTTTACCTCTTTCTGTGTGCGTGTGCACACGCACAGTACTCGCACTTTCAAACTATACATACACGCGCTCGATTTAGCACTTGAACGAATATCATTAGAGTTTTCATCGAAGGGCACATTTCATCCATTTCAAGCATTCGCATTATAGAGCTATAAATAAACATTGCAAATAAATGAATGAATATATATATATATTTAAAAAATATATATATTATATGAAAATGTATACATAAATATATATATATATATATATATTCTATACACACTGCGGTAGTCTGTGTCAATTAATAATGTAACGAGTCTACACAATTTTTTGCAAAGCAAATTAGTAGTTTTTAAGCTTTCGTGTGATAGGCAAAGTGGAGATTGGTAAAAATTTGCTGGAATATCCTGCCAGCTCGTCGCTCGAGGCTGTCCCTAACAGACTTTGGAGAATTTTAATCTGTGCTGCAGAAATAATACTTGCTTGCTCGCAGTACTGCTGGTGGAAATTAATAATTTATGGTATAAGCGTGGCTGATTGTTTATGAAACGTCGTTGGGAATATTGACCCGAATTAAAAGTTTGGAAGGAGAGGCAGGATTATTTCGCAGGAGAGGAAGAAAGGACGCGCAGTGTATACGAAATGGCTTTATTTGAAGGATGTAATTAAAAGGAGAGTAAGTTGGGTAAATTGTAGCAAAGTTGTTGGATACCGGCAGTAAACAATTCGGTGGAAAGTAATTACGTTTCGGACAGGAAACGAATGAATTTCAAGCGAACTCTAGCCGGACCGACAGTGGAAAGGAGGAGCTGGCTTCTCGGCAGAAAATTATAAGCTCCGAAAGCTTTGGCTCTCCAAGAAGTTGCAGCTTGCGGACCTCCGAAGCGGGATAAACTTGAAAAGTCACGTGGCACCACTAGCGGGTTTGTTAGAACCGACGTTGGATAGTTGGCTCCCTTGTTTGCCAGTCACGTAGCCCCTAATTGACGGCGGAGTGTAATTTTAATCGATTTATCTGCCCCAGTCTATTTAGTTTGGCATCATCGGCCATTTTCGATATCGGAGCACGCAGCTTTCCAATCCAACTGGCATTTAATCATTAATCGTTATCCATCCGTCGACGCGTCAAATCGCTGCAAAATATTTCGCGCTTTATTTATCAATTTCCTCCACTTATTCGTTTATTTATTTATAATCACTCGCGCGCGCCCGAGCTTGGCTGAAAAGTCTCGACGCGACTGTAACGCGCGCTTATAATTATTTTTATAAAGCAACGCTGAATAATTAACATCGATTTATGGACATTTATCATTTACGATGGAATTAAATGAAGGGGGAAAAACAATAATCCATCTTTCGCACAGAGTTTTACTCGAGCGGGAAATTTGCGAGCCAATAAAATTCCGCGGTCCCTATCCAGGAATACTATATACAACGTGATACGCTCGGTAATTTTGTTTATCGCGAAATGCTTCATAGTTGTACGTGACTCTGTGTTTGTCCAAGACAAATGCGCCAACTAAAATTCACCCGAGGCATATGCACGCGTAAATTGAGGCTTCCGCTCCAAGAAAACTCCACGCGAACCAGCAGGGAGCTACGCGAGTTGATTGCCAGACGGAAAATTTCCTCGTTCCAACTGTGCAACCGCACGAGCTGATCCTCCGAAAAATTCGTCGTATGAAAAAATTCCTTCCATTTGCCATTTGCGCGTGTATCGATTCGCTCCCCCGTTCGAAAATTGATCGTGCAAGCTCGAGTCGAACAAAAACTCGTGGAAAAATCCAAATGGACGCGCGTTCGCGAGTTTCGATTTTAATTGCTCTTGACTAATTTCGGCTCGCGATTACGTAACACCAGTACGGACGCGATTCTCCGTATACGGAAGCCCCGAGCGTTGAATATGGAAAGGGCTAAAATCGATTTTCAGGCGTCTCGCTCGTTCTCTTGGTCCGCCGCTTGCTTTTATTGCTCGCGTTGCAACTATTTCTTTGCCAGGTGAAAAAAGGAAAGGAAACTTTGACGCTCTCGAACTTCTTAAGCTCTTACTCCACTCGCTCTACGCCCACTTTAGGACTTCTTCCCTTAACAATTTCTCTTTACCTCGAAATATCACGATCCTTGAGAGCTTTCTCGCTTTCAGATACAAGAGCATCGTCAGGATTCACCACCGAGCATGTCTGCTCTCGGATAAAGAGTCGTGTGAAGTTCCTCCGATGAAGAGAAAGAAATCAAATTCTCTCTAGGAATAACCCAAGGAAATTGCCTGCAAATCTTTATACAGAAAGGAATAACACTAAGGAACGATGTATAGCAGGATGAGAAATATAATTACAATCATTCGGAGAGAGAAGGCGCAGAATCGCAACGTTTCCACCTGGATCGAACCATGTCTCTATACATAAATATATATGTATACCTATTAGTTTATCCTTCGCGAATATTGTGGAAAAGTCAAAAATTTATCTCGCCTCGCCAGAGATATTCTAGAATAGCAACGTTTTAATTATCGACCAATCCGAGTGGAATTTTACAGCAACTTTACGTCGAGGCTCCAATTGACAGAACGATATACAAACTCTCTCATGCAGGTGGACGATGAGTCAGTTTTCGCGAATCGTGACGAGAAAGCTATCGGAGATTCGTCATTAAACGAGACGGTCTTTGACGTTTAATCGTCCCGATAGACACTCGGATTTAATTCAGCAACTGACCCTAACCTATATTGACGACCCTGGGGCTTGCAGCTCAAACCTGCGGATAAATTATTGCTGCTCCTTTCCGTATACATATACGATATATGTGTAATTGTATCAGGTGCTTTATTTACATTTAAAATAGTTTCCTCGCCGAAACGCCTTTCTTTGCCGTGTAATAGGGGCGGATGGAGGAAGAGCTTACGAGGGGAATTTCCCTAAAAAGTAGCTTCCCTCGAATTACGCCTTAATAAAATAACTGTCCAACTGTTTAATTGGCTGGATTAAATTAATCGAAGGCTCGAATGGTGTCGAGTGAAACGCGCACTGGACTATTTCGTTTGTTCGAACGAGCACTTTTAGTTAATGGCTATTCGTAGAAATTGTGCTGAGGTCGAAAAATAATGGCATTGCTTCTATATATATATATATGTGTGTGTGTGTGTGTGTGTGTGTGTGTGTGTGCAGGAGGAGAGAAGAGTTTACTTAGGTGATGGGATAGTTTGCAACTGCGGCGAGCGGCAGGATGATCAGGCAAATGCGAGATTAGGTTGTATACTGTGCGGATTCACAGTCAGCTGCTATTATAATTAGACACACAAATACATACACACGTATATACACCTTGCGTTAATATCGTTCCATACACGAATCGACATATCACCCGCGAACATGACGCACACGAATGTCAGGCTATCCAAGCACGCATCTCTCACTATAGTATATATATATAGGCACTAGCTGTTAGTGCAACACGCTAGTGTTGGACAAATGTAGGCTGGGCCAACGCTCATTCACCTGCGATCCACCTATTTCTAAATTCCACCTGGATTCCTGGCTCCAAACTTTAATGGGCACTAATAATCTTACTATTGCGATAATGGTTCGCTGCCAAAACATTATCAGAGTAATGCCACTCGAAACTTGCTTTATTTCGCTTATCAAATGCTCCTTTGATTTTCGGCCATGCACCACCACTTTCGAGCATCGTTTTAATATCTGTGTCAATGAAGTTTAATGACCATTAATAACGTTATCAACGTCCTTATCATTGTTAAGCTTTATCCATGCTGACCAGTGATGGAAAATAGCGAATCGACGATGGATAAACTTTGCTGAGATATAATAGAGATGTGTATATATCTATGTGTAAATATGATTTGCATAAAGAAATAAATCGTGTGGCTAAAAGCTATTGCATCATTTTCGCCAAATAAGGTGGATCGTTAATATTACAGGGGCTTCGAAGCTTGAGGGATAAACTGGTGAATATATTAAAAGCTCGTTTTAGATTGCTAGGCAAAGTTTATCGTGAAATATTGTGGATGAAAGGAATAAATGATCACGACTCTCTCTCTCTCTCTCTCTCTCTCTCTCCTATAAGGTGAATCGAAATAAAACTGAATAACAAGGCAAAGGACACTTGGGACAAAAAAGCTGGGACATCCGGCTGCTTACGTATGCAAGCTCTGTGTACGTGACTGGACATAAAGCTCGAATGAATGTGTTGCTACGCGTATAACTACATAACGGATCGCACACAATCGTCCCTCGCCTGTTGGAAGCTCGGAGGAGCTTTGCACGTTGGTCTAGATTATACTTTACATGCCCAGTCAATAGAGGATTAGAAGTGTCAATTTACAGTGTGCCTATATTCAAGGTAACACGTCCAAACTTGTTCTAGTCTCTGAAATGTTCCATCATTAATATTGGACGCTTTCTTTTTTTCTTTTAGAATATAAAGTGTAAAATTCTTATCTCATTGGCGAATTAACACGTAAATTTATGCAAGGAAAAAAGTGATGTTAATAGCGTTGATAAATTATATCCCTGCTTGATATTCCATGAGAGTATCAAGTATTTTTTGTTACCATTAAATTAATAGCAGTTGGTAATTTCGTAGAGTTGACCCCTCTCGTTAATTTCTCTTTCAAACGTCCTCCCCCTTTCTCCCCCGTGTTCCATGCCTGATTAACGCAGAGAACGACTCTAATGAAAATAATTGAACCACCTTGGCTGCAGGCTATTAGATTCATTGAAATTACTTTCCGAGAATCTTAGGAACCAGCGACGCTTTAGAAAGATTAATTAGGAGCCACGATTATAATTGAGAATCAAGGTGCGAGGTGAGTGGGCAGCACGAGTTGGAAGATGAAAGCTTCATCGTAAAATCATTATTGCGTCTTTGGGTCCGGATCGCACGACGGTTAACAAGATATTTATTAGCTTGAGAAGAGAAAAAATCGCTCAAAAATTCAAAGTCCAATTTGCGGGAGAATGGGCCGCCTCTCGATGGCCTAATAAGATTTACATCAAGTAGTTTGGATCCCGGTAAAGTATCTTAACTTCCATTAAATCCCGAAATCGGGCCACTTGCGTAGAATAGAATTTAAAGTTGACTTATTGCTTTCGAAAGTTTAAATAACGCGGAAATGGGAATTTATATTTTATATAATAGTTTTAGCGGGACGAGTGACAGGTCAATTATTTATTTAAAAAATTCTATCGTAACATTGGCTCAGCGTGCTATCGCGTACAATTAAAAATGAATATTACTATATTAATTATAAAACGTGCAATTTTATATATTATTGTTGCATCCGCGCGCGCACACAGGCACGCGCGCGCTGTAACGACGATATAGATGGTAATTAGAGAAATACGCGCGCGCGTACCGCCTATAAACGTTAATTGATTTGTTATTATTGTGGTTAAGGTTTATATAATATCGATGTCAAATGTTATATTCGACGAACAGCGAATGTGGAGGATATCGGACGAGGTTAAAGTTTCATTTTCGAGTTGTCGTGCGAGATGGGACGCTTTCATCAACGTATCACACCTTCATATCATTAAAATCATAAAAATCGACATAATCATCATTAAACATCATCATCGTTTCACTGTACGCCATATCATTGAAAGAGGAGATCCATCGATCGACATATATATATATATATGGTTACAGCGTAAATTTCTTAAAGCTTCTCAATTTAGAAAATTAGTCAGCGATGATTAGCTTTTAAGCCAAGTAATCGACTAAGAAAAAGCATATGTTGTTAAGGCCTAATAGATAACGCTATAAAAATATCTCGTTAGAACGAGCCAAGTATCATCGTTTTTCCGTTGTTAAAGAAACGCTTCCACAAGACGCATACCTGCGCGAAGCGACGCTACTCTAACAGTAGATTAATAATATAAGCACTTGTATATTTTATAAACCTCATTTATTTCGTTCCAAGTCTTCGATAGTGTCTCGAGAAAATACAAGAAATTCATTCAACCCTCTCGCAACCATTCAACTCGATCGATCAAATTAATCCGAGTATTTGTACTACTCGCTTTAATATAAAAAAATTACCATTTCTAGCAGACTCGTTGAATCGAGTGGTGCTCCAATCGAGCAAATCGGATAAAACAGAGTCGAGATTAACCAAGTTACAGAGTCGAGTAGTAGTGCCCTATAATTAAGCGGGCTGCTCAAATCAAGTAGTAGAACCTCCGATAATTTTACGGTAAATCGTACAATGATTCCAACAACGAAAAATCAATTGATGGAAATCCTTTTGTCACGAGACGCCCTCGAAGGCGACTACGTTTTGGCTAAAAACCAAAAAGAGTGTGTGTGTGTGTGTGTGTGTGTGTGTGTGTGCGTGTGTATGTGGGCGTGTAAAAACGAAGCAGCAAGAATATCATGAAATACACGCAGTTTCAACGTTAACCTTCCGTTAGAAAACTGGTGAAAATCACGCGGTGCACGTTCCTCCGAGCTTAATTAATTGCCACCGGATTAAACAATATAATACTCCTGCGTTCTCGTGGAACGAACCAGAGAATCGTTCAATGTATCGGTAAATCTCGTGGCCAGTTGAACGGAGGGTTAAATTATTATTATTATTATTATATACTTGTTACTCTATCGATAAGTTTATATAATATCTCTATCGTGAACACAGACTTTACGACTATTTTACGTGATATTATATATTATATTGTATAATATACGAGCTGTATTCTCCACCGACACACACACACAACCTCCACGAAACATTCATTTCCACGCGGACAAACGAGAAGAGGGTGTTTTGCTGAAGGGAGAAGCTAAGGAAAGTAGAGATAAAGCCCGGAGCCCTTTGATCTAGCCGACAACAACTCGTTAAACCAATTTTGAGTCCTCACGAGCAACATTCTCGGAGATTCTTCGCGTGTGGGGGAAACGTGGGACGTCGAGGACGGATAATTCGTGAGTTTTTTACCGGTGAGTATCGAGATGGAACGGATGATTACGGTACGTTAACAAAAGCCAAAGTTTTCAAGGTTTCCACAACGAGACAGAGGGATGGGGGGGGGGGGGGGTCGATTTGCGAGGAGAATCGTGTGCCGCTGTTGATAATACGCACCGGTTTATCGTCGTCCGGCTCTCTCGTGTCTTACGAAACCCGCGAAAAAGAAAAGGACTGACAGAAGAATGGAAAGTGTGTCGGGAAAAAGGGAATAATTGCGCGTTTAGCGCAGATAAATTGCAGGATGCTTAGAGGAAACTGCCTGGCAAAAGGAAGAGAAAAATTTGCGGGAAAGCTTGTTTGTTGGAAGAAGGAGGGGTGGGGGTAAAGTGCCGGTTCATCCCGGGGTTCATCCTTGAGGAGCAAAGTGGCAGTTAGAAGGATAAAAATGTCAGAAGGCGAGAATGCTTCTCTCCGTAGTGCATTGGAAGAATGATTGGCAAAGGGAAGATTTTATTCGCGCGAGAATTGCGAAGGAAAGTGTATACGTTGTATCCCCGCGAAGCTCGTTTTTGAAGGGGCGAAAGGACGAGGAATTATGTGATTGGGAGGTTGTGTGTGTGTGTGTGCGTCGATGCGAGAAAAAAAAGCTGGTCGACCGGCCGAAGGCCGCGAAGGGATTGCCAAGGGCCGTGCACGATCATACGTGTGTGCATCCTTCTCCTTCCTTTTCCACTTTGGAAATTGCGAGAGTCCCGAAGCTCCTGGCTGTCGCGACACACTCGCGCCTTCGACCATCGCCGCAGCCGCTCTCAATTCTCGCGTTTTCCGAGCAAACTTTTCCTTCGAGACAAATTGTACAATTGCACACGGCCATGGAAATTGTTTCTTACCAAGTTTTCGGGCACTTTTTCAACGCGGTTTTGTGCATGCGAGACTCGCATTGTTAGCAAACGAAAAATAAGACTGTGTATTTGTATAAATCCCTGTTTCCCGGTGATTTGTAAGCCATTCGTTCGCACGATCGGCCCCCTACTCCCCCGAGCGCTCTCCATTTCCTTTCAAACTGTTACTAGCTTGTTTTTCTAATAAACTTGTTTTTTTGTTTGTTAGAATGGCAGCGGACCCGGTGGCGAGGCGGCGGCAGGCCGAACAGGTGAGTCAATAGAAAATTATCATAATATCCTCCTCTATCCACACCTCTTTTATGTATCGCTATATAAAGTTGTTTATATTTATCGCATCCAAGTTTTCTCTTCCCCTGCAGCTGCATCGTCCAATCGAGTCGACTCTGTTAATAAAGCGCAACCCCAGAGTGTTTTTCTCCCACTAGTTGTGTTTATTCGTACAGGAGCTTTCACGCTGTTGCATTTATACAGCATTTCCAAGGAAGTGACGTCGAAGAATTCTGGAAATATACAATGTAATAAATCGTTGATTATTTAAAGAGGCTCCCATGCACGTTGTTGGTCCATAAGTCCGAAAATGGTAATTCAAAGCGAATATTGTATTGCCGGATGGGATTTCACATCCGGCCAACTGGGAATGATGAATTCTCCGGGTCACCCTGCAGAATATTTGTATACGATAAAGTTTATTCGATAACATTGAAAAATGCTAGCCATATATGGAAAAATCGTAGATTTCGCGCGGCTCGCGAGAAAATGTCTACGCTCTCTCATGCTTCTGGACTTCACGAGTCACTTGGGAAAGTAGCCAAAATATTACTGCATTTTTCTCAACTTTGACAAAACCTATTCGTCTTGAGACAGTTGTGCGTAAAACATATTATAATGTGCCGGAGTGCTTTGAGGATATCGCTACATATTTGCTATAGAAACTTTCACGAGGTAAGCGCGAGTTATCTATTTCTATCGTTCTCATAAATTTCTGGCATAAAATAATCTAATACTTCAATTATTTCCAAAGTATCGGTATATATACACGAGTGGGGACTCGACATTATTCGTTTATTTATTAAAATCACTTTGTACACTTATCCTTAAGGCTTATGAATTTTTAAAGAGCCTCTTCGGCCAGCTATCTCCTTGAATTTTCTCCAGGATAATATTCCTTTTTTCTAATGTAAACTATATTACGCCACTCGATCGATGAAATCTTTATTTCATTCGTTCATAGTTTCCAGAGAGAGAGAGTGAGAGAGAGAGAGAGCGATTGTTTGCACGAATCCCCCCCCCCCCCCAACTGTTGCTCAACGCAAAACCAATTACTATAGAAATTGATGAAAGTTGTAATTTCTTCTGGAAATTAGATTTACAAAAAATCTCCTGGTGGTATTTGCTGCGAGAGCCGCAGGTGCTCGCAAGCTGAGCTTTATCTACAATCGAAAAGTGAAAAAAGATAACTCAATCTCTGCTTCGTCATCATCTCGGCTCAAACGCCCAAATAACATTCTAATCGATAAATTTGAGAAGGTTTACGTGCCCAAGAGTAATTCCTTCTTCTCTCTCCAACAATAAAAACTCGCTGTTTTAAAGTTAGCGCAGTTCTTTTTCCTCTCGAGAAAGAGAACGAGAACGAGAATAAAACTGATTAAATGAAGTTTTCTAAGAGAATCGAGCAGTTGGCGCGAAGAATAGAGTAGAAACAAATTTTGGCGGAGATAGGAGCCGCTCGACGCGTACGGATTCTTAATCGCTCTGGCAGCAGCAACTTTCTTGAAAATCGATGGTCCCACGAGGCCTTTAGCTTGTCACATTTAGCCCATCAAAAAACTTCATCTTTTTCCAAAGCTACGTCTCATCCAAACGATGCCTCTCGCATTTGCCAGAAATTTCTTTTGCTGCTGTTAACCAAAACGCGAGTATTAAATTTATGACCTTCGTTCTTCGTCCCATTAATCACCCTTCGCAAGCCCAGATACCTCAGTGATACCATTTTCTTCAGATTTACACACTCTCTCTCTCTCTCTCTCTCTCTCTCTCTCGAAAAAAAATCTAAAGGAATGATAAATTATTAGAATCTGTTGAAAATATATCGAGGAATAACGTTGCAGCCTTTTCCGCGATCCCCTACCTCCTACGATCTTCTCATTTCTTCGTTAACTACTCTGGAAAAACTCGAGCTCGGCAGCAGTCTTTTCTCGATAATATACACTTTCGATACTCTCGACGATCAAAGTTTTTTTCAGCATTTTTCATAAATAACCTGTATAACGTTATCAAAAGCATCGTCCAACAGAATTTTCTATCTGATCGAGCGGCAGAAAGAGATTCTCGTTAGTTAACGGAAGTTGGCGATTAAATTCCGAACTTGGATTGCTTCCCAATCCATCTGCAGCGGAGCTCTCTCAGTCCTAGAAAGGTTTTATTACCGCGAGCAATCAATCTCCCGGTAAACTCAACCGGAAGCGTGGAAGCCAAAAATTTCAAATAGGTTACGGAGAGTCCTCCTCCGATATATATCCCACCTTCTTTTACTAATTATAACAAAAAGTATTATTTACACATCCAAATGACGAGCCAAGAGACTCTGGACGGAACGAATATCGAATATTCCTCCAATATCTTTCTACAGTCGTGTGTGTATCGTCGAAACTCTACTACAACAACAATAATATACATGTATAAGAGATATTTTTCAGCTCCCAGACACTTTGAGATGACCGTCGATAAACGTCAGGAAATTTTGTCAGAGAAATTCAAAGTCATCTCCTGTGCAATAAAAATATATACAGATCCATATAGATATACATATATATATATATATATAGGGGAGAGAAAACTTTGATGGAGCGAGATGTATCGATCATTGATAAAACAATCACTCTCGTTAAAGATTCTCGACTTGTTATTTCAGGCACCCAGGCGACAACCCGTTTTACAGCATCATCCACAGCAACCCGGACATGCAACCTCGCCGAAAGTCAGTTCCATTGGTGTCGGACTTGGTAGGTGCTTTACTCGATTGCCAATTAACGCAAACTCACCATTCTCTATCTATCTATTTATCTTTCTATATCTATATCTATATCTACGTATATATACCTATCTCGCTCACTTCTATCTTTACTGCGTCCGTGAAGGTTTTGCGCGCGCATTACATGCGACGCACAGGTATTCGTGTGTTATTCATATTATATCCGTGTGTCGGTGTGCGTTGCGTCTTTTTACGTGCACAGACCCACGCTGCTGTGTCCGTGTTTCGTATATACGTGTGACTACGCGTGCACACACGTAGCATACATATATCTCTATTTTATATTATTATATATTTATTGCCTGGCTCGTGTCCTTATAGTCAATATTATACAATTACCAGGGCACTCGCGCGCGCGCGCGCGCGAGTCATCGTCGTCACTGTGACGTCATCGACGCTACATCCCCCCCCCCTCCTCATCCCCCATGCAATTCCCACAGAAACGTTCGCCGGAAGTGCTCCAACTCGACCCTGTCCTCTCCAATTATGTATATATACGTCGAGTGATCTCATCCGATAAATTTCTGCTCATTTTCTGCACGATGATTTATATTTTTTGAGCAGAAGAGAAAAGAAATTTTTGCAAAATTCTTCGAGTTCCTTCGATCCGATCCATGGACGACTATGACGACGATGACTCATCGTGCCCCTTCGTATATTTAATTGTGTGTTTTTCGTTTCAGTGTAACATCCGGTTAACTCTAGGATAATCTAGAAATGGCATAGTAAATTTTGACCTGTGTGCAATCAGCACAGTCTTTCCGGGGATAAGCGTTGAAAAAATTACTTCTCGTTTCTCTCGCGCTCGAAAATGGCAAGACGAAAATTTATTATTTTCTCCTTTAAATTCGGTTAAGTCTTCGATCTTTACAACGAGATACTGTCGGGATAAAAACGCTGGAGTAAAATAAAAGCCTCGATCACGCACCCACGAACAGTTCGAGCCTTTAATCCTTGTGACGTGACACTTAAACCAAACTAATCCTCGGTTCTCGCTTTTCAAATCTCGGGAAAGTCTCGTAAAAATCAGTATTTTCCCCGTAAGAATACATGGAAGGATACGCGTTATAAATTATCTTGATGGAGATTCGAAAGGAGAATCAAAATTTGTCAATTTTAATCGAGCGATGCCTGTGAGGAAAGAGTTATTGATTATTCTCGAGTATCTGTATGAAAGTCAGAGCGAAACGCGTATACTTTGCGCGAGGATCGCGCGCGACTGAGCTAGCGTTTCTGGAATTGCGAAAATCTGGGAGCTTAAGGTCGGCCTTGCAAAGTCGAAGCTCGCGTGCGAAAAAAGTGCGTGTTACAATAGAGACGAAATTCTTGGGAACACCTTATATCGATCACGTAGCAAATAAAAGGCTCGCGACAATCTGTCACTTCCACTTGGCATTTTTCCTTCGATGACAATTAATTTTCTCCTACGAGCTGATATTTTTTCCATTGAAATTCAATCAGAGTGCCAGAATTTTTAATCAAACGTCAATTTTCCAACATCTTTTCTGCCCCTAAATCTCCTTGGCAAGGAAAGGGACACGATCGTTAAATTTCATTATAAGTTTTCTCACTTTGAGATATTTTTATAGGGAAGGTAAAACTAGTCGATAAGCACAAACCCGGCAGGAAATATTTCGCACCGACAGATATAGCTCCGTAGTGAGTGAGAATCACCTTGGACATCCCTATGCAACTAGCGAAGACTCGAACACTCTTGCCATTACCCATTCGTAACAGTAAATTTGGATAATATAGTATATTACATGTTTTACACGCAAGATTTCCAATAAGTGGATAAAAAACGTAATAGCTGAGAAGCTAAATTTTGCACTTCCTTTCGAAATATTTGTCACCAATTACCTGAAAACCTCGTGTCTGTGTCCGTGTCCGTGAATGTTTAATGTTAAAAAATAATCTATATCTATTTGTTGTGTACCTACGTCAACCCGATCCCAAAAACCTGCGTCGAAGCAAATTACAAGAAAAAAAAAAAAAGAATGAGGATAAAGAAAGTGCTGAGTAGCGAAGCAATGGGAAAAGGAGCGAGGTTCGCAGTGTAATTTTTCTCCTTTATCGAATTAAAGGATTCTTTCCTGAAATATTAAATTTCACACGTTGTAGAATATCTTTGTGAAATCCATGAAAAAAAAAAGGTAGTAGAAACGTTGCTCCTTTTCGAAGGGCCCTTTGTGTCTGTCCTGTTTTCTTGACTTCTGAGATAGCTTTATTTGTCAAAGAGAAAGGAAGAGATAATAAAAAGAAAAAAGAAAAAGATGAGGTAAAAAAAGACATCTACTAACCGGCATGTAATGCTATTTTCTTGATTTGTTCTCGGTGGCGCCCGTTGTTGTATCCACCTGAACACCTGCAAAAATACCAAAAAAAAAAACCACTCACTGAAAAACCTCTCAAATATTTCAAAATCTCTACTTCCAGGTCTTGCAGGTACTAAATAAATGCTTCCTTAGCAAGGTTTATTACTCGAAGCTTATTAGAAGCTTGCATGTCTTAATTAATCGACACATTTGCTCTTCAATTCGTTTCCCTAATTTGTCAAAAAGCTTTTCTCGTATTTTCTTTTCACTTTTCTTTTCATCCCCCAACACCTTTCTGTGTTTTACCCCTTGTGAAATGTTAAAACTCGACAGTTATCCGCATACGGAGCCAACAAAGTACGAAATTAAATTTGAAATTCTCTGCGAAATTCTAATTAGCGGTTTCGCGTAATTGTTTCGTTGAATATGCCAAATTGCCTGCTGACTTAATCGCGTACATATTTATTTTGCCCGACTAAGTTTTGCTTGTACATGAATAAAGATATCATGGAATAAATGTAATTGGCAGTTAAATTCGACGGAAATAGTGCATGTACAATAAGGCGAATTGTTGAAAATCATTGAATATTCCATTTAATAAGCGATATTACTCTTTCGTCGGTATTAGCATTTCACTGGGACTGCCGAATCAAATTTTCTTCGCTAATTTTTTAGCTAAGTGTAAAACTTTGAAGCTTCCTAAAGTTTATTTTTAATGTATACCTGCACGCACAAAGCATTTAATCGTATCACTATGCACGAATGTAAAAGTAGCCTAGTAGAAAATTAAAAAGTTAGTAGTAGTAGATAGATTCGAATTAACATGAATCTGGCAAGAAAAATATCAAACTTCTTATGGCCGGATTAACGTGAAAAATATAATTTTCAAGAAATTATTTTTTGTAGAATTCACGAAATATCATCAATGTTATATACAATATAGTGATGATAAAAGCGAAAGAATTTTAGGAATCCGACGATTCTTTGATACACAGGGGTTTGTGCAAGATACAGTTACCACAGTGTAATAATAGAAAGGGTGAGAGGGAGGAGAGGGAGAGAGAGAAAGTGGATTATGAGCAACTAATGAAATCCTTGTAGGCTTATGATACTTGGCTGGATACATTTATACAGAGATGCATGCACCTTGCACGGACCCCTAGTGTAATCTTAATTGAAATCTGCGGGAACCGCAAGTCCTATCGTGCCACATCTACTAAGACACCACAGGCTAATTGGATTAGATTTTCTCACTAGAGATTCACCCATTCTATCTTGTAATTCTTTTATTTTCTTTCGTCACTTTTGATTTCTCCACGATTCTCTACTATATCGATTTTCAATCAACCCATAAGAGACTCATCGAAGAAATATATTTTTTCTTTACTATACCGAACGAATAATCATTTCTCATCGCATATCCTATTCTTTCTCGGAAGACTTGCTTGCTGCACTATAAGGTTGATAAAAAAGAGAGAAATGTACAGGAGCGCTATCGATCAGTCTCTTTTTCAATTGCAAAAGCTCAAAGCACTTTTTGCGAGAGACCTAAATCATTTCACTTTTTCTTTTTGTAAATAGTGCTGCAATTTGCACTTGGCACACGACTATTTAATTTCAGTAATTTCTGCTCTACTTGCCAATAATTTAATTCTCAACAATATTTCTCATCTTGTAAATAAGAACATTTGTACTTTAAGTATTTTGTGCAACAGCAATCTTTCTAAAACTTTGCTAAATAATTTCTCACAGACTATCTCGTGCTTCATTTTTTTTTTTATTCTGTACAATAATATAGATCTATTATTTTATAGATTTATAGATCTAATCTTATTTGCTCTTTATATATATATATATATATATATATATATTTATATCATACACCTTTTTAAATATCTTCTCACTTGGCTCAGCTTAACGAATTTCTCTATGAGCCGATTAACATTAAGATTGATTTTTTCTCAGACAATGGCAGCTCACCGGACCAACGCCGGGCTTACGAATGCAGTACCCAGACCAACGTTAAACGACGAGGAGCTGGTAAGAATCGTCTTCCATTTTATATATATATACCAGTTTGAAAATAATTGTAACAATATTTTCCTCCTACCTGGGCCAATGAAGAGTCGAGGCTTCCGTATAATTAATCAGGACTTCTCTCGTGTGCTTGAAATTAAAATTATCAATCATTTTGACGTATCTCTTGAATTTTTGATTTATCGATGATACGTATACCAACGTCGAGAAGGATATACGCGTGAGATTTTCTTTACTCGGAGTCGAGCTATTCGGCAGAAAAAGACGTAAAACACCTTAGATAATATTTAAATAAAGATATCTCGAGGATATACATAAAGCTGCAGAAGAATAAATTCTCTTTGAAAAAAGTAATAATTCTGCGAGGGAGGCTGAAAGTACGTTTTTACGAAAGAGCAAAGCTGGAAGAAAGTAGACAGTTTATTTGAAAATAAAATGTTCCACTTGAAATTGCTGGAAAATATGAAGCAACTCTCATTTTGTCTACTTTTTCCCTAAGGGCATGGTACGAAATTATAATTTTTTAAATTTAAATGTGCACAGTGCGCATAAAAGTTTGAAGAGCTTATCGGGTTTAATTCAATGAAGTTTTATTAAATGAAAAATCCAAGCACCTCATTGAACGAGTCTTGAAAAAACATGGATTTCGAGACTTTCTCATTTTACACAATTTAAAGTCCTGTACGATGTTATTTCGACGACGAAATCCCGTGAAGCTCGACTTAACCTCTGGAATCTCTTTTTTCATACTGTGCCGCATTTTATCCTCATTTCCACGATATTTTCTTTCACGTAAGTGTGTCTCAGCCTCTTCTTTATTTCGATTTTCAACCCCCTATACGATTTCCCTTTTTTTTCTTTCTTTGCGATATATATTCTCTTCTTTAGTTGGCCACTTTTATCGACTATCCCATTCGCACTCTCCGCCACTCCAGTAACCTAGAAAATCGTATTCTAGCTGAGAGCAAACACTAAAATAGGTCACGAATTATAGGAGACTAGCGGACGATGATGACATGAGACTCCATTCAAGAAAAAAGAAAAAAAAAGTAGCTAGGACACATAGTACTATAGGAGTTCCACCTAATATAGAAAAAGCCTGAAACTCCACGTTTTATGCATCATACGTTAATTCCGTTGGATAAAACTTGAAATTTCTCAGACCTCTCTTGCAACTCTAAATAATTATATATAAATATACATATATATATATATATATCGATATATAATTATTTATGTAAAACAAATGTACGTTTCATCTGAAGGAATTTCCAGATAACGAGGCAAATCGAGATTGCAATAGTATCCCATGTCAAGTCTTAGCTAGAGTTCTGATTTGCTTTTGACCCCATTAGCTATACCGCCGATAATATATATATATATAGTCTTGATACACAAGGACCCAACTGATTCACAAGGGCCTTCTAGCACATCCTCTACAGGATAACGATCTAGGCTCTATCGTCGTAGGATGTCCTTTGCGTATACGATTCGGTTTATCTATGTAAATACACAGCCTGGCACGCTGCTGCAATGGTTCATTTAGCGCACTTTCGCATCAAAGCTAAATGTTTGCGCAAATTGCCAGCTCAGCATCGACCCAAATGCATGCTGCAATTCTTCGCCAAACGAATAAGAGGACAAAGGAAGAAAACGCTAACCACCGAACAACAGAAACTCCTGATGAGATTGCATTGGTTTTGAAAATCCAGCAGTCGACGCAAACGCGTGATTTTCCAATAGAAATTTTCCATCTCCTGTAACCTAGCTCTTCTTTTTTTTTTCTATCAAGGTCGAGACTCTATTTTTCAACTGGGTTTACAGGTCGCTCGAAATTATTGCACGGTTCCCCTTTCACCGTACAATGCGATTTGCTGGATTTTCTAGCTCGCATCAGCTGATTTCCAGAGGTTCTGCATTAAAGTCAGTCTTTTCGGCTCATTTGACAATTTTGATTTGCATCTATATATATATATATACATTAGTTTATCGATCGAGTAGCGATGACAGTGTAGTAATGCCTTTGCCTCGAAGGAAAAAGCAAGAAAATAATCCAAGGAAATGCATGCGAAGAATGTCATAGAATAGAATTTATCTGCCAAAAAAAAAAATATCCAAGCGAACATACATAGTCTGCTGTGCCAATTTTCGTTCACGCATTTACGTAAAGGTAGCTAATACATCATGTTCGTTGAGAGAAACATGTAAATAATTTGGGAATTATCAGTTTTTTTATTCATTGTTCCTATTATATGAACAGTAGAAGATGATGAAAATAGAGACGCGTCGTGCAAAAATTGGGAACTCGAAAGTTAATCTCGGTTAGAGTGTAGAGCAGGACCTCGAGGATATGGAAAAAGAATCAGTTAGCTTTTTCAAAGGACCTTGGGACGTCTTTTTTAATATAACCTTAATAGAATCGAGAGATAAATATTAATTGGTCGATTTCCGAACATTCGTAGAAGATGCACGTGTACAAGAAGACGCTTCAGGCGATGATTTATCCAATATCGTCCACGACTCCTCACAATTTCGTCACCTGGACAGCCACATCGCCGACCTATTGCTACGAATGCGAGGGTCTTCTGTGGGGAATAGCCAGACAAGGTGTCAGATGCGTGGAGTGTGGTGTCAAGTGTCACGAAAAGTGCAAGGATCTCCTCAATGCCGACTGCTTGCAACGTGAGTACCATTATTCCCTTTCGAAAAACTTCCTCATCAACTATTATTACCATGCACGAGCCAAACTACATCTCTCTGCATAATTAATGGACGCTCTCTCTCTCTCTCTCTCTCTCTCTCTCTCTTCCAAATTAGTTCTCAAACATTTATTTAAATTAATTAGAATCAAATCATTTGTTTGAATCATGTAAATTTAATCAATATTATATTTATCAAAGTACCATCTACCACACATATAACTGGCAATATTTAAATAAACATTTACTCGAATCAAATGATTTTCTACTTGCAGAATTTCGTACTAATTAATCCTGAACGGTTGGTGAATAAACAAAACTGTTTGCCATCGATTTCTTGAAAAACTTGCTCGCGAATCAACATTTGCTGAGATTCGTTGTTTCATTTTGGATAAAGTTAACACAAGCGCGAGAGATATATTTCATTACTATAATTCTCGTTATTGCTGCAAAGTCCATTTAAAGCATCGAGTTGTGAGCACACGTTGATGTTCGCACAGGAGCCCAAATGGAGCATGATATAGTATACATATATAGATAGTGTGCGAGCCACGCATAATACTCAAAGCGCTAACGTAGAAGCAATTACCGGAAGCGACGTCCGTGCACAAGTGTATCAGTGAGCTTCTCGGTTCAGCTCCAAACTACCAGCAATTATACACAAACTTTTCTCTAATTTCCTCTCGTACGATGATCCTCGATCTATATCACGTTACTGAAAATAATATATATATATATATATATATATACAATCGCCTTGAAATCGAAAGCCACAAAATTTACCACCCTACCTTACTCTTTATATACCAAAGAAAATACTTTAGTTGGATACTGTCTTTGTAGGATTTAAAGATTAGACTCGTGAAATTCAAACTTTAAATTGATTGCTAAGGAAACATTCGACGATATTTGATATACTATTGTGTGTGACGTATCGAGGATAGTCGATAGATATCAAATTTGGCGAATTGATCAGAGAGTCTCCGTATCACATAGAAATTCGTGGCTTTTGTCGATGGGTTTGCAGGTTCAGTTGCATTAGACGGACCGTTGAATTTCGGTACCGGAAGATAACAATGCAACAATGGACGCTACTACATCGTCGATATCGTCTTAAACAAACCCTAAACCTTTGCGATAACACGCCTGGCTAGGTTGCTTCGTTCGCTTGTCCTTTCCTTCTGGTCAAGCTAACTTTATCGTAAAATTCAACAATTTATGCCAAATTATTGATCATACTTTTATCATTTATTTTTCTCTGGCTACGCGCGGTATAGAAAGGTTAAAAATATGTATTTTTACATCTTTTTTCCTTTTGTTCTTTGTACAAAAAGATTAATTTGCCAATTATTTATCGTAAAATTCATTGATAATTCGCGAATTCAGCGTGAACGTTAATAAATAGAAAAACTAGCGAAGCAAATATATATATATATATATATATATATATCTGAAACTTTGCTAAATGTAGCTGAAACTTTGCATCGACTTTGCTCAATTTCGACACAATTGTTAAACGAACTGAACCGCGAGGCCATAATAGAAATAGGGGTTTTTCGGTTTCTTGTAAAAAGAAAAGAAAAACGCTGGAGATTAATTCTTTCGAGCGAAGCTTTTTTCCTTTTCTTCCCTTCTTGATTTTATTGCGTATTTGGGTTAGCGTTTGTAGCACAAAAGCACGTAAGATTAATTAGTTTGGTTAGCTTTGGTAAACACAAGCTGTCAAAACACAAAGCAGCGAAGTTTAAAGGATAATTATATCGAATTATTGATGAGACAGGCAGATTCCCAAGAGTCTCTGTGGGTGTTAATTAATAATTAATTAACAAAGCCACCTGGCACGAAACGCAACATTCTCAATTTAATTCTTTCGACTTTGGACACGTTTGGTCGTTTATAAAATTCTTTTTGCTCTCGATTTCTTTGGCCTCTCCTAAAGCTTCAATTTTCCACTTCAAGCTGCTTAAGCCGCTTTTCCGTGAGAATATTCGCCATTTAATCAGTGCGAAAATTACACCCGAGCTTTCCTGGAAGCTTGACGATTTTTGAAATGGAGAATACCTCCGCTTTAAATATAAATTCTAACAAAACTCGTATCTCATTTTAAAACTATTATATTCCTGATTGATTAATAATAAATTCTCTTTTTTCTGGTAAACGTATATAAAAATATGGCGTGTAAATGCAAATGATTGAAAAGTTCAATGTGTACTAAGAGACTTTATCGTGGTGATTTAATTAAAGTTGGTAGTAGAAGAAAAAAACTATTTGAAATGGAATTGTAATGGAATCATTAGTTTCGCAGTTGCCTGTGCGAACTGATGGAAAGTGGAGTCCCGATGGAATGCGGGTTTCTTGGGAAGATCGAGCCTGCTAGGATGAAATTAAGGATTCTGATTTATTCGATTGCTCCGCATGGTTGTGGAGCGAAACTCCCAGTTAAACTTTCCACATCAACTTCATATTTCAATTTTTCAGTATATTTTTATATTGAGATTTATTCCGTGATAAATATTTCTAACCGAGTCTCTCCCTCGACAGATAACAACATTTTTCTGAATACTCTTTTTCTAAAAAAGAATCTTTTTGCATTTTCTACGCGCAGTTTACATCCCTCTTCATTTTCTATTATAATCTTATTAATTAAAGGCTATTTACTAAATTTTTCACTTTGATTAATTTTACCATTTCTCAGTTTACGAGACTCTCCCAGTTTTGAGGGAAATTAACGGAAATTAGCCATGCATGAAAGAGTTTGCGTGTGTAAGAGAAATAACGACTCTGATGTGTATAGGAAAAAAACATAAGAACATCGTCAAAGCATTCGTGGATGAGATAATTAATTCTTTATCAAATTCGACCAGTGATATACATTCTTTTTATTTTCTACAAAGTTTTGGTAATCAAAGTAGTAGTGCAATTTTTTCTCGGTCACTACGAGAGAATCGATTATTGTTGTATGAGAATGGTTGATCGCAGGACTGACTACATCGATAATGGATCTCGCAATGTTAAATGAGATTTTTATACGTTCGCAGGAGCTGCTGAGAAGAGCACTAAACACGGAGCAGAGGATAGGGCAAATACCATAATTACAGCAATGAAGGAGAGGATGAAGCAAAGGGAGCTGGAAAAACCGGAAATCTTCGAGCTGATTCGGTGAGTTTCCACGGTTAATGTTCCATTCAACTCTTTTATCGATACTGCAGGATAATTGAATTTCAAGCAACGATATTACCGGCAGGCTTCGAAAATCACTTTCTTTCCTCCGTTCCTCCCCAGAAATCTATTAAGAAATAGACCAACTTTGTGTAACACAAAATCTACTTTTAATCTTTCATTCGTTCTTTGCGGTAAGTTATTATATTAACAATTATATAAATAGAAAATTAAGAAATTGATCATTTGAATGGATGATTGGTGGGAACGATGAGAAAAGCAGTGATTTCCTGTTGGTTAATAGAACACAAGTCTCATCTCAGCCAGAGTTATGAAATAGAAAAAGTTATTCCGACGAAACAAAGGGATGATTGTAGCAAAGCACAATTTGGGGTGGTGCCATTAACCAATCAGCACTCTTCTTAGTGGTCTGATCAATGTAGCCAACCGCATTAATTGCAAGGGACGTTCCCAACGCTTTAAGCATACTCGATGAGCCATCCAAATTCACTGTTTTTTGCCCAAACTTTACGTAGATCCAGCTTCTCGGATAATTTTCTATTCAAATTACTGCTTCGTTAATAATTACAGGGAGTTTAAGCAGAAATCATTGAATTAGATTTCAATTGTTTATCGGTCTTAAAACTCGATTCGTTGGGTGTTAACGATCCCACTTGGCGAATCGGGGGGGGGGGGGGGGGCGGGGGGGTCAGTATAGGGATTTAACGAATGAAGTAATAATGATAATGGTATAATAATAAAATGGTTGGATTATGCATAATTAGAGTAGAGCGAATGAGATGAGGCTTGGATTTCTGCCAAGAACATTGTGAACGAAATCTCGTCGGAGTTTAGGTCTGTGTTCGGAGTGGATACAAAAGCTCACTCGAATCACATGAAGCAAGTGAAGCAGTCTGTCCTGGATGGAACCAGCAAGTGGTCAGCAAAACTCGCCATCACAGGTTTGTCACCACGTTGGTCTCTCCATTTCCCCCTCCCTTCTCCTTCGATTCGGAATAACTATATCATTGTATACACATTGCATTCGGGATCCAATAATAAACAGAATCTCGTAAAGAAGAACACTCCAAGTTATACCATATACATACCTGTTTTCTTTACCATTTCTCATCCTTTCGTACAAGTCGTTTTTTTCTCTGTCATTCAATGTGTTTTTGCACCAGATTTTTTAGCCGACCCTGACGAATGTGGCTGCTACTCTGCTGATCTGTGTTGACTGCAATGGTTATATATTCGTTATATACTAGATTGATGTGTCGCTCTGCCAAAACCGTCCATCAAAATCCTGAAAAAAAACTCGCGCGATACCATTCGTTCCTAAAATATTAGCTATACGGTAAAGATGCCATTTAATTGATGCATTTGATTTTTATCTCTGGTTATTTCTGGTAGCAGTGGGTTCGGTTTTCAAGGATTTGATGCACGGACTTTGCTGCATAATGGAACATTTATTTGGCATAAATTGTGTATGATAAATGTCTTGTTACTGTTTCGATGTGCTGGTCTATGATTTGTTGGGTTACCGAACATTGATTTACACGAATGGTTGGAACATTTCTTGCGACTAGGCTCGCACACCGCGACTTTTTTTGCTTTCCAGCCTCAATTTCACGCCAATTGCTCTTTTGCACTCTGCTCGTTTCCAGCTGATGGATCGATGAATTCAAAGGGCTCGTTTTTTGGATTAGTTTGTAGCTCGATCGGTCGCTCCCACTGGTCATCGGTGGTCCAACACTTTGGAATGTTTTTTCAACCCCATTATTCTTCGGAGCAATTTGATTGAGTAATATATATATATATATATATTATAACTGAAGGGAGGGTACTTGGAAAATATTATTAAATAAAGCTTCAGGCCCTTCCCTCAAAATTCCAAACAACGAATGATGGAATTATCGTGATGATAATTGATTAACGAAACTCTCTTTCTGCATCTGTGAAGGGATAAAAGTTATCTCGCATCGAATAGCAGAAAATGTAATACACTTTCAAATTGAAGTTCACTCGAGATTATCCATAATTGGGCCAAGCTAGTTTTCCCATCGGAGTCAAGGGGTATCGCAATCAGCAGGTGAACTGATGGTGAAATCCAATCGAAAGCTCATTAAGGTCACGTAGCAATTGTTGTGGATCGTTTGGAATGCGTTGCGAGAGCTACCATTGTCGTGCCTATTCCCAAATCTCTATCCTTTTCCTTAAAAAAAAAAAATCACCTACCAAATGCGTTCCAATTACCCAATTTATTTTCCTTCCCTAATAGTAAGTCCTTTCCCATTGCATTTTTATTCCGAGCAAGTCCCTATCGATCCCCCAACTTTCTATACTACATAATATATCGAAGAATCTTTACGCTAACATAGTCATACGTATAAGTTAAAAATGAAAGTTCAGGTCAGTATTAGTTCTAGTTCAGCTTTTCCGGATCAATGCCCTTTAATTTTTTATTCGTTCCTCGCCAGCCGCGACGAGGTTTATTTTTATTTAAATTTCTACTATCTTGGTACAGTAATTGTTAAAAGTATGTTTATATATGCCGAAGCATATATTGTATACGTATTACATACTTGGCACGTTTCTCGATGCTTTATGTTAAAACTCTTATTTGGGTGGAGTTTTGAAACTTTAAAATCTCGCTTTTTGGACATCTGGCATGGCAATAGCGGAGCAAGTAGGAGAAAGCGGTGGATAATAGTCATCGATCGAGAGTCCGTTAGGTGTGTGGACCGAGAATTGGCCTGAACTCGTTCCGAAAGATCCACCTGTGGCTCGCTTGCTGGCAAAGAATTACTATCTGCGAATCTCTTGTTCGAAAAACGCTTGTTTTCTTGGCGAATTCCACAGAGACACTTTCGCGATAAAAGTGATTAAAAACTCATCGGAGAAAATACTCGCGTTCTCGACGTTAAATTTGGCATTTACGTTTGATAATTTCTTCCAATCGTTGGGTCATTAATAAAATATAGTTCAATCGGGGAAAAATTACGCGATTCAATGATAATTATTGAAATTCGATAAGAGGGAAGAGAAATTGATAATTTTGGAGGACTGGGTGAGAGGGGGGAGGGGGTAGAGTTGGCTGGAGGCCACGTAAATCGTGCAACAAGTTTTCTTATTCGAAGTATTGGTCAGAAATGTTGGTATAGGGGAAAGGGGAGGGGGAGGGATGTTAATTCGCGATTCCGGAGGGTAACAGGTGGCACCGAGGCACCTTTCATCCGCGGTCTAAGGGACCAGGTCACTGGAATACGAGGAGAAATCCTGTTGAATGGTTGGGGGGGGGGGGGGGGGGGAGGCGAAATAGCAGATCGATCGGTCGCTCCTACTTAAAGTTGGTGCCGTTTAGCCAAACGGAAGGGTATTATCGAACTGCTCGAGTCACGCGACCTCGTCCTCGTATACCAATTAGTCTCGTATGCCAGCATAATTGCTTTCGTTCCAACCATTCCAGTCCATATTATTCTTACGAGCAATAATATATCACCAAGCGAACCACCTTTGCTCGACCCTGCCATTATTTTATCAGATTAATACAAATTTTCAAGTTGTATCCCCTATTTTATTCCCGCCATAAAACCAGTCGATCAGCAATTTTTAAGGGATAAAATTCATCAATTTTCCCAAAGGATCTCACTATCGCAGCGGACTTTCTGAAACCCCTGGCAGTATTTTATCGACAGCAATGAAAATTTGGCTAGATTTTCCCGAGCATTCCGAAATCAGAACTCGAGCAAAGTTCGATTATAACGTGCACCCTGGAAAGGGGTAAACTGCTTGCCAGAATCTATTGTGCGACTACAGCTGAAATCACCTCGAAATAGAATACATTCATGGAAACAGTGACAATTGTATCTCCAAGTACTTTCCTTCTCCTCTTACTAGTTATGAATGAATTTACTTTTACACTTGCATGGTCACGCGAATAGAATTTCAATAATCTATCCTCGTATTTTCACCATTCGCTCTGGGTATCGCAAGGTTTCATTTTTCTCCCTCTATTGTCGCAGCGGGGCTCGGTGAATTTTCATACATCTTCCGCCGCTATATTTTCTTATATATAAGGAAGCTCCAAGAAAGCTTTTGCAGAAATTCAGGAATGAATAATTCTCGGAGCATATTGTTCTCCGTAAGATTTCCTCCTTTCTTCATTTTCATATTGGAGGCAGTTTGGGATTCGAGGTATCTTCGAACTTGAAATTTACCAGGTGGAACGAGATAAGGGAATTGCGCGGATTGTTCGTGTAGGATTTCACGAGACCGACGACCACGTAGCGAGGGACGGAGCTGTGGATGAAAGAGGGGGTAGAAAGGGTTTGAAATTTTTAAGGGGAGTAGGAAGATTGGTTGACGAGGGTATTGTCTTCTTTTCAGCACGACGTTTCAGGTCGACCCGGACACGCATATAGACAGCCTAGCGCAGGCAGAGCAGATGGTCCTTGAAGGCACCAGCAAGTGGTCCTGCAAGATCGCCATTACAGGTGACACGATAATAAAACTCTCTCATATATGATATAACTTAAGCGACTATAATATATAATCATTACTATCACGTTCCCACACTTAACCGAATACTCACGCCGATTACACTGACACGCTTGAGGAAAAACTCTGAAAATTAATCATTCGCCACTCGAAAAACCCATCACGATAGCAAACATACATATATATATATATATATATATATATAAATATTTTTCACCTAAATCCAGCACAGAGAATAAATCACTAAATATTTTAATCGCTTATGCTAGCCAGCTCGCGCGTGCGTGCGCGCGCGTATCGATGCAATTTTTCTTCTAACACCAATACAAAGAATGATGCTCCATATCGTGGTATCAATCGCTAACTCGAGATGAAATATCCAGTGGCGCATCAGAGATATTTTATTGACCGATTTTCACGCGAGAGCACCGATGAAAAGCTTTAAAGCGTCCACTGAAAATACATTCAATTCGATGTGATTGATATGATTTTACTTGGGAAGATACCGGATTGTATTCCAAAGGCGTGTTTGGAAATCTCTATAAACGTTCTTTATATTCTGTAAAACGAGCTTCGATGTCCAATTCAAAGTTTCCATATAGACGAGAAAAATCGAAGCTTTGGAAAGAAAGGCTCGCTTGGGAAATTGTCAATTGCATATAAATATAAGATCGAAGCGTGTCGAGTAAATAATGTGACGAAGCGGTAAAATTTTCTTAAATATATCAATAATTTGGCGTCCGAACGCGAACGACGTGCGGCGCGAAAGAAGCGCAAGGCTAGGAGAAATGTGAAAGAAGGGCATGTAGCTTTTTGCGACAACGGGGGCAATCGTGGAAAAGTGTTGGAGAAAGTAAAGTAATTTAATTTTGTAGAGATCAGGTTTAAGGGTGCTCGAGATAAATGGTAAAAGTGGAATACAGTTAATTTCCATTTTAATTGCAAACGGCGTCATTTTGGTTGGTCCAAATGCAGCAATTTGGTGATGGTGCGGCTGTGCATGCAGGGAAGATCACCAACCGAATATCGGACTGGATTTCCCGCTGGAGATAATTTTGGGCGGGGTGGGAATAAAATTGCAAAGAAAACTGGAAGAAAGAGTGTAATGAATTTAAAGGAGAGGCCTGTGTGTGTGTGTGTGTGTGTGTGTGTGTGCAGGCGCTGCTGCAGGGGCTGCAACTGCACTCGCTGCACTTGCCTGTCCGTTGAACTATCGATCCGCGCAAACCAGTAAACTCACGGAAAACCAACTGGAGCCATTTTCATTCCACGTGCCGTTTCCTCCATTTCGCAATAAACCATACAACACGCAACTTCAGATGGCTCACTTTTCACTCGTGGAATAAATTACAATACTCGAAACTTGCTCCTTTAAATATAATCAATCCCTGCACACATGCGCATCTTTGACTCTCATTTCTAATTATCTTGATATACACACACCTGTGTATATCACACGTATATGATATGTGTATAAGACGTTCGAGAAACGGCTTCCAGAGGGATGTTTGACAAAATTGTATTTATTTAATTTATCCAATTGGCTATTTCGGTATTCGCGTGTGGAAAGAGCGAAGCTATATACGTACGTACTCCAGCTTATCTTTTGCCGCGAGAACTTTACGAGTTCGTAAAACTAATTCGCGTTAGGGTTTCGCGAAAAATCTACAAGGAGAAATTGAATTTGACGAGAATATTGAACGATAGACGAAATTCGCGGGACGTTTACGTCAAAGACAGACAAATAAAAGCTGAATAGGTCGAGAGAGAGTCTCGGGAAATTCGATTTTCTTCACGATTCCCCGGTGGTTTTGCCTTTCGCATCGTCGAAAATTCGTTGATTCTCCTTTGTCAATAACTATATGTATATAGCATTATGTGTCTAAAGTGTAGAAACTTCTCATAGACTTTTTGTCCTGAAAAAACTATCGATTGTCCGGTTATCCAAGCACGAGCCAAGCGTATTAAAAAGAATTGCTTATAAATTTCTTTCAGACGCCATACTCCATGTTCCTGGATTCATCGATAAAATAATCGATTGTATAAAATGTCATTCTAAAAGTTGGGTGGAATAATCGATGGTGGATTTGTTGGGAGGGACGTGCGAATTATAAATCATCGTAAAGTTTGGGTAACTCGCGGGCTGAGTTTGAAGTTAGGAAAGTGTATAATAGCAAATATGTTTTATAAGATAAGATAGATCAGTTGTTTAAGGAGAAAAGAAACAAAAAGGGGGAGAAATTGATAGATGAAAATTGCGTCAAGTTGCAAGGAAGAGAAGGTAAAGTGGAGGTAGAAAAGATGAAAGATAAATATAAAAACACAAATAATGAGCGGAAAGTTTGATGAAAAGCTGAAGTAAGTAGCGGAGCGTGCTGAAAGCTGGCGAAGAAAGCCAATGAAACTTAGGAATGAGTTTTTTTCCGTGGTATTCGCGAATGCAAAGATGCTTTTAAGCTTCCTGCTGCCTAAAGCTGAAAAAAGGTGTGGAAAAAAATCGTAGAAAGGAATCAATGCGGCTCCTTACAAAGTAAGCAGATACATTTACTTGTGAAAGAGAAAAGAGGAATATAGCTTCTCTGTGGAGTAAATTGATTTTTAGAATTTCAGAAAAATCGCAAATTCGATGCTCGCCTTCGGGGAAAAGGAAAACAAAACTAAAGGAATTAACCGATGCTATATACAGCTTTCAACTGCAAATATTCACCGGTAGACCCTTAGTTTTAAAATTGCGTGGATTTTAAATTATATGGAATTAATTTGGAATATTCATTCGGTATATGTATACATATAAGTGTTGGTTTTCCAAGTTTCATGCATGGTTGAGCTGTCGTTTTAATTTATAATTTAGCGGGTACCTTGACCCAGAGACTTGGAATAAATTTCATTCTCGTTCAGCGAGCCAAAAGATTTTATTGCTGGGCCGGAAGCGGAAACGGAAGTAGCACCGACTGCTCACCCAGTTTTCTCTATTTCTTGGACCTCGGTTGTGTTCTCGCGTCAAGCTTCCTGCTATCTTTGCCGCATTTTCGCGCCTTCTCTATTAGGAACAATGTGCAACGCTCCGTGTGTATTACGCGCGAGGGAGAGAAACGCGCGCTCTGATCCTCTTATTCGGTAAATATTCTAATTATTCTCCCGACTCCCCACGTTTTTAAAAGCTTATCGTAATAATTTAACTGTCTTGTACGTCCTCCAGTGAAATACTAATCTAAAGACTTTTAAAACGAGCTCGCATAACTAATAACGCAACTAGAGATAAAAATGAAAATGATACGCACAAAAAATATGCATTTTGCTGTTTTCATATATATTTTACGCGAAACACTCAATATTATATAACACACAGAGAGAAAAAAAGAAATCTCCCCTGCATAAAGACATTTCACTGCTGAAAAGGGTCGTAAAACAGTTTACGCACCTTTCAAATATGCAATGCTTTAAAGTCTGAAGATTCGACATGATTTTCGCAATATCTGATTTAAAAACGGATGTATATAGCACCAATTTTCAATATTCAGTCTTTTCCACTGAAATGAAAGAGGCGTTGGCATAAAAATTTCATGCGACAGAAGGGTCCCTTTAAAGACTCGTTATATATCATTATTCATCGTTGGTATTGTGTTCATACGTATAAAAAACTGAGAGATCAATTAAAACAAGAGACACAGTCGCAGTTAAATGCATAATTGTATTTTCGCACAGAAATGTTGCTGCTGTTATAAATTATTAATTTTGTGTTGTGATTGTAATGACGAATGAATTGCGATAAACCTGCACATAGATACGAGTGGCAGTAGGTTTATAGGAGAGGTATCTGACACACACCACACACAAACACACACGTATATAAGTACAAGCGCACGTACGAGACGAGGACACTTGACACAATTCAGTGAATTGTGCCGATGACTAGTTGATTAATGAGATTAGGTATGAAATCGACGTTCAACGATGAATAGCATAGGTAAAATCGTTCTTGAATGGGAGGAGTTTGTAGCATGAAAATGACCGTGTATGTGTGCAAATTTTTAAAAGTATATTGTGTATCCCACTATCCGTGTTTTCATCGCACTAATACAATAACGACAAATGTGGCACACACGCACAACTACGTAATAATTGCTTTATTATTATGTGTGTCTCTGTGCAAGTTGAATTCCGGCTTATGCACGCTTCAAACTAGCCTGATATACTCAATGCGTGAGCGTTATCTCCAACTAACAATACACTTGCATGCATCTCAATGTTTATTAAAAAATACTGTGCTACTGGAAATCTCGAAAATTTCAAATTCTCCAACGCTTTATAATCCTTTCAGTGTTTCTTACACGTGCCCCTTGATTACATACACGATACGTAAAATCCCTTAAAATTCTAACCAACCAAATGTTGCATCTAATCACTGTAGATATAAATTTTGTGTGAAATTGTGGTGTATTTTGATATTTTCGATAAAATTGTTTTTCCTTAATTAATCAAACTCGCGCCAAGTGTCTTTACCGGGATCGTAGGGAGCGAGGATTTTGAGGGAAATAAGGTCAGTAGTGTTGATAGTAAGGAAGCGTGACCTTGGAAGTGAAAAAAGTCAGCGATATATCAGGCAAGAGAGCGCGAAGCTGCAATCGGTGAGTCGTAAAGTCGGATTAACGCAGCGGGAATACGAAATCCGGATGCGAAGTTGAATAATCGAGGGTTGGTAGGAGGGGGATGATAGTAAAGTTTTATTGTCGTGGCGAGGGTGAGGTGAGCAGGCCAGTTTCGAAACTGCCGTTAGCCGACTATCATTTTCCTCGCATTCTCCTCCACAAACGTATTTGTCCCCAATCCTTTTTTTTTGTCACTCTCTTTTGCCGGGCTCTTCAAACTTTTCACAGTGGATCAAACAACTACAGCATTATAGTCGTCCGTCGACCAAAATCTATACGATTAACCACGAAGAACAAAATTATCTCCCGATAAAAATAGAAAATCAATGTAGTCTCGAGTGCCGTGAAACGACTTTATTTAAACGCTCAAAATCCTCGCAATACTTATCCTATAGCGTAGGCAAGATAATCTACAACTGAAAGATCATTATTTCACGTCCTTTTCATCATTTCTTTAGTGATCTGCGCTCAGGGTCTGATAGCCAAAGACAAAAGCGGAACGTCCGACCCATACGTCACAGTCCAGGTTGGAAAAGTAAAGAAACGCACGAAAACCATGCCGAGAGAATTGAATCCTGTGTGGAACGAGAAGTTTTACTTGTAAGTATATAAAAACCTCAAAGTAATATATTATCTTTCCAGCTGAAATGAATAATTCATTAATCGCCTGCTATTTATATAGTGTTATCGAATTATTGTGTAAGAAGAATTGCAAACTGCACTTTGCTCTCTTGCTAGTTTTTACTGCACAAAAAAAAACATATTATTTTTATAACCAACCACGGAAATGATCGATATTTTCAGCGAGTGTCACAATTCGTCGGACAGAATCAAAGTTCGAGTGTGGGACGAGGATAACGATTTGAAGTCGAAGCTGAGACAGAAGCTGACGAGGGAGAGCGACGATTTCCTTGGTCAAACGATCATCGAGGTTCGAACTCTGAGCGGCGAGATGGACGTTTGGTACAATCTGGAGAAAAGAACGGACAAAAGTGCGGTTTCCGGTGCCATCCGATTGCACATCAGTGTGGAGATCAAGGGAGAGGAGAAAGTGGCGCCTTATCACGTGCAGTACACGTGCCTGCACGAGAATCTCTTCCATAGCCTGTGCGAGTCCAGGAAAGGGTTGGTCGTGCTGCCAGAAGCTAAAGGCGACGATGCCTGGAAAGTCTACTTCGATCCACCTGGAGAGGAGCTCGTCGACGAGTTTGCTATGCGATATGGCATTGAGAGCATCTACCAAGCCATGACGTAAGTGACATCATCAAATTACCTTCCACCAATCGCGTGCTGCTTCTTCCGCACAGTCTAAAATATTATCCAAGCATTGATCAGAAATCAATTTTTTCAATTACGTGCTTCTCAATATGGTCGCGTGATGGAATAATATTTTACAAAATTACCACAATTATTATGTAATATAGTTGATGTTATTTAGTACGAGTCCTATTTGGAGATTATTGGCAATTGTAGCATATATGATATATATGGACGAATGAAAGTAAGACCTTTTTATTTTTTTTCAGACACTTCCACTGTCTTTCCACAAAGTACCTGTGTGCAGGTGTTCCAGCAGTCATGTCATCCTTGCTAGCGAATATAAACGCATACTACGCCCACGCATCTGCGAGCTCGGCAGTCTCTGCCAGTGATAGATTCGCTGCCAGCAACTTCGGGGTGAGTTTACGTGAAATGGACAAGCTCAGGGATAGGAGATAGCCATGGGGTGGTGAACGGGTGGAAGACGACTGAGGGTACAGGGTTTGGAAGGAAGGGGGCGGCGGGGGGAGGGGGCGTATACTCCGTTGAGAAATGCCCCTACAATTTCCTGAAAGCCCAAGTCATCCGTTATTCCCACCCTGGTCACCCAGTCTGCTCCGCGTGCCACTTCCGTATCTTGACTTTTACATTCGAATAGATCCCCACTTGTCTGTTGAATAAACGTATCAATTTGCCTTAGCGGATTTTTTCCAGAGTGGAAGCACACATGAAATAAAATGAACATAGTAAATCGTCTATTATATAATTATGAGAAGATTGTTATTGGAATCAATTTAAATTTACGTCGATCAAGAATGATCGAGCGGGTTTTTAGTAGAGAGAATTATTTAATTAGGATGTGTAGTGGCCTTTTTGGGTTGATTTGAAACGCAATGCTTGGAAGATTTATTAATGGTTACCGAGAAGCAAGGGACAATAAATAAGAAAGAGCGCGGTGCACGTAGACAATTGTTAGCAAGTTTATTGACCTACTCCCCTGCCAACACAATCCATTCATTATTTCTATACTATTTCCGTTTTAATCCGTTGCATCACATTTTTTCGATCCTCTATACAACTATACCATTAGACCAATGTTTGCCTTTTATTAAAATCATTGGATACTAAAATATTGTAATACACGGTCTTGCGGTATAAACAGCCATTTCTCTCTTTCTCTAATTTTACCATAATGGACGCTGTTAAATACTTGGCATTATTGTAGTTAAATTATAAATTATGGCACATTTCCTGCAGCAAGATATTACTACAGAGAAGATATTTTTTAAATTGTAGCTTCTATCCCCGACAGAGGTTTCTTTGCAAAAATATTAGCATAATAATTAAAGAAGACATAAATTCAGATAAATTTTCCGATTTGTTAAGAGGATCTATTGAATCAAAGAGTTGAGGGGAATTTAGACGAGAAATTTTTCGTTTTTTCTAAACCAGCTCAACCTTAATGATAATATATGTCATGTACGGTAAGAATATTGCTGCCTCATGAAGCTTCTATTAAGTCCCTGAAAGTAAAAGGAAAAGATGAAGAGAGAGAGAGAGGTAAGAGAGTTAGAAGAAGAGAGTGAAAGAAAGCTCTGAACGAAACTGAGAAAAGTTTTTTTTTTCTATTGTCTGCGAAATGTTCCATTCGTTATTCTCTAATGTGACAAAAAGAGAAGTAGAATATAGAAAGAAAGATAACGAAAAGCAAAAAGTAGTACAATAAGACCCTCGCCTAAAATAATAAAAAAAATAACAAATTCATTAAGATTTTAATTAAGATCTTTTGACATCTTTCGTTCGTCTTGGATTTCCCTGCAGGAAAAATACCAGGTAGGAGAAACATCTGGTAGGAACTTTACTGTAGCGGCTCTCCCGTAACCTATAGCATATACAAGTTGGTCGTATTAAACTTTTTACACCCTGCTGATGGTAGAACGATATCGCTAAATCCCAGTGAAGCTTTGAAGAATGAGACTTATCCAAAAAAGGATGTACACTAATTGTTTTTCTCAATTTTTTTCTTTCAAAAGAATAATTTGATTACAGAAAAGAATTTTAGCAGTATTGATTTATTCATTCGATTTATCAATTAAAACATATACAACAATTCGATAAACCACAAAAGAAACTTTGAAGCTTCGCATCGTATGAGCTTATTATTATACCCTTAACGATGATATTGAAAACAGTTGAAACTGTTTATTTGCATAACGCGGGAGAAGATATTCTGGACCCTTTCGCACCTCATATTTCTCGGGGGGTAGTTTTCCCCGTTGATCTTGTGCATCGCTGTCGGTTGTTTCATTCACATCGATACAAAATCCCAGCTATCAGCCATAAACAATGCGCGTGACTCCATCCCCTGCGTGCTCCCTTAAATTTCAGACGGCTGCGTTCGACATATGTATATCTATATATAGATATAGTACATAACTATATTCACCCCGCAAACTAACAAATGCCCAGCATACCATACGAATTCCAATTCGCCAAAGGGTCCTGCGAATTGTTTTCGGGGCGAAATAAGACTGCAGTGTGTGTGACGTACAACTATATACTACAAGGAAAAACGATAAAATCTATACATATATATTTGTACATAAATAAATTTATACTACGTTAAGACAGGATATCAATTTCAGGAAACAAGAAAAGTCCTATTGGAGTTGTACAAAGTGTATTAAAAAACTAATTAGCGTAACAGAAATTAGATTTATCATTTAACACGATCTGCTATTCTAAATAATCATCATGTCTTTTTTTCACAGAAAGAGAAGTTCGTGAAGCTGTTGGATCAGTTGCACAATTCTCTTAGGATAGATCTATCGTTGTATAGAAACAACTTCCCAGCATCGAGTCAAGAGAAGCTGATGGATCTGAAGAGCACGGTTGATTTGCTGACGAGTATCACGTTCTTCCGTATGAAGGTGCAGGAACTCTCCAGTCCTCCAAGAGCAAGCACAGTCGTCAAGGACTGCGTCATAGCGTGTTTGCGATCGACTTACCAATTTCTCTTTGAGAACTGCAATGATCTGTACAACAGGGAATTCCAAGTGGATCCTAGTGAAGCCAAAAAAGACTCGGAACAGTTGGGACCCAGGCTGGACTCCTTGGACTTCTGGCACAAGCTCATAGCTCTGATAGTTTCTGTGATAGAAGAGGATAGGAATAGTTATGCACCTGTGATGAATCAATTCCCACACGAACTTAGTATAGATCAACTATCGGCAGCCACTATGTGGTCCCTCTTCGCAGTCGATATGAAATACGCCCTCGAGGAGCACGAGCAACACAGACTCTGCAAGTCGTCCATTTACATGAATCTGCACTTCAAGGTCAAATGGCTGCATACCAATTACGTTAAGGACGTACCGCCTTATAACGACACCGTGCCAGAATATCCTGCCTGGTTTGAGCCCTTTGTGATGCAATGGCTTAACGAGAACGATGATGTCTCCTTGGAGTATCTTCATGGGGCCTTCAGCAGGGATAAGAAAGATGGGGTGAGCATTATCGCGAAATTCCAGTTTTATCGTTAATACGATCTTTCCTTTGGATCATCTTCAATCTTGTTTCTGATTTATTATTCAAGGTTTTTTTTTTTTTATTAAAATATTAATTATATTTATTTTAGTTCCAACGAAGCAGCGAACACGCCCTCTTCAGTGTCTCCGTAGTGGATGTATTCACGCAACTCACGCAGTGTTTCGAAGTCGTTTCGAAATTAGAATGTCCAGATCCTGAAATCTGGAAGAGGTACATGAAGAGATTCGCGAAAACTATAGTGAAGGTTCTCGTGGCTTATGCTGATATCGTGAAGAAAGAATTCCCTAGTCATATGAAGGAGGAACGTATTGTAAGTTAAACAACTGTGCAGATATAAAGATTAGATTATTTTATAAGATAGTGATAATTAACGAGGATTATTGGAAAGAATACTCTTGGTCATGAATAATTGTGATTAAATGTTTATTTTAGGCATGCATTTTAATGAATAACATACAACAACTTCGGGTCCAGCTAGAGAAGATGTTCGAGTCGATGGGCGGAAAATCCTTAGAGGAGGATGCTGCGAATATTTTGAAAGAATTACAGCAGCAATTGAACAGCGCGCTAGACGACTTGGCGATGCTTTTTGCGAAGAGTCTCGAGCCCAGAATCACCGAATCGGTTCGTGAATTGGGCGACCTTCTTCTGGCCATCAAAGGTGGCGGACAGGTGAACATGGCGCAGCAAGGAAATGCAGTGGCGGTAGAAGCTGATAAAGTATTGAGGCCTCTCATGGACCTTCTTGATGGGAGCTTATCATTATACGCCGAATCCTGCGAAAAAACCGTCTTGAAGAGGCTTCTTAAGGAGCTATGGAAAATCGTTATGAGAATACTGGAGAAGACGGTTGTTCTACCACCAATGACCGATAAAAGCGTAAGTTTACTGGATAAAAAATTTTTTAAATCCTTTCCATTTTCCATCTTCAATTTTATCACCTTACGTTTGTTCAACTAATTAATACTCCTTGCCATCAGATGATGTTCAAGAACTTGACGGACAATGCCAAGAATCTCGCAGCAAACGCAAAAATTGAGGATATGTCGAAGCTCTTCAAGAACCACATGGCCGGAAAGCCGGATGTTAAGAATGCATTGAGCGGTGTTATGGTACGTAGAGAAAATTGTTTTCCCTCAAAACTTGCTTCTTTTTGAAAGAAAGAGATTATCCAAATTACCCGAACTGATTGGACCTCACTCCCCAGGATATTTCCAAGGAAGTGGAAAAGAATTTGTCACCGAAGCAATGTGCTGTGTTGGACGTAGCACTGGACACCATCAAGCAGTATTTCCACGCTGGCGGAAACGGGCTGAAGAAGAACTTCCTGGAAAAGTCCCCGGAACTGCAGAGTCTCCGGTACGCCTTGAGCCTCTACACGCAGACAACAGATACACTCATCAAGACCTTCGTGACATCACAAGTGAACCAAGGTACGATTTGTGCTTTTTCACAAGTCCTGGCCGATAGAATGATCGGTCTGTCGTTGCTACGATGAGTTAAGATCCAATACCCCTGTAAGATTTCTGAAACACGATTCATGAAATTAGCACGAATTTGTCCAGTTTAGTCTTCTATGTTTAATATTGGGATGCGAATGAGGAAGTGTGAGATGTGGTTAGATATCAAGCGTAGTAAGAGTTTTGAATAGACGCAAGTCATTGGGGGTAGAAGAGAAAAATATGACAGAAGATAATAGAAATTATGGGGACAGTGCCGCTGAACGAATCGTCCACGTTGCGTCAGCGTCAGCGTTCGATGAGCAGCGAGAGAGGTGACGAAGGGGATGGAGGAGAGGGCATGGAAAGCCTCGAGGAGCCCCTTCGCCAGAGCAAACCTTCCCTACGTCGAGAAAGTCGACAAGGTATCTGGGCACCAGCTTAGGCCGGAAGTAGCAAGTCCTTCCGATCACTTTTAAAGCTAGACTATATAACAAATTATGCTACAAGAATTCTCCATTAAAATCTCTTGAAATTTCCAGGATAAGAACATTTTTACCCTCTGTGAATCGATTTTTTATTATAGATCTATTGACGATACTTAACAAAATTCAACTATACTGACAATTATTATTTTGAATTATATACAGTAAAATATTGATACAATGATTTGAAAGTTGCAAGGATTCGTAGAGGGTTGATTCTTTGAGCGAGGACTGTATAAGAGAGACGTGTCAGATGTATTAGTTTATGGAAATTTCGAGCAGTATAATGGTCTGCCGCTTTATTACATCGAAATCTTATCATATACTTTCACTTTACATTTTCTAAAATATGTATATATATATATATATATATATATATATATATATATAAATATATATATGAATTGCGTTATAGTTGCTATCGCTCTGCCGTTCCATTATTCATCACCTATATCAAGGCTTCAATTCTATTTCACGTTATTAACACAATGTTCAGAGCTTCTTGATAATATTCATCAACCTTCGAGCTTTGATAGTCATGCCACAGACACGATAAAACTGACTAACACTGGCCGAGGGGAGCCAAAAGTAGCATCAAGGTCACGCTTGCAGTCCCATGTGTGGCAATCATGGAGAACTTTTAAAAGCCTTAAAAGTCACGTGCAGCAGGATTCTCTGCAATATCAATCACGATTGATTTTATGCGCACTATTTCTAATAAAAAAAAAGTCAAACAAGTTGCCTTGCGTTAGAGCATGTAGACTGCTCCAAAATTAGAGATCTTAGCAATAAAACATTCTCAGCATCTTATTAGTATCAAGCATAAAGACTTTGCATCTTATAGAAATAGTTTAGGCTCTGTCTCGTAGTCGCAAATGGTTTCTCACATGAATGAGCTTCAACACAATCTTCAGTGAGCCTTTTTTCAGTTCCAGATACGACAGGTTCGAGCGAAGGTTCGGTTGGTGAAGTTAGCATTCAAGTGGATTTGTTCACGCATCCTGGAACCGGAGAACAGAAAGTCACTGTGAAAGGTAAACTGTGTGGTTGAACAGGATCTGTACTATAAAATCATACAAATCAAACATAAAAACTGAGGAAAAAAATTATTTCCAGTCGTCGCTGCGAACGACTTGAAAAGTCTAACGACCTCAGGAATGTTCAGGCCGTATGTCGAGGTCAATTTAATCGGTCCAAATTTGGTTGGTAAGAAACGAAAACACGGTACCAAATCAAAGAGCAACAGTTTGTCGCCACAATTCAACGAGACCTTCGACTTGTAAGTATAAATCAATACCCAAACAAACTTTTCTCATAAAACGATCAAAGTGATTGCAACAAATTTTGCTACTATAATAATAATTACATGACAAAATCAGAGAGTTATAGAACTTCAACTTAATGCCAATAGAACCAAGATTTTACACGCACGAATTGGTATGAATTGGATAAAAGAAAAATCAGAATAAAAAATGTTCGCAGCATGATCGGTAACGAGCAGCAGCAGCTGGAGTTCTACGAGCTGCACATTTGCGTAAAGGATTACTGTTTCGCCCGTGAGGATCGTCTAGTTGGCGTAGCAGTGATGCAGTTAAAGGACATCGCGGACGAGGGTGGTTGCGCATGCTGGTTGTCCCTGGGCAAACGCATTCAGATGGACGAGACAGGTTGGACGATATTGCGAATTTTATCACAACGCAACAACGACGACATCGCCAAGGAATTCGTGAAGCTGAAGAGCGACATTCGACAAGAGACACCCCTGGCGAATCCCACTTGAGGAGACTCCTGAGTCCCTGAGCACTAGCGACTCGCGTCCTTCGAGCTTGGAAAGAGCACGAAGGAGCCCAAGATCCTTCCGGTGGGCACAGATTTTCCAGGAAACTAAACCGGATATGTCTCAAGGACGAATGGAAAACGGGAGGTTCGCGGAAGCCAGCCGCGAAAGCCGGCGATCGGGCAGGACCCGTTCAAGGACTGGCATCACGTACACAAATTCCTTTTTTATCAGTCTCACCCTGCAGCTTTGGCCAGCCGTACTCGTCCTCCGTGATGACGAATCTTCCAGAAACTCGCACAATCTGGCGCGCGAGGTCCTCAGGATCCTCGAGCACGCTGTTCACCAGTGTCAGCCGCGATAAAATAGATGGAAACAGTGCTGCCACAGTACGCAATAAGATAATATTTGTATAGTACGGCGGAGGCTTCGCGGTAATTATTCACAAGTGCGTATAGACCACCCCGCAGACTGAGCAGAAGAGCAGGGGGGTGGTTGATAACACTATAATAAGTTTTCACGATGGAAAAAAATGGGTGAGAAGAAAAGTTATTCGCGAAACAATTTAGGCCCATTCGCTCGGATACACGAAACATTGTTAGCGAACAAGATTTTTCTAAATAAAAGTTTAACGTAGCGTTGCGTACGACCAAAAAGGCGCGCCGTGTGATGTCACTCGTGGCGCGCCGCTAGTAATAAATAAAATTAGGCACTGTAATATGTAAAGTAATCATTGTAAAAATGACACACCGACATCGTCGTCAAAGTCTGCGTTAAGCGTATCACACGAAGGTCGAAGGCTTCGAACTCTATGCGTATGCATCATCCCAAACGTTCCAGTTGACCTTTGGAGGACCGGGTTGGAGACAATGTAACAAATCGATGTTTCCAAAGATCGCGTAACATACACGACGGATGCGTAAGTTTTACAACAATTAAGAGAATTAAATTTTTCTGTATTAACAAATTCGGCCCTCCAAAGGTTGTGACATAATCGTGAATCGAGTGAACTCTCCACGAAATTAGTTTACGTCGAAGTCACGTCATTTTTTCCTTCCAATAACTGTTTTATCTCAAAATAAGTACGGATTAATCAACTGCAATTTGTGCAAAGAAACTTATATCGTCTCGTGTAAATCTTTTCATAAAATCAATCCAGTTCTTCGATAAAAGTCCTTTGCAGAAATTCGCTTCGGGAGGAAAGCTTAGCAAAACGTTGGACGCACGAGAGCTCTAAAAATTTGTACGAAATAATTGGGGGATAAGTTTGCTTCAAATGGGTCGTATTTCGATATTGGTCATGCCGCGCGACTCTTCAAAGTCTGAAGAGAACCGAACAAAGTCCAATTGACCGACGAATTTCGTTCCCAAGAATCGTACGTTTGGCAGTACGAATTTTATTTTCTTCGTTTTGTGTAATTATACGTATTTTTTGTGTATGTGATACCTACGAATTAATGTAACTCTTAGCGTGGATAAAAGTATCTGGTAGTTTGGGAATTCCATCGAAAATAAAGGGAAATTTTCTCTCGGGTGGTACAATTTGAGTAACGCGAAGAAATGATGAAAAGTTCGGCTCCGTAAAATTATTTTCATTTATTAAATGGTTAGTTTCTTTGTTCACTAGCTCTAAATCATTGCGAGAAATTTAGCTAATTGCTCGATTTTTAATAAACCCCAGTTTTCTTCTTTTTTTCGTTTCAATTAATATCTCATAAACTTAATAAAATATCTCCTGTATTCTGTGATAAATACCCTTCAAAACACGCAAGACACGCGTAACACACACAAAACTACTATATTGAAAACTTATTTAATTATGAATTTGATTAATCGTTTGTTCATCGCGGGTGTCGTAGACTTGGAATTAACCGTAGATCCTAAATTGTAAAATGATCGATTGGAAAATTAATTTTGAGCCGAAGGAACGAAGCTTTTCACGCAAATTAGTAAATATATCATTTCTTTTTGTGCAATTTTAATTTATCCGAAATAATTTAATTTCACTGCGACTATTAGCATTATTACTATATCGAGTCGTAGAAATACTATCGAAAATTTTATCTTCTCGTGGCACCGGAAACTGTAGCATCCATTCACCGGCACTTTGGTGCAGAACCAAAATTGTAGTTAATTTTTCATCATACACACACACACAAAATGTGCGCAACTAGAATATCTATTAAATTGAGCCAAGAGAGAGGCAAAAACTACCCCTAGAAAAAGTAAATAAAGAAAACAATATACACAACTATTGACAATACTACGCTTGGAACTCGTATGACGCGTCTGTAATGTACCTAATAAATATTTAGAGACCGGATGTTAGTGTTTCGTGAGTAAAGAGTAAGTAAACTTGTTATCTTATAAAATGGGTGCATTTACGAAAAAACGAAGAGAGAGAGAGAGAGAGAGAGAGAGAGAGAGAGAGAGAGGGAGAGGGAAATTGATAAACACAAAAAATAAAAAGTTACGGATTGATTGTTATTAATTAATGGTGCGTTTATTAGTAAAATTTAATGGGTCATTTTATTGTCCCTCCGATAAAAAGCACTGTAATTGTTAAAAAAAAAAAAAAAAAACAGTTTCAATCGCTACAGAGCAGGAAAGTCACTTATAGCAGCCTCCCGATTGTATACAGCTTGCTTGATGCAGGCTTTACCCAATAAACACGCACATTCGCCACGAATATCCCTTACCTAGAGTCCTGTTAAAAAGCAAAAAATACTTTTCATTCGTACTCTTAGCTTACCAAATTTTTGAAGCATCTCATCTAACAATTAGGTAGTACGAAAATTGTCATTTTTCCATGCCACTTCTTGTGCTGTATAAAAATGCAGCTTCTTCTGTTGTGATGTCGCAAAAGTGGAGAAGCAGAAGAGAAGAAAAAAATAAAGACTTGAGAAAGCGCGTGAAATGCATTGATTTCAAGTTCCTGATGGTTAATCTCTATCATAAATATAAACGCGCAAGGGAATTTTGTTACGTTATTTGTATAAAGAGTGAGACTGGTTGCTTTTAGCGCACGCCCAATTGGAGCCAGTGGTACCAAAATATTTTGCTTCCTTGTTCAATAAAATGGATCTTGATGGAAAGACTATATTTGAAGTGTGCGCTAAGTACAGCCATTGGAGAGACTAGAGAAAGAGAGAGAGAGAAAGAAATGTATCAAGCTCGTAGGATTAGAGGAGAGACATAATAGAGGTTTAAAGAGACTAAGAATCCAACCAAAGACATTAGCGAAGCGCAAATGAATTCTATCTAAAGTTGATTAAATATTTAGGAGAATAAATTAACAAAGACATTGTAAGAATGTGGGAAGTTTATCTGTGTAATAATATCACCGTTGAAACATTATGTCATGTTCCATATCATTAAGTCGTGTGTATCAGAAAACAGGATTTAAACGTTGTTAATTTTAAGTCTAGTTGATAAAGATTGCCGTTTTTAGCAGGATTGAATAGGCAAAAGTCTCAAGGACGGCCAAAAGCGCCTTAACCTTCAAAAAGATTTAAGATTTAAATGATGTCGAAGAAAACAAACTGTACATTGTTACACGAATAAAAACGGATGTAATAAATTGTGTATCCAGACGACGATGATTTCTATAATTAGTACAATAGTTTTGAAAGAACATTATTTCGATCAAGTAAAATAAATCCTCGAGACTTTTGACCTTGTACTTAAAAAATATTCGCTATATAATATCATTGAGTTTATTTAGTCATTATCAACGGGTGCATAATAATTTTAATCAATTTATCTTTAAAATCATAATCGTTATCATCATCAATACAATGTTATATTCATCGAGTTAAACGTACATACATTTCTGCTGTTTAATTTTCGCATCGACGAGGCGCGCACGTGTAAGATATTATTGCATTTCAATCGTATAATCACAAAATATATTGCACATACGACTGCACATATTATATACAAAATACAAAGTGTACATAGATATATGGTCATAATTACATTCGCAGCTCGTTACTGTTTCAGCTTTAGTTTCATTCATACTTCTATTAAAGCCTTTCTCGTAATGGCGCAATCACATAGCGCGAAATGACGTTTTAAAGCGAATATAGCAGTGAAATAGAAAATTTTCTTAACTCCCATTTCAACCTTAACAATCCGATGTTAATGCACGTAACCATATCGTATTTGCCCCCGTATATTGTCCAATATACTATGACGTGTTTTTTCTGATTGTAATTTATTTTTCCAATTTTTAAAGATTTGTAGAATATCTTGTTGCTGCCATCCATACTAACAAAAAGAAACAGTAATACTTGACTTGCATGAATTAAAAAAAAAATAACTTATCTTTCTAAAAATACAATATTTCGGTTACAGTAATGCAAACCTATAGCTCAGACAAATCTTTCAAGCCCAGCTAATTTTGGAATATAAATTTTCTATGATTAACTTTCCTGCTTTGAAACAGCATTAAAATTTTCATGCTCAGTGTTCTATAAGGCTTTCTTTGATAAACATGGTTAACATTTATCAATTAAGTTTAAAAGAGACATAATTTAAAATACTATTATGACATATCATTTATTAACTTTCAAATTAAGCAGAACAGCTTCAATTCTAGTATGGAAAACTAAAATTTACTTTATTATAGCGCTGGGCAGTTCAGGTTTTTCATAAAACTATGCTAGCATTAATCAAAGGGAGAACAAAATTGAATACATCAGTAAGTAAAATATAAATGACATATTTCAGAACACCTAAAAATTAAGGTATTGGTCTGATGTATTCAACTTCAAGTATGTTTTATCCTGTTGTCCAATCGCACAGTTCATTTAAATAAACATACCATATCCAAAGGGTGCTCTTAAATAGACAATGGAACAAAAACATAAACAGTATAAATCATTACTACATGGTAAAGAATAACGATGGTTTTATTACTTGTAAGGGCTGCCTCAGAGAAGGGTGATCCAGGGAATCTAATAAATCATCACAAACTTATCTGCCAGAAAGCTTTTTTATTTCTATTATCTCAAACTTCCCTAAACTCAATCTATTACATATTCACATAGAGTACTATTTAGCTTACAAAGATATTCCTTACATTTATTTATGATTCCAATAAAATAATATTGTAACAAACAACATTGGCAATTGCAATATTACTATTCGTAAAGAACTGATTTAACCATTTCCTTTATATTTCCCCTGTAACAAACATAATTTTATTAAACACCTTTGAAAAGGAAAAATGAACTAGTTTAAAGATTGTCGTAACAATTTTTCAATTAGCTCAGTCGTCATAAAGATATCATAATCCTATGAAATTAATAAAAAGAACAATTTACATGGAGATCTGAGTCGGTCTGGTTCTTCATATTTTCCAATAATTTGAAATTGGTGTTCCAAAAGAGAGTCGAGGTCTTTCATGGGGAAAACAATCAATATTGTAAATAGTACTGCACTATTGAAAAGACCTTTATACGGGATAGAACTAGCACGACGTTTTACTGCTACTCCACGAATAAATTTTACTACGTTCATCCTTCCTAATATATTAAACTCGAAATTTACACTAAGTCAATTTAAAGGCTAAATAAAACCTAAGCGATCTAAGCCCATCTAAGCCATAAACTGCCATAAACTAAGTACAAAGGACAGATAGAGATGGATAGAGACAGCGTGAACTTCGCACTTCGCAGAGAATGTAATACTGACGTCCCTCGATAGGAGCCGCGTTCAGATCCCTCTCAGCTCACCATCCGGCTATATGGCGTCCCTTGATGCATTTAGGAACCGCGTTTCAGGACCCCTCACCAATAGTAACTCGAAACGGAATGCGCGAAATAGCTTAGAGTTTAGATTAAATAAACTTTAAATTTTATTGTTCGAAAATTATTTAATCTAAAATGTATGCTAACCCGAGCTTTCCGTCTTCGAGTTACTAATGGTGAGGGACTTTACAACGTGGTTCCTAAATGCATCTTTCTGAACGCGACCGTTCTGACCAGCCAATCAACATTGAGGTAGCTTTCTGAACGCGGCCGCTTTCACTAGCCAATTAGCATCGGGGTAGAGCTGTTCGACGTGACGTCATTTGTGTAAAGCCGGTGCTATGTACCTGGGGCGACCTGGGCCGTGTTCCAGAATTCACTGCCAGTACTGCGGATATCGTTATATCTTTGTCAAGAATGAAGCATTGAAAGAAGACAGAAGGATATTCCGCAGTACTGCCAGTGAATTTTGAAACACGATCCTGCTTATATACAAATAGCGTCACGTCGGACAGTTGCACCTCGATGTTAATTGGCTGGTCAAAATGGCCGCGTTCAAGAAACCGTGGCGCTAAGGCAGAATTATCTTAGCGGTATGTTTTCTGAACATCACCTTTGCCTAATCAGAAGCAGCCAATCAGCGACAAGCAGACGGCAGAGTCAAAGCCAAATTCTGATGCCGTTTTGTATAGGCTTCAGCACGATATAATTTGAATTATAAGTCGAATGATTCAATGTATACCGGCTAAAATGAATAAAGTAAATAAAGTAGGAGAAATGTTTCATTTTAATAAGTGGAAAACATTACTAATAAATAGAATAATTTTTGCCACATTATCAGGCATTGTAATCCAATTTCTGTTAATAGTTTTTTTAATATTAATGGTGAACTTTACAACAGATTATAATTTATGCCTATTTAATACTTGGAAAATGATTATTTCACCTAAGTTTTGGTGCTACTTTATAATTGTTACTTCTATTATAGCACTACAAGGTATAATCAGTAACAAATATTATTTTCAATATCCAACATATCCTACAAATAGATTTTCTTTATTTCACAACATATGTACGATGTCAAATTTATTATTGGCATTACTTAATATCATGGCCAGTTTCAACTTGATGTGGATACTTCTATTAATCAATGATGAAAAAATGAACTTTAAAGTTACCAACTGCAAGTCATTTTATGGGAAATGCTTAATTGAAAAATATTATTTTCATTTATTGGAAAGTATCTGGAGTGGTCTTTATCTCTTTATACAAACAAATTTTTTGCACACACATTATTTAAAGTTTCCATTTATGCCACAATCAAAGTTTTCGCAATTTATGAAAGGAGTCCAATCAATGCTACCGACATTGATGTTAATATCATTTTGGTCTGTTTCATATTTTATAATTATTTATTATTTCTTTGGAGCATATGGTAATGTTATCTTATCTATGATTGGAATTCAAGTAGAATCTATACCACTAGATAATTTTTCTAAGCTATTAAGTTTTCCATTGATAACATATTCTTGGAGTTTTCAACTGATATTTTCACTGATTATTAATAGCACATCTTTGCTATACAAAATTTACTTAACTCAATGGACTTCATTTAAACTTCACCAGTTAAGATATTCAGACAAAGATAAAACTGATCTTATGCTTGAAGAAGCACTTTCATCAGAAAAAATTCCAATTATACATCACTTAGCATACTTAGATCTTTTTATATTAGCTCAAACCAACAAAATAGGTAGAAGTAAAATATATATGTTAAGCCAACCTGGAGGACATCCTTATACCTGGAATTTCATAGTTCAAAAGTTTTTTAATTATTTTAGAATATTTTCAATGGATTTGAATTCAATTGTATCAAATAAGAATGATGTAATTTCACATATAAATAATAATAAGAATAACTATAATGTAGAATACAGATATAATATGCGGAATATGTTAATAGCTGAAGCATTAGAAAATGTGAAAACAGGAGATAAATCAAAAGAATGCACAATTATAGAATCATTTTCAAAATTTGTGAAAATTAAATGGCAAAAATTTGTAAATTATTTGCTTTCAAAATCACTTATAATCTATGTTTTTGGAGAGCATGAAAAATATAAACTAAAGCATATATTATTTGACTCTCAATCACTAATTTGGGCAATGGAGGCAGTATCATCTATAGCAGCATTATCACTGACAGAAGATTGTTATGGAATTGTGCAAAAGGACATACCAGCTTTAATTGAAACTTTTTTAAGCCTAAAACAGAATTTGGATAAGCTTTTAAAATTTAATACCTTATTAAAAAAACATCATAGTGAAGATAAAGTGGTTAATGAAATACTTTCTATGTTGCAAAGTACATGTAAGCGCAGCATGTATAAATTGACAACAAGCTTTGATATCTATATAAATGACTTAACATTGAACTCTTCAGTAAAAGAGCAATTACAAAGCTATGTAAACTATAAAGAATAGGTAACTTAAGTATAATTCAAATAAATAAATGAAAATTAATTGAAATCATTATATAACATTTATAAGAGTGGTATTTTATTTTGTAATAATTTTTAAGTAATTTTTGTAAATTATAATCTTAATTTTTGTTAGCTAAATTCAGTAAAAATTAATCAATAAATTGTCTTATGTAAAATTATTAAGCTCTGTAAATTTTTATTTTAAAGATTGTACAATACTTAAGCTATAAAACATGTCTCCTCTTAATAATAAGAATGTTTTCAAATGAATTTTTTGAATTTTCATTATAATAGACCTTAAGTCCTTTGAATTTATGATATCACTAGCATGCCATTTTAAAAATATTGTCAAATAAGAATGAGCTAGTTCAAAATCGTATTTATGTTTTATTAAATGCAATATCAACTCTAAAAATTGCAACATTAGGCTAATAGATGAAAGGGACTTAATTTCAAAATTTATTAAGCTGGGTCCCATTAATTTCAATCTCTTTATCACCTCAGAAAATTGATTTGTACTTATTGTAGCTTCTAATAATTTACTAAATATCGTAATTTTAAGGGAATTAGAATCATTTGACAAAATTTTATTATTATTATTACTCTTATTATTTTCAATATCAAATTTTAATGCGCGTGACGCAGCTGATAAGAAAAATGGCCTTTTTTCTGGCACATTTAGGACATTAACTTTTTTTTTAATTATATCAATGTCAATTATATTACGCCATTTTGAAGATGCTAAGTTAGACATTGTTAATAGATCTTTATCCAGTTTCTCTCTTACTTCATATTCAATGTTATTTAATTCATTGATATTCTCATTTGTACCATCAGTGAACCTAAATGTAGTTTCTGGGAAGTCAGTTTTTGTTGGTGAATAGTTGACATCTATAGCTTTCAATGAGACGTGTGAATAAACCGTCCTATTGGACCATAAGTATAGTCCTAAATGATCTACATGAGCAGTTATGAGAAATTCACCAGATGGTGAAAAATCCAATGAAGTACAAGCATCTGAAACCTGTATCAAAAACAGCAAATATTATTTAATCAGAAACTTACACTGTGCTAAAATATTGAATACATAGTGCTACAAAATTAATGGATGAAAAATGGTACAGAGTAACGTACATAATTCTTACAATTGTATCTTCAAAATTTTCCTTTCTGTTTAAATTTTAACTCAACATAAATTAAATAACAAAAAAAAAACATTAGTTTATAACCAAAAATTTGCTAAAAAGTTTCAAGTAGAATAATATATTTTGAATTGCATATTTTTGTAATTTATCTCAATTATTTTCAAAAGTACTTTAGTAAAATATTATTCTATTGAATACATCTAGAATTATGCAAGGCTTTTAAAAAGTTCTGTGTGACTTATTACTAGGAGTATCAAGAAATATTTTTTACAACACAAAATGATTTTTCTCCTTGGCATTTAACTAAATCAACTATTGTTTCTTTTAATTCATACATATTTGAAACTTATTTTAAAAAACTGAATTGAACAAAAAACATTACTTGTAATACATCTATTAAATGACCAGATGGAATATCCCATGTTCTAATTGTACAATCCATTGATGCTGTAATTAACCATCTTGAATCAGTGTTAAAACAAGCATCTGTTAATCGACCATTATGACCTTGAAATAGACGGACAATTTTCTTTGTATCTTGATCAATAATTATTACATCAAAATTTTCCAAAGCTGCAGCTATAAGAAAACTTTCATTGTGATATCGTAGCCACTTTATAGATTCCTTGAGATTAATTGTACTTTGTGGACTTGTTCTTCCTAAAAGGAAACCATATAAATTGATATTCCGGTGATATAAATAATTATAATTATTATATAAAAAATGTTTGGTGGATCGCATTAAACTATACAAAATATTCATCTATTATTTTTATAATTATTTGATGTATAACCATTCATGATTACACGCCAACAGTTTAAGATTTAAACTTAATTTTTATGAAAAATGTAACATCAGACTAATTTCTTAAAACAGACCATTGTTTTTTTAGTTAATTTTATATTCAATAATTAACTATAATAATTAAAAATTGTATTTCACAATATTAGTCAACTTAATATTTATAAACATGTATTCATTTATATAAAAAATTTATACTTCAAATATAACTTTGAATTCTTTTAATTTGGAAATGATAACTTTAAAGATTATTTGAAGTTGCAAATCTATATAAGTTTTAATCTTTTCACTGTTGGTTGGTTCTGTGGCACTTGCAGATAATTTTACGTGGACTTGCATTCGCCTTCAATCAGTAAATTTGTTAATGAAATTTAAACATACATTTCAATTGTTAATAAATTTTTTATAATCACCATTTATTAATTTAAAATTCCAAAATTTGATTAAGCCATCTTGTCCAGCAGAAATAATTGTTTGATTAACACAGTCTGTTGTTAATCCACTTACTATCCCTCTGTGAGCTCCATTCTCATTACCATAGCTTGCTCTATGGATTCCAGATTGCATATTAAATCTATCTATATGGCCTGTGTTGTAGCCAATTATAATGAAACTTCCACATTTGGTTATGCATAAAGCAGTTGCTACTGCATTTTTATTATGCTTAAGGTGTTGTGGTAATAATTTAAGTTTACCCATTTTCATCTGATCATATGACCAAGTTGTTACCATGCTTAATCCTAAATGTAGAGCAGCTATATTACTCCACTCTTTTTCTCTGGTGGTTTCTGCTGCTATATACATAATTGGAGGCATTAAGGAATCATAAGCAGCTTTTTCTTTTTTTCTTGTCGATTTCCCTTTAAAATATGCTCTTCCCATGTTTTGATTTAAAGCTGCAGATATTGTGGAAAATACTTTCAATGATGAATCCACACTTGCAGATAAAATACTACTACTATTGTTTCCATAAAATCGAATAATTGTTGGCGGCCCCATATGACCTTCTCTTCTACGCAAAAGTCTAATTTTTTCACTACTCCTATCAATAATCCATGATTTCAATGAATTATCAGGTGATGATGATATAAGAAGAGATTCATTTTCTATGAAGCTTAAACCTTTAACTGCTCCATTATGTGCTACATGTAATTGACTTTCTACTTTTCTTTCTTCAAGATTCCAAAGAACTATATGACCATCCATATTTCCAGTTGCCATAATTGGAGATCCATCAGTAGAAAATGAAATGGAAGTAACACCACCCCAATCTTGTGTCAAATCAAATATGGTTTTATCATATTTAAGATTATGAAGAATTATTCTACCAGTGCTAAAACCAATGGCAACTATGTCAATGGCTGGAGCTTGTTTTAAAACAGTTATTGGCTTGTTCCATTGATTAAAAGTATATATTAATTTCATGTTATTGATATTCCATAGCTGTAATTGACCTTGTTGACTTCCAAATAGAACTTTATTAATATATGTATTAGGATGAATTAATGCAGTGATTTGGAATAAATTTTTACTAAAGTTTAATTCAAAAATCAAAGAAGTATCTTTAATATTCCATACCTTTAAAGTATTTTCTTCATCAATAGATAATAAATTTGGTCCAAAAGGTAACATACTATGAACAGACTTTTCATGACTTTTATAAACATGTTTTAATTCTGTACCACGTCTCCAAGCAAATATAACATTATTAGATGCAGTATAAACATGAAAGTTATCTGCTGCCAGACATGTAATATCTCCTGGATGAGGACCAGATACACTTAAAAGTGTCAAATGCGAGCTTCCATAGGTATGAAATACTTTACCAACGCATGTAACAATAAAAGTCTCTTTTCTTCTTTTAATATACCTTGTGACAAGAGGTATTTGACCACTAACATAACCTAAAGCTCGATTTTGTACAAATATTTTACTCTGCTCCAATGATGCCAAGTCCGCCATTTTGAATTGTACTACACAAGAGAACTTGAGATGGACATGAATCAATTTTGCGAGAAGCATTTTTGCTACAAGATAGTATAGGGAAGCAGAAACTATACCTGTACATGATTCAGACCATACTGTACATACACTGACCGGCATGTATGACGTCCCTGGATGCATTTAGGAACTGCGTCATAGGGTACCTCACCATCAGCAACTCAAGACGGAAAAGAGCATTTCAGCATAGTACATTTTTTATTAAAAAAGATTTTAAATTTTATTACTCAAAGATTTTCAATCCATAATGTATGTTAAATCGCGTTTTTTCACTTGAGTTATTAATGATGAGTGGCCCTATAACGCGACTCCTAAATACATCAAGGGACGCCATACATGCGGGTCATTGACAGCTCACTGAGCACTTGCATCTGATTGGCGAAACCCAAACTTACGTCCTGTATATACATATGTATATGTAATATTGTTTATTATAATGTAGTAAGTACTAGTATGTAGCTGATTGTAGCTGGTGGTAGGTAACACAGAAAAGTTTAAGTTACAGGTTACAGATAGCAGGATAGCTCAGCTAGTAGCGTATACTCATAACAATGGTGGTGCCGGTTTTTGTTTTAGGTTAAACTTATACAATTTTCTCTAATTTAATCTAACTAGAACTCTGAAAATGGACAATAGGATTACAATATGTGATCCCGACGAAGAAGAGACAGATAATGAAATATTTAGGGATATCGAACCTGTCACATGGATCAACGATGATCCAGATTACGATCTAGACGAAATCAACATGTTCTTCCATAGGGTGGATTCAGACCAAATTATATATGAAGAGAAAAAGAAAAAATGTAAATTCATTGGAAAATATGTTATGGGTGATGTACTTGGAGAAGGTAGCTATGGTAAGGTGAAAGAAGTGCTAGATTCAGAGACTCTTTGTCGAAGAGCAGTCAAAATCTTAAAAAAGAAAAAACTTCGCAGAATCACCAATGGGGAAGTTAATGTACAACGGTACACAGCTCCTATTATTTTTGTCAATTCAATTAATATTCATATTTTTTTTATATAATATAGCACAACTCTCACAACTGAATATAACACCATATCATATAGCATTTCTTCACAGGGAAATCAAGCTTTTAAGGATACTAAAACATAGGAATGTTATTAATCTCGTAGATGTTTTATACAATGACGAAAAAGAAAAAATGTATTTAGTAATGGAATTTTGTGTTTGCGGACTGCAGGTAATTTAATTAGTTTTCTCAAGATTATCTTTTATCAGCATTTCGTGTGCATGAAATATGTTAAATATGAATTATTATTTACTAGAATTTTTCTAGGGTATGCTGGAAAGCACACCACTCAAGAAATTTCCGCTTTGGCAGGCTCATGATTACTTTTGTCAATTATTGGATGGTTTAGAATATCTTTATAGCAAAGGAATTGTACATAAAGACATAAAACCAGGAAATTTATTGTTAACACTTGATGGTACTCTGAAAATCAGTGATTTTGGAGTGGCAGAGGTATGTAACCCTTTAATATTAACATCAATAATTGAATATTCTTATAAAATTTTAAATCTTAAATCTTTCTTTGCTAGGCATTGGATATGTTTTCTAAAGATGATACATGCACAATGATACAAGGCTCACCTGCATTTCAACCCCCAGAGATCGCAAATGGCTGTGAGAGCTTTTCTGGCTTTAAAGTAGATATTTGGAGTAGTGGAGTTACATTGTTAGTATAAACAAAGCAATACACTACAATTCCTAATTATATGATTAAAAGATATATTTCTGTCCAAAGGTATAACATAACAACAGGACAATACCCCTTTAAAGGAGATAATATTTATAAGTTGTATGAAAATATTGGTAGAGGCGAATATACCATACCTGAGGAAGTAGAAGAAACATTAAAATCTTTATTAGAGGGAATGCTTCAAAAAGATGCACAGGACAGATTTTCATTGCAACAAGTACGAAAACATCCTTGGACCATTTGTTGTTATCCTAAAACAATGGATGAGGTACCTATGCCTCCTTTGAAAGCTGGTGGATGGCACAGCATGACTGTACTACCGTACCTGACTGACTATCATTATGGAGTTGATGACGGCCCGACATATTATACGGAACATCAACTTAATGGTAATCAACTTAGTTTCTGCAGCAAAAGTAACAATTTATCCAATCTTTTTTGTGACTTATTAAATTATATAAGCTATACCCAATGACAGGAAGACATAGGCTGTAATTACTTTTAGTTTACAGATTAAAGTTAAGTAAATAAAGATTTTGATTTTCAGATGCTAATCGGAATTCAGAATGTTCTTTTTCAAACTGCCTACTAGTATTCTTATCAAAGACATGCACCATTTTATAACAATGGCACGCTTATATTTGCCCTTGGCATCCTGGCTGAGAAAATGGGTACACTCCACAGTTTACAATTTTATGTCCTATGTTGTTATTCTCTCATTTTTTCGTGCTAAGCATATGTACCAGCCTAACCCCCCCCCCCCCCCCCCCTATTTTCTGGAACAGTTATTTTTTTTCAATCAAATGTTGAGTGTTTTAAAACAACTCATATCCTATTCAGATCTAATTTCTCGTTAATGCTTTTTCATACATTTTACAAACAAATTATGCATCATCAAAAAAACTGTGTACCTTTTAATATTATATATCTTCTACATTTTTTCTGTTTCTCATGGATTGACTTTTTTGTCAGAAGAAAGGCGCCTTCAGGGAATGGAACATACCAGTGAAGAACATAAGATGTCTTGCAATAGTAATCAAAATAGATCAAGTTCAAAAAGTAGCAAAAGGATTTGGAGAAAACCGATTACTTGTATTAACGTCAAGAAATTTCCATCGTGCAAGCCCTCGTGATATGACTTAGTGTTAAAATCTTTTTTATTATAAATTTTATTATTTGAATGAAAGCTTTTGAACGATCTTTCCTATCAATTTTAATTGGGAGAAAATTTAAGAAAGAAATAGCTTACAAAGCATCGAGTACTACAAATAACTATATTAGCTACTGTTTAATTTTGCATAAAAGCTTTTGAACTTTTTCAAAAGTAATAGATATAACGTTTGTGATATTAATCTTAAATAATCTAGAGTATACTATAGTATATAACTACAGCGCTCCATTGATTGTGATATCTGAATGATATCTAATGCCTGAAGAATGTTGCACTATATTTTATGTGCCATAATGAAATTAACAGTTATAAGGTATAACTTTTGTTAACAATCTTGCGATGATCATTAATTTTACATTCAATGTTTTATGAAAATGAGTTATTTAATTTTAAAAAAGCGGAACGAACTAATATGTATTACAATATTTGGTTTGTGGTGTAATGTATGTAGATATAACTTTACTTTTTCGTTATATTTGCATTAATTTTGAAAAATTATTAAGATTTAAGCTTAGTATGTTTAATTTCAAATTCTCTTAGTCAAAATGTTTGAATTTTAAAGTAAATGTTAATCAGCTCTAAATTTTTAAATCTTGTATACAGATGAAATGTCTGTTATACGTGAAAGAAGGTCATTGTATTATAAACGCATAATTGTCAAGTTTTATAAACGTCTATCACAACCATAAGCTTGATAATCGTTAATAAGTTACCGTCGCAAGAATGACCTGTACATGCATAAAATTATTAAAATATAAATGTTTCAATTAATAGGGAAAATGAAATAGTAGTTTGTGTCTGCTACGGCTGTTGACCCTTTATTACAACTTATCTATGATCACAAATGAAATCAAGATTTATTATTATGTATATACCTGTATAAGTATTAAAAGATACGTGAACGTTCAAAGAATATTCATAATAAAAGTCAAAGAATATTAAAGTAAAATACTTGGTATATGAATGTAAAAACGTAGCAATATCATAAATGTACTAAGTATTACAATTTCTGTAATTTACTGCTGTGAACATTAATGTTAATATGAAATGGTTTTGTAAATTATTGTTTTATTATTAATGAATGTCGCTGAAGGTTCGAAATATTATGTATAAAACACATAGAAATTTTGTAAATTTTCAAGTTTGCCATTGTTTTTTAAATATATGTAAATATATATTTAATATTCAAATACTCGTACCTATGACGAAGAGAAAAAAATCATTTATAATGTTTGTTAATCGTAAAAAAGTAGCAGTATTTTAGGTATTTTCAGGCAAATATATCATTATGTAAGATCGAGTACTTAAATTATTTATTTTTCGCAAAACACACAGTTGGAGCTCTTAATTTTTTTAGTGCTGCATCAAAGTATAAGAATTGAGGTGCCTATGATAACTGCCGAAGCTACGGAAGCGCATTGGGCTTAGTCAGACTTTTTTAACTGTAAATATTATAAATATGACGTATATTTGCGTAGCATGATAAATATAAGGACCTTTACTCTAAGCAATATATTATAATAAAATTATGCAAGTGTTATGTAGTGCTTGGGTAACAAATAGATTTAAGGTTTGTTTGGAAAAAAATCTTAAAGTGAATCCTGCCGAATAGAATCGTTTGTAAACTAATTTAACAAGGGAAAACTTTTCTCATTATAGTTATAAACAACAATAGAATTTACAAAAACTCCTGCTTTATTATTCAATATGATTTAGCCTATATTTCTCACAAATTAAAATAATTTTACATTCTATAAAACGAATGTTTAATAGTTTAATCTATATTTAAAAATATATATATATGTGTATGAATTAGTTCGTCTTCACACCTATACATTTATAGTATGAAATAATACTAAATAGCATAAAAACGAACGCGGATTGGCTTGGTGCCAGCCAATAATCATAGTCCATACCAGTCCATCCATACTGCCACGACACTGTCCGGAGTCCGGACACCGGTCCGGAACTCCGGACCCAGCATTCCCAGCAAGGCCATTTCCCTATTTTCGTTGTTGACACGATAGGCGTTTAACAGACCTGGTTTTATCTCGTTTGTATACATAAAAAGAAACAAAATCAACAGAAAATTTGCCTAAACTAATAAAATATAGAAAAGTGAGTTTAGCAACAATTATACATTTACATTTTTCACATGTCTGCTCTAAATTTTGTATTATTAGAAAAATGACATTTATAGGTTATATTTAAATGCTTTACTAATGAATTTCTAGATGATCACAGACGTCCAGCTTGCAATTTTCTGCAATATTCTTGGAGTGACTCTTTTCTTCCTGGTGTTTCTGTTTCACTACATAAATGCAAACTGTACAAAGTAAAAGGATGTTATATTTAACGTTTAATTCATTATCTCAGAATGAAGCTGATTAACAAAACTTTGTATAAATTTATTATTAAAGAAATTAAAAAAAATATTGAAACAATTGATGTAACAATTACATGAAAAGGCCATGATTTAAATATATCAATAATGAAATAAATGCTTCTACTTTTTTACTCTAACCGAATTTGTCTGCTTCAAGTCATTGATTGAAATATATTACTGAAAAAATATATTTTGCTTATTAAATTATCTTTTCGCTTCTTCTAAAATGCGCGATGAGTATATATAACAAAGTAAGATAAAAGTTATGTAAAATTGAAGACTGAATTACCATAAGAAAAGGAGGGGATAAATTTGTGAAAATTGTTGGAGTACCAAACGCGGGTAGTATAAATCGTGATATTGAAGTAGAAACAGCTCGTTCTCCATTTAAAAAGATATTCCCTAAATTCGTCGCACAATTGGAATTCGTTAAAGTAATAACTTACGTGTCTGTTAATCATAAGATTTAAATTATAATACAAAGATATTGCGTTAAGAGATACTGTGTGATTGTTAAGAACAATTCTTTACATGAAAATTGACAAAAGCGAAACATGAGAAATATAAGTGAGGCTTTTTGTGAATAATTTTATACGTTTCAAGAAAAATGAAGTCAGTATTTAGTTTGCTGATTTTTTATATAATCACAATTTATGCTTCGTCCTTGGAAGACGCTTTGGAAATCGGCAATTGTTTAAAGGCTTGCCGAAATGTGAGTATAGAAAATACAGCAACGTAAAGTGAGAAGAAATCGAAAATAGAACAATTTAAATTAAACAAATAACAAATTAATTATTTAAATAATCAAATGGAATTATTAATTAATATTTGAAGGAAAAAATGATTTTAAAAATCTTGGACACTCTTTTTGAATTGAACAGCGGTAGGAATAAAATACATTGAGATTTTTTCATTGCTGGAAAAGTTTTTTTACTTTTATCTTACTGTATTTAGCTTATCGTTTTTCATGCTTGCTGAATTCTTCAATATCACAGGCATATTAGTATAGTACTATATAACATATACGTCTCAGTCGAGGCTTATTGACACAAGTGGATAAAAATAAATGTCAATGTATTTTCCTCCATTTATAAAGTTAAGTTTATAGAACAAAGATTCACCATTGAGAATGGAATACTTTAAAGCAGAGTTTATATACATAAATGCAGACAGCTTGAATGTACAATTTTTCCAATCTACATTTTATCCTTATGCGCTGATCTCAGCGAGTAAATTTTATTCGATTTTGCCTTCTCCGTTTCCGCTTCAAAAACTTCTGTTTTTTTCTTGGGATTTAAGCTCCTTATCATTACCTAGCTTTTAACTTTCATTTATTGGTTTTCTCACTCATTTCAAATTTCGTAATTCCTTTTTGCTGCTCCTCAGGAATCATGCAGAAATATTTGCAATCGGAAAACGACGGGTCTCGACATTGAAACAGAATTAAATATCAGCGCAAATGCCAGTCCAGTTTTGCATTGCAAAAATTCCAGAGCTATAATGTTCGAGCACAATCCAGGAATTTTTATTGTCGAGCAAAGCATTTCCGAAAGTCAATGGGCCAAACCTAGAATGGTAAACAATTTATGAATATAATAAATTATTAAAAATATAATACATACATACACGATATTATAAAAATATCAGATTTCATAAAAAATACAATTTTATTGAAATAAATCGTTTTTAGACAGCAGGAAGATTCACAATATTTTCTAACTTAACATCCGATCAGAATTACCGCTACAAATTTCGAAGAGTCTTAAAAAATGGCTTTTCCCAATCGGAGCTATCAAACTGGTTCAGAACGTACAAAAGTAATCCCCTCTAGAAATTTTAGCTCAAAATTTCCTTCGTACGTTTAAGCTGAAAAATAAGAAAAATAGATTGATTAATTAATAAATTTTGCATAAATACTATACACTTTTTTAGGCGACTATATGCCAAAACCAATTAGCAAAGACAAGATTTATTTGCAGCAAGTGAAAAAGGATGAAGATAATTTTCAGCAGCTGAAAGCTTTAATTAAGTTTGAGCCCTCTGATAGAGTCTGTAATTACGATATTTTATTTTGGGCTAGGGAACATAATTTAATTTCTTTCTCCTTGATACAGGTAATATTGATGTTTCTTAAAATATACAAATCTTTTGCTTAATTTGATCCAGAAAAAATTGCAGCCAGAAAGCTTTGAAATAAATTTGAAAAATTTGAATTACAATGAAAATCACACTGTCTTTATAACTTCGGTTAATAATCATGGAACTATGAGCGAAAAAACTCCATTTTCATTTATAACTCCTACTTGCCTAGGATTGAATTTCAATTTCTCTTATTGCGGTGAGTTGCTGAAAGAAAGAAAAACATTTTTATAAAACTGTTTGTCTATAACTTTTAAAGACGATTGTCGAAGATTTAAATAGATAAATTAATTTCACTTGGTTAAATATATAAGATTTTTTACTTTCTTCCATAATTAGCTCCAAATAAAGTTGGTGGATTGGTCGTCAAGGAGAATTACAAGGAGAACAATTTGTACGACGTTCTTGTACATTGGAGTCAGCCAGAATTATTGCCAGATAATTTTACTATACAAATTGTTCCGTTTTATTTGCAAAATGAGCCATATTATTTAACAGTACCTGGAGTCAGTAATGGATTAATTAATCTTCTTTTATACACACTCTTAATATCTAATTGGTTTTTAATCCAGCAATCTTTCCAGAATGTGACTGAGGCCCTTTTTCCAATGATCGAACTGAAAATAAATTACCAAGTCAGTATAATTGCTGAATCTGGTGGTGGTACTAGTCCAAAAACTATAATTTTTAAAAATATTATTGAGAATGAAGCATTAAATACTCCAAGCTACAATCTAATTATTGCCTTCCTAATACTTATTGTAATTATTATCACTGCAGCAACAATTTATCTTTTGCAATCAAAGAGAAATGATAAAAATATACAATACACTCACCTTCAGGTGAATTTATTTAATTTTATTTGGTTTCATTATTTTTTTGCTACGACTATTTCTTTAAGATTTGACTGATTTTGGTAATTTCATTGATTGTCGTAATTTTCTTATAGGGCTTTGGTCAGAAAAATCTTGTGGATGAAATAAAGAAGAAAATGCAAGTGGAGGATTATCAAAAATCTAGTGGCAAAGAGTTGGATAAAATACCTAGCGATAAATTTGAATTGAATCCTAATCAATTAGAAATGAAAAATATTTTAGGAAGTGGAGCTTATGGGATAGTCAGGCTGGGCTTGTTAAAAATTAAGTGTGGGAAAACTATACAAGTTGCTGTAAAAACACTCAATGGTGAGATTAAAATAGCTGTTTAGAAAAATGTCAAAAATTTTATTTTGAATGTTTATTGTTCCAGACGATCCTACCATCGAGGACATAAAAAGCCTTCACCACGAAATTTCTATAATGAAATCGGCTGGAAAACATCGAAATATTGTCTCATTAATTGGATGCTACACTTCAAGCAGAAGACCACTGTTGGTTGTTGAATTTTGTAGTAAAGGAGATCTCCAGACTTATTTAAAAAAGGTTTAAGAAAATAATTTATTTGAAAATAAATTTTCATCCATTTATCAATTGTAAGTTAAAATAATTTGAATTTAAGATCTGGGAAGAAGTGATTAATGTCTTGGTTGATCACGAAGAAAATTTGCAGCTCTCAGAAAAGAATATGGCAAAATTAGCAAATAATTCTAGTGAAACATCCTCATCTGTTAATAATAAACTATACGATCTTCAAGAAGGCAAGATTATCTCGCATACAACCAATTAATTTTAAGATAAAAAAATATAATATATATTTTTTCTTTTCTTTCTCAGATATTAAACATTCCACCGAGAATATTACAGCTGCTGATTTACTTAATTTTGCAAGACAAGTAGCTACTGGAATGGTAAATAAATTTTCATACAAAATTTATTTTTGGCTTCTCATTTAATATATTAATTTTATTTCTCCAGGAATTCTTATCCTCTAACAAAATAGTTCATCGAGATCTGGCAGCTAGAAATGTATTAGTCTGCGTTGATAGAGTCGTAAAAATTTCTGATTTTGGTCTCAGTCGTGATATTTATCAGGAGAATGTTTACCGAAAACGTAGCAATGGGAAGCTACCAATAAAGTGGATGGCTATTGAAGCTTTAACTCACCAAGTTTATACCACTCACAGTGATGTGTAAGTTTAACTTAAAATACTTAATTTTTTTTTCTCTTTCCATTGTAGTACAAAGTATTCTTCAATTTATCGTAGATGGTCCTTTGGCATTCTGTTATGGGAAATAATCACAATGGGTGGCTCCCCATATCCAGGAATCCCAGCAAATGGATTATTAAAATTTCTCCAATCTGGTTATAGAATGGAAAGACCTTTAAACTGTGGCATAGAATTGTATATAAAATTTTCTCATAATTATTTATAAATTTTTTTACCAATTTATGTGAAAATTAAACCATTATTATTTATGCAGATACAACTTAATGTTATCCTGTTGGGATGCTAGGCCACATAACAGACCATCTTTCACAATGATAAAACATAGTCTAGATGAATTACTTGGCTGCCATTCTAAAAATAAATATTTAAATCTGAATGAAGTATTGCAAGAGCCAAGAGATTATTACCAATTGATGATTACGAAATAAAGTAAATAAGTTATTGAGTGAGTATCAAGAGAAATATTTACCAGAGAGTATAATGTGCAAAATCATTTATTTGTTATGGCTTATAGATATATAATAATATGAAGCTTAATTTCTTTCATATACATATTTGTGTATGTACAATATCTTACTATCTTAAAACTCCTATATATGTAAATATAAGAAACTAACCATAGGCTTCTTCTCAAGTTAGTTTGCATTTATTTATTGGCATATAGTACAAATTGCACACTGTAAGACATGAATACCCTTCTATTATGGGCCAATAGGCCCTACTATTAATTAAAAGTTCGCCTTAAACGACAGTATCAACGAGTCGATAACTCGTACTTTTTTTATTCACATTTTGTTCATTCTTATATTACAGCTAATAAACAAATCAACTTTATAAGGTCTGTTAAAATTTTTGATTGATTATAAATTCTGTATAGTAGAATGCACATAATGGGCCGAGCTTTTTATTATCAACTTTGCTCATAAAAAATTCTCAGCATTACTGTATAAAATGTATTCATATGAGATCTACAAGGAACTGATTATAGCGGTTTATGCATCTCTTACTGCTGTAATATTAGGCACGAGTATGCTGTCAAAGGAACTTTTTAGAATTTTCTATTGCCTTGTAAATGTCGACTCGTTGACCTGGAGCATCAAGAATTCCTAACAATTTTTGGATGGAAAGTTTGCTGTCACTCCAAATCTTACAGATTCAGTGAAGTGTAGGATTTTTACATTCCTAATGATTGATATGAAGGAGCTCCTGTAAAAAACCTCAAATTAGGGCTACAATGATTTCTAGTGGGACTCATCCTAGGCAAATGATATTAACATTGATATCAATGTATAATTTCCTTCCATCATTAACTCTATGTACACTTTTGAAAATTATATGACAAATACATTAGGCTGCCACAGTGTGCAGGTCGATCTTTAAATTAAAATATCGCCCAATAATCTGCATTTTCAGTTTACCCTAAAAACATCACAGAAAGATTATATACAAAGTAACTGCAACGTTTTATAAACAATACCTAGGCGTATTTTGCAGTAAAAAAAAACATTTCTCCGTAGCCAATGTACAGTAACTGTCTGTTAAAAATTACTTTAATGAACTATAATCATTAGATTGTATATATTCAAAACATTTTTTTACAGATTTAAAATAAAAAGAAATTTATGTGACTTTTACTACCAAGTCAACAAAGTATACTGAAGTTAGGAATGTGCTAATAATCTCAGTATAATGACTGAAAATAATAACTTTGGAATGCTTTCCAGATATTCTAAAAACACTATACACTATAGTCTAGGTGACACATATTAAAGCATTTGTGTCACGCTCTGTCGATCTTTAGTCTAACTGGAAAGCTCATCTTATATGGTTGTGGTCACATCATTACATTGACTATAAGACTGTTAACTACAGGCTTCCTTACGGCAATTTACAAATGGGCTTAAGGAGCGGCTGAGTTAAGGATACGACCCTTAGTAAATCATGCGTTCACCTCACATGATTAATAATTGCTGGATTCTCAAATTTTCGTACATGGTTCTGTGAAATCTTGAATTTCTTCTAATTCTTTCCACGATCACAGAATACGATTTAGTACATGCGTTTTTTCATGCTTTAGCACACTATCACAGAGAAATTTGCATATCGTAACAACTAGACATATGCTCCTTTTAATTTTTCTATTTCAGTTTTTGAAACTTTGTTATCAAATGCACGAAGAGGATTGGATGGAATCGTTGAAGATCGAATAATCTTTTGCCAGATACAATACAAAAATCTCAGACTTTAAACAGAGCCAAACTATTAACAACTCAGCTTCGTAGTAATCTCAGTAAGAAGTTCAAATATCCAGGAGAAACTTGTTCATCAAGATCAAACAAAATCACAGAAAAGACTATAATAAAGAGTCTCGTAAATTTGTTATACTTTTTACCGTTTATGATGCTATCTGTATCAGATACTGTCACTCCTATTGATTATATTATCTTCTTTATCCACTGGGGGTGGACCCGCTATCAAATTTGTGCTCGGACCTGCCGTTAAATATCCAGCGGAAACAGGCGTGGCTGCTACAAATTCATGTAAAAGATAATTCTTAAATTTTCCTTATTAAGTAAATTTTAATTATTCGAATAAAAAATACCTGTGAGATAGCCCGCATTAACAGTATTAGAAATAAACAAATCGTGTCTTTGATCTTTATACTGGGACCAAACCCCGGATTGTTCTAGTATCGCGTTAACCTTCTCTCCCAATAACAAACTCTTAGCCATGGCTTTTAAAGCTTTTACTATTTGAGCTTTTGTTGTACCTGGGTTGTCAGGAATATCCAATCGCCCTTCAAGTATATTTAATAAGAAGGGCACCATATCAGCTTCCAAAGCCTGTTAATAGTTTCATGTAATACTCTTAATAATAAGATTCGAGAATTTCCCTTCACCATTACCAAAAAAATATTATACCTGTTTAATCAATCTGTCCTCATTAGTTGCGAATAATCTGTTTAAAGTTTCGCAAGCTACGGCGATCATATCTTTTCTGATTTGCATGGCATATTTCAGTGGACTAATACATTCCGTTTGACAGATTGACGATATACAGATCTAAAAACAGTTATTCGATTAAACAACTTTATTGGTGTAATTAATACGACCTTTGGTCCTTACCTCACTGAGAGCCAGCTGATGTAAAATTAAAATTGCTGTTTTGTAAATGGACGGTTGACCGTTATGTACAGCCATTTGTCTGCATAATCTTGGAATATGTCCTAGCGATGGTACATGGTCCGCTAAATTTGGTTGTGCTTGCAGTAAACAAACCAAAGCTTGTGTCGTTAGCTCAAGCATATCGGGCTAAAAATTGAATTGTTACATACAATCAGTTCTATGGTCAAACTGTTTTTGCTTAATTTTCTCCCATACGTCAAAACTTACGTCAGGTTTTTCTTTTGACATCAGTAACAAAATAGTATCCATAAGCTCGCTGAGGAATTCCTTAGGTTTCCTTAAAGCCCAAGCTGGACTAGAAATAAATAGTCTCAGATAAACTCCGCCCACAATTGGCTCGTTCGTTACCATATCAATATTGCTCTGCGTATCAGGTAACTTCAAGACTACGTTGGGATTCCTTCTTTGGGCTGCGTAATGTTCGTCCTTTAATTCGGATACTATTCTCGATATTCTAGCTTTAGTATCGTCATCCCAAATTAATTCTGGATTTTCGTGTTTAGTCTCAAACATATGAACACATTGCTTTGGCGCATCTCTCATCGCCTCGCTAAATAATCGTGGCAAGAATTTCGATAGATCCAGTTTAACTTTTGGACCAGCCAGTTTATCAGAGGACATTTTAGCTAGCAATTCAGCAGCTGCTTCTCGCACCTGTAAATTGCTAGAATTACAGAATAAATCCAAAACATAAATCACAGCACCTAAAATTAATCAGAAAATAATTAGATTGATTAATATTCCCGACAACAAATTTGAATTAAACATTCTGCTAAATACTTGCCTTTGTTGAGAGCGTCCTTCACTATTCTCGTCGAACTCATAAGGGCATAAAGGGTTTCTAAAGTAAGAATTTGATACTCCTTCAAACTATTCAAACATAACAATAAATGAACAATTACATCATTCGCAGCAATATCATTAACACATTCTTGATTTTTCGTAACATTGCTAATAACTTCCAAAGCACATTTTTGAATAGGCTTGAAATTGTTGCAGCTCAGAAAACCGAATAAAAGTTTGAAATGACCTATGCATTGCAACTCGATTCCTGGATTATTCTTTATCACATTTTTTAAAGCTTCCAAAGACATAATAATGTGCATTACTCTTTCTTGGTCCTTTTTTGATAATGATACACTTCCCACTGAGGCTAAATACTCAGAAGATTTTGACAAAGATTCCAGTAAATTTATAGTAAAACTTTTTGGATTCTAAAAAAATCAGTTAATTAGATTACATATATTTTATACTGTACTTTGTCATTAAAGATAAATTACCTCGATGGGAAAAGTAGGTTGTTGGTTATAAATTTTAACAAATATTTCACCAATGATTAATTCTCCGGAATGCGCGCTATATTTGAAATCATTGAAATCGTGCGTAAAATCAGCGTTATCCTGCCATTTCTCTTGCCTCTTGACTTCTAAGTACTCGTTTAATTCAGCCCTAGTACCATTGTCCCAGATCAAGTATGGATTAGAACAATTTGAGTTCAATGTCTTTAAAATCTCTTCAGGCTTGTCTTTGCTCAATTGCCGAGCTAAATAAGGCGTTAATAAAGTTTCTAAAGCAGCGACCGTGATAGGATTGACAGGAGTTACATTTTCCCCTGTCATGTAACCTCCTAGTCTGGCACAAGCACGAACTGCTAATTTGGCCAAGTTGTTGGCAACCTCTTGCTGATTCTCATCCTGATTTCTCTCAACTCCACCTTCCTCTAGAGTATAATCGTAATTAAACATAAAGAGCAGCAAATGCCAAAGTGCCCCAGATTGCAGAAGCTGCATTTGAAGAACACTATCTGTTGCCAACGAGAAAATACACTCAGTAGCAATGGAGCATAATTTTGTTAAATGCTGTAAAAATAATAATGTTTACAATTCAAGTATTTTTACTGATTTGTTTTAATCGAATCAAAGAAAAATATCGGAAAAAAAAATAATTATACCTTAAAATGAAGAATTCTACAAAGGTCCTTAATAAGCTGCGGCAATTCGGTTATTTTGTCCCTGCATCCTCTGAAAGATCCTGCGACAGCAAAACACCTAGTAATGTGCATACAGACTTGGACTGCTACGTCGTTAGATTTACTGGATTTATTGAGAACAGAAACGCATCTAGAATAAGCCTCTAATAAAACTTCTAAGCCTCCCTCCCTTCTCATTTCTTCCGCATTCAAAGCTGAACAGTGCACAGTGTGGAACGCCAACTCACTGGCTGCAGTCAGCAGATGAGCAGATTTAGAAAACAATCTCTCATCGTCAGTTTCCAATTTGATCGTTTTTATCAATTGAGGATACCCAGCGTATTTATATGGCTCCAGTTCTGAGCTGTAGCGATGAAAAAGAATACTTTGTGTTCGAAGAATTAGAACGATGTTATCCGGATTTGGTCCATCAGCAGACCAACAATTTCTACTGCACAAAAATTCGTATGCTTGGTTTACCGCCTCAAACATATCCCTACCATTAGGATTTTTGTCAGGATGATAGGTTTGAGCTAGCTTATAGTAAGATTTTCTGACAATTGCTTCATCGTGTTGTTTTCCGCTAGTCAAACCAAGGACTCTGTAAGCTTCTTCTACCGTCATTGCAGGTGGTTTTTTCTCCACTTCCTTTTTCCAAGCATCCAGGACATCTTTTAATAATTTTACAGGTTCAGGGATGGGCCACTGAGGAAATTTAACTGTATCGCAGAGATGTCTCAGGTAGAATATCTGACAGAAGAGCTCCTTTTCTAATTCAGGGTATCTCACGGCGGGTATTGGAATATAATGATATCGAGACATAGTGTGGCTTCTTAATTTAGGCGAAAAATCAGCTATGTGGGTAGCAACCTTTTCTATTAACATCCTTCTCATTCCAGAGTTCCAGATGGCTTCCGGTGTATCAAAGTCTCCGAGGAAAATTTGGGCGAATTTTTCTGCACCATGATTTTCCAAGTAGCTAACCATGGCGTCCGGTAACAGCTGGCCTAGGATACTTCTCTGCATTATGTCGGATGAAACGTTTTCATCCCCTCTAAAAGCTTGTTTCGTGTGCGTTAACTGCAAGAATCTCGCGATTGGTAAAACATTTGAACCTGTATACATTAATATAAAGTAAAAAACGCCCGTAAGATAAATTTTCGATACGTCAGCATTGTCTCTCATAATTTCACATAACAGAGTAGCAACTCTCTCGACTAAAACTGGGTCAAAGGTCAAAAGGAGTTGAACAATATGTGGCAAGCACTGTAAATCCGACAGCAAGCGTTTGACTCTTGGCAGAGGTCTGATGACGGCATCGTCGGAATCTCTGCTAGGATAATATTCACAGACAGTTATGAGGATGTTTAAAATCAAGGTTGCTAATTCGCTTTCGTTAATGACAGCAGTACCCCTAGCCACTAGAGTCCATTTTAGCTGTGGAACTTGAGATATCATTCGCCAGCCATCCATTCCTTGCGCCCAAACTTTAGTTTTGTATGTAATTTGATTGCTACTATAAAGTTTCTCCAAGTCGTTTAAATTTATCGGTCCTTTTCTTTTATCTCCATCATTGTAGTACCATTCTTTTTCAGACACATATCCCTGATTTGGACCTGCCTCTATTACATTAGTTTGCGTCGGTACTACCGCTCTGGATGTGTGTAAATGGGCTAGAGTTAAAAGGTCCACGAGTACGCGTACTCCATTCTGATCCATAATGTCCTTTACATTTCTTCTGTGCAGTATCAACTTGTGTATAAACATAACTAGACGATCGCGTTCCATTCTATCCACACAACGCTCCAACATACCTACTATATACTTTGTGTCAGAAAATGGTCCAATGTCTTCGTAGTAGCGACCATAAACTATAGTCATCGCTTGCAAACAAAGGCACTTCATTTCAACTTTTGTAGTCAGTAAGAACCTATGATATAAGTCATTAAAAAATTCGTATCTGTAAAATAAATGGTATTAGGATGTTAAATGTGCAATAATACTTATTGACACAATTTCAATTATTAAAATACTTACGATTTTCTAATAGGACTGTCAGGACTATCTCTTTCTAGGAGAAGCCTTAAATAATAATCACCGATCTTTACCTCGTCCGACAGGCACTGATACTGTACTTCGAATTCCTTATGGTTCCAAGCAATCAATGTTCCTCCCGATAAATCCTTGTCAGAAGAAAAAGCACGAATCTCATTTTCCAAAGCGGTTCTCAGCTCCTCTCTAGTCTTATGATTCCAAATCAAATTAGGCAGTGAGTGATCCTGATTGAATTTATAATAAAACAATTTCCAATTCGCTTCAGATTTTATTCTCTCTCTGCGTTTTCGTAGCACTATCGGTCGTTCCCTAATTTTCTCCCTACGCTCTATGCCTACACGAGCTCCCCAATGCTGAAGAGCATTGTCCACGTGCTTCTCTAAAACTCGCATCTGCCTTTCTATCGCCATCCATTGTGGACTTTTCTTATTTCTAGCAGCATGGTCTATTGCAATTTTCAAATTATCGCGATTGTTCAATCTTTCCTCCTCTATAAATGCATCAGGTACTTGCTCCTCAGAGTCTAAGTAATTAAGTAATCCAACTGGCTGTAATTACCCATTGAACTTAATCAATATTGCATATATTATTCATTGATACAATATTTTTAGATATAGCACATAGACTAACCATTATTCTTTTGAGTAATCCCATGGCTGTAGGATGTCCAGTGACCCATAATCCAACTAAATGCCTGCATAATTGCCGATGAGTCAATAATCTGCCATCGCCACCACTGGTAAACAAACTATTTAATAAGTGCCTAGGTAAAGCACCTTCAGCCAAAGCCAATTCCTGCATTTTCTCGGAGACTTCGAGAGGACCTTCCTCGATTATCGCTCTCATTATCAATCCAGCACCTTTAACAATGGCCAGAGAGGGATGCTGGAATAGTTTAAACAGTGACCTACCTCTAGCGGCTACCATCCCTAAGAGGTTATCAAAATGTTTGCCATCAGTTGTCTCGCTATATGGAACGCATAAAGCGAATGTTAAAAGATCCAACATTGCAGACACTACGAGAGCACCGGTGCCATGATTCTGAAAGGAAAAAAAGGCATATAGAAATTATATGAATTAACTTCTTTTCCAAAGCTTACAATATGATTAATCCACATGTCTAGTAAGCTTTCCAGAAAATTATTACTGCTAAGCAAGCTGCTCTTGTTAAGTTGCTCTTGCTTAAGATCACAATCGTTGTGCATTGGTTGCATTAAAGCACATATACAATCGATGGCTGCTTGCGCAATAGCGTAGTCTTGTTTCTTTAATGCTTTCACCACACGGCTCCCAATAGCCTCTCTAAATCCTGGAAGAACTGTAAAGGCTGTAAAACCAACTTTGTTCGCCAGCAGCCTTCGCAAAGCGTGAAATTGCGCCTCTATTTCGCAACTCGTCTCCATATCTTTCGATACCAAAGCTTGTAACGCTCCCAGAATAAGTTTTTCCTTATTCTCAGCAAATAGTCCCTGTAAGTATTCATTCACCATACTGTATACGTGAAGCTCTATTGTAGGTACAGTCCATTCAAGCGGTGTTACTTCCTAGACAGAAGAAAGGGAGTCTAAATATAATTCAAACTTTCATCATTCCAAAAGCCAAAAGGTCAAAAGAGAGATGAATCTTGTGCAAAACAGCTACAAGCACAAAGCCTAAGGAATCTTTTCATGAATCTTAAACTGACTCTACTTTAAAGTGAACAATTGAAATCTACAACCGCTTAAATGTTTGTACAAGTATTTGTTACATTTAATAGAAAATGAATCTTACGTCTTGAGTTACTGGAAAATTCAGGCCACTATAGGGAACATTTGCATTGAATCTCTCAAGAATCTCAGAAAATGTTCTACCCCCAGGAGTCTGTTGCAGAAATTTAACGTGAATCGTTTCCACTTCACCGTCGACTCGTAAATTTAGAGGACCCAAGCGTTTGCCCCGAGCAATCGGATACATCCGAACATGTATGTCTCGGTTGCCCGAGGCTCTGACACCGTCCAATAATGAAGCTAGCAAGGAATCTCTATCCGTGGCGGTATAACTACGCATTTGCCCATTTAAATACTGAATAGTGAACAATTGAGGGTTCTCATTATCACGTATTAATGCGAAAATATCCGATAGCGGTCTTAAAGTGCATATATTATAAGTTTGCGGGTCTCTTTCTAACAGACACGTGTCCGATAGACAAAGAATTCTTCGTGGAGGCTCGGAATGCCTTGAAGATTGTTTGTGCACGGTAAACTCCGATACACTGGTTATAAATTCATCCCCGCTAAACTTTCCCAATCTTTGTGCAACAAAATCGTCAAGCCTTATAGGTGTTGAAAGAACTTTTATAGAGATTCCTAGGTTATTAAATGCGGAATCTAGCAGTTTCTTCTTAATCTCTTCCATGTGTTGCGAAGCAAAAAGATGTAGCCGGCCGAATCCACCGCACACTATTACAAATCCATGAGGATAATCTTTAACAGTGGCAATTCCTTCAAAATCTTTAAAGCAATAGCTTGCTAATACCATATGAGTTGCTGGGTCTAGTTGGTCTAGACTATATGGAGTTATTTCAAGGTCAACTGGCAATCTTGTATCTGACCAATGATGCTTAAAAGCTGGGTACCTCTGAAATAACATACAACTTTTTTAATTCAAATTAAAGTTTAATATTCTAATTAATTTTAAAGTTAGCATAATTTTTTCTGCATCATATTAGTACTGTTCTTGGAAAAAGCATCTAAAAAAAAATGAATTTAATATTTATGACAACACTGATGAAGGGGTGTTTGTGATGAACTGCATTGTATGAAACAAGATTGCTCTGATATTGAATTAATCTCATGAAATTGAATCCTTTGAATTATCAGGAATCACTTAGCTTAACTTACAGCAGTATCTTTAGGCTTCTCAGCAAATTGATTTCTAAACCTAAGGGCCTCTGTTAACAAGTAATCTCTGTGCTCAGAGCTAAACTTCATGGTATCAGTTTTACGTTCTTTACGCATTGTTATGCTAAATTCATTCAAGCCCAACTGACCCTTATGCATAGGCTGTACGCTTATAAAATCAAAATACTCCCATTTGTTGGTTACTTCCAAGTTATTAGGATTATACGTTGTTATACCCATGGATCCAATGGAAAAAATACGCTTATACCTAGACAAAATATCAATGTTTATTTTTGTAACTTGAAAAAAGAAGTATTCATAAAAAGGCATTCATTCTACAGACTAGATATGATAAATACATACTTTCCTTTCCACGAGTGTTTTGTAACCAAAAAGCAAGCCACATCCTGATTGTCCTTTATTGGCATCATTGTCTCATGCCTAACAATTTAATGAATATATCTTTCAAATCAGTACCTAAACAAAAGGCCGAGAAATACCAGCATTTAACGAGTATATACCTTAGACTTTCACTGTATCAATATTAAGAATTATTTTCTAGATTACATTTATTTCCAATAAAGATTTATCAAGCCAGTATTGCTGTTATTTATTTCTCGCTATAACTAAAAAATTTTAGGCACTAATTTCAGCCATTCACTTTTTAAATAAACCGACGAAACTGATGTCGGCCTGGGCTGGGAGCAGCCATGATATTTAGTCGGGGGGTGTTAACGAACAGCTGTTTCTAGATGTCTCTGCATTAGATAAAAAGCTAAAAAAAGAGTTGGGTTACGCCATGGAGGTATGAAGTACTCAAGAGGGAGTGTGACTGTGTATGTACTGTGGTTGTTCTGCTACCTGCCAAGTGCCAGTTATAATTGAGACCACTCGACGCCACTCGTCTCTGCTGCGGGCTGCCAAACATCACTTTTCTATATTTTCACTATTCTATTAAGCCTACGGCACACACTATGCTGGATTTCGTGCTGGAATGCTTGCTAGAATTGTGAAGACCAATGATGATTCAGTTGTGAATTAAATATAATAATCTCATTGGTCCTCACAAATCTAGCAAGCATTCTAGCACGAAATCCAGCATAGTGTGCCATAGGCTTTACATATGTAAGCGCGCGCGTAGTAAAAGCGCTGGTTTCTTTTCAAAGCGGTTTCTAAATGCATCGAAAAATTAGGAAAAGCCATACATCGCATCGCAATTACTACCTTCAGACACCTTCAGACGCCTTCAGTTTACGCAGTTTACCCATGTTTACTTCAGCGGCGCTTTCTGTCTGCCGCCCTTGAGTCCCTTCCTTGACTCAACTCGCTTAACTTCTTATTATCTCTTTTCTGAGTGCTATAAATAAAGAAGAAAGAAAATTTGTGGCGTTTGTTCTTTGATTTTAGAACAAGACCTTGATTTTTTAAATGCGCCGTAGGTTCCGCGTCTCTGAAATAATTACAACTGTGTCATATACATACTTCTTCTGTTTACAATTTGCAGCTATATTCTTTTTATAAATAAACTGCTATTGATGTCTTCCATATCCAGTGATGATTTGACGTCTCCAAAGATTATTTTTAGAAGCGTCAATGGAAATATTATCGAACTAACTGAAACTAAAAATCAATGCTCTACAACAGATACAAACGGTGTTATAAAATTTGATTTACAAAGTGAAACATTATTATATTTTTATGGTATTTTGTTACTTCTGTTTACTGTTCAATGTATATGGTATACGAATACATGTTTATTCCTTTTTACCATTATTGCACTTGTCATTCTATTGAAGTATAAACATATTTTTGTTGCAAGAAACAAAGGTGAGTATAATCGTTTTCCATCACTTTATTTTAAAATAGAAGCTATAAAAATACTTTTTGTTACAGACACTCTAATAGTAATTGAATCAGTAGGTATATACGTTTTAACTAAAGGACCATTATTAAGTTATAATTCTAGTGAGTTCTTAGCATGGAGTACAGTAAAAGATGTATTTATTAATGAGGTTATAATACATGTTAGTATATTGTCTAGTTTATTATTGGCATTTATGAAAAATATTGTTTAATTTATCTAATTCATTTTTTTTTATTTCAGCAAAGAGTTTTAAACTATCTAACATTTGTTGTTAAAGAATCAGTGGAAGGGATAGAGACAACAAGATTAATTCCTATATTTTGCAATATAAAACCTGAGCAAAAATGCCTAGTGTACATATACAAATGTCTGTCGAAAATGATAATATACAACAGACAAAACAATCTCTAATAACTATACCTGGCTCATACTGGTTTTACCATAGGAAAAATGTTTATAAATTTACTTTTAAATATTGCCGTGCATTTAAGTATGACATTGTTTATTTATACAATTTTTACTTTTCCTATTAAGAAAATTATAGAAAGATTTAATAATTTACAGAGCAGAAAAACAGTTTGACTATACAAGAGAATTAATGAAAATTATAAGAAGAATAATTAAATGCCAGCCTAAACAAGGTCAACAGTTTGAAACAAAACATCTTCTGGTCACATATAGTATCCTTTAAAAAAATAATTTGTTTTTATTGCAATTTTATAAATAGTATTTATTCTTTAAAACAAGAGTATAATGAATATTTTTTTTAACACATTTAATGTAGACCATACATCATGGACACGACAAGACAAAATGTTTGCAATGTTAAAATTTAGTGAAAGAACTAATGTTTCAGCATTCTCAAGAGCTTTTGTTCTTACAATAAAAATTATTTCTTCTCCAGAAAGATTACTTGCTAATACTGGATATGCAGTAACATTACAGGATTCAAGCTTGTTAAATCTAGATGATAAAAATGATGTTTCAATCATCAATAAAGAAGATTCTCTATCTTCAAAATTAGATGATCAAATATTTGGTTCAGATATACAGAGATCCTCAACAGGTACTGTTTCAACCATGAAAATTGAATCTTTAGTTACAGAAATGTCTAAAAACGATTCTATGTATACAAACAGGATTAATGATATTAACTTACTTGATGATAAAAGCGAACTGTCTAAAAGTTTTAATTGTGCAATAAAAAATGAACTTATATCTGTTTCTCCTAAAAGTCAGAGAATCGTAAATAATCCGTTGATTTCTGAAAATAATTTATGTTCAGGAAAAGAATTTTCCGTGGACAATAGCAATCACGATACAAATGATAGGCTTCGATCCAGACGATCCACTGAAAATATGTCTCTGCATGAAGATAATATAAAAACAGATAACATAGAAGATATAGATGACAATCAAAGTATTGTAGAAACCGATGATGCTAGCCTAGATTCGGCAAATATGCCGTATCAATATCTTATAGAAAAAGAGATAGAGAGCTGTAAAGAAAAAAATATCTTTAATCCTTCTATTTTAAATGAGGAGAAAAGAGTAGATTCACTGAATAAAGAGAGCAATAAAAAAGTTGACAATGCAAAGTATAAAGTAAGTAAGATCGATCGACGTAAACAGAAATTAAAAGAGTTGGATAAAAAAGTTCTTCTTGAAGAAAACTATTTGCGCTCGTCAAATATTACAGATCAAGTCATGGAAGGTTTAATGTTTACAATTAGAAAAGATCAGGATACAGTGTCAGTACTTGAGCAAAAGACTAAATTAGAGGTAGATGAAGTTTTAGAAAATTCTGAGAAAGTAGAGACAAAAGAAGGTGAAAAATGTCTTGTGAATTCCAGTTTGCTCAGGCTAGAAAACTTAATTACTAAAATTGAATTTTCTGGAGCCAAAAGGAGAAAGACTGATAATATTTTGGATAAACGAAAAGATTCTGAATTATGTTTTACTGGAAATTCACATAATTTTCTGAAAAATTTAAATACCATAGATAATTACATTTGTAGCAAAGAATACCCGATAATAAGTGATTATCGTAATAATAAAGCTATTCATGTAGAGAATAAACGAAATTACTTTGATAAAGATCTTCAGGGTGATGAAAAAATGGAATTTGGTGACTTTGAAAATGAGGAAGATGAGGATGAAGATATTGTACCTGAAGCCTTCCAATGTAACATCTCTTCTAATGATTCCTCGTCATCATATTTAGATATGTTAATTGCAGATATTGAAACAAAAGAATCTGTACAAAATAATTATATGGAAATGCTACAGAAGGGAGCAAGTTCTTTACAAAATCACTGTAAAACTTTGGTGGAAGACGTTTGCTTATCTAATAAAACAAATTTTCAAAGTAAAAGCAAATTAAAGGCTCCAAATAATTCTAATGGTAGTAAGTCAAAGGTGCCAAAAATAACATCAGACAAGATAATTAATACAAATGAAATACCACCTGCTTTGCAAGAAATAATAAAGTACAGTTGTTTTAAAAGAAATGCAATAATGGCATCAACAGTATCAGAAACTGATAAAGGCAATATTAATGAACCTCAGCCCTCAACATCCAAAGAAAAAAGTGTACATAGAGGAACTATAGTAGGTAACAATAACAAAACTACAGACATTTTAATGGATAGTTCTTCTACAATATCATCAGCATTGAAAACTCACAACCAAATTAAATCAGAGCTCTCTTTGGTATATAAAACAGACTTAGGTATCAGAAAACGTGATAATAGCATTGTAAACAAGAAATATTTGACAAAAGGTACAACTTATGTACTCAATAAGGACTTTGTTTTACCAAGTAAATTGCAAGATATCACAGAAGATTTTTTTAATGAAATGCTACAGCAGCAAAAAAAGAATGCAAATCACAGTCAAAGAAGTTTACGACAACGAAAATCTATTAATACTAAAGAATTAAAAAATAGCGAAATTAGGATAGAAATGCTAAAATTTATACAAGATATAACAAGGGGTGCCAAGGTTGTAGTTCAACGTATGAGTACAAAAAGTATTTCCAATATTTTAGGCAAAAGTTCCTCTACAACGACATGTATGAACTAATGGTATCTATTAAATAATATTTAAATTATAAGTAATTGATTAACTCATATTCTTTTATAGCATATGTTAGTTAATACTGGGGAAGGGAAAATATGCAACTTTCTTATTAGGATACAATAGAGTTGCAAGTAAAATAAATTATTGTAACATTATATTGTATAAACTGTTAAAGTTTAATTACCTAAATATATGAATTGTACATATAATTATTAAATATTCTTCAAATATTTATTAGTTTCACAAGTTTTTTCCTTTTCAAGCTGCTCAACAACTGTTCTTAAATCATCTAATTTATGTGACATTTCTTTTAGTGTTGTATTCATTTTGAAAATATCAGTTGCTGTTGTATCTTTCGGTAGCGGTAAATGAAACACTGATTGTTTTTCTTTTGTCAAATTTAACACATGAAACGACGGTACGTCCGTATTGTCAGGCTTAACATCGGCCATCTACAAAAGAAATGTTATAAATAGAAAGTTATATTAAAACAAGTTACAATATTCCAAAATAATGTCACTATTTTCTTATAGCAGATTTTGATTAATATAAAAATTAATAATTACATTTATCTCATTTTTAATTTTAATTGATTGAGCCAATTCCTTAGCACATAATTTTGGAAAACGCTCTCTTGCATCGCAAACTTCATAAACTGCATCCTCGCACTGTTGCTCAAGGTCATCTGTAGAGATGTTAATATAAACAAATTAAAAAGACGTGAAAAATGAATATTAGCTTTTTCTTATGCGTTGACGTTTGAAAGTCGCATTTGTGAAATATTATGAAATGCCATCTATTCAGCAATCACTCATTCAATTTCTACAATGAAAAATGTAAATATTTAGACAAAATTAAAAATGAGTATGATTATGCAAACGAATACTGTATATATATATGCTATGCGCTTAAAGTAAATTGATAACGAAAAAGAAAAAAATAAACTCTGGAGCTACCAAAAAAAAGCAAAGTGAATAAAAGATTATAACTAGCTACAGTAAATTTAATTCAAATCAGATCCCTACTAAGTGATTTACCTGAAATAGGCGAAATCTGAAACAATCGTACCTCGTCAAGACAGAAATTAGTTATTATTTTTTTAAAAGCTAACCTTCAACATTTGATTTAGCTGCTTCGAAGTTGGTCCCTTGATCAGACATAATTTTAATTCTTAACAAAAGAAAATCATTGATAGGATCTTTAAATTTTTAAACTTTTAAAAGGTTTTAAAAAGAAACGTGAGGAGAGCTACAGTTTGAAATAGTTTGTTTACATACACGGATGAGAATGTAAAATGTTATATTAATATGAACACAGCTTAGTTCAGTTTACACACACAATATCCTGAATACATATCATATGTGTGCTATGTGTAAATAATACAGCATTTCTCTTCCCGCCCAATCTTTACCATACAATACAGCCATGAGCCAATACAGCTTCAGTCATAATCATGTCGTGTAAAGTAGATGTAGTCTGTTGTAGCATTCTGTAGTGTACTAGCTGTAGCGTCTATGCAGTATGCACACATGATATAACACATGGCCACAAATGACGTTTGAGCATTGGACTATTTGAGATAATTAATTAAGTGGAAATATGTAAATTAATTTATTTTTAAATTGGAATATCGATTAGTTCTGCTCCTCCAGCCAACGTGGCAATTAATTTTTCTTAAGTTTCGGAAGATACCTCAACGGTAACGAAAAGCCGCCATTGGCATACTGAAGATTCTGAATGCCGTTATATACAGAAACAGTTATACTCAGGTTTTTTTAGTTTTATTAAGTACGAAGACATAAACTTCAAGCGCATTAAGCAATTTGCAAGCAATTAGCAATCATTCCTTAGGTTAGTTCTCTTAATCGCTTGGACTCTCACTTAAATTTTTTACTCGTTCGAGGTATGGGGTTCTTAAAATCAGTAGGCACTTCTGTAATTTATATAGGACTAGCACTAGCTTTGATTACTTTTATACCAGGTCTTCCACCAGAAGCACGATTCTCCGAAATAAGGTAAATTCATATTTTACTTTATTCATCTCAACGCATTTTGTATTTTATACATACAACACTTAACTTTTTTAAGAAAAAATATCTAAGTGGCAGGTAAAATCGACATTTTTTAAATTTAAGTTTTGTACATAATATTGTTATAATTATTGTTGAAGAATGGTTAAAACCTATTAAACCATTGATATTTTTGTCAATTTCCAATATATTTTATGCAATAACTATGTTTCAGCTTAACACCAACCTTTGAATTTAATGGCCATCTAGGCCCTAATAAACGGTTAGATAATGCAGAAATTCTTTTTGCTGGGAAACTCAAAGGTGCAGAGTCATTTGATTCTTATAATGGCGAACTTTATAGTGGGATACATGGTGGTTATGTAATAAAAATTACTGAAAATGACATTGTGCCAATTGTTAAATTTGGCAAACAATGTGGTGGGTGAAAGATTAACAGTTTTATATTCTTATTATACTTAGATCATAATACTGGAAGATAATAATTTTACTTATGTTTTGTTTAGATGGTTATTGGCAAGAGGATAAGTGTGGAAGACCATTAGGTTTAAAGTTTAATAAGAATGGAGATCTTTATGTAATTGATGCATACCATGGAGTATTCCAAGTTGATGTTAAGCAGTCTAAGTATCAACAAATAATTGACATTTCTAAGCCAATTGAAGGAAAAGTTCCAAAAACTCCAAATAGTTTGGATATAGCTAATAATGGAGATATTTATTGGACTGATTCAAGTTCAGATTTCAAACTTTATGATGGTGTTTATACATCATTAGCTGATCCTTCTGGAAGGTAAATTTTCTTATAACAAACAATCTAGTTTTTACTTTAAAATTATGACAATGGATTTTAATTGAATTCTTTTATTTTTAGGCTTATTCGGTATAATGCTGCAAAGAAAACCAATGAAGTTTTATTGAAAAACCTTGCATTTGCTAATGGAGTAATATTAAGCAATGATGAGAGCTTTTTATTAGTATCAGAAACATTTGGATCTCGTGTTAGAAAGTACCATCTGAAAGGTCCAGGAGCTGGCGAATCTACAATTTTCGCACAAGGTCTTCCTGGCTTACCAGATAACATTCATTCAGATGGTGAAGGTGGTTTCTTAGTCAGTTTAGTCGCTTATGCAGATTTGAATCACCCAATACTGACCCAAACTTTGATGCCTCATCCTTTGATAAGAAAAATGCTGGTCAGACTATTGTGGCTTATTGAATTGCCAATGAAGTACTTCCACGAAGCTTACCCTAATGTCTTTGCAGAAAAATTCATTCATGCAATGGGTTCCTTTGAGGCTTTTAGTTTTATGAGCAATAATATGCCTCTTATTATACGATTTGGTAGAAATGGAAATGTTATAGAGACAGCTTATGGTTCAAATGATAACCTTACTTCCGTCAGCTCAGCTTTTATTCATAATAATTATGTATATTTTGGTTCCCCTTATGCTGAATACATAGCTAGAGCTCAAGTACAAGATGTGTTTCCTGAGCTGACAAGAACGGCTACACATTTTAGAATCGAGCGTGAAGTTCATAGGGCAGGAAATGCAGCAAAAGCAACGGTGAAAAAGATATCAACGTCAAACACACCTCCTTCCGCTGCATCTAAACCACTACAAGCACAAACTACCACTACTACTAGTGCTACTACCACTACTACTACTACAACAACACCAAGACCAACGACACAAAAATCCACCCCGCCAACAACACAACGTAAAACTACTCCAAATACTACTCCCCCAAGTTCTATCACCCCAACTACTACTCCACCACCTACAAAGGCTCCTATCCAGAAGTCAACTACACCAAAACCATCTGTAAAACCAGCTGTTAAAACAGAAGCACAAGAATCTATGCCAGTTGATGAAGGTACTAAATCAAAAGTACTGCCAATGCAAGAATCCAAAGCACCAAGTATAGAAAAAGAAGCTAAATCATCGGAACAAAAGCCTGTTAAGAATACAAAAGTTCCTGAACAAAAGAAAGAATCAATCAGTAAACATTAAAAAAAAATAATTTTAATAACAAAAACCAATACCCTTACGATGTTTATATCAATCTACGCTCTGAAACTACATTCCATCAATTTAAAAATTTTATATTACACATATCACTCCATTTGTGACATAAGCCTGTAAAATGCATTTCTTATTTTTAAGGCAGAGCTACACATAACGGGTTTTTCATTTTCTTCCAAATATTTAAAAAGAGTTTGAGTAATGAGAAAGGAGAAGAAAGAATCAGAGACTGTGATTTAAAACAGATATAAATATATGTAAAGTAAAAAGTATTGTTGTTTTTGCAAACTTCTACGTGTAATATAATGCGTATATAAAACTTAGATATTCAGTGTATGTATTTTACATATATTCTAATTTTAATTATTCACAAATTCTGGTCTGGTAAAATAAAATTTAAAGATTGTTTCTTTGTTTAACAATCATATAAATCTTAGTCCATTGGAGAATGCAAAAGAATTATAAAAACAATTAAAGATCTGATTGCAAAACAATTTACGCAACAATTAAAGAAAAAAAAATATAATCTGGCTCTTACTCATATGTATATATATAAATATATATACATATATATATTACTGACATTACGATAGAGTCGATAGAAATAAATATATCGAGCAATAGGATCAATAAACGCTGCTGTGTTAATTTTAAGGTCTAAAATTGGTCTTTTATGATGTTTATTCAGTTGCCGATTTAATTATAGAGTGTGTGTAAGTTTCATAATATATTGAATAATGTTAACAAAGGTTATAAAGATTTAAAATTCAATAATAAAATCTTTCCTGAGTATTTGAGTATTCTTTTGATGTTTTATTATACTTTTACAAAAAACTAAATTAACTTCTCACTTAAGGCATCTTTTGAGGTTTATTAGAAAATACTAAGTACTTTGCTAACAAGCTTCCTCTCTTAAAGCATTGGAAAGATATTCCTAATATTATATTCTATATTACATTCCCTACTCAAGCGGAATATTTATTTATAATATGTTATTAATGATTAAGACCTTTTGTTAAAAAGACTGGTAGAAGATTATTTACGCGATTAAGAAATTGCATTTGCAGCTTCCATAAATGTGTTGGAGGTATGGCAAATTGCCAATAACCATTTCTGTTTCGTTGAGCAAGTTTTTCGCCTAGTAATAAAGATGATTGATATAACAGAATTCGTTTATCTTTAAGTAAGTCGGCCGGTAAATTGTTTGTTCTAGCAAAACCCAGTTTCACTAATGCTTCTGCTATTCTGAAATTTTCCTATTTTTCAAAATAGAATTGTTTCATACATCAATTATTAAATTTTAAAGTTTGTATGGAAAAAATAGTTCAAATTATTATATGATATATCTAATATACCTTTTCCTTTTGAGGTAGAGTTACTATACATTCTAAGAACTCATTATGTTTTATTAAAGGGTGAAAAATAATTGTTTTCCCTTGTATAATAGATTGCAGCCATGCAATTCCTATAAGAAATTCAATGCTAATTATTACATCTCCAAAAGTTTTATTTTTTTTTTTTTAATACTTACCATTACCGGTAATACTTAAGCCTGCAATCTTCACAGGCAAGTATATTTGTTTTCCAAATCGAGGTATAGGTATCAATGGCTTGTGATCAACCATAAGTAATGTGCCTTGGCTGGGGTTTATAGACATTACTGTGCCTTTAAGCGGAGTTTGGTTTTTTACAAAATGAGTTGGTATCTTATGTGGCTTTTGGAACTTTGCTAACTAAATAGTATTTATATTTAAATAAATGTTTATATTGGATGTTAATATAATAAATCAAATGCTACATACAGGTCTTATTTTGTAAAGTGCACATAGCAAGGCAACACCAGAAACTCCATACGTTAAATTCTAAAATAATTAAATTGATCAATTAAATGTTAAACAATTTATAGTTTGAGAATATCTTAAATATTTTATTAACAATTTACCTTAACTACCACAGCCTCTTCTTGTAAAAATTTAGTTAATTGAAAGAGAGTCGTATTTTCTTTATCTTCCATGATGAATTTTCACTTAAAGAAATGAAAACTCAAATTTTTTACTGATTATGTCATAATATAATAATATTTGTAGGTAAATATAGCTGACAGTAGGTGACAAGCATTAATCGTTTAAATATTATTTATATTATACTACAAGAAGCTAATTAGAAAAAAATAATTACACAACTCATGTAAAAGTAATAAAAAAAATATACAGCAAAATTTGTTGATTAATTATATAAATTAATCGAATTAAGTGACTATATAAATATTAGGAAGTAATATAGGTAAGAGAGTTACGGGAAAATATGAAAAATTCTCTCATCCAAATTTTATTTAAATTCAAAATTTATTACGGTTAATTTTGATTTTTTTGTTTAAAAAGTTCACTCACGTCCTTTTCTAGTAATAGCAATAATTATTTTCTTATATTATCTATAATTGACATGTTTCTAAGGTTATGTTTGAAGACGTATATATACATATATAAAAAATTTCATGCTAGGCGTATCAGCTGTGAAATGTTCAAGTGTGCGTTCACTTCGTAAATATAGCAAAATACATATATTAAAAACGTAAATTCATCGTATGTTTGCCTAATCGTGACGTGAGATATACAGTACTGTATTATATATATTTTATCCTAAATTCGAGGTTACGTAAATTATTTTCAACATTCGTACACTATGCCATATGCATTTAATGTTACTTTTTTCCAATCATTTATGAACAGAAAGATTTAAGTAATATTTTATAGACTGACGTACAATTTGGTACATATACGCAATAATTTTATGTGTTTTATGTGTGGAAGAGCCAGTGGAAGCCGTGTGCCGTTATTATCATATTATTATCAACGTGGAAGTGACAGTAGGGTCGAAAGACCGTAAGATTCCTAAAATCGTATTGTTTTCCAATCAACGATAAGATTCTGTCAAACAGAATTTGTTTTTTAAGGACAGTACGGAAAAAGCTATAAACACAATAAATATGTTTCGAGATGGACAATACTTAGAAGTTATCAAGGTAGAATATTTGTCAACAATTTTCGACAGCTGTTAAATAAAATAATTTTTTACCACATAAATAATGGAAAAATATTTGCAGGTTTCAGATAATTGCTTGGGAACGGCCGTGGTTACTGTGCGAGAGAAAATCATGGAGATCAGAAACAAAAAGGTGCCAACTAATAAATGGCTAAATTTGGAGGACTGGGCGACTGTTTATAAGATTATTGAAAAAGCATTGCTCGTAAATAGTAACAGTAAGAGTCATCGAAAAGATCTGGAGAAATGCGAGTGGAAAAAGTCTACTCGACGTTTAGAGATCACGTGAGAATTACAGCATTTTCTAATAATAATTCAAGAGTGTTTTTTACTCAAAAGGAATCAATCATTTTTAACATTAAAACTCTGTAAACAGATACACGTTCGAATTTTCGGAATGCCCAAAGGACCATTTAGCGTTACCGACGATCAAAGCAATAATATCCCCTGCAAAACGAAAATTTCCTAAGGATAAGCCACCTGAAAATATTAACAAGACTAACAAAACCAAGATAGAATTTCCAACTATAACTAATTGTAAGAGTAAAAGTAAAATAAAGAAGTATAAGGATGAAAGAAGTGCACGGATTTCCCAAATGCAAAATGTTTTGGAAGAGTATATTCCTGATGGACCAACAATTGAAAAATCTTGCTCCACTATTAAATACATACCTAGTAAAAAAAGTTCTTTGCAAAGTATGCAAATATCAGACGAGTATGTTCCATCTCCTACGGATTATACTACTTTACCGATTGTTCCTGATTACATACCAAATTCAGTGGATCATAGTACCGTTAATGACGCTTACGAACCTCTTTCTTTTTCAACAGAGCCTTCAAATTTTGTCGAAGAATATGTACCAAATTCTAAAGGCGTTATTAATTCAGTGGAGGCTTACGAACCTTATTTCCCCAGCAAAACGATGAAATTCGACACGAGTTACGTGCCATCCAGTACAAAAAATAATAGCATTATTGCAAAAGCGTCGAAAGGAGCTAAAAAAATATTAAGGAAGGATCATGATAAATCTGTTGGTAAAAAAAAGATTTATCTTTCTACGTGACCGTTTAGCAATTATTAAACATAAATCTTAATATTCGTATAATTTTTCAAGTAAAAATACGCATAATAATCATACTGTTACAAAAAGAATTTCATAAGAAGTTCAACAATGTATTTGCTTACATTGTAATATTTTTTATAGCGATATACAGGCCGTATTTATTATTTTTCTCAGCGACTATAAATACTTATTGTGAAATATTGTCTATTTTTATTAGATATATTATAGTTAATTTGTACAGATGAATGACTGCTTAATTGAAGAGATTGTAAGATATAATAAAACTGTTAATAGTATGTGCAAATTAAACAAATACAAAATATTATTGTTAATAGTTGGTCCTTTCAAAGCAAACACGTAAAACGGACATCAGTCTTTATTCGTATAAACTTTAACCACATATGTCAATGCAAGTTTTGATTTATTTTCATCAAGCTCCTTGTTAATTTTCCTTCCTTACAGATTCAAGCATTGGTTCATCTACTAAGTTTTGAATAGATACAACTTTTTCTGATAATACCTTGCCAGAGATAGGTTCCGCTGCAACATATTTTTGTTCTACTTCCTCCGATTCCATAAAAGATTCGAGCATTGGTTCATCAACTAAGTTTTGGATCAATACACCTTTTTCTGATAATTCCTTGACAGAGATAAGTTCAGTCGCAACATGTTTTTGTTCCGCTTGGTCTGATTCAAATTCTTCATCGTCCGTATCATCGTCTGCGCCAGGATGAGCAGGAATTTTATGCGTGGGACTACCAGGAGTCTCCACATCCCCTGGTTTCTGCCATATTTTAGGTGATTCCTGGAAAATGATTTATCCAAATAGAGTTTGATGGATTAAACTGAAAATACTTATGATTAAATATACCTACCTTCATACCGCTAACCTTTTCCATGTAATAATCATAAACAAACTTAGCCATGTGTGGCATATCTTCAATTTCCATTGGTGGAGCGGGTGGATCAGCATTATAAGGCCTGTCGGTGGGATAAAGCTCATTAGGTAGTAGCTGAAGCTTCAACGGTCTACGCATAAGCTGATCAAAAGCAGGCGTAAGCTCAAAACAATTTTTGAATAAAGATACCCTGGCAAACACATATAGTCCTAATCGTGCACGAGACATTGCAACGACAAGACGCCTTGCGTCCCTCAAATGACCAACGGCTCTAGTTTTTACCAATGACAGTAATATATAATCATTTTGTTGACCCTGATACTTGTCCACAGTTGTCACTTTATTAGGCCTTCCAATCAATGGATTATTTGCGCATCTGATATTTATTACGTCCCTAATCAAATGTTTCTGTCCATTGTATGTAGTCAATATGCTTATTTTATCCGCAGGAAAGCCCAATAAACGCATGTACATGAATACAGCCACGCAGTACTCAGCCTCCGCAAGATTCTGGTAAAAGTAGGCACTGGGCTCACTCTCTCCGATGCCATTAAAATCTTCAACGTTGATCAGTTGGAAGTCGTACAAAAATCCAGCATTACCAACCAGGTATTCAGGGCTGTTTTCCACGTGACGTAAGTTACCTAATTTCTTGTAACGCCAATTGTAAAGATTGCATATACTGGGTCTTGCACGACCTTGTCCATCAAGGTCAACCGTTGGTACACCCAATCTGACAAATCTGGCGAACAGTGATTGTTCCATATTGGAGTACTTCTGGAAAGCCATATTTTTAATGACTGGCGGTAATTGATGATGATCGCCAATCATGATCCATCGTTTTAATCTGTTATATCCATCCTGAGGATTTTGGAGCAAGAGTGGAATGAAGGTTTCTATTTCTAGAATTTGTGCGGATTCCTCCATCAAGATATTATCATACTTAAATCCCATGTCGACTAGTTCTCTCCTTTTTAAAGCTGCATGAGTGCAAGTCATTGCAATGACTTTAGCCTCTTTGACCAGTAAATACTTGGATCTGTCCAAACCAGATCTGAGAAGCTCAAAAGCTCGAAATTCTTCCAATTGAGTGAAGATTCTCTCGATATAACGAAAGCAACTACGTGCAATTTCTAAATCTTCCTGAAGACTCTTTCGTTTGAAAAGCGGCTGAGGTGCGTTATCGAAGAATTTATGAAAAGGGAATTCTTCATCTACAACAGAAACTGGACAATTCTTGTTTCCCTGTCTTTGATTGACTCTTCCGTTAAAACGCTCCCACCTGGTTAGGATTTGGTACATGAAGTAATGACCAGCAGTTTCACAAGTATAGGCAACGTCTCCTTTGGTATTCAATGATTCTTGGAGCCTCTGGACTTCCATTAACAAATCCAAACGTTTGGCCAGTACGTAATTTACCCTACCATATCTACTAAAGTCTTTCTCAGTCTCCAAAGCTTCTTCGCCATGACCAAGACGTAAAAGATGCCTTTCATCAATGTCAAGTGCCATGATCTTTTCAAAAAGCTGATTGAGAGCTTGATTGGAATGAGTAACGATCAACGTTCGTTGATTGGGAAAATTGTGATATAAATTGGAAATAATTTGTACAGCAACATCTGTTTTACCTGTACCAGGGGGACCAACTACCAGGGTTAATCCCGGCTGCATACCAGCACGAATTGCTTCTACTTGTGTTGGAGTAAATGGAATTTGATTCTTCTTAGGTTCATTTGCCTTGTAAGGTCCTCGACTAGGAGGCACATGAGGCTCCACTGTTATGATATTCTTTACTGGTTCATTATTGTGTTTGGCAATAACATCCTCGAACGTTAATCTAAATGGTCTAACTAACTTTTGAAGATCATCTGTTTTTATTTTGACATCGTAATGGGGAAAGCTGGCACGTAAATGGTCTATATCGAGAAAAGTATCGTTGAAATCCATTGTGGCAATTTCATCTGGCATTCTGGAATAACGAGCGGCTCCTGGATCACCATATCCAAGAATGATATCATGCAACCAATCGGGGACCACACACTCTGTATTCATAAGTTCTCGAATGGTCTCCAGGACAGCTTTGAAGTTGTTTTCTTTCGGTTTTCGTCGCATGATTATGTTGAATCCTTCGTAAACGTCTTCACCGCCATGACTGGCATTGTCCATATCAATTCTGTATTGATTCGAGTCTAACCAGACCCTATAGGTTCTTGAATCGCCAGGAAGGATTGGTCTTGGCTCGGGGCCATCTTCGATCACTCTTCCATTAGAATCCAACATACCTTCGACCTCACATCCTCTTACTGTTGTCAAACCAACTTGAGGAATAAATGGCAATTTGTGACTGTACTTGGTACCAATTGGATTTGGAGGCTTTACAGTAATTAGAAAGCAAACGTCGTGCTTTCTCAAATTTTCCCATTCGGATTTGATCTCTTTTCGTACGCTCAAGTTTATGGTAACATCAGCTCGTACTCTAGATGGCCTTTTCTCGCCAATATTAGGCTTTGCCACCTCCACCACAGCGAATTGCGTGATTGGTTGGGCCATCCTAGCCCAGCCACCGAAGTAAACGCCATTATCCTCCGCTTGCCATGGACTCAATCTGCTTACAGCATCCTCTATATCTTGTCTTATCTCGTAAGTAGACTCCAAACGAAATAAATTAAAGTTTCTTAAAAGATAATCGTGTAGAGTTAAAAACTGCAAATTCAACTTCGGCAGCGCTAAACAACCTTCGCCAGAAAAATATTCAGTTGGCACGATGCTCTCATTCCAGATGACTTCCTCCGTTGGATAAAGTGGCATTTCGTTCAGCTCCTCCAATTGCGAGGCCCTTCGCTCGTGTCTTGATATCTGAAATAAGATTAAATTTAAAGTTTTGACTTTTAATAGCAACGATATTTAGATTTATAATCCTAAAACCGCTTTTACTAATAATTTGTGATAATTTTTCTTGTAGAATTCTAACCAATAGCTCCCGAAGAAAATCCATGTCCAAGCGATACCAATTCTCATCCTTTTCTCGTTCTTCTGGTGGTACCAAATTTAAATAACTAGCAATGGATTTTAATTTTTCCTGGCTGCAAAAAGACTCTTAAATTACTATAAAAACTGATTTATTAATCTTCAATATTGCTCTTTTCCACATCAGATTTGTTACCTCAAAGAACCAAAATGCTTGTAAAGAGCATCTCTTGTATCAACACTAGCAACATTCGCCAGTGCAAAGCTTCTCAAATCCGGAAATTTGGCGAATACCGCTTTCTGAACATGTTCATGACAAAAAAAGAATAAGTAATTAGGTATGATTAATTTCTATATTATAATAAGTAAAAAAATATTGATTTTTATACCTGAAGAGATGTAATTTTAGTATAATGCAGCTCCGTCATGTCATGATCCGTCAAGGGGTCCCCAGTCTCCTCGCTGATTTCAAATCTTGCATAAAATTTTAACATTTCCAGTAGCTGAAAAAGAAAATTATTCTATCGTTAAATAAATAATCTTACTGATTTCGATAGCGATATACGCTAAGTCTGATAGGATTCTAAGTAAGACCACGTTGGTGGAATTTGAAGAAATATAGGGATAAGAGAAAAGAGTATAATAATGCTGAGCACTGTTAATCTTTAAGCTTGACGTAATACGATGGTTTATAGTCAGCCGAAAGAAATTTTGCTGGTTTTCTTAAAAGTTCAGTCGTAGTACGAGAGAAGAAGCATTGGGACGTTTTAAAAGTGGGAGAAGCTCTGTGACAGCCGTCACAGGGGGATTCATCGCCAGCGATCTCTTCAGTATCGATCAGTTTTGCTCTTTGCACTCGTGTAGCGCCTGGCCTGACAGCTTTTGTATAAATCCTTTACTCTCTAACTTTATCTCTCTGTCATCTACCTTCCCTTACGTTCACACTTACGACCAATTATTCATTGTATCCAAAAGAGCACTACTGGAAAAGGTCAATAAAAAATTAACGAACCAATAAACGAATACATAGTTAAATTAACTTTTCTTTCACAGTGACCATTCCTGTCTAATTTTTATTCAAGTTTTCTCAGAAAAATCTTCGGGACCACATTATTTCGTTTTAGTGACCACGTGAAAAAAAAAACCAAAAGTATCAGCGAGTTTTAATATGTGTCAAGATTTACTGTATCGATGAGGAGAGTTTGGACAGTCGATACTGGATTTTCCAAGCTATTATCTTAAAACGCGATAGTTGGCTTATTTGTTTTGTGAATTTTATGTGACAACCTGACATTATAGCTACGTGCAGTAAGGATGCCTATTGTGACTGGTACGACAAAGGATTTCAATATATATTGCACAATTGCGTATGTATAGTGGTACAATTATGCATAATTAAACGCCTGTCTTTTAATATCGCTTAATATGATATACACATGTATATTAATCAATACGAAGAGTGGCCAAAAAATATACAATTGAACGAATACAATGGGCATTATTAACGACAGGACAATATTCGATATCATTAAACACACTTTGATTTATTACTATATTGATTTTAAGTAATCGAATCTTATGCAATTGTTCATTTGGTCGATCAATCCAGCTGATTATAATAATTTCGCGAGAATTAGCGTAAAAGCAATATTGCAAAAAAAGCAACAATAAATAAACTATCCTCGTATTTTGGAACACCCGTGTTTTCTGTCGTTTCAAATGAGGCGTCTTGAAAAAATAAAGTGAAATACAAACGTCACACGTATAAGCGTGACTCAATTTAATACTAAGAAAGATAATATTTTTCTCTCATCACCAAAGTGTTAATATAAACGTTTCTTTATTCATAATTCATCATTTTTCTCTATTTATGACTGATCCTCTTAAATGGTGATTAAAGTCTTGTGAAAAGATTAACAAAGACAGATCTTGATTGTAATTTTATCATCATTATTTATAAATTGCTCTTTTTGCATATAGGTTTTTATTTATAGAAAATAGAGGCTACGATCGCAGAGCCTTATTTACGTAAACAGTTTTTCTTTTCTCGGGATAAAGTATTATGATTGAGAACTAATCGATAGATTACAACTGATTCGTAGTATACCTATAATTCATACGAGAGCAACCTTGCCAAATGAAAACAGCTGAGAAAGTTCAGTACGTGTTAAACATAAGGAATTATGACATTAATCTGAATAAGATTACCTTTGGTCACAATTAGAAATATTTTTTGTAAACTACGCAATCACAAAAAGATAAAATCTATAAGCTGTTATTGGCCAATTGTGAAATCTTTGCAGATATAAATAATAAACCTTGAACCATATATACAACTCTATCTCCCAATTATCAAAACGATACAAAGTTGAAAACTCATTCCTAGTCCCTATAATATTTTAATCTTATCCAACGGAACAAGTATTTTCTCCTTGAATTTCCCACCTCTTAAAATAGAATAGTAATTTCATCTCACGCTGTTTCCTTCTACAAACTCTTATTAAATTATTTTTTATTCGATCCTTAACAAGAATTACTAACAGGTAGAACGAACTTTCCTACGAATTTCCTGCGAATAATATTAGTCGGCTGATCAGTCTCTGATTTTTCCTCCTAAGAGTCCTGCTCAATTAACGTCAGTCGTTGATTTTTTTCTCAGAATATTAATTATTCAAAAATGTTTATGTTTGAAAATCATGTCTTTGGATATCACTTTTATTGAATAAGACTGCACGCGGGCTTTAAATCTTAGGAGTTCGCGACCTCTTGTTGTTTGTTTTCAGATTCTAAACTCGAGGCATTACTCATTATTTCGTTATATATATATATATTACAGAAAGTGCTTTATTTTTTTTAATAAGACGAAAGTATGAGCAAACATTTTTTTATCATCGTGCACTTGCGCAGTGATTTGCGAGGCTCTTTGGGCTATCTTTCATTTTTGCTTTTTTTCGAGCTTCTGATTAGAAGAATCATTATTTCTGACCAGCGTGGAATGTTTGAACCGATACAGTAGTAGAGATTAGGGGAATGCAAATCAATGAATACCAAATTGCTGTCTCATCATCGAAGGTGCTGTGCCTCAACGAAAAATTTGCATTCTCGTCGCGCCGGTCTAAGAGAAGAAACAAAACTTTTCATGTGTCCCGAGAATAAAAAATGCCAAGCAAACCATACGCCATACACACATATAATATAGTTTTTTTTTACAATCTATGTTACATTTAATATCAGTTGACGACAGTAAATTGACGATAGACGAAAAACCAGTGCTCTTTGATCTTTTAATTTTTAATAGAAAATTAAAATCTTTGAAAACACTTGTAAATAAATGGAAGTCTATTTTTATAATATTTTGTCACTAAAATCTTCTCTAATCTTGTTCAAATTTTCACTCTTATTTATATATATATATTTTTTTTTAAGCTATACATTAGAATATATTTTTTGTATTGTAAAATATTAATAGAACTTTTTGTTATCCAAAATCAATATTGTGCATAATTAGAGAGTTTTGCTGAATAGCCTAAGCTTTAGAGACAGTATCACATTTATCTGAAACCATGAAATACAATTTTTTCTTATTATTAACATTCATACGTTTTGTGTGAATCAATACAAAATAAAGAAGTTTAATAAACAAAAAATGGCACGCTTTTAAGCAAAACAAATTTTATACGAAATTTAGGCTACATTATGCTAAAAAAATAGTTTTAAGAGAATTTCTTAGAAATTGCAATTATAAGTAACTAATTTTTATTATTTACTTTCGATAAACAAATTATGTAGGAAAATTGTATTATGATTACTTGCTGAATCACTGTATGATACAATGTTCTTTAGAGATGTCGTTTTGTGTTTTTGATAAACTATGCATTTAAACAGGACGATAACGATATCATAGATTATTTTTGCAGCGAATGTAATATACAGATAGGCTCTCTCGTTGAAATAGCACCGCCCCATATTCTCGATGAGTGTTTCGAGCTATATAGTGATACTACAGCATTAATATTAAATCAGGCTATATGACTATTAGGACTGTTGAGCGTTTACGAATGGGTACGAGTGCTCTACCGATGACCAAATGTTAACTGAAATAACAATTCTAACTCTCCCTCCCCAGGCACTTTACCAAACCGGAAAGAAAACTCTCAACGACTTCCGTTTCCCGAGATTATTTCTCTTGATTATTTGTTTATAATTGTTGCTTAAAAGGATGTAACGAGGAAATTACCAATGCGTAATAATTTACGTCGTCGCTGATTGATAAATATGCCTTATCGACTTTCGCAGTGATAAAGAAACTAACTAACCGTTTTCCTAGCATGCAGGGATTCCACTGTGACGCATGGGAAGCGCCCACGCCATTCGTCAAATGTGCATTTCAATCTCTATCGACTATTACGCAATCGTCTTACACTAGCAAATCCAACAATTTGCCTTCCCTCAATAAAATTACATTCAATCGCGTAATTATCGTATCGCGTTTTTATTATTATTACTATTACTCATCAATTAGACAAAAGGAATAAGCATAAAAGCTCGCTAAACTATGGACCAACTGTAACACGTTGAATTACACCAGGAAATATTTACAAAATTAGAATATTTACTGGTGTTAAATTTGTCAACGTATTCATGTAAATTGCAGATATTTTCTAATTAAATTCTAACGAAAAAATGTCGTTGGTTTCTTCAGGATTGTTTTGGCCAAAGTGGGGGCTTATTTTACTATGCACTGTGTCCTTCTGCTGGGCGACGAGGAACCAAACGAGCCTCGAATGTTGCAAGGAAAATACGAGATGGAATCACTCGACCACTTGTACGGATGGCAACGTGGTTCGGCTGAATTGTCCCTTTGGATTTTACGAGGTTTCGCCTACTGTCAACGCCCACGACAAGTTCATGGTTTATCAAGTGGCCGACGAATATTGGCTAAATTTAATCCACGATGACCACAAGTTTTCCAGTGACAAGTAATAATCCTTCGCACGAACATTACTGAATGACATGCAGATATTTTACTCTTCATTTCCAGCAAATGAACTTTCATGGGTTTTTCGTTTAGATTCTGCTTGACCACAACATCAGAGGGTGAGTCCATCGCTTTACTCTGTTTCGGGATCGAAGTCAATGACGACCAAATTGGCGATCCGGTTTGGCGCAGTCTTTTATTCTGCACACTCAGCATCGTTTCAGCGATCTCTTTGGTAAGCACCATTGTGGTCTACGCAATCCTACCGGAACTCCGAGAAGTCCAGGATAAAGCCATGCTATCCGCAGTGTCCTCTTTGACTGTGGGATACATCATACTCTCCATGGAGCAAGTTATCATCTATAATACAAGCGACGTCCTTTGCATGTCCCTAGGTACTAGGATTATGTTACTTGAAAATTGTCTCTAGTACAAAGTAATGTAAAAGAATGAAAATAAGTAATCATCCAATTTTTTCTATCAATTTCAGCATTTCTACTTTACTACTCCTTCATGTGCGCCTTCTTCTGGATGAACATCGTATCCTTCAATATCTGGAGGATGGTTTGGTAAGCTTTACTTGATTTTTTAGCAATTAAAACTGTAATCTGGATAGTTTTTTTTGCAAGGAAGTAATATTCCCAGAAAAATCTTGCAAGCATACGTGATTAATAAGAAAAACCAGTTTTATCGATGATTCATCTTCTCTTCAGGTTCAAGACTTTTCTAATCGGAGATAAAACATTGTTTAGAGTGTTTTGCGCTGTCGGATGGGGTGGACCCACGATTCTCGTGGTGGTGACTCTAGTGGCCCATCTCTTAGAGGGCGAGCACATCAAGCCAGGATTTGGTATTTATAGCTGCTGGTTCGCTGGCTATTCGGAAACCTGGCTCTATTTTTATGGTCCAATTGCCTTTTTATTGAGCCTAAACGTTCTATATTTCGCATTGACCAGCTGGCGATTATGGCGAGAGCACCGAGAATATTCGGGCAACAAACTGAGAGCTCTAAGGTTCAAATGTCTGCTGTATCTCAAGTTGATACTCGTGATGGGCGTTACTTGGGTCTTCGAGCTACTGTCATTCGCCACTGATGCCAGGAATAAGGAATACTGGTATGTTAATTGGCATACAACCAGTACTCGGATAATCGTACCACACTATTATCATGGTTTCCAACTTGATAGAATATAAAATCATCATTTTATTGCGTTACCCAACAACCAATACTGGACTTTCCATTCTTGATTATCCCATTTGACATCTGATGCTCTTGTCGTTAAAACTACTGTAAAATTATTAGATGCATTAGGATTTCTTAGATATTTTTTTCATTCATACATATGTAATACATAAACTTACACTTACAAGTGTGTATTGCGTGCAAACTTACCGTTACACAGTATACTATATTTTTATTTATTATTGATGAACGTTTGTTTCTTTAGGCTCGTTACAGATATTTTCAATACTCTTCAGGGGTTCGTAATATTTTTGCTTCTCGTGGCTACCAGGAAACGAGTAAGGAAGCTCTTGGCGAAAAAGAAGCCTTGTGGAATTAAATTTCCATCGTCCTGGATTGCCTACGAGGATGAGGAATGCGAGGAACTTCAAGATCCGGATGAACTGGAACTTTCCCAGCGTGATTTATGAATCATTGATTGTTGATTCATCCTTTCTTATCCAAACCTTCCTCCATTATAGAAATTACGAGAAAATCTTTGTTTTCTCACTCTCATCCTGAAGTTCTATGTTAAAGTTGCCCTCAACTATAGCTCTGCCCACCTATACGAACTCTCCAAGTTAGAATAATACAAATTTTCATCCTATCGTCATCCGAATCTCCCTATTATTTCTACTATTTATATTTTCTTGTATTATCATTCACCCTCACTCTCTTTCTCATTTCAAACAAAGCGTTGCTAGTGCATTTACCTCAACTCATTTTTACCAATAAATTTTCAAATATGAAAAATTCTTATTAATCATTGTTACCACCCTTGTGACCGTTGAAAAATTACAACGAATTTGCGATATGAATAATATGCAAATTTTACCACATTCTGGCTATTGTTAGATTAACAAAAAGAAAGAAACCTTTTTTCTTTACTTTTAACGCTCCATTAAACTTCAATGCAAAATTAGTATAATTAACTTTCGTGTAAAACTCTATAATTCCAATTTGTTGTTTTGCATGCATTCGTTTTATCGTCATGCACGCTTGAATTTTGCTGATGAAAGTACAAAAATTCTTTTGCGAATATTTGATAGAATCACGCAACGCTGCAATAATACTGTACAATTTCCGGAAACTTATGCGTACATAAAAATCCTCAAAATCCTCAAAATCTTCTGATGCATTCAATATATATTATACAGTATAATTTTTTTTATCAAAAACCGCAAAGGACTTTAATTGGACAATTTACATAATCACAAGGCACGCCAAAATATTATCCAAGAAACGTGCGAATGGAGTTTAAAAGGGTGATGGGGGAAGAGGGGGTCAGACAGGATAAGGAAGGGAGGGGAGAATGGCATGATAATTATTGCACTGATAGTGGTTAGTGTTATGCGTTTGGTTGAGTGTCAATGCTGCCACTATCTATTACTATTACTACCACAATAATTACCAGCTCGTACCACAATATAAGAAGTCATAAAATTAAACGATAAATTAATTCTTTTCCAATTAAAAGTGGAAAATCACTGATAGCAGTGAGGTCGGTTCAAAGAAATAGAAGATGAAGAAGAAGCTGAAGCGTTAGGTTTAGGTTAAGTGCTATGTGTGGTGTACAGAGCATCTATAGTACGGTACAAAAATGTAACTGACGTACACGCTCCAAAAACGCGTACATGTAACATAATGAAAGAAAAAAAAAATTGGAAGAATTAAATAATTGTACAGATAGCGTGTACGTAAATACATCTGTGTATATATGTACAGTATTCGGAAGAATTATTTTTGTCGATGAGTGTATAAGGGGAAAGAAATAGAGTAGAGAGTAGGGATACCCATGATGCTCGCGCGATGGTTGAGAGCGTTGGGTTGGTAGTAGTCGGTTCTGTAGTATTAGTAGTAAGCATAACACACACACACACACCAATACACAATTACACAGGCAGGTCAGGACAGGTTACATACAGGTATGGCCGCCTTCGGGAGGAGTACGGAGTAAAGAATAGAGATTCCCTGGCGTGTTGCAGTTTTCGCGTGGAATCGAGTGAATCATAGCTCGATGCTTCCAAAGAATCGATACCAGCGGACAAAGAGCCGGTGTCCGAACAGGAGGTTCTTGCCGACGAGGACGACGTGTCCTCGACTTTCTCCACTTTTGTCTCTCCAAGATACGTCTCACTGCTGACATGTATACCAAAAGTGTCTTGATATTCGTCGCTTTCGTTGTCGCGAGCGTCACCAGCTCCATTGCACCCGTTCAGCCTTCCATGACCTTGAACATCAGCAAATGCTGCGAGCTCGACGAACTTTTGGTAAATGACAGGTGCACGCCGCTCGCAGAAACAAACGAAACTAACCCCTGGCGTCCAAAATTCGTCAGCGACGACGAACAAATAAACTTAAACACTAAACTGGACAAGGATCCCAGCTATCAGCTTAAAATTGGATTACCCAGGTAGCCGACCATTAGATTGAAATTCCCAAGCTTTCGACTTTAATCGTTACTAAGAAGTAAACCTAAAAAACAAACAAATTTGAGTATAATTCCTTTCGTAAATAGAAATTTTATTTATTAAAATATTATTAAAAAAATGGTGTACCTAACCTTACTAAAGAGTTTTAATCTTTTTGTTATAACATTGCTCTTAGCAAGTGAATCATAGCTCCAACAGAGTCTAAACAAATATGTTAATTGATCTATCATTCTCCCAGTGGTGGAATGTTCAAATAGTTTAAGAATGAGTTGTTAGCGTCGTTATTTAATTTGAGGAGGCAGCAAGGAAATATTACTGATTTGATATGTGAAATTCTTTCTATAAAAAATAGTAGAAAAATTGAATGAATTTGTTTCTATTTTAGTTGCAAGAGCAGTGAGCATCAGTGGCATGTTTATTATTATCCATCTGGACCAGACAGGCTAATAATCCTGCGTTCCGGGAAATTGCGACATTATATAGAAGATCTTTCAAAAGAATCAGAAGAGACAAAGGATTTATATGGTATCGGTCCGTTGGGCTTGGATGATGAAGATCGAACGGAGCCTATTCATCACGATTACTCCTTTGGCCAATACTGTGCTGACAAAGTTATTCTGACCAGTGACAAAATAGCCGATTATACCAATAAATACAGTGTAGCTATGTATGCTATGGTATGCGTACCTGAGGTCCAAGTACGTTGGTCAGACACAGGCTACCTCATGAGACATGCCATAGATCCAACTTTCCATGCAATTTCCATCGCTAGCTATTTAATTGTCGCTGTGGTATACTTTGTTCTGCCGCAACTGCGTGATCTCGTTGGAAATATAATTACTAGCATGACTTTATGCCTTATAACCAATCAGTGTGCCTCAATCGTTAGAATCTTCACCCAATTTGGAAGCCACGTCAGTTTTTTAGTAGCAGGTGAGAGTCGAGGTTTAAACTTATGGCCAGTTTTTTCACTTACTGGTAAACATTTGGTAATTTGTTCCGTTTAGTAAAGTTTGAAATTCAAATAGAATTTACTATAGTTTGTAATTTTTACCAAACAGATAAATTTTTACCGATTGGTGGAAAAACTGATCCTATTTTCATGGCAATCGCAGGTATCGAATAAGAACAGAGATTCGAAATTAGATTAGATCGGTGATTGGTCGAGAGTATCCAATAGATTGTTGTTACCGATATATATATTTTTACAAATGGCTGTTCCTAGTCTGACTCACCAGTTTCTTCTGATGAGTATAATTATGAAAAATTATTGCATTACGTTACTAATTTGACAAATTATTTTAATTTTTAGATACCATTGCCTATGTTTCACTACTGGGAGCGTTTTTCTGGCTTAACGCATTGGGCTATTACGTATGGAATACTTTTAGGTCCCGAAATGTTTTCTTACGAGTGACTGATGGGAGAAAATATTGTTATTATTCGACGTACGTTTGGTGCTCGACTGTGGCTATTGCATCGACTGCAATTTTTGCACATTTCGTACTTGAGACAAACAAGCCAGTAATTGCGACACAAGAAACCATTGGTTGGCTTGGGATATCAGTTTTATTTACATCCGTAGCGATTACCGTGGTGGTAGATCTGTGCTTCGTTCTAACAACGGCTAATAGGATTAAAAGAATGAGCTCTTATGGCAGAATTCACCACAAAATGAAATATAGTTTTCGAATGTTCGTTTTCCTTTTTGCAATAATGAGCACAGGTTGGCTGTCTTTGTTACTTTCACGATTGAAGTATGATGCATTGGTATACTGCCATATTGTTGTTAATCTACTGCAATCAATGTTCATACTGTACATTTGTGTCTTTGGACAAAGAAGAGTAACATTCTTGCTGAGTAAAACGTGTAACTGTTGCAATTCAGGGGACAATGTAGAGGGATTAGATTGGGGTGAAGAAATGACAGCTATCAATGCAGGATATTGATTTACAATACTAAACTCATCAATATGAATAACTATGCAATGTGACAAGATTGATAATTCTCTAGGAAAATTTTTAGCAGCCTTGTGTTTAAATATTGCAATGGCATCTATTGACATTGGATTCCATTAATGGAGTATTGACTTACATACATCCAGAATTTATATTAAAATAACAGACTACTTTGAACAAACATGTACCACTGAAACCAATATTGATGTCCAGAGGGAAATGCCTACAGTGTGATATTATAAGTAAATATTGGTAAATTCTTTTGGAGGGACACATACACCTTTATTGTGGCAAAATATCTTATGACATAAAGACTGACTTATACATATCCTATCTCCATTTACAAAATCATTCCAAAATATAAGTGAATGAATAATACACGAATATGAGAGATTTTGTATTGTACAAAATGAAACATGATCTTATGTAAATAAAGGTGTATGTTACCCTATTTGTACAAAAGTCTTTTCTTAGTTGAAATGTTTTTATATAATATTTGCATTCAACTGTATTTTATAGCGTTTATGAAGAACAGTCATAATTACAGTCAGAGTAAGATAGAGTTTGTTTAAGAGTGTTATACATATCTTACTGGAATCTCAGTATTTTCTTAATATAGTCTATATGTTTCTGAGCATATTTTTGTTCAATTTAAACCAATTTTTAAAATCAATTGCGACTATGATGACAAAATTTTAATGTTTTTAAAATTTTATCATAAAGACTGTATGTGCCTTGAGATTCATAATTTTTCTTGCCATATTTGTTGTATCTATACAGCAAGAATAAATTCACCATTATTTACAAAAGAAAGATTTACTCAAGCTAATTTTTTAATATAATAAATTAAGTGCAGCTCTCTAAAATGTTTTCATTCTTAACTTATTTTTATAATATTTATGTGAATGTTTCTAAATGTAATTTTTTGTATGAATAATTAAATAATTTAATAATAATGTAGGTTTTTTGTGAAAAAAATAGTTTCAAATGGCTTACCTGACCAAATAAGCCTCCTTCAGGACGGTTCAGCAGATTTGACAACTGACAGCGTACAACTAAATGACAATCATCCATGACAGTGTTAAAGAATCTTCTCGTAGGTAGTAGAGCTTCTAGATCAATAACCAACTCTAAAAATCTTTCACAGTAACGTACTTTATCAGACAGAACAGGTCCTAAACACAAAAAATATTCAGATGCAATAACAGACTACTGATTCAGATTTATTTTTGATGATAAGACTTCTATTAACCTTCTGGCCCAATAGTTTCTAAGATGGTCATAAATTTTATCATTAATCTATGTAAAAATTTCCTTTCCCATACTAGTTTTTCTTTATGTTCAGGGTTATCTCTCTTATGTATAACCTTCCAGTATTTCTTCCACTTTGGAAATTTCTTAAATTCAAGCTCCCTTCTCCCTTGCTGTAAAGAGACCCACATAGAAAGGCCTACTAGTCGTTTTACTTCTTCTCTTACTAGTGATACTTCCATAGAATTGAAACAATGATTTAGAAAAACAATCAAAGCTGTTTGTTCCTTTAAATCAAAATCCATAATGCTTTCCTCCAAACATGCTTCAAGAACTTTTTGAAAAAAGGTAGCAAATTGTTTTGGGTTTCTTTCAAATGCTTCCCAAACTTGGACCCGTTCTCTGAACTTTTCATTTACCATAACAACAATAGACAATGTATGAGCACGAGTAGCAGTCTCTGCATCATAATTTGGCCAAAGAAAATTTTCTAGGTACTGGCTAAATTCTAACATCATAATTCGACGTATAGAAAATTTGGATGCACATATTTCTTGAACATAAATATCTTCTACCACTTGTGGGCCAAATGGTAGGTGATTATCCATAGTATGAGGAGCCCAATATTTATTAGCAAGCTGCAACAAGAGATATTATATTTTAAAATAATGGAAAAGAGGTAAGAAAAATAAATTTAACATAAAGCTAACTATATAGGCGCTGTACGCGAAATATAACGATAATGAAGTGAAAATGTATTGCTGCGTATGTATACAAAAAGCATAGTAAAAAAGTTGCTACAGCGAGCGATGTATAATCGTCTATCGTTAAATTTATCCGAGTTTTTCAGTTTGCATTCAGTATATGCATACTTATAAAGCAACACATTCTTCCTACTTCTATTGTTGACTTCACGCACGATGCCTATTTATATTGCACAATTGTTCATTTTCTTAACAAAACAAAAGATAAACATTGCATAGTATCAATAGCAAAGAAAACTGATGTTAAATTTACCTTTTTAAAAATTTGTATGAAATAAAATTATAAAAATTCACAGAAAAATATAGATTAGTAAAACTAAACATCGTCTTCTTTGCAATCATAGAGGTACTTCGTACCTCCATGTTCGGCATTATTTTATTATGCATTGTTCATTCATTTCTTAACAAAATTAAGTAATCTTCTAAACAATCTAATAAGTACCTGTGTTATTCTGTCAGAATTAATTTGTTCAACCGTTGGAGCTGGATTATTACTTTTAATCGTTGGCAAATTTTGGACTTCCATCGTCGAAGTCCCGATCTCGGTATTTAACAATTGAAAATTATAGTTTTATTCCTTCTTGTTTATTATTGTCTTATAAAACACGTAGATAACCTAAAACAGTATTCTCCAGTTCTCCACTCTCCCTCAAGTCAGTGTTGCCAGAAAGTAGACCGTCGGTCTACAGAATTTCCCCCTCCACTTACCACCACAGATGCAGGCTCGCTTGCGTGAGCCATCCCCGCTTCTACCGCTGCTCGATGGTCACGAACACAAGTAGAAGCGTCCGTACATGTGTCGACTGGCTTCGCTCGCTCTCGCCTATCCTCGGATTAAAGAGAGAGCGGAGATACTTTCTCGGACCTCTCTGTCTTTCTCGCTGTTAGCGTCTAGCAGAAGTTCGAGGCAAAATCTTTCCGCTTCGCTTTGCCGAAAATCTACGAATATTTTATGTTATTTACATTTGCAGCCTAATGCCTTTATACATGTTTTTCAGCATTTTATATAAGCATTGACTTATTTAAATCAATAATAAATTAAGGAAATGCGTATTTGATATATAATAATTATTTTAACTACAATTTCATCGTTATATTTCGCTTATTTCCGTAAAAGCTGCATTTCATTAATTTATTATTGATTTTCGTAAGTCAATGGTCATTAAAAAAAAATTTAATTATAAAAAAAAAAAGTAATCGGCAGGAATCGAACCCGGATCCACGAATCGCCACGCGGTTACCTTACCGCCTAGACCACAAAGCTTCTTCGGTGCACCGTAGGCAGAAAGTCTTCTTAAGGACTTGAAATCTTCTTTTGCACCGTATAAATAAACGAGCAACCGACAGCTTTATTCATTATTATTCTGTCATAATGGTACAAAAATTAAAGAATAATTATATATTGAATAGTTTTCAAAAGCTGTTCCAATAGCCAAGAACGGAAACTACGAGCGTTGATTATATTTATCTTCGTTCTTGGCTATTGGAACAGCTTTTGAAAACTATTCAATATATAATTATTCTTTAATTTTTGTACCATTATGACAGAATAATAATGAATAAAGCTGTCGGTTGCTCGTTCATTTATACGGTGCAAAAGAAGATTTCAAGTCCTTAAGAAGACTTTCTGCCTACGGTGCACCGAAGAAGCTTTGTGGTCTAGGCGGTAAGGTAACCGCGTGGCGATTCGTGGATCCGGGTTCGATTCCTGCCGATTACTTTTTTTTTTTAAAATTAAATTTTTTTTTAATGACCATTGACTTACGAAAATCAATAATAAATTAATGAAATGCAGCTTTTACGGAAATAAGCGAAATATAACGATGAAATTGTAGTTAAAATAATTATTATATATCAAATACGCATTTCCTTAATTTATTATTGATTTAAATAAGTCAATGCTTATATAAAATGCTGAAAAACATGTATAAAGGCATTAGGCTGCAAATGTAAATAACATAAAATATTCGTAGATTTTCGGCAAAGCGAAGCGGAAAGATTTTGCCTCGAACTTCTGCTAGACGCTAACAGCGAGAAAGACAGAGAGGTCCGAGAAAGTATCTCCGCTCTCTCTTTAATCCGAGGATAGGCGAGAGCGAGCGAAGCCAGTCGACACATGTACGGACGCTTCTACTTGTGTTCGTGACCATCGAGCAGCGGTAGAAGCGGGGATGGCTCACGCAAGCGAGCCTGCATCTGTGGTGGTAAGTGGAGGGGGAAATTCTGTAGACCGACGGTCTACTTTCTGGCAACACTGCCTCAAGTCTCAACTATACTCAACTGCAACGTACTGTGTGTCTGTGTGTGTCATGTGTGTGCCGTGTGCGGCTAACCAGGCTAACCTACGTTCACTCTGTAAAGAATAACTGAAGAAGTAGGGAGAGACTTAACAAACACTATTTGTGGTAGCTGAGTGTTTTATTTTTCAGTTTTTATACTTATTCATAGATGTTGTCTCTCACATGTCAGTTTGTCTGTTTGCAAGCTGCTGTAATTTCCATTGTAGCAGATAAAACAAAGAAAATTGAAAGATAAAAATCTGACATGAATCTTATTATTTTTCTACTTATTTTTGCAATTTCTTACAAATGCATAGGTGACTTCAAATTAATGACATTATTACTCTCTTATTATTAATAATAAACTTATGTAGTATGGATTAAATTTTTAACATTAATTTCTATAGTTATTTTTTATAGAAGGAAAAGTGTCTAGTGCCACTAATTACAATATTAGTGATGTTGAACTGCACCAATTATCAGAAGCATTTTTTTCTGAGCATTCTGATAAATTGTTTAAACTTCTGAATGTCAATTATCAAGGTAAAACGACAAACAAGAATCTTACAGATAATGCTCCAAACCCGTAAGAGTATAATTTTTAACAACATATAATTAATAATACTAGAATGTAATTATTCTTATTTTCTAGATTATTTAACTTTCCACCTCACATTTTTACTCATCCAACTATATCAGCTTTATTAAAATTATATGATAATTATCTAATTGATGCCAGACAAGCAGAAATCAAAACTGATGAAGAAGTAGTTGAAGAAAATGATTTTCTTGATATTTTAATAAATCAAACTGTTGTTTTGAAAGCTATGGACTTCTTAGCAGACAAAGGATTTTTTATAAAGAGTCTTAATGAATATTTGATAATTCTAAAACAAGTCTGGTTTCAAATTTATAGCCGTGGAAAAGGAATATATGGCAGTTCAGGATTTGAGCATGTATTTCTAATGGAAAAGAAAAAAGGCTCTAAATTAATAGGGCTTCATAATTGGATATTCTTTGCCAAACAAGAATTGTCTAACAAAATTAATTACCTTGGTTTAATAAAGAATAAGACTTTCTATAATGTAGGTTTAAATTCTTTGTACTAAACAGAAAAGAATATAAAGTGATTAATTTTTCAAATTTTTCAGAAGTTAGAAATTGCGCACGTTCATCTTAAATATGAAGGTAAACATAAAACTTCTTCGATGTTCATCGGAACACCGCCGGAATTTGAAATAGCAGTATATACGCTTTGTTTCTTCGCAAGGCCACAAAATACATGCAAACTGTCATTTGGTGGAAAAAAGTTTTATGTTCAAACATATAATTGGATAGATAAAAATTACAAACTTGTGGGTGCGGCATTTCCATTGATCTAAATAATGAGTTAGCCCAATAAGCGCTTTTCTTTTATGCTCAAAACTATCAAGTTTAGAATGATTTTATTTAAAAAGTGCGTTTTATTGTTTTGCCTTAGAATTCAACCATTTTAAAATGAAATGTTCGAATCCTCTACTTGACTGAAAGAAAATTACTAATATCATACAATATTTTTATTTAGTATATAAACAATCGCCTGTTTGTATACATTTTCCCAATTATATTTATAAATATTATTAATATATAATGATAAATATAAATATTGAAGACGACTTGTTTTGACTTGCTTTATCTTTCTACAAAAAAGGTCTTTATACTCTTTATACCTACAACTGGATATGACGTCAAAACTATAGTTGTAAGCTTTAAGTGTAAGTTTTGATTGCTACATTTATAGCTACAGTTAAATGAAATTTGATTTTCGAATAAAAAATTACATTTTTTATTCTAAGAAAAAAATTTAAAAAGATCTTTCCCATTTTTTGCAATTTATTGTACTATTTATGACATATTCAGGGCATGACTTTTGGAAACTTAAGCAGCAATCACATGGAGCAGAATTTTATGATGATACGCCTGGAACTAAATTTTAGATGTTCGGATTTGCGAATTTGCAATGACCAATAAGCACGTGGCTGTGAGCTAAAAAGATAAATAGTAATCCTCATTGGTTTGTAAAACTGTAGGCTTTTGACGTCACATCCGATTGATCAACAAACCAATTTTCATTAAAATTTTCTTGTGAACCGTGCTTTAAACCACGCACGATAGCGAACAGCCGTGAAGTTGGGTCATTGCATTTTGGCGATCGAATGGCCGCCTCATCTAGAGTGTGCACATTCTGTTTTCCTATAATTAATTTTACGTTATTTATAAATTCGCATGTGAACTATCTCTCGGCAAATTTCACTTGGTAAGTGTTCCGCAATAGCAATCTTTATTTCACTGGGAGAGATCTACTCCTAGCTTATTTTTTCACCTTGTGTCGGTTACTCCAAAACGTGCTCGTTAATTCTACGGCCGGTAATTTGTTTTCAAGCAGATCCTTCAACACAATTTATCGATGGATTTTTCTATCTTCGACTAATTCCCTAAAGAATAAACGTACGTTTACCAAGTTCTTGAATTAATAGAAAAGAATGTAAGGCTGTATATCACTTACACAGTGGTTGTCAATATAATGAACAATAGTTATGTGATGTACTGTACTCTGCTCCTAAGTTTATTTTACTAACACATTTGAGATTAATTTGTAAAAAAGTTGAACTATATACCAGAAGGAAAAAATTATTTAGAGCTCGGATCATTCATTGTTGCTTTAAAATCCTTGAATATCATTTAAGTGAACTTACTTCAATTCGTAACATATTTTTGAATTAAAATCCAGCATTTAAGATATAAAGAATTTTTTATGTAATTATATATTAGGTATTTTCAAAAGTTAATAAACCACTTTCTCTCAATTCCACATTCTTAAATCATAAAGAAAGTACTGTTTTCTAGGGGGATGCAATTTAATTTTTTTAATTAGTTTCTCTCAGTCTTAATGTATTCAATTTTTCTTGTAGTAAATTATGGAAAAAATATAGTTAATGTGATAGTTTATCATGCTTCCATATTTAAAATTTAATGAATGAGGAAAGTTTGCTTAAATTTTCCCCCAAAAAAAATGAGATAAGAGATTGACCTTTTAGGGCTTATGAATATTTATGCTTATCAGTAGTTATTGTGAAATCCATCTTTATTTACTGTTTGATTAAATGTTCATGCATTCATGATATCCAAATTTTGATTTGACTTGTCTTGTATAACAGTCGTACCTTGTACTTTAGCTAATATGACTACCAAACTATCAAAAAATAATTAACTATTAAATATTTCAACAATTTTTATAAAATAACATTTCTATATATTTATATGAACTTGATTATAATAAAGAAAATATCCTTTTTACACATAAGTATAATTATTGGAGTAGTAATAATAAGTATTTTCTGCATTTTAGGACACACAGTTTAGTATCAACATACTGGTAAGCATTCTTTACTTTATATATTTGGCAGAGTGTATTTTTAGATTGGAGTCATATTTTATTCTGACACTAAATTTTCATTATTTTTACTGTTTTCTACTGTATTATTAAGAAAAATTATTATGGCAATACTATCAATACTGTTTATAATAATATTAGAATCTTTTTCATTTACTAGGTGACTGGTATACCACCAAAACTATATAAATAGACGTAATACTGAGATGGAAAAAAGTGCGGATGGATTATTATTTCGTGCAGAGAGAAACAATGGAGCTGATGAGGCTGCTATGGGAATCGCATGCATTGATGAAAGAGTTGCCATTTTAGATGCTGGGGCACAATATGGAAAAGTGATAGACAGAAAAATACGTGAATTAAATGTTCACAGTGAAATCTTGCCACTTGATACACCTGCCTTTACCCTTAAAGAAAAGGGATACAAGTACTAATAACATTATTTTTATCATACTTACTATATTCTATAATTTTCTAAATTTTTTGTTATTTCTCATAGGGCAATTATTATTTCTGGTGGGCCTAGTTCAGTCTATGCTGAAGATGCACCTAGGTATGATGCAGATATTTTCCGAATAGGTATTCCTGTACTAGGAATATGCTATGGTATGCAAATGATGAATAAAGAATTTGGTGGCACAGTCATTAGAAAGGAAGGCCGAGAAGATGGCCAATTCTCAATTGAAATAGATCCCAAGTGTCTCTTATTTAAGTAAGTAAAAGCAATGTAGTTAACAACAAATGTTCTGTTCAGAGGAAACTGTATTTTACTTTCCTGAAAAAATATGTACAGTGTTATTTATAATTATTAATTAAATTATGTTAATAAAATTTTGTATTTGTCTTACCAGGGGCTTAGAGAAAGAGCAAATGGTTCTACTTACCCATGGGGACAGTATAGATAGGGTTGCAGACTGTTTTCGTACTACTGCTAGGTCTTCTAATTTTATAGCAGGAATAGCCAGTGATAAAATGAACCTATATGGTGTACAGTTTCATCCAGAAGTCGATCTCACACCAAATGGAAAGTGTATGCTGCATAATTTCTTGTTTGGTGTAGCTGGTCTTACGGGTAACTATACGCTTCACGATAGGGAGCTGCAATGTATTCAATATATCAAAGAAACTGTTGGAAACAATAAAGTTTTGGTGAGTATAAATGAAAAAGCGATTAATGAAAAAAGTATATGTATATAAGAAATTAAAATGATTCGACTAAATAAATACTTACAGTTATTGGTAAGCGGTGGTGTAGACTCTACAGTTTGTGCAGCTTTATTACACAAAGCTCTGAATAAGGAACAAGTGATTGCTTTGCATATCAATAATGGTTTTATGCGCAAGGGTGAAACTGAATTCGTGGAGCAAAGCTTGGCGCAGTTAGGCGTGAAATTAAGAGTGGTTAATGCTGGGTATGTTTTTATGGAAGGTACAACACAACTGGAGAACCCAATTTCGTCAGCAAACTCAAACACTGTAAACAATAAAGGAATTTGTGTAACATCGGCGGTTCCAAGAACGAGAGTTACTAAGATGTTGTGTGCTACAACTAATCCTGAAGAGAAACGAAAGATCATAGGGGACGTATTCGTTAGAGTAGCCAATGAGGCTATGGCTGACATGGGTTTAAAACCGGAAGAAGTTTTCCTTGGCCAAGGTACACTTAGGCCTGACCTTATAGAGAGTGCGAGTGCTTTGGCCAGCGGTAAGTACACAAATATTTTATATGCCAAAAGTTTATTTTATTTAATGATTTTGTATATTTATTGAAATTATAGGTAAGGCGGATGCTATAAAGACACATCATAACGATAGCGAACTGGTGCGAGCTTTAAGAGCTCAAGGTCGTGTGGTAGAACCTCTGAAAGATTTTCATAAAGACGAAGTGCGACAGCTTGGGTGCGAGCTTGGATTACCAGCACCCCTCGTCGCTCGACATCCTTTCCCTGGTCCAGGACTTGCCGTTCGCATTTTATGCGCTTCAGAACCGTATATGGATAAAGACTTTTCGGAAACACAGGTAACGAAGAGCAAAACATTTTTGCGGCCACAATTCGAATGATTTGATAATAATATTGTCGTTAACCGGCTATTGTAGGTGATAGTTAAAATTATGGCAGAATATGAGCAAATGCTTCAGAAGAAGCACGCACTACTGAATCGCGTTGAAGGGGCAACTAGCGAATCTGAACGTCAACAATTGCGAAGAGTATCTAGCCATCGCCACATTGCTGCTACACTCCTACCTATTCGCAGTGTGGGAGTTCAGGTAATTATAATTTATTTTTAATAATTTTAAAGACAGTAATTCTGATTTTGTATAAATAAATATCGGCTACTTTTCAGGGTGATAGAAGAAGTTTTAGCTATGTGGTAGGCTTGTCAAGTAAGGATAACGCATCAGAATTAGTAGAATGGGAAGATATGTTATTCCTGGCAAGACTAATTCCTCGTGTGTGTCATAATGTCAATCGCGTTTGCTACATCTTTGGTCCACAAGTTCATCATCCGGTAACGGATATTACGCCGACACATCTTACGTCAAACGTAATAGCAACTCTTAGGCAAGCGGATCATTTAGCAAATCAAGTTTTGACTTCAAATGGGTGCATGGGGGCAATTAGCCAAATGCCTGTAGTCTTAATACCCATACATTTCGACCGTGATGCAGCTTTACGAACGCCATCATGTCAACGCTCCGTTGTTCTCAGGCCGTTTTGTTCCAGCGACTTTATGACTGGAACTGCTGCTATTCCTGGCAACGAATTACCAGTGCATGTAAGTAAATTTACGACAAAAAGTGCTAATCAAATCCTTACGTAATTAAAAAATGAACTCTTGTGATGGATTTTTTCTGCTGACAAAACGCATTGCTATAAATCTTACACAGGAGAATATAAGAAAACAATTTTTTCCACTACTTATCTTTCATCCGAAGAACTTTATCTTATTATGTCAGTTTGATTTTTGTTGTTGCGATGAAAAAATTCCTGTACTTTAATATCTCAATATTTGCTCTTTAGGTGGTGAAGAAGATGGTGACCGAAATATCTACAGTGCCCGGTGTATCTCGCGTTTTATATGATCTAACGTCTAAGCCTCCAGGTACTACCGAATGGGAGTAGTAAACACTTGTTCCCGACTCACCCCTTTCTATTTTTTCACCATCCCTGTGCGTAACGAAAACAAAAAGTAACAAATATATTTATATATATAAATAAGCATATGTGAATACATATGTTTATATATATACTGCAAATTACGTACGAATTAAAGGTTTATGACTTCTTACCGATTTATATGAAACCTACGAGCAAAGATCTTTCGAAAATTATATAAGCAAAGCATTAACATATTGTATATGATTATATATTATTGAAAAAAAAAGAATCGCTGATACGTTTTCAATAAAATTGAAGGTAAGTATCATGTCTGCTTGTAAATATACTTCGCCTTAAGCACATTGTAAAAATATTAATTTATTAAATTACAAACATTATAATACATCGTCATTGTTGCACTTGAGCAGATTGCATCTGATTAGCGGTACCATTAAATTGCTATTATACTCAATCTGCATATTATGTTGAACACGTTCCACTACTTTTTCATATGTTTTATGCCAAATGCAATTTCCAGATTCCATAATACATCTGTAAACAAAGAAAGAGAGAGATAGACCAAAATTCATATACTACGTTCATCATACTTGATTTATATATAACCAAGCATTTGAAAAAAGTAGCACCTATTCTTTAATTCTTTGGTTCACCTACATTTAATTTTTATCAAAATCAACGTTTTTACACTATTAATACGTTACCTATGCATGGTTTTTAATAAAACATGTAAATCCTCAATGCGCTTTTTTTCGGGAAGCATGCTCAGAAATGTTATAAGCAAAAGGAAAACCTCTTCCTTTACGATCATAGAATTAACGATCCATGTTTGTATTTGCATCTGTATCTGTAAATATGTGTTCTCCTTATATTATTTATGCTGGTATCTTGTTAAAATTCCTTACGTATATAAAACAATCATAACATTTTCAAGGTCACACTGATAAACCCTGCGTCGTTAAACGCATTTTGTTATAAACAGCATTGTTTAATAATATTATTAATATTAAGTTAATTATGTTGCGAAAGATGTTATACAGTAAAACAATTGTATAATAAGTATTACGTCGATAAACCGATATGCAATTACGAATTGATATTTTTTAATGTCTTTCATGCTTCACTGCTGCCAAGTGAAAGATTATTAATATCGAACTAATTATATTTAGCTTGCTGCAATGCATAAATTAATACGAGAAATTATTAGCATTACTTTTATTATAAATATACATTAAATATATACTACACTGATTATAAAGATTGTATTATATAATTAATTAATTATGTTAACAAGTTAAAGTAAATATTGCGTTAACATAATTAATTAAATAATATTTTACCTCATTTAATGGAAGATCAAACATTTTATAAATACGATTAACTAAAGTCTCTTCAATATCAGCGGCTCTTTCAAATCTCTTGCTTATGGCACGATAATGTAATGTTATATCACTTAAACTTTTATTTTCGATATTGAGAGCATTAATTTTACTCGAAGTAGACGGCATGGCACCATTAACATTATCATTTCGTGATATATTATTTTTTATATCGCTAGAATTCTTCCTATAATTTTCCTCGTTCTCTGTCGCAGTTTGATGTCTTTCTGTAACATAAATAGTATTCTTAGATAGAACTTTTGGTGATTTCTTTCTGGGCTTTTTACTAGGAATGCTTTTTGTATTTTTATTATTTTTCTTTAATTTGATATTCTCTGCTCTTTTCTGTTTCATGGCATCCCAAGCATTTAACAAATTCTTAGAGTTCGAAGCTTTTGAATCACATTTTGCTATTTCTTTTTTATTAATAGAATTACAGTACATTTGCACTTCTTTTTTCATTTCGTCCGTCAAGGCCGCTAAATAATCTGGATCGATTTGTGAAAATGATAAATTCTCCGTAAAATTTTGTTGCATATCATTGTCGGCTTCCAATTCTGGTTTTGATAAATTTGATCGTGAGAGTGTTTTAATGTCGTCATTTGCCTCGCTTTTACACTTATTTGCGTTATATTCGTTAAAAATTTCATTTCTTATATCTTCCGGTAGTTCGGCTAGTACGCACATATCGATTTCTTTGAGAGAGGGTAAATATGATTTGGTAGTTTTTGTAGAACTTGGCTTGACTTGTTTAAAATAATCTTGCTGTCTTTTCTGTGTCTGCGATAAAGGCTTTTCTTCAGACAGATTTCGTTTCTTCGATTGAGCTGTAACTATTTCCGTTCTCATATCTTCAGGTAACTGATTCAATATGGTATTATCGATCTCTTGAGAAGGAATTAAAAAATAAGAATTATTTAATGAATTAGGGTCTTGTTCTGATGGTCCAGCAATGTTTAGACTTTTATTTTCCTCAGACCTATCAATTTTTGAAAGCTGCTTACAATTAGAAAAATTGAATTTTAGATTATATTCATTTAAAATTTCATTTCTGATATCCTCTGGTAGTTCTTTTAGTATTTGAGTATCAAGGCTTTCTAAAGAAAACATTGGCAATCTTTCAGTTTCATTTCCATTGGAAATAGGAGCTTGTACTTTAGTCATAGCTATTTTAACTGTTTCAGTATTTGAAGGTAAATTATTACAAATTGAAACTATATTTTTCTGTTTTTCAGTAGTAGATAAATTCTTTTTGACATTATTCTTGTCCATATCATTCGACATTTTACTAAACAATGACTTTAAATCTTTTCGCTTGTTTTCATTAGCACTAGATGTAGCTGCAGTATTTTTATTCTCATTAATTTCTATTAATTCAGTAGTTTTATTGCAGTTATTCGATTTATTTACAAGATTAATAAAATTAGTGAGATGATTTTTAATTTTCGTAGTCTCTAATTTATTAATTTGCACTCCAATTCCTCTAACATCTTGAGGTATCTGTTGAACTTGATTCCATAAGGTAATAATTTCCCTAAAGTAATAATAATAATGGAATAATAAAGAAATATCAATCATTTTGTATATATAAGCATAATGTTTACCTTGTAATAATATTTGGATCATCCACAGCTGTTATAAGATTTTTAGATTTTGTGAGATAGTCACATAAGCCATGACCCATGAATTTTGCTGGGTCTACAGGAGCATCTTTTGCTCTTATCATTAATTTCAACACGATAGTTCTTCCTTTAGCTTGTACTTTTTTTAATCTGCTACATACTTCTATAGATAATTTCTTTAAAAAATCAACAGCATCGCCATTATTTTCAAAACGAATTCCGTAGTTTACTTCAGCTGAAATTGATTTTCTAACGTGTTTGAAATTCAGTTTTGAATTATCAATGCCGCGGCACATATTATATAATATTTCGCCAGTTTTTTTTCCAAATTCCTTCTGTAATACTGTCATGTCAACATTTTGCAAATCTGAACATGTTTGCACACCAAGTTTATTTAATTTTTTTGTTGTGGTGTAGCCCACTCCTAAAATCAACAGTGCATTTATAAGAAAAAATAATATATTCCATTATAATTAAGGTACTGTAATTACTTTACCTGGTAAATCTTTTACATCAAAGGCTCCTATATATGTTTCTACAGCATCAGTTATTAAGTAAAACTGTCCGTCTGGTTTAGCTTTCTTAGTAGCTAATCTAGCTTGCAATTTATTACTACCAAATCCTGTAGATACTGGACATCCAGTTTTCTCTTTGATTTCATTTCTAATTATGGTAGCAAATTCTAATGGTGTCATTTGAGATATTTGAAGTATTTTACTGCAATCTGCATACATTTCATCACAACTTACTGCCTCAATATCTAATGTATATGATGCTACAGTGTCATACAATACATATGACACCTCTTTGTAGGCTTCAAAATCATATTGTATTATTTTCAAATTAGGACATAATTTTAGAGCTTGGCCTAAGAACATGCCATTTTTCAAACCAGCTTTTCTAGCTTCATATGAGCATGAAGCAATTTCTGACAATGAACCATACTCTTTTTCATCATTATTAGTTAAGCCAGATGTTTGCTTATTACCTTTGGCATGTGTTACTGCTATTGGCAAACCTTTTAACTCTGGTCTATTTCTTATTCCAACAGATACAAAAAAACAATCCATATCTATATGCATAATGACATGCAATTTATTTACATTGACAGGTTTTTCATCTTCAGGAGTGAATATTTCTTCATCAGAATCTGAATTATATTCTAACCTTAATTCAGCTTGGTGAGACTTTTTCATTTCCATTAATTTATCAAAACCTAAAAATTTTCCATTATGCTTTTCTCTAAGTTCATTTATATATTCCTTGAATGTTGCCCCCATAGTAGCAATATGATGTAATCTAGAATTATTATAAAATTCTGTTAAAAAATCTGAATCTTTTGAACACTGTGCATGAGTTTTCAACAGAGCTGAATTATTAGGCTTTTCTGCAGTAATTTGATCCCCCTCTTGTTTCTTTCCATTCACAGAATTGCTTTTTTCAGTTAAACAATTTTCTGTATTTAGATTAATCCCCTCAGACAGTGTATTAATTAATGGTTTATTGTCAATTTGTTTAAAATTCAATTGCTGTTGTGCCTCAGTAAAATGAGAATAGAGCAAATAATCTTTATAATTTAATACTTTTCCAGCTTCAATACTACGAATAATCCATTCTGGTTTGCATATTGGAAGAGCATTCAGATTCTTTTTATAAGCAACAATCTTTGAATAAGGTAAGTTTGATGCAATAATATGAGTTGTGATTTTAGGCCGCATGTAATGATGATAAATTCCTCCATGAGCCATCATTAGTCTTCGGAGTTCATCTGCAGTAGGACTTGTATATCCATTCACAAATATCGCGATATCCTTAAATATATTCGAAGTGGCTTCCTTAAATTCATTATTTGCGTTTTCCCGAAATTGCTCCTCCAATTTCGCTTTCTTTGCTTCCATATAACCGCCCTAAAATGATGATTAAAAGAGCAAAATGAGGCTAAGGCTATTATAGGAGGAGATTAATTAACTGCTAACTCACCCATTCTTCAAACCCATTTTGATCAGGTTTTTTCTTACGTGACATTGTAAAAGCCTTGTAATCATTCTACTCATTAATTTTATAATTATGAGCAAATAAGAGGCCTTACTATATGAATATTAAAAAATAAACACAGCTGTGTGCCACAAATTCAGTGTATATACGTAAAAGATAAACGACGATTTTGTAAAATCCTCTGCCTGTCATACAGTAACAAAATGTTCCTTTAATATAATATTATCAAAGTCCAATATACAAGTATAAAAATTGTTCACCTACTTATTTATTAAAAAAGTAAAAGAGTAATCTCGAAAAGGCGGCAAAAGAAGCCATTTTTATTTTGGTACTGCACATGGCTACCCGCGGCGCCCGCGACGTTAGCAATCAGCGCTCCTTCGTGCGGTAAAGAGGAACTATATTGAGATATTTATTTCAAAGTAGGAAGATTAAAAAATGTTAATAATAATTAAGAAAAACTACGAAATTCAATAGTTATGAAGATCTAAAAATTTATTGATAAGTTTTAAATAAATTTTCTTAAATTTATCAAATGATTACGATATTGTATATATTTATATAAACAAGTAAATATATTATAATCTTACTATTATTAAAATTTTTGATAACATTTCTTAAAAATGAATCATTTTGTACATGTCCATATATATGTCTATCACTTCCAACGTATAATGAGCTGTGTGTGACGAGTGCTGATAAATCGGAGCGCAGGTCTGCTGTATACTTGAGCTATGTATAAGCCGCGTATATCAGCGATATACAGTATGCATATACATTGTTTTCACACATCTCTATTTCGAAATCATTCAAACAAACCGACCACTAAGCATAAATAGATATATATCTTAATTCCTAAACAATTATCAGCTATATGTATATGCATGTATCTTTATTTGTACGATTGATGAACCAATAAGATAATAAATCAACAATGAATTTTTATACAGGCTATAAAAATATAATATCTGGATAATAAAATATAATACACAATACCATATATTGTCTTTTACGCTTTTCTTTAAAAACGTAGAGAGACGTAGGAATAATCAGAAGGAATAAGGGGCAGCAGTCGGAAGTTTAGTATTACGAGGTGAATTGGCAAAATCGCTTCAGGAAATGCAATGAAAAAAATTAGTCAATTAATTCCGCTAAAGTGACAAAAAATTCTGCAAGAAAATTATTTTTGTCAAGGTTTTTCTATGGAATTGTTAGCGCGATGAGTGATGGCGGTATTCGGAGAATGGAAAAACGTCGAGCCAGCGAACCAGTTGATTTCTGGAAACATTTTAATCAGTCGAGCGACCGCGGGACTCTCAACAAAAGCGCGCAAAATGATTTGGCCGAGTGTGCTCCTTCCAACGATTATTACGATAATTATATACACGATTACACCTGACGTTGCGAATGTGTCGTCGCTGCAACCATTAACAGAAACGAACATTCTAGGAAACAGTTTTAACGCTAATCCACGAAGATTCAAGAGAAACGTACAGTTTAAGCGATATTTAATCATTTGTGTCGAAGATTACAAATATTTGTTTGTACAAAACCGAGACGAACTTTACAAAAAGACAATATAGTTAATTTTATATATCGAATGTATAATTAAATTAAATATAAAGAGGCATTGTTTTTCTTGTATTGAAATCCCGCTCAAAACTAGTCAAAGATCAATTGCTATATGTTACATACTTTAAATAATTATAATTGCAATAATGAAGAATTTTGATTGATTTACGAACAATATTAGCAAGTTTTTCTATAATCTTTACGTAGAACGGTATTAGCAAGGTCTAATACGAATTTCTGCCATCTTTTATCCAAGATCTTAAAAGCTCTTTCTTTCTCATATGGTTCCAGTGTACTACAAATGAAAGAGTTGTAAGCCAACTGTTTCAATGACCTCAAATCAGAGTCCATGGACATTAGTCCCAGAAAGGCCTCGTAAAAGTCATAGCTGAGTGCCTTGGCGCCCCAAAAACCAGGATCGTCGTTGGAAATCACAACTGGGAATCCACGCGCGAATAATTCGCTCGCTGGATGATTTCTCATGTCTTTCACGTGGCCCAGTACTTGATTGGAAATTGGACTAATCTCAATGCAAATATTTTTCCCCTTCGCTATGTTCGATACCAGAGGATGCTTCGTTAAAGCGAACCTGCAGAAAAATAAGAAGATTAACAATTTTCCATGGATCTATTTGTACAAGTTGCTTAATATTTTTCTGATCAAATAAAATCAGCCGATTAACGAACCGGTGAATCGAGAACGAGAGTTCAATGTAATCTCGCGAGTGACGTGTTTTCTACAGACGAAAAGATCTTATCGTATTTAACGATATACTCAATAGAATGAAACGACACGTTGATGAATTTGGTGCAAGTAAATAGTGCTCGTAACGAGTGAGAAAATTAAAAAGTTAATATTTCGTCAATGCTTGTATCGAAGATGCAACTCTTATCCATGACCATTGTATCAACACTTAGAAAACAATTTTCAGCTAGTGAACATTTTCATTGCAATAATCAACAAAAATCATTGATACAATGCATCATAAATAATTTAATGATTAAGATGAAAATATTAAGTAGCTTAAAAAATTTAATTGGGCATAGTATTTAAATGGTACAGTATCAATAAGATGCGAGAAAATTAAAAAAATATATTTCTTTGGTGCTTCTATCGAGAATTTAATTCTTACCCATGGCCAATACGTCTAGTATTCAACAACACAGCATCAATAAGATTTTTATCCGTAGGCATTCCATACCAATTCGTTTCTCCAGCATGGAAAAGGTAATCGACGTTACTGTGAGATCTTTCAAGGATATCCGCGTAACTCGCCAGAGTGTTACCCTTATCCTCCTGGCCTACCAAATCAAAGCCAGCAATCATCTCGGGAAACTCGTGTTTGAGAGCAGTGGTGCTCTTTAGAATATTCTCCAATTTTTTATGCGAGGCCATACGACGTTTGGCCACTATAATTTTCACACCGATAAAGTCAGGATTATTTCTAATAAATCTATAAGAATAATTCGGTTATTCAGTTATTGCGCAAAATTATTTGGAGAAATATAGAAAAAGAGAATTTTGTATAAAAAATTTCAGGAATAAATTACTCGTCTGTGATTCGTTTGTAAATTCGCAAGATTCCTCGCTCATCTATGGTTCTGCCGTCGAGCTCGTACAAATCGGATAAGGCACTCCTCATCTCCAAATACAAAACGTTATCGTCGTAGTGCTCCTGGAGGGTTCTCCGGAAGTGATCCTCGAAAACTGGTCGATACTTGATTATAGGTCCTATAAAATCAAATTGCTGCAGGAACTTTTCCCAAGCGACATCCACGTTGGAATAAGTCACTGTTGGATTCTCAACTTCCATGCTCAATTTTTGGAGAATCTTTTTGTTTACATATTCCGCAGTCTTTGGATTCTCTCGCAGTTCTTGCAAGGATTTCCACTCGCAGTCGTCGGGAGCCTCCTTGAAGAATTGCAACTTGAAGGTACCACCACTGTCACACACGTGAAGGTTCTCGCGATACGTTAAATTGTTGAATATGTAATCGGTCGACACCAAAGCTGAATTATGACCATGAAGAACTGCACCCTTGGGAAGAGACTGTATGATCTTGAAAACCTGTGACTTTTCTATATCCTTTCTGGCCTCCAGAAAATTATTCGCTGGCAGAAACGAGGAAGGCTTGAAGAAACCTGTAAAGTATTATTGTGTTATTATAATTTTCTTGTAATTATTCAGAGTGTTGAATAAATAATAATTAATGTTTGAAATAGAGAGTTTGAAACAACGAACCACACTGTACTTCATCGTATTTGGCGGTCATCAAAATTCCATTGGCTGCCTCTTCCAGAGGATCCAGTTGGAGAGTGCCTCCAAGTGTCAAAAGTTCCTCGTTCTGCAGCAGTTGACTTCTCAGTCTCCAGTAATTGTAGGGGACCCCAACTGTCACTTTTCCATTAAGCACCATCAACAGAGAGAGGATAAATTTTAACATGATTGAAATCATTGAATCAATCGATTATCACGCTGCTTTCAAGATCCACTTGATCGATCCACTTTCAGTTATGCTTGATCAGTTTATTCAGATAGCTGTCTCAACCGTCACAACTAAACTGGTCATAACGAATGTTTATATTATTCCTACCCGCAGTCCCGAGCACCGACGACTGGCCTCACTGGCCTGACTACGTTCAACAGATTATCAAAGTCTCCGCTCGTACAGCGCGTGGGATTCGATTATAAACCATCTCTGCTCTACTATATTCACCGTAAACTTTCCCTAATAGCGTGGCGAGCCACTCTCTTTGGGATAATTGATTTCTTCAGTCCCTTATCACTCTTTATTGATCTTTTACGTTTGCTTTCTGACGTGTAACATCTGACAATAATCTCTTATCGTTCCTTCACTAAAATAATCGATCGATTAACAATAACTCCCCTTCCCCTAACATAAATTTATTGTGAATAACAGTTATAGGAGTGATAAGTGATAAATATTACAGGAAGTGCCTTTATTGTGCTGATAAATGTCTTCTCCTTCGTCAATTTTCAAATCAATTACATTGCGCTTATGTCTATATTAAAACTGCGCTGTAGCTAGATGTCAGGCTTTCGACAAATAAATTCCATTTTCTGTGCCACGCTTGAAACGCTTTTTCTTTTTCTTCAGACTTTAAACTGCTGAATTCCAGGGAGTTGATTGCCAATTGTTTCAGCGACCTCAGGTCAGAATTTTTGGACATCATAGCCATGAAAGCTTGGTAGAAATCGTAACTGAGGGCTTTGCTACCCCAGAGGCCGGGGTCGTCGTTCGAGATCACCACTGGGTGACCCGTGGCGAACAAGTAGCTACCTGGATGGTTCCTGAGATCCCGGACGAGGCCCAAAACCTGGTTGGAAATTGGACTTATCTCTATGGCGATTTTTCTTTCACGAGCTATCCTCAGGACTTCCGGATGTTTTACAAGAGCGTACCTATGGATTAAAACAGATTTATGACAATTCTATTGGTTTCTATTACAATTTTAACATAAACACATATATTTTTTTCTACTTGATACAAGATAATAGATACCAACAAGTGTTATTTTGCAATTACAAGCTAGTGGAGGGATATAGACTCGGATATAGAGATAAAAAGTCTTTGAATGGTTTACCCATGGCCAATTCGTTTGGCGTTTAACAAAACAGCATCGATAAGGTTCTCATCGGTGGACGAGCCGTACCAGTTGGTTTCACCAGCGTGGAAAAAGAAATTCACACTTGAATCGAGGTCCTTCAACTCTTTCGCAAAGCTGATCAACGTATTGCCTTTGTCCTCCTGGCCCACCAGATCAAAACCTGCCACGAAATTTGGTAATTTCTCTTTCAATTCCCTCATTACTCCCAGATAAGATTTCAAGGTCGCGTGGGATGCTTGTCTGAAGGGCGCATAAATGATTTTTGCACCAAAAAAGTCTGGGTGGTCCCTGGAGAATCTATGTAAGAGGAGAGAAAATTATTAAAAGAGAAATCGATGGTTTTGCTCGAGTGTTTTCCTCTCACCTCTCTGTAACTTGCTTGTAAATCCGTGCAACGTCTATCGGTCCATAAGTGGTACCATCCAGATCGTAGAGTGGTGGGAGTGTCGAGCGAAGCTCCAAATACAAGACATTGTCATTGTATAGTTCCTGGAGACCTCTGTAAAAGTGATCCTCGTAGACAGGCCTATAAGTCAACATTGGTGTAATAAACATGAATATATCTCTGAATTTCGTCCAGGCAGTATTCACATCAGGATATTCTTTTTCAGGGTCATCCACCACCATTGACATTTGCCACTGGATTCTCTGATTAATTTCTCTCGCTAGATTCGCGTCATTCCTTACTTCACTCAGCAGTTTCCACGCGCAGTCATCGGTGGGTCTTTTGAAGAATTTAACTCTCAGCTTTTCATTCTCGTCGCAAACGTACAGATTGTCTCTAAAGGTGATGTTGTAGTAGACGTAATCCGTGGAGACTATAGCAGTATCATGACTATGTAGTACAGCACCTAAAACAATTTCACAGTTGATATAAAAACCTTTCTAAACACTCGGCCAAGAAGTTACCTTTAGGCATTTTCTTGATGATCCTGAACACGTCTGACGATTCTATATCCTGCTTGGAGGTAAGGAAGCTCTTGGCTGGTGGAAATTCCGCAGGATTCAGGAAAGCTGTGAAAAGAAAAATTTCAGTAGAAAATCCTTCTCCACCCTATTAAACGTGAATTACACAAAGAAGAAAATTACGATAAATCATACATAAAATAATTACAAAAAAATAATGCTTACATAAACAATTAAACGAAGATCAATGATTTCATTAAAATAAAACAAAAAATTCACGAAAATCAAACTCGATTAATATTGATTGAATAATTTCAAATAAACTATCAAAGGTGTGATTAATTGAAATTCAATAATTTTCTTTATATTATTTACTCCAAAGAGAAACGTACCCCTGTTAAATTCTTTGAGTTTCAGCGTCATGAGGACATCGTTGGCCAGTCTTTCCCCCTCCTCCAGTCGAAGCTGCCCTCCTATCCAGGATTCGGCCTCGGTGTTCAATATTTTTGCCCTCTCCTTCCAGTAAATAGAGTCCACGTTGAGTTTTGCTGCATCGCAAGCCAATATAGCGTAGAGTGCCAGCAGCGGTACGATGATTTGTCTCATGGTCGACCGCTTTTCGTAAAAAGTCGTTCAACGACTCGACAGACTCTCGAGCGAAGTTGATGATCAGCGGCGAAGCACCTTTGTAGCTAAATCTAAAGTCCTCCGCGGATCAACGAAAAATACCTCTCGAACACACTCTGCACTCGATCGTATAGCTTCTTCTTAAACGATTATGTAAGTCCGCTAAGAGAGCTTCTCTTTATCAGACATATATATGTTATATCGTTGATCAACGGTGAGAAAGAGATTAGTGGCTTTTGGCGAGGCCTATTCAATCCTGCAGACAGTGCAGACTATCCGGCCTTCGGCCACTGACTGAATCCCCTCGCACAATACTTACGTACCGTGATGCTGCCTTCCTCGTATCTTAATCATTAACGATACACTAGGGGACATGGGTGTGTCTTCTCGAACTTTAAAATGAAAACCAATCGAGCTTCAAGATTTTTTATCTTTGCTTTAGAAAATCCGGCAAATTTCTCCTTCCTTTGGTACAAAGGTCCTTTCAAGGACATTCCATTGGTAGAGTTTAGAAGTTTTGGAAATTTTCCTTTTTTTCTTAAGCCTGTCCAGTGGATATTATGCAATTTCGTTATATTAATATGTATACATATATATGTTGTCGAGAAATAACTGTAGCATTTTTTAATGATTTTGAAAATTGATTTTTTTATATAGTTTAGTGATTATTTTATTGTTATTGTAGCAGGCATATAAAATCACTCTTTTGAAAAAAAAGCCAGTAATTATTAATGTATTAATCGCATCGCGCGCGCGCGCGTGTGTTACTTTAATAAAATTGTTTACTATCTACTCATACATGTATAGAAAATATTTAAAAAACTCGATTTTTAAGTGCGTTGGAAAATTGGGTACATATCCTTGTAAAAGTTACATTTTTCACTTTTGGAGTTTGTGTCTAATGTTTACAGCTACTAATTTATTGTGAAGTGCTAAAAATGTAATTTTTCAACTGACATTGTCGTAATTTGTTTTTGTAATAAAGATTTACAAATCTCTTTTAAGAAATTCTTAATATCCATTAATTTAAATATTAATATAAATATTCCTTTCGATGATACACGGTTTTGTAAAACTGATAAATATTTTAAATTTTAATTACAAATTCGTGTTTATTGAAAAGGTAAAAAAATATTAGTCTTGCCTCGTACATATTATTAGAAAATCCTTGAAATAACCTTTGAAATGAGATTAAGTAGATTTCTGTATTATAAGGTATTCTGAAACAGAGGTATTAAACTCTGAAATTTAGCTGTTTTTCACTTCGGTGAACCGATATTTACGAACGATAGTGTATATTTGCCCTTTATATATTTGTATACCATTTTACTTCAAATAGAGTCAATTCTTATTTAATAATGTATCTACGAAAAATAATGAGTCTTTTCGCACATTTATCTGTTTAGTATTCTTTTCTCTAAATTATAGATTGAAGAAAATTAATTGACACAGCTTTTTTTTTGTTGCAAATTATTTATTTTTTGAGATTACAATTATAACACACAACTAATTAAAATTATAAATATTATTTTATTTCGTGATCAGATTCATTTCAGTAATTTTTGTCATAATTGAATTTTCCGAGTAGTGTTGTTTATTGTCTTCCGTCTATCATTCTTCTGGCTTTCTTTAAACATTCGATTCTCTCTAGTCTATAAAAAAGACATCTTTCACAAGTTTTCTTCTCATAGTTCAAAAATGTATTTTGTGCACACTCTTATGCGATTTGGTAGGTCGTAAGTGCTGCTGTTTTATTTTGGTAAAGATTAAAAATGAGTAAATAAATATATTTATATATATGTATATAAATATTAAATCTTACAGTTAAGTATTGGACCATAATATAGTGGATTCTCTTTTTACACAAGTTTCAATGTGAAACCCGGTGACTTTTTTATCCAAAGTCATCAAGACTTTCGCACACTACACGACGCGTCGTTATACTGCATCTTAAATGACTAATCGTCAAGTCAGTCAAGATGATTAAAACTCGAAATCTAAATTATTTAGAACAAACAGAAAATGATGCCCAGGCAGGTATAAATGTTTGCCAAATTCACGTTGAGCGTATACTCTTTTAAATGCAAATTACAACAGATAAAAGATTATGAATGTCACGTGTTTGTAAATGCAATTACTGATCATTGGTTCATGATGTGACGATGCTGCAAGAAGAAATTAACTTTTTATTCACCCGTCACTAGTGTGAAAATTTGTGTATGAAAAACAAATTAATGTGCTGGCGAGATGGATATAATTATTATTAGGCACGAATATGTAAGAATCATTAGTGTAACAGCACACAAGTTCCCATGGTTGCCAAACATTTCGGGATATATTCTATTAACGAGCCTCTCAATTAAATTATGCTTGAGGAATATGACAAGGAGATAAAATTGACTACTGATACAAAAGTCTAGAACCAAGATCACGATTTTCCTTTATCCCCTTCAAGCATTCTTTACTTATATTTAAATGAGGTAGAACCTGCTGGCATTTGCTCTATGAATTTCATGCTTAACAGGATCAATCACCTTAAGCACAATAATGATACTTATAACTCGTTGTTTCTCAAAAACGCAATGAATTAACACATTTGGTATTAATCGCTATCGACTCGTTACAAACGAGTATGCACTCTCTCTTTCACTATGTATAAAATAAATACAAGAGTTCCTAAAATGAAATTGTCAAATCTATGAAAATAAAAGATTTAACGTTTTAATGATAAAGGGACTTCAACAAGTATTTCAACAACGTCGTCTTTTAGAAGACGATTGGTAACGTTATGAAATATTAATGTTACGAAACATCCCTGAGTACTAAAGCTCTAAAAAATAGCATCTTCATTTAAACAGTACAGATAACTTACTACCACGTCAATAGTACACAACAGCATGGAGACATGTATTATATATTTCTCATCAATATACATCGTTTAACGATTAAATTTTGAATATACATGAAGAAATTTATAAGCGTGATAAAATACGCTTTTTGATAACATCGATATTGTGTACGATATAAAAAAGAAATGCAAGGTGTATCGGTCCCCTCATTGGTCATTTGCTTGACTGACGTAGATTTGCAATGAAAGGAGTTTCGAAACGTGCACATTTCCTCGATATGCATCTATTGAGTCTAAGTAAGACATCATTACCATTCAGGCTGACTAACGGTATTTTTATGGAACTCGAGTAGAGTAGGAAAAATTGTATTGCACTAAGGCACAGCCTTCTCGTACAAACGTGAGATAACCAAAAAGATAAGTTAGATAATACTTGACATCATATATACAATAGTAATCTTAAGTGATGGATTCATCACACGTTTGTAACTAAATACTTAACCGTATAAACACACTGAATGGCTAGGCACATAGCACACGGCTCGGCTTGAGCAAGTCATTCATAGAAGAAAGCTACTATCGCTTTGTTTATCCGTCAATAATTCGTATATTATTTATGTCGAAAACGATTATCGACCTCACATACCTCAAGTTTACTTAAACCCAATGTCGAAGTCGAGTGACTGTGCACGTGAAAAACCTTTTACAATGTTCAACGTATAATTGTTATATCAATGAACGACCCGGTACAACTTACACATCTGACTTTAATTACATATTTTCTTTCATCAGCATAGTGTCGCATATTCTCCTTAAGTTATATCCTTTCGGTCGACAGCTGATGCTCGCAAGGTTGCACCAAAGGTCATAGCTAATCATTAGGTTTGAAAATCGTCCTTGCCTAAAGATGACGAAGCCCAAGAGAACGGAGTCAGTGAAACAGACGTCGAAATTGAAAATAAATTGTTCGAAACAAGATTCAAATTTGAATGTCTCTAAATCAATCGGCGACGCCAAAAGCTTCATTCTCTGACCAGATTAAACAAGGACAGAAGGTCGATGATTATGATCCTTCAATGACCGTACGTTCCATTTAATGATTGAAAGCTGAGAACGAAAACTCGGGAGTATTGCTCATTTTCAGAGCTTTTTTAAACCTTAGTGTTTACCAAAGTTAAGGATCCTACGAGAGCTACTAGTGTTCGATCCAACCAAGTAATAGGATTTGGATATAACAAACCTCCCTCGTAAAATCCTAAATGCCCGCCATGAGCAGCCTCAACGTACAGAGTTTTCGGATGGCTTGCTGTTACAAAAAGAAAATAAAGAATTAAGAATATTGATGAAGGTTTATAAATTTGATTAAATACAAACCTGCAAATTCCCTGATTGGATTTAGCAATGGTTCGGGAACAATCGGATCATCCACGGCATTGATGAAAACCATTGGCGTACTTAAATTTTCAAGATAGAAATAACAGCTACTCCATTTATACATTTCTGCTACATTTTTAAAGTTGTGTACCTAAAAAAACGTTTGATATTATTGAAAATAATGGTTTAGTTATCATTTATTTTCAGGGAGGAAGTAGACATACTCGTCTCGTGTAGGCTTCGTCTAATTCTGGCAAAGTGGCAGCTGATATAATATCCTTCTCGTTCAGTTCGCATTTTTGCTTAATCTCATCGGAAAGTAAAATATTCTTGTGCTTCAGTATAATGTTTTTAACAGATTCTGTCATCACATAAAGGTAAAATCTTCTAAAGTTTTGCCAATTTAATAGGAACTTTGTACCCCTGAAATGAAAAGGTAAGATGATATTAATGTAAGAATTGGACAATTGGACTATACTGATGAGATAATGCTTATGGATATCATATAAAATTAGAGTAGAACTAACTCAATAGCATTGTATCCTTGGCAAACTGAAATGCCACCAATGATATTTGGAAGTTTTTGTGTGCCCTTCTCTCCAAGGTATTTTGTCACCAGATTACCACCAAGACTGAATCCTATGCAAACTATTCTAGTGTTAGGATGTTTCTCTAATAAATTTTGTAGCATTATTTGATAATCCTCTGTGTGACCTGGAAAGTGTAATTGATAAACTGAAAATGTGTTACACTATACTTTCACCAAAACATAATATATGTATACCATAAGTAAAAATTCTTGGTCCTGTAACTTTGACACTAGAAAGTGCACCAACATGGTTAAGAACAGCGCAACGATATCCATGGCACTGAACAAAATGCACAAAGGTTCTTATGTAAACACTCTCCGAGCTATTTCCTATTCCAGGACAGATGGCTATGGTGATGTCATCTGTAAACGAAATGATTCATATGATGACCCTCTTGTCATGATTATAAAGAGATATTACAATAATCCTCTGTGGGAGTATAAAATACCCAGCTAGCACCAAGAATTCTTTTTCATTTGCATTTCTATTACAATAAAAATAAGTTCTTTTTGAAAACCTATTGTCCTGAAATATTTTTTTACTGTAGCATAAAATGAAGCTTTACAAAATATTTTAAAAGAATTCTTTGTACCAACTTCGCAAATAATTTAATTAAATTAATCATATTGAATAAAAAAACTGGAAAATACAAGACAAAAACTGCAGTATACTAGTAATACTGGTATACTATTCGTCGTACCCTCGTGATTGTTGGTTAGGGGCTGATAAAGGTCATAGGTCAGCGTTGTATCATCTTGAAGTGTGATGTAGACACGTTCACCGATTGGCCACGGGCAACGAACGCGCCCAATAATACTGTGTACTATGGTCTGTACGTGTCCACTGAAGCCCCATAATCGGGTTGGCTTGTATCTGCAAAAGAAAGATTAATAAATAAATTGCAATTACCATCGGTCACTTCCTAGACCGCTCCACTATTTTCTTTGCTTCTCTTTACGCTAATTCTCAAAACTATTATTTCCAGTTTAATGCCGTCGTCCCGATAGCAGCTATGCTTCCATTGAATTCAAGAAGAAAACAACATACTGTTTCACCTACTTTTACGCTAGCCAAATCAGTACACCACTTTTTTCCAATTTTTCTCATCACTCGAACGCATTTTTTGCTTGACCAACAATGAATAGTCTAGTTATAATAATCGGTCATCGCTGTTATTCCGCCAAGTCAGGGGAAATTATGTTCTGCTTTCTGTTGCGTTATCCAGTGTACGACAACACGGCAGAAGAACGACAAAAGAATGAATGCGAGAAACGTAAACATTAACCCTATCCCCCCCTAACCTATTCCAGAAATAAGATTTTTGAGATCTCGGCCAACTCTAATTGGATCATGCTTCTCCAATAGGCTTCACGCGAAAGATATTCGCGTGAAGTTAGCGGTACACGCAAATTTTATGGCTGCACGGAGAAATCGAGTTTTTCTTCACACTTTATTACATTATAAGCACGCGTAGTCATTCTGGCTTGGAAAAATTCGCCACCAAGTGGGCCGCGAAATTTCCATCTATCACAGTGGTGAAAATATTGCTTTTCCTATAAGCAACTAATAACTATAATTGTCCACCTCTCTTATTTGCATTTCACGCGGTTAATTATATTTTAACTACATGTTGTGTGCTCTGTTTCAGTTTTCACAGAGAAAGTTTGACCATTTCTGGGAAATTTAATGACTTAATCTTAAACATCTTTGTGACTCAGAATTATCGAGTGTTTTGTCTCGAATTCTGAGATCCGGTCAAAATTTGCAAGATTAGCAATCGGTGGGAGTTGATGTGCTTTCAAGGTTAGACGGGTACGATTGTATATACACACATATATATATATATACACATGCAATGAGAAAGAAACTCGTCTGGATCAAATGGAAAAAGTGTAGTACATATCGTAAATTGTGCAGTATAGCGTTCAATATTGCTATTACCTCTACAAAGATGCTACCTACACACATATATTATTGTTTCCTCGCATTCATGGTCATGGCCGCTGTGGATCGATATTTGTCACTGAAATTTTAATATTGTCCAACCGTTCGCCATCATAATACTTGTAATGAGTACAATAAGCATATTGGCTATCACGATAACTATTACAGGATCTCTAAATTATATTATTTACTATATATATCGGATGATATTTTTAATGTACTGGGAAATGGCTTATGAAATGGATAAATAGTGGTGGTAAGGCAAGTTTTTCTAGTTGGAAATATGCCTAGCATTAATCATACAGGGAATATCATTTCCTCTATATCAATCAACAAAGCTGGACAAGGATAGGAAAAGAACGAGTTTTCTTTCCGCTTTGGTCGCTTTATTGCACTTGATACCTGTTACGTTTACTCGTATATACAAAACTATATACTCATTATATCCCACTTATTGAGAACTCACTGGAAGAAGAGAAAGGAGAAAAGGGGCTTTGCTTCTTCGATTGTTTTACAAAGCAAAAATCTAGTAGCTCGCAGTAATTGGAAATTGTGGAGAATTGTGTTTTTAATAAGAATCGCTAACAGCGCAGTGCATTCCCCGAAAGATCCACAATTCCATTGGAGCCTTCACTCTAATGAGTCTAGTGTATAACATGTAAACAAAACTTTTGTATGAGCGCGCTCGTCTTTTTCCAATGATTTATTGTAAATATTACATCTTTCCCATAGCACGCTCCAACAACGAATAATGCAAGCTTGACAAACTGCCTTATTACGTATATCATCTCTTATTTAGAAAGTTTGGTAATACTTTGAAAGCTAGTGTACATGTGTAGCAAAATGATAGGAATCTGCACTCTTGGTGACCGAGGGCTGGCGGAACCGTTAAAAACAAATATCTAATGTTATAAATCAATAAACCATTTAAACAACATTATAGGCAGAAAGATATTTCCTGTACAATTTAGTGTACTGGACAGGATAAGTCAAAAGCGAAACAAAATTGTAAACATTTTTTAGTCTGATAAATAGTCATTATTCAAGGTCTGTATATGTATAGTTATTAATGGACTAGCTTGGTAAAATTTACCTTAGGAGCTTGAGAAATTGTGTAAACGGCAGAGTAAAAATTGCTTTATTATCGGCAGTTTTCATAAAGATTTTGTTGTATCCGTGTAGTACGTGGTATATGATAATTTTTAGTATTTTTTAACAGGAAATATTTCCTTCTATTTAATAACGTATAATAACAGTATTGCTAACTTTAATCATGTATAATATGACGAATAGCAATATCCTACTATCACTGTGAATAGGTAACCTATAATAGTAAGAAAAGATAAGGGACGCATATCGCGAAATTATTTTGCAGTACTGATAATAGGAAATTTCTAAAGAAGAGTAATATTCAAGTAAAACCTAATCAATAAAAGAAAATTATATGCAGTAGACGCATCGAGTTGTCTGTGTACTTAATTATTGATACATAATTAATTGTACGTGTTGGGAAAAGTTTAATTTGTTGGACGCTTCTGATCGTTGGATTACTCATCATTTAACATACCGAAGAGCATATGTAATTTTCTCCGAAATACGCAGTTCGCTAATGATAAACATTAGAGTGGTATTGTACGAAAAAAAATTGCTTATTACTTAGCAGAGCGTGGATAATATTTTTAAACACTAAAAAGAAAATGTAAAATGTACAAACTATAAATTATTCTGCTAAATATTGATAGTGAGCAATGATAAATGAATAATTATGCAATTGATTAACATTTCGTAATTTTTTCGTTTAATATTTCATTCCTTTCAATTAAAATTTTTCTAGATACTGATTTTTGGCAAGGGCGTAAAAGTTTCATAATTAATTGGTTTAGTAACAAATCAATATTTTTAATTTATCATCTGCCACTGTAGAGACTTGACAATAATGTATTGCTGTATGCTTTTCTTTATGCAAGAACAAAGGATGCTCTCTTGATTGATTTGCGATTCTCTTAATTGACTTTTGTACCAATAAAGGGTAACTTTAAGTATAAATAATTTGTCCCATTTGCTTATTTCCAAGCATCATTAACTGCCTTGGATTGTTTCAGTAGGTCATTGAATCTTTGCGAATTTTTCACACGTTGAAATCTCTTAACACACTATGTAATCACCAGAAATAAAACTTATATTATAATTATGGAAAACGCGTACAGTCTTGATGACAAATGGTAAGGTTGAAATATCACCAGGTCTTTGAATTCTGTGCAAATGAAGAATCAAGGGCAACATAACCTCACTTATTCGTAATTAAACCGTATTGGAAAATTAAACTAGTAATTGATTTTGCCTTTGAAATTGAATAATAAAAGGAATACTTACGGCTCAACGATAACCGGTGCGATTTTCAAAACGGTCGTCAAAAAATGTTGATCTTGACAAACGAGATTCGGCTTGTGCGGAGCGCTGTTTACATTGAGTATCCTGAAGAGGATGCACAGGATCACTGCGAAAAATGCCAAAAGAGCCGTAGACATTTTTCTAAGACTCTTCGATCGCGACTCTAAGCTGGCCTGACGCTTTTCTCAACTGGCCAAAACGTCCGTGGACGTTTGTGGTTAAAGAGGCTCTTGCTCTCTTCCTCCAGCTCCAGACTGCTCCAGCCCAGCCACCAGACCGTTCACATACAAGTTCGCGTGGATTTAATAATGGCTCCAACTTCTAGCCTGTAATGTACTGCACGCACACCCTGCTCTACACACAGTCAACACTGGACACGGATAGAACAAACACCTTGCGGTTTTTAGTTCTTTACGTCGTCGCGTGTGGTCGCTCACGACATTTTATCGTAGTATGTGTAATCTACACATGCTTTGAACTTGAGTGTAGTATAAAATATCGTAGTGATGTACTTACACTACCTATTACATTCACATGACACACACCTTCTGGCGCGAAATATAAGCAATCAAGTTTGTCCTTTTTTCACTTTCTTATCAATAATTTAGCTTTATCGATAAAATTCCAACTTTTTCGTTCTGTCTTTGGCCTTACACGAGAATCGATATTTTATTGGTTTAATAAGCACAAAAAGCTTATTGAAGCTTGCATATGACATTTAACTTTACAATCTCTTAGCTTTTAAAGTGGATTGAGATTGACTGAATTTAGTTTATTGAAGCTTCAGCTCACGTCCTTCATTGTTATTACTTTTAATGCTAATTTACTGATCTTTGAGTTACCAAACACAACGCACATCCTTATGACAGCGCGTTGAATTCATAATGCACCGCAGTCCTCACGATCCTTATGTCGACTACAATTTGTTGATTATTTTTCTTACCCTTCCTTACATTTTGTTTCTTGCTCTTGTATTGAGTTTCAAACATTATATTGTTTAATAATCTCTCTATCTCCTTCTCTTCTACAGAGAATGCGAAAATTTCTTCGCAAAAAAATTAAAAATTGTAGCTTTAAGCTGGATCGATTGCTGCTATTAGAGCAACGACGACATGTTTGTTTGTTCGATATTTTCATCATCGCATTAATCTACGATTATTCTTGAAATGCTTAAAACGACCAGCGAAAATCGTTTGAAAGGTAGAATTGTTTATTGCTGCAATGGTGACAAAAAATAAATCAAAAAAAGGAAGTAGTTCGAAAGGAAATGGGAAAACGAATGGAAATAACGGTGGAAAAGGAAAAAGTTCGAAGAAATTCAGGAAGAGCGGTGGAAAAAGTAGATATGCCATGGATATATTTAACGAAGAGGTTATGGAAAATGCTTATTATACTTGCCATAATATCATGGACGTTTTGAGCTGTCGAGGATTCCCATGGCCTGAATTACAGAAGAAGAAAAAGAAGAAAGGAAAAAAATAGATTCTGTAAAAAAAAGGTATACATCAACGTAACGAAACTTTTATTAGTATTATGAAAATCACTTAATATATTAAAACGTTTTTTTGTAACTTATGTCTCAATGCCTCGTTTCAACCTCTTTCCTTTGCAGTTTCGTGATTTCCTTGCAATAGTCTTCTGTATTAAAATCTTTATGGGAAATCATAAAAGGCCCATTAAATACACAATGGATAGTTACTGTTTTGGAATATATTAAATTCGGGAGCAGCTGAAAAAAAAATTATCGTAAAATCAAGATGTACTTTTAAACATGAAATAAATGTGCAGCAATCTAACCTTTGGTGTAAGTAAAAAATATTGCGAGCTATTTGGTTTTCCAGTAATATTTACGAGAAGATCGAAAACTCTTCTTTCGTTACTAGCATCCATACCCTTGAATACAAAAATTTATATACATTTATACTCTTTATTGTTTTATTTATATTATAACTAATCAAAGCACCTGATTAATCTCATCTACGCAGCGAAAAGGAACGCGAGTTAATTCTTGCAATGCAATCATGTAAATGGCAGTTGTAACTGCCCTTTCTCCTCCACTTTGCCGTTGCCGCGTTAATTCTTGTAATTCATCGATATCGCGGAATTTAACTCTTATCGTAAGACCATATTGATCAAAATCCATCTGCGAGTAAAATTGGCATAGTTAATCAGTACCTAATCTAAAAAATAAAATAAATAATTTACTTACAGTATTTTCACCATGGGTGAGTGTTACTTCTCCCGCGCATTTCATGGAAGCAAAATGACTACTGAAATTTGTGTTTATTTGGCTAACAAGGTCTTCAAGAGGCGTTATCCATTTTTCGCACAACGCGTCTGTTTGTTTTTTAATCTCTTCCAACTCGTTTGTCTTATTTTCTATAAATTCCTTTAATAGTTTTAATTCTTCCTCTAAGTTTTCGTATCGTTGAAGCATCTAAATACAAAAAATAAATAAATATATTATTCTCAATTTTTAATAAAAATTATTGCACTACTTTAACTCACTTCTTCAGGATTGATAATTTTCCCCATACAAAACATTTTATTACGTGCTAGATTTATTTCAGCATTTATTTCTTCAATAGTAGGTGGCAGTTTGGCAAATGCAGCATTTATTGTCCTAAATTCCTTTTGTCCTGGTTGAACATTATTGGTACTTTCCAATGCCGTTTTATAGAGCTTTTCAGTTTCTCTTTTAAGTGGCTGAAGCTCTTCATCCAGACTCTTAAAGCTGTGCTCGACAGCTTTTAGCTTATGTTGAATTTCCGATGCTACCGCGTCCTTTTCTATCAATGTTTGCCGGTGTAATTCTAATGTTAAGGTAATTTCATCGCTTTTAGTAATATGTTCCAAAATATCGTCCAGGCATGCTTCGTACTCGTATATTATTTTAAGCTCTTTTTGGTGCATATTCTACATTAAAAAGAGACAATTTTAAAAATGTGTTTGGATAGAAAGACAGAAATTTTTACCTTTCTTTGTTTAAGAAAATCTGATTTAATTTGCATTATCTCGATTTTTCCTTTTTTCAACTCCTTTATCTTATTTAAAATAACAGTTGCTTGAGATTTTAAAGCTTGAATTTGTTGGCTCTCTTGTTGATATTTGTTTCTTAAATCGCGATATTTTTGTAACTCTTTATTTTCCAAATCTACCTTCTCTTCCAATTCTATGACCTGCTCTTTTATACTTTCGTTACCTCGTTGAAGTTGTTGTATACTGAAACAAAGAACGGACTTGCAATGTAATTTAAAAAGAAATATATATTCAAAATATACTTCAGCGATATTAACTTTTCTTCGATTCTCTTTATTTTATCATGATCCATCATAATGGACAAGATGCCGGTTCCTTTTACTTGAGACATTTGAATAGATTTTTGACCAGAATATTTTGAAATCCTGAGAGAATAGATATTGCTCTCTATAAGAATACAAACAAAAAACATGTTACAAATTCGAGAGCGGCATAGACTTTGTATGTTTTACTTTACATACCGCTAAAAAAACACCTTAAACTGCTAGGTAAGTGATCAATATTATTCTCCACTTCACTTGTACCTACAGGTATATTATTTAAGCCATACATGGAAACCAAGTATCTCATAATACTGTCAGGTGCTTCAAATAAAGATACCAAATAATTTTTGAACCCATAATTTACAATTTGCTCTATTGGGATTCTTGGCTCTATAGAAATTCTCTTAGCAGGGTCAGAATACACGGCGTTTACTTGAAGCCTTTGTTCATCACGCAAATATCTTAATAATAAATTCATGTCGCTCTTACTTTCACAAACAAAAGCTATTAAATCACGAAATGAAAGTATTCTTTCCAGGTATTTTGAGTATCTACTATCTTTTAAATTAATGTGTAACAATATGGGCTCATGTACCGGTCGTGAAAACTTATCCATATTCTGCCTTAACCAAAGCACTGCTTTGTAAGAATCATTACTTTTTCTTCTAAGTAATTCTAATCGCTTCGCATCGATGTTTAGCGACTGAAGTTCTGATTCTGATTCAACTATTTTCCTCTTGTTGCGTTCAAGCTGTTGTTTCAATGAATTAATTTGAGTCATTAAATTATTAATTTCACCAGAATGAAATTTAATTGCAGAGGAAACTTCATCTTGTTTCTGCGACATTGATTCCTCTGAAAGTAAAAGAAATTAACTTTCCTATTAAAGATCAACATTACATTCCTTTAAATGAAGAGTTACCTGTTCCAATTTCCTGAAGCATTAAACTCACGTCACTTTCAAGTTTTTCCTTCTTCTGCTCCATTAAGAGAATTTCATCTTCTCTCTTCATCTCCTGTTGTATTTTGATTTTCAGCTCATCTCTATGCTCGTCGCATTTCCTACGATAATCTTGTGTTTTTTCTGACAACTCTTGCAGGTTGCAGTACTTTTTATTAATATTATTTTTCTACAAAAATTATATTTATCTTTAATAAATGCATCAAACTGAGAAACTGATCAATTATCATTAGTTAATACCTACAGGATTTTGAGACACTTGCTCAAGCACCTTCATCTCTGACTTTATTTTAGAGATTTCATCGACAATGGGTTTGAGTTCAGCATCCAATTTCCTCATTTTTTCTGCAACAACATCTCTATCTTTTTTTGCCTAAAATTAAAGATTAATTTATCATGGACATTTGTACAACATCAAATCTTTGTCTTAAACTAATAAAGAAGTTACAGTAATTAATTCTTTCCGTGCGTCATCATAAAGAATCCAAGCTTTCTTTTGATTTAAAACTTGAATCTTTTTCTTAATTCTCTTTCTTTCCTGTATTGTTCTCACAATATGCTGCAAGTCATGATATTCCTCACTTTTAATTTCAAGTAAACGTTTCTTGCTTGCTAGTTTAGCTTCTAGATCTTTATGTTTTACTCTATATTGTTTTAATTTTAAATGATACTCATAAAGTTTTGCATCCCCAATAGATCTTTCTGTATTCTCTAAAAGTTCTTGTGCATTCATCTTTGAAAAATCTTGTACTTTGTCTTGTGGAAGAAATTGGCACAAATTATCCATTTGGATATTATACTTGCTAACTAATTCTTGTATTTTCTTTATATTTTCGATTTGTTCATTAATATACCAAGTTGTTTTTCCATCACAAGTAAACTTTCTTGTAATAGTAACAGTATCCTTTGCACTGCTTTTCAGTTTAATTTCAATTTTAGATTCTGTACATCCTGCTTTAACATAATCTCCAACATGGAGAGATCGTCCTATAATATTGGCCTTTCCTCCCAAACCAAGTACAATAGCGGCAACTATTGTAGACTTACCAGTGCCATTTGGACCAATAATTAAATTTAAATTTCTACCAGGCTTTATGACACAGCTGTCATAAGTACTGAAAAAGTATTAATTAATATCAATGACTCTTTATAATTATCATTATAACAAATATAATTTAACTACTCACACGAAATTCTCCATGTATATATATGTAATAATACCATTAAGATTCTTCTCTGAATGATCCATTTTATGAAATATAACATCAGAATACAGTTTTTAATCTGAAGTCAGCATGCAGCTTAAATCTTCCAGCGTATTACTATAACAAAGAAACGGTTTTTCTTGAAATAGATACTCATTAAGACAATAGTATAAATGTTCAAAATATCGCAAATAGCAACTGAACATTTTTATAAAAAACCGTTATTAAGAAATCAACAAATCGTTCATTATTCGATGCAACTTCTACCGTTTGCACATCAGAAGCAATTTGAACTTCTTTTGAAACTTTAGCAGCCGCTTAGCGGGCTTAGCGGAATTAGCGCGTAAACGTAAACCTAAGCCCAAAAATGAATATAGAAGAAAGATTTTTCGCGAAGGAAACAACACAGCGCCCTCTAATAATGAAAATTGAAAGTATTGTTACGCGCATGCGTGTCTCTTTGCATCATCCTTTTCGCGCGCAATTCAGTGTCGTTTAGTCTAATCTTGTTACATGTACGTTTAAACTGTGTATTATGGGTACGAAATTAAAATAAAATCTACAAAACATTACAAAATTACAAAGAAAACATATATTAAGGTAAATCGAAACTAACAATTTGTATAATAAATGATCTAATCCTGTATTGCAGTCCTGTAAACGCAACGTGCATAAAATATTTTAAGAATGTTTATAGAATACATACAAAAAATGCTCCATAAGTATTTTAATAATACATTTAATGTATCTTACGAACTTTTGTATTTACGGAGAGAAACGTAGCATATAAGAATAGTTACAAGAAAATAATGCACGTATACATAAGATATAGATGAAGCAAATCAATTAATCGAATTGCAAAAAGTTGTTGTTGGATATTGTTTGTATTTATTCATTGGCTAATGCTGTTACTCGACAATCTATAGTAGAAAGCGAGTACAAATACGTGTTGAAAAAATGCTATTAATCATCACCATGGTGACTTTAATGCTACAAATAATCCACATAAGCATAAACTCGTATATAAAGGCTCCTATCCTCACACAGAGAACAGAGAACGATTGGAGTCTCGTCGTGAGTGAAACAATAAAAACTACTTTTAATGCAGGATGCAACAGAGTAGCAACAGTAGTTGGAAAAGATGGCGGCCATTGAAAGCAAGAAATTTCGATTCCTTAATGAGGCCGATTTTTTTCTTCAGCTATTTGTTAGGCCTGTTTCCATACAAAATAATAATAATGAAACCATTCAAAATTCATTTTTCCAAAGTGGATTATATAGTTTCGGGTGTAATAACAATGGTTTATACAATTTACGTGATGGTGATACTTTATCAGGTGAATTTCAGCGGTACTTTGGAATTTGACAGTACACCAGGACTGTTGCAGTCGAATTTTTATACGATCCTAGGCTTTTGTTCAACGATAACCACTTTCCTCTTCAGCACACCAAGATTGCATCTGCTTCAGAGTCTTTCGAAAGTATCCGCTCGGCTACCCCCAGAATTCTTCAATAGAATAAGCCAGTTTGTTCATGCCAAAGATATGTTTATATTTACATTCTTGGTTGGACAGTGTCCGAATGTTTACTCCAATGACATCAGCCGGTGCCTCGCCAAAATTAACTGGCTATACTCAACCGTTGTTGTTTTTCTCATGGACTCCTTGTATATGAACTGCGTTTGTGTTTTGAAGATCTGTTACGAGTACATTGGCCAAAATTTGACTGAAGTACGGGGTCAATTGAAGGGAGACAAACCGCATTTATTGAGAAGAGTTTACCACGAAGAAAACAATCCATTATTACTAATGCAGATAAGATCCTCGATGAGGCACCATTTGGAAATTTCTGCCAGCCTTGTGACATTGAATGACACATTTACCTTGCAGCTTCTTATCACGGTCACCATGACTTTTATAGAGGTCACGTTTAGCTTATATTTTTTTCTACTGCACCGCAGAAACGAAAAGGGTATCAATCTCGAATTGCAAATCTGGTATTCCTACTTTAGCACTTCCATTCTCTATTACTCTATCAAGTTTTTACTGATTATATTTGTATGTGAGATGAGCAGAGCTAAAGCCCTCAAGCTTCGCGAGATTGTTTACGAACTTATACTGAGCACCAACGATACATCCGTGAGGACCGAGGTACGTACAAAGCGCGTATACACTTGTATTCGAACAGCAAGCATCATCATGCTTAGGCCAGAATTTCACGGCGCGTAGGATGACACGCCTGGCTCATGGCAAATTGGAACTCTGTAAGCGGAATGTGTTTCGACTATCCTATCAGCCGTTTCGTGCTGCTCTCACTAACCGCCGTGAGTATGGCGTGCCATTCTATGCGCCGTGTAATGCCGGCATAAAACAATATACAAACAACTCCATGCCCAAAACTCTGGTGTTTATTTATATTACTTTTAACTTTTTGCACAGTTGCAGCTATTCTCTCAACAACTGATGCAACTGGAAGACACATTCACCGCCAAGGGATTCAATATTGATACCAGTCTACTAACAATGGTAGGCACGCGCTTCAATTTATTCACTTCTATGTGAACCAAGAATTAACTGACCTGTAATTTAACCTTCAAAGATCATTGGCAGCATCTCCACCTATCTTTTGATATTGATCCAGTTCTTGATCACCAGTAAGCCATGCGAGACTTGAAGTGGAATTACCTGAAAACAAAATAATCAAAATGAAAAGGGGTAAAGACTGGAATTTATTAATATACAAAGTGTCCAGCTGATTCGTGCTAAACTGATAAATTCATATATACAGAAGAAATAATTTAAAGAAAGTAATAAAAATTATCCCACCAATTTAGTATCTAGCCCTTAATTAAAAAGTTATTAAATAAGAAGAATTCTCCGATACTTGACTTTCCATTGATAGAACTATCCAAAGATCTTCTATTCGTGAGACATTCTTCGAGCGATCCGAGGACTATAATAAAAAGTTTCAAAGCAAGAAATTTTTAATTCTTAATAACTTTTTAATTGAGCCGTATATGAAAATCTTTTATGAGACTTTTATTCTTAGAACTATTCTCCATCTATCAATGTACCAGTTTATCACGAATTAACCATACACTTTTATGTTAACATTGTAACAAAACTTTTACCCAGAGAGTTATAACGGTGGTGTTTTTAGCAGGTTTCAGAAGAGAGAAAAGGAATCCGTCGATAAGACAAGATCTACAGGATCTACTATGAGCTTTTGTAGGTAACTACATATTTTCCTTTACAAAGAGACTGACTGTGAGTGGTAAGTTAGAGGTACGAGCGTATAGAGAATGGGTGGAAAAATCAATGGAGAGTATGTTAATGAATCGAAAGGAACATGGTTTGATTCGCTATATATACATACATATATACCACAAGCTTATACCACGCTATATACAGCTTGGCGAAGAGATCAGCCCTGATTCGCTCGTCTGAAAACCTTGCTCTTTTACGCAATTTTGGCGTTTATTAAAGTTTGCTCGCAAATGAAACGAAACCCATATAACCTACCTAATTTAGCGAGTAGCATTTTCGAGTGGGGGCCACTCGAAGGATGCTGGAGGAGTAGCAGGCTGAGCGAGGGGGGGAGGAGGAGGTGGAGTGAAAGAGGCGGAGGCGGCTGGGTTCTATTGACAGCGGTTATTGCCTAACTGCGTACCTCCACCTAATATGCCCGAGCTCACAGTGATTCACATACACACGCATACACACACATACATGTATAACAGTGCCGCCACGCCGCGGCAAACTACCAAATATCCTGCAGCAGCGTATCTTTTTATAATACACCTATAGCCTATAGCTAATGGCTATATAACCACGTGACAACAATTCCAACGAATATGCAAGAATAAAAGAATAAATCTCGTTGAAAAAGTAAAGTCCAATGACGGTAAAATTTGAACGCTTGATTAAATTTCCATATACATATACATTATATATTAATATATATGTGCACAGATATAATAAATGAAAATCTTGTAGGGTTTTTCCAATTGGCCGAAACGGATGCACCAAAATGACGAGGCTGCGCTGGCTGCATTTGAAACTCCGTTAACTCTCCGAATATTAGCTCGTCGAGCGAGATTAACCCCATTGTGCTCCGTTGAAAATGATGACATCACTATTAAACTGCCGTCGGCTTACGGAAATTGATTAAACTATCAGATTAGCTCTGGCAATATCAATACATGCGCAGAGGACAACAGAACGCAGAGGTGAATTATCGTGAGAATTTAAGGGAGTTGACCAGGAAGGTGGGAGATTTCGGGGCAGGATGAAAGTTTGGTCGCGTCAGAGGGAATCGTCATTACGCTATGCAAATCATGTACAGACTCTGCGCGAGCGAGAGCGGAGAGGAGACGAGGCTCTTAGAACTATGTAATAGCGCCTATATGAATGGACGTCCAACTCCATCGACTCTCCGCAGACTGCGTCAGGCGTCACGCGAGCGAACCCCTATATATATTGTATAATAGATCTAATTTGATAGTTTAATCAATTTCGAAGGCTGCACTGGGAGAGCCGAGTTTAATGGTAGCTTGGCAAAATCCATTTGTGCAAGGCCACAAGCGGCGAGCTGCGAGAGAAGACTCCCTCTAGCACCAGGACCCTGGAAAAAATCAAGTGGCAATTTTCCGCAAGAGGATCCATTCTGCGGCCTCCAGAGTGCAGATTCGCTCGCTCGCGAGGAGCCGAGGATAGCGTTAAAGGAAGTGCGAACAATTTGACACATTGTAATATACGAGATAATACGTTGGATATGGCTGCTGCGGCCTGTAATTATCGGAGGCCGTTTGAATCTAACTGTTTCCTTCATTAGCAGTCTCAGTCTTCGTACCACCCCTTCCCCTCCGCTACGAAACCGATTCTGAATTTTCTACAGAATTACCAGCCATTATGATAATTGCGCTATTACCGATAATATCCCCACCGAGCTCACTGCAGAGCGGAGCAGCCTCTTAATCCATTTTCTATTTGCCAGAGCGCTGGCCGGACGAGAAGTCGTCAATTCCGTTTTCGTCACTTCCGCTAGAAAATTATACGTGTATTGTGCGCCGTAGACTACTGCGATACGAATCAACCAATTGAGGAGCTTTTGTCTCAAAGCACCATTATAAACTTTTTCCGTTAACGTTTTAATCGCCAGCACTCTCGATTAGCTTGAAACTGTATAAACTCGTTGCATTTTGTCTCTGCTACCACTCCTTTGCTCGATAAATTCTCTTATGTATATATATATAAATATATATGTATAATAGAAAGGAGAGCTTGGCCATTAATTTAAGCGATTTTGCCAATCTTGGAGATTTTGTTCTCGTATAACCGTGAAAAAAAATCTAGTTGGAAGCAGCTGACTATTTAATAAGGGCGTAAAAAGATGAGGATGAAGAAGCATTTCCGCTTATTCTGCAAGCTTATCTCGTTAAATCTTATAGCTGGAAAGCTGTAGATCTCTCTGTGGCGGAGGGTAGCGAATGTATATAAGGGAGGTGAAAGGGGGACGTGGCATAATTACGAATATTAATTGCGTTTCCAACGAGCTGCTGGAAGCGGGGACTGCTGAGTGCAGATGTCAACCTATTATCATCCCTTGCCTTACAATGGATGAGATATCTCGCTTTCTCTCGGTCGCTTCGCGTCTCTTCGCGTTCGTTCGCTCGCCCACCCCTCGATCGTCGCGCGTCTCGTCCCATGGAATCCCCACCACTCCACCTTTATTGCAAAACTTAACAATGTTACTCGTCCCTCAATAGCTGCGGAGTATCATTATCAACGTGTCATCGCCAGAGAAAATATCGTCTCTATCGATTCTTTTAACCCTCTTCTTAATTACATGTGTAAATATATATGTTATTTTACTTGTATAGTTGAGTAGGAGACGTTATTGTTCCTACTATTTAACTGCTGTATTGATCATTTTAAATTTCTCTTTAATTATATATATACATATATATCAAGTGATATAATTGAGAAAAGTTATTATTCTTACGATTCTTGTAGAGAGAATATCGTGGGAGAAAATTAATTGTATATATGAAAGAAAATGAAATAAGAGAAAAAGAGGAGTTGGTGGATGGCGAATGGGGGGAAGGTGAAGGAAAAGGGAGAGGGATGATCGCAAGCCCTTACAGCGCGTGGGGGATGATGGTACGCGTGAATGCGTCCTTATAAAGAGCAGCCAGTGAATTGATATAAGTGAGCGGTTATTTCGCGATCATTTGGAATTCCTGGTGAATAGAGGAAGGTGAAGCACGGAAGTAGGGGTGGGGGGCTTAGGGGATGGATGAGGGCTTGAATCGAGCCGAGCCACGTGCTAAGCGCTATCTCGCTAACGGATCAAACTCGCAGCCTATATTCGCGCTTTTTCCTCCAAATTTTCCTAGATCGTTAATATTATTGCGCTCCAAAGTCAAAGCGTTCTTTTCAATAATTCTTCGCTTCTGCATTTGCTATATATATATATACTTATCTATAGGAAGGGGATAGTGTTTTTATTTAATTATATATTTCTTAGAATTGTTCCTAGATCGTACATTAATTTATTATTACTCCTCAAAGTCAAAGCGTTCTTTCGAATGATCCTTTGTTTCTGTATATATATATATTGTGAAATACCTACATATCTATAGAAAGAGGACAGTGTTTCTATTTAATTGTATTTCTTACAAATGCTCTTAGATAATGCATTAATATATTATTGCTCTTCAAAGTCAAAGCATTCCTACGAATGATCATCTGCTTCTGCATTCACTATAATATGTATATAGTCGAGTACCTATATCTATCTATACGAACGGGGGAGCGAAGAAATAAACTGGCCGCACAAACACAATAATTACTATCTCTTTATTTGGCTGTTTGCTGGACGGCCCTACGACTGTCTGGCTTACTCCGTTTCGTGCGCCAGTTCTGTAGAACTTAATAAAATCCCAGCATCCAACGCCGAGCTTGTGCGGCAAGCCACTCCCCTACTACCCTCAGGCTTAGTTTATTCAGCAGAGTCGTAGCCTCCATTACTATCGCTTCTCTCCCTCTCTTTTCTTTTTCCTCCCCCCCCCCCTCACCCAAGTTGCATCTATACTCAAGTATATCGAATCCAAAACACCAATAATTCCATCTAGCAGCATTATCCGCGAAGACCCCTTTCGTTATATATATAGTGAGAGAGAGAGAGAGAGAGAGAGAGAGAGAGAGAGAGAGAGAGAGAGAAGCTAACGCCTAATGCTATCGAAAAGTCTTCAATGTGTTTATACCGCGAGATTCAGTGATTCCAGAAGTAGCATTCGGATTCGTGCCTTCGGGGTCCAATAACGACGCTCGTGATACCACCATAGTCGCGTTTTCTCCTCGTAGTCGTCAACCACGGCTACTACACACACACATACACTCGTGTGCTACCACAGATACAAAGCTTCTTTATATTTGGCGAAAGAAAGGGTTTGAAGAAATTGATAAAGGTCGTTGGTAAAAATTAGTATTGAGGGGGGAAGATAAGCTGTGGATAGTGATAAAATTGTTTATGTGTGTGTGTGTGTGTGTGTGGGTAGGGGAAGCGAGGTACGCATCAGAAAGGGACGAAGTTTGGTAATTAATAGGCGACGCTTTTAATATGCGTGGAGAGAAAAAGAAATTGCTATAGAGCATAAATGTCTGAGTCATAATTGTAATTGCGTGATGTTATAAAGAGCAAAAATTATTTTATTCCCATAGACCATTCATTGAATAGTCCTATAAAATTATTTACTTGATAATAATAGTTTTTTTAAATGGATTATATTCGAGTTTAAGCAAATAATTCATTTTTAATTCAATTATAGTTATTTTTTGAAACTAAGTGAATTATTTCGTTGGGACTATTCAATGAAGAATTTATTTGAATCAAATAATTTTTTCTCTGTTTAGGCTTATTAAATTCCTCGTCTTTTCTTTGTCCTTGCTTGTATTTACCGGAAGATAGGGTTTGAAGAAATTGGTGAAGGAAAGAAGAAAATTAGTATCATTAGAATGAAGATAAGCTGTAGATAATAATAAAATTGTCTATTTATAATTTTTATAGGATAAACTATGTCTTTCAATGAAAGGTGAGAATAAATCTGCAAGAAGAGAATTAAGAAGAGCATCCTAGACTCATCATCATGTTGATCATCGTCTTCATTTTTCTCAAAATAGATGATTAAGAAAAATTGATAAAAGATACCCAGGAAAATTCTAATATCAACAGAAGGAAGGTAAGCTGTATAGGTAATAATAAAGATGTCTATATAAAATGATTACAGGATAAATTACGATTTTAGATAAAATATAGCATTAAGTCTGCAAGAAGAGAATTAAAAAGAGCATACTACACTCATCATCACGTCGATCCTCGTCTTCATTCTTTTCAAAGTGGATGATTAAAAAAAATTGATGAAAAGCATGCAGGAAAATTCTAATATCAACAGAAGGGAGATAAGCTATATAGATATAATAATAAAGTTGTGTGTGTATAATTGTTATGTTGGGGAGAGGCGAGGAATGGAGGAAGGCGCGACCTTCTACAATAGGCGACGTTAAATCTGCAAGAAGAGAAGAAGAGCTTCCTAGACTCCTCATCTTCTTGTTGGCCCTCTCACCATAAACGGAATCCATCCTGAAGGAAGCAGATACAATTGACAATGGACCCGGCGAACCGGCGCGCGGCCGTCAAGATCAAACGACGGCGGCAGCGGCGCCATACTACTCCCCCTATATATATATATATGTATATATATATATACTAACTCGATACTACCCCTATTCCTATGATACAGCTCCGGTCGCGCAACTATTAATACTATATATATATATATATAGCATGCGGAAGAGAGAATTTTTCTCGAAAGATTATCAATCGAGCTACACATATAATGGACGAGTTGAAAGGACGAGTTTTCTTGGGCTGGAAATATCCGTCTGTGGTATACAGAAGCACAACCGGATTGACATTAACTAGCTCGCGCGAAACTTACCGTTAAGCCTCTTCTCATAATTAAGCTCATTAGGCGTCCTTACTGTCTGCCAAGTTTTACCATAAATACAGTTTGCGGCTTAAAGCAGGCTCACTTTTCTTTCCTTTGCCTCGTCTCGGTACGCACAATTTTTCAACGTGCAATATAATCGCTCTACAAGAGGCCTTCGATCTCTTCTTTTTCTACGAATCCCAGGATGAAAGGTGTTGTCTTAGAATAAGCAGGATAATCGTAAGTAAATTTCCAGACACTCTGTACACAGTATGGCGAACGACCTTGTTTCTCATCATTATCCCTCAGAACCCTCGGGATTCCCAATACTCCCTAATAGTCTTCTTCGGAGTTTTTCTATTTTAAGATAGATTATAAAGGTGTAGAAGGTATGCGACAAATTTTCACCTAATAAGGTTTTTATTAAAAATTTTAAGCATTTGTAGTATAGGAGTAAATTGCAAAGATTAATCGACTGAATATTTTTTCAATGGGTCATTTTTAATTTTTTTTAAGTTGTTATTTCTAGAACTAAATGATCTTTCTATCGAGTTATTAAATAGGGAGTAAGCTATGTAAGGTGAGCAATTTTTATTTTTACTAAATTCGGTTGCTTTGCTTCTTTTGCGAAACACTGCTGGTGTAACTTGGAAATTTAATGATTTTAGTCTGTGTTTATCCATTTAAAGGCCATAAATTCACTTTGCGAGTAATAAGAACCTTGTTCTTACGTGGAATGTGTAGAATTATAGTGTATTATAGTTTTCTTGTGAAATTTTCATTTGTAATAATTAAAATTGTGGACACTGTTTAATTGATATTTGATTTTTAATATAAGGTGGTGAATAAGGATTAAGGGTGGCCAAGGTGAAGAATTGCGACCTTACAAGGAAGAATGAGATATAGTCAATGATAACTGGAAGAGAGGAGAGTCGAGAAAATTTACAGGAAAGTACAATACCTTCTCTACTGAACTACTCTATATATATATATATATATATATATATAGCATATAAATGAAATGTTCCAATTTCCCATAAAAATGCAGGATCACAAGAGATAAACCTGTGATGACCTTTCAACTGGTATCCGACTATAAACATAATTAGGTGAATAAGGATCAAGGACATCCAAGGTGAAAGATTGCGATTTTAAAAGGAAGACTGAGGTGTATATGATCAACGATGACCGAAAAAGAACAGAATAAAGATCGAAGAAATTTATAGGAAAATATATAAAACCTTTGCTAAACTATTCTATATATATATAAATGAAATGTTCCAATTTTCTAGAAAAACTACAGGTTGGCAAGAAAGATAGCTGTGATAACTTTTTATGTTTTTAATGCTCCACTATAAACATAATGCATTGAATAAGGATGGAGGAAATTGAAAGTAAAAAATTATGACATTCCAAGAAAGACTGAAATATAGTCAACGATTGCTGGAAGAGAGTAGAAAAAGAGTCTAGGAAATTTACAGGAAAGTACAAAATCTTTTGCTGAACTCTTCTATATGTATATATATCATAAATAAACAAAATGATCTATTTTCTAGAAAAAATGTTGGTTCGCAAGAGAAAGAAAGCTGCAGTGGTAACCTTTTAATTGATACTCCACTATAAACATAATGCGGTGAATAAGGATGAAGGAAATCGAAGGTGAAAAATTGTGAAATTATGCTGGAGGGAGAGAGTGGGGTGGGGTATAGTCACCGAGGACTGGGAGGGAGTAGAAAAAAATCTGGGGGATTTACGCGGAAAGGGCAAAATATTCCCCGCCCAGGGCTCATTCAAGCTCCGACGATGGGGTGGCTTTGGGTGAAAAGCGGCGAGCATGATTGGCCGAGGGGCTAATATGGCGGTGTTAGGGGCTGCGAAGTGGGGCGGATGTACGCGATATTAAGGGCTGCTTTCATGTCTGACGAGCCAGTTTCTGCTGCGCCGTCGTCTCACGTTATACTCTTGTCCCAAATCGAGACACGCGGCTCGTGTCATGTGAATTCCTCGCAGCTTTCATCCGAACCCCTCGTATCGACCTTGGAGAACAACCCTTCCGTCCTTTTATTACTAAAAAAAAAGAGAAGCTCCAAGGACCATGACTTTGTGATCCACTAATTCTCACCGAACACTTTCCACCCATCATAAATGGAAATTTGTTGCTGAAGAGTGATCAAGGACAGTGATTTCTGCTTCAGAGTCTCTTGGTTCGTGTGATAAAAAATAATCAACAACTGGTGCAATAATTAGTCGCCAATATGGCACAGACTTATAATCAGAAGAGGAATGTGTACAGTATAGACCAAATTTTGGGCCATGGTAAAGACGAGGGTGAGAGAACTATTAATTACTAATTGTTAATTATACTATAATTATTAATAATTATATACAATACCGTAGAAACGAATAATGGAGTAACGAAAAGATTGATTAAAGAAGAATAAAACTGTTTAGATCGTTGAGCAAGAAGAATCGATTTGGAAATAGTTTTAATTAATAATGATTAATGAGCAATGTACAGCTGAAATATTGCATTATCGATATAAGCATGGAAAAGCTGATTAGTAGAAATTAGAAGACCGAGAGACGGGTGTAATCCGTATGGTTGACTGGAAAACCCGTCCATTCATTTTGCTGGAAGGGTACGCAAATCGTTCCTAACGATCTTAGCACGGCGCTTACTTAGTTTCGCATAATCCGTGCACAGGCGAAAAACTGCTATTTCTCCTAGAGATTGTACACGAAAGGTTGGGGATACTTCGAGTACATTGTGACGCATTGAAAGATTAAACGATAATTGTTTCTCGTTGAGCAAATACGTTCTTCTGGCAAAGGGGAGAGCATGTGGTCATTTGGCATGGTAAATAAATTTTTAATTTCGCGGAACGAATCGACCCACCCGCACCCCATAACATTTAATAAAGCCAATGGAGAGGTAGGCATCGAGTGGGTACCCTATTGTACCCTCGCATAAAAACATTAAAATCTCCCTATTCATCTTGGATTAGCCCGTCGATGCAGTGCGCGATGTATGTACCTATACTATCTGTGTATATATATATATAATATACATGTACACAGTAGGAGTGTGTATTTCGTATGAAAGGACGAGTGAACCAGAGAATATAAAAGGGTAGAGATAGCGAATTTAATTTTTCCTCTATGAATACCGTGTGCTCGTTTATGCCTCGCGTTGCCTAACAAAAAATTAATTTCCCTCAACCAGTTTTTCCATTTTAATTGTCGGATGGAAAGACGATATAGATAGATGTACAAAAATACTGTATATACATATATATCTTCTGAAAATTAGAAATTTAGAAATTCTCGTGAAAGAATTTAGCCCAGTAAAAAATGTGATAGATGTATGTATATGCAAATAAGTCATCTCTATGTCTCGCATTATTTAAAAAAAAATAAATTTCCTTCAATCAGTTTTTTCATTGTAATTGTCAGATGAAACTACGATATATATATTGTACACAAATATTACATATATATACACACATTACAACTATCCAGCCCATCCAAAAGTTAGAAGCTTAAAAATTCTCGCGGGTGCGTTTAGCGTAGCAAGAAAAGTGGTAGATGTATACGTGTATATATATATATATATATATATATATAGGCAAACAAGTGGGTGCTGCATGCGTTTCCGGGGCGGATATAAAAAAATGAAGCGACGTAGGAGGCTTAAAAATTGGCAAATCCGTCGGACGAACGTCATTGACGTATCGGTTATATCGGGGACCAGTCGTTGTAGGGCTTAAAAATGGAGAATATTCTATACACGTTACTCTGTTTTGGTATAGCGAGCGACGGCTTAATCGCTCGATCCTCACTCGAGTATCGGAGGCCCTGCAACAACAATTTGCCTCTGGTGTATTCTTTATCCATTATACGTCTATATGTATATACAGTGGAATATTCCATTTTTGTAGATCACGCGACGTCATCGGACACCGCAGTGGACACCGGGGACACGGAGTTGGGTCACCTAAGCGATCACCAGATAAACGATTCCTTATCGGACCCTTTGAACCTCGGCGAGGGCGACAGACCCAGAAAAGTTCGAAGGTCCCGGACCACCTTCACCACCTATCAACTCCACGAGCTCGAGAGGGCCTTCGAAAAGACTCAGTATCCGGACGTGTTCACCAGGGAGGAGCTCGCCATGAGACTCGACCTTTCCGAGGCGAGAGTTCAGGTTCGTTCTGCTGCAAACCCAGAGAGAAAGAGAGAAAGAGAGAAAGAGAGAGAGAGAGAGAGAGAGAGAGAGAGAGAGAGAGAGAGAGAGAGAGAGAGAGAGAGAGAGGGAAAGAGAGGCCAGGCGTAATCCCCTTTCGGAATTATTTTCAAGTAGAATCGTTAACGGACGAGTATCTCGTAATCGCACAAGTGCTGGATTTCTGTTTCAATCGTTATGAAAATACCTGACCCTAGTTTCTATGTACGTATCGTATACAAGGTGTCCAGTTGACTGGGGCCAAACCGTTAAATTAATAAAAAAATACGAGTAATTGATGGAATCAAAATTGTATAGAATTTTATCATTTACAGGAATTAATTAAACAATTACGAAGGATCGAGAATTTTTTGATTCGACAAAAAGCTCACCCGGAATATAATCCCAAGGGTTTCTAGTTCTTGACGAAGAATACTATACCTGCCTCCTGATTCAACGTGATTTTTGTCTTTATTTATTCCTCTTTTTTTTGCAATTTAAAAGAGACGATTAAATCAAATTGAAGGAAGAACAAGTGCTGTATGGATGGACCAGTTATTTAGAGAAAAGGGGTTGGCGAAAAGCGTCGACTTCGTCACTGTGGTGGTGGTGGTGGCTTGGTAGAGACGGTTGTCAAGAGAGAGACAGAGAGAGTGTATGGGTGGCGGGCGCGTGCGGGCGGACACCCGAGAGTGAAAAGAGACGGAGAGTATTCCGATTGGCCTATTGTGGTACAGCGAAGCGACAATGCCAGCAATTGGCCGTCGCTCGACAAAACCGCTAAATGATCCGCCGCGGCGCAGTGGTGCCACGACCACTTTATTTCAATCTAGGAAATCCTGCGACTCCCCCAATTTCAAATGCCAAATTACCCCATTTTTCGACATTAACGGCAAAGCCCGATGATAGACGATCGCGTGCTTCCTAATGGCTCGCAGCCCCCTTCCATCCCCCCTCTTCAAATAAAATTCTCAAATCCAATGTTCTAACTCAATGGAATTATCCAGAAGGGCCATTCCGCTCGAAAGTTTGCCGGAGCTCGAGGTGGTTCGGTTAAATGACGCGCATTTGCCTCTTAGGGGAGTATTCGCTAACGATTAAATCATTAACAGCGATTAGTCAATTGAATCTTCGTCCCCCCCCCCCCTCTCTCTCTCACCATACTGTATAGCTCGCGGACAGTCTTGATACATTCAACCAGCGGCTATTTCTCCTACTTATACGTTTTTATCTTTGCAGGTCTGGTTCCAAAACAGAAGAGCCAAGTGGCGAAAGCGAGAAAAAGCATTGGGTCGAGACACGAGTTTGATGCACATTGAGCAAGCTGGTGAGGATCGAATCGTACAACCCTTTGAGAAACACACATTTTTCTTTCGAGATTAACTCTTGTTGAAATTGGTTACTCGAGAGTGTCTATATGGACTCACACGCTATAAGCTATTAAAACTCAATTTTCAAAGCTTCAACATATTGATAAAACTTGTCCCGATGGACTGAAATTTAATTAGAAATTTTGCTTAAATTTAATAGCATTAAAATCTTTCACTCGAAATTTTCTTATAGGATTCTTAACGATTGTAGTATTATAATAATTTTCAAACGTTTACATTGCAAAGTCTGAATAATATAATCTAAAAGAATAATTAGTTTTGTTTTTCTTTAAGTTCTTTATTATTTATAACATTTATTCAGTAAATATTTATATCTAGTCTGTTTTTCTCTTGTTATTACAGTAAAAATGTTTTCTATGATTCTTAATTACTAGGTTTAATTAGATGAATAAGATAAATTTAAGAAAAAGAGTTGTTAGTGTGTACACATGTTTCAAAAGGTTACACCTCTTATCTAAATTTGAAAAATATGAAATTTCAGGTGTCAACGAGTTGTCGCTGCACGCTCATTTGCTGCAATCAGCGGGTGGCGTTGTGCCAGCTGGCGAACAAGCTGGACCACCAGCTGGTGCCTTTCCTTGGTTCATCCCGCCAGTATTTCCACCGTGGGCGAACAGCGCGCCAAAACTACCGTTGCACGCGATTCTCTCGCAGTACATCGGTCTGCCCCACAACTTGGCTAGTTTGGGCAGCGTGCTCCCTGTAGGCCTGAATCCAGCTACTTCTGGTCTGAACCACAATCCAGTCAGCTTGAATGGTCACTCTGTAAGGACGACGCAGCTTTTGCACGGAAGACCGGTGAATTTGGCTTTCGACAACCTTCCACAAAATCTCAGCTCCAAACATGAAAAAGACGAAGACTCTGTATCGTCGGACGAAGACGTGAGGAGGCAGAGTGCAGAAGGACTGAGAGTCAAAGCCGAGCAAATCTTACGCAAGGCGGACAATTAAAGAAGAAAGACACTTTTTGTAACATACGTGTATTTAAATATACATCACACATATATATATATATATATATATACAATTTATCTGCTGTTGTAAATACAACTGCACGCGACTCTCTGGGTCCGTCTTGGCTAGTTTGGACAGAGAGTTCCTCGTGGGCATGAATCCACCAACTTCCGGCTTGGACCACAATCCATCAAGCTGGAACGGTGATTTCATCTATAACATTAGATGTTCAGAGGCACTCTCAGAATGTTCGCCGAACGTGTGGATATTCTCGGAGTATTCTAAGGATGTCCTGAGGATATTTGTGTTATTGGGGTCTGCGAGACGACGCAGCTCTTGCATGGAAGACTAGTGAATTTGGCTTTCTCGACGATCTTCCACCAAATTTCAGCTTCAAAGACGAAAAGGACGAAAGACGCGATGAGGCAAAGTGCAGAAGGACCGACGGTGAAGGCCGAGCAACTCTTACACAAGGTGGAGAACTAAAAAAGAAAGACACTTTTTGTAACATACGTGTACGTAAACACAAACATATATATATATATATATATATATATATATATAATTTATCTGCTGTTGTAAATATTGTAGCTAATCATCAATTGTACCACGAAAGAAAATATAAAAGAACTGAAATGAAAATGAAAGAATTCGTTACAAGCAATTTATTTGTACGCTTATTGTATCTCTATGATTATCATTCTGATTATTATCAGTATAGATTCGATTCCTCTTTCAGTGAATTTTCCCCCTCTGTCTTCCTTCCCACGTATCGTTAGTTTCGAACGATTTGAAAAATTAAGTTTTTCCCTTTACGAGTCTATGTCTCCGGAGGGACAGCAAATAAAATGATGCTTGTGATATTTGGGTATTTCGGTGTGTACGAGGGAAAAGGGGTGTTGGATTGACACGCACAATGGCAATTTATCCCTTTTATCTATATCCACCGTAATAAGGAAGGTATAGTATACATATACACTCTGGCTGGCAGCGAATTATCGTTATCCTTATCGTTATTGTTAATAGCAGTGAACGATAATTATTGCACCAACTGTCAGGCAACGAACCGTCCAAGCAAGGTTGGATGTGTACGATGAGGATAACGATCGGTAGATAAGGGTGACGATTGCGGGAAAACGATGCTTGTCCGATAGGCCTAGTCACTTTTTAATTTCATTTTAAAAGCACGTGATAATTACGTTAGCCATACGTCGTAAAACGCGTATACACACACACACACACACACATATATAGTATTGCTTTGAACAAATATAGTTATAGTGCGTGCTTTGAATTGGGAGAAAGCGTGCAGAGGACTGTACGACGCGACGACGGTTCAGCTAGCCCCTTGGGGGGTTTTTGCTCAACGAGCCTCGCGTATAATGCCGTAAAGTTCTGCTAAATGGAACCACTAGAAATTGAAAGAAACGCTCGAGTCCACTTTGGCCTGGTTTCATTTACTGCCATACTGCTTACTGCCATTTTTGCTTACCACACCATCGAGAACTTGCTCTGAAAATCATATTTTTGCCAGGATTTCGTGTGCTGCTCCCTCCCCCCCCCCCCCCCTCTCCTGTCGCGACGAATTCGGCGAAGGTGCTTCCATATACTGGCGTGCATATATATACACAGGCTATATATAAGAGAGAAGAATTCAGCAGCGTTCAGTTGAATAGCACTGATCGAAATCACAGTGAAGGACAATTAGATTAAAAGCAGCGCCTCTCTTGGCGGCTTGAGATCCATTAGTGCCCATTGTATCACCCCTTCCATTTACGCCACCCCCAAGCAGCTCTATCTCGAAGCTAGGTACTTATTCTCAATAGTAATATGCTCACTCCAGTCCTTTACTTCCTCCTACTCCCGCTCCCAATCTTTGCCACAGCAGTCTTCCTTCACCCCCCCCCCCCTGTACCCCTACGACGTTTTATACTCACAATCGTACAGCAATCCTTACATTCCTCCATCCTTCAGCTTTTTCTCGAGACTCGCGAGCGATCGCTCCTCTTTCACACGTTGTGAAGTTGAGTGTGTGGTTATGCTTAAAAATTAGCGTCCTTAACTCCATACGCGAGGTGTACACACTTGATTAAGGCTATTAGGGGGCATCCGGAATTTATTCGCGCTAGGCAGCACAAATCTACCTTTACCACGCCTGCATCTGCTGCACAATAATAATAAGGGAACCCTCCTGGAAACCTCAAGATATATATATATATATATAAATTGTAATATAGAGAATATCCCTCGCTTATCGATACTCGCCAATTTATTCGTGGATCGTAAATTCATAGCAGGATCGACGGTTAATTCCAATAAAGCGTGAGACACGACGCGGCTGCAGTTTGATGAAGATTGCAGCTTTGCCTTTGTGTTTGCTTCGTGCGTTCTTTTATCTGCTCGACGACGCGTTGCGTGCTGTATATTATGTATATATTGAGGAGTAGGGGAGGGGCAAAGGGGGGAGGCACAGAGAGCCAGCGCGAGAAAGAGAAGGAAGAAGTATCGGTTTACCTTTGCCGCAAGGAAAATCTGTGAGAGTAGCTGTATCGAGACGAGGCGAGGGGCGGGCTTAATGGGCGTTTAAGGGGATTCCCGAGGGATAATTAGCGTGGAGGTAGCTGGATTCGGGAGAGCGAGAGAGCACGCGGTGTGAAAAGCCACGACAAAGGAGCCAGGTTACACGATTACGCTCAACGAGCGAGAGAACGATCCATTGGTGGACAGAGGGCAGAATCTTGACTATGATTGGTCCGTAATTCGAGACTGTCGAGCTCAGGTAAAAAGCGTGGAAACCGACTAGAGCGGGCCCCCTGCCGGGGCCCGGGAGTCGGGACGAGCAGATGCGGACATTCGCGCCATTCACGAGCGGACTTGTATAAATATAGTAAATACACCGCAAAGTGTTTAACCACACGAGTGTCTTCCTTTGTATATAGTATATTGTATAGCTAAAATCGGAACCCCTCTCTTTCAGGTGTAACCTTACAGATTTTTTCCTCTTTTCCCTCTCTTTTTCCTCGCGAAAGACGAAAACACCGTTCCGGACCAGAAGATGGCTGCATGTGCACCTTGTATCTATACACACACGTAGTATACGCAACGTCTGGCATGGCATATTCGCCTTATCGATTTCATCTTAATCAGATCTCAATATCTCAATTACGTTTTGAGCCGAGCTTTCCCATTTGTTTGCCAGAGAGATTTTAAAGGCAGGGCCCATTGTCTGCTCGCCACCCCTGAGCTCTGGCCTCCCGTTGCCTCCCAGCTTAACTTTTCATTCTCCTGTAAATGGCAGTAGCAGCACAGCTTCTGCCTGTATCATGCCGACCAACGAGACTTTTCGCGTGAGGGCCATGGCACACGAAGCGGTGCGTCGCCTCGGTAGCCGTTTGTTAGAATTATAAAATTCTTCTTGACTCCTATAATTGCACCGGATGGCGGAGAACACGCTGCTGCCGAGACTCGACGCACCGCTTCGTATGTGTCATGGTCCCAAATCGAATGAAACAATGGAAACGCGCAGGCAACATCGGCTAATTCGCTTGACGACGATCCAATCGAACTGCGTTATAAAGATAGTGGCAACCGTGCCAAGTGGCAGAGAGAGAGAGAGAGAGAGAGAGACGGAGAGAGGTTGGACGGAGGTGGGGCGTGCGCGTGTCGAGACGCGCTCTAACCTCGTCGGTGATGGCACGCGCCGACACGTGACCTATCAACGCTTTCCCATAATGCTTTATTAGTTTGACAAAGTAGCCTCCGGTACGTAGCGCAATGGACAAATTGAAATTGAGAATCAATTAGCGGACAATGTAGCTCGTTATAGCGGCACAAGATGCAACGGTCGAGGGAGGCACGACGTATATAAGCAAGAAAATCTGAGATATTGGCAAAGCCGCGAGTTAAATTGAAAAAGTTGATTCGAGGTTACGCAAGTTGCACCGGCGAATGGATATACGCAGAGCGGTAGTAGTATATGTATATAGCAGTGTTGGTGGTAGAAGATTCCAAGTGGCAATAACAGAAAATACAATGGCCTAATTTTTCTCCGTTGCTTCTTGATCGATAAGCTCCGAGCCATTAAACTGACATGCAGTTTGAGTTCTTCGAAGCCAAGGGCAGTTTGCATTGCGATGACGAAGCGACAGCGACATACGTATAGGTGTGTGTTGGGCGAGAGGGGGGGGGGGGGGGAAGAGCGGAGTGGAAGGGAAGGGGGGTGAAACGTATAAGAGAAACACAGGCGAATGCCCAAGTTGCTATTGAACCGATTTCGAGCAAATATCACTCGAAGCAGGTCGGGTAGATCTCGACACACGGGGTGGTAGCAGTGGTAGTAGTAATGTAGTAGTGGTAGTGGTAGTGAGATGCGCGGGTGACAAGGGGGCGCAGAGAGCTTCGCAAGCCCTTCGGCAAATTTCATAACCGAACTTGTCGTATTTGCCGGGATTATTTCAATATATTCGACTCAAGCTCGAAATCTGTTTGCGAGCGAGTGTATGCGTGAATGGAACTTGCCGCGGTCGGCGCGGCTCTCTGTCAGAAACGTCTCCCTACTCCCGAATAAGCTAACGGTACCTAACCGTGTTTATCGCGCGCATTACAACTGCCGACTATATGTGCATGTGCTATATATATTATTTTATATATGGCGCACGTTAAACGCAACGCGATCGCGAGTATCGATGATTTTGATGAATTTAACGATCTCGTTAGGGAGCGGAGAAGGAAAATGGAGAAAGAAGATGGCGCGCGCAGGTATAATAGAATTGTGATTTGAGAATATAAATGCCGTGTGCGCTTGCCGAGGAGGATTTATCGCGGCGTGTAGTCGAGCAGAAATCGAAACCTTTGATACATGGGGTGGGACAATTAAACGCTAAACTACCCCTCGAGGGCATGGCTCACCCCTAATGCGCTCTTTATGGCGACTTAATGCCCCTAATATTGCATGCGACCCTTGTTTATACCAGTTCAGCGCTTCCCATTTTCCTCGTATTTTCACTTGGCTCGTATGCCGAGGCAAGAAAAGCTGCAAACTGTGAAAAAGCGACGCTGACATACTTTGCCATATTATTGTCCCCTGAGAATTAAAGGGATATCTTATTAGCGAGAAAGAAACTAGAGAATAATGCGTTCTACGCGAATGAGTACCCCTACGGCCATCGAGGGGGAGGGGGTTGCCTATGCATGGGAAAAGTTCATGTCGTGTTTGTACTGGAGATCTGGCAGCCGGAATAATGTGCCTTGGACTGGCTCGGACGACGACAGGTCCATTCAACTATAGCTAATATATCTGTCACTGCTCTATCCCCCCCCCTCCCCCCCTCTCCCTCTCTCTCTCTCTTTATTTGTTCAAGCCTCCGGCTCGGAGACTTGATTAAATTACCAAGTTACGTATTAGTCGCATCTATGCAGGACCGCGTGCGTGTGTTTGCGATTGATCGATGCTATATCGCTAACGCCACAAGGGGACGAAGAAAGGAGCGAATAAGAGAAGAGGTCAGCACCAGCAGTCAGCACTCGAGAGAGGTAATGAAGCATTGATGGTGGCGCTGCTGTATATATACCTTGTACTACCTGCTCGAACGACGAGACACGAGAGATGCGGCGAGCTCTTTTTCCGCTTGACACCTTGAATGGTGTTAGTTGTAACGCCTATAGTGGCCTTTAAGAAGGTTCTAGGCAAGCCGCGTTTCGCAAATTCGGTTCATTTGTCGCATTGTCCATGGCTTAAGGAGAAGCGAGACCCTCTCGAAAAGCGCTAAGAGAGGGTAAAGACTGCCTTGTCCAAAGAACCTTGAAGTTTACCGACTAATACTGTATATAGTACACTACTGTATATACTAAATATATGTGTGCGTGTGGTTATAGTACTACACCCATGTGCGCTTTTATTACCGATCTCCTCTGCCTCCTTTAATTTGCCAAGAAATGGAGAAGCTCTACCGACTGCTCCCCCCCCCCCCCCACCCTCCTCGTCATCTCTTTCTCTCCAACCGTAAGAAAAAGTGAGCGAGCACAGGCAGTTATTAGTTTTAGCAGGAAGGGAGCTCGAGTTTTAAGCCGGAAATCAATGCACCCGCGTCACGCCGTGCTCCGATGGATTTGTAAGCTGCTTCGTTCTATGACGCTCGAGCTTTAACGAGCATGTGTGTGCGTGTGTCACCCCCTCCCCCGTAATTATTCAAATCAGCCCGACAACGCGACGGAGCAAAAAACTTTAGCGCGATAAACGACCAAATTTGGATGACGTCGATTATAAAGAAATTCGTTAATAGAGCGAAGCGCGTGATATATGAAAATGAATTGTGATTTGTTGTTTGTTCACCTTTTTTCCAAGGAAATACCTGGGCAGAGAGAGAGAGAGAGAGAGAGGTGGAGGGGGGAGGAGAGGGAGAAAAAATCAGAGGCGACAAATTTTTAGCAATCACACGTCGGACGCAATTCAATGGCGCGTAACACACGAAACGAAATTGTTGGGTGGGCAGTATTTGCGAGATTAATGAGTTTCATAACGTGGTAACGACATTCACGGTCAAAGCGAAAGTAGATTACGCGGCTGAATAGGCCGGAGCGTGAGTGTTTGTGCGCGCGCGAGAGAGGGGCCAGTGGCATTTAGCCATCTGCGAGTTTTACCGACGATCATTTCACTTGATGAGGACCCCGTTACTATTGTCCGCGCGCATTCCCCAGCGAGCAGCGCCGTTGATTTTCCCGAACCAGTCTCGGGCGATAAAGGGAGTTTCTTAAACCTTGGCACATTTTTCACCAGAGTGTAAGAGTTAGGAGTTAATCGACGCACGACAAATCATTCCGCCAAGTATTTTCCAATTTTTTCCCTTTGTTTCGGTCGTTTTTTGCGTCAACAGTTTTTTCTTCTTTAATCTAATCTATCGACAATTTGACGGGCGAAAAAGCAGCCGCCATTTTTCGCCCCTCCGGCCCCGAGAGCGTGGCGTAAAGCTATTAAAATTCATAAGCTCGGACATACGAGGGGCTAAAACGTGGAAAGGTGGACGAGAAGGCTCCGCTGCAAGAATGTAAGAGAGGGAGAGACGTAAATATGGGATACAATAGAGAGATTACCGGACAGAGCGAAGCTTCAAATGAAGTAACGAAATTTGCGCTACGTTGATGCATGGCCGGTGCGAAATGGAACAAGAGAATATATATGTATAGGTAGATACGAAGCCCGCGGCTGAATTTTGAATATGCATAGCTCGTGCTTACCAGTTCATCGGTACCGCAGGCTGCACGCACCAGGCGCACCTGCAATTACAAGCCTCCGGATAGACAATGTTGCTGTGGCCAAACTATTCGATTATATAGCGACCTCTTCAGCGTCGTTAATCTTTCCTGCACGCTCTCGTCTACCACCCTCGCCTCCCTCCTCCTCACCGAAATTACAGCCCCGCGCGCGAACTCTAATCCCTCGTTAAAAAGTTTGATTGCACCGGACAAATCCCCGCTAGCCGCGTCGCATTACGATAAAATCCAACCTGGCCCGAAACGAATGTCACTTTTACGTCCAGGTAAAAATCAAATTTAACGCGCCTTCTCCGCGACCTGTTAAAACACGCCCTGCGTGCACTTGTGTTTCCGCTACCCCGTTCGGCAACGCCGCCCGATCAAATATTTACCAGGAGAAAGCGAATCTCGCATAATATACACCGAGCCATCTGCACGCTGCACATTTTCTACTAATTGATACAAATCCAACCGCCGATTACGTTCTACGGGTCGATTAGTGGTTAACCGAGGGCTTAATGAAATTCTATACAAGCCTCGGGTCAGTTGGTCAGTACACCTGAAAATGTATATACAATATATAGTACATATATCTATCTATATAGCTAATTCTAAGTACCATCGTAATCGTGTCCGTAACGAATTATTTTCACCGTCGAATCGACCGTATCGCTCGAGCCTCTCTATACTATACGCATGACTTATATTTTCATTGGTAAGTGGTCTCTCTTCTCTATCTCTTTGCTCATTACTCTACTTTCTTCTTATCCTCCTTTTATTTCACGTGTGTGTTTGTTATTACCAACAGGAGCTAACAGCTGCAAGTCATTTACGTTTGGATATATATCTTCTCTTCTTCGTTTCAAATTGGCCTCTATAAATGGTGTATTTAATTTATTTCTCTTTTTGAGAATCAAGTTTAAAAATAAGAAAGTATTATATGAGAAAAATCTTTTGCTACTTGTTACCGACTGTCGACTAATGGTGTGTTCCAGTGTATCGGTAAGGTAGAGAATCGTTTGCCGTTGTTTCATTCCCGGCCACCTACGTGGCAGCACTTGTCGCAAGACGCGGGGCGGTATCAATAAACCGGACTAAGCTGAAATTTTAGCTTAGCAATTACTTAAGACGAAGAACGAGCTAAGTATTGCACTAAAGGTTAAAGTGAGACAATTGATCTTATAGCTAAGCCTGTCCCAAGCTTAAGTTCAGTTTATTGATACTGCCCGCGGAAACCGCGAGACGAGCACCGACGAGAGTAAATTGCTTTTGAGTATTTCATCTGATATTGGTAATATGTTACAGTGATTATTTCGTATATTGAAGAGAAGGCTCTATTTTGTAATTCTAATGTCAAATATCGGTCGGAAAAAGAGTCTCTTTCTTAGACTCAACCTCTGAAAGATTTGAGGGTAAGACCATTGCAAATAGTCAAAGTGGGAGTAGGTGGGGAAGGGGGGAGTGGGGTTGGAGTAAATCGGCGGGAATAAAGAACGCTAAACAACTTAGGTTACTGGAGGAGAGCTAGAGTATTCATATTGGACTATCGTTTGCTCGTTGGCTCGGTTTGACGGTCATTTCACGTTCAGCAGTGCACTGTTATAATTACGTAGTAGCAATCAATTAGTACACCAATCATGCGTTGATTAAGGGGTCGATTGGAATGTAATGGGGCTGTATAGGTGGTCAGTGATAATTAACGTCCGTGGAAATCTACCAATGCGTACTGCGTAAAATCAAATAGTACGACGGTTACACCCTCTCCTCCCTTTCTCCTTGTGCCGAAGGCAGAAGTGAAATCAGGTGAAATATGTGATAAGTGTGGTCAGATTGATTTCCCACTTTTGATCGTCTTATACGTATGGACAATGAGCAATTGAAAATCTCTCTTTTGATTAAAGAGTACGAATCATTTGCACACACACAAAGGGGATATGAGTACAATACTATATATTTACTGATGCGTCCACTGCACCAGATAGAAATAACGATAAGAGAAAGCTGGAAAATGATTGTCGCTTAATCGATATTCTTGCTATAAATCGATATAATTATTATTTATAAACGGACGACGCCAAGCGGAAAATCGAGCCAAATTATTGCGTTCTACGCAAATTCTGATAGAAACGCGACTTTATAATGGAACGATAAACTCATTCCCGCACAATTATAAAATATAATTATTCTGCACGTCATGCGCAAGAAAATAGTATCGGATATTATTTTCTCAATTGCGTTAATATCCTGGCAAATGTTTCTCTTTCCATAATTGCCCTGGCTTTTCTCTTTTTTCCATAATTCCCTATCTTAATTATAATAATTATTCGGAAATTCAACCCCGTAGAAACTCCTGGACTGGTTGGCAACATTTCCAAGAAGAATTTGAGCCTCTGCCTGCAGGAATTCGGCTCTTGACTCTATGGACTGTGCGATTCGTGGAAGACGGAAGGCATAATTTTGTTTTCTATTGACTGCGGCGTAAGTATATTTGTTGACAGAGCGTTATATCCCACCTTTATACCATATGTATGTACGAGTATGTACCCAATAATGGTTCGTATATGAGCGTGCAGCCAGTGAACTTTTAACGCTGCATTTTATTTTTGCGCAGGGTCAGCTTTGAAATGCAAATCGATTGTTGGACGAGCCCCTGCAAAAAAGCAAGCAATTAGGGAGAAAAACAATCCTGCACTATTTGCGCCTGACTCATTTTGAAAAGCCGCGCCTCCCATCCCAAAAAGAGAGCTCATTTTTACCAAGCTCCAATTTCGAGCAATTGCCAAAGCAAGCTTCTCTTTTTCAGCCTTTGCTAATTTTCTCTATCGCCGACGGTTAATAACGAATGAATTTTTCATTGTCGCTCGGGTACCAGCCAATGAAATTCATTTATTTCTCTATTTCGCAAATTGCCCTTTGCCAAGGAGAGATTTTTCCTTCGTTGTGTGTAAGAACGGTGGGAGTAAGCGTGAAGGGAGATTAAAACTACGCCGCCGACCAATTAGCAGGCTAGAAGCAGCAGCACGAACGTTGCGGTATTACATTAATCAGCGTAAAAAAACGAAATTTTCCCTCAGCGTATTTTCACGTTAAGGCTAACCGCGACTTTCATTTAAGTTACCAAGTGGTAGCTAAACTATCTCGTAACTCGGTTCTCCCCACACCCACCCACCTCCACCATATTACACGGTTCTTCCTTCCATAAATATCCTGCTATAAAGTCAAAATCGTTCGAACGGGAAAGAAGAATAAAATTTAATAACAAGGGTATAGGAAGGATTAAAAACTAAAGTTTTCGAGAAGACGGTTTTATGATTTTCCTGGTGCCATATTTGCTGGGGGGTAGTATACAAATATTTTCCTTTAACCCTGCGAGTCCCGCTTAAGTTTTCTCTTTAGCCAATTAAATGTAAATCCCTTGGATCGGGTCACGGCTTGATTGATCCGCCTGGTGGTAAATTGGTCTTATTCCTCTTATCAAGCTATCTTCTCGAGCTTCTTTACTTTGTAAAAGCAATAAGGTTAGGCGGAGCAGACAGCCAAGCGAGGTGCGCGATAGAGAGAGAGAGAGAGAGAGAGAAGGGAGGAGAGAAAGAGAAAGAAAGAGCATCGAACGATATTAGACAGACAGGATCTAGGTCTTCGCCCCCCACCCCTCTCTTTTTCACCCTTCCTATACCCACCTGTCCCTAAACAAATTTAATAAAGCCACGATTTCCGTGCCAATTTCAGCGTGTCTCGTTCGTCTTGAACATCTACACTGAGAGTGGATCAAATCATTTATCTCGTTCTTCCAGCAGCAAAGTAGCAAGAATTGAAGAATTTATTGTAGAATACCAATTAGAGGACGAACGGACGAACGAACGGACTCGAGATGGCTCGAATCTCCAGGCTCGCTCGCATGGTTAAGCTGGGTAAACAGGAATTAGCATTTTATTGGGCGAGTTCTGGCTGGCTCTTAGCGGCTCCCCCCTCTCCATCCCCATCCGGTTCATCCCATTGGCACTCGACAGTCGACACCCCAACGCCGCGACGATTGGAATACGTAATGTTTCGGCACTGCTCGCCATCTACTGGATGAGACGAGATTCACTATCAACCAATTTTCTAACACCCCTCTATATACTTACTACTTACAATTTTCCCGCTTCTTTCTTACTCGGCGTCCATCTTTCTTTCACTGGTCTTCCATCGTAATTGCAACTCTAACAACCAAAAGAAAACTAACTAGGTACCAAATTTACCTGTCCAATCCGGTCTTCCATGGATTTTTGGCGCCAAACCAGACGAGAGGAAGAAAAAGGATTGGATTGATGGGAACTTGTGTGAAAGAGCATATACTAAAGCACAGCCGAGCACAGGCCGAGTTCTCTTATTTTTTCAACAAAGCTTTTCTTATTCGCATCAGGTAATATGATTAAATATGTACATCCAATTTTATTTTATCACGAACAAGGTATATACAAATAGAGGTATGGGGTGATTTTGGGAGATATGCTACAACCTACGCTGCTCTCGTTAGCAGCTTATTCAAACATAAGATTAACGAGCGTCGATCACCAAAATTTTCAACGGCACAATACCCTCTACGCGTTATTTTCACACTTCTTTCTCTCTTTTTGTCTATTACGCTGTACTTTTACCACGAGATTCGCGTATCTCCAGCTTAAGGTATTAATACTGCAGGATATTCTTAATATCAAAGTGTCTCTTCCTTATCTGCTTTTTTTTTCTTTCTCTACTCTACAGAAGATATACGTGTTTAATACCTTTCTCTCTCGGTTAATTAATTTCCTCGGAAAGGAGAAAAACAAACTCAACTGAACTCTAAACTGTCGCATTTGTTTTCCTCTAGTATACCTACTGTACCCAACGCTCGATTGCTAAATCGCCTATAAAATCAGGACTTTACAATTTTGTCTAAACGGTACAAAGTACTCTCTACCGTGATTTCATCGCTGCAATCATTGCAGTTTTCACTAGGCAAGACTTTGAGGTATTCTTGAAAAATTATTTTCTAAATTGGAGAAAATGACCAACCGTGAAGCTCGCCATGTCAAAACGACGATGACCACGAAAGCCTAAAATCTATTTTTTTTACAATTTGATGACGAACCAAAAGAAGGCGACTGCAACCGACAAACGGTTCTCAACCTCAGGCTTTCTTGCTGCGCTACTGCGAGGATCCAACACGCTGCAGTAGAACAACTTTGACTCGTAGGCGCGCGCACTTCTTATCTTTTCAGGTATATCACTCATAACGTATATACAAATAATTTCCATGCTTGATTGTCTCGTAGGACACTTGGCTCGTGAAATCAGGTTCTTCCTCGTTCCCGCTTCGAATGGAAGGAATACATTGAAAATTGAAAAATTCCGTTTACAAAATGAAGAAAGAACCGACCAATCGCGAACTACGAACTCTCCCTTCTTTATTCCCGATAAGTTCTCGCCAATTAAGTTTTACCTATTGCACTTTTAACACTTATTATTTTTTACTTTTCAGCCAATCCGAATTAGTGCTCCAGATATTGATGGATTTCCGTTTCCGTACTGTCGGGTCGATTGTGTGGACGACCTGGAGGTTGTACGAGCTCGCGTATGGTTCAACAAAAGTCTTGTCTCTGTGTCTTCCGGAAGCCCAAGAGTACCGGAGATTTTCAACAATGAGGAGTTCCATTTTCTTATTCTGGAAATAAAGTTGTTTGGAGCTGGCGAAGAGCCGGAACTTGGAACACGCCTCTTTGTCTTGTGCTATCATCAGGCATCTTTCGAGAGGTTTTTCATGAGATATTTCGGCCAGGACGTTGTTTGGGAAGCTGGGGTTTTATCCTGGCTTTCTTTCTAATGTATATATTCTCTCGTTCAAGGAGGAACACTGGTTTTTTCGACAATTGCAGTTTTAGGACACTTGGGGCCCGTGGCGTCACGTGCTACGGCCATTATTCAAACCATTTGGAGGCCTTTGGTTATGCTTTCCACGTGCTCCTTGGCTCGCATTCTCAGCGCCTGAATACTGGAAGTGCGAGGATCATGTCCGGGTGGACTCGGTGGGGGTGGTTGGACGTGCGACGACCCTCCTATGTTCGCCATGCCTGCTGCCAGGGACCCTGCAAATTTAAAAAAAAACACACCAATCCTCCCATTATATCACGAATCTTACCCGACGGAACCAATTTATCTTGCTCCGTCTTAAATCCCCCCATCCCTCTCCTCCTTCTCTCTTTTTCATTCTCATTAGAGATAAAAGGTGTAACGTTATGTGAAACGAACCATTTTTTGAACAAATTTAAAGAATTCTTCAAACTCTAAACTCGGCACGCCTGGTTCCAATGATCCTGTGAACGATCGAAAGGATCTATTTTTATTTAAATCCTACACTGACGGAGTAATATATCGTCCTCTTTCCCTCTCTCATTTTTTCTCTCCTTCTCTATAACTCTCCCTCAAATCCAACCGATTCCTCGAAATATTATTATTAACTTTAAAACTTATACAAGATTGTTTGCTGGGAGCATGAAATTCTTGAAAGAGGAATTTTTTTGGAGATGAGTCAGCACCAGTTTAATGGAAGAAGAGTGAACTCACCGGGGACTGTATTGCTCCCAACGGCGGTAACGCTCGGAGGTGATGGTAATCTTCTCGGAGATGTGAGGTAACTTGGATATCCCGTGTGTGGGGCAGCCAAAAATCCTGGCAAGGCGCTCAAAAGTCCCGGTGGAGCCAGCCAAGGATCCCCAGGTAATGCCAAAGCAGGACCTCCAACGTTTCTGATCAAAGAAGTATCCATTCCTCTTATTATATGGTTATAACGATAAAATTATTTATTATTCAAAGAAAACAAATTTAATAGGAAATATTATTCACCTTAAATTAGCTGCGTGATGATATTCGCTAAGACCTAGTCTGGCAGCTTCCATTTTTTCCTGTCGACGCCACTTTGCCCGCCTGTTTTGGAACCAAACCTAAAATTTGATTTTTCAGATTTGTTATTACAATGGGAGAGAAGGAGAAACACTTATAAACGATTAATAATATGGAGGAAAAAAGCTGTGGAAAAATGGACTTGGTCAATGCAGAAAGCGAGCGAAAGAGTGCTGTGCTTAGGGCAATGGAAAAAAAGGACGAGTGGTAGGAAAAGGGTGGAGAAAGGATAGTGAATAGAGTTGGTTGGTGGTGAAAGGGTGTGAAAAGTAGCTGGCGAGCTTTCTGTTTAGCTTTGGTGGAGAAAGAGCAGGAGCGGGATCAGAAGCAGCAGGAGGAAGTTTGGTGGTGGGTGGGGAGGGGGGGGGGGGAAGAGGTATAGGGAGGGGAGTGAGGAAATGTGTTTGGGCGGGCCGAGACGGTCCACCCCTGAAAGCTTAGCGAGAGAGGAGAGAAATAAGAGAAAGGAGAGACGAGGTTGAGGCTAAGAAGGGAACCACCCTTCACAGGCACTCCTGCCTTCTACTGCCGTTACGTCTCCCCCTTTCCCTTTTCATCCCTTCCAGCAGAACCATCTCTCACTCCCTTGCCATTTTGAGCAACGAACCATAAGGAGAAATCGAAAGTGAGCAGATTCTACATCATAGGCCAAAATACAAATACAGCAATCTCGCACATGATAAGGTATTATTTGAGAAATCACATGATTCGTTGGAATGTAAACATCGGATCCGTCGATCGTTAAAACTGTTAAATTTCAGGTAAGAGAAAAATGAGTGTGCGGGGAGGATGGCGAAATTACTGAAGAGGCTTTGGGGGGTATATATCGAGGGTAGGAATGGATATCGAGGCATTCCCGTCCTCATCAGGACGATATTCAGCTTTAGGACGAGAAGCAATTTTCTTTCCTGGGCTACGAGGATGAGAAAAGGCTACGGACAAGATGCCACGTCGAAATGATGGGAAAATAAGCGAATTTCCCTTCGCGTCTCTCGGGCACGTAGATACACCGTCGAGTAAATGTGTGAGAGAAGCAAACACGTAAGTATATTTACGTCGACCTTTCTCAGTCCCAAGGATCTTTCACTTTTACCAACCGTGCACACTTTTCTTTTTCTAGCTCCACGTTCATTGCTTGTTTCTCGGAGCTTGCTGTCAGCGCCCCTCTGCCCCTCTCCACTCCCGCAGCAGTCTTTCACGACGACTCGTGCCTGGCCTGCTGGTCTCCCTCTCTCGCGGAAATATAAAGAACAGGGCTAACGCGGTTTAACCTTTTTAGGTCGTAAATTTATTAGAGTAGGTACTTCCAAAGCTCTCCTACCCATTTTCCTCCTTATTCAAGACACTGCGCCCGGCAATGATATTGCCAAGGTAAACTCGCTTAGACGGCTTAAATGCAAGTGAATTGGGGAATAAAATGGAAGTTATTTCAGGATTAAAATTGCACGACGACGACGTCTCACGGACGAGGGCGATCAAAGAAAGGGAAGGAGCGGCTAGCTACACTGCTTTTCCATGGAATATTACCAAGGATTCTTTGCCGTCAAAGTGTTAAACGGTTGGAGCGGCGCTGGACGGGGGAGAGACCGATGCTAGATTCAATTAGAGAATGAAAAAGTGTCTGCTCTTCCTGCAGCTACTCTCTCAAATGTGGCCTCAACGTTGGATATTTAATTAACCAGTGGAAAGAGATAGTCAAGCTTTAACGTACTACGTCCTTATCAAGATAAATCAAGGGACATTGCGCAGAGTTAAAGATCCAAGAAGATTTCCTGCGAGTGTGGGGAATAAGGAGAAAATCCGCTAAACGCGGCATCGACAGGGACAACAATGTGACCAGGATAGCGTGAATAGCTCGTCGAATACCTTTTTACGGGCGCTAATCCGTATTCGGTGATACACGCATAAAGAGTTCACCGTACCGGAACGATGCGTAGATTAGTGAAGTGAGAAAGCGAGAAGGAGACGGTAATAGAGACACTCGAAACATTTGTTGGAAATAGATTTTGCTCGCGATACCCGCCATTGTTACTCTCGAGGATCTGCTTTTTTGAAAGCGCACAGCGAGTAAAATTAACGTTTTTATTCGATACTTCACGAAGAGTTTATCACTGCCGCAGCCTCGGGGCTAGGCTTATAAGGCTGGATTCTGGTTCAGGGCATCGAATATGCGTAGACTGCACTGGGATAGATGTTTGGGAAGGGTGGGACTCTATTATTCGTCGCGCTTTTTATGCCCCCCACCCACTGTACGCTCTGTCAAACTGTCGACCAAACTCAATTCAGCTCAGTCGTTCTCATATCTCGGCGCCTACTCTCTTCTCACTCCATCACTTTGCTTCTCTTTTAATTTATAACTTGCGTTCCAAGAAAATTCTACCTTTATACTCTCCTGACCATTATTATTAATTATTAAGACACATGAAGATTTTGTAAAATGGTAGCATATCGTTGAAATGTAACCGAGCAGTGAGTGTACAGGCTGAGAATCACTGCTCTCGTTCTTCAATAAAGCTACCCTTGTCGGTGCGTGTAATCACCCTTAAACACTCGAACGCCCCGACCCTAAGCCTCGTGCGCACTGCGATACAATACTAATGTGCTACAAATAACATCCCAAACACCACGGAGGCGATTTCACTATTACAATGAGACTAAAGAGCTTCGCTCTTTATTTCGGGATGCTCGCGACTGTATCTTTCAAGTATGGTATGTGTAATATGGTATTATAAGTTATATAAAATATATGTATGTACAGCTTATATAATACTAAGGCAAGTCGAATAGCGTTTGGTCTTTAAAAGCTAATTCGAAAAGTCGGTCAACAATGATGTAGAGGAATAAAAGGTCTCGACGGTTGTGGTGTGACGCGTAGCTTTTTAGAAAGTGAATAAGGGCGATGTATAGGGTAGAATAGGAGCGCAATGAAATCCAGTAAATTAGCCGTATGCTCCACGTGTATTTTGACACTGCACCCACTCATTGTTTCGCCAATTTGGCCATGATTCAACGCAAAATCAGCCTTTACCCCGTTCCAACGATTCTCCTATTATATGATATTTATATGTATGCGTGGTAAATCTAGGGGTAACTTGAAAATTGCATTGAATTTCGGCTTCTTTGAAGCGCGATTTTGCGCTGGTACACATATATAGGGCTAATAGAAACTATGGGATGACCTTGAGAATAGAGAAAGAACAATAAGAGTTCGGCTGCCGTTTGAAGCGACAATGAAGCGACGCTTGGTTCGCGAAAATCCGCGACGATGTAATAACTCTAATAACTCGTAATAAAGCTCGGGCGGAGGCATATTAGCGTCAGAAGCACGCGCGGCCGCACAAAGGGCGACCGCCCTCGACAAACACTGTGACTTTTGATGATTATTAACTTCACGGGTGAGTCGGCCTGTACGGAAAGGGGAGGGACGACACTGTAACAGTGTAACCGTGTAGTAGTGTAGCCGTGGCTCGTGGCGTGGTCCACGCAGACAGCGTGGTCTGGTCCGTGTGTAACCCACGTAGGCCTTTGGGACGTAGACTCGTAGTCCGTAGACAGTAATCTGTTAGCCCGTAGGCTTTCCAAGCTCTCTTGCTTACCCGTCCGAACAACCCCTCCCCGACCCGGCAATCCAACCTGGGAACCGAATTAATAGTTCGTTCTGCCGGATATATCTCCAATTCCCTCTCTATATCTATCTCTTTCTCTCTATATATACATAATATAACGTATATTCCCCAGCGAATCAGCCAAACCTCCTATGCATCATTAACAAATGCCTTCCATCCTCTCCAATATCATTAATGAGATCCAATTTTCATCCCATGCGATCACTCGTACATTTGATTCGAGTATAAGAAAAATCAAAGTTGTGTCAGTTATAACGTTGCATAACGTTGCGATGCAGGTAATTATAAGCCTCGGTAGATGGAAACTGGTCTTGTGAATTGTCGCGATCCCTTATATAGTTATACTATTATAGTATATACGTGTATAGACTGATCTTGAAGGCTCACCCTTCTTCCCTTAGCCCTTGCTGCGTTTGACAACGGAGATTAATAGTTATAGGAAAGACCGACGACGTCTCGCACGTGTGATATCTTCCAATTTGATCAAACTCTCTGCTTTCCTTTTGTATATGACTTCCACAGACAGACCCCTGTGTATCAAGATTATAACCAGTTAATTAATACCTTGATAAAAGCCACCCAATTATACCTCCGTTGCAAATAATTTCATACTATTACCAATAGCTGCTCTCGTTTGACTCTGGACTCTCGGATATTCCGTCGAGGAATAAGAGGAAAATCCCTTGTGCAATGTTATTGGAATTTCCCACATGTGGAGCTGCATATGGTTTGCTCGGTAGTCGATAAATAAAAGGCGATTCGCCTTTCTGCTTCCTTTTCTACTTTTCTCTACTCTTCGCTCGACAACCGTCGGATGTTTCTGTTTTGCATGGTTGTTCGCGTCGCCGTCGTGCATTCTTCGTGAAAAGAAGGGAAAAAAGAGCATCGGGATCTTTTTGAAAACACAAACGATACTTTCCTATTGCAGGGAGTAAGCAGTGTTTGTCCTATCTCTCGTATAGATCGTATCCCGAGGGAGGTTTGGTAGATTAAAATTTTGGGTCTATTCGTGTTTCGGCGTATACTGTATATAGTTTAGTGTTACTAATCCCGATTGCAAATCCGTAGGCGGTGCCGGCTCCACTGGAAACGGATATACTATATTTTCGACTGGTGACATTCATCCCTGCTGGAGAGAACATTTCTGGAGCGGGTAGCTTTGTAAAAGATCTCCGTTGGATTGTACGAGTTTGGCATCATCGTCACAGGAATGGAAGAAATCTTAGAGAAAGGTGGGGTGGAGGCCAGGCAGAGGCAGAAGCAGAAGCAGAAGCAGCTACGACTACGGCGGTAAGAAATTCGATCTTAGAGTAGAAAGAAGAAACGAGCCAATGAGAAGGGGACCAAGGGGGACAGAGATCGGAACTGAATACGTTTGTACCTGGGCCCGACAATGGCCTCCGTAATTCGATTACAAGGACCGCCAGCTAATTGTTAATTGCTGCCCTGCGAAGCATGTGCCGACAAAGCTCTTATAACATTCGATGAAATATTAAAACCAGCGATCAGGTATGATTCAAAAATCTTCAAATTGTCCTTTCCGCTGAGAAATCCTCTTTGTGCATATATAAAAAAACCCTCTTTATCCATTGGCTTTTTTTTCGCAGTGACAAAAGCATCCAGCAAACATGTACGTTTCATCGCTGTAACGCAGCTATGCTGTATGGTGGATGTTGTACACTTGTTGAAAATTAGTCTCGAAGAAGCTGAGAGTTTACGAGGAAGAGAAGAAATTCTTCTGGTGTTCTCTCCGAGTGTTTCTGAAGGAGATTAGCTGGCCAGGAATTGGTATAGTTTCCGAAGGTAGGAGCATCCGGGGCATGTGGCTCAATTAAGTATAGTAGTGCGTTTAGCGCGTGGCTAAAAAGGGTTCAGCTTCGAAGAGAGGCCGGGCTCTCTCCCCCTCGAGCATCAATCATGCTGGCAACCCTTTCCCAAGGGCGGTTTTGCTCCTCTATTGAGACGAAGTGTTGTGCTCAAACACAAAAACACTTCATTTGGCAGATTAGCTGTTAAACATCGCCTGGGGTACGATCTGGAGAATAAGGAGTGCAAAATGCGACATGTATCCACTTTCTCAACGAATGCAACGAACCAGAAGAAACAGCTCTGCAGCACGTAAAGCTATTTCAACACTTGCTCTTTAATATCCGCCTTCTTCTCTTCCTTCTTTTCCGTGGATATATTTATTCTTGGCTTGATTCGCGTCGACCAGACTGAGAGAGCGAGCGAGAGGGAGAGAGCGTCGCGACGCTACGTCAAACTTTGCCATGTGTGTGCGGGGCGCGCATATGGGCGTGCGCGTACGAAAGGACGAACACTGGCCGTAATGGAGTTTCCAAATATTCGGGGAGCCCTCGCTCAATTTCGAACAATTTGCATTTAGGGTGAAGTGCAATTAATAGAAGCGGGGTGTTGTCCCGCACCATTCCACGCCTATTAACACTATATTCCGCGGGAGTTTAGCATATCGAGGGGGCAATATTGAGTTACCCGACAGTAATTATAATACTCGTTAGACGGCGCTGCAAGAGTTTACCTTCTCCGCATGCTGCTTGCTCTGCAAGGACCTCCAGAATTGAACGGGGAGTCTCTCGCAGCCTCTTCTCCCGAATCATCCAATTTTCATCAGAAAATTCTGTACAATCCCTCCTAACGATCCTCCAAATTTACCACATAAGCACTTTGTAAAATTATTGCCCGTCTAGCGAGTTTTATTTTTTTGTTCGCATCATAATTCTCGCGTTCTATTATACTACCATTATTCAATTGAAATCAGATGTTTGTACGTAGAGGTGCGCGTGAACCTGTTGCTCTGGATGACGAACGTTCTTGAGGAATAATCATAATGATTTTATTATCGTGCCTCTCGTCGGCTTCCTCGAGATTCCCGGGAGCGGTGTCTATCGTTTTGCTGTTGATCAGTTTCCTTCGATCCCTTCCTATTCCTTATCGCGCTCTTCCTCCGGCAGCTCGTTAGGATGGTTCCCGCTCTTCTTATTCTCGATGGTTATTTTTACTCGACTCTCTCCCTCTCCCTCCGAGCCGCGCCAGTACCAACGAACGTACACCATGCCGTAGCTTTACTTTTCTGGCCCCCATCGTCGGAGAGAGCGAAGAGTCAGCTGTCCGGCTCTCACGATCTTTGCTATTTCTCGCCCGTGCCGCCCCATTTTCTCGCGTCTAGCGCGCCAAGCCATTATCTTATTTTCCGCCTGAAAACATCACACCCACAAGAAAAACGATCCCAGAGGCGAGAATGGTCCGACCAGCAGCCCCTTCCACCCCCGACTGAGAGATCAGAGGTGCTAGTGTAATAACATTTGTATCCCCGAGCGCCTTTCTTTCCCCCACCACCCTCTTTTTCTTTCACTCCTCCTTTTTTCATTCCTCTCCTTTCTTCTGTCTGTATCCTTATCTCTTTTGTCCAATACGGCTATCCGCTCGTTAATCCTCTAAACTATTATTGCATATATATATATATATGTATGAATATATATACCTCGCTCAGCTAACCAGAATGATAATGATTTTTATTATTAATAGGTGATCACCCTCGATACTGGAAGGAGGATAATCCTGATTTATGTATATGTATACACATATGCAGAGAACACTACACGGACGAATAAAGGATTCCCACAGAAAATGATCCGTGGCCCGTGGCCGAATTCTCACCAAGAGCTAAAGAACGGACGACATGTGTGCAATAATATCGAGATAGAGGGCCGTTACATATGTTCCTCGCTCCGCTAACCACGAGGGAGTAGCTAACACGGCCGAGCTTTATGACTGAAATAAAAAGGGGCTGATTGCTTAATACACCTTCACCCCTCCCGCAAAACGGACAAATACTCTGCCGTCGAGAAGATTGCATTAATTGAAGGCAAAAGTCAAATGCCTCTTTCTCAACGTTTTTATTCAAGGTAACAATCTTTATAATCAACCTCGCTTAAAGGAATTGGAGAAAGTACTATTTACGTTGATTTTTGTTTAACTTCTGAAAACCATAATGATATAATATTTTACTCTTTGATTGCAAGAAAAAATTTTCTGGACATAGCGCATACATGTATATCAGTGTAAATAGATGACGTTTACCAGCGTTTTACACATTTTTTGTTTATTCCTAATGCGAGGTTTCGCACTGCTCACGTGTTTGCTTTCATAACGGTCTTTAATCTTTACGGTATAACCGTAGTAGCAGCGTCGTCGTGAAGCACTGCCTGTTGAGAGCTTGTATTTTAATTTTTTCTTTTAAAATAATAACCTTGTCAGATTTTTAAGCGTGTTCAAGCAGTGTAGTGCGTATAAGCATATTACTGTCCAGCGAATCTGATCTCTACGAAATTATCTTCTCGAAAAATACACGAGTAATTGTTTTACGAGTAATATTTACTGCAGCTATTTTGATAAAATATTGAAACTTGACGCGCGATAAAATTCTGTAACTTTTAAAAAGCTTTGTAATGCGACATTCGAACGTACAAATCTGATTTCGATTTGGTTGTTGAATTGAAAGATGGTCAGATAGAAAGAGAGGCGAGGAGCAAGAGACAGAGTCTCGTGTGCGCAGGCCCAAATAGAATTGCGTGTATATAGCATAGTAGTAGGGAAATTTGACGTGCGGCAGTTTCCATGGTGACGCGTCGATTAGTCGAGGAGGAAAGGAAAGCAGCCAGAGCGTACTTGGCTGGCTAATGTGACACTTGATAGTTGTGCAAGTAATAAGCACACAGCTGTAGCGCGCAAGGTGAAGGTGAAACCGTCGTCGTCTGAACGAAAAATCAAGTTCGATTTGCAGTTTCTATGCCCTTTTCATAGCAGCATCGAATTAAACGCTCCAGCAAGCATTTTCGTCCATCGAGAAACCTCCAAGGCCGGAAAATCCGATATAAACCTATGAATTCCAGCTTGTAAACTTGCTTCCTTCCTTCCTTCCTTCGTTCTAGAAGAGCTTGATTGGCTTAAACCGTTTTTTGTGCGAGCACACTGTATTTCGTCTCCATCGGCTCGAAGATTGTTTATAACGACGAAGGAAGGAAGGATTTGTTGATTGGAGCTGCGATGGAGGGGAGAAAAACTGTTAATCGAATTCAAGAATATTTCAATTGGCAATTGTCTATCGGAGAACGAGGGGAGCCATTTGGCGTATTCCGGCTGGACAGTCCATCCCATCTCTCGTTCGATTCCGAATTAGTTGGCCGACCGCGAAAAATCAATCTGTTCCCTCTCTCTCTCTCTCTCTCTCCCTCTTTTCCTCTCTTTTTTTAAGCCAACGCTTATACGGGCGTAGTATAGGCTCGATCGTTGTCGATTGCACTTGGCGGTCGAGGTGGGTGGAAATGGTTAGTTTTTTTGGCCTGCCGCCCATTCGTTCGAGAGAACGGATGGAAACTGAAGCTTGGAAGAGCGTATATAAATCCGGAAGTAATAAATGTTGTAAATAGCATTTTCCACGGGGGATTAATTGCGATAAGTGTTTTTAGCTGCACGGCAGTATCGATTGCTGGCAAATCTCGTTTTTAAATCGACGGATTACTCGGCCCTCTTTTATTAGCGTAGGTGGTTCCGGTGTTCGCGTGACAGGAAAGTAACACTCGCTTCGACAATTGCTTCGTAATAATATAATAGGTCCCAGCGAGGTTTTATTGTTTCAACATGAGAGATAGAGTGAGTTTTTCTATCGAGTGGAGCTTTGGCCGGGCCAATAAGAGCTCGTCAACGTTCATCCACCCTCGTTTCGTCTCTCGACTCGACTCGGCTCGACTCGCTGCCTCTCCTTCCACCTGATCTCACCTCGCGTCAGTCGATCCAATAAATCTGACAGACGGGATTGGCGTGCGCTATCAATTAAAAATGATGAAACTAAAAGGGCAACAGCTTGGTCGCATTCCTGGCCAGCCTAATAAGCTTAAGCGATTAGGAGGCGTAGGTACTTCGGAGCCACGCCAACCTAGCACCGCTCTACCCTGCCTCTTTCGTTTTTTCATTCTCCTCCTCGCGCTGGAGGAGGAAAAGCAACGAGAAAAACTTGGTGCTTGATAAAATTGGAAAAAAGAGCCAGCAAATGTTCACCTCCTCGTTTCTCTCTCGACGACGCGACGTCCACGGCCAGCGAAAGGGGTGGGAAATGGGAACGAGCGTGGTAGCCGGCAGCTTTTAAACGTAATTTAAAATTTTAATTGCGTCTCTTTTTAGAGAGCCATTCGTTCTCGTTCCGGTGAATCTACATGTATAGTGCATCACTTTTGTGAAAAATTTGGTGCAAATAGTCCATAAGGAGGGATAGAAGCAGCAGCTGTGTGCTAGGAGTATAGAAGCAGAGGAGAAGCGGAGGAACAGGAAGAAAAGACGGAACGGAACGGAACGGTTGTTGGCGGGGAGGTAAAAATCAATTTGGCGTATAAGAAGCGAACGAGTGAGCGAGCAGGTGGCTGTCGAGTCTGGCTCTGGGTAGGCCAAGTTATTATCCGAAGGGTTGCCGTTGTGGGACCGCTCTGTATACGTGTGTACACACTGTACATAGGTGAAAAGCGCGTCCGCTTCCCCGGGAACACCTAATCGATGCGTCGTCGCATGCGATTGCGTGCTTTTATCGCTGTCACGCACATAATTAATTTAATTTAGTTTAATACGTTGGCCCAGCGTCAGGCAGCGATTGCTGTTCCGATTGTTTGCACGGAAACACTGCCATTAAGCCCCATTCCCCTTCACAAACCGAATCCTTCTGCGCATTATTCGAATTTCACCGTCGTCGTCGTCGTCGTCGTCGTCGCCATTACTCCTCAATCCCGTATCCCAGAACGATCGATAACCACCTTTTTAATTCATCCCTGCCAATTGCCACGATATGGAAAACCCGACTAATTGCTGATATTTTTTCAGGTGAGATTGAGCAAAGTCGAGAACTGACCTGAACACGAACTTCGGGCAAATTAACCTTCATGGCGAGCTCCTCCCTCGAGTAGACATCAGGATAGTGGGATTTTTCGAAAGCTCTTTCAAGTTCGTGCAGCTGGTACGTGGTGAAAGTAGTCCTGTTGCGACGATGCTTTTTCTTGCCGCCATTTCCGTTGATGTCATCCGTGCAGCCTGGCCCGAGCTCCTCGTCGCTGCCGCCTCCAGTTGAGTTGCAACTATTTTCACCTGCAATGCACGCAAACCATAAGTTTCCCTGCGATCGACCGAGCCTAATTGCACCTGGGTAAAATTTCAAAATCAGCTGGCTCGAGTCGGTAGCAGCAGCGAATAGCTCATTAGAATTAGGAAAGTAATTGAGAGGAGGAAGTGATAAAGAGGATTTAATCCAATAGAAGTTGACGAGTCGAGGAAGGGCCATTGGCACTCTCGGGGTGCCATTATTGATTGTTGTGTTGCGATAATTAGCCAGAACAGGCGTGTCAATCACGATGCAAGGCGAGCTTATTAGGCTGTTGGTTAGCACCAGACTGCACCTCATAGTAATGCCTAGAGTGTGTCATCTCGCTCTAGCTTGCTCAGCGTTTCTATGTGTACACGTGTATCGTCGCCATTGAGCCACCCGATTACCTCCCACAATTCGATCTAATACGCTGCTCTGCGATGCGAGAGAAGACTAATTATGCTGTTAATGAGAGCCTCGATACATGCACGTTTAACGTGTGCGTGTGCTATAGTGTAGCTAAAACACCCTCACCCTCTATTGGGAACTGGCCAACGTTATATCATGGCGAATTGCGTGGCAAGACAGGCAGCGGAAGATGTAAACGGAAAATACCTACTTTATATATATATATAGTATACATATCTCGATTGATTATCCCTTAAGGACCAATATACGATCGCCTTCGCTTTTCAATATCAAAGCTCTGTGTAATGATTGAGCCTTCGGTATCACTGCGCGATGTAGAATGGAAAATTAGTTGTGACGCCTTGGTTGCTTAATAACCGCAGTTTTTAACTTGATTAAGAACCGTCGCGTCGGAGGAATCGGAATGGCTCTTGGAACGTTTTAAAATTTATCAAACGATCAATGTGTTGGCCCATTAGAGTCAGACGCTGCTTTTCGAATAAGGCAGGAGTGAGCACTCTGCTCATTCTCAGCTATCTCGACTTGTCAATCTCTTAAGTAGTCAGAACCGACTAGGATACCATCAATCTTGATCTGACCTACCATGGAACTTCCAGCAGCACCAAACGCACGTGGATTCAACACATTTTCGGTAGTCGGTTGAATTCTTATACGTACATAACAAGTAAGGAGAAATATCCAATTAGAAAATTTGTTTTCTTGCAAAATCCTAAGAGATGGAGAGAGGAAGAGGGGGAGGCTGAGAAGGTGGGGAAAGAATAAGGCACGCCGTCATACAAAGGGCTTAGCTCACCGCGACCAAAGAGGATTACAGAATTTCTCTTCTCCTGGACCATCAAAGCTTCCTCTCCCACCCATCGCTTTCTCCCCATTTTTTTTTATTCTTAAAACTTGTCTCAACTACTTATTTAGGATCCCCAGACGCTCTTTGTTTTTTATCCTCGATCAATTTGCTCGATTCTTTTTTCTTCCAAACCCACGCTACATCTTCAGCAAGCAATACAAGCGTGCATAGAATAATTACCGGGGTGGCAAGAGATAGCTGCAACAAGCACTTTGCGCGCCACGCTAAACTTTCGCTAGAAATTTCATCGTGGAACCGACCAACTGTCAGCTGTCGCACCTTTTAATCCGACGTGCGCGCTTCGAGGCTGGAAAAAAAGTACTTTTGTAGCTTTTCAGCTTTTTTAGTGGCTTTGTCGATAATCAATAAATGGTCGGTTAAGGATTGATTAAGGAAGCGATTTGTCGATTTTCATTGGTCGAGAGGAGCGTATCGATATCGAATGATTAAGTTGTCAGACGACATGGCGAGTGGAGAAAAGTTTAGAGAGCCTCTCTCTCTCTCTCTCTCTCTCTCTCTCTCTCTCTCTCTCTCGAGGAAAGCTGCTTCTTCTTAAGCTGTCATCGAGTTCTTGCTGCTGGTGCTGGTGCTGCTGCAAGCGAGGATAAGGTTTCCATGTAAACGGGTCAACGCACCCCGTCGCGACGTCCGACATCACGCGTACACACTGCACGTAGGAACAAAGCGCTATATCGAATAACCAGCGTAATCTATATTAATCGATTATAAGAAATGCCTCGATCGAGCCTCGAGCTTTTAATTAGCAATCTTTACAATTTATCAGTTTTTGTATGCGTTTTATTTTCTTGCGGTGCGCTTGATTATAATATAGTAACGAAGGTGCTCGTTATCGTAACTGCGCTCAGTAATTTAATTGTTGGCTGGCGTGCAAGCTTTATTGGGATATCTCCGGTGGGGAATCGCCACTCCAAAAGAACAAGCTGTAGTATAACGGGGCTTTTGCGCAGAGTCACGTAAAAGCACGCGTGTCATCACACTTACCCTATCCAAGCTTTGCCTTTTAACCGCGGCAATCTTGAAACGCTCAAATCTTCAATTGTATCGTATAGAAGCGAGAGTGTATTGTAAATTCACTTTATATCAGGATTACACGGTCTTATTAAGAGAGATGCGATCGAGCGAGCGGCGCGGGAAAGAAAGCGAGGAAAAAAATATTGGGAATCGATAGATTGGCAATTGCAGGTGAGATCGTTTTCTTTTCCGAGTGTCTGCTGCGCTCCCGGATTTAAGCGAATTACCGTCGGATCAAAGCTTACGAGTAGTAATTGGTGCACAGGTGTCGTCGATCAATCGTACACCACCACCACCCCCATCATTCCGTCAGTGGAGGGGAAGGCCTATTTCGCATGGCATAAAATACCGATCGGTACACCTATGTAAGGAAAAGCGTTATCGAAGTTTCCATGTGTCTATCATAGTATGTGTCTGATTGTAATTGTTTGATGAATGTCGATCAGAGTTGTACGCAACCATCGTTCCCCTGCCAATCTTACACTGTTTAGAACACTGATCGGTACACCCATGTAAGGAAAAGCGTTAGCAAAGTTTTGATGTGTATAGTATATCTGCTTATAACCGTTCAATGATTGAAAATAATGTCTGCATTAGCGAAGGAGGTCGAGCCTGTAGAAAGGGGGTAGGAGGGGCGTGACAGTATATTCACAGCGGTCACAGCAAGTCACAGTGACTCGGAAACGTTGGGCCTTCGCGTGTGCAGCACGCTCGCGTCGCTCGTAAAAGCTTCTGTCGAGGGAGTAATTTTGATCGCGTGACAACGCACCACCAGAAGGCCTCGTCGCGTCGTGCACAGCCAATTACGTGTAATTTTATACCCATTTATTGCGGGAATACCTTGTATTTTGATTGCCACTCGCCCTTCTAACAGAAATTCCAGAAAATTTTCATCGAATCTCGTTCCAAGATTGTTATTAATACTAGTGTTATTGGGAGATGGTAGAGCGCGCACTGCATAGATCGCAGATAGGTTTAAGGTAGTCAGGGTGGGAAGGAGGGGGGGGGGGGGGAGAAAAGGAAGAAAAAGTAAAAATGAGATGAGGTGGGTGCGATCCATTAGTAGGTACGTCAATTCAGCTCTTAAGAAGCGAGTGACTTAAAGCCGCTTTCATCTATCGCTTCTTTTTATCTCTCGGCCACATCCTCCCCCCTCTCTACCCACAAGCTTCTCTATACTACGCTTCTACTTATTACAGGAATCCTCAATTAATCTTTGCTCTCGCTCGCCTTATCATAATTAACGATAATTCAATTATGACCAGCGCTCCGAAACCAGTTTCTCCCTATGTACACATAACTCTTTCATCTAGTTGGAATTAGGAGAATCTAAAGATTTTATTTTTTTCTTTCGGGACAACGATAATTAAAGGGCAATTACCGGCAGCTTTTAACGAAACGCAAACGTCATTCCGATCGATCTACCTTGGAGGAGCTGCAGTAGCAGATAGCAGGTAGCAGCGTTGCGTGCCAACGTGCGTACTAAACACACACATAAGGAAGCACAGTTAACACATGCCAGCCATAATCGTTACGCCTCGCACGAACCCGATCGATTACACTCTTTCTTCGCTCTAATCCAGTTTCACCAATAAGACAATTAAACTATTACGCAGTTTAATTAATTTCACCTCCCTCCTATGGAGGCTTCGACGAGAATCGAAATTTAGCAATAACAAAAGCGCCTATGGAAATTGTTTTGTCGATTCTTCATTGTCACTTTATATATATATATATACGAGCATAAAAGTGTCGCGCGAATGTCCAGCGTGTTCCGAGAATCGACATATGGTCTCGTGAAAACTTTGTTTAGATTATAGTTTTATTGCTTATCTTGATTAAGATTGTGTCCAGTGGATTAGCGTAATAAGTTGATACTATTGGTGAAACGTGGGCATGGCTAGGTTTCGCGGTGGTCGATACACATTTGTCGGACGACAGATTATTAGCACTCGCGCACACCTACAGAGATCATGCTACGTAGATACTAATGATTTTCCAATTATACGCTACTGCTATTACTCGACCTAAATACTTTAATTTATTATATAGAAATATTTTCTTCGATACACTGTGTAACCGAAAGTTGAAATTTGCAGATTTGGAGCGAGCCGTCGGCAAATGGTTGGTTAATCAAAGAACCAGCGGTGTAATTAAAGAGGACTGTACAACGGTGATATAGCTGGTTGGAAAAGGAATTAAACGAAGACTATGGAAACAAGGATAAGCAGTGCAGTGTGAAGCAGCAATTGTCTATGTACTTAATTACCAGTATTTTCCTGGGCATCACGGCCAGTTTCCTCCATCTCCTGATGACTCCTTTTGTGATTGGCGAGTCCTAGGATCGCGTCGATGCTGTGCCTCGGCGTGGTGACCGCTGGTTTTGGCAAGACCATGTCTTGACTGTTCTGCGAAGCTGTGTCCACCAATTGTTGCGAGTCCATTTCTGGTAGATTTTCTTGGGAGACTTTGTTTTCTCTCTCTCTCTCTCTCTATCTCTCTTTATATTATATATATATATGTCCGTAATCTCTATATCACGTCGAGTATAACACTAGTCTTTCCTGATTTCAACTCTGAAGAAAACGAAAAAATATCCTCGTGCCGTTCCGGTACGGTTCCGTGACACCTCGGGACATCTCGGGATCTATCGTCGGTAGATGCTCATCGAACCTCGATGACTGTCCGCTGACACGAGGGATAGATACACTGAAGCACGCATTGACACGAGAAAACCCATATAATAGCGACGACACAGCGCTTTAACCGTTGTCTTATCACACGGCGCTCCAATGCTGAATTTGTGGATGCTTTGATTGGATGATGAAGAGTGGCTACCGTGTGTCGGCTGGCTGTTGATCGTAGGTCGTTCGAGTGGGGACTAATCTAGAGGAGCACGAGCGACGTTTGGAAAGTGGTGGCGGAAGCTAGAGGAAGAGAGTTAGGTGGAGAGAGCGAGCAAGGGAGAGTGAGAGTGAGAGAGAGAGAGAGAGAGAGAGAGAGTGAGTTAAAGGGAAAGGGAAAGGGAATAGAATGGCTTCGGGGTGGGCTTTGTCGGTGGTGGAGAGTCGTGCTGCGCCGTGGGTCTCGGCACACTATTACGGGAACGGGAGGTGGTGCGAGCGGTCGTATGGGCGTGACGCTTCACCTCCAATCATCTCCATGGAAGAATCGAGCGTGAACCAATGGTTGGCGAAAAGCGGGAACATGGCGAGCGAGCAGGGATGCTCAGTCTGCTCGCTCGATCATTGAAAAGCCCGCTGCACTCCGGAACGAATCTGCCTCCCTCCCGCCTAGGGCTGGGCTTGATTCGCCAAAGAGGCGACTCCCGCTTTTCAAGCTTTAGCCGGGCTTCCGTGGCGCGGAGACCGGGCGGCCGGCACAGCTTTTGGAGAGACCCTGCCAAGAGGGATGTGTATAAGGACATACATACACAGACAGGGGTGTGTCTCGTTCGAATTGGTGCCTCTGCGCAATCGAGAAACATATACAGCACACACAGGCTCGTGCGGCTTGATTCTTGCGGCGGATTCTGGCATCCCCTGTAATTGCCAGAAATGAGGTAAAGCTTACCGCTTACCGCTTACCGCTTACCGTGTACGCCGTGCGCCTCCTCCACGCTCCCGAATCCTCGCCTATTTACTCCACTTGATTATCATAGTCCGTATACAATAACGATTCTCTCTCTCTCTCTCTCTCTCCGCACTCTCCACCACCAGATTTGCCGATAAAGCTCTCCACGCGCTGATATGGATCTGTGCTTTGAATTTTAGCCTCTTCTCCTCTTATACACAGCATTTGGCATTTTAGCCTCCGGCCGTCACCGAGCCACTCCGTGAACGCCCACAAACCGCGCGACAAAAGATATCCGCCTCTAGCGAAACTGTAGCTTCGCTCCGAATCGATTCGGTCAAACCGGAGCAAATTATACGTTGCGAGAGACGTCTCATTTTTCCCATGCCGAAAGATACATTGTTATCGCGCTCTCTGCAGATGGCGGAGAACGTTTGGAGCTCCATTATTCGACGCCTAAATTCCAAATAAGCCAAGGAGTACTGTGGTCAGCGTGTGCCGGTCTACTCTACATATATACGTGTTTGTGTGTGTGTAGAGGCGAACGGTACGTTCAAATGAACAGCGCTACCACTCTGTATGGACTACCTATAATGTATATACCTATATCCTATAATAGTCGCAAGGGCTCCTTCGTTCGGAAGAAATCGGCGGCGCGCAGCTGTTTCGTCAAGAAAGATCACCAAGATAAGTCTAATTTCGTTGGATTTGCAAAGAATCGAGTGGCGTTAAGAGAGTGAGAGGTGCGAAAATGCTAAATAAAAAAAGCTCCTTTTTCTCTCCATTCTTCGTTTCGATCCAATTTCTTCGCGTGAGCAGCTTTATCGCCATTCAGCCGTTTCTTCTTGCTTTCCAACAGAAGCTTGTTTGGTGTTTACGCCATTGTTCAATCACAAGAGGTTCGCGACAGGTTTTTCGAAAAACTCACCCAGCGGGTGTGCTACCGGCTACCGTTGCCAGATCTTTAGATTTTCCTTGGCTAATCCGCCAGAGTCCCTTCTATAAACTTTCAAAACATTTCCACCTTCTTCACCGCAATAATCCTAGACTGGTCTCTCCTCCCCCCCCCCCCCCCCCCACCCCTCCTTTTCTCTTTCTATCTTTCTCTATGGAAAATATTCTTCCTCCATGAATAACTCTCTATTTATTTTACAGATTCGAGTGAAAAGTTGGGTTTTGATACTCGCTTGGTGATAAAGGGAGGACGCCTGGCTAGCGGTGCTCCGGTTTAATTAACTGTGTATACACTGCAGCCGTTGTCTTTCTCCCTCCGACCAATTGCACCACGAGACAGCGACACATACCGCCAGCATCCCAGTTTAATTCCCGCGGCATGATTTCATCAAGTCCACCGTTCAATAATTTGGATTTTTGGGTGCGCCAGTGTTTTCCGTTTTTTCATGCTGATGAAATGGGAAAGAACGAGCGAGAGAGAAGGTGAGTGAGGGTGAGGCCGATTTGGCGCGGTACAAAAAGCACAAAATTTAATTTTGGCTCCCCTCGCGCACGCAATATACGAGAATCGCTCAGTCCTGATGGAGAGAGAGAGAGAGAGAGAGGATTGGGGTGCGGGATGCGAAGAACGAGGTGGGGATGAATCGCTTCTCCAATGGCGTTTAGCGGTACGTTAACTATCATTCGGCTAGAGCCCTGGGGCCAGTTCGCTAACCCGTGTTTACCAATGCCCACGGCGCTGTTAAATAAACTACGTCCTCGGACCGAATGCGTATAAAGCATTAAAAGCGTAAAACCATTCTTCGTCGAAACACACCCCTTATATTCGTTTTACTCTTATCCCAATCGACGATAAGAAAGGTACGAAGCAATCCACGCGGAGACGTCACAGTAACGTAATTATTTCGAGCACAAAAGACTGAGAGAAGGGCCTGTATAACGTAATCTTTATCACAGATTGGTAATCTATTATCGCCCGAGCGGATCGTCGCAGATGCACGATCCTAGGGATTCCTGCTGAGTGCATATGTCCAGGATATGCTACAACTTCTGACAAGTATTTATCTCTGTTGGATACCTTTGTACCCCTTTCGCAAGTACCATGTGCTGCTTGCCTCCCCACCTCATCCCCTCTCAGAAAATCCCTCCTACTTTTATCATAATTTTTCTCATTGTCGTTAACACAATTTTCAATTATCCAGTGTAATTATAATCAAGCTTCGATCGTTCAGTTAATTATTAATTTATAAATAATCTATAAATGGTATTGATAAGTATTAGTTTGTGCTCTGGTATATTGTCCAATGAGAGAGAAGTTTGCGATTATCCATGTTCAATACGATTATATCCTTTTCGCAAGTGTCAAGTACTGCTTTTGCTCCTTCTACCAGATAATTCCTCTTATTTCTATTATAATTTTTCTCATTGTCATTATCCTAATTTTCCATTATTCAAAGCAATTATAAATACACTTTGATCGTCCAGTTGATTATAAATAGAAAAGTATATCATTCACTTGCACATGCATTACGGTACCATCGAATTTTAAACAATGAAAGAGGAGCTTGGATTTACCTTAATATTTCTCACTGTCTTTTATCGAATTTTCAATTATCCAACGCAATTGTAACCATACTCCGATCATCCAGTTAATTATCAATTATAAAAACTCTGTAACCACTGACATGTATATGGGTACTAACCTGATGATGCTTGACCAATAGGAGAAAATTTTTTATTTATCTCTATTAGATACTTTTGTACCTCGATAAAAAATGTTCTCACTATCTCTGCCCAATGTCCAATTACTCAAAGCAATTACAAACACGCTTTGATCGTCCAGTTGATTATAAATAGAAAACTGTATCATTGACATCGACAATTGCCAGTCTGATGGTATCTTGGCCAATAGGAGAGGAGTTTGCTGCTTTTATGCTTTGTGGAGAAAAGCGAGGGACGTTTCCGTGTGGTTTGGTAAAAAAGGGAGGCTGAACTCAGGAGGTGAAAATTGAATCGTGTGCGTACGGCATGCTGACGTTTTCCGCCGCGGGCTCCTCTTTTTTCTCTCTCTCTCTCCCTCTCCTCCTTTTTCGTTGAAACGCGAAAATCGCTGGAACGCGCAAATGTGACCTGCCAGCACGCCCGGCCTTATAAATCCGTCATTCCGCGCGATTGTGTATGTTGGAATTCGGTCTGTGGACGAGTCGTAGAGGGAGGAGGAGAGAGCGAGCGAGAGAAGGAGAGAGAAAGAGCGCGCCCTCCAGCAGCCATGTTTGCGGGTTTATAAATTGGGTTCGGTACTGGGGATTTTTCTATTAGGACAAAATTGGTTCTTTCAACCGCCACCAGAACGGTCGCCACCACCTCGCTCGTGCTCGACCCAATCTCTCCTCCTCCTCGTCTCTCTCTCTCTCTCTCTCCACTCTTTCTGCACATATCGCGACTTTGCATCTCGTCGAATCTGCTCTTCTTCCTCCCCCCCCCCCCCCCCTCTTACTCCTTTTACCTTCTGCTGGCAAGATTATAATATTCCGGCGCATTTGGAAGGGGATAGACGGAGCGTGAAAAATCTGGGAATCTCGCGTTTCGGGGGTGAAGAGAGGCACGACACGGCACTTTGATCGGTAACCTCGTTTACGAGGACGCTGGACGCTGGAGAGGAAGGTAGGAAAGAGCGATAACACCGCTGACGGAAATATCGACTTTTCGGAGCAGCCACGAGAGCGTACCCGAGGCATCTCCTCTACCAATACACTGGTGGCTGACACCCACACCTAGCCACGTCATAACGGTGTCCCACTCTGCAACACAGTCCTTGTACACACATCGGTCCCGCGCAAATGCCCGTAAACGGCTTACGTACACTCCAAACTCCCCCTCCCCCTCCCGCCCCTCTCACATTCCACCCTTAGTCTCAAACCGATCATCGTATTGCTCGTTAAATCATCCGGCTCTTTTCTAACTCCACCCCCCCTCCCTCTTTCCCCTCTTTTCGGAGAGTAGCGAGTGGTCTATCCCAATATTTATATGTATATGTATATACGAAGAGAAAAATTTCATCCCTTTAATTATAATGGGCGGGTGGTCGAGAAATAATCGAATTGCAGATGAAAAATCGAAAACGATGTATTCGCCGTTCGAGTTCTTTGTTCCCCTCGTGTTTTGTCCTCGGTATGCTATAAACCGGGCTTGCGCGCGGTCCTCCAAAGCAAAATTATTGGATTTTCTCGCAGCGGCAACTCGAGGCACCGTATCCCGGGGTGACAAATACGAAGGGAGGCTTTGGTCATTTGGCTTGACTTCATAAGTCATTAGATTCAACCCCGTCCACGTCGCGTCGTTCCTCGGTGGCACGATTCCTCTACAAAACATCCAATCAGAATCTTCGACGAACATTTCTTTCCCACTATGCATATATTTATATGATATAATTGATATGTTTAATCAATTAGAAACTCGCTATTCCGAACCATTATATTTATCGATGCGAAATACTGGAAGAATCAGAGTTTAGCGCAACGTTTGGTTATAAAGACTCGGTGTGCCGGGCGCAAGTACCGAGGGGGATCCGCGCCTAACCGAATTACATCAATCCTATTTCACATCGTTTTCACATGGCAATTGAGTTTTGCGAACGAGCAACTGTTGTGTTTTCTCTGCTGTTACAATATATATATATATATATATATATATATATATACATAGAGAAGAAGACTAACGTGCAGAGAGAAAGAGAGAAAGAGAGAGCACTATACACAGCAGGCTAGTCGAATGTTTTTTCCAAGTTGTTGAATAAGAAAGAGGCAGGAACGCCACGCGAATAGCTATTCGAGTTTTCAGGCCAGTTCTTGCCAAGGGGGTGGAAAAGGAAAAAGGGTCCAAGTGCCTTAACTTTTCCTTATCGAAAATAAGTCGTTAGCTAGCCTTTCATCTTTAAACGAGTTTTCGCGGCGTGCTGACTTTTTACCCATCCATCCAGCCAACCCGTGCACCCCTCTTGCGCGACTCTGACGCATTTCCACTATAATCTTCTCCCTCCCGCTCCTCCCGCTCACCCCCCTCTCCCCCTGCTGCTTCGGTTTAAGAGATTTTTCAATTTTCTCGTGGCAAGCTAATTTAATTTCCTCGCGAGAGCTCGACGCACCCGCCGTGGATTCCTTTTATCGGCTGCTACCCGATCGCAACTTCCTCGACATTATGCCCCAATTATCCTTCCAATTAAATCTCCACAAAATTTCTCAATCTTTTTCACGCTGCAGCTTATTATTTTCTTTCAGACTCTTCAGTCACCGGAGAAGAGTTATTGTTTTTGGCGTCGTCCCGGTGCTGCTTGCGTTGGGGACGGATTTTGGACGAGCAAGCAAATGCACCCCATCCACCACCACCGCCACTACGAGCTTCTCTCTCACTCTCGTAGTCCCGCTTCTACCCCCTGCTGGACTTTACTGGTGCGGCTTAGAAGACTACAATACTGTAAAACCATCGACAATCCGCTTACGGAGTGACATCTTTACGCAATTACCGATAATTGGTCTACGCACTACTTTGAAACACCACTCCAAGCCTAATTAGACTTGAAATTCTGGATTTCCCTCTCTCTCTCTTCGTACCAACCACAATAAGCAGCATTGTTATGCTAAGCGATAGGAATTCTACCCGCAACCAAAAGAGAATGTTTACGAGCGACGATCGGCCACCGGAAACGTCACAGCGATAATCGATTTATTGAAATCGAGGCGATAATTAAATGAAAGCATTTCGCCCAGCTCAGATGAGCGTCTTAACGAGGTTCGTCCGAATTATCAGCAATTATCGAGCCTTCGATGTAATTCCGTTAGCCAGGATGAAGTTGGAAAAGGCGTCGCTAAAAGCATTTGCCTGGAAAGGTCGCAAACTGAATTTTAGCAACCGGCGCGTCGGGAATCATTCTGGATAAATCGTCATTGTCACAGCAACCAGGAAACACTGGTATTTTCTTCCAGATTGTGTAATATTATTCTTTAAGACAGATTTATAAGTACATAAATCAATCTAGACGAGTCGATGGCTCGTAGAAATTAGAAATTTTGTAAAATTGAAGTGTAAATATACCAATACACTTGCGATCTTTGTAAAGAGGAATAACGCGAACGACGGTTTTCTCTCTCAAAGAGAAAGAGAGAGAAAAATTCGGTCGGACACTTTGAGATACAGAAGCATAGTGTGTATATATATATATATATATATATATATATATATATATATACGTGCATACTCCGTGTTACAGTATTGTCAGGTAGAGAAAAGAGAAAGAGAATGGTGGTTGGTGAGGCGTTCTTGTGTATCGTTGGGAGGATTACGAAAGGTGTAAGGGAGTATTTTGACACTCGATATAATGGAGAGAGCAGGGGGCTGCACCCAATTAGGCATCAGCGGCCCGTGAACGAACCACACCGCAGTACAACAACGCGTGGAAACTCAAGACACTCGATTGTACACTAACACACGTATACAGGAGAACTATACTACAATAAGCTTTTCTTTCTCTTTCCCTCGTCGCAACTGACAATCCAACAGGATTATCTCCTCTTTTGTTCTCGAAAAAACAACGTGCTATAATAAGAAAGTGTATCTATGTATGTATGTATGTGTGTGTATATATAAGCTAGAGGCAGGATTGTCCAATTAATAATTCCTCCAACGAAATCCCGGTCTTCGTGGGACGATAATCAGTCGCCGGTATAACCAGGAAATTCAGACCCGCGAGAATTATTAGCAGCGAGAAAATAATGAAATTTCTGGATAATCGCTAGGTAATTCATAGTCGCTGAGTGGTGCTTTCCAATCCTAGCAAGACAATATCCCGTGAGGAGATGGACCTTTTCTGCAATATCTCCGACGTCAATTCAACCCGCTTCGATAAGTTTTTTTTTCTTTTTTTATTCTGCTGCGATGCTTTACTCGGTTATTTCCTATGAGAAACTGACATTGTGTCGATAGTCAAAAGTGCAGTGAGAAAATAATTTCAGGCGTGAGAATTTGATTGTTATATTACAGTGAATTAATTAATTTTGTAAATAGTATTATTAGAAAGATCTTTCTAAATTTTGCAAGTTTTTCACGGATTAATGTAATGAGATAATTAAATAAGGCGTGAGATAATATTGTTAATCGACGATTAAGTTGATTAGATGAAAAATTAGTACAATCTCTCTCAGGTTTGAAAGATTTTTGCTGATTGGTACAGTGAGAAAATCATTCGAGACGCCAGGATGTTATTATTAGTTGACTTATTCCAGTAGGTGAAAAATTGACACGATCGCTCCCAGATTCAGAAGATTCTCGTGGATTGGCAAGGCGGAGATGGAGAAACGTACTTAACGAACGGAGAAGTTCGTTAAAAGCGAAACGACATTAGTCGACCTAAAATTAACCCTGCTGTGTCGACGTTGAATCTCTGCTGGAGAACCTCCTACTAATTAACAGGTGCAGTGATAAGGAATCACAGGAACGAGTTATGTAAGATGGAAAAAATTCTGTAATTCTCTGCTTGTTTTCGAAGCATTGATATTGTAATCCAAAACCTCTAGTAATCTTCTTTTGAGTGATAAAATGCTGTTGACCTTGGATGCCCTTGTTGGAAAACCTGCCAATTAACAGGTGCAGTGATAAAAAATCACAGAATCGAATTACGTAAGATGGAAAAATTAACTTAATTTTCTGCTTATTTCTAAAATATTAATATTATAATCCTAAGCCTCTGGTAACCTTCTTTTCAGTGATAAAATACTATTGACCTTGAATCCCAGCTGAAGAACAACCCAATTAACAGGTGCAGTGATAAGGAACCACAGGAACGAGTTACATAAGATGGAAAAAATTCTGTAACTCTCTGCTTATTTCTAAAACATTGATATCATAATCCAAGACCTCTAGCCGTCTTCCTTTCGCTGACGAAAAATTCATCTTTAAACGCTCCAAGTTTATCACGGATCAAGGTGGAGCTGATAAAGCTATGGTAAAGAAAGTTTTCCAAATTATCTCTTTCTATTCTTAAACGATAAATAATTATTTCGAAAGCAATATTGCGTAACGTAATAAGAAACACAGTTTTCTTTCTTTTGTAAAATACCTGAAGATCGAGTGAGAATCAGGTAAAACGAGGGGTTTCCTCGCTTTCAAATTTCTATGAGAGGCAATCGTTGCTTTCGTCGAATTTAATGGTAAATTGAATAAAGCGATAGCTGGGCTATCGAGAAAAAAATAAGAGATACAAGTGCATATTATTCGTGCGCTATCTCTGACGTTTAACGATATACGTAGATTTAATGCGAAGAGGGGAGAAAACAAGGGAAGAGAGAATGAGCACGAAAGAATAATTGTTATCTGTTGTTCCATTACTAATGACCGTCCCGGATTATCTTAAGCGATATGTATTTGCCACGACAAGAAGTCAGCTTTTATTTCTGCACACCACTATTCCGATACTCCATGCAACAATACAGAAATAGCAAAACCGGAGGAGCAAGAAAAATACGAAAAGAGCTAAGTAAATTTATGCTGGATGTTGCATCAGAAGAATCTCTTACGAAATTGAAAAATTTTTTAGTTTATAAGGTGGTATATCACTACATATAATTATGCAAAAAAAATAATATACTCTTAGTATGCTATCTCTCAGAGGAAACCAGAGAAACGTGATTTTCCTATAAAAATCTTGCGACGAATTAATATTTCGATTAAAATTATAATCACGAGAATCCCGTAAAATTCCTATAAAATTTCGTAAATAATTTAATGTTGGTATCTTGAGTACCAAGTGATTTTTCATAATTGATTCTCGCTAGTTAATTTAACGTAGAAATTATTTTCCATGCGTGAAAATCCAGTGAGAACACTACTAGTTAAATAAATAAATAAATAAACAAACAGATGAATTGCGTTATTCGGTATATAATAAACAGCAGCACGTAACGTGGGTTTCGCTCAATGTCTGGCTGACTTTCGTCATTCATTCATAGTACGCACCAGCACTGCGTAACCGTAGTTTTCTGTTACATCATTATTCATACAGCTGCGACCTCCTATCGGCCAAAATCTCGCGATTAGAATGAAAAGCAGGAACTGTGTATATAAATAAGTCGATCGATTTGCGAGTCTATAGCTATATCGTGGCTGATTATACGTATACATCGAAACCGCAAAAATATTGACCATAAACAAGGCCGGAAGTCTGGATTAATTTCCAAACTATTAACCTACATATATATATATATATATATATATAAAAGAAGAAACTCTCGAAACCCGTTATTAATTTTATCGCAGAAAGAGAGAGAGAGAGAGAGAGTAAAGAGATAAAGCTTCAGGTGGATGGTAAACAGGGAATACGAGTCAATATTCTTTCGGACGATAATATGAAATTACGATTCACATCTCTGATGCATCTAATGCGTTCGTCGAAAAATAATCGACTTAAAGAGGGAATTTTTCAGGAGACTCGACTTCCGTGGAGTGATTTAAATAAAAAGCAAATTGCGCAATTTTCTCGAGAGCATTTCTCGAATGCATGAGAACTCTATTGAATGTGCTGGTACTCGTATACGTGTATTTGTATCGCGACTGCGTATAGGGTATATGTTTACGTCGTTCGGTAATAATTAATCGGGAAGAAGGAGGAGAGCAGTGGCTCGCTCTACGCGAAAGAGCAATCGTGTTCCTTTGCGCCAAGTGTGTTTATGAAGATCTGACGCAACCAAGCCAATCGCTAAATATAAAAGCGGACTGGACAGGGCGTCTTGTCAGTATTGACAAGATCGTTAAGAGCATCGAGAGCGTCGTCGAGGTAAAAGTCGTTCGCGTTCGAGGAAAGTCTAGTCCGAAAAGAGAATAAAAATCGCTAGGCGAAAATAAAACAGCTTCCTTAGCGCGAAACTGGAAAGACCAATCGTGTTTCTTTGCCAAGTGTTTTTACAACCATCTGACGCAACCAAGTCAATCGCTTAACTATAAAAGCCAACTGGACAGGCTATTTTGTCAGTATTGACAAGATCGTCAGGAGCGTCGTCGAGGCAGGAATCGTTCGCTTCTCGAGGAAAGTCCAGTCCAAAGGGAGAAGGAAAATCGCCGGGCGAATAAAAAAAACAGCTTTTTTGCGCGAGACTGGAAAAAGTGGGCGAATAATTGGCCGAGATTTTTCACCGCGACTTACTTTCCCGGATCGATCGTTATTTCCGATATTAAAAGCCGAAAGCTGCGAGCGCTTTTATTCCGCTTTTAAAAGTTTCATCCGAACGGCCATAGCGAGTTTTTACCGTGCTACCGGTTAATTGGAATGTCGAGAACGAACGAAATCGAGTTTTGGAACTCCTAATACCCTCTCTCTCTCCTTTACTTTTAGTCCTTCTCGCTCTTTCCCTCCGATACTCGAGTACAGTTGCACTTTAACGTTAAGAAATTGCAAAGAACTCTCGCCAATTTCTTATTCAATTTTGCACACGAGTGTTTGTTGTTTTTATCGATTAAATAAATATATATATATATATATATTATTGAAGAGCAAGTATTTTCTTCAACATCGACATGCACAAGAATAAAGAGAAATTCAAAATGGATTACTCTTACTTCAAAACAGACATTTCCAAACGCAGGCGATCGGCAACTACTAGAGAATTGAGTAAGAATTTTTTATTTCGATTCTAGAGGATCGATTTTCTGGGATTGAACCTATATGAGTCTTTTTGTATATAGTATTATCTTAATATAGTTTGTAACAGTGAATTTTTCTTTCAGCAAAAATCGCTTATTCAGCGTCGAACAATGTGGTGTCCTTGGCAGAGGGCATGCCCAATGAGGAAACCTTCCCTTTCACGGAAATCGCGGTGAAACTCTACGATGGATCTTCGTTCACTCTTGAGGAAAAAGAGTTGGGTGCTGCTCTTCAGTATATACCTAGTCAGGGATATCCGCCTCTTCTTCAGGTAAACATAAAGCTATATTATTTTTGTACAGGGAGCATGAGTTCATATTCACAAATCCCTCGACATTAAATAAAGACAGAGCGATGGTAACAGTACTACTATTACAAACGCAAAAGAAACAGTATATATGTGTATATATTCAATTTTTATAAATAAAAATATCGACTGTCAAGATCAATGACCGATCTCCTATACTAATTTACCTAATTTTCAGGTAATAAGGGAGTTTCAGAAGAAAGCACATGCACCCCCCATGTGGGAGAGTCGTGACGTAGTTATCGTTTCCGGATCCCAAGATGGTCTCAGCAAGACTCTCGAAGCTGTAATCGATACAGGAGACCCTATCCTGGTGCACGATCCTTTTTACCCTGGTGTGGAAGTAGTGGTGAGTATAAACATGTTTTAACAAATCAATTCCTCCTGCAAGAATAAACCAAATCGCTTTTGTTGACAAAATAACTAAAGACGCGTGCGTTTGCTCCTAGGTGGCTCCTCACAAAGCAGAGTTCATTCCAGTGCCACAGGACGATTTTGGAATAATTCCGGAGAAGCTGAGAGAGATTTTGCGAGAGCGCGAGTTGTCCGCGAAAAAAATGCCGAAAATTATGTATATAAACGCAACTGGAGCCAATCCAAACGGGGCGGTTATTCCTCTGGAGAGGCGAAAAGAAATCTACAGGCTAGCTTGCGAATATAATTTCTTGATCTTGGATGATGATCCTTATCACTTCATGTACTTTACTGACGTATGTTTGAATGCTATTTGTATATTCATAATTGATGAATAAATAGTCGTAAAGCTTCAATAACAATTTTGTATCATTACAGGAGGAACCAACGTCATTTTTATCGTTGGATATAGAGGGTCGAGTGATTCGTCTGGATTCATTTTCAAAAGTCGTGAGCAGTGGGCTCAGAATTGGTTTTCTCACAGCAGCGGCACCCCTCGTCGCCAGCATAGAACTCCACATGCAGAGCAGCCACTTGCACGCTCCTACGTTATCCCAGGTGGGTACAAAATATTTTTTATTGATTTTTCACTCGTTTCTATTTTTTCCTTCAACATATTCGATTTTTATAAAATTCCTTCTTCTCTGCTCCTTAGTCTTATCTCTCAAATGGGACGAAATAAAAAATAAAAAAAGTGAATTCAACAAAAGAACTCTACGAGTAATCTAGAAATTTGTTTTGTTAGCGGGAAGTATATTAGCGATGATGAATGTATCGGATGTTCTAAGAATACTGGATAGCGAAATCGTAAATATTATTATCATTCTTGTTCAATGATGAAACTGAATATCAAAGTTTTCGCACGCTTCGTTTAATCGTTGAGCTTTAGACAATCGTGGCGCGTGTCGTGGCTTATCAAATTCGTAAACACTGTATAAACGAGCTGAGGTTTTGCGGGAATTAAAACAGGAGGAATGAGGTTTTTCAATTTATCTCTTTAATTTTCCAGGTGATAATGTACAGGCTCCTGAAGATTTGGGGCTTTAACGGTATGATGGATCATTTTGAGAGGATAAGACTTTTCTACAAACAACGCAGGGACGTTATCACTGACCTGGCGAAGAAACACCTTAATGGTAAACTGAGAGGATGCAGTATATCCTTTAGCATCGTGCAGATTTTTTCTGTCTACCTTTGAAATGACAATTTACCTCGTTTTGCGAAGCAGAGTCCATGCGAATTGTATATACGAGCCTTTTTTCCCGATAACATTCTAATGCGCGTGCCGATGCTCGGTTCCCTATCGACGTATAATATTATGCATGACCTACGATCCGGCATGATAACAGCCTCATAACAAGAAAATGAATACTCGGATGGATAACGAGCTCTTTGATTAGCTTTTATCGATATGAAAGAAAGTATGCAATTATCGAAATGACGCGCTCCATTGTAACACATTTTTATTGCTAATAATTGTTGTTCGAGCCTCGTTCCGTGTATACATGAATGTATGTGTATTTTTTAATTAATGTTGATAATCGATGATTTTTAGGTCTGGCAGACTTCGCTGAACCGAGCGCTGGAATGTTTCTGTGGATCAAAGTAAAAGGTATAAAGGACACTTGGAAGTTGGTAATGCAGAAAGGGATAACTCAGGGTGTGATAATGGCCCCGGGTGCTGCATTCATGAAGGATCCTACTAAACCCTGCAATGCCATTAGGGCTAGCTTTGCCAAGGCTAGTTACGAGGAAATGAACCTGGTGAGTCGAGGTTATCAACTATAGGAAATAATATTTTAGATAAGAACATTTAATGGTTCATCAATTCCTATATTTATTTATTTTTTTTTTGTTTTTAGGCCATGGAGAGGTTGGCTCAACTTATAAGGGAAGAACTGGAGAACAGTCCTAGTTTAACGTAGTCGATTTAAGGTTCTGAAATTTTGAAAGAAAGTTAAAGGAAAATTAGACAAAAATAGAAGAATTTAGACGTGGAAACGTGTATAGGTCAGGAAAAAGAAAGTAGTATATTGAAAATTCTGGATTACCAGCTGTATGCCCGTGCACGCGTTACCGTGAGTCGGTAACATGGAAAGAAGGAGGATCGAAAGCCTCGTAGGAGACTCGTTTCAAGCATTACCTGAACGATCGGTCTTTCCAGACTGCAACCGAAAACAAAATATAACACTTTGACCTCTATGAAAATCAAGAGTTATTTTCAGTTAGAATAATTTTTGTATTCCGGTGATTTTTACTACTTTTTTATTATCGATAACATAAGGAATATTGGTGAGCGTAGTTGCCAGAGGGCGCTACGCGTCCGAAATCAATATACGAGAGATGTATTAATTAAAATACACCTCGAGACATAAAATTTAAGTATTAGTGATGTTGTCATTAAAATCCATGGTTTTCTATCAATTGGAAACCCCTGTCGTAAAGAGTTAAACTGTATATACTAGTATATGGTAGGAATGTCGATGAAATAAATAGCTTGTGATAAAAAAATTAGAATTTAATATAAGAATTATTTCTCTATCGAAATAAGAATATAACATAATGTGTAATATCGAAAGGTTTATAACAATAAAATCCAACGAACGTTTAATGTGGATCGAAAAGGGGTAAAAATTTCAAATAAAAAAACATAAATATAAGATTGAAAATAAAGAGGGAAGAGAGGGGATCGCGAATTTCTCCAGCGGAGAGACGACTACTCTCTCACTTAGCGCTAAATATCTTAACTACCAATTAATTTAGCGAAATTAATTTAATCTGCTGCAGTATAAGCAGACGAGAGATCAGTCCTGCTTGCCCACTTTTCACCGTCACGCACTTTGGTTCTCTCGCTCGTGTTTCGACCAGAAATGCGATAAAATTGTGCAAATGTTCAAAGAGGACTCTGAAGAGATCCCGGAAGCTACGATATAAGTCGACGTCGAACGTTATTTCGCCGAAGAAAACTGGTGAACAACCACCTATAAACTTATCTGTATATATATACATAAACAAAGGGTGGGAAAGTATATATGCGAGAAAAATCGTAAAAATGCATCGGGAATGAATCGTAGTGGGGGATGCAGGCTATAAAAGAGGAAGAAGGTATAGTGACGGATTTAAAGACGCGTTGGCTGGTACATTCCTCGATAGAGAGAAGAAATCCTGAGTGGAATCCCCGGGACGCTCGAAGATATAGTGTATATTAAAAGACGTTTCGGGATCCGGTAGCCTCGGGGTGCAGGATATAGCCGATCATACGAATGGCCACATTTTCCTCGTTGAGTTTTGGGGCTGGGATCCAGTTTTTTTCTTCATCCTCAAAGAGATAGAGAGGGAGGGAAGCAGAGATCGAGAATATAATTCCCAACCGATGCAGGATAATACAGGACCTCGTTGGCAATAACCATCATCATTCGGACCGGGAAAATCTTAATTGGACGAATCCCAGCAAAACGCAGCGCGATAATATTAGTTTTCATCAAGGTCCGCAGGTGTAAACGTTCGATATTAAGCAACGGTGACCACATTAAGGACGAACGAGTGGGAATTTCTATATGGCAAGGTCGATTTCTTCTGGAGCTTTCGTTTCATCGCTAGGGCCATTTATCTCTTTCTCTCTCTCTCTCTCGCGCGCGTAGTTGGCTGGTAGCTAGCGCGGGCGGCTCCATATAACAGGAGGCAAGGGGGTTATTCCCAGGGGGTAGGTGAAACCGAGAGGTGAGATATACCGTGGGGAGAGAGGAGAGACGCAGATTCACCGAAAGAGGAAGAGAGGAAGATGTGGAAAGGAGGGGGTGTTTGTATTTGTGTTCGTGTTTCACGAAGAGAGAGAGAGAGAGAGAGAGAGAGGGTCTGGTCGAAGGAAGGGTGCGCGAGGGGTAGTGCAGTTTCGTGTTGGCATTACTCTTGATTTCCGTGGTGACGTCGCTACCTACCTTCTCCTCTACCCAGTCTTCCCTTCATCCTCCTTTTCCTCCTACTTCCCCCCTCCCCTATTCCTCTATCTATCTCTCTTCCTCCCCCTTATTTATATATATACATACATATACTTAAAGAGAAAGAAAACGCTACTGCACGGGACAAATAGATCTTTCCACTCTATATCTACTTTCGGATTTCACTGTGTTAGGACAAGTTTATACACGCGTGAGCACCCAATAAAATTGATCGCTTAACGAGTAATCCACGTAACGCGCGTTCGTTTATTACGTTCCTCTGTATATGTACTCGCTGTACTGTTTATATGTACATATAAATGATATTAGAACGCGCCAGCCAAAATTTACGAGAGAATTTCTATATGGTCATCCGATATTTTTTTTCTGTCTTATCCTTATTTCAAATTATACTCGAGCCAGGATCAATTCGCATACGAAGCCAACTTCTCCGCTTCGCACGGCTATTTTTGCGTTCTCGCTGGCCAAGGACTGCCAACAGAAAGAGAGAGAGAGAGAGAGAGAGAGAGAAAGAGAGAGAGAGAGAGCGTGGCAAATGCTAGAAATCAACTGATACGATTAGTTTACATTATCGACTCGCATCTTAACGCTCGTATTATTACACTGCAAATGGATAATATTGGAAATGGAGTTCATCGACCGAAAAAAGGGATCTTCTTAAATGCCATGAGAAAGAAATGATTGTATTAACGAGACTAGACGAAGCTCGTTCGTATAAAAGATCGGAAAGCGAGTGCTGGATAGTCGAGTAGATGGATGTATAGATGGAGAAAGAGTCTGAAAGACAGATATTAGACGACTTATGGACAAGGATAAGAAGAGAGCAAGAAAAAGGGGGTGGGGGGAGAGGGAGAGCAGAAGCGATTAATGGAAATTGATCTGATATAGAAATTTCATACAGGAGGATCCAGAGATGGAGGAGGGGGAGGTAAGGAGGAGAGCACAATCAGTTTGGCGATGCCGTGGAAAATTTTACGATTGGAAGGGAGGAAAAATCGAAAGGTCAAATACGGGACAGCGGGTCCTGGCAATATCGCGCCTGGTGCGATTGCCCAGTAAATATCGGGCGGAGAGAGGTTATAGCCAAGCTCCACGGCCCCGTAAACCAAGGCATTAAATTTTATAATATTGCGTTTTGCCCCTCCAGGTCCCTCTGCTTTAGAGCCTGTCCGTCCGTCTCATCCCTCGGAGTAGCGCGCGAGCGCACGCGGCGCGCGCTTTTATTGGCTATTTACAGAGGAAATGGCCTCTAAATTAACTGCAGACTGCCGGATTGCCAGCTATATCGAGCCAAGTATAACGCTCGCGCCGCCTCGCTGTTAAGATCAAATTCCAAATCACGCCGTACTGTCTCGCTCGTCCTCTACTGTATAGCTCTTTTCTTCTCTTAGAACTTCCTCTCTTTATCGGAAGCCAGAACAAAGTCTTGTGGCTCCTCCAGATTTTTTAATGATTTTATTAATGATTTATATGTGCGAGCCAAGTATTAGGGAAACTACAACGTGTCTCGTCATCAGCGAGCTTTTCCTCTCGAATCATTTCCTTTTATCGAGAACCGGAAGACAATATTCTGGTTCTTCAAGGTTTTTAAATATGCTTGTATTGATAACGTTATAGGACTATCGTTTTAGGGTTGACTTTTTTGTACAATGTCATTGGTCCAGCTATCCTGGAAAAAAGCCTGGTATTCTCCATAAAGAGGAAAGCAGTGCAGATCTTTATGGGGTTTACTCGATATTTTTTTTGCACCCTGTGTGAAAGTTTACGTGAACGCGCGTGTGCTGTATATACAGTAGTGGCCGTCCGGCGTGCGTTAGCGGGGGTTAAATATCGGCTTGTCGGCGGCCAGCTTTTTCGTGCCGTGGCCTTCCCCCTCTCTCATACCCCTCTTACGGTCCCCGATATTATGGGGAGCGCGACTACCCCATTGGATTAGGAGAGACCCCATAGAGGGAAAAATGTAATATAAAAGGCTTACCGGCTAAGCTGTTAATATGTTGTACGACGATGTATCCGAGCAGGAGTCATGTATATATTACCACCTTCTCTTCAAACATATGTCTTTGCCCGCGATTCTGTTGACTGTGCAAAGATTAACCTACGAGTCAATCGATTCCAGTATCATTTGACAATTGCTTTTAATTTATATATTAATGAAACAATTAATTCCAGTCGTTTTAATTTATTATTTAATCTTGCAATTTTATCAATTAACTTTGTATACACGTACACTACAGTGCCAAATTCGTGCAAGTTTTTATTCTTCAAACGAGCGTACGTCTCTTTTTTCGGATGCAGAAGGGAATAATTATGCAGTATTGAATCAATTCCAGCGTGCTCGTATGCATATAATTTTAGCCAGTAAAACCATACATGCGATCTATTTTATCACGATTGCCGTGCAATCCGGTCATTGAACCTCCGTAGAACGCAAGTTTTCACGAAAATTCTGCAAAAGTTCATTAACACTGTCTCCAAACGGTTAAATCTGGAATTTTCTAAATTAGTCTTTCGAAGGATTGAAATATATGCATTGTCTGTTCCAGGTGGATATGTTTTTTTGCTGTGGGAATGCTTGAGGAGAGATGTGGAAAAATGTGAAGGATCACTGGTTCAAGGATCATCAGAAAAATTTACTAGTGGACCAGGAATATTTTTATAATCTTATAAGTCAGTCATACACACATAAACAGGTAGTTGATTTTTCAACAAATAGCTTTGAATAATATCCAAAGGACTCTTGGATCTTTCTAAATGATTTTTTCCAGGTGGATATACGAATGTATGCTTATGGGAAAGTTTGAGAAGAGACAAGCAAAATAAAACATGAAAGACTACTTGTCCAGGGATCACGTGCGAATCTACCAGTAGATTAGGAAAATTTTCATAAGCCTGCGTCATTCACACACTCACACACAAACACACACACGCGTGTAAACACGTGGATGATGGGCGAATGGCGATGCAGCTTGGTGAAAAATATTTATTATCATGCTAGATAATACGCCCGGAGCAGAATCCTGCCACGGACAACACTTGATGGATCTGCTTGGCTTTCAGCTGTACGCCCCTTCAGGTTTGACTCACGTGGCGGCGCGTGCCACGAGAACTAATTGAGATGTGAAATTTATTTGGCACCGACTTGTCAGAAGCGATGCTCGTCTCCTACGATTCACCAAACAGATAATTTCCTTGCTACCAGAGCACTTTGGACACCTGTGCATGCTCTGGCCAATTCAACTGGAATTTCGTTTTATTATAGATAGATTCTATTTTAGCAGTAGTAGATGTAAGCTTTCCCATGACACAATCTATCATTTGCTTTATTCGACGCTTCAAATAAAATATTTTCATTTCTCGTCGACTTGCATTTTCGGAAATGATGTTCGTTTCGTAAAATCATCAAAATGTATCATTTTCCTGCAACGAGACTCATATCATCAAAAATTAAGCTGGTCTCATGAAATCATTCACACAAATGATTTCCCTGCAACGAGAACTCCTTGGACATCAATATATGCACGGGCTAGCCAACTCTCAACTGGAAATGTATGTACGATAAACGCAAAACTTCCCGAATAATTATAAAACAGCAATAGAAATTTAGCCAAGAGCTGATAAATATAGATACGACTGGCAGCGATAGATCCAAGTTTTCCCACGGCTGAATCTATCGGTTTCCCGATGACTGCCACTTCCTCGACTCGACTCTCCGAACGTTTCACGCCCGAAGCTCGAAGCTTCAATTAAGTAGAATGACCGGCCGAGTAAGCGACGTCGAAAGTTTTGTCCATTTTGCTTACGGCGAGCATTGCTGCTCCAACGATCAATACTATTGCCACTGGTGATATTTACAGGGCGCGTCTAACATCAGCCTGGGTCTGGGCCATTGTTTACCCCCTTTCCCCCCTTCTATCTATGTTGCGTATATTCCCTTGGAAAGCCAAGGCACACACAGCGGGATCCAAGCAAACTGCCCATTCACGCCAAACTCCTCACTTTTTTCGCAACAACTCGACTTTAACTCCGCGCTTTATTTCCATCCGTTCAATCTCGATAATCTCACTGGCTGTATAAAGCAAATAAGGGAGAATCTTTATTCGTTGGCGGAGGATCGCGTATAGTCGGTTGTTAAAATTTCAGCCAGATAAAAGCTCGGGCCGGTGGCAAAAAAGGGAGGAAAAAAAACGGGAGGAAAAGTTCATAAAAATGCAAGTCGCTGCAGCGCGTGAATGTTCTTTTCGTAACGTATAAAGGGGGAGGGGAGGGAGACGCGATAAATCTTTAGCCTAGACTTAAGTTTTCGAGTAAATCTTGCCACGTTTTAGCAGTAAGTCCGAAGCTCATCCCGCAAAAGGATCAGAGTCCGCGGACCAAATCCACTTGTGACGAGTTTAACAACGACTACCGCGCCCATACTGATGTCAAAGATACATCCACCGTTTCCTACCAAGCCTGTGATTTTTTTTATTTTTTTCTGTGACTGTCGATTTTAAGGAATTTTGCTGTTATTTGAATTATAAATTGAGATTTTTCATAATTGTAGCAGGAAATAATTTCAAATGGAAAATTCAAAATGCGGACCCGCTGATTGGTCGGCTTACTGCGCAGGCGCACCAGATTTGGCGCGATCTTAGATCGATCACAACCAATCAGAAACGATTGCTCAGTAAGCTGCCCAATCAGCGCTCTCCGTTTTGAGCGATCCCATTATTCACCGCTAGTGACCGTTCAGTATTAAAAATCCCGCGTCCCGAAGGTCAGTGAATCGTTCGTCGTATATCTTTCGTAGCTACTGGCAATAATTTAATCATACAAATGCAATTTCTTTATTATATTAAACTAATTTTATCGAAATTCGGGCATTTTCTAATTTATAATTGGTCGATTTCTTCAAATACAAATTTACTAGTGAAGTGCATTGTGCGAGTAAACTAAAAGTATTTTTCTGTTGTACGTTGAAAAGTTCTTCTAAGAATCGTAAAAACTTGTAAACATTGCAGTTCGCGGCGCGAGGTGTTGTGGTGGTGCATTATTTGGGTGATCGCAGCGGCCAAGGACAAAAGCCTTGAGGACTTTCACAGCCTGTAAGTAGCCATCTTTGTTTCTTTAAGCTACATTAAAGAGTTAAATCAATTCTATAAAAATGAATTCAATAAGCTCATCTTTTCTTTTCTTTTTGTTACAGCGAGTGCAGATCTTGCTATGAGATATAAGTGCGTGCGTACCGAAAATCCTTATCGTTCGTAACATATGAAAAATTCGCACCACGAAATAAAGTTTATTTAAACCCGCGTCGCGTAGTGCAGTTCGAAAAATTCGCGTCGTATAGTGCACGTAGTGCGTACTGTTCTTAAAATTCGCGTCGCGTGTGATTTTCATCAAATTCATCATCGCTCCAGCATCATAGGTATCTTGCAGAGAGACATGGTTGCAATATCGCCGAACAAGAGTGGGTGCATCCAGAAGCACAACCGCTCAGTGAGCGCTCGCCAAATCTCCTAGACAAAAGTAATGGATGAAACTGCTCATTAAGCTGCTCAGAGTGGGCGCCCGCCATTTTCGTGAGCCTAATTTTCAGTCGCTCACTCAGCCTCACTTTCTGCTCACTCTGAAGTTTTCGCGCGAAATTTAAAAGTTACTTAACATCCCTAAATCAGTAAAATAAATTTGAAATGATTGCAAGTAGTCTGAGACACCGTTTCGTTGTAAAAAATTTCGTATTTTCTTTTAAAAGTGAAGAAACTTTAATTAACTTTTTAGAAAATAAAACATGGCATTTGAGCAGCAATACAATATTAATGGAATATTATATGCAATTACAGAAACGGAGGATATTCATGCAAGAATAAATAATGGTAAGGTTAAAAGATAGAAGCTCATTGAAATCCGACTATTATATATATATATATATATATATTTAAAGTATAGCTGTAATATTATGTTCCTTTTATGTATGAGTGAGCAATGAACGTAATGTCCAGACGCCCAGTATATCGCTTAGCGCTCACCAATCGGCTACTTGCGAGCGCTCAGTAAGCGCTCACAGAACAGCTGTGCTTCTGGATGCACCCAGTGAGTCCCACGGGTAAAACCGTGGAATTTTTTGTATTAACCTAAGAATGACCGAAAACCTACGTGTAGGTTCCAATCGGTCCTCCTTCGGTTAAAACCATTTTTTATTTTTCTGCATGTTTTTCAGCTTCTTCGATGCGATTTTACCTATTTTGCGCGCGTGTGTTTTTCATTTTCAGGTTTAACTTTCTGAAATAGGTAGGCTATTTAGCTTCGCGTATTAAATAGATATATATTATAGCTTCCGGTATTAGGTAGGGTTTTTTTTCAGGTCTTCATGACGGAGCTTATGCTGTGAACTATATAAAAATAATATTTATCGTTCATAGAGCGTATTGGAGTGTTAAAATTACACTTGGAATCAAGTCTCATAGATTCCTTTCTCGAAGGAATTATCCGTCCGGCAAAACATACCCGATAGAGACTTTTTACACTTAAAAAAATTATCAGCATTAGAATTGGCGTGCGTGCTCTCCGTTTAAGAATCCCTTGCGAGGCATGTCGTAGTAGAGGACGTGTCGCGAGTTTAGAAAAAGAGAAAAATTAAAGAAGGAACGGAATGTCTTTACTAAGACATAGACGACGTTGTAAAGGATAAGGAGTGAAGAAGTCTGTGCTCTGAAATTAATTTTCTTTTCGGATGGATTCAGGATTCTCCTTGGACAGATCTTTCTGGAAGAGGAAAGTTCTTAATCCAGCCCACTATATATATATATATATATATATGGCACTGTGCCCGGGAGAAAGTTTCGCGTGTATGTCCAAACTTTAATTAGTTTTTAGAACGTATCGAGCATGGGGAAGAGATAAGTTTGGTGCAAGCAACCGACTCGGAGTTATAGGACAGTTTTACCGTCAAGTTTTTCAATTTTCTCTCAGCTCGAAGAAACTTGCGGTGCTTTGAATCTCCCTTGGAATAGCTCGAGTGCCGGCTTTTCCACGATCGGGCTAAATTTGAGGGGATGTAAGCTGAGATATTGTCGCCAAGAAGCGCGAGTCGATCGAGGTGTAGGGTCAGGGTGTCCAGAATATCCAAAGCTTTATTTTACAATAATTGACGAATACCTCGACTCGCCGAAATAAAAGTATGAATTAATCCGTCAGATATTCGAGTTTTTATCTCAGCTCCTAGAATATATATATATATATATATATCCATCGAAACAATCGAGTAGTCAGCTTTTTCACGACGTGGTTAAAATTTGATGGGCTACAGGGTGGAGGGGGGATGTAACGCGAGGTTGTCGCGAAACGCGAGAGTCAATCGCGGTGCGCGATTCGAATAGCTATACGCATGGTTAAGCTTTGTTGTAGAAGTACACGGCTGGCTGAAGTACCATTCTGAAATTATTACATTCTAGTGGGGTGGATATTAGCCGAGCGCGTATGCTTTCATTAGACGTTACCTTGGAGCGTTTCAATTTAGCAGGAAACCACCCCTCTGCCTTGTTCACAGGTCTATAATATCCAGCCAGGCACTTGCCGACTCTCCAGCGTGCTTCATTTGTACACCGATCGAGTTCCATCCATATCTCACATTCCCAATTCGCCTGAAACGTCAGTTATTCCATTCGGTGCCCGATTTCTGCGAATGTTTTCCCACTCGACGCGCGAGCGCGCGGCTTTCTCGTCTAATCGCCACTATAACTATCGCCGATACCACTGTACATGCACTTGTGTATACGTACCGTGCACGCCACCACCCTTCCACTTTTCGCGCAACTCCAATCGCATACGCACGTGCATCGCGGTCGATTATAGTTTAAAAATAAAAATCAAGCAGTAGTTGAGATATCGAAGGAACGAAAATTGCTAATGAATCGTAGCGATCGAGTCCATAGGCGTATCTCGCCATCTCGAATCACTTGAAACGCGAATTAATCCATTCTGTATATATATATATATACTATATTTTTGCAATTTTTTTTGCCACTCGAAACGAGTGACTCTGTTTTAATCATTACCAGTGTCGGTGTATCCTCCACTCGCGATAGAACTCTGAATATAAATATATCGCGCTATTCGTCGTAGAAATTAAAAAAATAAAGAGAAAAGTAGAGAGTTGATAGAGGAGAGCAATGAAAAGTGGAGATGGAAAACTGTGATCAGACCGAGTTCCACCGGTTGCAAAGGGCATATAGGCGCGCTACTGTGAGCACAAATTGCTGCAAATTGGAGAAAATTGAATGAAGCTTCCAGCTTAACGAAGCCACTAAATCCTCGTGGAACGACCTATCTCAACATGCAGCCCATTTGAGCGATAAGCGAGGAGGGACTGACACCGATCGACCATATTCTTATATATATAATTATATATTTCTATCGCAGAGTTGCTACATTTTTTCTATTATAAATTTTATATATGCGGGAGAAATATTTGAGAAAGAAGGAAATATTTGTGCCAAGGAATGGTTTTGGCGCGAGACAAGGGAGCACAAAAGTATATACAGAGTAAGAGTGAAGCGCGTCTGGCTTATGCCGAGGATCTCCTGCACTCTCTCGAGATTGTTATCGAGCATTCCAGCTTTTGGTATGTAATATCAGAAATTCCTGTCTACCTGTGCGTCGCCTGGTGCCACCGGCTTGTCCTAAAACTTTGAAAGTAAAATTCTCCGCTCGGTTCGTCGTTGCGCATGTCGAAGGCGAAAAAATTAACGAAGCTTAATTGGAATTTTAAAACGAGGCGATTGTGCACCGGTGGAAATTCTTCTCCATGCGTTTCCTACGTTTTTCAAAGATGACTGACTGATGTAGGGCCAAGGAAAATCAAATTCTTTTGGTCTTTTGTGGAGCAGGAAAATTTATGGAGGTTTTAATTGAAATTGGAAGATTAGATGATTATAAACATGGAGGGTTGGTTGAGTGTATCGGTATTAGTTTTTCGAAAGTTTTTCACGAGGAAAGAAGAGGGGGGAGGGGGGGGGGGGAGTTTGTGGAAAAAAGGGACGAGCATAGGCGCAAGAGCAGCAGGGTAGTTGAACTGGGATTGGAGATTTCGCACGACTGCATTCGACACACTGTCAATTCGGCACAAGCTCGTCTCGCTCGCTCGCTCGTTTAAAATCGATCGCGAACCTCCGCCAACCTGTATACTTGCCCAGGAAAACCATCCCATTTTCATCCCCCACCCCTCTCTCTTTCTCTCTCTCTCTCTCTCTCTCCTCCTCCTCCTCTCTGTCTCTGGTAATCACTCCACGTCCAAAATCCATACACTTTTGTATTAATATCCTTTTTTTGAAACATTCTTCCTTTCTTTCCTCGCGTTTAATTCCTTTTTGGGTTTCTACTCCGACTCTTAAATACATTTTTTTATTTGAAAAATTGCAACGAGAATTAGTGCATGGAATTTTAATCTCGTTGGTATTTGTTGCAATTACTCCAACATTGAAAATTCATATTATTCTTTTAAACGAATTTTTCATCATAGTTTCTCTTGTTTCTCACCCTGTAAATTCCTTTATAATTTTTATCTATCGCACTGCAACTGAATTTTGTACACGTATTCGTTTGTCCAAATGAAAAAGGAATCAAAAACACCTGAAAGCAACAATTTTTCTCTATAAGAATCTTCGTTATAAATTATCTTCTCTTTAACAAAGGAATGTCGAGTATCGAACGGACAAAGCTGCTTTTCTCTCTGCTGTTTATTAAATTTCTTTGATATCCAGTACTCCCCTTGGAAAGAGCAGCAGCTTCGAGGCTAGAGAACGTCGCTGCAGCTTCGGATAAAACTCCACGAGACACAAATTGCGATGAAAAGAAATTTCAGCAGAAATCTCTACGTGTATAGAAAATAAGATCAGAAAATTAGTATGGAGCACTGGATGTCATTCTTGTCGTAGACAAAAAGACTTAAAGGAGTCCGAGAGTGACCAAATTACGATTAAAAATGAGATTGTATAAAATTCTGGTTGAAGAAAGAGCAAAGGGAGAGAGAGAGAGAGAGAGAGGATATGGTACTATTTCATTTGCAAAAATAAAAGCTTTCGCCTATAGACGTACAAAGCGAAATTTCCTGAAAATAAAAATTAGCCATTGAATAGAAAAATCGCTGAAGGATAAGAATATCCGAAAAAAGATTAAGATTTTGAAAGATGAATCACTATATATATCAAACCAGATTTAAATAATATCAGAGAGTGAGAAAATTAAAAGAAAGGAATAAGATAATAAGAGTGTGCGCGGTTGAAGAAAGAGCCTGAAAGAGAGAGAGAGAGAGAGAGAGAGAGAGAGAGAGAAGGTGATACTATCTCATTTGGAAAAGTGGAGAGGCTTTTGCTGTAGACGTAGAGCGCGCGACTTCCGCTTGCTCGTCGCGTTATAAAAAGCAGGTTAGCTATTGAATTAAAAGGGCGGTGGGGAATAAGATGGAGTGGAAAAAGAGAGAAGGAAGCTTTACCTGTAAAGGGTGAAAATTTTCTCTCTCTCCCTTTATTTTTATTTTCGTTGCTCCAGCAGCCCCTCTAAGTTGGTCGGGGTTCGAGGATCCCGCCATCCGGCTCACCGGTCCGTGCTCACCAGCCATAAAAATAAAATTTCAATAAATCTCGGACAGAGAGTAGCTAGTGGGGCTCGTGGAGAGGGCGGGCTACTCTCTCATTGGAGGGTCGGCTTCCCGATGGTTACCGCCTACCGCAAACGCACACACACACATTTATACACACGGAGAAGAGAAACTCTGTCTCTCCTCTCCACTCTTCGCAGCAAACACCCACACACGCGTGGTAGTAGTACGTAACAGTAGTAGTATAGTAACATACCCATATGGACAACCCTCTTCCATCCACGAACCAGCTTCCTTTCCCTCGTGTCTGCTTCGTCTCTCCACTCACCTTTTTCTACTTACCATCATCGATACATTCCCCATGCAAAATCTACATTAACATATATATATATATATATATATATATATATGAAAAAACCGTAGATCGGTACAAAAATTTCTCCTACAAAAAAATCAATTAGATTAAAATATTTTTAATAGTGCAAAATATAAAAGAGGGTAGCTGTACATCGTCGATAATATTATTGGAGAAAGGAAGGAAACGAGCGAAAGAGGAAAGAAAGAAAGAAAGAAGGAAAGAAGGACAGTGCGAGCGTGGATTTAATATCACGCCCACAATGTGCGGGAGAATCGAGGGGGGGGCTGTGTTGGGGGGTCGGTTGCGGGGGCGTCGAAACGCCAGGGAGAAGATGGGAGGAGGACGATGGAAGGAGGCCCGGGGTGGGGAGGATGTACATGGCAGCCGAGCAGTCCGCTGTTTGCCTTCCTCAGGCACGGTACGTCGCCGCCGTACCTCGCTCGAAACGCCGAGAGAAGAATACACGCAACGAACCAAAGATCCCTGTATCGTGACACAAAGTTAAGAGGGTGAGAGTAGTGCGCACTGTGTATAGTATACGTGCCGCGTAATCCGAACTGCGTCCGCCACCTTCGACACACGCGGATTTTTCTGCCTTCTTCTGTGCAGACACACGAACCACCTCCACCGAACGAGGCATGCTCAACAACATTTCCACCGGTGCTTCTGTACACGGTCTAACTGGTGAGTTTCTTTCCATCTCAACTTGCTTCTTTTTATTTTATACATTTTTTTTATTATTATTCGCCGTGATATAATTGGATTCTCTGAGATTCTTGTGGTCCAGTCGTGAGAATAGAAATTGCAGAGTGACTGAATTTTGCTTCGAGTATAGAACGTTCTTTCATGGTAATATGGAGAGAGAGAGAGAGAGAGAGAGAGAGAGAAAAGGCGAAGAGTAACTCCTGCAGCGCGGTTGAACGTTGTGGAGTACTCGAGATGCTTCGCCATTTGTTTTATCAGCTTGCAAGGCCATTCGTCGACTGTTCTGCTATTAATTAGCGAGCTTCGGTGATGTAAGCTTGCAAGGAATATTTATATATATAGGGGCGTGAAAGAGTATATTCTGTCATTTCGGAAACTACGTCGAAATTCGCAAAGGTGTTACACGGCCGATTATATACGATAATTAAGGGGATTTATTGCAAAGTTTCGGAGGTACGATAAAACATTGATATTTTGTTTAGAATTTATCGAACGCTTCGCTGTATAACCGTTTCTTATCGAAGATATACACCGCGCACTCGAGTGGACGAACGTTCGAAACTCGAGAGAAAGAATGAACGTTACGACGATCAAGGAAATTTATGGGCGATACGAGATAATTTTATCAAATCCGTCGGTTGCAAAAGCAAAGATCGACGAGATTACATCGTGCGGCCCAATTATTACCGCGAGACCAAATTTCTAAACTCGCGCTATCTCGAATCATCCAGACGATTTTATCTTTGTCCCAAACTCTTTATCGTATTTCGTGAGAACCACACAGAGAGTATACGTATATATACCTATATGTATATAGAGCAAGGAGAAAAGTGCAGCTGGAAAATTACGAGAAATAAGATTATTTTGGAAAAAGTGTGATTTTGCAGGATTTATATCGAAGAAAATTGTGGGAAAATGGTAGAAAATTGGAGAGGTTAACACGTGCTGCACGCGTCATCGCTTCCCTTTCTCACACTCCTAAGGAAAGCGCTTCTCGAGTTTGATGACCTTAATTACCTCAACACTGATTACATTAGGCGAGAAGTTAAGGAACGATTTAGCGAATTAGAATGCAACCGTGCGACTATACGAAGCTCCGAGTCTCGTCAGGCAAACACACTCGATCCCAACCTACTCAATCTTCAACTTGGATTCGTTTACATGCATCCACGCACCATTCGATCCACTAGTTTCTCTCATTATAATTCTGCAAACAATTTTCATCGTTATTCTCTTTTAATGCCATATAAGAATTTTCCATTATAAACAAACCATTTTCACTCCCATTATTTCCAGTTGAGAAAAACTAATAACCGAGAATAATTAACTCGAGTATACACAGGAAAGTTTGAAAATTACAAAATTAATAAATATAAAGTGCATGGAAATAGTCAATAATTTCCTTAAGGAATAAAATATAGTAGTCGAGGTTTTTGGTCGTGATTGCTGGGTGAGATTGGACTTGAAATGTTTAACGTATTGATATATATATAGAAAGAGAGAGAGAGAGACGTTGAATAATAATGAAGGATACCGATTGGAATTGGATGGTTCGTCTCCTCTCCCCCCTCTCTCTCGTCACGAGGCAGTCGATCTTTACGTTGCATTGGATCGCGCGCGAGTGTGTTGCATTTTGATGAAGCTTTAATGCACCGAGATAATGCGTATTTGTATCGTAGAATGACACCCACGCAGATACGTCCATCAAAAGATTCATGGCTGGCAATTTGATTTATGAATATGATTCTTGACGCTCCGTCGCGTCGCGTCGCGTCGCGTCGCTACCGTCGCAGCCAACGGCCGCGTTTGCCCGTCTGTCAATCTCTCCGCTTGGCGAACGTCGATCATATGCACTCGGCTTAACATTTTTTCTATTATTCCCCGGAGATTGGCGCGCCAAACCTTTCAGAACCCACGACTGACGTCCCCCGCCAGACTAATCAATTAACGATCCTTCGCCTCGAAATAATTATAGACGCACAACGCGATCCTCTTACAACTTTTAACGCGTTATCGATGCAACGCGGATGGAATATATCCCGTATCGGTCGCGCCCTCGTTAATTGCATTTTCCAGATTTCGCGAAAGCTCCGAGACCTTGACATAACTTTACGATTCGCTTTTAAGAATATTTTACAACTTTACGCGTTATTACCGGGTTTTCGGTAGATTCGTGGATTTGGACCAACAATGTTTTAATTATTTTTTCAACGTTTCGCGAAAGTCTTGCAATGTTAAGATAGGTTTGTAAATTAATTGTAGAGACCACGTTCTTACAACTTAATTCTTATTACCGATGACTTTGTTTGAAATATTTGAAAATTTCTGGAAACCTCTCCACAACATTCCAATAGACTCGCAAAATTACTCGATTCTTGCTGGAAATAATTACGGACACTCAAAATTCCTCTCGCAAGTTAACTCTCGTGTCACCTTTATCCCGACCCATGCAGCGATGTCAATGATGCTGCATCTCCCTTAACGTGCTTAAACGAATGATCGTTGCACGGCGGAAATAATGACAGACACTCGAGAAGATTCCTCTCGAAAGTAAACTTTTGTATCCACGGAACCCACGGCAACAGCACCGTTACCTCCCTAATTTCATTTGAGCCTCGATAATCCGGTCGGTTAAAGCAGGATCAAGCAATCATTTGCAGCGTGAACAAAAAGACCAGCGCGCGCACGGGGCCCCTACGCGTTTAATTAAACCGCGAAACGACGTTTTCCCGGCTGAAAACTTTTCCACTTTGTGCTTTCGTCGAGAACATCAAAGGGATTCACCGAAAATCGTGTGGGATCCCGGAGCTCAGCGGGACGTTTAATAAAATCGGTATAAAGTCATCAGGACTCGTAAAAATAAAAGCCGAATGAAGACCGGTCGTAAAGTTCATTCATGGCGGTTTGCTTCATTGAGCCGCGCGCGCGCAGGGACGATCGTCGAGCGTGCAGCTGCACTGCCGGATAAACCCGACTTCTTCTACGTCGCGCAGAAACTTTGTTGCAAATTTTCCTCCTGCAATTTCTTCCGCGGGAAAAGCGTGCGCTACAATCTGCGTGCTCGCGCTGAGGCTTTGGGATGACGTCATAGCCACTGGAGTGTGCGATAGAGAAATATAAATGTAAAGTGAACGCAAAGCCGTGCGCGGCATGTGGCTCTTCTTCGCGATGCAAAAACTTTGTTGCCATCTTTTCGCCAATGGAGAAATATAATTTTTCAAAGAGTCGGCCAAAAGCGCGAGGCTCTTGCTCGCTCGATCTTTGGGATGAGGTCATCGTTACCGTTGGAGTGTCTGTGTGTGTGTGTGTGTGTGTGGGAGAGAGAAAATGTAGATGGACATAGAAAGGGAAAAAAATTTAGGATGTTGGTGTTGGGTTTGGGTGTGTGTGTGTGTGGGTGCGGTCACGCGGGCGTGTTTCGTCTCTCTCTCTCTCTCTCTCTCTCTCTCTCGTGCCCGAAGCACACATGTGTTTGCTCGGATAGAAGCCGGAGGCCGGTGACGATTCTCACACCTTGCTGCTAATTGATACGTACGCCCCTCGCCACCAGTCCGTCAGCTTCTGCTCCTATACAAATTTAAACTACATCGAGTCGAAGCCGAAACCGAGGAACGCGCGAAACACAAACTTAAAGATTCCCGAAAGGATCGAAGGATGGGACGAGTTTTGCTTAATGTAAATAAAACATTGCTCTCTCTCTCTCTCTCTCTCTTTATTTATCGTTTATCATTATTGTTATGAAAGAGAAGGATTGCACGAAAGCTAAAGATGTTTCTATTTTAAAGGTGCGAAGGATCTACATGCGCAGGATCTGAAGCGACACGAAAAATTGGACGGGGTCCTCGGTGTGAATTTGGGCAGTGGATTGTCCGCCGGTGGTGGTCTTTCGTTGCATCAGGAGCTAATCATGACCATGCCGGGAACAGGTGAGCCAAGCAGATCATCAAAAAATTTCCAATCGATCCAGCTCAGAGATTCCGACTTCCTTCGTAAGTCAGACTCACTCGGAGCTTTCCTCTAAAGTTTTTTTCTATAATTTTCCTCGAATTTTCCGACTCGTGCGCCTCCTACTAATTACAGGGCCCTCTCCCTCCCCCCTGCCCCTCACTCGGACACATCGCACACACCAAAATGATCCTCCGAGTGTACAATTGAAACGATTAAAATCGTGTGCGGAGGGCCGTTAACTAATTAATGCAAGTAGATAATCGAGTTGCCGAAATTAGAACTGGGCTAACGAATAATGGATTATCGAAAAGGCGTGGAGAAAAGGGGGTGAACCTTGCGCGATGAACCGTTGGTGGAAAGGAGGAGGAGGGGGGAGTAGGGGAGTTTAATAAAATCATGGAAATCTATAGAGAGGGACGTAGGAAGATTAAGAGGAAAAATATGAGTTTACGTGCATGCGAATTTGTGCTTTTGTAGATATCACTCGGCATGCTTTTTTTTCTTTCTTTCTTTCTTTCTATATATATATATATATATATATATATACTACTCTACAGTAATACTGTGATTACTTAACGTACATGTATATATATATATATATATATATATAGAGACGTTTCGTTTGAACATCAGAGCCTGGGGTGGGTATTGATAAAAGCTGTTTGCAGGTACCATAAGTTACGATCATCCCGTATTTCCAGGAGGCGCGGCGTCGATAGGCCAAGGCGACGACAAGCCAGCTAAGCAGAAGCGACATAGGACGCGTTTCACACCGGCGCAATTAGCCGAGCTAGAAAGATGCTTTGGTAAAACTCATTATCCAGACATCTTCCTGAGGGAGGAAATTGCCGTTAGAATCGGTCTGACCGAGAGTCGAGTTCAGGTATGATATATGTGTGTGTGTGTGTGCATGGGACTCTATTAACTTTTTCATCAATTTTCTTCGACTTTCCCTTCGCGAGTGGCGTGTATATATATAGTGTAATTCGCGCGTCATCGAGCGAGTTAATCACCGACTGCCTGGAGAGAACCGTCCCGCAATCAATTGCACCGGCCTATCGTGGCTTTTGGGATTAAAGTGAAACTTGGAGATGCGGCTAAGCCCCGGGCCCTCCCGTCTCGCGTAACATGCCTTTGGTAGATACGTTTGTCTGCTTCGAGCAACCTACAAAGTTTCAAACCTTGCAATTCTCCATTCTAAATGTGTTGCTAAAATTTGGTAAATTATTGTTTTACTCAGACTAATCTTGCTTCTTTTTTTTTTTGAGGGAAGGAACACGTGGATGACAGTGGCTTAATTCGTTAGGATTAACTCTGTTTTACGAAACGTATATAGGATTGGTAGCTCCGATTGATCGATTAAAATATCCAGAAAACTTTTTTGACTCGTGTTGGAAAAATTTTTTAAAACGATCATTTTCCTACTGGGATCATAATTGCGATCTTGAAGATGTAGAGTAAGAATGGTTTCTCGCATATTAGATTGTGTAAAAATTAAGAAAACATCATGTGTGTGTGTGTGTGTGTGTTGACCAATGACAGTGGTTTGATATATATAGGATGAAAGCTGTTGGTGATAAGCCACGAGAAAGTAACCGGTGCCGTGTTAGCCTTGGATAGCCGTTTGAGAGAGCTTTTTTTAAGTCTTCGGGGCACGTCGAGAAAAACGGAGCTAATAGAAATTCATGAAAATTTTATTCGCAACTTGGAAGCGTCAGTCAAGCGGGACGTCGTGCTGCATATCAAGCAGTCATATCTCTCCCTCCCTCCCCTTCACCCTCGGCAGCTCGCGGAAAAAGCGTAGCTTGTTGAATACGCTGGCCGGAGTAGCTCGACTGACGTATCTCAACCGCATTTTTTGCTTCCACCTGAAACTAATCGGACAGCCCGGAGTCCACTCGCAACGTTATTTTAATATAGCGGGATAAGTCTACTTTTATTTCAAGCGGAATATCCCTTATAAAACGTTATTATTTTAACCCCCATGCACCACGAACACCAGTCGACAAATTCATTAAGAAATTTTCACTCGATTAATAGTTTCCCATTCTGTATTTTTCAGTTTGACGAACCAACGATTCTCCATTCCCTTCCATATACGTTGTATCCACGTTGGATTTTTATTAGCTTCCAGGTATAGAAATAAGATAGAGAGAGAGAGAGAGAGAGAGAGAGAGACGAGTTTAAGAAGAGACAAAGTTATAAAATTGATTCGAATCGCTCGCGTTGAGTTGGTTAAGAAATTTTCACTCGATCAACAATTGTCCTATTCTGTATTATTCATTCGAAACAAACAAAACAACGATATTATCCACTCGTTCCACGCGTTATATCCACGTTGAAATTTGTTCAGTACCAAAGTAAAAAGGCGGAAAAAGAGAAGTAGAAAAGTTTAAGAAGAGATAAAGATATAAAAGAGTGCGTTGAGCATAGGCGTTGGATTTGGTTTGAAGATAAAAAGAAGGGAGAGTTTTCTCGCTCGATTTCTTGGCTCAAGTGAATGAGAGGGAGAGAGAGAGAGAGAGAGAGAGTTTCGGGGGACCTTGACTCGGTACATCCACCCTGTCGTAGCTCTGAGAGAGGATGGAAATATAGGTAGGCAGGAAAGATTTGGCTGGTGCAGGTTGTGCAGAGGATAGATAGAGGAGGGGTTGTGGGGTGAGGGCGAAGATTATGCTTTTGGCAAGGGGAAAATGGAGAGAGGGACTTTGTGTCTGTGCGTGCTATATATATATATATATATGACTATATCCCTCTCTCTCTCCGTACTGCCGCGTAAGGGTAAACAAAGAAAGAGAGAATAAAGCGAGGGTGGAGCAGCAGGGTGGCTAATTGAAAGAGGTTTTCCGCGAGGTGGGCAGGAGGGTAGACATCAGAGCGAACGAAGCGTTTCCAAGGAAACCCGGCGCGGTGTGCACTCGCGTGGAGAGGGCCTCAGCCACGGCCACCAATGGGGCTGCGAGAGAAAGGCGCCGGCGCTCAGCGCTGCGTAGCTATCGAGCGTCGCTATATCAAAGATTTCTTGACTTGCCATGGCGGATCTGCCGACGCTGCCGTCGTCCTTTTCCTGCTACTCCCCCCTTCTCCACAAAACTCTCTCTCTCTCTCTCTCTCTCTCTCTCTCTCTCGCTCGCACCACGGCTATCTATTCACCTGGATTTAAACGCAAACTTATACTCCCCTCCCCCCTCTTGAAATATTTCCAAAGCTAGTCAATACCTTTCAATATTACAATACACTGTTTTTTCAACACTCCCTAATTGCTACTCCGGATCTCTCTCTAGAAATATATCGATAAATCCAGATGGGATTTTCCAACGGAGTCATTTGCGAAGAAATAAAAGCGGGGACCGTGTGCCATGTTAGCTCGGCAAATAATACAACGGTACACCGATTCGTAATAATTAATAATAGCATCCGAAAAGAGATGTAATTGCTGCTCCATCGATAATTGTTTGTCAATTAGCCGGCGTTACGAGACCGAGTGCGTCTGCGCACTGACAACGCTTTAAAGTGGTTTGCGAGAGTGGTCATTATTTTTGCCGCTGGCCGCCAGCTTGAAATTTTTAATCGCCTCGTATCCCGTGCAATGATCGCGCACTGATGGAAAAATCAGTTTAACCTTATAATGTTAATTCTCTTAAGCTGATCGGTGCACCGTTCTTCCTCGCTCGTTCGATCGATCCGTCAAAAACATATACCGTAGTCCTCTACAAGGTTTACAGCGAGTTGTTGCCATCTTTTCAGATATCTTAGAAATCGCGCTATACTTTGCATAATTTAATAAATCAATCTTGTACTGGCCTTTTAAGCCATTTGCAAGAAATTTCTAAATTTTCTTCTCCATTGTACAATTGAGAGTTGTCTGTTGAAAAAATCACACGAACGTTATTTCCTCTCTTATAATTTCTGCAAAACCGACAAACACCCTTCTTCCTGAACCATATCCGATAAATCGATCAAAAAACATCCACAATCCACGGTCCACGGTGAAATCTCAACATCCTTCGGATACCTTGCAAGTCGTGCCTATAAAAATTAAATAATGTCAATGAAACTTGCAGGATACACTTTAGACAGTGGAATAAACAAATGATATTGTTTTTTTAAGCCGCTTGCACGAAATTCCTCTCGATTGAACGAGATGAAATAATGAAGAGCCGTCGACTTTTCAGCTGAAAAATGCCCGGGGCCGTTCACTTTATTTAATTATTGCTAATGGATTTAATGGATTCCACGTTGGGTCGGCCTTTATTATTTATCGTCGGGAAAAAAAAAGCTTCCATCGCGAACTCTTTACCCCAGAAAAAATGCGCCGGTCCAAAGAAAGCGACCGAGGTAAATGCGAGAATGAATAGTTGATATTTTGGGTAATATAGTGAAGAGGGAGGGGGGGGGGGGGGAGAGGAAAATTGTAAATCGAGGAAAAGCTGCATGGCATTTGCAGGATCAGGAAATGGACGATGGTTCGAGATATATAGATAAATAAAGTGCAAGATATCGAGAGTGAGAGAGGGAGTGAGAGAGAGAGAGAGAGCCTGGGGGGTCAATGGCTTTTTTTCTGCGCTCGATACCGTTTTAGAACGAACAGCGAGTATTTCTTACCGTCAATCAATTCTGGGATATATTAATTCTCCGCGCTCTCTCGATGCTTGAAATAAAGCTCGATCGCTCGGTTATCCGCGAGAGCTCGTCGAGGCGAAAGCTTTTTTCAGCCGGACATTCATTACAAAGCCGACAGTTTATTTCAGGAGGCTGGTGGCCATTGGCGCTCCACGCTTTTAATTACGCCGATATTAATCCGCCCAGGAGACATTTTGCGCCGGAGTTGGCTGAGCGTTTCGCACCGAACGACGCAAGCTTTATTATAGAGCGTACCTAGCGCATCGGCCGATTCAAATTTAAGCGTAATGAAGAGCCGATTAAAATTGCAATCGTTCGCGAAATAGAAGAGAGAGAGAGAGAGAGAGAGGGGGGCATAGAGCAGCAGCGTGGCGGGCCAGTTAACATCTGCTAACGGCCATTTAACTTAACTGCTTCGGGTAACTGCTCGTTCCTAGGCTGAAAGGGCCCTTTCGATTGCTACTATCGCAAATTTTATGCTTCGCAAAACCCTCTCTCTCTCTCTCTCTCTCTCTCTCTCTCTCTCTCTCTCTCTCTCTCTCTCGCTCTCTCGCCCTTCAAAATTCTGCGCTACAACAGTTTTACATTATATATATAGGAATTCATGTTTGATGAATTACGCGAGAATCAGGAGAAAACTGTCTGGAAGCAACGGGATTTAATGGACTAGTGTGATGCATGGCTGTAATGCTTCCATGTGCGTGTGGCTTGAATAAAAGAAGCTAAAAGTCACATATGTCGGGGGAGAAGGATGGCCAAGGATATAGCGAGGCTTGCCACCGAGCCGTACGCTGCTTGTGGGCAAAGTATTGCTTTCAAAGTATCCCTTGGGAGCAGAAGCGACGACGATGCCATTCGACTGTCCTCTGGGACAAACAAGTGACTGCACTGGGGCTAAATGTACAGTTCGTTATTGCCCTGGCCCGCGAGCACCCAACTCCGAAATGCTCTTTTCCTCTCTTCTCCTTTTTTCCTTTCTTTTTGTTTATTTCCACCTCTCTCTCTCTCTCTCTTAGTATCAAACCAATTTTCTCATTCGGCACATGCTCCTAAAAAATTGTATTTTAATTATTCTTCGTTTTCTTTTGTTTGAGAATTTTTGTTTTTGGTTATTGAGTATTTTCTTTCGTTTTATATATACGGTTTTTGTACCTTGTTATATACTCGCACATTCAATTATCTATGAAATTTCTGATCTCGAATATTACAATCATTCCCCAAACTCTTTTCCATAGAAATCTGCTCTTGGGAAAATCCCTGCTATTCCTTGGAACTTTTTTAAATGGCAGAATGCAGTGCGTTGGGTATATATTGAATTAGTGGAAAAGCACCCTGCGACTGGTACCAAGTCCTCCTCGTTTCTTTTCCATCGCACCAATAACGCATACTCCATTTTTGTGCAAGCCAAGATTTATACGCCGCAAATCGATATTTGTATATAATGGAGTTATCGTCGGTCCTAACTCCCGTAAGCCAATAAAGCATTGCTGCATGGCGAGTGTGAGCCAAAGTATTGGCTGAAATAAAAAAAAAAGGGTGAAAAAATAAAGGGCAGAGAAAAATCGATCGGAACAGTTTGTAATCGTAATTTTTCCGTGAAAATTAAAAGAACGCCATTGGTAGGGGCCGGGTCACCATGAACGGGGAAATTTTGAAGCGTCGAACGTTTAATTGACAGCGGTGAACGTGAGAGAAATAGTAGTGTGGGTGCATGTGATTCAGTCGATCGCAAAAATATATGCAAACGTTAAATCATCATAAATGCAATCGAGTGTAACGTCCGCTACAAGCAATTTTAGCATTTCTATATACGCGACAACACAAAAATTGTCATTTCCCTTTTGGACGCAGTTTTATTTAGGCGTTGCTACAAAATATACCACGTACCACCAGCTTTGCGTCCTATAAAATTGATACGCAAAATTGTGCAGTAATTTTTACGCTATTGCACATATAGTAAAATTTACAATTAAAAAGAGATTCTCGATTATTTTAGCTGGACGCTGCTCGTTCGAAGACTTTGAATTCTTTCCTTCTCCAATTTTTTTCTTATTCGATAAAATCGTGTTTTTTCTTCCTTCTTTCCGGTGTTTAGATTTTTCTTGGGGGAAGATTGAGAAAGAGGCGCTGTGTGGGGGATGTGTCGGATCGCGGAATAGTCGAATGGCAGGAAGGAGAGTTTTATCGTTTTGAAGGACAATAGGGAGGCCGAGAGCGAAGCGGGAAGATTCAGCGCCTCTGCTATGCAGCAGACTATGCATTTTAAGGGAGGGCTGATTTTTAATGCCGTATAAATATGCATAGACCACGATATTAGCTCTTACGTGTCGCTGGGCAAAAAATATAATATATAGGGTCCGCGTAGTTTCGCCTGGACCCAACAAACTTTTCCTCGCAATCCAAACCAGACGATAGATTCCACACCTTCGTCTCCTGCACTCTGGTGAAAAAGCTTTATCGTCGCTCCAGCAAGATTTTCCAGAGTCGATTAACGTCGATTGAAAATTGTTAGAGAAGCAGCGAAGAAAATTTATCTAATAGATATGCTGGATAAACAAGTTCTACTGTACACCTGTACTGTTAAACGCAGTATCCTTTATGCACATTGTTTGATTGTGTCGTTATAGGAGATGACGAATCTGAAATTCTTGTTGTAGAGGAGTACAACGTTTACTGGTTCTCCAGTGGACTGGTCCAAAGTTGTTTAACGTTGAGTCAGAGTCGATTCTGAGCTGAAAAACAAAAAATAATTGTTGAGTATAGGTGCAGGGCAAACAGTTTCCAGAGTACATTTGCGCGAGAGAGCGGTATCCCTTCATGCATATTTCTTGCGTTGCGAGTGGGATGGAGCTATGGTTGAAAAGGGAAAGGGTATGGGGGTGGAGGGAAAGAGAAAAGCATCCTCGTGTAAGGGCGACGTGACAGCAGGAGTATATATACGTATAACGGTAGCATTTGGGGCTCTCGATGGATAAACTGTGTCGCCGCGATGACCCCAGGGAATGTCATCTAAAGCCCATTTCGTTATGATATTTCTCTCCTTGAATAATTTCACAGTGAAGAATTTTAACGATGAATTCGACGCCGAATCGTCCCCCTTCGCTTTATTAATTTTTCATTTTAATTGTCCCCTTCTCTCTCACGCGCTGACTCCTTTTGTCAAGCATTTATATAAATGTATATCTTCCAATCCGACGTGTCAAATCCCATCGTTTCCCGCGTGAAAATATTCTATTTGTACTAACAATTTTACACACACGCACACACTGATGGAATTTTTTTACCAGACAATAATCTTGTATTATTTTATAACTTGTATAATGCAAATGTACATCAGACTCTAGATATTATTTGTGGAGCAGTTTGTGCTCAATGCGAGGGAGTCTCTTCGCTTTCGAATTAATCGAGAAATGGTTTAAGGTCGACACTTGCGTGGTTCTTTTCAATTTAAACGCACTTTTTCCCCGGCGAATCTAATTTTTCTGCCGTGCATAAGTCAGCCCACGGAAGAATGTTGCAGCTTAGGCGAACCAACAGGTAAATCCAGTTGTAGCAGCAATTCGAGCTAATTTCACGACGGGTCTCCTAAGCCGACGATATTGCACCTGTGAAATAATAATAAAGTATAAATGGATCAAGTTTACAGCCACATCGTGTATACGTATGTAAGAACGGTGCCAGATGCATTTTATCGGCAGTTCCACGCGCAACTATCCTCTTTACGAGATTTTTCCACCTGAGAACCTCCCCCCTCCCCCCTCCCTCAGACTCTACCCATGCAAAGCAATCTTGTGTATCAGACTTCTGATTTTATCCTCTCTCCCTCTCTTCCCACTTTTCAGTCAAACTTCAATTTAAAAAAAATAACCCAAATCTCTCGAAAAACCCAACAATAATAATCGGCTTATTTCATTCGTGTTTCAACCGAGATTTTAAGTTAAACTGATTACCGGCTTAATTAAAGTGAAATATCAACGTTCGTTTTGTCGATTTTGGATTAATCTTGCATTTCCGTTAAACGATGAATGATAAAGCAGCCTTTAATGCATCGGGATTATAAGTGATTCATTAAACTTTTATTACAGGACTTTCCCGGGCTATTTTCCATATTCTCCGATGCATTAAATTTCAAATCGAATTTTCACCCAGCAAAATTATGATATGGATGAAAAATCGATTCGCGTGGTGGACTTTGCGCGAAATTTCGCGAGCCACTGTGCATCGGATGGTCGAGGGATATGAACCACCGTAAGAATCGCGGTATATGGTATGGTTAATATTGAAGAGATAGAGGGCGGGGGGGGGGGGGAGGGAGGGAGAGAGGGAGAAAGAGCGCGCGCGAGAGCAAATGAGAGAAGAAGGTGATCTTTAGCGTGGTTTAATTTAGGGGACGGGACGTAATCTGTTGGCCGGGTAGAATGTGCAACGGGTATAACAGTGTGTTAGACGTGGTGGTGCCTGGCTAATGCGTCTTTTCACCCTCGGACAGTGCGGAGGCCCCACCACCGTCATCAATCAGGCTTCGATTCGCGTCCCGCAAAACTTATCTAGTATTTATTTTCATTAAACTCACCAATACCCTGGCACCCTTCGTACTGATGAACCAATAATTTACCAGAAACAAAAATTCCACTATCCTCGTTATCCAAAAATATCCCTAGCCTCGCACTCATATTATGCATGGGACTGTGCTCAAACCGACAGAGCAACATTATAGCAGTGTACGTATATATGTATGTATACACACCTTCAGCGTTGTCCATGTGTACGTTTTATCATTTTCGACCAAATTTTCCCCTATATTTATATATAGAGAGTTAGAAATTCTCGTTTGACCGACATTGCTGCACGTATCGCGACATGGTTGATCGCGATACATCCGTGTAGCGTAACGTTCCTTAAAATTCAATCGGACGATTGTTCGGTGAATATAGGATTCTCCGATTTATCAGAGAATCAGTCCCTTTTGAATTTTGATCGCGCAGATTTGGAGGAACGACAAGATTTTGCCGGATAACGATAAAGAATAGTGCTTCCGTGCGATCTCCTCTGGTGGAGAGAAAGGTTATCCGGTTTTCTGACGATTCGAGGCGTTTCTCGGCGAGCGTAGTGTTTGAACTATTCTTCAATAGCGTGCTGAAAGCTACTTCTATATATCTTGGGGTCTTGGGCAGATCCCGCCGCTTGCCTTGATGGCGAGCTCAATTTATATCAGCGCCTGCTGAAACCCCCTTTACGAGCTCTCGCAGCCCCCTCGCATCCCCTCGAGCCCTTCAGCCTCCTCCACCACCATCTTCGTCGCCACCATCGCATAACCTCGTTTCGCCTAGCTCCAACCACTCCAATCCAATGATCCTGCAAGAAAATTTAAGAAACGTTGCACGTTACTCATTTTCAAAATAAAAATCTCTATCCATTTATATCTATTGTTTCCAGCTGTAACGATATATATATATATATATATATATATATATATATAGACAGTGGTTATATAACAATGACGATGATGATGACGAAAGAAAGGAAGTTAAAAAGTTCCAGGTGTTTCGAAAGGAAACAGCCGGCACGCACGCGCCAGCCAGAGGCTAGCAGTGATTGATCAATTTTTAAAAAGCAATGTTCCTAATTGAACCGAACCTACGCTGGCCGAGGAGGGTCGTCGTTATTCCAACGATAGAAGCCTTAGTCACGAAAGGTGTGTTCGCTTCCAATATACATATACATATATACATACACGTTTGCAGAGTACGTATATCTTTGTACGAACGATCGACCCACTGCGATGCTTATTTTTTTCCACCTTTATACCCTTCTAATGGCTTGTCAATAATTCTGAATCTTCCCCCCCCCCCTTCCCCTCATTCATGGTATCCCTTTTACCGAAGACCGCTGCATCCCTTCATACACGGTACAATATCGTCATTAAAGCGAGAAGACACCACTCCGTGTCAACAACCGCAAGAATCCGCAGCCTAATAAAGAACAATATATGGAAATCTCTTGAATATTCAGCATTCCTGAAATCCATTTTCACCAGCTGTCACTTGCCATCGGTATCTATTATTCCAAAATTTATCCTTTATCGATCCATTTACGACTGTGTAGTTTAATATTCGATGCTCGGGTCTCTTAGAGGTCCTAGATTCCATACGTGGCTGCAAAAAAAAATAAAAAAAAAGAAAGAGAGAGAATTAATATGTAAACGTATTTTGCAAACTAAGTGGATTATTTTGACAATGATGTGTGCAGGTTGGGTAGCTTATCGGATGGAATGAGATTTATTAGTGGATGGATTGTGCGAAGCAGTTCGATTCTAGAGTTTGGGACGAGGGATTTCTTCGGATTTTTTTAAGAAGCTTTTGGTATACGTGTAGCGATTGGAAGATTCCGCAGGCTCCCGATGATGCTGGAATGCCATCCAGGTGGCTCTGCTATCTCGTACCAGAAGTAATTAGAGTCCGGTGGCGATAATCAGCGGAAGTTGCACGTTTGGAGCTTCTGAAAAAGCTTCTGTATCGTGTTTGCGCTCCGCGTCACGAATTATCCATGGGCTTTTAGTTCCAGTTGTAGCGTGAAATCGGTTGAACCACACCCACCGTACCGAACGTCCCCGACGCTATCCCGATCCAATGCCAAGACACGTCCAAGCGTCACTGCGAATAGTCTCTATTCTCTTATTGCTATTAAATTTCCTCCTTTCCCACTTTTCTTTGAACAAACCAATGGGTTTAGGATCGATAATTAGTATTATATATATATATATATATATGTAATTATATACCGCAGCGAACCTCAGGCTTTTTAGGGGAACTGGATGTTTTCGCTAAAAGCTGTTAATGGAAATACAAGGCAACTCCTTTTGATACGATCTTGCTAGGCGGTGGCACGTTTTAAGCTCCTAATGCAACGTAGATAAACTCCTGTAAGCACATAAACTGTAAATAACGTTTTCACTCACCTGGCTTCTAGAAAAACTTTCGTGTTTATACGCGTTAATAGAGATAGATAAACGAGAGATTTATAAAGCTTCCGGACGCAATTGGAAATAGTAAAATATTACATGTGAAAAAAGGAGTAATTTTGAGCAGTGAGAAGTCTGGCGAAATCGCTAGGTTCGAATTCCGTTGGCGTACCGTATTCCTTTCTCATTGCAGTTGCGTCCAGACGCTCGCGAATAGCGCAATGTTGGATTTTTGGTTATATTTTAACGTATAGCATAACCTCCAGAAATGGGCAAGGTGAACGCGTACGTGCGATATTTTACGAGGATACACCGTATATACCTTTGGAGAGGAAGGAGTACACTGGAGCATGTAAATCCCATATATCCAATTAGATTCGTATAATCCCTGCGCTCTAGCAAACAGTACCGTGCGCACCATCCAGCTCTTCGCATTAATCGTTCCTATCTTTCCCACATTCTCGCTCGCGTTCGTAAACCTCACCGATTTAGTTTTTCAGTGAAAGTCCTCTGCTCGCGAGACACATAATTTAATAATCGAACGTGTAGGTTATTTATATACGAAGGTGGAGTCGTAGAAACTCTGCAGGGTAAAGCGAGTAATCGTTGGCTAGCCGTAATAACGCTGTAATGCTGGAGTACTAATTTATGGTCGCATATGAGATGGTGCTGTGTACGAGGCACACACGGAGCAAATAGGGCAAACACAGGCAGTGTGGAGAGAGAGAGAGAGAGAGAGGGAGACGGGGGGTTTGGGCTTGTGGATATATATCGGAGAACACAGAGATGGGCTTTGCATGCGATATCAATAAATCAAGTCCCCGAGACCTCTGGCAGCTTAGGGGGCAACTACGTGGCCAGAATCAACAGCTCATAACGCCGGCTAATAGCTACCCGCGCGGTAGGGTCGAAGATATTGTCCTAACGCCCAGGGACATCTTACCGTTCCTTGCTAAGGGGGGAGGGAGAAAAAATTACTCCCACCACCACCACACGGAGGCTAAATCACACCACTGCTATACACAAAGGGTGCGGTGCAAAGTCAAAAGTCCATATCGCAACGATCAATGCTACTCGCGCCGCGCAGCCTGTATATTAATCTATAACCCAACCTCCCATCGGAGCCCCCCCCCCCCCGTTTAACCGGAGGAACTGATGAGAGGCGCTCTCTTCTCTCGTTCGCAGGTGTGGTTCCAAAATAGACGAGCCAAGTGGAAGAAGCGCAAGAAAACGACCAACGTTTTCCGATCGCCAGGATCTTTGCTACCTTCGCACAGTCTGCCACACTTTGGACCGATGAGCCCCGATCTTTGCGGCGCTGCTGGAATGTTTCATACCCCCGCCGAGAGATGGAGCATGGGTACAGGTCGGATATCGATATCACCTTTCGTTTCCGAACGCGACGCTACGTGTAAGGAATTTCGGATGAATCTGTCCCGCTCTTTCTCTCCTCTGGAACTCGTTGATTTTTCAAAGATCCTTGTGTTATAGTTGATTTGGCAAATTTTCAGGTCTCGGACAGTTGACGCAGGGAGGAATGGGCATGGGTGGTTTTGGACAACTCGGCCAGCAACCCACGGGAAGCCTCGGCTCTAGTCTGGCATTGAGCAACGCGGGCCTGCCTATCAGCAGTCCCTCTCAAACCGTTTATCAAGCCAGTTACGGACTGAATTCCCTCGGTAAGTCGAACCGCACCGTAAATCCTCCTCTCCCTCCCTCTCTCCCCCTCCAAGACAGTAAACCTTCGTGACTCGTTTGATTTACTTTTCTCCATATCGCACGTTTGGAACAGGCCGGAGAATCGTCGAAAGAGAGAAAAGGAGAGCGCATTTGTCTCGCGGCCGGTTAAAAATCCGTGAAGAAGGCGCTGAATTTTTCAGCGAACTTGAAGAGCGCGAGGCTCTCCTTGATGATCGTTATATACAAAAGTTTGTGTCGAAAACGATCGGCAAATATGGGCCTTTCGGCCCCGCAGTCGTTAAACGTTACGGTGCATTATCGTCCAAGTGGTTATGTACCGCTGCACGTAAGGAATTTGAGACAGAAACATAGAACCCAACCTCTTGCTTGTTTACGCGGACAAACTTCGAAGCAGGACTCGCACCTAGGTGCGAGATCTTTCGCTGTGTATTTACCATAGCATCTCGATGCAAGCAACCTGTATTATGCTTTGCCTTCTGCTCGTGGACACGCCTTCTTTTACCCCGTCCAAAAAGATCCGCTTAACAGTCTCTTTCGTTCCTCTAATCGCCGCGCCCTTTCCATTCGATGGAAAGTCCTGCATCGACTTCAATATAATTAACCATTTCCATTGAACTCTCCCGTCGATTGCTCGCTCCCCGAAAGAACCGTTGCAGCGTGTTCGAGTGCATAATAGAAAAAATCAGTCTAATTTTGCAGTATTGCGATCAGATTGGGACGGGATTGCTTTGAGAATATGTTGTGTTACATGTATGATGAGCTTTTATTAATAGGAGTGTATGTATATATATATGTATATGTATATATACACTGTGTAGAGAGTTGCAGACCGGGGCTAGAGGGTGCCCTTCGAGTTTGCAGTCGTTAATCGATCCATACTGTGCGAAAGCTCCTCTCCAGTGTAGCTGAACGTAGCACAGTTTCGGGTTAGGTTAGTATTGTCGACCAGGCGACGTATCGCGCCTGCTCATAAGCGAGCAGCAGCAGCCGCGTACGGATAAAGACCAACGGCGCAACACCTATTCTCGTTTTCGTGTGTGTTGAGCGACTCTGCTCGCGCGCTCGTATATACCTGCACACAGCGACGGGGGGGGGGGGGGGCGCAGCACGGCACGTAACGCGTCTACAGCCTGTTAATTAGCGTGCATTATCGCCGGGGCTGCGTAGCTTGAAAAATCGGCTTACTACGAACAGTAGAGCTACCGACGCGTTTCTCAACTCAATCCTGTGCGCCAGGCTAGCCACCGTGCCGAGCCACGCAGTCAGCGCCGACGAGAACAAAACCAACTTTCAACTGCCACGGCCCCCCCCCCCCCCCACCCTCTTACCGCTTCCAGCCATCTCGTTCTAAATATTCGCTGCCTCGCTCTTTTTTTTTTTCTCTCATTATGCAATCTCTCATCCCTGTAATTATATAAACTCGTGTATATATATATATATATATATATGACTGCGGATGTAAAAATATTTCCAAATGACCGTAGAACGGAATCTCGTTATAAACTCATCCGGCGTTGCTCGATGACGATTAACATCGTTTTTTAAGGTAATCGCGACGGATCGTGGGAGAATTATCAAGTTTTATAAGGCAATTTTGCTGCTTCGTCTCTTGTTACGCTACTGGTAAGAGCGATTTTTAACTCTACTCTCCTCCCCCCCCCCCCTCCACGTATCTCTTCCGTCCCCTATATATATAGTCTCGTGTAAACTATCGCAAAGCAGTCTCTATAAGGTGTGAATTAACACTCCTTAAAATGCCCCAAGTATCGACTAGCAACTCGGACAAACACGAGGAAAGAAGAAAAAAAGACGATAAAGAAGGAGGAGGAGGAGGAGGAGGAGGGTTAAAAAGAAATCTTCGATATGTTAATTGCGGGTGAGATATTTCTTCGACAAATTTGCTCTACGCTCTTTTTCTCTTTGTTCATTTTTATACTGGCTCGAAGCGAGTCTTAACCGACGCATTCGTGAGAAAAAAACTCGAGTATGTATTGCTCTCCCTTTCCTATACTATTTCGTTAAGTGCTTTTTGGGAAGCTCTCGAGGTTGGTTTAACGTTCGGTATATATATATACAATATAGAAAACAGCGTGTATCTCTTCTCCTCTCGGCCTGAGATTATCTATTTCGTTGTAAAAGCTTTTGAGAGAGATCCGCCGACAGGTGTGTGTGTGTGGTACGACGCGAGACTTTAGCTACCAGGCGTTTTACTCGCCGGCATCTCGCAAAAGGATTGTTTCTCCGTGTTTCATAAGAAGAGAAGCGACGACGGCCCGAAAGCCCACCAACGTGGCTATCTTGTCGGGGAAGAGAGAAAAGAGGAAAAAGAAGAAGAAAAAAAGACTTTACGATGTGGCCTGAGCTAGCCTCAGGCGCGAGGCTACCGACGAGATTCATCATGCATTTCCACGTAGAGCCGCGAATACGCATCCCACCGAACGGCTCCTACCTGCCTCGTCCTTTCGACACCTTCTCCCTGTCCCTTTTGGAGGAGTGAGAAAAAAAGAAGAAAATAAAGAAGCTTTCCTCTCCCGAGTTGCGCACGTTTCCTTGATAATAACGCGAGGTATACCTATAATTTCAGGTGGAGTGCACGTGTCGGCGTCCCGAGGCTCGCCACCGGTCGGTTCGTCCCTGGGAGTTCAAGGAGGAGGTGCTGGTGGTGGCGGTGGCGGTGGGGGTGGGGGTGGTGGGGGCGGCGGCGGTGGTAGCGGCAGCAGCGGCAGCGGGGGCGGTGGGGGAGGATTGGGCTCAGGACTGAACTGCGGTGGGCAGGGCTCACCCGGTGCGACTTCCGGTAGCGGAAGCGGCGCTGGGGCACCGGGAGGAGGGAGCGGTGGTGGAGGTGGCAGCGTCTCCTGCGTCGGCGGCGACGTTAACGCAGCGGAGGCATCGGACTGGAGAGGCGCCCATAGCATCGCTGCTCTCAGACGCCGGGCATCCGACGCCTCCCAACAGTACAGCCCGCAACCTCCACCACCTCCCGGACCACCCCAATACGCTCACGATATGGAGTACAGCTCAGTTTACTGATCGACATCGACCATCGCTCAGCACCCGACTTATGCTCTGCCGATTCGCAACTCTACCTTTATCGTAGACTCTGCTTAGACAACAACACCGTCTAGCTCTAAGCATTTCGCTGTTTCTCGCGGTGTCGACCCGTCGAGAAGCGAGAGAGGCTGAGGATCGCGAGGAGCCGGAGGACGATCACAGCCTCTGCTTTCTTATGCTTCCAATGACTATCGACTCTTTCGACCTATATAGACTCAGTCTGCTGACCTCATATAGACCAGATCCAAAGACGATCCATCCTTGTACGATTTCCACCGTTGGATAACGAGGAAAACTGTCCAATCGCAATTTCCTCCTTCGTATTATCCTTTTCCCCGCAAGATAACACCGTGTACCACGAAACACCACATTCTTCTGTGTTTCTCGGCACGATCTCTTGCGATTCTCCTGTTGTCGTGTTTACGTTTGCGCTCGTCATTATTTATATGCTCCATTTTCATGGCAGGCTTCGAGTTTTCCGCCGAGAGTGTGCTGAGACGCCAGAGGGAGACACGGGAGTCTCTGGTTATTTCCTTTATCTCGAATGTAACCTGAGAAGTGGATTTTTTTTGATAATCTGCGAATCTCGATGGCTCGTTGCGATGACAATACTTGGGATAGTCCTGCTTTAGAAAAGGTGGCATATTCTCAGGAGAGAACACGAGAGGGAGCGAGAGTAAATGTACGTATATGTGTGTATGAGGGAGAGAGAGAGAGAGAGAGAGAGAGAGAGAGAGATAGAAGAGACATGAAAACTTTGGTCGAGAAATAATGGACTTCCGTTTATACGTTTAGTCAGCGATGCAGTTATAATCACACTTATCGCAATAATAGATACGATGTTAATTAAGCATTATTTAACTAAAGTCTTAGAACAATTATAGCATTCGGCTGCTAGTTAATGAGTATTTAGCTTCGTTTTAACAATTACGCCGTAGCGTTTGAATGAATTACTTTCATAAATAAATGAGTAAATAAATAAATATAAATAGATAGTATATATAAAAATATATATATATATTATAAATATTTATGAGATAAAGAGAGTCCATTGTTTGGAGAGACAAGTTTAGGGATAAAACGAGATACGAGATTGAGAGTCGCGCGCGCGCGATAATAATATGTAAACGAGAAAAAAGTATACGACAAGTTATCCTAGTGCTATACGGGGGCATTGTAAATAGAGGCAATGAAAAATTCTTTATATAGGCATGGCAGTTATTACTCTAATTATATTCTTAAATATCATCATCGTCATCGTCGTCGTCGTCGTCGCTGATCATTACCATCGAGTATTATTATTATTATCGCACGATTTATAAGAAATTAGAGATCTTAATTCGTATATGTGACACGTCTTCTTTACCGACTGCCTTAAAAACTTTTTTATCAAAGCGAATGAGTTATTGCACGCACATTGGTTCTTGGAGTGAGAGGAGTGCAAGGGTGTTGGTACGCGTGATAAGAGGTTCATTCTTTTCTATTTCTGCACTGTTACACTGGTGTGATAAGCAAGCTATATAGAGAATAAGAAGAATTTTATTTGGAAAAATTGTTCGTGCCGCTTTAACCATGCAGCGATAGAAAATCGAAAAGTCCTTTTATTTACGATAGAGAAAATATACCGGATTAATTTATTCGAATTATTTATAACGTGCCTATACGAGACGAGCGCAGAATTTTCAAGTGTGTTTTCGACGACTTCTTGGAAATGCGACAGAGTCGACTCTCCGCCGCGTGGCAGACGAGCGAGTCTGTATCCAGGAAGAATGCATATATTTTGTTTTGATCTTATACAATGATATTCGCTTTATGGCAATAATTTGTTTACGAGGAAGAATATTGGACAGGGGGAGAGAGAACTCGTGTGGTACGTAAATAAAAGATAGCGGAGCACAGCCCTTTTCTCTCGCGTTATATTCCTAAGCTAATCTTCTAGAAAGCTATAATTCCTATAGTTCCGTTGTTGTCATCGAGTCGTAAGTTTTGTAAATAAAGTAACACGTCTCTACTAACGATACATATACGTCATTGCATTATAAAAGTACGTGAGAGAAACCCGGAGAGAGCACGCGCGCACTTGGACATTGTGATATTACGTAGGTGTATGTGTGCGTGGGTGTGTGCATGTGTGAGTGTGTGTGTGTGTGTGTGTGTGTGTGTGGTTTTTCTTTCTCGGCAGCAACAACACCCCTAATACGATATATCACAAGAAAATCGCGAATGGCAACCAAGGTCGTCGATTATTCTAGTTACGAATTTACGGTAGTATATTAGGTAAATTTAATGGTAGCGTAAAAATTTAACGATAGGCAGTCGTCAGTGTATTATTACGAACGTATACGATTTTTAATGTACAAAAAAACATAGATACGAATTTATCCTTTCGCCATATTTTCTCGTCTCACTGAAGTGGCGTCAAGTTAGTAGAATAAAAGATGAACGATTGGAGCAGCGTCAAATTCAAACTGTGGAAGCTATCACGAAGCTGAGAATACCTACGCTGAAGGGAATATTTGCAATACCCGTTCGATCGAATTGATTCAGCCACTATAGCGCGAACGAGAGCATCGAGACCGGCATCACGCGCACGGTGCGTCCAAGGAGCGACGACAGCGACGTATTGCGTGATTTCGGCCTCTCGTCCGCAGTTTATAAAAACACTTTTTTATTTCTTATTTTTATCTCTCAAAATTCCTATGTTATACGATTGGCAGAAATGTGTTGTACATATATATATATATTTTTCCTGGATTTGTTTACATTTCGAACGGGTCTCGCGTCATTTTTCAACTTTTTTTTGAAATTCAAGTTAATGGCTATAATGAACTTAACGGGAGCGGAGAAACGACTGACGTTGTATTTCCGCTCCACTGGAAAAAATCATTATCAACAATGGATTTCGTGATAAATAGACAAATTTTAATTTTCATCGTTGTATAGTTGTGTATAGAGGTCAAGTAAGTGTGTAAAATAAATCATTATCAGAATATTAAGTATTCTTTGCGTCATCGATCCTTTATACCTGATCTATGCATTAGCACTTAGATTTTTAACATTGAAAATGTGTATATCCTTCTTTTTTTCTTTAAAGATGTACAAATATACAAACACTCATTTTTATTGAAAATATACATTTTTGTACACCTATGTGATATATTAAATCATAACGCTTACGATAAGTTAATGCAATATACTGTAAGGGAAGGTATCAGTAATAAACAAAAGTATACATATTCAATAAAAAAAAATGAACAATTGTCTTGTTTCACGCATATAGGAATTGTTTCTTTGTACGGAAAGAATTCTTATTTGTTTATGCTCATAGAGATGTTTTCTTTATTATTTATAATTCTTTTAATGAAATGTATACATGTGTGTGTTTGTGTGTGCGTGTGTATGTCTGCAAAGGAAGAGATATTTCTATTATAATTGCAAAGCTGGATCTTTTGCCGATGCAAATGTTTACGTTAAATTAGTCTTTGGTTTTTATAGTTACTGTGTATCATATCAAATTTTACTCGTTATTATTTTCGTCAGGAGAAATAGCTCGACCTCGTAGTTTATAAACAAACTGCCGACTTTTATAATGTAGTATACATACACATACATATACATATAAATAATTACACAGTTGCACCATTCATACGCATAACACTTGCCGCTTAAAATCTTAAGAATACATTTTTTTTTTAGATTTGGTAGCTCATTACAAAATGAGAATGCAATAAAAATATATATTATTTTTAAATATATATATTTACATTTATTTTTTTGCTTGCTCTATATTAACATTTAAATGCGATTCGTCATTGCGTAATGAGCTCGTCAAGAGACTGCGGGTCTGCATACAAATGTAGAGCTTTTGAAAAATTTTAATGTATTTAATTTTCTTATTTAGCTGCATCGCGTGTGGTTCGTGGAAATTTCATAAACAGTTATATCAATCACACACAAACCATTCTTTTTCAATAAATTTTTAAAAAGTTCTACATTTTCTTATAAAAACCCAGAATCTACTCTTCTCATCAGTATTTAATTTAATTTATTTATTTATTTTTTTTAATGTCGCTTTATTAATTTTTTGTTACGGCATCCAGATTTACACAAACACAAGATTAATTTTTTATTCGATTTTAATTATTACATAAAAACGCGTAAATGTTACGTGATTCACGCTAAATGTGACAAGTATCAAATTATTGATTATTGTACAATTGAAATCAGTTTTGTAGCGTTTTCCATAAATATTAAAAATTTTTGAACGAGTTCGATAATTATCAAAATATAATTGCCGATTTTACAGGAGGAAGATTCAAGGGACTTAAGAATTATCATTGAATGCTATAATAATTCCATCAACGCGTTATTTATATTCTTATATCATCTTAGCGAGACTATTTTCTGGATGCTCTTCATCCGAAGTCTCCGGTTCGGTATTGAGTTTACTAAAATCCCGTGTATTTGGTCGCCTATCAAATAACTTAAAACCTTTTCCCTTGCGATGCTCGAACAAACCGGAAAGCTTAAAATTTTCGCTTCTCTCGGCTTCCCAGCGCATTCTTTTCCGAACTGTCAATAAACATCCTAAATAAGACAAAAGTCCATTAGAAGATAATATGATGGGGTTTATATACTATATAAGGGTGAGAGGTATTTTAAAAGCATGTAGGACAAAAAGAAAAAACAAGAATTATATAAAACGATAACATCTATTTTCATGCTAGATATAAAAAGCTTATAAAATAATAAAATATCCAAATAAGGTGAAAAAAGCTGAAAACAATCAAGTTATAAAAGTTTATACTTCTACGAGCTAAAACTTTTAGTATCAAATGCAAAATAAAAACTTGCTGCAGAATTATAAAAGAAGCTATTATAATAAATGATGAGATCTATGGATAAATATTATATGCAAATCATTTCGATTTCTAACACCTATTATAGTGATACAGTAATAGGAAAGTATTTGAGTAACTCTCTCTCTCTCTCTCTCTCTCTCTCTCTCTCTGTAAGATTTGAAATAGAAAAGCCTAATTTTTATATCTTCTATCAATTATTATATTTTTTTCAAGTTAATATTCAATCTGTTCTAGAAAACATGAAAGGCTAATTCATCCATTTCTCACAACCAGAGATGATTATTTATCCACATATTCCACTCTATATATACATAATAGTATGTACATGGTTAATAACACACTTAACACATAACATATTGCAACTCACTTTAAATAAAAAAAAGGTCATTCAAAATAAATTGAAATAATTGGTGTGGAAAATGGGCACAAAATAAAAGAGTAAAAAAAAATTTGCTATTTTCTACTCGACTAGTTTTCTAAATTCAACAGAGGAGTCAGCATAGATATTTCTACCTCTTTTCTGACAACGGGACAAAACGGCAGCAACAACAATGCAAAGTACAATTAGAATCACTGCTATTGTGATAATAGACAGGACTATTGTAGCGGTCGTAGTTTTCTGATTTGGTGGATCTATTGCTACAGTATTGCTACTAGTTAATGGTGCTGGCTCGTGACCAAGATTCCTAGATTTATTCCTCAAAGATGAATTAGTTTCTGAAAATGACAAAAGTAGAAACATTATATTAAAATGTATTTCTTTCTTAATGTTATTAATTTATTAATAATAGCCTCTGCTTAAAGTAGCTTACTTTGTATGAATCTATAAACTTGGGGAGAGTTCAATTCAACCACATAGATCTCTGATTCATCCTTGGTCACAGCAAGATCGTGGGGCATTAGCATGTCCTTCTTGGGTCCAAATTGTGACAAAATGCTACCAGAATCAATATCTATAACGAATCCACGTGTATGTACGCTTTCAGGTCCGTTTACTAGATAAATCTTTTCTTGGGCATATGCTATACTGTAAATTTTAGCTCCAATAATTGGATTTTTATACTCTTTATGAAAAGTACCGTTGCTTGCAAAGTAACATAAGATTCTACCATTTTCTCTGTCTGCTACAAATAAGTAATTCGATTCTTCTGCTAAAGCTAATGAATGTGGAACGAACAAAGCATTTACAGGTGGAGAACCATAGTTGATGGCTGAAATTTATTTTCATTATTAAGAAAAATTTGTTATCAGTAAAAATAATTATCTGAAAAATGTAGCTTAAAACATACTTTCTATGAAACTCCAGTGGCGTCCCCATACCAATATTCTCTCACCATCCTTGCTATATTTAATTATTCTAGAGTTACAGTACCCATCGCTAACAAAGAAATCTCCATTTTCCTGTATAGCAACTGCTGTTGGTTTACAGAAACGAATATTATCATTGCCAGGCTCAAAGCGTACCCCTAAAGTTAAAGAAGACTTTAAAATGCTATTTTCAGAAATTTCCTTTTTAATTTCTTTTGAAGTACTGAGATTAATTTTTAATCCATCTTGCTGCAATTCTTGAATGTGATCTTGAATATCTTGAACATTAAATTTAAATACTTGATGTAAGGCAACGTCAGTTACCCAATAATTCCCTAGAGAGTCTATTGTTATTCCATGAGGCATATAAAACATGTTACTGCCCCATTCAGCTATTTTTTCCCCAGTTTTGCTTATCAAGACAATAGTATTTTGCTTAATAGGTCCCAATCGTTGATCAAATTTGTTTTCTGTATTAAACGATCCAGTATTCCATGTATGATTTCCTCTGTGAAATACAGCTATATTTCCATGAGGATCTAAGCTGACTGCTGATATTTGTTGAGCATTTAGGCCTGGATTCCACTGTGAGTCCCAAGATATATCTAAAAATTAATGAACATGTATTTCACAATATTCAAACATACAGCTAATTTTAACTTACTTGGATCAAAAACATCTGTAGAAAGTAATTGAGATCTCTCAACGTTTATATTTCCTAGATTATAATTGAAGTTTGAAAATGCTAACTGATTCCTTTCGGGGGACTGAGAACCTTTTTCTTTTTCACCAACCGCAGAATATTCTTCATATTCAATTGAATTAAATTTAGTGTCAGGCAAATGATTAGCTTTACTTTCAATTTGCTAAAAGAGTAAAAAATATAGAAATTCATGTATTCAATATTAGAAAATTAATAAATAAAGGCACAGCAATGTTTTCCCATACATTTACCTTTGAGTCTGATAAATTTTGTAAATCAGCGCTGATTGTAATTAAACTACTAACAAACATTAAAATAAAATAAAGAAACTTCAGATAAAGCGATGTCATATTTATAGACATTTCTTATAAGATTTCTGATGATAGATTGATCATAGCCATTATTATATTATAGCAGGTGCTGTGGCTTTGACCTTTTATTTATCTTAAATTGTTTAACATGGCTATAAAAAAGGTTGAGGAACTAAATATCCAAAGTATATTTACAAAATTCATTTAAGTAATCAAATAATTCAACCACATTAAATTTTTAAAAATACAAAATTCACGCTTTTGATATTCTTTTCCTATGTGTTGTTAAGATATTTGCCTGGAACGATTTAAGTATAGTGGACCACTATTTAATTTTGAATTTGTATGAAGTTTTAACAAATTTGTAGAAACGAATTTATAGTTTTAAACTTTTGTGTTGTTATCAGCTCTTGCATCAAGAGTCAACGTGTCCTCCGATTTAGTTGGCTACAGATTACGAGAGCTAACCCATCTTATCCATCCACGTCTCACCTTGCAAAAATTACAACAATCCACAACAATCTGACTGACATCTGTCAATTTTTCTCTTGGTATAATCGGTAATTTAGATTCCCATATTTACTAACTTATCAACAAACATCAAAATATTTATTTTTTATAATCACTAGTGTTGGCATCATTTGTTGGTTCGGTATTTCATTGGCTTATGCCTCCATACTCAGAAAGTTTCTTTAACGTTGATTGGACCCAATGAATTTTTGCTCCTGGGGAAAGTGGTGGGCAGAAGAGAATCGAATACAAACCTATCGCACGCGCAAATAAATTGCCGTCAAAGTGGACAAAGCGAACAAAGTGGACAAAAGTGGACGGTGGTCGTGGTTTTACGTTATTGGCATTAAAACTCGCCTTAATATTCGTCGAATTCACCGACAGCAGCGACAGTAGTTTGAGTAGTTGTGTTAGTGTAGCTGTGTAGCATGTGCTTCTCGTTGAACTTAACCTGTAATTAGAAAAGATGGGTAAATTAAAACGTTCAAAGCAAAAAGCTCATAAAAAAAATCCTACTGGTCTTATGTCTGTAAAGGATTTTGAAGATGAAACTGAAAATTTCACAGATGACGATAAAGAGAAAGCTTTACTGAGAGTGTACGAAGAAGTATGTCTGTTTCCTTTAGTATTTACATATTGTTATTATTTGATAATTGATGACTAATTTATTACTAGGTTCAATCAGTTAATATTGAGGAAAAGATTTCTGGACTTCAGATGCTGGAATCAATGGCGTGTGATGCTGCGATGGCAGTCAGAATAGCAAAAGACGGAATATCGAAGATGATAGGATCTTTTCTTGTAGATTGTAATATTTCTGTTAGAGTTGCTGTTGCTACTACTTTAAGATATATCGTGGAAAATGGTGGTGAGGAAGCTTTAAATGAGTTACTAAAAGATGATATTCTGACTCCCTTAACAGCATTATTAAAAAAGGTGATTTTTTATTAATATATTATTTAAGACTTTACGTGCCTAATATAAATTTATTCTTTACAGTATAACACTGAGATTCAGTTTAAAGAGAAACACAAACTTGATGATGAAAGAGAATGTTTTATTCAAGGCGTCACGTTACTTTGGTCACTTGCTGAGAAACATGAAAGTGTCATTGAACTTGTAAATAAGGAAGATTTAACAAATATTTTGATCAGATACCTAAATATTTCTGTATACGACCTAGAAATAGTTATTGTAGTATCTCAATGTTTATTAGTTTTATCAGAAGACAATGAACCAGCAGTAAACAGTCTTAAGCAATGTGAAAATACATTATTAAATCTATTAGATTTGAAACAGGAAGGCTTTCCTTTGTCAGATGTAATTCTCTTGAAAACTTTAGCTGCTGGACTGTTGATAAATATTAAGGGCTCATCCCAAAATGACTCTCTACAATTAGGTTGTAAAATAATATCCATTTTGTCTACTATAATTGAAACCGAATACATTAGTATTTTGGACAATTTAATACCAGAGCTGAAAAGCCAAGAAACTAACCTTTCAAATACTACTAAAAAGAAAGTGCAGGATTTAAGAAAGATTCTTGGTGCACTGCAACAAGCGTTGGAGCTAGTAGCAAACTTATGCTCCTGTGATGAAGAAAGTGATGCAGATTCTGACTCGTGTATTGATGATGAAGAGGAGGACATGGGAAATGTTTTTGACACAGATTCAACAAATTCAAAAGTTTCCACAATAGTTTCACACTTTCCTGTACAATTTGTTGAAGCTATCAATAGCTCAAATTTGGTAAATATTATTTTACAAAAAACTGCCTCTATTCAAAAAGATGTTGAAACTGTATTAAAGAAAAGTTTGGAAGGAAATGCTGTCATTAAACAGATTCATACTTTAAGATGTCGAGCTTACATATCTCTAAGTAATTTGATGTCCAGCTTGGAAATAGATGCACTTGGGGGAATTGATAATTTATACAGGTATGTCATTGACAGAGTTTACAGCAATAAGACATATTTTAATAATATTAATGAATAAATTTTCTTAGCATTTGGTTGAAAACTGGAACTGTAGTTTTCCAAGAAATTCAACCCAATGACATTGAGCTATTGGAGGCAGCAACTTCCCTTATAAGAGTTTCACTTCAACAACTTGTAGGGGCAGAAGCAAATATTTTGAAACAGCTAACTGTAAATGATATTCACCCAATGTTAAATGGGGAAAGGCAATGCCCTGACCCATATGTGCGTGTTAATTTACTTAGAAGCCTAGGAAGTCTTGCCATGTTATTGGTTGAAGATAAAAGCATAAATTGCCAGGAAGTGGTAGAGGTAAATTGTATTTTTACCATTAATTTGCAGAGCATTAACTTAATTTCAATGTTATATTTCTTACAATTATATTTTGTATAATTTTTTTTAAGCGCATTATTTTATTTGTGCTGGAATCTTGCACAAAGGAAGTGGAAGTCTGGGTAATGGCAGAGGCCATAGATGCAATAATAGATATATTTGCAGAAGATACTTCGAACCGAATGATCGCTGAACTCAATTTGCTCGAAAAAATGAAACAAATACACGCAATTTTTAAAGCTAAGGTTAACATCTCTCTTCTTTCACTATATGTGCTTATTTAATCATAAAACACCTATTATAACTCTTAATTTACAGATAAGGCAACAAAAGAAAGACCTTTATCCACACAAGGCTATAGTCTCTACTGTATGTTATAATATGGAAAGATTTATGACCTACAAACGCAAGCAATTAATGCTTGAAGGATATGCTCAAGTTAAAGCTCCATTCCCAAGGAAATAAGGAGTGTAAAGGTTCAGATTAGTTGTGATTAATAAGCGCCTAATTTTGTAAAATTGTTAATCACAATTGAAATAATAACTTAACTTGGTAGGTAGTTAATCTTACACACATAACTAACAATGAATACACATAAAATTATTGTTTTTATAAATGCAATATTATAATTTATTCAGTGCCTCATTAAAAGATCATAAGAGAGATACAAGTAACTTTTAATCATTGTCTAAATGATTATTATTATTATTGCAAGTGATCGCACAGTGTTATAGTCAAATATTGTTTTGCTTTAAAAATTAATTACATTAAATATATAATAGCGAATTTCAAACAAACTTTCTCCGATTGACTAGCTGATGGATCGATTATTTAAAATATTACTTGAAATTGTGTTTTTTTTTTGTTTCTTCTTTATGTATATAGTTACATAATTAAAATTACTCGGTAGGTTGCTAGAAATCAAATCTCTGACGGTTCCTACGACTTCAATAAATAGAAAACAAAATATTACCTGAGATTTATGTCGATATATGTATATTGTACATTTTTCATTAGTAAAAGAATGAATTTAAATTTATGCAGTGTTTCTTTTGATACACTTGTTACAAAACCAAAAGAGTATCTGTTAAAAATAATAATTTATAATGGATTTTCCCTACTAGACTGTAGACTGCGTCGTTCTTTCTTCGAATATTTGGCAATGCTCTCCAAATTGAGAGAGTTGTGCCTTCGAGGTTTTGGTATCGGATTTACCTCGTCCCATAATTCTGGTCGATGTCTGATCGGTTCTGAAATGTGAAGCTCAATCACTTTGACTGGTTCGCTAGGCGCTTCTACTGGAACCGGAGGATCCGTCAATCTCACTACATGAATATCGTTTTGTTCGCAGGGCAGTTTTTTAAATTCTATTTTTACTACCTCGTCACCCACCATATTTTCGAAGAAGCTTCTTCGAGTTTCCTGTAACGACAATCTCGTATTTCTGGCTTCCATCAAATCGTCGTCATCGTCCAACGTTCTCTGACCGTTCTTTGATTCGAGTGCTTTAATTTGTCTCTCGAGTTTCTCAATCTCGTCTTTAACAGAAAAACTGTCGCTTCTCGATAATGTACCCGTAGATCCTTTCAAATCTCCTTTATCCTCGTCAACATCCTTAATAAATTCTAATTTATCCTGGGATATTCTTCTCAATTCGATCTCCGTCACCTCGACATCTTTGTCCTCTTCAAAAGTCTCCTCGTCTCTCTCAAGGGATTTGTCTGCGGAGGCGTCTTGCAAAAATTCCAATTTTTCCCTATTTTTTAAGTCGCCTGCAGGATCCATCGAAGAATGCTTTTGCGTCTCGCTCTCTACCTTAGCAGGATCAGTCTCGATTTTTACATCGCTAACTATAATTTTAATTTCATTCTGGAGCACAGGTATTTCCTCGTCGCTCTTTCTAGTTTCTGCGCCACCTTTAAGACTAGACAACTCTGTTAATTCAGAGCTCTTTTTCGTTAATTCGTCAATATTTTCCGTAACACTAGCAATATCTATGGGTTCCCTTATATGCTGTTCGATTTCTGCACTCTCATTTAGTGCTGATTTGTCGTCCTTTGTCTATAGAAAAAAAAATAGAATCAAGAAAATATAATGGTATAAATTAATAACAAATATATAAAAACTAAATGAGCGTAAAGAAAATAATACCACTTGATTTTCCAAAGGCTCTACGCGTATCGGCGGGGGTGGTGCTCTTCGCTTTTTCCTCGTGTACGTGCTCGTCGTGCTTCCTATCGACATGCAACTGTTGATCGACAAGTTTGATTTCCTCACAGCATCTTGGCTGAATCTTTTAAATACATAATCATCGGAAACATTCTCGTTTTCATCGCGTAGCGACGTATCGCGAGATTCGTTGGATTCCTCGTCAGGGTCCAGCCCTCCTGTATTCGATCTTCTCATCGACGATCTGTTGCCAGATCTCCGACTAAAAATTAATTTCAGATTAAAAAACGTCGTTCGATATCGATTTCTATCGATTAACAATTTTACTATTCTTACGTGGGAGGTACAGGCGTACGTTCTGGAGAGTCCCTATTAATTTCTTCGTGCTGGATCTTGGATTCTTTATCCTCGTAATGCAACGGCGGTATTTTATCCGTTGGTCTTGGACTCACTTGACCAAACCTGGAAATTATTTGTAAAGTTTGATCAAGGTTCATGTAAAAATAAAATTTTTTAAAGAGAAGGGAGTGGCTTAACCTTCTCACGGGAGCTTTGGGGGTAAGATCGCCCATGATGGACGCTGTGGTATTTCTCGGGCTGCCATCGTAGATTCTAGCAGGATCTCCGTTGACCGTCAAGCTGGAACTGTAACGGGACGAGTTGTCTAGCGTGTATTTGCGTCTTCGAGCTAAGGTACCCAGAGCTTCGTCGAACTCTTTCTGATCCTTCGACAGTCGGGCTGGAACTGGAGGTCTGTCCTCGGTGTCTCTTTTGTAGGTCGATGAAACTGTTCGAGGGTAAAACATGTGATTAAACAATTTGTCAAGTTTTCTCTGCGAGATAAACGAAAAGCCACGACCAATTATAGCAATTGGTCGCTCGAGCGATGGTTCCCTATCGATATGTGTGGTTTTAAATCTAGATAAATGTATACAGTAAGATTATGCAAACACGTTTAACAGAATTATTTTTGGACACTGGTTAATGTGAAACTACTCAAAATTTCAATGGTTATCAACGCACCTGTCGTTATGGTAGACCTTTTTTCTGCCATAGGAATTTCCTTTTTCTTCCCAAATAGTCCACTCCTAAAAATATACAATACGAATTAATAAAACCAAACGTGAACGAAAGATATCGATCGAAAGAATTGATTTCTTGCGGAAAAAATTGTCGTCATTATCAAAGTTGCACTTTCGTAGTTTAAATCTAGTCTGATTAAGATTTTTGAAGATTCGATTCTTCAGTTGTATTTTATTCGAGAGATTCGAGTTCCATCGACTTTCACATATACGTATAACCAAGATAATTATCACTGCGCATACAATACAAGATAGCTAGAAAAACACGCTCGTTGTCTATCTTTGCGAGAGCACAAGACGACTTTATATTTAACTATCGGTGAAAGAAAAAGAAATTTCCGTTCTTTTGCATTGGTCTTGAAGTGCAAATAGTCAACAGAGTGACGTATGCAGCACTACATAACTCAAGCGTTTTGAATCACTGAGCTAAGTAAGATACATTTGGATATCTGCCAAGTGCAGTGTTGAGCTTGACCAGTGATCACCGGTTATCGCCCACTGTTTCAAGTTCAAGATACAAGAGATTCTCTTGCAAAATGTATTTTACCAGCTTAACGATAATCGGAAATAGACTTGTCGAATTAAAAAGACGCGTTTGTCGGGCTTTCTCGAAACGAACCAGGTAGATTTGATGGAAAAACTGTTGGATCTCTTCTTTCTACTCCTGCCGAATGTCCAGAATTTATGCTTCCCTTCCTTGGCTGGATTTTTCGTGGCCAGAGGAAGGTCGTCCTCTTTGAAAGGGTTCAGATGCTCTGGGTAATCGTAGATGGTAGCGCCGGAGCGCCTTAAAGTCACACGTGACATCACTGTGGTTTATCGCTAGATCCTTGCGTTCACGCTTTCATCCCTTTACAAACTCTGCTACACCAGTTTGCGAATCTTCATGTTCTCTTCATCTAAAAATAAAACCAGAACTCTCTCAGTTTAATTTATTCTCTCATAATTAACTTAAACGTGTATTAATTGTTTTGCGAATTAAATTATAGTTATTTATATAATGTTAGAATTATTAGAAGAAAAAAAAATTAAAGTAACGTCACAAGCTTTCACGAATACATTTTCCTTCAAAGATCTATGCGCAAGTGTTGTTGAGTCGAAATCTCGTGCGCCATATAATTCGATAAATCGCGCAAGTCTGAAAATACGCGAAGCACAATGTATTTTTTGTGATACAAAAATAAATGGCAACGCCAAGCGAATCGAGGTTACAGTTCCATGAAACGTAGACGGAAAAGTACAATTAATCGAGGTTGTTCAATGGATTTTAATTAATAAAGTCCATTTGTTTATGCTGAGAGGCCCTGTGGATCAATAATGGTTACTTGAAATCAGCTGATCCCAAAACGAAACAATTACTGCTAATAATCTAGTGACAATAATAAACTGCTGATCGAGCTGCTTTTATAAAAGAAAATTGCAAAATATTCCGGAAGAGGAGATGATTCACGGATTTAACACTTTTGTCTCCAAGCTATTTAAAATGTGTGGTAAGAGATTAAAAGTAATTAGATATTCCTGCATAATGCAGAGTCTCTACAAAGTGTTTGCATAATATTAGACTTGGTTTAATAGACAGCAACTGCTTAATAAACCGAATCTAATCGCTCGAATCTTCATCGATCATTTCGTGCCCCGTTGCATAATATCACAAATGATTTGCAAGTGCTCAATAATGTCAACAATTTGCTTCATATTTTTCACGTAGAGTCATTCGCGACAGCCACATTCTCCCATAAAGAATCATGATAAATTTTTGTCATTGAGCAACTGGCTTTTCAACGATCACACTTGTATAATTTCTTAAAAAGTCTGGAATAAAGATTTGATTGATCGAAATTCATGAGATTCGATGAAATTGTCAATGTAGAAACGCTCGTCAGGAGTGTCAAAGGCTAGCGAAGCAAGTTAGTCAGCCATTGGCAGATGAAAACGAACTGTAGCAGTGAACTAATTGAACTAATTGCGACCGTTAGCTGCAACTCGTCGGTATTTCGCTTAACAAATACGTATTGGTAGAATTTTTTTATAGAAGCTCGGCTATCTCGTAATCAATAATAAAATTTGACGTTTCTTCGCTTCCCCAATATACCCCTCCTTCTTTCTTCCTCTCTCTCTCTCTCTCTCTCTCTCTCTTTCTCTGCTTGCTCCACCATCCATCGGCAGCTCTTGGAGTTTGTCCCCAACGAGGAAGAAATTCTCATCTTTTGCAAGAATCAGATTGCGTCATTCGCTCTAATTAACTATCTACTAACAAGCCTCTCTTATCTCCCAGTGCCATTTTATTATACGTGCATTAGCAAACATTTCTTGGCCAGTTTCATTCGAATTCCCACAAGGTCAAACGCAATTTCCGCGTTGGTTATAATTTTTCCACCAAATTTGCTACGTTTTTACGAAAATTCCTGTCGCTCCTCTTCCCTGGAACTTGGTACACAGACTTGTGAAATAAATATTTTCTTGTCGTCGTTGCTACATTTTTCACTCGACATCTGGTATCGTTACGAACGGCCGTGACGACACATGTGTGCATTGTGCAGTTTACACAACTGCATATATCTGACACTATAAATGTAGCCCTCGCAGAGCTATTACGCGCAAACTAGAAAATTCTATCGAATCTCGGTTGATCGATCATACAATGCTCTTTTTGCAGGAAGCATAGATTTTTCTCCTCCGTAGAATACATTCGTGGTCAACCTCGAAAAGTGGAAAGTGTATCTCTATTAGCACGCATTGTTCTCTCGCACGCTTGCCATGATTTGCACTTGTTAGTAGGTACCAGCTGGGCATAGAAAAAATGAAACGTTTGTTTCGCCAATGATACTCCTCGTTTTCTATTCTTCCCGCATCCGAGTGCCCTGCGTGAAATAAAATTGTGAAGAGACGAGAAATAAAAGTATATGTAAACAACGCGCGAAAGATCTGTTTCACCATCGAAGGATAGAAAATTGCGTTCCGCGAGGAATACAAATTTTTCTTACCTCATTACAATTCGACTTTTGTACTCATTACGAGTAAAATCCTATAAAACGATTCTCTAAGCTGGACTATAACCACTTATCGCAATGCTGCCTCTTCGCTCGAAGCACTGCAAATTGAGTAATGCAATTACTAATTTCTACTAATAGATTGAAGCGCGACGGTAGATTTGTTACCACGCGTTAACTAATCTGGAACGTAAGATAAAATTTATCTAACGATGCAAAGAGTAGGTTTAACAATAGAGTATCGTATATACTTAAGAGAAAGGCGCGAGAGGTAAGGAAGATAATAATAAATGAGAAAGATAAATTGATAAGGTAAATAAGTATAAAGATTCCCAGCGTGCCTCGAGTTGATACGTTGATGATAAGCGAGAAGGAACTTTGTCGCTGGACTATACTCGTTTCATATTCGTTCAGCGAGGCAATAATCGGCCTATCTGTTTATTGCGAGGGTGCAACCGAACCCGTCTTACATCGCAGATGCTCTTAAGTGCACCGACCCAGTCAATTGTCCAGCTTTTCCCATTAATTCTGTCACGTGCCTACGTACACCTATCCCCTTAGCCAGTCACGCGTTTCCTTCACCAGCGATTCTCTCCTCGACAGACTTTCCATTTCTCCTCTAAAACCAGCAACAATATTTTCCACCGCACCGTCTCATTGCGTCCAAAGAAATAGACGAGAGAAATACGTACGATAAATCATATTACTTATTAGAGACACGCGAACTGAGCGGAGAATTAATCGACTCTGCGCGATACAATTTCTGCACGATTATTGGTGCTCCTCGTGAAAAAAAAATATAAATTCATTAGTGGTGGAAGAGCGGCACGAGGAAGAAGCAAGCCCCTGCGAAGACTTTAAAAATAGCGTTTTTATTTCCTTTGCTAGAGGGAAAAGAGGGGAGGGGAGGGGGGGGGGGTGGGGAGAGGGCTGTAGAGGAACGCAAGAAGCCAAAACAAAATAGATACGAGCTCTAGGAGAAATTTCCGAGGAAAATTTACAACGTGCCGCGCGCACGATAGATCGATAAACCTGGTAGCAAGACTCTCGCAACAACTTGTACACTTCATAGAAAACTGATAAAAGTTTCACTGTGTGATCAGCCAGGGACTCGATAGTCTGGTCTATCGTGAAAGCAATAAAAAACTCGATTAATCTTTCATTTGTAAAATTCGTAATTATCGCACAGCACGTATCGTCGTGCTTCTAGAATAACAGTGGTAACCGATATAAATTATTTCTAGTTCGATTAAAGTAAATTACGCGAAAATTGCTCCCTCGGGGTTAGAGAGATTGGAAAAGGGTGGGAAAATGAGGGAGGGATGGAAAGCAGGGATTTTGTGGTGAGAAAAATTCGCAAGGAGGATCGCGAAGGTCGAGTGATCGATGGACGAAAGTTAAAAGCGACGAAATTAATTCAGCCCATGTAGGTCAGAGCGATGATTATATTTGGGGAATAATATTACTATAGATAAGAGTCGCGTGACCGGCGAATCTCATTTTGCAGAATAAAATCGCGTCCTAGCGAGAAGCAAGTTTCGCGAGGAAAGAAAATAATAAGAAGCGGCCCTTGGGAGGGATCGATAATGTGCACGATCGATACTCCTTACTTCCGTCGTTTTGCATAAAGACCCGTCGCGACAATTCATTATAGCTTTTAAGACGCGATAAAACGGCCGATAAGGATAAAGAATGCTCTATTGGCGCTATCGAGCAGACATTCGACGTTTTGGTACGGCGACGAAATTTCGTTTTCGTCTATCCGAGCCACGATAAGGCGCGATGCAATTCGAGCGATAAGTCCATTAACGATAATTGAATCGAATAGCACCGTGCTATAATTGGCCGGACGATGGACGAATTTATTTTCGCTCAATGCGGGATTATTGAGTGACAATGAGAGCAGTTTGCGGAGAATGTTAATGAGAGCCGACCTTCTTAAGAATTCGTTTCAGCGTCCAAAAGAGCTGCTATAGCGTTCCGCGTGAGAAAAGCACGATTCAAGGTGGACCCAGTGGATGCGAGGTGAGCAGACACAAAAAAAACTTAAATTCTTACGTAAGTGCGTCTATGTGTGTGCGTGCGTGCGTGCGTGTTTCGGTGACAGGGCACGTCACGGTGCCAAGCGATAGCGAGATTCGAAAGAAACGTGAGAGAGATGTATCACGCACTATTGCAGGACACGTATTTCGAAACTCAACATCCGCCACTGGCACTTGTTCAGCGCAGCCCGGTAGTTTCCTAGAACAGCATTCTTGTGTATAAGTAAACACTGTGCTCGGTCGAGAGAGAAATTCGTCCCACGAAGGACGTAGCCAGGTGCTGGTTACGTAGGATTATCCAGAGTAAGTTTGGTTATCGATCAAACAAGGATAAAATAGTTGCTGGCTGACTGGTTATACTGGCATAAGAGGAGGAAGAGCACCTTCTCGCATGAAACCGGAACGGAGACTGGCTGGCAGGAGAGTGACCGCCGTAGTCCGTCCGTACGCGGTGCGAGTTGCAAGTTGCGACCGTGCGAGCGGTACGCCGTACGTTTTCAGCAGACTCGTTTGTTCGGTGGATCGGTTGTCTTCGGACATCCTCGCCATTCTTCGTATTCTTCGGCAGCTTCATCGCGGCGGTATTAGCTCGCTTCGTGGATATCCAAGTCACTCGACTCTACCATGTGTCTCTTCACCTAAATTGGATCCGTATAGGTGCGACACTAATTTCTCCAAGTGCCCGACGCAAATGCTCGGCGATTATCATTCCTATCGCCTCTCCCATCGATCCTCGACTCTCCTTTCGATGAACCAGAGATATCCAAATTTCATCGAGCGACTCGTGGAGAATCGCCATGGGTGTAGGAAAAGGACACGCGATATAACGCGCCCGTTGACTGTGTTAGTAACGACAGTTCCGTTAGTCCGTGCAACCAGCTCTTTCGCATACTCTCCTTCTTCCAATTGGCGACGCAGAAAACAAACTGCACCCTGAGAACGTCTTTCGCGTGCTCTTCTCGATCCCTTTTTGGACAAACGAGGAAAATTAAAAAAACAATCGATTAAAAGCTTCGCTTGTTACGTACCGATGCTGACTAATGCAAGCCGAATGCACAAGCGCAACAAGTGCTGAATGCAGCTCGTAGGCGTCAATGAAATTAACATAGAAAGGCGTATGGTGGAAAAAATGCTTACCACTTTCAATTTGCAATAAGCTTTATAGCGGAGCTTTTTAAATTTTCGCCATAAACCGTTGGATGATGTTCTTTTCCCGCGGAACGGCCAGTTTTATCGCGAATCAACCATACGTCGTGCGAAACATTTATTGCTCTCGAGTTGTTCCAAGTTGCACCATGCCATCAGGTTTCCTTCCACCGCGAGTTTTCGTCGATCCTTCAAAAATCCAGGGTCAATGCTCGAATCCTTGTTGAGATCGAGGCTCCAGCACTACATTATTCTGGATATAAGTTGCATTTCGCGTGGGTGATCGTCCGTGCTGCACCTACGCATTTTACTAGTTTTACCGGCGACGTTACTAGTAATATCGCAACTTGGACGCTTTTCCCTCTCGCTGCACGACTGTCTTACACTGTACGAGTCTGAAAAAGAAACAAAGTATATGGATTTTAATAAACAGACGATATCAACGTTTACTCTAGACGCGTGTATTCCAATCGATGACGTCTTCACACAGCTCGCATATAAATTAAGTTGCGAGTTTTTGCATCGCTCGAGCCACCCGATACCGTAAATAATTCCTCTTTGCAACATTCGAACTTATTCAGCAGGGACTCTTTTCTCTCGAGCTTAGAAATTGTTGATGCTTTTTTTTATTATTAAAATTCATTCAGGCAAGTAGTTAATCTTGAAAGAAGTTTTCACGCTCGAGCTATCTGAATCTTATCGAAGAGTGATCCAGCTTATCAGTTTGGCCACTGATAAGATATATTTCCAATATAATCGGGAGCTCGCTGGAGATCGTATACATCCTCGAGGTTAGGCGAATGCACAAAAAATGTACGATTTCGGCTGACAATGGAGATCAGAAGACAAATGTAAGCCTCTCGCCAGAGACAAGAATCAAATTTCAAAGTGTAAGGCCATGGTCAACGTCTCATAACGATAGCATACGTGCCATTTAGTTGTTGTTAAGTCGTTGCTCGTGCATTGTGCACAAAACAAGATACTTCTATTGAGAGCCCTTTGAAAGAGGCTTTTGGGGTCCTCGTTGCGATAATCCAATGGAAGCTTCTCTCTCTCTTTTATTTCATTTGTCCGTCTTCGTGGATGACTTCAATTTGGAAGATTGTCAAATCTACGGAAAACGGCACGAGTTCCTTTAGATTCATCGAGTCGAGAGAAAATGAGAATGAGAGGTGAATACAGGAAGGTTAGAGTTGAAGGGGGAGGGGGGATTTGTGAAATGGAAACGTCTGTCGCGACAGACCGATGATTATTGTTATTATTATGTAATTCTGGTAGAAATCGTAGAAATGGAGACTGGGTCCTACGTGCGTTCATGTTTCGAATACGCAACACGTACGATAATGGCTCGCTATGCAAATTTAAATGCAGGAAGATCCGTCTGTTAAACGAAACGAAGGTCTTTCCGCCACTTACCAACGAAAACTTTTTTAACCTACATCGGAATCTCTCGGAGAATTGGCGGTCACCTCAAACTTCGTTGAGATATCAAACCTCTTCAATTTCCCTTTTATTCATTAGTGACGGCATTTTTCATAATATCTCGGAACATAAGAAACTTACTGAATCGTTAAATGATGGTTTGACGAGACACCACACATTTCTTGTTAATCGGTGATCCGTTCCTTTCCTTCCTTTCTTCCGTCGATGTTTTCGACTGAATTTTCATGGAGCTTCGTTGTTAATATTTATTCATGATCTACAACAGAATTATCGGGCTAACCCATATAATAGATAATTTAATTAATGTCTCGATTCTCTCATCAATGTTCTATTTATTAAATTTAAATTCTACAAAAAATCAAATTTTAAAGTAAAAATGGCAAAAATAATCTTTTGTGATTGCTGTGTGTACTGTGCTGTATTAACAGTAGTATATATAAACATATAGATGTGATGTGTGTATTATGCGGCATGTATGTGAATCTCTCTGTAAGTTTCTCATCGGTTGATCAGGTTGGGTTTATGTTTGTCGGTAAATGGTCTCATAACCTAGAAATTTGTCCAGGTATTCTTACAGGCTTTTAAGCTCGAAGAAACTTCAAATAATTTTAACTCGTTTTTAATTTATTTAAAAAATAATGGAAGAATGGGTGAAGAAGAGCCTGTCCGAATTTTTAGATTTTCCGGTGCATCAGACTTTAGTCGAGTAAGTTTTCAGCATTATTCAACAAACTTTATAAAAACTAACGTGTTCTTATATTTTTTAGATTTGTCTTAGATATTCAAGATGCAGGAGATCTTGAGGATTATCTTCAATCGTTGTTAAAATTCGAAGATCCAAAGCTAAAGAAATTCATAACAGAGCTAAAGAGAAAGCAGGGTTTGTACAAAAAACAAGTTTTTTTTTATAAAGGGTTTACTTTTCTAATAATATATATTACAGCATCTTTAAAAAACAATAGCAATCAACAGAAGTCAATTAATCAAAGATCAAACTCTAAGAAACCAAATGACAAGAAGAAAGGAAAAACTAAGGCTAAAGATAGAGAAAATACAACAGAAACTGAACAACTGGAAAGAGAAGAAAAGTTAGAAAAGGCTGAGAGAAAGAAAACTAAATTTGTCAATCTATATGCTCGTGATAGTAATGTTGTATTATTGAAAGGTATTCATGTTTAAACTAATTTCACCGTATAGCCTATATACCCATGAAAATGATTGGTTTTTTAGGAAGACAAAGATGTAACTGTGAGGCAAAAAAGCATGCACTGATAAATAACTGTCTCAATTGTGGCAAGATTGTTTGCGTACAAGAAGGTTCTGGACCATGTTTCTTCTGTGGGGAGCTGGTTTGCTCCATGGAAGAACAGAATATTCTTTCTAGTAATAGTAAGCAATCTGATAAGTTGTATAACAAATTAATGAATCAAAAGGACATATCGGCCTACGAAGAGTCTCTTAAGCATAGAAATAAACTTATTGACTTTGATCGTAATAGTACAAAACGAACTACAGTGATTGATGACGAATCTGATTATTATCAGGCTACAGATGCTTGGCTTTCGGCTGCCGAACGGGAGCGTGTAAAGAAAATGGAAGAGGAAGTGAATGCCCAAAAGTATGCTTCGCGTTTCAGTAAAAAATTAACATTTGATTTTGCTGGTAGACAGATCGTAGAGGAGGATCCCGTGGTGGACGAAATTACGGATGAAAAGCTGATGGAACTTTTTCAGTCTATATCACTCGATAATATCGATAAATCTAATATCTGTCCAAATATAGAATTTGATCGTCCTACATATATTGAAATTGGTACAGTGCACAAACGGAATACTGAAAAGTCTCCAAGTTTCTCTATGGCGAAAAATAGAGTACAGGATAAGGAATATTTGGAAATGGCAGATGAGGGCTATTGTTTAAGCTTGCATCAACCGTATGCTTCGTTATTGGTCGAGGGAATAAAAATGCACGAGGGTAGAACTTGGTATACGCCGCACCGAGGAAGACTGTGGATCGCTGCGGCGGCAAAAGCTCCTGACCCAGAAGATGTTTCTAAAGTTGAGCAGTTTTATAGACTAACACATAATGGTATGTTTTTTAAGATAAGATTAGCAACTAACCAATGTGGATTTAATATTCCTTTTGTTTAGAGGGGACTAATTTTCCTTCGTGCTATCCTGTTGGGTGTTTATTAGGCTGTGTCACGGTGACGGACGTTCTGTCACAGGAAGAGTACCAGCAAAGATATCCGAACGGTGAATCTACCAGCCCATTTGTTTTTATATGTGAAAATGCTTTCGCGCTACCACTAAAATTCCCAATACAGGGAAAATATAAGATATGTAAGTAAAGTGATACAAAAGTTATTTGATCCAAAGTACATTTAAAATTATGCAATTTTTTTAGACAAGTTAGATACCAAGATTCATCGGACGGCTATGAAGTGTTTGGAAAAAGCTATGAAAACAATTAGAAGATAATATGGCTTCTTTTATTATAACAGTTTATAGATATTTTATTATTGTTATATATTATAAACACATTATTATAAATTTTAATTTTAGTGAAATTATATTTCGGTATATGCTTCTCTCTTATTTGATCTAAATGTTATATTCATTTGTTAATTTAAATATTGTTTGATCATATTGTAAAAGCCATTGCACTCAAAAATAGTATACTTTGAACAAAATAACATAACAAAACTCATAAGCCCACATTTAATTAAAGTCACTAAATAAAAAATGTGACTAAAATAAATATCAATAATTAGAAAAAATACCAAGAAAAAAATTAATTCTAAAAATAAACAGAATAAACTAGCATGGGGAATGTGTGTGAGTTAAGATCAAACTTTAACATTACCTATATGAATAAATAAATATTTTTTATGATTTCAAAAGCACATGATAAGCAAAAATATTATTAATGGATTTAAACAATGATAATAAACTGGTTGTATAATATCTACAAAACACTTGTACATATTTCATAGCTGAAAGAAAGCCTGGAAAATGCACAAAATTATATCGATTGTCTCATGATCAAGGCAGACTAATTTTTACATGATACCTTTTTACATTGCCTTTATAATTTTTCATTCTGTCAAAAATAAAGCATTTAAGTTACAATATTTATAGTTCATCTGAGAAGCCATTATAACTGATATCACTATGAAGCACTTTTTGCCACATACATATATGTTTAGCGCACATTTTGCAAATATTTAAATATAATTAAAAATATTTCGTTTTTTCAACAAAGTCAAAAATTTTCTCGAGACATTCGTCCCTATATATAAGTCGGCGAATCTTTCAAGCTTTTGCCACAAGCATCACACGAGGAGACATTTTTCTCATTTACTAAAGTGCAATATGGACATTCTTTGCCACCGCTGGCTAGTGGTTTTACTTCGTTTCCTTTGTGCCTCGATTTTCCGCACATTTCACAAATCTCCCGACCTCGTTCATTGAGAAAAGTGCACGTTTCACAATTCCACTTTTCTTCTTGCATGACTGACTTTTTCGCGTGAAACGGGCCAACATCTTTAAGTGACTCTGTTGGTCTCACAGACGACTCCAAGTTCGCTTGCTTCCGTTGAGTAGGCAATGTTTGGCTGTTGAGCTTCTTATCGTAACGTTGCAAATTGTACTGAGCTTCTAAATTATCGAGAGATATCTTCGTATCTGACATATCGAATGAAGACGACTTTTTCTTGGAAGGTAAGATATCATGACGGAAGTTGTGACCGTTCGTCATGGAAGAACCTCCATCGAGAAACTCCGTTATCTGTCTCCTTTCAACTCCACGAGTATCATATTTATCATCATAGTCAGATGGCTGTTGTTTGCGCGCACCCAATTTTTTCTTTAGCAAAATATCTTCCCGATCTCCGAGATCCTTGGAATATCCTAAACTTTCTAGATTCCTATACACGAAATCCCAACTCTCATATTTATTTTTATCATTCGAGGGACCGGATTTTGCACATTTTTTCTCAATTTTACTGTAATCCAATTTATCGGTATCAGTCGGAGGTTTTCTATAAAAATCTACCTCGTCAGGACCTAATATCTTGTGTGGGGTTTTACGATTGTGCGCCTTTTCATAATTCGATACAGTAGCTGGGACATCATACTCTATCAGTTTACCAGTTGGCACTCGAGTTCCGTAATTTGGCGTCACGGAACAATAGGGATTTGGATGACAACCAGTGAATTGTTTGACACCTGGTGGCACATAGTCGTATCCACCGCATCTGTTTACCATGCCATGTCCTATTGTATGAAAGTATGAGTAATTAGTAGGCATCATATTTGAATCATCCATGAATCTATAATCTGGTTGACACATAGGCATATAATTATTATACGGCATTGGATAGGCCATTGATGACAATGCTTCCATACTGGAGGAATGCGGATATCGATATTCTCTTGGTATGCTATCAATTTTTGTGCTACTATGCAGTGACTTTTCAAGGAAACGATAGTTCAATGCTCTAATTGCCTGTTCTGGTGTACCAACATGATTTTCTCTAAACTCTAGAATCTCTAACCATGTAACAGTAAAATTTTGAGAAACACTCTCCCATATTTGTTTCAATATCTGACACTCTACAAAAGCAACAATTGCATCTCTGCTAACATTAGATACTTTGTCCGGATCGATAGGTCCTTCTAAAGTAAGAACACCTAAGCCTGTATGCTTATATCCCATTTGCTCAAACATCAATTCAGCTCCTATTAAATTTGCTTCTACCTCATGTTTGTAATATCCGCTATAAGTCTAAAATATGGACAAATTTCATGATGTTTTTCTTTTTATATTTACAATCTTTAAGTAATTAAATCTCTCACCCTTAAAGTCCTATATTCTTTTCTCCATGGCTGAGCCAAAAGATTTGCTGCGTACAATGAAATTGCACTCCAAGCTGTTGCTGCTCTGTAACCACTGAAACTTTGCACTGTAGCTGCAGATCTATGCAATATATCAGCAGTGTCATGAAAGACGTATTTATTTTCATTCGGTACCATACAAAGAAACTCTCGTATAAAACCTATATGATAAATTAATACTTGATTCTTATCAAGATTGGAATGCACAAGAGATAAATATATACCTTCTAGTTTGTGACGCTTTTGTAACTTCAATGGACTGTCATCAGTTTGGAGATACACTAAATGGCTTTGATCTAATTTTATACTTATTTCTAGAAGTCTGTCCTTTCCTCTAAGCAGTATGTCATTAGCCATTGTTGCTTCTGCAATAAAGTAGAAATATATATTTTTAAATACACATATATTAACCTATAAACCTAAACATTCGACGTATTTAGAAATACCATTCATATATTTTACTCGGTTTGCGTAAATAAACCAAACTGTATAGCATTGTCAAGAAGGATGAGATGTGAAATGAACATTATATATGAAATTTTTATGAAAAATCTTACAGACCTTTTAAACCTTTAGGTCAAAAAGAGAATCTTGATTCAAAGCATAGTTGGCTCCAATCTAAAAATAAATCCTATATTTAGAAATAAAATATACGGAGGGTTATTTGCACTAGGTATTTTGTTGAGCTGCCATAAAACATTTAATACACAACAGAAACTCCATTTCCACCACAGCTTTTCTGTAGATGTCATAATAATTAAGATCCATCTAATGTACGTCTCATTATCCTACAAACTAAATTATTTACAAATTGGAGACAGTTTCGGTAATCTGTCTGTGGAGTGTGGCTGTCTGTCTGTAGTGTATACTGGTGTATACTACAAATGCCAGCATTGCCAACTGCAGACCTAAAATGCGAGAGAAAATGTTATTCGGTGACCCAACGTCCAAGATTGCAGAAGCGCGCCAATCCTCCACTGTATGTACTTTCCCAAGTGCTGTGTTGCCTCGACCTGCTCCGTGTCTTGGCTATAACAGAATTGAGCAATTAGAGCATTAGCACTTCTTATATACCCTTCCGACTGCCGAATACTTGTCGCTGATTGGCTGGATTCTAATTGACTGACGGTGCCGCTGTTCAGAAACTTTCCGTTAAGACAGTGCTGCTATAGTGCCGTTGCGGTCACTTTCTGAACGCGGCCGTTCTCACCAGCCAATCAACATCGAGGTAGCTTTCTGAACGCAGCCGTTCTCATCAGCCAATCAGCATCGAGGAATATTTTTCCAACTCTTTATGACGTCATTTAGTTGCAAGTGCCACCCCCCTGGTGATTTCCATAGCTGCATGCTAGTGACAGTTAACTAACTGCACAGTGAAAAAATGGCGGTGATCTATCTCTGAAAGGTTTCGTCGAATATTACGAAAACGTGAAGATAAACTAATGTTTTCTTATTAAAGACTGATCTTTGTGTTCGTAAAAATGTTACTCCTGGTTCGGACTATCGTTATGTGCTTTTCATGAATGTCTCATTATCTCCAGCCATTTCCTATCAATAGGCTCCATCATTGATAAAGAATTCCTATACTCAGACTATACTTGTACACTTGTAAAACGTCATAATATACGAAAACTATTTATTCAAGGTAACTCACAATTTTCTTTATTTTATTACTTGAATTTTAAATAAATTGAATTAATTTTATCAAAATATTTTGTCCATTTTGTATTATTTAACAAATTTACTTTAACCTAGTTTACTGTTGTTTTCATACTAATTAAGTGAAAGGTTATGAGTACGAAATTCTTATTTTTATAACAAAATTTATTTCTTAATTTCCTTTTTTCTTGAAGATAAGTAATATATTTTTTATACCTATAATGTTATTTATTAAAGTGGCTTAAAATTAATTAGACTTTTGTATATTGATGTTTGAATGGACAGCTGCTATTGGAACAGTTTTTCCAGTGACCATTTATTATTTAACATCTCTTATTTGTATAGATGAGTGAAATAGGAATGGATCAAGAGACTGTGTACGGTACTCATGAGGATAATCATGTCATGTCAGAAAAAGTACGAACTCTGGCAAGCAGTATTTACCAGGAGTTTGAAAGAATGATAGCGCGATATGATGAAGATGTAGTGAAAGACCTGATGCCTTTGCTAGTCAATGTTCTTGAGTGTTTGGATATTTCATACACTGAGAATCAGGAGCGAGAAGTTGAATTGGAGTTACTCAGAGAAGATAATGAACAGTTGGTTACACAGTATGAAAGAGAAAAGCAGCTAAGAAAGACATCGGATCAGGTATTTAAAAAATACTATGTAGCATGCTATCTTTGATAATTGGTTAATATACTAAAATTCTTTTACAGAAACTTCTGGAACTGGAAGATGTAGCGGAAGCTGAGAGGAAAGCTTTATTGTCAAAGATTGATAGTTTGGAATCAATTGTTAGAAAGTTGGAACTGAAGACAAAGAATTCACAAGACCACGGTACAAATGCTAATGGCTCTTCCAGTTCATCCTCTCACAGAACATCCCTTTACAGTAGAGTAGAATATTTTGTTTTTTGTTTTATATTAGCAAAGTAATTGTTTATTATATAATTAAAAATTTTTACAGTGGGCCAAATTATGTAAATTGTCAGTAAACTTGGGGTATTATTTTAGTAGCATGCTTTATCATGGGAAACCTATATGTTTTAATATTTCATTGGCATATATAGTCTTCCGAACGAATGCAGCATTTTCTTTAATTAAAATAATTTTTTTATTATTAGCAACTGTGAATAGGGTCAAAAATTCAAAATGAATTAAGTTTTTCAGTAAAGTCCGATCATTCATCTCTCTCTCTCTCTCTTATCTTTTTATTTTAACTTTAGCGTTCTTTTGAAAGTTCCACAACATGCTTTTACATTGTCTATCACAAATCATTATAGTCATAAAGCTTTTGCACTATGTATTGCTATAATGCTGTTGGAGTGTCAATTGTTTTTAAATATTTTTTCTGCTATACCCTTCATTTTTAAAATTTACACTGTATTCTAAGATGATTTTTCTTATGCAGTTTTACGGCTGGAAGAAAAGGAATCAGAGCTAAAACGAGAATATTCTCGTCTGCATGATAGATATACAGAATTATTTAAAACTCATGTTGACTCTATGGAAAGAACAAAATTATTACTTGGTAGCTCCGAGCGATTAGAAAGTACAACTATTGGTCGAGGTCCATCAAGATTACCTTCTTTAGGTATGGCTCATATGTCTCGAAGTTCAGGACCATTAAGCTATGGATTTCAGAGTCTTGAAGCTAGTTTGAATGCCAAAGATATTCAAGATGACAGCTTACTCGATGCTGCCAATCTAAGAAGTGAAATGCTAGACAATAGCTGTGAAACAATAGCAGAGACATTCGATAAGAGCCAGCTGACAGATCAGCTGATGTTAGAGAACAAGATGACAGGAATTTCCAGACGTATGTTTATGTTCTTTTTTAAATTTCACAATGTTTTGCCAATATAATACTTAATAATACATAATTAATTGGTAATTAATAATTAGATGAAAGTCCAGAAACTGAAAATGCTCAAATGCTAATATCACCAACAACACCTACTAGAGATAAATTAGGTACAACCCTAAGTGGAAGAAGTAGAACTGATCTTGAGCAAAGAAGTGGTAATACTTTGTATCAAGAACTAAGTTTTCAGGATGCAGATGCATTAGGTGAGATGGATGAAGGAGCAGATATCACAGGTAAATATATCAGTTTTGCATATATGCATTTATATTCCTATTTTACAAATACATAGCTTGACAATAATTTCGACGTTCATTTAACTAATATAATTAAAATCATGTAATAGGAAATTCCGTTCACCCTGGAGAATATGCTTCCTCTGGTATGTTTAACTTACAAAAATTAATGTCACATTTGACCCTATCAATGATCATTAGTATTTAGCTTACAGTTTTATAGCTTTTGAACTTGTATTATCACTTTCTAATTTAAAAGAAGCTGTATATTCCCCGTACACAAGTAGTAATCTGTGTCTCTCTGTTTCATCACCCCCCCCCCTTTTGCTGCTGCCTGTTGGATCCTAACTAATCTTCATTGAACGAATACGCAATGCATAACACTCCTATGCAGTTAATGACAACTTCTTTGGTAAGATATAATATTGTAAATATACTGCTGCAAATAAAAATTACTTTATCAATACCTAAGATATTTAAAAACAAGGAATTAAGCAATGCTATGAGTAGTAATTAAGAAATTGGTACTTATTTTTTTAGCTTATATAATATTTCTTAATTAGGAATGGGAAAAGAAGTGGAGAACCTAATACTGGAGAACAATGAATTACTTGCCACAAAGTACGTTTACTTTTATTACTTGAATGATTAATACAAATATTAAACTAATATTATTATATTATTTCAAAGGAATGCACTGAATATTGTTAAAGATGATTTGATAGCCAAAGTCGACGAATTGACCAGGTAAATATAATATAATGTATGACTTATTTAAAACAAATTTTTAAAAATTTGTTATTTTAGTGAACAAGAACTATTACGAGAACAAATGTTATCGCTGCAACAAACCAAAGAACGATTGAAACAACAAGTGATCACAATGGAAGAAGAATTAAAGAAAGTGAAAGAAGAAGCTGAAGCAGCTGCTAAAGCATCAAAGAGTGACGATGATGACAATCTACCAATGAATCAAAGAAAGCGATTTACAAGACTAGAAATGGCAAGGGTACTTATGGAAAAGAACCAGTTCAAAGAAAGATTTATGGACCTTCAAGATGCTGTAAGATGGTCAGAAATGATGAGAGTCAGTAAAAACGATAGTATGTCTGCGGATAAAACGAAATCATTCTGGAAATTGTTAGTATAACTTTATTTAGTTGCATTTATTTGATTTTATAACACTGAATCATCACATGAATATAATATAATGCTTTTTCTTAATTTATAGTTTTAGTAGTCTTTTTACAACGAACGAGCGGAGAGATACGATACGTGGAACTAATACTTTGACACACGTGCAATACAGTCCGCCCACACATCAAATCGTTACAGCATCATATATGGATGCTACGCGTAGACGTACTTTAAAAAGTCGCCAAGACTTTCTCGACCAAGGAGACATGTGAGAAATTAATTGTATTTCATAAGCACGTAAATCTATTTCTATGGCACTAAACTTGGTTTCATTCTATATTTATTTTTGGTAGAAAGTAAAAGTTAGTAAAGAATAATTACATTAGTAGACTCGGTGGGGGCCTCGCTCACGTCAACAAGTTTCACATCTTATGTAAATAAGCATTAATTTGATCGTTTTCGAAATCATTCATCAGGTGGACTAAAAATGGATATATAGTTGATTAATTTTTATTTGAATTTTTTGAATCGCCTTCATCTTTCTAGATTAGAGTCCTCTTTCGTCAGTTGGGATCCGTGAGCTTTTGTCACAAATTGAAATTAGTCTAGACCACTATTAAAAAATGTGAGTTAATTCTAAATGAGTTCGAATTTAGTTTATTCAGCTTTTACTGTTTAATGGTTGCTTATATTAGATTAGTTTATTTTTTAATCATTCATCACATTACTAATCACGGTCAACGAAAGCTGCAAATACTTCATTTATACTTTTGAAACAAGTTTTCTTGATATTTTTGTGTTATTTGACCAACAATTGCGCTATTTTTCAAGAACTTATTATTTGCAAGAGTTTTACCCCTAGACTTTTGATTTACGTTGTAAATACATGTATTATACTGGAAAAATATTACTGCTAAATATCGAATGTTAAGTATTCAGGGTTTTATAGAAAAATTAACAGTTTTTGTAAATGCAGATTTGTACAGATTTCTTAAAAGAATTAAAGATTCTATCGTGGTTTATTACTAAATAAATATTTATCAATTGGTTTAAAATGCCTTTTCTTATTGTCATATTTCGCTTTTGCGTTACATTCAGTCATGCGGGTTTATTTCTTGCTTTTTCCTTATGATTTGGTCATGAATTCCCCTGGTCTGGTCCTGGTCTTTAATCGCGGTGCTTATGCTGTGTAGCAGGTAAATTGAATCTGCTTAATTTACAAATTTTTGGCAGCGAAATATCTGTATAAGATTCGGTAACTGATAGTAGTGACTAGTACTGTGGTATGCTGTTTCTTCAATGAGACCTAAATATTCTTACAGATCTTCTGAAAAGCTCGTAGCTAGACGAGCTAATGAAAGGAGAGAGCAATATCGTCAAGTCAGAGCGCATGTTAGGAAAGAAGGAGGGCGTTTACAAGCGTATGGATGGAGCTTGCCAGGAAAGCAAAGTGCTCCGTCTAAACAACCGGTACCGGTACCGGTCTATTGTAGACCACTTCAAGAAACTGAACCAGGAATGAAGGTGCCCCAAACAACCTATTCTTACTTGAATCAGATTGAACTCGATTTTATTATTTTGTTTAAATGTAAAAACTGTTAATTTTCCTTTTAAGAATTTTCATTTTTCCGGTGATTTCATTTCATTTATCATATTCTCTAAGGATCTTATCTGAAACGAAAACTATACAAGCTGTAATTAATGTTCCAATGCTATTAATTAACTGCAGCTGTTAGCGCAACTGTGCATGATGATTTCATTATTCTAATCATTTAAAAATTTCTTTGCAGATATGGTGTGGAGCCGGAGTCAACTTAAGTGGTGGAAAAACTCGAGATGGAGGCTCTATGGTAGGCGGAAGTGTATTTTACGCAGCCGAGGCGCAAGAAGTTAATACCACGTCAAAAGTCGAAGCTGAGGATGCAGTTGAACATCTTAACAAAGAGCTTGAAGAGAATGAACAGCGAAGAATTGAGGCAGAATCACTAGAGCAACAATTGAGCTCATGGGTTTGGATTTGTACATCTACGCAAAAGTCATCAAAAGTCACCGTGATAGATGCAAATAATCCAGGGTACATTTTAGAAGTTTTTAATGTTTGTCAAGGAAATTTATTGTGTATCGCTAGCATTCCCGGTGCGAAAGAGAGTGATTATGTGTTAATATCAAACGAAGAGACCGTTCAAGCCACTAATGGTCCAGCTGAAGCTAGCGAAAATAATACGGGGGAAGCAATTCACAATGATAACACACAAACCGAGCCAAGGCTTTCCGAGAATGCGGAGGGCGAGGATCAAGATAAGTGCGGAGGAAATACTCAGAATAATGCCGAGAACGATGAGAAACTTGGACAAAGTGAGTCTCAGAATAATACAACAGGACCTCAAAGTCTAGAGAGCATTGATAACGAAACAACAGTTTTGGGAAAAATTACATTTGTGAGAGTAACTCCAGACGATGCTTTATACATTATTGGGAATAATGAAGAAAGAGAAAGAAGTCCTGATGCTGAAATTGCCGATTCTAGTTTAGAAAAAATGTCTACCGTACAGCCAACGATGTGGCTTGGAGCCCAAAATGGGGCAGTTTTTATTCATTCTGCAGTTGCCAAATGGTCCGTTTGTCTAAATTCCATAAAATTAAGAGATGCCGCTTTGGCTATCGTGTATGTATCCATTGTTACATTTAATAATGAAATTCATATTAACAGAAAGTACTTATATTTAAACGACTATCACTTTTTAGTCACGTGCAAGGTCGGGTGTTGGTGGCACTGGCTGATGGGACTGTAGCAATATTTCGAAGAGGCATCGATGGCCAGTGGGATCTTTCACAGTATCATATAGTTACCTTGGGAAGCCCCCAATTTTCAACGCGGTGTATGGTTGCTGTACTCGGAAAAACTGTGTGGTGCGGATATAGAAATAAAATTCATGTGATTGATCCAATAACAATGACCGTTGAGGTAAATTTGTGTTACTACAATCATTAGTTTGGGAGAATGCCTGTAATATATAAAAAAATACCTTCATTTTGCAGCATACCGTTGTTGCGCATCCGCGCAAAGAATCTCAAGTTAGACAATTAGCATGGCTAGGAGAAGGAGTATGGGTCAGCATTAGATTAGATTCTACTTTAAGACTCTACCATGCCCATACCTATCAGCATCTTCAAGATGTTGATATCGAACCGTATGTCAGTAAAATGCTTGGCACTGGTAAACTTGGTTTTTCCTTTGTAAGAATCACTGCCTTGCTCATCTCTTCGTGTAGATTGTGGATTGGTACAGGAAATGGGGTGATCATCTCAGTCCCTCTCTCTGAGAGTAAGTTTAATGATTTTAGCTTAATAAACATAGGAATACTCTTTAAACGTATTATTTATCTAGGTGCTGGTGGTTCAATGGCGGTTTCGAGGTCTCAAGTAGCCACAAAAGGAGATGCACCAGGCGTCGGGGTGAGAGTATTCGCTAATGATAAAACTGTCACTCCCGGTAGTTTCATACCATATTGCAGTATGGCACACGCTCAGCTCAGTTTCCATGGTCACAGAGATTCTGTGAAAATGTTCGTTGCCGTACCAGGTATGTAAGATTAAAATTAATTTTTCTGATCGCTTGCAGCATTTATCTAATGTATTCATTGAAATATTTCGATTGCCATATAATTTAGAAATAACTGTTATACGTATTATTGTATATTTTTACATTGTATTAATCATTTGTTTTAAAAGGTCATGGTGGTCAAAGCGCAGCATCAGATGGTACCCAGCCAGCAATGCTTGTGCTTTCAGGTGGTGAAGGTTACATCGATTTTAGAGTTGGTAAGTAGTACATGTATTTATAATTTATCTATTGGATATATCAATTGATAGGGATTGCATTCTGCATTGCCATGCGGGGAATTAATATGACGATATATTCCAATGATAATTTCAGCTGATGAAACCGAGGATGAAAGTGATTTAGCGACTCATCTAATTGTATGGCAACTGGTCAGGTGAGCCCCCAGAGAAATAAATAAGCAATCGACTGATTCTTGATGCAAGCATTACATTAATTTAATTTTGCTCTCATTAGCAATTTAATAATTACCTATTTATTATCCCGGAACTAACCAAACAAACTAAACTAACCAAGTACTTGATAATAGCAACTAACAGTAATTTAATGTGTAGTTGATTTGTTACAAATGCCTTACAAAAGTACAGTCATAACTGCTCACTTTTACGGTAAACTGTATGTCTCTTTTGGTACTTTCTAATTCTCTGGGGGTTGGTTATTCACAGCTGGAATACAGCTAATATAGAAAGTATTTTATTTTTAACGCATCTTGTATTATTAATTCACAAAATCTGTGCGGATAAAAAATGTTTATTGATGATATTCATTAGCTGAATGCCTTTAAACAGTTTAATGAAAAGTTGATATAAGCGAAATTTACAGAAATAGAAATCAATTGAAAGCGTAAAACAAATTTTGTAATATTAAAATATGTAACGAATTTGTTTTAGGTGATGGAGAAGAAACTGATGATGGTATTGAGAGGTCAAACGCCGCTGCAATAGCCAATTTGGAAGAACATGGAGAACAGAGTCACCTTATTGTTTGGCAGGTTCAATGCCCGCCACCTTTACCAATGAGCGTCTAATTTTCTATACTGAAGAATATGTAAGTCAAGCAGTTTTTAGCTGAATATTCGAAGTCAAGCGTTAAGTAAAATATCAGAGAGTAAGAAATACTAGCTTTTCAATTCACGGTGATTAAGACGCAGGCTAGTCTAGCTTGCTAATGCTTGGGGATTATGATGCATCTATAACACAGAGATGCGATATGCTTTCCCAGTAAAGAGCATCCGCTCTTCACCTCATATAATCAACTTCTGAGAACAAAAGTACTAACTTGATGGATTTCATGATAAATGTAAAGTGATTTTTTAAATTTTGTTATGGATATACAAATTTTACTTTTCTGCTTTAATTGCATAGTATAAATCAGGTTGGCTAAACGAATAATCACCTGGTTTGCAACTTACACTATATGTGGTGTTTTCTAAATAATGCTGCGAATAATAAATCATTCGTCTCTTGCGTTTTTAAGCTTTTATCTTAATGAAATTAGTAAAACTTTATATTAGTCCTGAAGGACTGAATAGTCGCGTCTTTCAGAGGACTTTTAGGTCAATAGACTGAGGAATCTTGGAAGATAGTATTAAAAAAACAAAACCGTGTGATAATTGTGAAAATAACTAATTTCAGTCTACCGTATATTTTAATTGAAGCTGCGGGCTTTCTTTTTGGCCTTAATAATACGGTGGAAATGTAAATATTATATTTCTTTCCAGACTGTATAATTTGTTCACGAAAGAATAACAAAGCACACTTTTTATTTTCTGCACGTAAGTTCAGTTGGGATTTCAATAACAAGAATGAAATATTTATATCAAATCAATCCCAACGTGTGTGGCAATTATGTAAATATTATATATTGATTTATTGTCAATAGATTTATAATTTATTTTCCGTTGTTAAAGTAAAGAAGTAATAGATGAATATACATAAATAATATATATGCATAATTTCAAATTCTGAATTATTTTCCTTCTACGTATAATTTTATAATATACTTTAAGAAATATCAAGGTGCAACAGAATAATTTCTTGTTCAGCGTAAGCGAGGTGTTGACAAAATTAGGATGAAGAGATACATTTATTAAGTGACCATAATTGTAAAAAGTAGTGAAACGCGCTTCTGTTGCTATTTATTGTTTTTTGTTGATTAATTTTATTAATGGTCGCATTCAGCAGTTATAATGGGTCTTTACCTACTACCACACAAAATACGCATTATGATTGGTTCTTTTAAATTGAATAACCAACCATATTTAGTATATTTGGTAGCACCTACGGAACTCCTGTATCAGTTGAACGCGATCGATTCTCCTACCTTATGACGTATGTATAGCTTTATTAAAAAAATCTTCGAGAGTAAATAAACATTCTTTTGGAATAATATAACAAATAAATTATTAAGAAATAGTACGATGACTTTATTTATTTTCTTAAAAAGATGTAGGTCTTTAAAATTTACGGGACCCAAAAGCTATTGTTAATTAGCGATGAGAAAACTATCTTACAAGAGGAAAGCTGTTTGCATTTCGTCGTCAGAAAGCGTTGAGCGAAGGAGGAATCAAGAGCCAAGGGGAAAGTAAGAATCAGTACGTATTAAAGGTAAGGAAATGACCAAGTAGTGCACGATTATAAAAAGTGTCAATAAGATATGAAGATAAAATAAATATTTAAGGATTAATTTGTTGTATGTTATTATTGTAATATAATTATTATTATTTCGAAACTTTTGACTATGGATAATTAAAAAATAGAAGACTTATAGACCAGAGAAGCCCTCTTCAGGCATTTCCCTTCCTTCAATAACATTATTTGTAAGTGCGTGTACGAAGCGAATACCACTGCTCTTTCTAAAATTCTAATCCCAAGAGAAAATCGACGCGTCAGTTTAAAACACTGAAAAATCGCAATGGGATATCGATATCAACTATAGCAATGTTTGCTTAATATATGATACTTATGGCAAAACTATTTAAGTGAAAAAGGTTATAAGAGACATATCACATCACATTAAAATCTGTGTTTATACTTATAAATGATTTAAATTCAGTTTACCGTGCAAGTTTGCAGAAATATTAATTGCTTTGATATAACGGATACTGGTAATAATAGAAATACTGTAGAAATGTTAAATGAATAATTCAAAGTCTAATAAAATTTTATCAAGGGGATTGAACGTATTGGTTGTACGTATAGCATAACTATTGAAAGGATCTAACTTGGAGTAGCAGAATATCAAACGATGAAGCTTTGGCGGGCTGAGCAGTGATAATCGACGCCTAACGGAAACGGCCGAAGAATGCCGAATGGAAGCTCGGTTCTCGTCAAATTTTACCAGGCGGCACCGGTGCGTCGCCTGTCGTCGTACTGTAGTGTGGTCGTCCCTGGTTTCCTCCAATCAAGGCTCGTCGCACTTGATAAACAGCTGCTGTTGCACCGCATTACCAGTCGCTGCCTATTCGGAGCCGCGGAACAAAATTTACTCTTCCCTAAACAACAAGCGAGGATTTCGTATTTTTCGTTGAAACGAAATAACAGAACTACCTATAACTTGCCTGAAGAAAACTTCAAAGCAGACGATATGGCATCGAGGGACCCAGCCTCCGAACAACTAAATGATTATAAGAAGAAAGTGAAGGTACCTATATTATCGGTTTCGGTACAATATACTCTCAGATTCACAAGCGTTTATCTACTTTCCAAATCTCAATATTCCGGCAAACACGCTCTACTAATATTCTCGAAGCTTATCTCCTATTCAACGCTCAATAATATTTACTCATCTTAATATTCTCTTCTAAGACAGCATTAACTTGTTGAATCTCTCTCTCGAGATAAAACATTTTCCAATCAGTGCTAAATTGCTTTTAGCCGCCTCTTAACTGATACAAGAATGCCTATTCGGAGCAATGCTATTGACAAAATAAAAACAATAAATGTTCAATCAATTAGCGGAAAAACACTTTTGATAACTTGATCATTTTTCCAATATTACCGAGATACAGTCTATTTTTGACAGAAGTGGTATGACTTACGGATTTTCAAGCAAAAATATTTATTCAAGCAGGAATTCAAGGAAAACAATTCTACTCACTGTTCATATAGCTAAGTTCAAAGTTCGCGGCGCCGAATACGACATATTCCATCGTTAAAAAACAAGTCCTTTTTCATCAATTCTCATAATTTAGTTAATGGTCGACTGTTTATTCATATTTTTTTTTTACGATAATATTAAATTTTATTCGTGACAGAGGTTGAATACCTTTCTATATATTATCATCGATCTAATTTTAATTAACACATGCGATTCAACATTTTTTAGGTGATTCTTCTTTCGACTGCTCCAATTTCAATCACTTACGATTTCCTGACGGATAATGAAAACACAATTAATAATTATAAACTTACCTTAGTTTATTTTAAGCTTTTAATTCATATCACGCTTTTTGTAAAGAGACTGAGCTAATAGTATACCTGTTTTAACAGATATAAATTTTCTAATGTTATGCACACAAATGATAACTGGCTAGACAGCTAACTGGAGCGAAGCGTTAAATGCCCAGCATAAACGGTGATAATTTGTAAGGATAGCTGTACCTATATTTCTAGCCTGCAATTCGCCATACAAATTTAAAGTGTATCTTATCATGGTGTGCTATAGGAAGTTGTTGCAAAACTAGCGAACTAATTACGCAACAGTGGGAAATCGCGCATTATGCCTTCTTGTATAATTGAATGAAAAGCAGACCTGATTCGAAAACAATGGCATTATAAAAGTAAATGCTGATCTGGGATGCAATTTCTCTTTGAGAACTCAAGTCGATAAGCACATTAACGATCGCGTGCAAGGTTAATCTTCTATATTTACACTCATTATCGATTCGTTTACCAACTAGCGAGAACGAAAAAAATATATATAAAATTGTCCTATAAAAAAACATTAGCCAGAATAATTTCGTGAAAGTTGAACAAAACTATTATGCAACATTTGTAAGATTCTATGTATATTATATGAGATATTTTTAGAAGAAAATGTTTTGATCCTAAAAAATCAATTTGCATTGGTAATTTAAATACAACAAGAGTCACCTTGTGCGAAGTGATTCCACGCAATGAATAATATACTAAGGCGATCGTTTGAAGTGGGAAAAATTATTCTTGCGCAATGCTGCGCTTTCAACACTACGGTTCGATGCATCATAGTAAATGGGTAGACAATTTAAGATCTTCGAAGTGATTGGCGTGTCTTAGAAAAGATTCTGACGTAAATTTGTGCCAGCAGAGGCAAATACTTGATCTATTTTAACGCGGAATAAGTTATATATCCAAAACATAAAACTTTATTAAAACCCTTGATTTAAACTACTTGATGCTCTCTCCTTAAGGTTTACTAAATCATCTGTAATATATCGTTCAATCTTTGAAATTATTTTACGAATATTAGAAAAACACTTATTCTATCAGGCAGTCTATCGTAGCTTGGATGAAAGTTTTAAACATTGTGGTTTGTTTTTATAAATGTGGTAGTTGGATTTTTACAGAGAGAGAGAGAGAGAGAGAGCAAGCGAATTGAATAATATTGGCGAAAACGGCAAGCCACGATCATAACAAAAAGTTAACTAGTTAACGTGTAAGATGGCGTGGGTAAAGGCAAAAGCAGCCGAGGTGAACTTCCATTGTTTCAAATACCAATGCAAAGTTATCTAAGCTGTTTGTTTTACATTTAACTTAAAAGTATTATAAAATTACTTCAAAAATAATTTTGATAACGTACGATAACAAAGATGTTATCGGATTATTTATAATGCGTGATTCAATATAAACAACCTATCTGTAGGTAAACTAAAGATATTAAGAGTTATATTATTTATTTATATTACTTACAGAATCAGGCACCAGTCCTCTTGACCGGAAATGGAGCACCTATTGCCGAAAAAAAAGCGAGCCTTACGGTGGGCCCGCGCGGACCCATGTTACTCCAAGATTTCGTTTATTTGGATGAAATGTCGCATTTTGGAAGGGAAAGAATTCCGGAACGTGTAGTTCATGCTAAAGGAGCAGGTACAATATTACTCTTATGGCTCATCATTTATTATTATTTATAATAGTGAAGATTGTCTTTATTCATAATGACAATGCATTTGGCCTTAGAAACGTATGTATATTAATTTGTTATAAATTTCAGGAGCATTTGGTTATTTCGAAGTAACAGACGACATCACAAGATATTGCAAAGCTAAAGTATTTTCTGCTATTGGAAAAAGGACTCCAATTGCTGTGAGATGCTCTACAGTGGGTGGTGAACAAGGTTCAGCCGACACTGTTAGGTATAAAGACATTCTTACTATAATTAACCTCTATTTCAAGAATTCATATAAAACCCTTGAGTTAGGAAATTTTTTTTTTAAAGGATATAATTAAGACGAATGAGAAACATTACTAGGATTTCTCATAGTGATTAGCAGTTTCTTTGCTAGCTATACAAGGGGAATCTATTTTAATGAGCCGTATTTTATTATTCAAAACAAAAAAATCCTATTATATTTCTTGGTAGTCCATAATGTTCTTTAAATAAGTTTCTCTAAAAAATAATATTTCCTAAACTGACCAAAGGAATTTGTTAAGTTGTCTTAAAAGACAATGGAACTTGTCTTTTTATGTTACATAATAAAATGATTTAACAAATTTCCCATGCTGGCCTTTAACAGTATTCTATTAATGGTGTAATGAATACTAAGAAAGGTATGATTGGAAAGAATAACTTTTTTTTTTCACTTTGTATAAAACTAACCTACTTAATACGACTCAGGGATCCCCGTGGCTTCGCAGTCAAGTTCTATACTGAAGAAGGAATTTGGGACTTGGTAGGCAATAACACTCCAATTTTCTTCATCAAGGATCCTCTCTTCTTTCCCAGCTTCATTCATACGCAAAAAAGAAATCCTGCAACACATTTAAAGGTATATCGATAAATCGTGTAATTTAATTATATTAGAAACTAAAGTTTTGCAAACTCATGTTATATACATGTGAGCAAAAATAGATGCATATTTATATTTGTATAGATTACATAGAAACACGCATAGCGATTACTAATCAAGTACTAAATTTTATGCAGGATTCTGATATGTTCTGGGACTTTATATCTCTAAGACCGGAAACAACACATCAAGTAATGTTTTTATTTGGCGATCGTGGCATTCCTGATGGCTACCGACACATGAATGGTTATGGATCTCACACATTTAAGCTAGTTAACGAGAACAATGACACGGTCTACTGTAAATTTCATTACAAAGTAAAATTACAATTGATATTCTTAAAATATACTTATAATGCAAAAAGTTTAGAATACTATATTAGATATATTTTTTAACAGACCGACCAAGGAATTAAGAACCTTTTGGCTGAAAAAGCTTCGGAGTTAAGTGCTTCGGATCCGGATTACTCAATCAGGGATCTTTACAACGCGATTGCTAGCGGTAGCCACCCCACTTGGACATTCTACATCCAAGTCATGACCGAAGACCAGGCTAGACGTTTCCGTTGGAATCCGTTCGACTTGACCAAGGTAATTTTACATGGTCACCAAGTACCGAGACACTGAATTAGATTGAATTTCTCGCTGACGAAGCTAAATCGAAGCTGTAATCTTCCACGAAGATAGCGTCGATGAGAATTAAGTTTGAAAGTCGTTTTATACGTACAGATCTGGCCGCACAAGGACTATCCATTGATCAGAGTGGGTAAGCTAGTATTGGACAGAAACCCAGAAAACTACTTTGCAGACGTTGAGCAAATGGCTTTTGATCCTGCTCACATGGTACCTGGTATTGAACCCAGCCCAGATAAAATGCTACAGGGACGTCTCTTCGCTTATGGCGACACTCACCGACATCGTCTTGGACCTAACCATCTTCAACTACCCGTTAACTGTCCCTATAAGGCAAGTGTCCGCGTTTAAAAATGCTCTTATAAAATTCTTACGTTTAAAACTCTGCGTTGAAATACTAAAATTAACTAGGTTATTGTGTTACTCAAAAGATTATTGCAACTTGAAGATTGAACGAATCAAGATTATAATATCAAAATCTAAAGTCTAATTAGATTATATAACAGGAAACAATAATATCGCGATCCGAGATAAAATTATGCAAACTATAATTCTCCGCGGAAAGATCTTATTGCGTAATTGATAAGTTTTGGAGATATAAAAGATATTGTGTATTATATCCAATTAATTCTTTAGGTGATGACGACTATGAATTATCAACGCGATGGTTTTATGCCACTCTTCAATCAAGGGGATGCACCAAATTATTATCCCAACAGTTTCTGTGGCCCTCGGGAATGCCCGGCAGTAAAATCTCCACCTTTCTGCGTTACTGGTGACGTAGATCGTTACGATCCAGAAAATGAAGATGATTTCGGACAGGCAGGCACATTCTGGAGGGAAGTGTTGGATGCCAACGCGCAAAATAGACTAGTGAATAATTTGGTCGATAGTTTGCGTAAAGCTTCTACGTTCATTGCTGAGAGAGCCGTGAAGAACTTCTCACAGGTTGATATTGACCTTGGCAAAAGACTTACGGATGGACTTCGCAAAGCGGGAGTTCCGATCAATGTTTCAGGAAAATCCGCTAATTTGTAAAAAAAGACACTCATTTTGTTTTGCACTGTTTCTACAAATTTTATCTTATAAGATCTATACGATGTAATTTTAATTTTACTTGTGTTGTCGTTTCATTATTGTGGGATATATTCAAATATTCTATTATTAAGCACTGATGTTTTCTTGATATCACTTTTAAGAAGAACACCATGTAAAAGCTTAGCCTATCAAGTGATTAAAATTATATTTTCAGCACACATAAGTTTGTACAATTTAACTTTTTTTACCCTAATTATTAATATTTAAAACTTCGTACGAAAATGTGAAAGATATCCGGTGTTATTTTTATTTATCGGTAAATCTTTTAAATTCGTGATTACATCTACATTTCATATCGCGTATTATCAGATTTTCAAAATTTAACAACTGTTTGTAATCTTTCGATCAACTTGAAGCATATATAACGAAGCTCTTATTAACCGAAACGCGTCAAAACTCTCTCGTTTTTCTTCGATTAATATTGTACGATCAAGAAACAAACAAATTTTAACATGAGGATCTACATGCTAGCTGCTATTCTTCTGCTAGCTGTTTCTGCCTACGCACTACCTTTTGATGGTAAAAATTCTACACCTACTTCTAATTTACCTCGTATACATATAATTAAAAATAAAACTATAAATATTATATAAAATATATAATTTTTAATTGAAAGTAATATATTACTGAACGAAAAGAAAAATATTTTTGTTTCTGATAATACTTTTGGTGCTTCTGTGATTATTTTACATCGAATTACATTTTTCAGAAGACAGTGGGGATGCTAAAGCCTCCATTAACGATTTAATTGTTTCCCTGCGACAGGTAGAACGTGCTGATAAATCAAGCGATTTGAATAAATGCGTTGTGTCTGACACGACTGAAATAGTGAATTCAGCTGGCTGCTCAGCATATTGTAAAGTTCAGCGTAGAAATAAAATTGGAGGAAAATGCATGTTCGGACACTGCGTATGTTTCATTATCATACATTAAGAATATAAATTATTTATTACTAATTGTAATACGAAACTGTCACATAAATCTGTAAAATATATCGTAATTTTGGTGCAAAGATTCCTTGTTTTGTACTCCTCTCTTTTTTTTTTATCAATCTACCGCATGAGATTTGCAAAGGATAGAATTAGAATAATGTGTTACAACAATTTATATTCTTTTCTAACAAGTTCGCGACGTTGCATATTTTTATTAATACTATTTTAAACTAACCATGTTCCATCGATGGATCACCACGTCACGAATGTGTAAAAAAGTAATCATATAAATGATACAATTCTCAGGTGCTTAATTGAACCGTTCACTGCCGAAATCGATTAACTCCACCAGTCACACAAAAATTTTAACGATACCGACGATTATTTTTTGACTATTTTTTCTTATTACTTTTATATACCGTTAGATGAAAGCTACATCTGTATTTGTGCATTCTACAATATATATTTGGTTGAATTTATGTTAAAAGGTAGGTTTTAAAAAAGAGTGTACATTATTTTATCGCATTTCTCAACTTCTTGTTTTACGGAGTTAATCAATTTATGCAACGAGTTACTCAGTTGTTCGTCACAAGGAGTAGTAATGGTAAAGGCGTAGATTGCTATACTAACACGAAGACGAGGACAATTTTAAAGAGGAGTATATATACTCTGAAGGAATGATTCTCGGATAGTAATGAGTAAACGAAACTAATCGATGGGATAGTTGTTATTTTACGGGAGATTTTAATTTCTGTTAATAAAAGAACCGTAAGAGCGAGCGCACGGATCAATCTAAATAACTTCTAGTAAACTTAACGTGAACTCAGTTATCAAGACATACGAAAAATCTGCTAATCCATAAAAAAATGCGATCAATTCCTTGACCCGTGTCCATATTTTGATTTTTATCTATTTCCGTTTATTAAAAAAGCAAGAAAACTAGATAAATATGTATCGCTACGTATTTATATTAATAACATAATAAAGTGTAGAAGCTGTTTTTTTTCTTCAAATTTTTACAACTTTTGAGGAATTATATTTTTTATTGAAAGAAAACTACAAGTCTAATTTTAGATAGAATATAAAGTATGAGCTATAATTATTATTACCGAGTTGACCAATGTCAGAACTAATTAATTGCGTTAAATTGTATGGTTGGTAATACAATCAATTTCAATTTTAATTTAATGTACAATTCACTTTCCTGCGAGAAGAATGTCATGTCTGCTGTATGACTTGAGTGCAATAACTGTTAGCTTGAGAGCTTGTCGAGTTATTATCGTGACGGCGAGTCAACAAAAACTGAGAGCCAGCATGGTGAAAGAAATATTGCTCAGTCAACGTCTTCCTCTTATCTTGGGAAACCCGAAGATCGACCATTGTCATGGAGAGAACGGGGAAATACCGAAGTATTTATACATATGGATCATGCGTAACACGTCCCGTTTGTACTTATCAATGTTATTTAGCCTATATAAAGAAGTTTCTACCGAGGAGGAGCATCACACACAATTCTTCAGTCTTTCCTGTCTGACTAAATTGCAAAGAAGCTTAAACATGAAGATCTACGTGGTAGCTGCTCTTCTCCTGGTAGCTGTTTCAGCCTACGCTCTCCCTATTGAAGGTATAAAAAAAACTAGTCTAAATTTCTATTAAAAACAAAATGTTATAGAGCAGATTCGCTTGAAATTTAACGATTTCTATATAACAATTGTTAGTCATAAGTTCTCAAATTGGTATTAAACGAATCGAGAGAGATTTTGGTTCGGCAGAAATACTGCTGAAACTCGTGTGATTATTTTGCATCGGTTTATATTTTTCAGAGGAAAACGCGGATTCGTACATTCCCCTTGATGATCTGGTTGTTCCTCAGCAAGAAGAAGTACGTGCTGATAGGCAGAGAAGGGTAACTTGCGACTTGCTTTCTTGGGGTGGCGTAGTGAATGACTCTGCCTGCGCTGCAAACTGTCTCAGCATGGGCAAAGCCGGAGGAAGATGCATTAACAGCGTCTGTACTTGTCGCAAGTAAGTGTAATATTTTCAAACTTTGCAATTTTCAAAGCTTGTTAAATAAATTTATTTGTATAATTAAAACACAAAATTGTGATATTTTTAGGACCAATATAAAGGATCTCTGGAACAAGCGTTTCGGTAAAAAACATTAAACTTCTGTGGTTGCAGGAGGAATCGATTTATTTATAAATAATTACAGTATCTAAAATTTTATCCGATTGTATTATAGTTACGAATGCTGAAAATAAAATTTAATTTATTCTACATAAAATGTACCTGTGTTGCGTGCAATATATATGACCGGGATTGGAACTGAAAAGCAATATGAACCGTAGTTTTTGGATCGAAAGAGCTTTGAAGATGATATTTTCAAGCCGCAATTATTGATATCCGAGAATCCGGTACGTGATTGCACCGAACAGCCTAGAAATGACGATGATGATTCTCTCTCCACCCTCTTGTATTTTTCAAGAACCCTTGTGCACTCTATATAGCCACTGACCATATACGCACTTCACCGTCTTTATAGCCACTTTCATTAAAAATTGGCCTCTCTCCCCTCAACCATTTCGACTACTAACATTCCAAATCACCGCACATTTTTATTTCAATTTCCTGCATCGAACGCTTCAATTACACTTTTAACCGAAAAAAAACCCTCCTATATATTGATTGTACGGAAATTGCGAGGACTATAATTGGATTCGCGCTTGTAAGAAAAATATTTTCTCTTACTTACAAGGATTATTGATCCGAGTGGCGCAGTCATTAAATCTGCCGAGTAGATTTATTACGAAATTGGGTTCCTGATTCATTTTCGTTGCAGACCAAGAAAAGGCATTCTGTGGTTATTATCTGGCAGCCTTGAAGACTAAACCGCACATAGTGCCTGTCACTTTGCGAAGATCATCGAAGCATTGCGAAATTTTCAGGCTCTCGCATACTGGACAGTCGAGGATTCGTTCAATGCAATTTTTATTGGCCACGCGTTTCAATAACCTTTTTTTTTTTTTTTTTAACATTACGGCATATAAGTAAGAATAATTTGACTGTGTCATTGGTATTAATCCTTTATCCATATATCATGATTACACAAAGTACAACATAATATAAATAAGTGCCAAAATTATTAAAAAGGTTCGTATATATATCGGTAATTAATTTGCCACGGAATTTTCACGTTCAAATTGAATCGTATTTGTTATCACTTGGTAGTTTTATTATTCTACTTAATTATAAAGAGCATTGGTAATAACTAATGCACGATTACTATATAATAAGGGGGACTTTTTGTTCCCCTCCCAACGAAACAATTTCTTTATTCTTACTTGGCAAAACTGATCGACGTATTGCGAAAGCTAAAAATCTACATTTATATTGACTACAGCTGTATCTAAACCTGTTCGTTGCTGCAAATAAGTATCTACCATCGCGCCACGAATAATAATGTCGCATATGGACAAATATTTTAAACGTGTCACATTATAACTAAAATAGCTGTGGGAAAAAGAAGCTAAAAGACAAAATTAATACCCACTATTTATATCCGAAGTATATAGTTTTTTCTAAAACACTCTTTTATATTATTATTAATTGCATTAACATTGCAATATATTTCGTAATTGCTTTATAAAGAAATTATAAAGTCATTAATAAAAAAAAAGTGGTTTACAGGACATCGAATTGACATCCTTTCGCTCTTACACCACAAGATCATTGAAGAATTACGAAATGGCAATGTAAATGCGTGTCCGAACAATGCAGAGGGAGATTCGTCCGATTTTTATGGTTTGAAGCCTGCGATGCTGCTTTCCCTCCCATCGCGAGAGTTGGCGTTAATGCACCGCATCAATCGGTCCTATAAAACCTTATGCTTTCAATTTAATCGACCGTGAAATCGTTGTTTGCTCGATTAATATCCCTGCCCATGCGCCTTTGCACAAATTTCATCATTTCCTGCTTTCAATTACTTCCTGAGATAATCAAAACGAAGTCAGTTGGTTATTTAACTTAAAAAAAAATAAAATTGTTCATAGCTAGATTCCATTTATTTAAGCTACCGTAAATGTCGCTGCGAGGTAAAATTACAATTAATTTTCTTATAATGTAAAGAAAGTCTACAATACTACATGTATATTTTTCTAACGATCGATCGAGGAATTAACAATCTTTTAGCTGAGAGAGCTCTGGAATTAAATGTTTCGGATCCGGATTATTCAATCGAGAATTTTTACAACGCGATTACGAACGATATTGACCCTGCTTGGATAAATAATGCAATTTTCATTGTTTTTAATTAATGGAATCTAATCTAAAACACACTCTTTCATTTACTACAATATTTATTCATCTTTGTAATTCTTATAGCAAACTAACGAATGCGTGTTATCCCTTTTTATCCTCCTTCTATTTACTGTTAAACTATCTGATACCGCGAATAATAAAGTTGTACATGTACACATTCTAATACAAGAGCGTTTTAATAGCATATAAAAAAATGATATTTTACTTGTACCGAAAAACTTATATACGCATTAACGAATTATACATGCAACTTTCAAACCATGGATGTTTTTTCATATACGTAATTAAACCTCACGTTCGCATAAAAAAATATTGTGAAAATCAATTATCGAGTTAAAATTTGTACCACAATTTTTAATAAAGATATTTTAAATTTTAATCAAAATGCTTTACATAGGTTATAATTATTATAAGATGCACGAGTAATATTATAGATAAAAACTTTTTTTTATGTGCGACTCGACCTTCATAATATTTTGAGACCGAGGCTATTTATGAGCGAATCAAAATGTCATAATAAACATTTAATCTTCGGAAGATCAACAAATATATTCGATCGTGTACCATTGACCTTCAACGCCTTCAATGGTGACGCATAAGAAAACACGCAAACTACAATCTTGCGTCAAGCAAATGTTTCGGTCGTTAGGTAATTATTCGATGAATTCAGCAAATGATTATTGTATGAAAGTTTAACTCACTCGTCGCTGCTTTGTCGTTGACTTGCTCTCCCCCCTCCTCTGAATTGTGCTGCGTTGTCCTGTCGTTCCGCTCAAATTGTAACCTGCAGCTCCTTTCCAATTGTTTATCATTGTTCCCAGCTGAAGGTCCTTCTGCTCCGATTGGCGGTTGCAACGTTTCTGTGTTTGTCAAGCCCTCGATGGATTTATCGCAGCACGATTATCGTGCAGTTTGATTGGCACTCGCCTACTCCCTTAATTACTATATAGTGTACGGCGGAGCGATCCGAAGGGTTGCGAATTAACCTTGACACTGATGAGGCACCTGACTGGCTCCGAAATTCAGCGAGCCTGGCCCCATCTCCACTCGTCTCAATCCTTAGCCAATATCACTCGAAAGCTGCCAAATAATAGAAATTTTCGAAATTTCTCAAATATTTAGCCCACAAACTGAAGGATCCAATCGGTTTAATGCTCCAGTAGTAATAATAATTCCTAATGACAGCTTCTCTCTGTAACAAAAACCAGCTGATAACAGATTAATTATCCGAATGTAATGGAAAGCGATAAAAGCTCGTGGAAGCAGATACCCACATTATTTTCCCACTCTACGAGGAAGATGATCGGTCTGTGCCAAACTTTTATAGCTTTTTAACGTCTATATTTAATCAATAAATTTCAAGAAAGAAATAGAGCAAGTAATAACAGTGGAATAAATTTAAACGAGAATTAAAATTATTCTTTCGTCGGGACATTGATAAAATTGGAATAAAAAAATTGTATCATTTTAAAAAGGTAATGTACGATATAATGTAAGGGATATTAGCGAGAGTAAATAAATTTAAAACATTTATCTTTGCATCGTATAACAATGGATTATAAATTCAATTGAAGAGTCGGGAGAGTATATCTCGAAAATCACGCTGCGGTATAAGTGATTTGGCCAAAGGTGTTCTAATACCGGAGTCGGTAGATAAATAGAAAATCAGATAGAGTTAGTAGAGTGGTAGGCAAAGCAACCAGGGGCTATCTATAGGTCACGAAGTAATCCGATTTTCCGTGCGTTAATTTTCACGACCAACTGAGCGTTCGCACTTTCAAGATTATACTCTTTCCGCCTTTTAACAGCTCCCACCCCATTCATCGTCCAATTAAAACTTGACACTCTAAATAAACATAAGTCGACGTTATTAAAACACCTCTCCTTGAGTAAACTTGACGCCACTCCATGAACAAGTATCTTAATTATCCTATTAACGTTAAAGACCTATTTTTTCCTCCTCGGCCAAGAAATAATTTATTCCTTTGACTGACTCTCAGTATCCTTACCGAAGGTTATTTATCAGGAAGATTATACCGCTTTATGACGTTCGCGAGAGGCTTTCTTGGGATAGGCAATTGTTGTGTTATTTATGAAGACTTTGCTTTGACAAATGTTTTCATCTGGCGATAATGGAGTTTATCGTGGAGCACACACAAGAAGAAACTAACTAATTTTCTTAACTCGTCTCATGGGCAGGTTGGAGGGTGAGGTTCTCAACTTCGAGGCACACATTAGCCACCTCTCGAGCGAGTTTCATGGTTAGGAGCTTTGGTAATTTCGTTTTTGAAGTTTAGCTATGGCAAGAAGGTGTCAAGAGCTCATTAGGGGTGCTATTAGGTGCACTGTTTAATCGAGTCTCGACGCATGAGCGGATTTACTACCCCACGTGGTTTGGGTCCTATGGGGATGGATATCCCTTTGCCACGTGCTCCTTCGTACACACGACACTATATGTGTGTACTCTGCTTACGAGTTATACTCATTCTCGCTGCTTAGCCCGATCGATCAAATCATCCCTTCAATTTCTCCCCTATCACTGTTGATGGTTTCACGAAGAAAGAAATTTTACTGACCTCGATAACGAACAACGATGCGCTCGTTTTCAAGCTTCTGTAGAGATTCTTTAATTAAATTTAATTGCACAGCAATTTACAAAATCGATGTTACTTTCACCCTGAGTCAATAGATATATATATATATATTTATTTAATTATGTCTCGCCATTCTCGTGAATTTGGTTATTTGGGAATGTAGGGGTTAAATTGAGTACACGTGGCCACGCGTTACATTACAGGAGTATCCCAACGGGTTCGATCAATCAGCTGTTTCCACATTAGTGTTTCCCGCCACGTAATCCATATATCTCTGCCTCTGGTAACACTAGTCTTACCCGTATTTGACAACACGTGTGCCAAGATTGAAAAGTTAACTGATTACCAGGGATTCCATTTTGAGGATTCTCCCTGTGGCTATTACGAATTTTTCTAATCCATTTTAGATAATGAATCCAGAACGCGCGCCGGAAATTTCTAATACGAAATAAACCTGTTTAACTTTATATAGCCATTGACGGATTGATTAATTATCGCTTAAACCGATGCTTTATTCATCGATCAAGTATATACTACTACTTTAAAAAAAAGAGAAATAAATATAAAGGCGAGAGACACGCAGTGTCTTATTAATGTAAAAGTGTAAAATGACGTAATTTAACAAACACGCATAAATAACGCGTGGCAGCACGACGTAACACGAATATATATGCGAATAATAATAATAATTACAGCGAGTGCCGAAAATAAAAATAAGAGTAACCAGGGTACTAATTATTATGGTTGGAGCGCATTGTCGGTGAAAAATGACGGAATAAGTCAAACTTGCAGTAACTAACGAAAGTATAACGATGAAATATATGTCGGTATCGAGATCAGTTGAATAATAGAAGCGTGTATGGTACTCCATGCTGGCTTTTTCGATTTATCGACTCTATTACAATTTTTTGCTGCTAGACCACCCCCCCTCCCCTCTTCCCATTATACTTAATATCGCTTTATTCACTCATTTCTTCCAGCAATTATTGATATATCCAGGTAACATTATGATCGGTATTAAAGTCTCTTCGTTAATTATAAAATTCCCGATAAGTCTAACTAGCTGTGGATAGAGGAATCGATAAAAATACAAAAAAAGTGCTTTGAAAAAACAGCGATGGCGAATGGGAGAGTACGAACGTCGAATATAACTACACCGTATTTACTGTATATATATATAGATATATATATATACATCTAGGTATGTAAAGGATAGTCTCTCTGGCGCGGTAGCTGGAGAAGGTACATACGTATCCGGTATCGTTTTTCTGACGCTCGAGTGGGGATTTCTCGCGCGGTAATTCTTTTAAATCAAGCAGCGATTTGCTTCGGTACCACCCACGAACTTCAAGTCGATCGATTTTTCCGTATCCGGGAGGAGGTTGGAATAAGAGTGAATGAATGAAGAGGGGAAGAGAGAGAGAGAGAGAGAGAGAGAGAGTGAAAGAGTAGGGGGGAGGGGGTGGGGGTGGATGAAAAAAAAAGATAAAAATGGAGAAAAAGGGGAGAGAGATGGAAAAAAGAATCGGTCTTGCGGAAACGAGATCGCGAGGTAAAAGGGTTTTCAGGGGGTTGGGGAGGGAGTGGAAGGGGGTGGAAGGTGCTTGAAAGGGGTGGTTGAAGTAGAAAAAGGATGGTAGCAAAGAGACGCAGACGCATTGTGGCTGGTTTTCAACTACCTATCTGTGGCGAAAAGCTTACCTCTCGTCGCTACCCTTTGCTACCCCTTACCTCCCTCTCTCCATTTCCTCTCTTCGCCCCTGCACAATCTCCGCCTTCCCTGTCGTCCCCAGTCCCCCTTTCGCAGCACACTTTTTTCCCATTCGGGTTCTTTTGGTCTGCGCACGGCGCGGAATACAAATTTCAGTGCGCCGGCCGCCATCAGCGAGCGCTTTGAATGTAACTAATTAGCAACTACGTTCAGCGTGACGTAATAAGCAGACGTTCTCTGGAATCGAGCTTTGCGCTCTCCTCTCGTTATCGTTTTATTTCGAGCTCTCTCCTAGCTCCCCTGTACCGAAAACGAGCATCCCTCCACCCGACGCAACGCCTACTTCGGCCATGCAAAAAGAATTTGATATCGCGCGCAGCCAGCGCTATAGAAAAGACCCCTATAGAAAAACCGAATGAAAGTCGTCCTTCCGGTTTTTTCCACCAATGGAAATTTTGGCAATTTTCCTACAAATATTTCCCTCTGCACATATACATCTGTTTTCCTAAAAATTTCATCTTTTCATATAGAACTGTACCTCGCCATTTTTTATTCTATATATTATACCATATCTATATATATAAAGTGGAGTGATTATATATCGTTTGATTTATGGCGAAATTTTTACCATTCTTTCGCACTATATTTTACAAATCTCCGCGGAAGATCCGTAGTGGCGTTTATTCGTACTTTAAGACGATGGAGGAGAGACTATATTTGATTACAGTTGTTCTAAGAGGGTTTAAAAAGTGCAGTAGGGCGTTTTACTGAAATTCCAGGAGAAGATGGGAAATCTCGAAAAAGAGATGTAATAGAAAAGGGTCTCCCTATATATATATATATATATATATATATATATATATATATAGGAAAAGAGTGCATAGTAGGGAACGATGAGATAGAGAAGCGAGCGTCCTCCCTCTAATTAAAATCCACTGCGATCCGCTTACCCTGTCTCTCCACGGATGACTATCTACCTTCAGGGATTAACAACAATCTCACGACCATTACGAGGCGCCGGTTTTAAGCCAACGACGCCGACGCCATCTCCAACACACTGACCATGCAACCACCACCCTCCCTTCGCACAGTCCCCAGCGTAGTAATTGCGTTGCATATTTTCCTTAATTCTATGCAAATTTCCATCGGCCTTAAGCGACATGCTTCGACAAATTTAACAACACCGATCAATCCAGATTTAATAGCCGCTTCTTCTTTCTTTCTCCGTAATTTTATTCGACCGTCTATATACGACACGGAATTTCACGCTCATTCGATCGCAATGTCGAGCATTAAAAAGTTAAATTCAAATCTTCGCTGTAACATTAGCAGATATTACAGTGTAGTTGAGTTTCAGTCTCGTTGATTACATGATTGGCCTTTGAGGTTCGGGCAGAAATAATTAATTTCTTGGAATAAAAAATTGCTTCGATAACGTAACGTTGGTTGTACATGTAAAGATGAAGAATATAAAGTACTCGATCGAAAGCATACAAAGAACTAGAGTTTGACGCAGGAACATGAACTTTCCCTGGAAATATCTCTAGTTCGCGATATACGAATGATATTTATGAAGAATTTCCTGCAAGTGATCTAACGAATTACTGTATGCTGAGGAATCAGTATGGTGGATTAAAGGTAAATCGAGTCTTTGTTAATAAAGAGATAGAAACGAGTCTCCCCGATTACCTGCATGTGTTGACGCTTGTAGATGGAGAGGGAGATGCAAGGGGGGGGGGGGGTGTTTACGCAATAAGTAGAAAAGGCGGACAGTGGTCAGCCCGGTATTTTGTTTACCATTCTTCTTCCAAAGTTACCGAGCTTCCTCACCTTATCCGACTGTCGCGAGTCTTGCCAAGTTATAACTCGGCGACTCGCGCTCTGCAAGAAAGCGTTCGAATTATAGTTACGCGATCGCCTTTTACGATCGTCTCGGCGGCGCACTTAAAAGATTCCACACCGGAGCAGTAATCGATGCCATAACTGAGGCTCCGCTGCATTCGAACAGGCTTTCCCAGCCGGAAGAGCATTCGCCAATGTAAAACACGCTTCAAGGACCCAGTTCTTGTGTCAACCAGTCAAGGAATTTCCCTCGCTTAACTAGCTTAATTAACATTAAATATTCCCCCTCATATCATTAAACATTCCTAGAAATTTTAATGTCGAAATATACTGCAATTAGCTTCCTTTAATAAAACAGAGGCATTCTTCTTGGTTAAATAAAGGGGTATTCGCTAATTATACACAGAGCTCCCGTAGACGGCAGAAATTAGTTTGAAAAATGCAATTATTAGTTTGCGAGAATATCAAAAGTGTTTTGTGTGACGCAATATATGTAAATAAAGGCTGAAAACAGATTTTTGCGAATTTTTACTAAAATCTGTGCAAAAAGTTGTTGGAATCTCACATGGGGGAGAAGAGTGAGGAGCCAATATGGTGGATCGATACAACCAAGTTTTTCGAGCCTAAAAAAATAGGTAATCCAACAATCCTCTATTAATTTAATTGCTCGTTTTTCTGATTCTTTAGAGTCGAATACTCATTTGGTCGATAATACTTTTTTTTTTACATATTTCGATATATTTTTCCCTCGAATAAATTTCCATCAAAATTTCTCATTAAACTTGCATGTTTTACTTTTACTATTAAAAAAAAAAAAAAAAAAAAAAAAAAAGAAAATGGAATGGCTCTCCATTTCCCACCGAGAATTTTGCAAATGTATCGACCATATTGGTCCTCTCCCCTCTACCATGTGAGATACCGATAGAGAAAGAGAGAGGTGGCGCGAATGTTCTTGGTGTTGAAAAGATTGGATTTTAAAAAGGCTGTTAAAAAGAAACGAGTCTGTTACTGCCGGACGTTATTACTACTGGGGCTGAGTGGACCAAGTTAAGTATTGGAAACTCGTTACGGAATATGATGATCCGAATGTCCCGGGGCCATGTATTCCGTGGATATAAAACCTTGGGACATTTTCGATTTTATCGTCACGTGTGTGATACCCGAAGCAGTGGGGTGTGTAACGAGGACCACTGTTTTGCGAGCCGCCCTCAAGAAGGACCCGCGAATGCTACTCCAGCTTTAATACTCTTGAATCGTTTATGATGCAGCGGCGGCACTACTACGGAAAATTTTATGGAAAAAAAAGGACAATCGCGTGGCATACTGGGTAATCCGGGTGGAGCGGGAAAAGGCGTGCGAGAGGAGGGACGGGGCGAGAAAGAATTAAGCAGCCAGCGCGCATAGCTCTAATAATTAATCGAGCGTCCTGCCATTTATTAATAATGCGAAATCACAATTTAATCCTGATGCGAAACAGCCTTCTAGAATCAGGAGCTTCGGCTGCTTCAACTTTTTATGCGCTGCTCGTGTAAGATTTATCGGTAAAACTTGCATGCGCGACGTTTTTAATTAGATTTTCATGCGGGGTTTTCGGATGATTAACTTATTTTGTCGCGATATAATTATGACAAACGCAAAAGTGCACAATGGCTTAATTTGGCCAAGTTCGTTTCGTAAACTTTGCGGTGGAGGTCCTCGAACGACGTCATAAATTTCGTACGAAATAAATTTAAAGTGGTGAGTAAAGCGACAAAAGTGTTCTCTCAAGTTAAAATGCTCCTTTCGAGCGAACTTACAAGTTTTCGCGAAACTACTTATAACAGCCGTTTGTATAGTTCTGAATGCTGAAAAGTTGACTTTCGCGATAACTATCAAATAACGCGGGTATTGCAATATTATACAAGCGTTCGTTAAACTTTCATTTTATTAACAACATCAAAGCCGTAATACAGTTCTCTACATTGTTCGTGTTTCGTTTTTCTTCCTTTGAAAGCTAAATTATTTTGCAAGCCAACCATTCTCAACCATCCTATTTAACGATGGTTATAGATAATTGAATTGAATGGAAGATCTCTCGATCGAGTTATATAAGAGCATCAATCCGCAAGTATATATATATATACGCGCGATGCACGGCAAAGGTGGACTCTCCGTGTATTTAACATTCGATCTCGTTGGCTCTGAAAATTGATAAAAATTGCTCGCGAAGAATTCTGGCAAATTGCACACTCTAAACTTATATTTCCCAAGTTTATAAAGAGGTCGTGTAATTAAAGTATAATTAGTTGGGAGAAAATCGAGAGAGCTAAGCGATCGAAAGTTCCTTGTTTAATATTAATAAAATTCTTCCTGGCCTCCATTGCGTTACGTCTCTATATCGAAATATCAAAGTATCGATCAGCGAAAGCTGTTTATAATTAGTTTGCTGAAAATTAAACGAAAATTCCTAGCTCGCGAACAGCTCCATGTTTTTCCGCGAGATAGCGCACAATATCGCTTTAAGATTACGCGCAGCAATAAATATCAATGGCTGCTAATAAACAATAATTATTGGACGTAGTGAAATTAAATTGGGATATTAATTTGAAACGATAAGGTACGCAGTATATACTGTAATAATATGCTGTAATCGATATTTCACTCGCTCGGTGCTAGATAAAATTAATTGACTCTCCCCCGTCGGTACGATCTTGAAGGGAATCGCACATAATGAGCTCTTTAAAAATCAGATCGATTAAAGGTGAAAGGGGGGAAAGATACCGAACGATTCGAGCCACTCCAAGAGGGATCCAAAAAAGAAAGAAGAACAAAAAAATTCCATGTGTTGTGTACCGGAACAAAAGACCTTAAAGACTAAAAGATAAGATTCAAAAGGGAGGAAACGAGGGTGAAACGCAAAGGGAACACGAGGGGGAAGAAGAAATAATTTCCAGAGTGGCAAAACGTAAGGGAAACTTTGGGTGAAAAGAGACACGAATGAAAATCAGGAAGACGAGATGCTTGGTGGCTGGAAAATAGTAGAGAAAGAGTATCAAGAGAGCGAGGGGTGAGTAGTAAGGGGGAGGGGGAAAAGGAGAAGGAAGGGTTGGACAGGAGGAAGGTGTGCAGTAAGGTGAAACTCGTGAAAGAGGAGAGAGGGGAGGGGTTGAAAAAAAAAAAAAAAAAAAAAAAGGAGGAATAGGAGATTTCTGATGGTAGGAAAGAGAGTAAGGGGTTACAAGGGGGTGGAATGAGCTGGAAGGGGGGTTGAAAAGTTGCGTCGGCTTCTTCGGGCTCGTTCCCATTAAGAGCACGAGTAACGCGCTCCTTTATGCGTTAACGAGACCCTCCTTGGCACCGAGCTCGCGCAAGCGCGCGCGAGCTCGGCAAAAAACGGGGATAGCCACCCCATTCGTGTCCCTCTCCATGCCATCCCCTATCGCCATCAGTGAGAAAAAAGAAATATCCACGCGGTCGCTCGCTCGGTGCTTCGGATCGTACCACGCAAATCCCCCTCCCCCTGCTCACCTGCCACCGCATGCACGCACATACACACACCTTTATCTCCACTACAGCTTTTATGCGTGCGTACCAGTACGCAACGTTCCGATATTGTTTCTCCCAAGTATTGTCTCCCGTTCCACCCTTCGAAGTTCACGCGTCCATTCCCCGCGAGCACCACATTCGCACCAAAGCTCCGCACTACCACCAACAGCCACTTTTATCCATTGGCAAGTGCGTACATTTTTGCGCGCGTACAAAGCTGCACCGATCCACATTGTTCGTCGGCTCATCGCAACCCTGACTCCTCCGACCGTGTCCCGACTGATCGGAAGAGGCCTTTCACCTCTCTCTCTCTCTCTCTCACGCGCGGTATATACGCGGATACAACTTTCGCTCTTCGACGACGATTTTCCAAACCAAGATTAAGAGTATCGTAAAGTGGCTTGTTCTATATGCTTCACCATAGTTTTTACCGTATTCAGAAACCATTAATTCCACCTCCTCTCGCACTCTTATTTGTCTCCGTAGCCCTTTCCCCTTTGCCAAACGAGACACAGTTTTTACAGAAATATTTCCTTGGGAAAATTCTGATTCACTCGGGAAATGGAGCAGGAAAATTTTCACCCATGACTTTTAAAACATCCGAGTGGCGAGTGGATGAAATTTAATTTGATGACGGTGTTCGGTGGGAGTTTGAAACAGCAATATGCAATAAGAGAGAGAGAGAGAGAGAGAGAGAGTGAGAGAGGGGGAATGGAGGGACGGGGTGAGTAAGTGGGGCTGTAGAAACTCATCACGGTCAATTTGGTAGATCGATCGGGCGCCCCGACACCGATGTAACCGTCGTTCTCTCCAGTGGAAATACGGCGTGACATCCTCGGCAGTTTTGGTCCGGATCAAAGTCTGTCGTGGCTGAGTTATGGCGATCAATGTCGCAAGCAACTGACAGAGTTGTGGAGCGTTAAATATCGGAGGGCGGTAATCAGTGGGAAATGTCGTTCCGTTTATCGCATCCCCGGAATTACTTTGACCCGTAGCCAGTCGAAAATCGATGTAACCGACAGTAATCGACTCTCCTGACACCTTGACAAACGCGAGAGTTTGCTTCTCCTTGAAAGATTCTTCGGCCCACTCGATAAAACCTATTCAATATACTGCAACGATCGGCACTTAAGGTCTCCACAGCAATATTTGCTCTTTCTCCATTTTACTCCGATATACTTTTGAACCTGCCTGTACGCGCGATAAGCACCACTTTGATTTTCCCTCAAATCTCTGTCTCGTTTACGCAAGCGTTATTTATTTCAGAAATTATTTAACTCTTCGGGGCGATATAAAAAGAGTGATTTGTAAATTATTTTAAAGCGATTTTAGCTATATAGAGCGCAATAAATGTAACGAAACGATCGATGTACTTTTGAGCTCCAGCGCAGAACGATAATCAACGTTCGACTGTTCGCTCCACCACGTTCACTTTGACTTTCGGTCAACCGAAAATTGATTTAAGCTGGACTCGACACTCTCCAATCTCTTGACATAAATTTCTCTCTTATGTTTCTCTGCCTCGCATGTCGAATGTCCAATACCAAACGATTTGTCGCAAACAGAGTCGAATGTCGAAAATTTTTCATGAAAAGGAAAACGGCAACGAGTTTTGAGGATCGATATATATATAGAATTATTCAATTGTGGATGATAATTAATCATGAAATTGCGTGACTCGCATCGCCGTGGGAAGTGAAAAATAATAAATCGTGAAATTAGTTGCTTTGAACTTTCCGCAATCACATCGAGTTTGACGGATTAAAGGTGGGAGAATGGGGTAGGGGGAAATTTTTTGAAAATATTCTTGAAGAAAATTACAAGATAATTTGGCAGGAAATTAATTACGTTGTCAGTTTGCGTATAATACAGGAAGGTTATTTCGCATTAAAGGGGTACGGAAAAAGAGGTGAAATAGCTTTGATCAGGAGTTGGCAGGGCTGAAGATTTAAGAAAAATGAACGACCCTTAAAGAGCCCTGAGATTAAGCTCTTTTATATAGCCAACTCGTTTGCACTTAAAAATTTGGTCGTCTTCCTTAATTCACCGGATGAAATCCACCATGAAATTTGCATGCATTGCTCGTTAATAGCATTAAGTGGAGCATTTAAAAGAAGCTGGGTGAGCTTATGGAAATAAGGCCAGGAGGTGTTAAGCAATGGCGATAAGGCTAAAAAGGATAAATTAGTTGATTCGCGGAGGATGGATATCTGCTTAATAAAGCTAATTGTCGGCAACACACCCCATCGTCTCTTGTTTCGTACAGGGAGCTCGTGCAGTCACCCGGGTTTTGTAATCTGCCAGGAAGGTGGGGTCGGTGGGGACCTAATTTACAAGCTCGCTAAAACCCTACGTGACGGCTCGAAATTTGAGAGCTTGGCTTCCGGGACGAGTCGTCTAACTGACCCACCACCACCCTTCCATACCGTGTACACACACATATATATATATATATATATATATATATATATACGTATATGGGTGGATTGCTCCCCTTCACGCAGCGAAACACTACACTATTAAAATGGGCTATTTGTCGAAAAAGAGCGATACACCAATCGAATGTCTTCTTCCCATTGCCTATATTTAAAAAATTTCAAGATATCTATATAAAGTCTCCATAGATATAATTCAACGTTGATTTTCTCTCGACCAGCTTTTGTCGAGGGAATATTAATTCGTTTGAAAATGGAAAATAATTGGCGGAAAATCTATTAAGCAATTTAAACTTTCCATCGAAGCGTCAATTTTAATCGAAGAAGCTGGGATGATTATTTTCCAAACTGCTGCGACTAAATTAAACGAGCGCAAAAATGGGCGTGGTCCTCGGGAAAATAAGCGTGAACAAGCTTTATTTGACCGAGGAAAATTACGATGAAACGAATTAATTATGCTTGTTTGCAAAAAGCCCTTTCTCATGCAGGTAGACTATCCAAGAATCTCAGATGCTCGAAATCCCCATCAATCATTGCCTCTTTTGTCCGTGGAAGTAATATTTGCCTCGTCATCCAACAAGTACTTTTCGTAGCTCGACTAATGTTAGCTCGGTGCAATAGATACCGTATAATTATAATTTGCACAATATCCAATACCATCATTATTCTCGTTCGTCTCAACAAATATTAATCACTCTCAAGGTGTGCTAGGTTATCTCTCTCTTTCTCTCTCTCTCTCTCTCTCTCTCTCTCTCTTTAATTAATTTATAATAATTAAGGGGAAATTTTTTATTTCTCGCATATATATATATATATAGTTATATAATTCAGGAGACAAGCATATGGCAGACTGCAGTACGGTATACACGACCTGTACGTGCAGGCTCTCTTTGCACAAAACTGAAGCAATTCTATATGTGCAGAGGCGTGTGTGGTACTTGGCCCATCATCTCTGATATTTATCTCCGTGATACAAAGTGTGGGATAAGATTCTCTCGGAGCACACAGCTGAGATCTCCTCTTACACTTCTCCTTGGACTTTAGCGATAATTAGAAACCGCTGAAGCAACTAACCTGTGCCAGGCTTCAGCAACAAACGATAATAAATACATCAAAGTTAACAGCGTTAACAAGCATTAACGTCACTCACTGACTTCATCTTTATTAATTGCCATTCGCGCCAGAACACTTGGAAATAAAGTACGCGCAATGGATTCATAACCCATCGTGGGAAACTCCTAAAAGTATTTAAATCAACATTTCTTCCACATTATTCATATCTATATTAAAACGCTCGTGCGAACGAGAGAAATATTTTTCAAACGTTGTTAACGTAGAATGTATTTAGTTTGTTTCAATAAAAATACTTTTTTTCCACCGTTCCACGAGGAAGAGTGAAATTACAGCACGCGGGCTGTACAAAAATAACTAAATACGACTAAATATATATACCGTACAAGTTGTACCGCGATAATTGCATTAGTATTTATAACTTATAAAATTGCTAAGCTGTAACTCTGCGCGACGTTCTATTTACCGAATAACTATATATATATATATATATATATACATGCCAATAAAAACAGCAATATTTGCGACAACTAATTCAATCATATAGGAGAGAATGCAAATGGCTAAACAAATGGAGTACAAACAATTTTAAAGGGATTAGTACTTTACAAAATGTTTTCAATGGATTTCGGTGAAGCTATTAGCACGGGCAAATTGAAAAAAGTTTCCGTGAACGGCTGGTTCGGTGGGTGGAGAGCTGAAAAAATGGCAACGTTCACGCAGCACATCGTTTTTGCCTGGGGAATTTTATCCGCACGTGATGTTTGAATATCGAACGAGCGCGCGCGCGTTATCCTTTCATTCTTGCAGGCTGGCAACTATTACGCGTGGTTTGCGACATCCTTGCGACACATCCTGTCCTCTCATTGGCTAACTCATCGCGTTCGATGGACGCCACACGCTAAAGGCTAAAAGTTCACTTCGTGCTTGCAATTATTTCTTTATTTCCAATCTGCCATTCTTTCATTCTCGCATGATCCTCTTGCGAGGTCCCGTGACTTATCTCTATCGCGAGAAATGTCCGATCATACAACTTCGTCGTACATTTCCAGCTCGAGTCTACGTACCCATGCTCTGCACTTTCTTTCAGAGGCCTTGCACCCATAATGAATTTTCTCTCCTATAAGAACCTTTTAAGCGCACCGCGGAAAAATCAACCTTGATCCGAACTCTTACATCACGACCGAACAACTTTCTTTGTTACCTTATTATTACCAATCAAGACGAAATATTTCACGCTCGTTTCCTATATCGTTAAAAAGCAATATGTATCTATATTATCAGTGATTTATTAACGAATAACCCTTGCTCGAAACCATAGATCGTTCAATTTGTTTGCTTTTTATAAATAACGATTTGTCAAAAAAAAAAAGCAGCATTTTTGTTTAACTTTTTTACCAAGCAATCAATAAATGTTGGGTATATAAATGATTAATTGAAAGCTTTAAAAGTTTTTAGCGTGTCGTTTCACTCGTAAAAATAAAGTGTTACAAAATAAATCTTTTTTTATGCTTTATAGGTATTAACATTGCACACGTTTTACGTGCTTTTTATGGAAGAGTATCTCAGATGTCGTAGTGATTGAAACTGATTAAATTGGCAATGATCGATAAAAATCTGTCTTAGCCTATTAATGAGATCGTACAAAAGCGGATAATGGGGTACGTATCGATGATGAATCGTGTTTCAGCAATATCTGCACTTGTCCATGACTGTTGTCCTTCAGGCCCGAAGAGCCTTTAACGCACGAGAGCTCGGAGATTTTAATCTCCGAGCCACTCGTCGAGTTCAAGAGCCGCTAATTAAACCGGACTGAGTATAAAAAAGTCTCTCGATAACCAACCGGCAAAAAGCTCGATTCCGGCGTACCACGGGAGAATTCGTGCGAGCTCATGAAAATTTTTACACTATCTGAACTGCGGAGATATCCGAGCTATGGCTCCTACGGCTAGAAACTTCACAGATAGGAAGTAATTACCCCGAGAAAAGTTGTTCCTCTTACACAAGAATGAATAATTCATCGCCAAATTATAATCGAACCACTTGGAAATTTAACGTTCCTGCAACTGGCCTCGGTAGATCATGGATCGACTCACTCTCCCTCTTCTTCTTTCATCCAACGTACGCACGGTGCGATTCAACGTTCTCCCGCGATTTCAATAACGCGATTATATTTCGCTGACGTCTCTAACGAGAGTCGCGAAAACAAATGAAGACACGCGTTCGAGGAAAAAGACAACGAAAAGCTGCGGATTATACTCTAGGGCACTCTCGTCACCTTCGAAATGAATTGGATAAGTCGAGTCTCTGCAGAATCACCCCATTCATTCTCTTCGTCTTGCGGTTGGGACATATTCTACGTGATTCATTTGTTTGCTGCAATGTCGTCGGTCGGACTTGTTAAATGGGCCGACTTTAGGATTTCTTTTTCTCATAAGTGTTTGAAACGCGTCCAAGGAATATGCGAGGAAAATTGGTGCCTTTGGCCCGCGATAGCCTTGACACGATGCACTCGAGATCCTACAGGCTGGAGAATACATTACGGCCCGCCCCACGTGACACACACACACACACACACGCGCGCGCGCTACCAGCTGAATATCTTCTACTTTAAAGACCAGTAACAACTTGTCGCGTTATCTCGTTCATCGTTACACGTATACGAGAACGCGAAAAAAGAAAATAGAGGAAAAGGGATTTTTCATAATTTAGACTCTCTCAGCCTTTAATACTTTAACAATTGAGCGACGTGGTGATTAATGGAGTTTGGAGGTTCGCTCGAGAGTGTGCGTATCCGTACAGTTGATGCGAGGAGAATCACGAGGCAAATAAGGTAGACGCCAAGGGGGGAGAATTGCAGTTGCATCCTCGAGAAGCCAGATATCTTGCGCAATAGCCGAGCTCTCTGGCTTGACCGTTACGAACATCGCACTACGAGAGTTACGAGTACTTTCTCCATGTACCACCAGCCGACCAACGACCACTACTTAACAGCCTGGATGATCTCAACGAGTCAAGGTAGAATTGTTACCTCCGTTGTGTACCGCTCTGCAATTCTCTCCACTGTAACGTTGTACCTTTTCTACCCCCCCCCCCCCCACGCCCCACCCACCCCCTCCCCCAATGCGCGCGAAGGCCCCTTATCTCTCTGCTCCCTCTCTTTCCTCTCTGATTTATATTTTTTGCTCCGACCATAATTCGATACGCTCATCGTCGTCGCGATTACTCGTTTATGCATCGTTATTATCTTATAATAATTATTGGCCCTATTATATCTTTATCACAATAATTAAGCCCAGCTTCGAGTATCATTATTACGCGACAGAGAGCGAATAAACTTTGCCAATTACGCATTATAATTTACCATATACTACTGTACAATTTGACAAATTAACGCGATGAATTATTATCGTCGGTCATTATTGCTAAATCAACGGAATATTACGAGACTGTCAATTTGTACGTATCAAGCGACAAGTGTACATTTGACAATTATTCCGAGCTGGGGAAGGAAGGTTGCAAAAATGTAGAGAAATAACGCAGCGCGCGGTGAGCCGAGATTCGTAGAAATTGTTGAGCATTCGCAGGTAGCTTTGACCTTAATTAGGATGTAAACTCTTGAATATGCACATTATGTTTATTACGTGACATTCAGGTGGACCAATTTTCAGCAACTTTCACGGCTGGCGAAGGAAGGACGCAAAGCGCGCGCGTTTGTGTGATTTTGCTGCAAAGGGGGGATAAAGGAAGTGGAGAAGGTGTACGAGAGTGGAGCAAAGGGAGGTGGAGTGGGGGAGGAAAACGTGGCACCTGTGTCTGTAACACAGTTCATCCGCTTTAATTCCTAATTACCGCTGGTTGCCCCCTGATTCGAACGCGAGTCAATTGCACGCAACTCCGTTGTACGACGAACCACTAATTGCAACCGGGTTTCGCTCTCTCTCTCTCTCTCTCTCTGCGCCCCCAAGTAAGTAACTTCCAAATTCAAAACGATCCCCCCCCCCTACCCCCTCCACCAACCCTTCTCCCGCAATTCATCCGTCGAGAGAAATATTTCCATTTTACACCGGCAAATTAATATATATATATAGATATATAATACCGTTTGTGCTTGTAGGAATTTCATGGAAAAAAGTTGTAGTACCTCGTGCAAGAGCAAAGTTAATTAATAATTATTGTTACCGAATTTTTCAACTCTTGCGAAAAGTTATTAAAATATTTGAGTAACAACACCCCGACGCTTTATAGTCTTCTTTTAATTTACGACAATGCAATTTAAAAGATATTTTTCAAAAGTTAACGCATGGCTTCGATTTAGGGAATATTAACGAGATTGCCGCAAATATTAATATTCAACGTTAGCCGAGTGCTTTCTCCAAATTAAACAGTTGTGTATCGACTTTATGAAAATTTATTGAAAGATAAATGTGTGCAGTGGGTTTTTTGGAACTCGTGTGGAAAGAAATACACGTCCAAGGAAAGTATATCAGTTAACGTTCGGGTATAACAACCAGTTACATAAATTTTTATCATATCGTTAAACCGAAGCGTTGTTTTATACTTTTGTCGGGTTGCTTAATTAAGGCGCATAATATTATTTATAGACGAAAAAACAATTGTTGCGTAACACAATGGGACAAGCGTATACTCGTGCATGCATTACGTATTCGTAAAAAAAGAGAAGAAGAGAAAAGCAGTGTATAAGATAAAAAAGAACATTGAAATCAGTGTGGTGCGAAAGTAAACCGGAAGTTTGCTCACGCGACGATCTTCCGATTCAAGGACAAACCTTTCGATTTTATTTCAGCCTACGATAATGTTGGAGGGCAGCATCCTCGGGGCCGAGAGACCTTCTCCCTTTTCCTTTTAAACTGTTTATACGCGCGCGCGCGCGCGTGTGTGTGTGTTGACGCTCGACACCCGGTTTTATTACCGAGTAATTTTTAGCGAAGATCGTAAAGAATATAATTAGCGAAAGGATGGATGGCAATCGGAAAGATATTAAGAACAGGAAGTACCAAGGACAAAGATCTTTCGCAGTCACGATAATAAATCGATTCTTAATTATAAATAGACGCTAATTGCATTAGCAATGAGCGTATCGATTTATATTCTTTATCGCGAGCGAGTACCCATACCTCTACTACCCTTTATTCCAAGAGCTCTCCTCGCGTTCTTATATATTCCTTTCTTCTTTTTTCTTCGCAGACTTTGGGTTGTTTCCGAAGAAGGATGCTCGCAGGTGCTTAAACTATGCAAGAAAGTAAAGTGCATTTAACGATTAACCGTTTAATGAGCGACGCGCGCCAAGGCACGGATCGTGTATTTACAGAGTGTGTGAGGAATGGGGCCGCTGCAGCTAGTATGCCATCTATATGAACGTGGCACATACATCTGTGGCAACTCCTCCGAACAGTCATTAATTATGAACGGTTGTTCACATTCCCTAGACATATTGGGCAAAACACCCGCCAACAACCCACCAACTTTTCCGCAACTTTTATCCTATATATTTTTCAGCTGAAAAATAACTCATCGTTACCGAAAAACCCCCTTGGAAACTTTAAGAACAGCCAACATACATATTTAACAAAAAATCCCTCGAGTACTCCAAAACGTCGAGTTTTGTTCTTAATTTGAAATCACTCGAGCGTACTAATATCGAAATTGGTAGGAACGAGCATGGCTCGGGAGAAGTTTGAGCAATTTCAGTGTGTACAATTAGTGAAAGATAAAAATGGTTGAAAAAACGTTTGGCTTTTCCAGTAAGTTTTCTCGCGCATTTTCAATTTACGCGCTGTGCTATTGGAAATGGAAAAGTGGGCGGATATACGTGTAGGGTGTGGAAAATTTTGTGGGAAATATTCCGAGGGCTTCCAGGCAAATCGATCTCCCCTCTCTCTCTCTCTCTCTCTCTCTCTCTCTCTCTCTCTTCCCCTCTAGAAATATATACAAATCTATTCGCAGCGTCTCGTACGCGGGTTTCGAGGAATCGCCCGGAGCAGCAGCAGCAGCAACGACGAGGACGAGGACGACGGGACGATATGAAAAACGAGACTACTTGGAAAGATCGATTGAAACGCCAATAACCACTAGAGCTCGCCAGGAAATCGAATTCTCCGCCAAGTTTTGACCAGCGACCTCTCTAATCAGATTTTTCCCTACCGGAAAATATCTCTCTCCGCACACTCGGAACTTTCAGTCTAGTCAGCCTTAATTATCCGGCCTATTAAGAAAAACCCACTACTCCGATATATAATTACCACCCTCGCGAGCTATATATATCGTGTATATATGTATATGGAGCTTGACGCTTGTCAAAGTAGATTTTCGAAAATTGTCACCGCACAACTGTTTGAGGGAATAAAATAAAAGGGAAAGTCAGGAGGATTGGATGAGATGCGAGGAGACAGTTGGTCAAGCGGAATTTCGACACACCTGATTGGCAGGCATGCTGCATGTAGTCGGTTGTTCGACTATGTACAAACCTGTCACGTGTACAATGCGCAACAGCAGCAGCAGGGCAATAACGTCGTTCCGGGGAAAAAAAGGAAAAAGGGAAAAATTGCCCGTTTGCACCGCTTTTTTTCAATTATGAATGCGAGAGAGTGCGAGACAAAGAGCATGCGAGAGGGATAGACATGCAGAGAAATCATAAAAAGCCGCTAAATTGCTTCCTTTTTCCTTCTATTTTACATTAATGAGAGCCACGTACATCCCACGGAAAGAAGAAAAAAGATAAATTGCATTCGAAGCGTACTTTGCCTATAGCAAGGATTCTCATAAATAAAATAGCGCTCTATGACGGAGAGCCTGGGAGAGCAAATAAAAGTGTCGAAATGAATAAAAGGGTAGATAAAAGTAAGCGGGTGCAGACAAGTAAATAAAGTGAGATAAGAGTGAGAGAGCGGTAGTGGTGTGCTGGGGGACCGACCGTACGTACATGGGTCCAGGAGAATAAATGCACTCGCGCGCACCTGCAGTTTCCAATGGAAGGGAACGTAGCCTAGGAGTGCTTGGGCAAGGGAAGGGGGGGGGGCAGACTCCTCGCAGCAATCGAGAAAGACACTGGAGGAGAAGTTTGCCTGTCTCGGGACAGTCTTCTCCGACGAAAAAACTTCGGGGATAACGCGACAAGAGAAATAGTGCCTCTTGGCAAAGTCGATTTTTATGCTATCAGCACCGAGGATATGATTTTCAACCTTTTTATTTGCCATTTTCTCGCTCATAGACGAAAACACATACACTGCTGGATCATTTCTATATTGAAATAATTATGATAAAGAAGTCTTACGAAGGAAAGAAACTACTGTCTATCAAGAGAGACGTTAGTGTCTCGACGGTACAAGTACATAGATCGACTAGTACAATTAATATAGTAAAATAAAATATTTCAATTAAAATAATTAATCAAATCCAAATGTTTGACAAGTGTATATTTTTACTTCGGCAAAAGTTAAAATGTCGAAAAAAACAAAAAAATAAGCAACATAAAAGTTACTTGCCGAAGACTCATTGTATAGAATCATATTAAATAGCTATATTTTTAACTTTACACAATAACAATACGTCACACGCACTACGTACTAACGACAATCACGATTTTTTAAATTATTACATTGTATTTTTGTAGATACTTTAATTATAAATCGAAAAAGTTAAAATTTACAGCACAAGTGCACACTGTACGCACCAAGCACTAACATTTGAATTACTATTTATTTGTTTTTTTTTTCGACATTTTAACTGTTGCCGAAGTAAAAATATATACTCGCCTAACATTTGGTTTTCATTAATTCTTTAATTGAAATATTCTATTTTACTATATTAATTATGTGCGAGACGATCTACGTACTTGTTATTTTAATTTACAAGCGAAGCTTGTTTTTGTGTGATATATACAAATACCAAGAGTCGACGTACCCGATGAAAATTCAGTATAATTTCGCAATGGTTAAATATAAGCTTTGGAAAATTGGGACCTCGTAAAGTCAACTATTTTTAAGATTGAATATATTTGAAACGGTCAAGCGTAAAAAGATTTTTCAAACGCGGACCACGTGTGCTGTATTAAAATTCTTTTGGTAGAACGAAATATCTACGTAAATATACATCACGTAAATGTGACTTGCACGGGGTTGGTTTGATATTCTAACCCCCTACTTTTTGCATAAAAGTGTAGTAAAAATTCAACATGAATTTTCGAGAGCTTAGAAATTATGGCACATCCACATTTTATCGAGAGATTCTACAATTTTTCAGTTTGAACGCAACGAACGAAGGATAAAATAGTTTGCAAGGAGTATTGTGCACTGTGAAAAAAGAATGGAAAATTTGTATGAAAATTGAAAAAAACAAAAACGCTTCGAGCAATAGTATGCATATAACGTATTTACATTGATAGCAAGATATTACATTACGTACAATGATAAATTTAGAAAATGGTAGCAGTATCGTAATTCTCAGTATCGAGTGAATTCAATACGAAGAAAGAGTACGTACGATGGAGAGGAAATGGAAATTTATTGTGGACGAGGGGTGCTGGAAATAAGAAAAAAAGAAAGAAAATGTTGGGCCAAGGTTGAAAATTTTGGGTAGAATTTTTTGAGTTTGGTGGCGAGCAATGGAGCGAAGGAATAGGTTTGGAAAAGGTTACAAGTGGGAGGGGGAAGGGGTGAAAATCAATTGGCGAGAGTCTGAACGATAATTCCCGCGAGCAGCAACGATGCTTACAGCTCGTTTGACAGGAGCGAGGGTCTTCCTTAGACGTCGCTCTCGACGATAGACCGAAGCCTGCCGGGTACTTCCGGTGCAATCGATACAACCCTCTTCCTTCGGCCAACCCCCCCCCCCCCCACCCTTGATCACCACTTACCATCCCCGATACTATATACTACCAACGTTTGCAGTTTCTTGCCCGATGTTAGGCGTGAATGATTATCGAACGTTAATTATTGATGCCGTAACATCTGGCGTCTTCCTGCTAACAGCGCGTTAAATGCACCGTTTAATCTCGTCGCTCGTACACTCTTAATGCAATTATATGCTACATATATATATTCACGCTCGTTATGCCGCTTCGTTAATTTAGCTAATTAAATCCTTTTTCCGAATTATCGTAGACCACTATTTCACGAATCATTATTCGTTATTAATATGGAGATTCACCGGTCGTGCATGTCCGACCACTCGAGAAATTATTGCGACTGCGTCGTGCGTCGCGTTTCGGGACGTTCTATACAAAAAAAATGGCTACATAAAACAATGGATTGTACAATCTCCACCGCTCGACTCGAACGGAGCAAGCAAATTTGTTAAAGTTAAAAACTTTACGACGTTCGCGCTAATTAATTCACGATGGGAAAGTAGCGGCCGACGGCGAGGCGTTGAAAAAAGGGCCAGGATGAGGCGGGGAGGGGGGGGGGGGGTTGGAGAAGAGAGAATTCTAGCGCGAAACTTAGCGGAGGTTACAAGCCGGGCAGAGTCGTGTTCGCGGGGAGTTAAGTCACGGATAAGAGGAGCTTAAAGTTCCTCGATGATGAAAACGTGGTTCACCGAGTGCTCGAAGCCACCCAAGTGGATTCGATCTCCCCGATGGATGTGGGCGAGTACAGGGCGCAACTTATTCTCGCTCCACTCATGGTAATCCTTCCAAACACACCCTTTCTGCGCATCACGCCTGAATTATTTCCTCCGGAAGTGAAATAACTTTTTCTCTCGGGATACAAAGATATACAGGAAATAAACAATGAGATGAACGATTGAAAAAATCCGACGAAAAATATATGGCACATATATATATATATAGAGAGAGAGAGAGAGAGAGAGAAGTCATTTCGGTTGAACTATTTGGATCTTCTGGAGAGTACGGTAGAAATCGTAGCGTGTGGCAGAGCGAAGGCTGGCCAGGCGAGTGGTGCTGTGTGGCTGTCGCCATAAATCGACGGCCAATTTGTCCGGAACCGGTCACGCTCTTCCGTCCCCGGTGCCTCGTAATCGTTCACGGCTGGTCGGCTTTCATTTACCTCTTCTATTCCTATACCTACCTATGGTCCACCCCCCCCCCCCTCCACTCCCACTCTCGTCTCATACAACACCGGCATCCTTTGAAATCGCGCGGCTATAATTCTCGACTGCTAAGGGTCGCTGCTTGCGCGCTCTCCTCCGACCAACCAACCAACCCCTTTCTCCCATATGGCGGCCAGGCTACCGCACGCCTCTCTTACCCTCCAACCACCGACTCTTTTATCCTCCACAATGAATCTCCTATGAGGCTAATTACTCGCGTAAAAGATCAGTCCTTCCACGACGAGACGCGTTTCCTCTCGTTTTTTTTTCCTTCATTCCGCTTTCACGAGACAAGCCATTTCCCAAACTACATTCTTCATAGTGCATAATGTCGATTAAAGCAAAATCTCACTCATCTCGATATTTTATCATCGATTTAGAACGAAATTTGTGTAATATTTTTGATTTAATAGTTAAAAAATGCGAGTCTCGATAATGATCTTTGGCAAGTTAGCTGTTGGTAGCAGATTCGCTAAAAGATCGATAATTAATCATCGAGCTGAAAGTTGAAAGAGCCTTAACGCACACTGTACACTTTATTCCTCGTTTTATGAATCGAGCTAAGATAGGGATGACCCGGAGTTTAAATTGAAAATTTATCGATTGCACGGTGTTTTTCGACTATCATGGATTTCGGTTTATCGTGTTGGTCGATGCAATTTTCTTATAATAGTTATGGGCAAGGCAAGCTGTTGTTTCTGTTTATTTTGATCGGAGCGATGAATTTGCGTGAAAAGTGAGGGGATCGACAGGGTAGCATTAATCAAAGCGTTGCACTACGTTTTCACGCTAGATCGACGTTTGTAAATACGATATTTTTTAAAAATGGCGTACTTTGTCAAAGCGACGTGAAAATCGGAATATGAATAAGAGCCGTCGGTTTTGATTTACGATCGAGATGCAGTTAGAAGCTGGCAGGATTTTTCATGACGCGTCTCTCCTTCGACTATTTCGAGGGCGTCGTCATCGTTGTCGTCGATGCAGCAGCAGCAGCAGCACTGGATGCATGCATGCATGCACACATGCATGCCATGTACGTTTGTCGGCGATACTCCACGCGTCTTTTTACGGAAGCCCGTCTTCCACGTCGATTACTCATCCCCTCCAACACTCCCTCTCCCCTCCCCCCTCCTACACGAGCAGCTTAATGTTCCAGTACTGCATTTTTGCATACGTTCTCTTTATCCCCTCCCCTGCTAACACTCTCCTCATCTCGTTCAATCCGTCTCAAGTTATTACTTTCTTGAGAGCTATATATATATATATATATATATATACACACACGGCAATTATGACGAGGCTTTTATCATAGATATATCGCATAAACGAACACATCCCATGCTGATTCTTCGCAGTCGCTTGCATTAGAAAATTATATGCACTTCTCTAATCACGTTTGGCGCATCCAGCGAACAATCGTATCTCAAGGCCCTCTCTCTCTCTCTCTCTCTCTCTCGCGCTGCACAGAAAAATTTATTTATTCATAACTCACAGTCCAACACAATTTCATATCCCTGCATTATATTCCAAGATTGATCAGACTCTAATTATACAACGCAATGTTTCTCTACAGCCATTACCTTTTTCTATTTGATAAATTTCATTTTATCCATATATATACATGCAATCATAAACGAATATGATTTAAAGACTATTTCTACCATTGCATAAAAGATTGTTGCAGTTCAGACGTTTTCTATTTATATAAATAATAATGCATCAGCTTAGCTGCAGGGTACTTTTCGAATACTCGCAAAGTTTTTCGTATATGGTTTTTATTATCAGCCAAACAAGTTTTATGGGTTTCGGATGGTTTCGCATAAATCGTGGGCGATGAAAGAAATCGATGTAGAATTTCACGAGAGCGAATTTCCGCCTGCTACATGCGCAATTTCGTGGCACAAATATCTACAATCTCAAGAGCAGAGAAGCTGTGCATATAGCGTATTCTCGACTAACGAGTATTACGCACAGCCAAACCTTTTCCGTTCAACTCTGTCATGTTTTTTTGACTCTTACGAATGAATGGGGCGAATGTATAACTCGGTGATGAAAAATCCAACAGTCTCTATACGTTCTTCTCTCTCTTTGTCAAAAGGACCAAACTGTTTAAAACCAGATTACATGTATAGGTATAGGGAACAATGAAATTTATTTGCAGTAAAAGAGCTGCTGTTGGAATGAAAGGAGGGACGAGACGAAGGTGTTGGTGAGTATCGGCTAACCAACAAACAATGCCTCTCATTATCGTTTACGTCCAAGTGCCTCGAGCACATGGTGATTTTCAGGCCGATAACCTAATAACCATACGACGACAATAGCCCATGCACTGCCAAGATTAAATGTTTAATTCAAATTTCAACCATAGCCTTCTCGTGGAATCATCCGGATTCGAGGGAATTATCGTTACGGCCATTGCACGCGAGGTCAATTGTTTCTTATCTCTGTAAACGATGCTAATTAATAATAATACCTCGACCGAGCAATTAATTACGAGACTCGGTAATTAATTGTCGAGATTGTAGAATTGTAGAAAAATAGCGTGATAATGAGTTTTGATCTTGCCAATCTATTTTATCATACTTTACAGGGAGAGAGAGAGAGAGAGAGAGAGAGAGAGAGAGAGAAATAAATTGATTTGCGTGTGGCAAATGAATATTTCTTGGAGGATATTCTTATACCAAAGGGATCGACCGATCGATTAATTTTTCCAATGGTCGAGTGGCAAAGCAGCAGTTTACGCTCGATGCATATGCTGCTAGTTGAAAAACTTTTCGAACATTTTTGAGAGCCGTGGGGGTTTTATACGACTTTTTTAGTCGTGTTTCATAGTTTCGACGGCGTTGTAAGTTAGCTTTATCAGCTGCGTTCGACGTAGCACGTTTGCTGGGAGTCCAAGTTGGGGCAAAAAAGGTAAAACCGATTAATCCCAGTAAACCCGAGGCATCGTTTCAGTTTCCTCGACAAAGAAAAGCCACGAGGCCTCCCGTAAAAGTTTTCGCCTCTTGACCGTGTAGCTCGAATCACGCGTTACGTCAGCTCGGTGAATGCAATCAAGATTTACCCTTGCCCTTTCACAAATTGCTCCCGACATTAATTCACGGGTATAATTTCGCATTTATTTAACTCTCGCCTTTTAACTATATGTATATACATATATACCGTATACAGCTGCCCGAGCAATTTTCTCAAATCTTCGAATTACTCCGGGATACTCGATGAGCTATTATACACCGTATAGAGTCACCGACGGATAGCGAAACATAATAATTTTCTAAATCGACATCGATGAAATTTCCCATCGAGACAATTCACACACCGGCTCTTGGCTGCCGTGCGTTTGTACACTCGATATTGAGAGAACTGCAACGCGGGATTAATAAGCTATATTATGCGGGTTAGGAATTTTTCTTCGCCTCGACTTTAGTTTCGCTAATGACAGGTATAGGGGTTAGGTTGGGTCATTGGAGCAAATGCCAAAATTTACTGGACAATTTGACGATAGATGGGGCAAAGGGTGCATATCGAGAGGAAAATCTGGCTTAATGGGCTGGTATTCGACCCTTGGGCATCCACGCCCGAGCCACAATGATGCTCGCTGCATTTATCCTCTCGCGACACGTACTATACTCCAACTTTCACCATTCACAACTGCACCGATTCAGTCAAGCAGCTATAGCCAGAGATAGCGATCGCTCCAGCCAGCAGCGTTTATGATCAATTTACCTCTGCCACCTGTAACACTCGCATCAGCGACCGGTGACCTTTCACCGTGTGCAGAGGCTCGTGTCAAAGTCTCGCGTAAACCTTAACTCGAACGTTGCGCAACATATGTCCATATCATCCAATGTAATAAATATAGCACGAGCTGCTTCTCGCATACGCGTCGTTTTCTTTATTTTCTATCGATTCGTCATCGACTGTACGACGAGACCTTTGCTGCTTCGACGAATAACACTAGAGACGATCCGTCGATCGCAAGTTTGAAAGAAACTAGCAATTTCCGAGGATAGAAGTGTCTGCCAAGAATCCGAGTTATCCATCCGAGACTGGCATTAGCGTGATCTTATTTGGCCGAAGAACTCGATTGGCATTCGCGAAGCGTGTAAAGACTTTCACCAATCGTCCCGATCATGCGTCTATTTTATTGGCCGCTAATAATAGTGCGCGTTGGGACAGCTGGATTATTCGTCAGAGTTTCGCAGTGCTATTTTTGCAAAGGTGTCCGAGAGTCGATTATGAATTTGGCCGATGGTTGCGCGGGCTCGTATATCTGTCGATCTGCTTGAACCGTGAATGCGGGAAACGTTGCTAAGACAATAAGCGAGCAATTTGCGAAAGTTTTGCACGACCTCCGAATCGATGCTAGTTGTAAATAAATGGAGAGATTCCTATCGGTATTTTGTCCACAATTTAGATTCGCAAGGAATGCTCGTTGGCTGCTCGGTAGCGTGTCAAGGAGATTCTACAGCAAATTTCCAAAGAATTCTCCCTGTGTGCATTGGGTGCAGTATTGTTAAAAGAGTTTTGCGCGATACGCGATCGTGAGATGAGATCCAGATACAAACCTTTTCCGTTTTGTCTTCTTTTCAACGCTTTGGGCTTTCCCACGAAACACGCGCGCAAAGTCAAAGTGGATGGAGGTATATGGAGCTATATCTCTCCTGACATTCCCCCCAACTCGTCCGCGGATCGTAAACTTCCATTCTTATTCGGATATATATCGGCTTTATATCGTAACTTTCACTGACCAAGTGCATCGAGAGTTTGATTCGAGGTTAAAAATTATTAGAGCGGTCCTGTTCCGGGTCATTATTATTATTAACCCTACGGGAGAATGCATGAATTATTTATGACGTCATACTATACTATACTTATTACATTATTCCTGCAGTATACACCGCGAACGCGATACTTCCCGCTCGTTTGCCCCTGGCTCGGATTCTTCAAATTAATAGTGTGAAATCCATTCTGCCTCTACCTTATATATATATATTTCTTCCAAGTGTATGTTTGCAGAATTTATAATAGAAGCGTTGCGTTTCGCAAATCAACGTTTATTAATCAATGATATTTTACTGAGCACAATTTCTCTCTCTCTCTCTCTCTCTCTATCCCTGTAAATATCCCGAGTTCACAAATTCACGAGAAGAATGAAATGAACGACGATACGGAATTATATATCTTAAGACAAACATAGTATCAGTGTATTGGTCGAGATGTCGATATAAATTAAGCTGCTCTATCATGTTATAGGTTTATATGTATAGTGTTATTAATTGTACAATCAGTAAGATAGCATTTTGTATCAATTAGGGGTCCATGCATCTTACTCAATTCTGCCAATCTCCAGCATCGATCTCTGATAAAAAGTAATAAGCTATTGAAAAAATTTCACAAATTCTATAGAGCAACTTTCACTGTTATAAAACCGAGTGAAATACATATTACGGTACATCGTATGAAATTTTGGACGAGATCCTTGATCTATGCGATCGCGGGTTATTGAGCGAGCGTTAATTAAATTGATTGGCTTACGTTTAGCGTGATTGGCACTTTTCAGCTCGTCCATTTACTATACAAACCGGCGAGGTTAGTCGGAGGATCGAAGATCGGACGACGACGACGACGACGACGACGATGAGTCGCCGAGGTAACTCGAGTTACGCCGAAAGCGAAGGCAATCGCGAGAAGACCAGTTTACTCGATCGCACCGGTGAAAGGCCCAGAACAGTCCTATCTCTCCCGATATACAGGATTCTTTTCGTCCAAACGAATTTACCCACGAGCGGAAATTGGTGAAATTCGACTGCTACGGACAAGCGATCATTACCAAGGACATTGACTGCTTTGGGCTACTGTACAATCTTTTTCTTTGTAAAATCGACGCTTAATTCCTCTTCCTATTTCGCCCCATGCATTTTTCTCCTTATCATTGAATTATCATCATTTGGTTGTATCGTTAAGCTGTACCAATGACGTCACTGGAGAACCTCGCGATTCTATATATATATATATATACACATACACCGATCAGCATCCGAAAAAGGGAGGATTCCCAGTTCGAATTTTCACGTAAATTTGAGTTAATCGTCAGGCTCGTTCTTATATCGATTGGATAATACCCAGACTCGCGTACAAACGACGCAGATGGATCTGCGAGCGTAGATTGCAAAAACAACACGCGAACAATTTTTACGATTTCAACAGCGCAGTTGCAAGGCGCGGCTATCTATGTGCAAAAGTAATTAGCGTGACACGAGTTCCTCGCGAATCACTCGGTTGCGCTGCTGTTTAATGCGCGCGATGGAACGATTCCGAGAAAAGGGGTAGCGCCTGATTGTATCGGTCCAATTTCTCTGGCGGAGAGTGTCGAGACACGGAGGGAAAAAATTTCCCTTGAATTTTCAAGTAATTCCAAGCCGTGGCGAATCGTCGTTTCAGTTTCGAGAGAAACACCGCGCGCGCCGTTGTTGTTGGCTCTCGCGATTAATTAAGTCCTGCCTCCGTGGCCTTCTAATTTAAAGCGCCAGCAGTCTCGCTCGAGAGGAACGAATTCCTCCTCGGCAACTTTGGCCCCGGCACCTTCGCGCGCGATATCAGAAACAATGTAGTTGTTTCTCACAGCAGAGCCTTGTGAAATTTGATGCCTTCGCAATTCTCTCGGAGCCAATCAAGATTACCGGAACTCCACGCTCGATTTTCTCAACCGTCTTTTCTTTATTTTTTTCTTTTTGGAAAAACTCTCTCGTTATCCGATCTCCGCCGCGCGGAGGAGCTTTCCAACGCAAAATAAGTAAATTTATATACTTCTTTCGCGTTGCTCGTTTCACCTTGCGAAATATATGGTATAATATAAATTTCTACCAAGGTTTTTGTAAAACATTCGCTCGAATGGAATTGTAAGGGGAAAAGTTTGAAAAATATCGAGTTTGGTTGGGAAGGTCTCGCGAGAAGTTGGGAGAGCTGAGGAGCTGCGGTGTAAAGATATAGAGAAGGGAAGGGGAGAGGGGGAAAAAGTTTGAGAGAGCGTTAGAGTTTTGGTCGTGCGGCGAGCGCGAGCGCGAGACGCGAGTGTCGTTTGTTTATGCGCGGAGAGATGATCTCAAGTTGGTATATGGAGAGTGAGTCACGGTGATCTTGATGAAGCCGCGTGCCGAGTTTCCTCACGTTTGCCCCCCTTTTGGGCCCGGTGGGGTCCCAGAGATTACGTGTATGCTGCAGTAATGGGTTACGTCTTTAGGTTGTACGGTGCGTGGTAGGGGTTTTTCGTCCCCGGCAGCAAACTTTCATGAAGCCGAGAAGACGAAGTTGGACGAAGTTAAAGAGTGTTTCTGAAGGGGGGAGGGAGCTGGGGGGCTGAGGCCTGCAAGGAAAGGGGCCGTTGCTATAAAAGACAGGCCGATCTCCTCGTGGAGCATCAAACACCTCAAACATGAAGGTACGTACACTTTCTTCGCTCGATTTTTATCATTCCCTCATTTTATTTTTCTCCGAGTGCTCTCAAAGTACACCAATCGTCTCTCCACTTTAAACGCTCGACACACTCGTCACTTACCATCGCCCATAAATCCCTTCTGTGAATTTACTCTTTTCCCATAAACTATATATTTACCTGCTGCATCGTGCAGTCCATTCCTCTCTTATCGCAATTTAATCCCACCTTATTTTTTACTCCAAAGTTTCTCAAATCAAACAACGCGTATCTCGAGTCGAAAACAACATATTTCCATGCATTTTAACATTTTGTAAAAAACGCTTTTACGATCCTTAACGACTCGCATTATCCTGGAATCTACCAAGATTCGCTTTTGTTTTTTTGCAAAAAGAATACAGTCGACTAGGATTTCTTCTAATTAGCGTATAATGGTTCCTCGCAGTGATAACAGTTTATATTTTCACACACAGGTGTTCATTGTAGCGGCTGTGCTGGCCCTGGTCGCCAATGCTTATGGTAAGTAGATTTCAATATGCTCGCACGTACACGAATAGTTTCTTTTTAGATAAATCAGTATAGATACGAAGCTAATATCATAAAGATATGGGACAGAGTCAAATTGGTGGATTGGAAAGCGAGAATTTTGGGACCCAATTAACGAAACGGGGGGGGGGGGGGGGGGGGGTAAACTGTACAGAGATTTAAGGGAAGGGGATTCATAAGGAAAGAGTGTTTTTGAGAGTGAGTGCAGTTTTTTGTTGTTGTGAAATTGCAGGAGGTTACATAAGCAGCGGATGGTCGAGTGGCGGTGGTGGGGGAGGTTGGAGCAGTGGGGGTGGATGGCCTAGCAGCGGGTGGTCCAGCGGGGGTGGATGGCCCAGCAGTGGATGGTCCAGCGGGGGTGGTGGCTGGAGCGGTGGCGGAGGAAAAATCATCAAAGTGATCACGGTCAGTGGGGGTGGTGGAGGTGGTTGGCCCAGCAGTGGATGGAAGTCTGGTGGAGGAGGCGGATGGTCCAGCGGAGGATGGCCCAGCAGTGGATGGAAATCCAGCGGAGGAGGATGGAGCGGTGGTGGAGGAGGCGGAGGATGGAAACCTAGCGGTGGATGGTCCAGTGGCGGAGGTATGTATATATCTATATCTGCACGCTCTTCATTTAAATCTTCTTTTCCGTTAAATATATAACTTTATATAAAGCCTTGACTAAGCGAACACTGAAAGCGTTAAACGCTAAACAAACTTAACTTTGCACGACTGAAAAGTGGCAATTACCATGGTAACGTTATAAAACTATAGTTGGCATTGACAGAGAAGTAGCTTTGATCAAGGCTGAAAGATTTTGTTAGTTCGGCAGAACCAATTTGACGCGGGATGTTGGCCCTGTGCAAACCATGTTTTCACCAATTGCAATATCGTTTTCAGGTGGTGGTGGTGGATGGTGGTAGAGCAAGAATGATCGGTAGCTGATCTCGCATGGCGAAATTTTGGCTGTTACGACCAACCGTCGGTAATAATGGTACCTGCCCATCCCCTCCCCCCCGCTCGTCCCCGCATATCATCTCTTCCGGAAAGCCAGGATGCGTCCTATGGGAGAATCGCTAGCAGAAAAAAATCAACCAAACTCATCCAACGCAGTTAAAGTGCTCCAGCCCCGGCAAGACCGGTGTAAAAATTCCCGCCGAAGGAAAATATTTCAGTATTTCTTGTCAAAAGAACATTTCCGTATGCAAAAACAGGATTGTGGTCCATTTGTGTTGTTTAAACGACGATATTGAAATTGTAAGCATCCAATCCGAGCACGGGTAATTTATGTGATAACACGCGCGGAAAACCATACCAACAGAAAACCCGCCCACCCACCCATTCACACACACACACACACTCGCAACAAGTTTCACGGAATTCTTCTACACGTCAATCCCGCTCCACGTTTTTATACAAACGTTTGTACCATTTCTATGAATGTAAAATAACAAAATTCTAATGAGATAACGAAATAAAGAATATATATATAAATACTAAGCACGCATATATGTTTTACCATCAAAATGGAGCATTTCGATTTCATTTCGGAGCATAAAATCAATGGCAAAACTAACAAGATATTAAACGAACGTTTATTCAATCAGCAATTTCCTTTGGATTTATTGTTCCCGCGGTTACGTCGAAGCCAGCGAGAAAATTAAAATCGCAAACGCTGGCTAAGCGGGCGTGGCCCTGCCGATATTGCAATAACAAATGGGATTTTCTATCGATGAGTTCAGCTATAGCAATTGCGCGTTACGGTATTAGCGGAACTCCAATATTACACGAGTATTTAGACCAGACTCTGATACAATAAATCAACCGTATCATATGCCGGCCTAATTATAACATTCTTTAAACGAGCATCGACCAAAATCCTTCTGCTGCAAAACCAACAGTGTCCTTATTGATATAAAAAAAGCCTTTTAACAAATAAATTGCTCTCCTCGTTAAAACGTGAAATTTTATTTATAAAGACACAAAATTCTTATCGCTCTATCTCCCGATTGATCTTACCTCGCGTTGCAACGAACTAGTAAAAATCATGTTTCCATATATACTTGTATGTATATACTGCTAACTGATCAAAGCGATGATTTCCATATCACTGATCGATCGAGCGATCGGCGAAAAGCGAGTCTATATATGATATAACCGGCTAGAAGGTATACGTGGGAAAATTCTTCGATCCGCGATAGTAAAATTTCGAATTGAAAAGGTGGTAGAGGATGGGCAGGAGGAGGAGGGATGATTTATCGAGGCATTGGCAAAGTAAATCGCGCGTAAATAAAAGGGATTAACCAACAACGCATATACTGGCTGCACATAAATGCAAGATATCTCGCGTATCAGTGTCGCAATATAAATTTCTATATTATAAATGCTTGCGAGAGATATAAATCTGCAATCGCCCAGATTCATCCTGGATGCGCGGGGCTTGCCGTTCGATATACGAGAGTGCTTTAAAAAAAAAGGAAGAAAAAACATAGACTCGCCTTCGTTACGACTGCCGTGAAATGCTCCGGTCCCTTTGCAAAAATATTATCAGGAGAGTGTACCTTGGTACTCGTGACGTCATCGTCCGATTCACGCGTTCGTTATTGATTTCTCACGCGAGGGTTCATTATAAATCTGCCGCATTTATTTCGGTGTCACGCACTCGAGTGTTGCGCGAGTGCGCGTTTCACCCAAGCGACGCAACGATTGCGCAATACCAGCCGATCTCTCGCAATGGAGGATAATTAACGAGGAATCCGTTGCACCGGGACGTTCCTTAAACCACAATTTTGCAGATACACCACACACCTGGACAACGTTATGAATGATCCAACGACGACGACGACGACGCTGAAAAAGCACTCGCGCCACGGTCCACTGTATAAATCATCGCTCCGATCAATGAAAATGGCGCGCCATTAATTTTTTCCACCGAGGAACGCTGGACCGGTTTTTCCCTTCGGCTTAGCCATATCCGAGCACGACTTGCCGTAATGTTATCTCCGTACCCGTGCATCATGCATGAGAAACCTCTGCGCGAATTATTGATTAACGCTTCGTTATACAGATTTATTCATTAATACTCTCGGCAAGTTTCTAACTTGGTCCCTCGATCGACGATTGTCTCCGATATTGCTGGCGCGTGTAAACCACATTCGAATAGTCCATCGTTGCACCTTTGTCCTTGCGTACGTGTATCGGGAAAAATCATTGGAAATGCTATTTATATAGCAACGAGCGGTACATCCGTCGAGAGCACTTATATAGTACGAATTATCGCTCTCTCGTCAAGCGTGAATCAGCTCTTACACGAGAGACGCGAATTATAAAAAGATTGTAGAGAAATACGGAATATTCCGTTGTTATAGTTACTGCAATAATGCATTTGGCATTTATTTAATTCGATAGGCAGTTATTTTGACACTCCAAGATTCTCAACTAGAGCATAAATTGTCGCATTAATGTATTGGACAGTAATGGCTTTACACTTGGTCGGACAGCGAATTATAAACCCGATGATGACGATAATTCGTTGCCGTTAAAATCAAACAAATATTCCCCGACACTGGCTCATTTTAATTGATCCGGATTTTCACTCGATCCCACTGTTGGTCTACAGCGATATTAGTTGAATTCGTCAAATAGCTCGGAGAACTCTAGAAATTCTTTCGTTCGAATGTTATAAAGGCGAGCTGGGAGCAAAAATCATTTTAGAGAGAGAGAGAGAGAGAGAGAATTAACGACGTTTGCGCGGTGGAAATGACAGACGGTGGCTACACAATTTCATTGAATGGTTAAATGATATTGATGACGATGCGCAATTAAATTAGCAGGAATTACGAGGTGCGCGCAAGCGTGCGCGAGGAATGGTAGAGATGCGGATGTTGCGGAAGCATTAGGGGATGTCGAGAGACTTTAAGGGTGAAAGGGCTCAGGGTGTACGTAGATTAAGAGGAGAGAGAATGGAGCGATTGACTGAGCTAAAGGCACACGCGTTACCGAGATGTTTCAAAAACATCTGCGTCACGTCCGTTCTGAATCAACCCAGAGCAAACTGTTCGCGATATACCTCTACTACACTTTCCTGAAAATCTTATATATATATATATACCTGCTTGAATAACATTGTTTCAATTTATTCCGCGATGTAACAAAACGCAACTCGCGAGATAAGAGAGTGTACGATTGAACATTTTTCACTGCAACGGATGCTTGAATTGCATTAAATGGGGAATTATTTAGCAGAGGGCTTGTGCTCTACGAGAGAGAGAGAGAGAGTGCAGTTCATTTGGGAAGCATCCCGATGGGGTGAGACTTATCTTATAGTTTACTCCTCGAACGAGCACGCGTATTCTCCACTCCCCCCCCCCCCCCCCGCCCCGCTTTTTTAAAACAGAAAGGAAGGAAATGGACACTCGAGTAACGATTACAAGCACGCGATCGAGAAACGGCGCAACGCGGAATAGAAGAGAGACTATTTCGAATTCAGAACAGGCTGAAAACAAGTATTTTTTTCTCCTGAGAGAATCCGCACCCTGCATTCGAACTCCCGTAAGATTTTTACGATCCTTTTTATTGCTGCATGAATGCGAATTAAACCCCCGCGCTACGTACACGTTCGCTCGTATTACATTACGTATATAAATGTGTATGTGCTAGTGTATGTGCAGACACGTATTTATAAGTCGATAAATTTCTTCCATTATTGAATCCGATGAAAGAGGCAACAATTTCATTACCGAATAACGAGGATTGAAATAGTTTTTCAATCAAATTCAGGCGAGTCTGATTCGCATAAAAATTATTGCGTTTGTGCGAAGATGATGGGTGAGGGAGGGGGAGGGAAGTTTGTGCTCTGCACGCGTACGTGTGGCTGGAGTTTAAAGGGCGGGTAAGAATAAGAATAAAGGGTGAGTGTTTGTGCAAGTTTTGAGAAATTGAGGGAGACGATGATAGATCGTTGCGCGGAGAGGAATTTCGGTGGAGAGTTATGCGAAACGCGTCTAATTCGAGTCTCGAAGGAAGGAACGAAGCAAGTCCAGAGGTGCGGAGAGGAGAGTCAAGTCCGAGAAAAAGTTGCGAGGGAGGCAGGGGGGAAGCAGGCCTGAATCCACGAGCGATTCACGAGACGCGGAGCCACTCGAGATCTTTCTCCTTTTTATTCCCTGCCTTGTGGATTGATGCTATCGCTGCAAGATGGAAATGCTTGTAATTTTTATAACGCCTCGCGATCGTCCCGAAGCGCGGTGAAAAGCTTCGCGTTAATGGAATACGAGTCTCTCGCTCTTTCAATGGAGCTGGCGCGCGCTTCCACTGTTATAACACACTGCCTTCCTCTCTTTCTCTTTATTGTTCGCTCTCGCTTTGTTAATAGCCCCGTTCTCACGAAAACCGTACTTATCACTCTGATATCCCGATCGCGTGATTAAAATACTCCGCGCGCGAGGCTCAATTATCCTTTTCGACAATGGACAGACCGGAATGCACGATTATTATAACGGAAAGTGAAAAAATACAATTTTTTCAAACTCCAGCAAGAAATATATATATATATATATATCTGACCTTTCTTTTTGTCCGCGTGAAAATGCATGGAGAGCGGGAGCTCGTTAAACAAAAAACTGCAGGGAGAAATAGAAATCGGTGAAAATAGATGATTTCTGAAAATAACTGCGCGTGTGAGAGTTTGATTTGGTTAATAAACTAAGACGACCGAAAATTCGGATGAACGGCTAAAAGTTGGATTAAAGTGTTTTAAAGGGAGGATATGGACACACGGGCCGATGGCGAGTGAATTTTTGCAAAATTTCTGCAATATTTTCTTGCCCCTTTCAGGCTCGCCGGTCGATCAAACGGACCAACGCGGTGGCGGCAACGGCGTTCCTATACATCTGTCGGTCAATACGACAAATCCACCGGCAATAAAACACCGACACTCGCACGCTGTTATCTTTTTTTTTGTCACTTTTGTTCGCCTTTGTCCCTATCGTACGGCGCGGTCACTCCAGTTTTTCCCTGCCTCCATCTCGCTCCCTTCCGCACCCGCTGTCTTTCCTGCTTTTGTTTTTTATTTCAAAGGGACACACGATATAGTGCACGGGGGTTCTGCACGGATCGCCCACGGGTCAATGCCGAATAATAAATTATTGCCAGTAGCGTGGACTAAAATTTTCCGGGCGTACCTCCTAGCAGAAAACGTCAGCGAGCGCGGCCGGCTGACCGGTGCATCGCAGTTTCGAAAAAATATTCCCTCTACGCTCGATATCTCATTCTACTCTCCTCTCTTCTTTACCCGCCTTTCTCTCCTCTCTAAATTTCTATCTACAATTTCTCTATCGTTCCACTTTTTTTTTTTTTGCAAAAATTTATATATAGGTATACCTACAACCGTTTATTACCACGAGACATTTTTTATTCGCCAAAAATCCTGGCACAATTTATTTTTTAACGGTCGCCGGATAATTCTTGCTAATTATTTACTCGTTGCTGATATTACTCGGTGATTACAGTCGATGCATATTGCAAAATATGTGCGAACCACGCTATTGTATACTAAATATTATTTTATTCAGAATTTCATAGAGCTAATTCTATTTCGTTGAGCAGACGTGTTTGGATGAATACCGGAAAGCTTAATAAACCTTTGACCTATATAACTCTCATAGTAGGGGCAATCGCGATCAACGAACTATGCTTGATTGACAACCAGCGGGATAAACGAAACTACTTCCCCATCAAATTTTTGTTGTATATTATATATATGCTCTTGTATGTTTATTCATTGCTGCTGGAATTTAAAGGGGAAGCGAGCGAGAGAAATCCAATGCAGGAAACCATCGACCGCAGGACCCTCCGATTAGTCTAATTGGACCGTTTAAAGTCACAAATTTTAATGGATTCCTGAGAAAAAAAAAAAAAAAATACCCCCGATCGCGCATACATTTAGCCGTTTTACGATGAGTGGGACACAAAAGCTACTAGAAAAAATTCGCTATTCGACGAATAATTGAGTAGAGTTTTATCATAATAAAATTGTTGCGCACTTTATCTCGAAAAGAAAATGAGAGCCAAGGCCCTTGATGATTATTCGTCGATCAGGGCCTGAATCGGAAAATATGAAAAGTTGAGAAATTTGTTTGGAATCCGATTTGGGGAATGGTGAAATGGAGTGAGCGTTGAAATTTGACGTTGGTAGAGCCGCTAATTGCAGCTGCGACGAACAATTAATGTCGACGCACGGTCGGCTGGTTAAAATCGAGTTGCGCGCCTGCGGCAGAGCCAGACAAGGAGAAGAAGAGGAGACGGGGTGGGGGGGGGGGGGGTGGATAGGGCTGAGCGAATACGGTGCGAGGGTTGAAGCAGGAATTGAAAGGGTGGAAAGGGGTTGAAGAGGGAGGTGCGATTAGACGGCCAAGGCGGCAGCGTGGGCGCCAATTCGAATTCGCGCAAGCTGCGCCTAATTGGCCAGATTTGTAATCGCCGTTCACCGTTGATTTTGGCCCCGACTGGACTCGACTGCACTTCCAGATATTGCAGCCCTCTATACTCCATCTCCCTCTATCCCCAACCCCCTCCCCAACCACCTCCCACGACTGACAGGGACAGAGTTGTCTCTACGAAGATCAGTTTTCCTCACTATCGTGGCTAATAAAAAAGAAACCTATCTCCTTCCGGAATCCAAATATCAAAAAGTCTTTAATCCTGATGCTGACGTTGATAAATTACTATCGTTAAAACTTATATGTTATCCAGCTATTGCAAGATGCATCTATGAAATTCATTTATCAAAATCTTGATAGTTATCAAAAACGATAAATTACCGTTATTGATATCAATGTTAAACTCGAGTGTTTTCGACAAGAATCGGACAAGTTCGAAGCTTTATTCTCTTTCCGTCGTAATGATCCTTGTATCGGTTTCTCGCAAATTAAAGAATTCCCACGGTCTCGTATTCGCAAGAAAAAGCTCCATTTTGCATTTTCGATGAATAAATACAGGCTCTAATGTATGGCGAGAGCGTATTCGCTTTTATATAAAAAGTAATAGTGCTTTCAATTAACTTAATTTGAACGAATAGCAAAAGTCGAATGATTTTTGGCACTGTTCGATACGAAACTATCCTACTTTATAGGCAAACGGCGCGATAAATGTTTAATTCCTCCCTCCTGGGAGTCGTCATAAATAAAATATCACTTTTGTGTAAAATTGCATCGCCTGCATAACTGGCGAGAAACAAATAACAACTCGAAATCTTTCGTCGTATAATCCAACTACCGATTACTGGACAGATCGGTGTCACCGGTATCTAGAATCTTTCGCAATATTAAACGAGCAATCGACATAGAGTGATATTTCGGTTAGGCGAAAGGGTTTAATAAGAGACGAACATGCGCAAGACCAAAACGAATCGACTTACTACTTCGGAAAATGCTTATACTATCGACTGGCATAATTCCACTAGGCATTCTTCTCAATTTAGTTGACAAAAGACCCTACACAGTCGCAGTGTCTTTGTCGAGCACAAAGTTTTATAACCGCGCGCGTACTAAAATCTACACTTTTACATACACTACCGTTTTATTCCATCACTCGATGAATATAGCGAACAAATAAGCTAATCGACAACCAGGAAAACGATATTCAGTGAAATTACTCGATAAAGTAGGAATTCACCTTATGGCGTGATTTTTAATAGTCGACTGACATTTTAAACTATCGAGAAAAAAAATAAACAAAACCCAATGACAAACGTAGCACGTGGAATAAACGCCGCAAGAATTATCCCATATCCTATCGCGGCGATGTCAATTGTAAACTGAGCGATCCTTTGTTCGCTAGGTCAACGCGTCCTTGCTGAATGACGCAGTTGCGAATAAAACATACTAGTTCGAACCGCGCTCTTGTTTACCAAAACACAAAGTCTCTCTCTCTCTCTCTCTATAGCCCACCGAATGAACTCCAACCTTTAAACGTCGTCAACTGGAGCATCCGATGCTGGAAGAATGTTGTTATTTTTTCAGAGTGCTCGCGGGTCAAAGGAGAACGGAATAGAAACTCGTGAAATCCAAGCATTTTGAGAAACTGAAATTCCTTTAGCCGGAAAATGATTGCATTACGCGTGCATTATACAAGTGTATGGATGACGAGCTTTTAACAATTGGAACTAATTAATCGAGAATTGCCGTTTAATGCGCAGCAAATAATAATTGCCATGTTGCGCGTGATCAAAGTCATCCGGTACATCTATTAGACGAGATTTGGTGTGTGTGTGTGTGTGTGTGTGTGTGTGAATTAAAGCCAATTGGCTATTCAGTATTATTACCGATATTAATCTATCGAAGCGCGGATGGATGGACGGACAGAGCGAGAAGATATCGGAGAAGAAAAAATGGTGGTTGGCGCGATTATTTACGCTCGGCGAGCGGAAATGAAGAAATGGTCGGGCTATCCGGGCCTTCTCTCGCCGCCACTACCGACCAATCGAATCTTGATTCAATTAGCAGACCGGCGACCGAAGACTGTCACTCGTTCGATTCGCCTTTCCTTTTTCTATGCATTTTCAGCCTGAAGGGGTCGGTGGGGTTCTCCGTTCCACGTCTTTTCTTGCTGAAATCTGAATTTAATTATGACCCTTCACGTAACCGTTTTTCCTCTGTCCGTGGCCTATCTCGCTCTCGCATCTTCCTATAGACGCAAAGCAAACTCTCCCTACAGCTCCCATTATCCAAACCCTTCGCCTCCCAAACGTCTTATCTCGTCGCACTTTTAGACAATTTTTTAATACATTTTTATATCGATTTCACACAGTTATAAACGTTAAACATTTTCCCCAGCTTATAATTTTCCGATAATAATAGAGACGAACAATGTTGGACAGTATTTATATAGTTTCGTCCGGGGGAATATTTCCGAATGACCATTTGCAGAGAGTCGGTAGTCGATTTATACATATATATATATATATATATATATATATACTGCAGATATAAGCGTTTTAACAAGCGCGTAGCTTACATTTGGCGTGTGGATTTTCCCGTGCTTATTCAATTCGCTTAACTGCACGTCAGTAGTTAAGAATAACAGGGTCTGCATATTACCGAGGTATATATGGTAGTTGGAGCCTCGTGTATCCGGAAGCGAGCAGTGAGCAGCATCTCGCTCGAAGGCAGCTGCAGCCACGTGCATTGCGCCTGACAACTCCTATTATCGGTTTTATTTTGCACAGGTATGACGCGCCGCTTTTCCACGTGTCCTGCGCGCCTCCCTAGAAATCAGCTGCCATTTCTATCGATCATCCGGATCGAACCAACCGTAAACACGCTGGAAATTGGCCCGCGAGGTCCCGCGAGCCCGTTCCGATCGTCCTCCACCTCCACTCTTTCCTCGACGATGTTTACCTTTATGAAAAGCACAACTTTTGCCCGACGAGCCGAACAACCGGGAAAGTCCTGTCCATTCGGTGTACATATATAGCTTACGCGAAAAGTTGTCGAATGGATACGCGTTGCAGAGGAAAGTAGCTTTCTTTCGGGCACATTGAGCGAGGAACGTCAGTTTTCGAGGTTTTTAGAGTTTATCGATCGCTCGGAACACCTTAAAATAGGTGGAAAATTGCTAATAGCTCTAAATAAGAAAAGCGTTAAACATTCCGGTAGTTTGGTCTTTAGGAATTCCGTGGAGTAAAAACTCTGCTGAAGCTCCCATAATATTTATGTGATTTTTTACAGCTGTAATAAAATTGCTTTACACAAGTCTTTGGATGAGTTTTACTTTTTTACTCGTGTCAGCTTTATTTTAGCGGCTATTTTTGTCGAAGGCTCTCCCTATCCGCAGCCAGGGCTTGTTTACTCGACACTCCGTCTTCCCTTCGCACAACTATCGATTGCGCCATCTCATTTGGGGTAATTAAACTAATACCAATTAAACGAACCGATGACCGTTAATTAATGGCCTCTATCCCATTTCGCGCTCTTCCTATCCCATCCCACGTTCGCCTCATGATCCTCCGCTGAGATTTCCGAGTGTATACGTGTGTGAGCGCTCACCGTTCGATAACCGTCGATGACCGCCGATGGTTCGTCGCTCCCTGTCAACGTTAGATAACGATTTCGCTGCATGCATGCACTTTGAAATTAGTGCATTTTTTACACCTCGATTGACCAAACATTACAGCGTCACACACACACACACACACACACACACAAAAACGCGCGCGCGTCTGTTTTACATAGCGTCAAACTTTGTACACCATCGACGTCGAATTTTAATTTATTACACCAAAGCTCGTTTCTATCCCTCTGCGAACGGTCGAAAAATCACCAAAGCAGGATTTTCCAAGTTTATCTTCCGGTTTGCGTATTTTTCAAGGCTGATCAAGACAATAAATCCCACGCAGGCAGATTCATCGAATCGAAAGGTACATAATGGGTACGCGCGCACTTAAACGTGAGCGATGTCCGATCTGGGGTTGGAATCCCAAGACCGGCATCGATTACCGAAGCAATTTGCGAGGAGCCAGCTCGACCTGCGCGAGATTTCCTGCAGGCATCGCGGAAATTCCTCGAGAGCGTCAAGAACGGTGAGCCGGTCGAGTGTACGGCAGGCGGGACCCGCGTGGTTTTCCTCGTTAGTACAGAGTTTTCCCCGAGTGAGTTTTCGGGCGAGAAAAAATATTGTCTCCGCGTGGGGGCGAGGGACGCGACACGTCTGAATTATTTGGAGAAATCGAGCAAGCAAATATTTGCTTGAAAAATGCATCAAAGTGCTCGCTCTCGGCCATTATACTGAGAGAAAGCACATCGCAGGGATTGCAGTGGACGAGACAAACGAGCGGCGAGACGAGCGCAGGGCAAACGAGAAACCGGCAGCGAACCGCGCGTAAATAACTCTGCAGGATTTACAATCCTTTATTGCCGCACTATATGAACCGTAAACCATTCCGCGCGCTCCTATATCGATCCGAAACCAAACGTCCGGTCTGAAACCGGCCCTCTTAAGCCCCAAACACAGGGGGATTTTTGCCTCGATGAAAAACTTGTCGAGCAAAGGACGACACTGAGCGAAGCGTGAAAAATATTAGGAAATAAGAGAATCGAATCGGAAATCTTTATAGCGATAAAACGCGCGGAGGGTTCTTATCGCGAAGGCTGGTATTAAAACGTAGTTTAAAGGGAGGAGCGTATAAAACAGAGCAGTAAAAAGTGTATATAACAGGACACGGTAGCTCCAGGGTCCAGGAACGTTAATCCCTCCAGGAGAAAGCAGCAGAGCAGGTACTTAAGGGCTAATCCTTAAAACTTACATAAGTTAAACTTTCGGTGAGTTTTGTAGCTTGATAAAGAGGGCATCTCGCGAGAGGAGTAGGTGTATAGCGAAGGGGAGAGAAGGGGAAACATAAATAAGACGAGGGACTAAGGTACACGCACGCACACACACACACGTAATAAAGAAACGATTTACCGAGGACGATCGTCGGAGCGTTGATCGCAAGAGCGTGCGTAAATTGAGATTTTTCTTGGAAGGCTCGGGGTTCGAGAGTTGGAAATGTTTGCGAGCGGGCGAAGAAGGGGGATTTATTATACATATACGTATGTATATATATATATATATATGCAAGGGTAAGAAGAGAGAGAGAGAAGAGGCTTAATAGTTGGCACAATGGAATGGATCTTGCAGTCTTTTACGGCACACTCGGCGAAACAATAGTCGAACGAGTGGTGGCGATAGACCAGAGGGCGTCGAGGGTGTTGTGGAGGGGCTCGTACTACCAGGAGACGACGAGGAATCCGTAGCCCCGGGTTGGATTTTAACGACATACTCGGACACAGTCGTTGCATCTTTCACTGCTTCTGCTTCCACTGCAGTTTCTTCGTCCTCCTCCGCTCCTTCGCAGCTTCTCCGCTATTTCTCGTAACGCACACTGGAGCCTTTATCTCTCTCTCCCCCCCCCCCACCTTTCCTCTCCCTTCCGTTTATTGAAATAACCTTCATTTTCGTAAGCGTTTATACAGCGAGCCAGACGTACGAAGCTCGTCTATTCATGGCTGCTGTACTCTCTGCCGCAGCTTCAGCTAGTTCTTCTCCATCATGTACACGACACGCTGCACTGCAACCTGCCTGTCCTCTCTCGGATCTGTGTTTGCGATGTATCCGTTTACGCGCAGTATACTAAAGCCCCCATACGTATACTCTGCTGTGTATATGGTAGGTAGAGAGAAGCGAGGAGAGGAGAGGAGAGCGCGCCTTCCGTCCTCCGTCGCTTATAACGTCAAAACTTTCGCTCCCCTTTCCGCAGCCTGGTGTGTCCGGCTTTATTGCGTTGGACGCCGACCGCTTGTATGCTTCAAGAGGCAAACGTTCATTTCCCCCCTTCACCTCCTTCACCCTTACACCCCTCTCTATATCTACCATTCCACGTTTTTCAAACTTCGCTTTGATAGACACGAAAACTTTCATGCTCGAGATTGCCGACGTTTATCAACACTCGCTCGCAAACTACTCTCTTTAATTATACGCCTTTCAGCGAGAATTTTTGCAAATTCTCTACCAGGCCTGAATACACCCTGCTAATTTGTCAAAGCATCGAGGATTTTAACCGATCGCGGAGTCCGAAGCTCCGCGCTGGCGAATGAAATAAAAATGAAGAGACTTTTATATTAGCAGGGAGGAGGAAGAAGAGCCGACCGGTGGGAGGGGGGGGGGGATCTTCCATCGGGATAATGAGAGAGAGAGAGAGAGAGAGAGAGGAGCGAAGGAAGCTTTTCCGCTGCTGCGAGCGAGACCGAAGAATCGAACGGGCGATGAAACATCGAGAGGGCTAAGAAAGTTTCGGAACTGAATTAGAATGAAAATCGAGTTTTATAGAGCGCGTAGGAAAAGCGAGTAACGGCATATCCCAATGGAAATCGGATTAAGTTTGAAAAAATTGGTGAAATTGCCGAGGAGATGGTGTAGCGGCCAAGTGGTGCGGGTGTGGGGAGGATCGATCGTAGATTTGGGGTAAAATCGAAACAAACGGTAGAGACGGTGGTCTTGTTAAGGGGAATTTCATTCCTCTAATAAAGCTAGATCATCTCGGCGTTGTGTTGGTGCTGGTGCAACAAAAGAGCCGGAGCGTTTCTCGTTTAGGCAATGGCTGGGGGTGGTGGTAGTGGTACAGGAGAAGGGAGAGGAGGGAGGAGGGAGACGCAAATGGTCGCCGAGCTATCCGGGTAAAAGTAGCTCTCGTGGCGCGCGTCGCGTACAATAACGCGCATTCTCGACATGCACACACACACACACACACACACAAGCGCGCGCACTGAAACATCGTGCGTGCTGCGGCCGCGTTTCTTTCGTTCTCATTAGCCCCCTCCCACTTCTCCTCCTCCTCGTTCCTTTCCCAAGCTACACCATCCCTGTAGATATATATGTATACGTGTATAGTCTTCCCTATTCTCCACTCCTCGAGACACAGAGAGAAGCTTGAACAAAGCGAGGAGAGAAGCCAATGGTCCGACGACTACGACGGTACCGTGAAAAAAATGTACCGAATTGCGAAGTTGGGGTTACCCCCGAGAGAATTCTCTTCTGCATGGGAGTAGCCGAAGGTGAAGGAACTCGAGGGCTGTCTGAAAATGTCAGGATTCGAGGAAGAAGCGATTGGAATATTCGAGATTCGGGAATGAGTGTGATTGGCGGGTGTGGGTGAGCGGGATACGATTGAACGGTAGTGGGGGGAGGGTGGAGGAGGGTGAGGGAGAGGAGAGTGAATAACGTTGGCGAAGGAAAGAAAGAGAGGGAGGGCTGGTAGGTTGTGTGCGGGGTCGAAGGACCGAAGGGACGCTGGAGGAAGCGAGAAAAAGAGTGAGATCGGGGCTGGAGGGGGAGGAAAGTGCAACGGAGGGGTGGAATGGCAATGGAGCAGACGTAGTGGTAACAGTGGTACATGCAAGAGTATTGTCGATGGTGTAGTGGAGGGAGGGTGTGGTGGGGGATGGCGTTGAAGGGAAGGGGTGAAGGAACCGGAAGATAGCTAGGCGCAAGAGCAGGAGAGTTTGTTTCGGTGTGCTACGTAAAAGCGAGGAAGATGGGGTGCACGTGGTCCTTTGGAAGGGGTTGAAGTCTAGTGGGGGGTTTGCTCGGTGGAGGGTGATGCGCATGTGCGCAGGTATTCGCGGGGGGTCGGTCGGTACGATCAGTCGTGGCCGGCGCTGCCGGAGGCCAAAGACTTGGCGCGCCGCGTTTTCTGCCGGACGCGCTCCTCGTTCCCTTCGCTCTTCGCTTTCCCTCTCTCTCTCTCTCTCTCTTTCTTTCCATCTCGCGTTTTCCCCCGCCCACCCCCGTTGGTATCTCCGTCCAATTCACCCCTTATCTCCATTCCGAGCTGGCGCCCCGTACTCGGGGACGCCTCCACCCCCACCCTCAACCCTCCACCCTCTCACCCCTCCCACGACTCTCTCTCTCTCTTTTTCTATCTCTAGTCGTTCCATCGAAGCCGACTGAAAGTTTTAGAGCGCTCGGTGCCGTCGCGCACGTATGACCCCGCTTAGGACCGCGTGCATTCTTGCGGCCATTGGCACCCTCGGACCCCACGCGCCACGCCGAACGTCTACGTGCACGCCGACGCCGACACCGACGCCGCCGCCTCCGCACCTCCGATTCGGCCCAAACTAGCCAAAATCCACGAGCCTCTCCTAGTTCTCCCTTGACCACGATCCCGCGGACCTGGCTCCTTCGTCCTTCGCGTCACACGCCACGCGCCAGGATCTCGCAACTTGTCAGGATGCTGACCCACTGCCTCATTTTTGCCGGTAAGTCTTTCTTCTCAACCCTGAACCATCGAAAACTCAGCTCTCATATCCTCTTTGCTCGTACATGTACCATCGTGCATTCGTAACCTCGCACAAACGCAAATTATCCTAGATATTTTACAACAGCGATTATCACCTCCGAAATCGATAGCTCCGACGGATCGTCAAAGTTTATTTCAGTGTTTATTAGAGTCAGTTTCCGATTTCCGGCAGAACTTTGAAGAGACCAAGGCTGGCTAGACTGATAAAGCTGGTAATTTCAGAACTCTTGTCCATCGCTTGCCGAGGATACCCAAATTACTCGGTTTTATGGGACGAGAAATTGTTTATCGCCTGTGCTCGATCGATAGAGGTAAAAGCACTGGATGAAAAAGTCTTTATTGGTGTTAGTTTCTTCAGTGTTTCAGTTTCCCTGTGCTATCCCAAAGTTCCACGGCGAGATTCCTCGCGGGGGAACTTGCAGAGACTTTTTGACGAATGGCTCGCGAAATATCTCCCGAGGAATATACCGGGCGTTTTGGGATTTTCATGGTGCTGGGATATATATTGGTAACGCGCAAGGACTGTTCTCCAAATGGAAAGTGCAGTGTCGAGCTGCCGGAGTGATTTTCAAAAGTGTCGGGCCAGTGCGAGATGAAATTTGAGGAACCAGCTGCATTTCGAAACGAATATTTCTCGACGAGAAACTTCAAAGATCGCTGCAGTTTCGCGCAGAGTGAAAAGTCTAAAACTCGCGAGAAAACTGCCTATTCATGCTCCGCGAAAGGAAATCGTTGAATCGTAAGCTTTTCACATGGTTGCCTCATCCACGTGTTTATTGGGAAAGAATTTTTTATTCGTCGAACCATTTATGTCTTTCAAAGTTAAAAAAAATTGCGAATGATCTCTCGTATTTTGTCAACTGATGGAGTCAAGATTCAAAGAGAGAGAGAGAGAGAGAGAGAGAGAGAGAGAGAGAGTCTGGCTAGATTAAGCCAGAGTTGCCGTGGAAAAATGTTTACGGAAAAATACTGTATGGACGAAGATTTTGTTTATTCCGGCTGAAAACGGAAATTGTTCATGTGTGATATGCACACAGGAATAGCTGGTACGTTCGTGTGTTTGCGAAAAAAATATTGAGAATCTGTGGGTCATGGGAATAGCTGCAGCGCCGGTGCCCTGGTTTCCACTGCGCTCGACGAACCTTTCGGATATGTTGAAGCCTCGACCACTCCAGCGCGATAAAAATACTGCTTTTCCTGTTTTCTGAAAAATAATCGCGAGACTCCTGTATATATATATATATATATCTCGACGGTGATTCCTCGCTCTCGAGCCGACAGCTACAGCCTCGTTCTTGCTCCGTATAATAATCGTGCGTGCGTCGAGAATTCTATACTGGACGAATTAACCCTACCTATATATAATTCCGTTGCATTGTATCGCGTAACTATATAAAATTTTAACGATGGCAGCATTTACGTCAGTTTATATAATTTATCGCGGAGTACGCTGACCAAAAGTATAATGAAATATTTTTATAGCATTTTAACATTAGAGGATTTTTTTTTTGCAGGCCGTCTCTTTTCCATATAGAGAATTCAGGGGGTGGATGCATGCGTCATAAAACTGGCTGTAACTGTGCTACGTTGAAAAATCCCGTGCTTCGGGATGTCTTTAATTTATACGGTTGGCAGAGGTAGGACGGGCGATGTAAAGGACGGGAGAGAGGGAGGGGGGGGGGGGGGTGAGGGTCAGGCAGACAGCTCGTTTAAAATAACTGGCTGCCCGGGTGAGATTTCGAAAAGGATTTTCCAGCTGCGACAAATTAAAAATGTAGCGCGAAAAAACAGGCCGGTGCCTGACAAGCGGTCCGCGGCACATTTTTCAAAAGACTCCGCCCGGCAAATGTTGGCGACAACCTTACTTTATTACAATCAGTCGAGTGCGCGCTGCTATCATCCTAGAGAAATGGGAGAAAAAAGTCTGGAAATCTTGTCGTTTACGTCACGCGCCTTTCCACCGGGATAAATGACAATGGAACCTTTTTTTCTCCAACCAACCAGCAATATTTCCCTAATAAGATATTCAGCCATCATATCGCGTGAAAAAAAGCCCGTTGCAGGTGCAACGAACCGTGCTAGCTCGCGTCTGCACAAAACAATTTCTCCCATTCAACTCGTCGACTGTTTCTCTCTCTCTCTCTCTCTCTCTCTCTCTCTCTCTCTCTCTCTGTCACGGATTTTGTCTATACATCTGTATATATATGCATAGGTGAAGAAGCGATTCAGCGGGGCGACGTGTGAGAGTGCTTTTGCGTGTGAATCGACGTGGTGTGCGGAGGCACGTGTTCCGAAAAGTTTCGTTTGTTCGCGCGCTGGAAACGAGATAACGCCGTACACGTCACACGACTGGAAATCTAATTTCTGACGCAACGTGATCGCCGCCCTATCAAAAGGAGCGCGAATGAAGGGGGGGGGGGGGGGAACGACCAACTATTCGAATTTCCTTCCTCCTCCATCGCGCCATGTACCTATATACATATATATATATACGAAGCGTCTCTCGAATCTTTGCCTTGGCCATCGACGCACGATTAATCCCTGAAACTCGCGTACGGGAATTTCGCAAAGTTTCACCAGCGGTCCGACTAGTGGCGGATTTATCTACTTGGATTCTCGGGACGGTCTTCGGGAAACGAATCGGGTCGGACGGCGTCTCTTTGTTATAGCGGAACAAATGCTGCAAGATCGTTTCTTGTACGAGCAAATTAAAAGAAGGTGTATATATATATATATATAAAAGTCTGGTGTGGACAAATGATACGAGAGAGGATCTCGCGCGCTTCGAATACAAAACGGACTTTATTTTCTCGATACAAATGGGAGATGAAGGTATTTCTAACGCGTGCGAATTACAAGCCGTATTTTTTCATCAGATGAGATTAAACGGGTATAATTGGATAGACTGGACGGAGATCGAGTGAACCGGAAGTTGAACGTTCGATCGGAGGAAGGGGTCAATGACCCGGCTGGGGCTGGATAATACGTTAAACTCTTCTGGATGAAGATAATCCTTCTTTGCTTACCATGCCTCTCTCTCTCTCTCTCTCTCTCTCTCTCTCTCTCGCTCATTCCCCCATAGCAGACTTGCGCAAGTGCTTCGAGAGAGTTCACTAATTGCGGCTGCCAGGACTGCCGTTACATTCGAATTCTGAATCTCTTTATAATCTCGTCGAGTTAACGAACTTGTTGAAACGTGACTGTCTCCGACCGCTACCACCTTCGACATTTAAGATTCCTGCTGGCCTCGCAAATACTTGCTAGATTGCGAGAAAAGATGGAATCACGTACCTGACCAATCAAACCACGTCTTTATCAGAGGAGGACATCCCGTCTTTCGAGGAGGCACGGAAGAAACTTTAACCTTGCGAGCGCATATACAGCTGCGGATTAGTATAAGTAAAGGGACGTACAATTTTTCGAGGATTTTACGACGCGTTCGAAGAAACGGGCGGAAGATTTTTCTGAGATAGGACTGATTAATATTCGAAACGCGTTTAAAGCCATGTACCATTGTACGGGAGCGGGAGCAAAATGAAAAATGGAATCGGTTAGCACACGCGAGAGCTGCGCTTCTACTCGAAGAGCGGAGCACCTTCAATTACCGAGCTTCCTGCACTTGTGTTGAAATCATAGTAGCAAAACAATTGGCTTTTTCATTTGGATCAACGACTGCTATAAACATGTATATATATATATAAGGAAAAGACGAGCCCGGTGATTCGGCTAGAAATATTTTGCACAGAAATTAGTCAGGTTGGATAAATGCGCGTTATTTTCCGGAGAAATAATTAATTAGCCAGCGGAGGCCATAAATCTGTCCGGACGATGGAAGGACGACGGGAAGACGATGCAAATGATAATCAGGCATCGTTGAGGGTCCTTCGTTAATCTTTGAGGGAGAGTCCTGCGGCAATTCTTACCACGTCCCTTGGCCCATCCCCTGGCTCCAGTCCCTCCCCACTCTCTAAGAGGCATCGCTAATTGCGCGCAATTCCGCAGGAGCAAGTCTCTCGAATCTGAAGAGCCTTTAATCTTGACTGGTGAGCCTTAACGACGTCGGCTGTCTCGCTGGCAAGGACATTCTGAAATTTAAGCGTTTCCCACGAAGCGGAAGGCTTCTTAATAAGGCACCTACCACCTTCGAATTCCGCCATGGAACGGGAATTGGGAGGCAGTGCTGCGGTGTACAAGCCGCTGCCAAGATCCAGAGCACCCTCGCGCACCGCTATCCACGATGCTCGCGTTAATGGAATATTTTAATAGCTGAGTAAACCTTTAATCACGGCTTTCTCGGCCACCAGAACACTCAGAAATTAGGGATAAGTGGATGAGACATTCGCCCATTTGCGCTTGCCAGACGAGATTAACCGGCGAAACCGACCGTTTCGATCGAGAATCAGCCCTTCCACCTCCTCCTCCTCCTCCTGTACATATATATATATATATATATATCTTTAACAATAATAGTCTAGAGTGTATTCTCTGAATTTCGTCGAGACTCGCAACAGCCGAGCATAATCTTGAAGGGAAGGAAGAAAGACGTTAGTTTGCGATATAGTTATATACACGTTGGATGAAACTAAAGTTGAGTCGAGACTCGGTTAAAGATGGGAGAAGGTTGGTGGGGGTTGGGGGAGGGGGGGGGGATGAATCGTAGAAGTTTGAAAGTTGGCGCTGCTGTAATTTGGCGTGTAGGTTCCGCGTGTAAGGAATCCCTGGTCGCTGAGAGTGTTGCGCTGACGGGGGTTGGGGGAGGGGGGGATTAGGCAGCTCCCAACTAACAATGGCTGGCTAATTTAGCTCGCGCGGATCCGATTAAGACGTAATACAGCGAAAAGCACTTTTCCCCGAGCAAATCGCATTACGGGAAGGGGAGTCCTCGTCTACCGTGAGCAGCTTTTTAAAATTCAGACCCGCCGGGCGAAAAGTCGGGAGATATTGAAATCATCCGGTCCAAGTTGGCAGTGCGGCCACGTAAAACGAAAGTTATCGCTGGATCATCCAGATTTATCCTCGCGTCTCGCGCGCGGCCAGCACTCGCGCGTAGAGTGCCGGGAGACGTGTAACAAGCCGAGAAGAACTCGACGAGTGGAGAGACTAAGCAGGCCCTTTTTTTTTTTTTTCGACGGAATTTAACAATTGGGGGAGGAGGAAAACTGCGCGGAGAAATCGATAAATGGCTTGCAACGGGCACGTCCTCCGATTACGCGGATAATGCGAAGGGACGTGACGAGCCTACGTATATTTTCCGATGGTTGCTCGCCAGTCGACTGAATAATTTATTCGTTATGAATATAAACTCGAGGAAACTGATTCGCAGTGGCGCGAGCGCGTTAACCGTGCTGGTTTCAGCAGCTTGATAATGGCGCAGCTTAGAAACAAGTTGCTGCTGCTGGATGAGATGTGGGGAGGGTTAAATCTCCGGTCTCTGTCCGTCCGTCCGTTCGTTCGTTTCCGTCGTGCGAAGCGAAATTCATCCGAACCGCGTCCCTCCACCCCACCCCCCCCCCCTCGAACCCTCCGCAGCCCCTACCCTTCGCTCCACTCCACGTTCCGTTCCGCTCACGACTTCTCGCGAAAAGCGCCATTCCCCCTCCCCCCTTCCCACCTACCTCCTCCATACACCAGCTCGCTCGCCATCATTTTTACTCATCTCTCCCGAACCACTCATCCCGTCCAGTCTTCTCTTTTCTTTTTCCGATACTGATTTACGTCACTCGCTCGTCGTGGGAAGCGAGAGCTTCTTCGAGTTTCATTTTTTCTCCTCGAGGATCAGCCACACACGCCAGTTGGCTGATTTTCATTCATCGGCCAGACTTGGCAGAGGAGGGGGGAGGTTTCGAAGAGGCAACGAGCAACAAAAGACGCTCGTGCACGCTCTCCTTCGCTGGCCCTTCAAGTTTGTTTTATGCACCACCCTCCTCCGAGGGCTATTCTCAAACAATCCCCTTTAAGGACGGTCAAACGATTAAAACGAGCGCGTATTTCGCTCACCATATGCGCCCCTTTTCACATCACACGACCTCGATATATACCCATTTTACCGCCTCGCCTCGCCTCGCCTCGCCTCGCATTGCTCGAGAAACTCTTTCAGCCAACTCCTGCACTCGTACTAATTGTCGCTTGGCAACAGCGGAATATAATACGTACTTCCATTATATATACACTCCTTTCGTTTTACTTATCGAGTATCGTACTTTATTATAATAATTCTGGAACATCGCGTTGTCGTTTGAGAAATAGGGAGGTACTCGGTGATTCATTGGAACGAATTCTTTAACAGCGAGAGCTCATCAATTTCCTCGAGGGACTCTTTAGAAATTAATTTTTCCCACCGAAAATCTGATGGATTCTCTCGAGAGACTCGAGTTTCATTTTGATAGTTGTATCAGTGGTGTGTGTCTTATCGCGCGCAGAAATTTTCATTCGATTTGGTCGAGCTTCGTTCCGGAGCAACGTGAATTCGAATATCGAGAATGAAACGGCGAGTATCGAAAGTTTTGCTTGGCGTGGCTCGACGGCATTATGGGCCAGCGATTATACGTACGGTGCAGGTGCTTTCAATTCTATGTATATATATATATATTTCGCGCTCGTAATATGATGAGTGTACCCCACGCGCTATTCAATTGATTAACTTGGAGCGCATATCGATCCGTATAAATGGAGATGACAAGATTACCGCCACGAACTTTCAATCCAATCACTGACACATTTTCAATTTCAAAGTACCAAAAAGTACTCGATTCTTCATTTAACGATCAATCTTTCGCGAATCTCTCAAATTGACGAAATAAAACTAATCGACGAAGCATATATTTTGTATTAAAAATTCGAACAATGCGATAAATTAATTTCCACGTTGCAAAGATGGTTCGTTGTTGACGTTGGATATTCAGGGTGGTCCGTGCAAGTTATCGCAGCAAAGTCATTTCTATTTGTCCGTGAAATGTGATAACGGGTTAACACTCGTAGGTATAACAATATTTCGCACTTATTTGTTTGTACGGCATGCGCGTTATTTGACGAATCCCTTTAACTGCTGCGTTAGGACAGGTATGGAGAGAGCAAACGTGCCGCTCTCCGGTTACTAAATTATTCCACGATAAACGTGTTTACGCGCGTTTAGTTGTTATACACGAGTGCCGTAGGGGCACTTTAATCTTGCCAACAAATAGATGAATCGCGTATATTCCTCCGGGCCAAGAACGAAACTGCTGCATCAGCTAGTGTATTACTCTTGTATAATTAAGAATTTTCCAAATCTTGCAAGGTTCCTTTTAAAATTCGGTGGCTCCTCGCATAAGCAGACCTATAGTTGCTTCGCATCTTGCTTCGAATCATCGTTCGAGCGGTGAACAATATTACTCGATCGTTCCTCGGTTGCAGGTTTAATTTCAGGGACAGAGCGCATGGAGAAACAAGAATGCTGGAACTTTGCAATCCTCGCGACGCGGCTTTAAAACTCAATGGTCCGCCGAGCAGTCTATAAACGCGGATCGAGTTTCCTCGCATCTCCCTTGGAATGAATTTTCGCGTGATTAATATAATACCGTTCGATTGTTCCCGAGTTATACATTGAAATTTACGGACAGAGCGTATGGAAAAAAGGATCGTCTATTTTTCGTTGCTCGGTACTTTGGAACGCGGGGAGAAGCAAAATGATGGGAGAAAACCTCGTGAAAAATGCTCCCAATGAAGCTCTCACGCTTTATGGGAAAATTCGCCGTGAGAGCGGCGTTTCTGTGGCACTACTTACTCTGCAATATTTCACGAGGAAACTCTGACGGCGGCTGCATTGTTTTTAAATAATTTAAACGTCTTGCCGTTTTAACGGTTGCTGCTCTATACCCCAAAGCGATCGCGTTCCGTTTCAGGTTTTAGCTTAAGAAAGAAGGCATTCTCTCTTAAAAACATTTATAACCCTGGAGAATATGACTCGTGTCAAGGAACATCCTGGCTACATTTATCCATTACGCGCTTTCTTTCATCTATTATTAATAGAAAGCACACGGGATCCTTGAGAGAAGAAGAAGAAGAACAAGTCTCTCCTCTCGAGTGGACTCTTCTTAATCTCTATAATATTTAAAGAAAATACATATATATATATATATATATATATATATATCCTATATAGTACTTTGAGCAGAAGGGATAAAGTACGTCTTTAATTGGCAAGGGAATAAGCATCGGTATCCTCTCATGGCTGAAAAGCAATAATCGATATAACGGTGGAGCAATGTTTCTCCTCTCGGTGTGCGAGTGTTTTTATGCACAATGACGTATTTTCGAGGAGAGAATTTTTTGCGGAGAGAGAAAATCTCTGTAAAGGAAATAAAAAAAGGGTATATATAGTGGAAGAGCGGAGTAGTGGTTGGGGAGATGTCCCATAAAACGAGCGGTTCAATAGCGCATCGTGTCAGGTTAGAATCAATAACAACAGCTGTTTGCTTGATATTTCAGCTCTTTATCACTCGTCGAGTGCTCGCAACGGGGATGGTTCGCGCGGGGTGGCGCACAGTGCGATCCCGATAAAGCCTCCTCCATCGAACAAACTCCGGGACGATCTTGGAGAATCTGGAAAATAGGGGTGTGGGGAAGCTTCTCCCTTCGGAAATCCCCCCCCCCCTCCCCCCTCCCAGCACCTCTTCCTCGACAATATATTTTTACGTCTTTTCCTCGCTCGTTATCCATCAACCTCTTCCGAGTTTTGCCTCGTCCCCGTAACGAGTCCTTAACGTTATTTCCTCCTGGTTCATCGAAAAGACACGAGTTTACGCCCCCCTGGGAATCACTCCTTGTTCGTTAACCCGCTGGAAAGCGGAGCGCTGGAAACATAACCGAGTGCTGCATTTTTTACGAAGGCCGCTTCATCGTTATGTACAAGCCTGTCTTCCTGCCTGGAATATCGTTGCATCTATTAGTGTCCAACATATTTTTTCCCTCGAGGATAGTGATTATTCCACCTGACAGGCTTATCTTTCAAAAGGGAAATCTCAAAACACGCGATAGTGCGCATGATCCGGCGAAAAATGTTCGGCCGATCGATATACACGTTTTTCCAAAGTGGGACTGATATTATTGCCGCGCTTCGATTAAATGGCCGATAAAATTCCACTCGATCGCAGTAATGAACCGACGAGATTCGTGCTGCATAAAGGATCCAGTAAAATACGCACTTGTGTATGAGTTATTTTCATATATATATATATATATATATGTATACGCGTACACGCAGCAGTGCACGTGTATATACGACGTTTTTCTTAAATAGTTTGAAAAGGCGGGTGTACATTGTTGGGTGTTTTCGGATTACGCATAGAGTAGAGACGCCGGGAGCGTAGCGAGGGTTGCAGCGGAGAGAGAGAGAGAGAGAGAGAGACTTTCGGAGCTGCGGGCAAAGGGATGCAGCGGAGCCTCATCCTCCAGCCCCGCGCGAGAGGAGAGTCTATTTCTTCTCCTCCCTCGCTAGCTTTTTGTGTCGCTTCTTGTTCTTGCTTCGGAGAGCGGCTCACTTCACCCTTTAATATTCATAACGGGCTCGGAGAGTGCGCGTCCTCGTGTCTGTTTATCAGTAGTCGAGTCTCGCGTGCTTTTAGAAATCAACGATACACTCTCTCGCCGAGCATGTCCAAGATTTGTCGAGCGGTAATAAACGTAACATCGCCGCTCTCCTCCAATGCTTTGCCATTCGTTTTTTAGCAGTAAAATTCATTTCGCCTCGTATCAAAGACAAAGTGAAACGAGAGACTGTAATCAGGCGATCGTAGATTTTTATTACGGTTATTGCGGGAAAAGATTGAAAAGATGAGTTATGGCAAACAAATGGAACGCTCGTTTTGTTTTGGCGGTAGATGGACGTTCGTTTTCTCATTAAATCTATATGGAGAGAGAGAGAGAGAGAGAGAGAGAGAGGGGAAAAAAGAAATTAAATGTATCGTAAAAGAGAGAGGGCTGGTGAATCCGGCGAGATCGAGCGTTGTTTTATTGCGTAGAGCCATTGCTGCTGCTGCTGCTACCGCGCGAGTGTACTGTCCTTGCATACAAATTCTATAATATGCATATATAGAGATTTCGCATCTGTTTTTCTATCCTCCACTGTACACACGCACGCATGAAATTTCCTCGAAGCGGCTTCGGGAAGCTTTGGAAAAATTTCAAGCTCGATGCTTTATTTTAACGAGTGATTTTTATCGGTGTGCTTGTATATTGTTTTCTCTCTTTTTTGTTTAATAAATCGTAGGAGTGTGTGTGTGTGTGTGGTGAATGTGGCATCTCAGCTATGCCTCTATAAAGGCACGGAGCCCGAGAAGGCTGCGACGTCGTAGATGCACAACCTGCAGGAAGAGAGTATAACGAGCTCGAAGCCTCCGACTCGAGTTTCTGGGGTCGATGCCTCATGGTTTCGCCTGCCTTACCCCTTTCGAGCGGCCCACCCCTTTACTGTCACTCTTCTTCCCATCATCCTCCATCTCGCTCTCTTTCTCTCTCTCCATCCACCACTTCAGACCTCGACTTAAAACTCGACCCTGTACGTGCGTGGAACCACGTCTCACCCTAACTGACTTTCTTACTTGCCAATTTTGCTGGCTCCACATTTTTCATACTTTTCTCTCTCCTTTTTTTTTATAACGATTTAAGCCAAATCTTCCAATTTTCTACCCCCCCCCCCTCTCTCTCTCTCTCTACAACCCTACATCATATGCAAAACAACATCCTCGTTCCGACAACAATGGTATATTCTCGTTAATTACCAACCTTTCCATGTTCGATGCTTTCCACAAGTATCAAATATCTGTGTTGTTTGTAAATTTTTTGCTCGGAGCGTTCGGTTCAAACAGATGATATTGGATTACCAAAAATGAATATTCATGAAACTCTACGACGTACTTAGGTTGCAAATGATTGAACGAAATTATTTCTTAAAAAGGAACAATAATAATTGTACTCTATACACTTGTCAATTTGTAGGCTTTATCGGAGCTTTGAAACGTTGTAAAATCCGTAATGTGAAAATATATGCATATAGTGTAGAGATGCAGAAGTTTGCCTGATATTCGCAACATTGAAATTTGCATTCGTTCCATCGGTTTTACGTGGTAACCGTATACTTTCGAGATATTTTAATTGTCGTATCAAATTTTATCGTGAGAGTTATCTTTCGATTCTTTACGAGGCAAAGCAGAAGAAAATTGCTTAATGTTCGTTCTGAGAGGATTAATTAAAGAGTCTGGAGTATATATATATATATATATAATGTAAAAGCAGCTTATATAGTATGACAAGTTTACAATAACAATCTTCTCCTTAGCAATAACCAGTAATAAGCATGAAATAGCTTTAGGGAAAATAACAAGCTTTGCTGCTTATAATTGTAGGAAACAAATAAGTCGACAAGTAGATGATAACGAAGGAGAGAAAAAAAGGAAAAAGTTGTAGAGCCGAGGAAGAAGAGAACGGAGAGTACTTTCCATTGAAATATTTGATAGCGGTTTAAGAGTGTAAGAAGGCTTCTGGTTATTCGAGGGGAAGTTATGATAGATATATTTTTTGAAATAGTCAATAAACGCGACGACGTCGATGATGTCTGGAGGAGCGGAAAGAGACGTCGCAACGGCTTCCTCGGGTAAACACGATGCAAACTCGATCCGGGGCGGCCCCTTTCCTCTCGGTTTCTTCGACTCGCGAGCGGCGAGATACGAGTCGAACCCATTTTCTTCCTCGGTTCGCTCTGTGCGAGTAAAAATTCTATTTTTAACGTCAAGCTTCTATTTCACAGTATACGATTACCTGGCACTCGACGAGCAAACATTTTTACCCATTTGACGAGAGTAAACAATTATTATTTGCCCTCGTTTCACAAACCTCGCTTTTAACTCTCTTTCTCTCTGCCTCTCTACAATATTCAAATTATTTCTTCTTTTACAATTCCTCTACTGCATATACATATATACTGATGCATACTACGAAGATTATTTGAATAGCGAAGAAATATTTCTGTGTTATACACGAGTGTTTAAAGGGAAGGAATCTCGAGGATTTTTATCGGAATAACTTGTCCGAGGGAGGAATATAAGTAGAATGAAAAATTGTTTTTCTTGAATTGGCTGATGAGAGGATCTAGCGAGGATACGAGAGGACGGTGGTGCGCACGAGGGGGAAGAAAGATTTCTCCGTGGTGGAGCGGTGAAGTCTGGCCGAGGGAAGGCGTTTTTAAGCCGAGGAGGAGTCTGTCAGCTTGTCTGTCCGTCCGCCTCTGCTGCAGTTGCTCGTGTGCCACGACGAATGTCGTCCGCGATATAAACGCCCTCCGGGAAACGGTCCCCCCTCCTCACCTCTAGCTCGCGTCCTCAGCTTCAAAACTGTCTCGGCGACGACACACACACGCGCGGAACTCGGAACTCGGCTACCGGGAGCCATAGACTGCTTTGACCGATCAAAACTTGCGCAACTTCTTCCGACCCTCCGGCCTTATTCCTCCAAATACATTTACATCATGAATTATTTATGTACAATCCCCTTCCCCCGCTAGATTTTCTCCTTTCGACACAGCTTTATTCCACAAAACACCCTCTCATAATTTTAAACGCTTCCACCAAACCTCCCCCTGCCTCGCGACGACTCTTCGTAAATTATTTATTAACATCCACTGTGTCAACGCGCGCAAACTTGTCTTCTCTCCCTCTTCGTTCGAATCTCTTTAAGAACGATCAAACGAGAATGTATATATATATATATATATATATATATATATATATCGTACACCTCTATCGAGTTTATCGCGAATCTTTCGACAAGAAATTTGTCCTCCATACATCACACATTTGGCAGGGACAGTGCATGTGCGAGTGATCGTGTATACGTGTGTCAGGCTGATAAAGGAATGCACAGAGGCAATTTAAATTTCTTGTAACAAGGCCAAAATAATGCGAAGCAAGAGTAAAGAAAACTCCTGTCTACCGTAATGCATCTCTCCAAGTTTAGAAGACCCTCTTGGTCGTGTTTATTACATTTTTCATTATTTCCCATGGCCGTTATTCTCCCGGTATAAAGGGAAGAATATCGTGTCATTCCTGTTTCGTAAGAAGCGAAACGTGGAATATCCAACGAATCCCTCGAGTATTCTTTTACTGATTTAATAGGGATGTCCTTGAAATACAGCCTCAATTTGAAATTTTCTCCGCAAACCAGGAGAACTTTGCGAAGCACGCCAGGTTTTTCCTGTTGGGGAGGTATGTATATATATATATATATATATATATATATGTTAATAGTGTGGACGAGTATATCGCGTTGGGGTTAGGAGCTTGCGAGATGGCTGAAAAGGTAGGCAATAACGGACGGTCGAGTTTAGCGTGACGAGACACATGCAGCTATTTGCCTCGAATCAAGTATGCTCATTCCCACATATACATATACGTTTACGTAGAACAACGGGAAGAAACTCAAGGCTGCAGAGGATGATTGCGACTCGACGTGGAACGTTAACAATTTTTAAGGAAAATTCCATCTCGTCCTCCCAGTCCCTCGAATCATTAAAAATAATCCAGAAGCATTGAGAAATAAAATCTCCATTGTAGAATTTTACAGCTATTTACGTTTATTGGATCGATTGGAGAGAATTTCTCGAGGATTTTGATGGCTGTTCTCCAAGTTATTTATACCCGAAGACGGTTTACAAATTCCAAGGATCCCACGTCTTTGTCAGGACTCTCGGGGCTCGTGTTTTCCTGATCCCGATGGAATATACGATCTCGATGGCTGCGATATAAATTCGCAGGAACGTGGCGTGTCGGTGGATTCACCACGTCGAACTGGAATTCTCGACAGAGAGTGACTTTGAAATTCTGACTCGGATATAGAATGGAGCGATTGTGTAATTCTTTAAGGAGACTCTGCATAAAACATATAATATAGCTTTGGCGAAATAAAGCGGACCGTTGTGTATAATAATGCAAGGACCGAATTAACAATTCCCTTTCAATGGAAAATCACTTAGACGCTCGGCAGGAATGCAATTTGCACGAGGGAAAATTGCCATGATAAAAAATAGATGGTCTTATTTTATGCAACAATGGGAGTAGTTTAACATTTCAGGAGACTCGTGCTAAAGACTGGAAAGCATTTTTGCAACATTGGTACACCCTCGGAATTAGCAATAAGTTTTATCAAGTATAAGAGCTGGTATCTCGTCGTCGTGCAAGGAGGATCGATATTGTTTTTCTTTTTTTATTTTCAGAGTGGAGGGATGGTAAAAGGGTTCATTGCACTTTTCATAGCCGGTGATCTTATCGGAAGGATGTAGAAGGGGTGGAGGGGTCCGGTACCTGGGGAATCGCAACAGATATATTCCGCGACTATTTACCGTCAAAGGGGAGCACAAGATTCTATCTAACCAGTGGTCCGTTCAACTCTGGATTCGCTTCGGGTATTTGCTCTTGTAATCTTTTTATCCGTTTCCGAGCATCCATGCTCTGCTACCCTCGCTCGCATTGCCATTACTGCCAGCAGTCGACTACGAGACCATCCCAAGCGACATTGGCAAACATTCTGAAAGAGCCATATCCCGCCCCCCCCCCTCAGCTCCCTTGCGATTCTTACTCCTCTCACACTCCCATTCGTCGATTTTTCCTCCAAAGACGCTCCACGACTCGAAATTAGTCGAAAACTTCCGCTTAGCTACCGTTTCTCTCCGTAAATATCCAAACTTTTCACGAACAAACACACGTATATATAGAAATACACGAAGGCGTATCAGAGGTATAGGTGTAATCGTTAGCGTTTGCTCAAACACCGCGGCGAGCACAGGCTGATCCCGTGTTTCGCTCCTCTCGTTCATTCCACTCTACTTTTATCGAGGGCGAACAGGCAAAAGCCGTGGAAAGGGCCCTATTGAACGCGGATTCGGCTTATCGCTTAATCTATTTGCTGTTTCGTTTTCATCCGTTCTCGCTCGTAGAGGAATTTTAGCTAATCTTCGACCTCGGCTACAGGCAACGGCCGGCGCATTCAATCGGTCCGCTGCTTTATCGAGTCAATGAAAGTCCATTTCCTGGACGATTTACGTCTGGAATGTCTCGCAGGGAGCGCGGCTGCTCCGTCGCTAGCATTTGCCTTCTTGCTCCGCACTGTCCCCGCAGTTTCTCTCCATTCAATCGGAAGATTAAGATTGTTGGAAGGTGCACGGGAGGGGGATTCCTGTAGCAACAGTTTGCCGATTGGCCCTGTATTTTGTTGACCCACTTCTTTGCGATGTCTTCAATGGACATGTCTTGGCTCACGGTCAATTTCACTTTAACCTTCCCAGCCGAGCGTCGGGATCTCTCCCATCTTGATCTTCATAAAAGAACCTCCGCTTCTCGAGAGCAGTCCTTCAAAATCTCATTGAAAACCGACTCAACCCAAATTAAGCTCCAAAGTATCCCTATTCATTTTACGTAACCCAATAAAATTCCTACGATAAACTCGCGTCTCGTTGGTGTATCGCGGTCAACTCTACCCCCACTCGCTACACTCCCAATACTATATCCATGTAGATATAGATGTGTATAATCATATTTTTCATCTTTGCACGAGAGGAACTGCCCAAAGACGCACATATAGAGGCCTCTCCGAAACCTCGCCAGAGGTGGAATTAAATTAAGATTTAAAGTAAAATACTTGGAAATTGAAATGATTTGGTGAAATCTGATAAAGCTGACGTACCGGAATGAAAGAATTTAAAAGAATCCAACGAATTGAAAGGATCGAGGCTGGTATTACGTCTTATACCCAAAGACCAGAGAATGATTATCGGATTAAAAATTAGCGAGGAGAGTATTAAGGCCGCGATAGAAATGTAATTATTCCTTTTAAAAGACGTAATTCCACTAATTGGTTCCTATCGAATAACGCGGTAGCTCATTTTAGTCGACTGCATTCTTTTGCATAAATAGACGGAACGACTGGAGAGAGGAAGCGATATTTCGCCTATAGTCGAGGTTATGGTTCTCGCTCGAGTGTTCCACGATAAAAAGCTGTTGGGATTTGTCCGTAAGGAAAGACCAAAGGGTAAACACTTGCGATATAGAGGAGAAGGAAATCTATATAGAATGTAGAGGGGGGGGGGGGGGGGAGGATACACGTAGAGGAAGAGTGTTTCATTTCGAAGGATGAATGGCTGACAAATCACTCGTTTTGCAATGCGAGCTGGATGTGCTGCGTGCAAAACTGATTGTTTCGGTCTTTTTTCGAGGGGTGGTTAGAGAGAGAGAGAGCGAGAGAGAGTGGAGTGGGAGTTGTTGGCGAAACGCCTTAACGCCAATTCCTGTGGAACACCTACGATGTCGTCGTCCTCCAGCGTCATTTCCGGCTGACACTGGTATTGTGCAAGCTACATTGTCCCCGCGTGTATTCAATGAGACGGCCTGCGGCGACCTGAGGGGGTGCGCGGGGCTATTACCGGGGGTGCAACCCGTAAAGGCCCGTTGCTGCCTCGTAAACGAACGAGCTTCTATCTTGGGACAATGAATTGTTCTGCAAGATGTCATTGTCCGATTGCTCCGAGCTGCTAAACTCTCTCGCTCTGCCCAGCACTGATAACTCCCACCCCCGCACCAAATCCTTCTCCCAGACCTCCACCCTCTCGCCTTTTGCCTCGTCCATTCCCTTTAACCCCTCCTTCGCAACCAGTCGAATATTCTTTTTACCCAGCTCGCCTTTGGAAAAACAAATTACTTAAACAAATTTCTCCCCCGGACGTTTTGTTTACCCCACTTACCACCTTCGCAACTACGCTGGCTAATTATTCAACTTGAATAAACTCTCGAATTACTTTTCCCTCAAACTTTATTCGCCATTACAAAACCCCTCCCCCCCCCCCTCCTCTTTCGTCCAACTATACTCGTTTGATACTCGCGGCAAGCTTTTGTTATCAATACGCGTAGACGCTCCATGTTGATTTTCCATGGCAGAGAAAATATAGCCAAGTACGATGAGATAACCGAAGATTGTTACATCGAAATAATATTTAAATATTACATTGCATAATGGGTACACGGTATCACGTTGCCTCTCGCGAGAAATTTACATCACGAGAGAGAGAGAGAGAGAGAGAGATATAGGATGGTTCCGCCGAGCTGAAAGTTACAAAGGGTCGTGTACGCCTGTAAAGCGCGAAAAGAAACGAGAGCTAAAAATTGTAACGTTAAGGAAAAAACGGAGGATGCTTCTTTCGCGGGAAATTTAACATGAATAAAAAGGCTTGATCGATTTTGCGTCATTTCGCAAAGGCGAGAACGTTCCGTCGTGTAGAGGCGTTCGGAAGCATCGAACCAGCTCTTATCGTGTCTGAGGTGTCGACGGCGCGAATGGAGACTCCTGATCCTCCGCAGATACGATTGCCAATGCTCCACTCCCTCGCGACGGCACAATAATTTCGAACACGTGCGCAAATTTCCCTCATTTTTACTGCCCACTGCATTCCGCGCTATATTCCACACTCGTACGCGCGACACACGAGCACGTACATACGTATAGATAAGAGCGAACAAAAGACTGGATCATTGTTCCACGCCTCTATATACATACACGTGTGTATACACACACACAAGCCGAATGACTTTGAGTAGGAATTGATGACGAGTGTTTTGTAAGCACGGTTTAACGACGAAGCTAAAGTAGTGAAAATTAATTGCAGTCTCGTTGCAGGGTAGCTTTACAATTTCCCTTTGATATAGGAACACTCTAGCAGAGAGAGAGAGAGAGAGAGAGAGAGAGAGGCGTTCGAACGCGTTAAAGCGTGTCTTCTATCAGGTACTTGCTAAAGCATCAGCGTGCGAGAGTCGAAAGTTTGAGTAAAATTTAGTCACGTTAAGGTCCCATCTCCGGTACACCCTGGCGAGTTTCATCAAAGGCATTATTATTCGCAGTAATCTATGCAAAAGTGCGCAGCGCGCGCGCGCGCGCGCGTGCACGGTTCTTTGAATATCGTATAGCAGACGGTAATATCGGCCGTTTGGGCGAGAGAGGTCGAGGTCTAAGAACGAAAGCGCGACGTTGCGGCCGCATCGCGTCGAGAGACTCGATGAGAGGTAATATTGTCCGACCGGTAGATTTAGCTACTCTCCTTGCGGATTCCCGGTCTACCCTCTCCGCGTGGAAGGAACAGGACTCGGGCGAAAAGCGACTATATTCCAGACCGTTCCCGTTCCTCGCTCCACACGCTTCCCGCAGTTTCCATACCGTCCTATATATACGTACTCTCTGCTTCTTCCATGGGTTTTACCCTCTTACACCATTACTCCCCTCCCAATTCCGCCTGCTGGTACCTCGTACGTGTACCACACCACTGGATATTCCAGTCACGACCCTCGCTTAAAGCAAAGATAGCTGCGCAGCACTCGAAATGAATTTACACGATATCCGCCCTTCCTGATTGGACGATCCAACGATACAAACCTCCGCATTTCCCACTCGTTTTGCCCCGCGCAAAGACTCGCATCGATATTACAATTTTGTCGCTTCGTATAATTGATTCCCGCAGTTGCAGTTTCTTTGACGCATCGATCGGGGGTCGTCGGCGTTATTCGGAATTCGAGAGCATCGTTGATCGCGCGTAGAATATTTCGTATTAGCTGGGTGGTTTTTACCAACAACGGCACACAGAGAGCGTGTTATTCGAGCGACTGCCTGACAAGGCTTGCCCGGGCAATAACTCAGCTGGCCGCATTGCTGCGTCTCGGCTGGTAAAAACTGACGCGATACAAATTGTACCTGCTCGGCCTACATAAATCATCCATGCCGCCTCCCCCCTATTCCCACCTACTCCCATTTGCATCCCCAGCCTCTCTCGCTCTCCAATATTTTACTCGGAGCCTCTTGAAAAGCATCGAAACTTCCACGCGTTTCTCTAATTCGGAAAACTATGCATAAATATTACCCTCCATTGCTTGAAATTTATCGCTCCGACCACTGCACGATTCTTTATTCCTGCTCCGTGTATGTATATATACGTGTACGCGTATATATTATACGACTGTTTATAATATTTTCTGGCGAATCTCCACGGAGAGCGCGGCCGCCGCCCCGCAGTTGCATGCAAGAGAGTTGGATCGTTAATGGGCGGAGATGCGAGATTGCGGGAATTAATGTCGTTTATCGATGGCATACGTGGAACGACCTTGGCTCTTCTTATCTGGGGATGTTTGAAGTAAGCTGGCGGCCATTATGGGAAATTACGAGACGTGACTCCGGGGTCCCTTGCCATCCGAGCGCGTAATACAATCTCACGGTGTCCCGAGCGGGTCGTGCGACGACTATTAGCGTAAATCCGAGCTGGCCTGGCTAGAACACAGCGCTCGGCGAAAGATCGATATCAGTCCAGCGCACCTGTTTTTTCGTACCACGTACCCCTACCCCGTCCCTGCGCTTGCACTCAAATTCCCCCGCTTCCAACCTTTTCCCCAACAATGTTCCTCCTCTGAAATTTGCATGGAAAAATTCAAGCCTCGACGCTCCAGCGAGATCGACGCTTCTACATCCTACGCGCAGGCCTTATTCTTATCGGACATTATAAAAATTATAAAGCTCTTGGAAGATTGTTTGGCTCCAGAACCTATCGTCGATTTGCTTATTCCTCATTTTTTCGTACTTTTGTCATTTGTACAGATATATCTGTATATTTACTATTTTATTCGTGTCTTTCTCGTGTTTTTCCTGCTATTTGCCAGACAATAGAGTTTACGACTGTATCGAGAGTAAAATTTGCATTAGCTGGCCAACTTTAACTTGTTTCGGGAAAAGTTGGTGGAGATAGGTGAGAGGTGGTTGTACGGATGGGCCTAATAGATAATTCTGTTTTCATCGAGCTTTTCGAGGGTTTGCGCTATCCACGCAACGTAGCTGCCACGTCTAATTTCAGAAAATCACGCGGTGTTCTGAATTATTTCGTTAATGTGAGCTAAACTGGCCCCGATTTAATTTCCATGATGCATGTAAACGGCAGCAGACTCGCCGTGTTTAAGCTAGAAACGAGCCACACCTAACGAACCGTGTACGTGCTACCGCGGTCATTTCTTCTTCGTCCCGAGCCTTTTCTTCTTTTGGATGTTCTTTCGCGAATCCTCGCACCAAACCTTAACCCTGAACAGCGATTTTGAAGGCAATTTTTCAAAGCTATATCCACAGTCCGTACAATGGCATTTTCATCAATTTCTACACGGACAAATTTCATACAATATTCAGCCATCTCCGATCAATTGGAAATTACGTCTCGTCGACGTTTGCCTTGTGCCTGCAACAATATCATTTTCTCCACCTTCATTTGCCAAAACTATATAGTATATACTTAATTTCATTATTGATTTTCAAAATAGGAGAACTGATTAAGGTCTCGTTAAATCACAAATCAATAGAACGCGGTGCAGGTTGGACGTTCTAAATTAGGTTCTGCAAGTGCAAACTAAAAAAATTCTACCACGAGCTTTCGCCAAAGCACACACTGTACAATCTACATAGTTTTATAAAAGGAATGAATTCGTTGTGCTTATTATTAAACTTTGCACGTTTCGATTATTGCACAATTTCAGCGCTTTATAAATTCATTATAATTATTTTGGGAAGTAAGTTAGCAGAGACGATTAGCCAAAGCATGTAGTTTAGCTTTTGTGCGATGTGTATGAGATCTTATGTAGATTGTTTCGTCTCTTTTGTATGAATTATTCATGAAACTTGGTCTGTATTTATAAATGTTCAACGAGATTTTGCTAAATATAGCGGAGCTTGATCGATCCGTCTTAAGAGAAGGATGAACTAGTCCAAGTTGTTGCTGGATTATTATCTGTCGAACGAGCAACTGGAAGCGATGAGAAATTGACTCTGTTCGTCTATCCGTGGCAAACTTGCGAAACTTTCGTCGACTCGTCCACCATCCACAAAAAAAGCATCAGGGAGGAAAGTTCGAGTACGACAGGCACAAGAAAGAAGTTTTACCTCGTTAATAGTTGGTCGTCTCAATAATAAAACTAAACAAGTTGAATCTAAAAAATCTCCCTTCAATCTAATAACTCTCTCTCTCTCTCGTCGTTTCATTATAATGTATATTGAGAAAAAAATAAGATTTCAAGTTTCTCCCATAGATCTCGCTCCAGGAATTTAAAATAGAACATTATTTTATTTACTTTTACGCATAGCTGGAGTCTGTCACTCGAATGTTTTGTTACAATATACATCAAAGATTTACTCGTTTGGAATGAATTAAGCAGCTACTAATGTTTCTCATTTAATCTCCCTGGTATATAACAAGCTTACAGATTGACCGTTTTACAATTGCATTTGAAACGCTATATGAATTATTAATAGGCAACTGATGCATCGCTTAGGCGCAAAATACAGGTGCATGATTGTTTGTTTCGTCTATTAAGCAGTTTCGTCTGTGGAAAGTTATTCCTGAAAATACTTTATTGCTCTACGAGAAGCAACGTACCGCAAGAGCCATTTCTCTGGAATAGATTTAGTTGCACAACTATTAATTTCTATGCTTAGAAATTAATTGTTAATTAGTAACCATTTAGTATCACTGATACACCTTCCTCGGGGCATGCTGTAATTACTCTGACATTGACATTGTGGTCATTTCCACGTTTAAGATTAAATTATTATTCATTTTAGAGCACGCAGAGATCATTGAAATTTCTGGTATATTTTAGATTTGATTTTGAGCAATACTCCAACTTTAAGCTCCTAACGCGCGATAATGTACAGCGTTTGCAAAAATAATTGTCAATTTCCTGTATAAATTAATAAAGAAAAGAGATTGTCAGATTCAGCATTAAAGCTGCGTGGACAGAGTTGCTATTTCAGGTTGATATAATTAATAAAAACTGTTTAATCATTTAAAATAATAATAAGGACTAATTGTTCTAGTAATTACGAGTCACTCGAAGTCACTATTGGGCGCAATCCAGCGTTACGACATAATTTCGTGAAAATCGAAATTCGATAGCGGCGCGCGCGCACACAGGGCGTTCGTCCGATAAATTGAGCCCCCTCATCGACCAACGTTGCGAGTTAAATTTCACAAATAACGCGCGAGGGATTCGTTCGGAGACTCGAACATTGTTTCCCAGTCGATGGAAAAGGTAGGAAAAAAGATTACTTGCACGGACGATTCGCGTTGGATCGAATTATTCTCCCAAATATTCCCTAAACTATATATATATAAACTACTTTAGCAATGACACAACAAAAGGATTAATCTTGAAAATTCATGGAGAGAAACTCAACGATATTATTCCAACGCGATAGAAATTAGAATGGAACAGTTTTTCCCTTGTATTTTAATTGAAAATGGTTAGAGAGAAAATGTTTTTGTCGCTGGACTTTCCGTGGAATTCCAATCGATTTGCAGACGGCTGCATAATTGTATCTCTTTAAGAGGAGCCATCTTGAACTACCGGGAAGCTAGTCCGAGAGCGAAAGAGGTCGACAACCCCGTGCTTCGATAATTACCGGGGGTAGCTCAACTCCCCCACCTCTCTCTCTCTCCCCCTCTCTCGCCAGTCATTATTTCTCTTACTCCACTGTCGCGTTTCTTTTCCGGATCTCCTCTCCTCGGTTAATTACTGTAGCATTCAAAGAATCCCTCGGATAACCCGACAGCAAAAAGAATATATACCTACTATTTATCCGATCCAAGTTCAATCAGCAGATCTCTTATCGAACAAACTTATTCTTATATATATATATATATATATAAGAGAAATAACTACGAAATCAATTGAATCGATGCGTTCAAACGCGTCTCTTCGTCAACTTTCATCATTTCTATCCATGTAATTGAGAAGGTTCGTAAAACTAAAGGACTCGGACGCGGATACACATGTATATAATAGTTTATAAAGGGTAGATGAAAGTTGAAAGTGTGAATTTCGCAAAGCGAGAGCCATTCGACGCTAGTTAGAGTGGCACTGAAGCGTTATGGAAGACTTAGTTCTGGTGAACTGGCTTATTTCAGCTTGCTCGACGAGCTTTTCTAACCGAAGCTCCTCGTACGAGCAATTGCTACTAAGTATATTATATATATATATATAAGGACCTTCCTACTTTACGTTCAACATCTTGGATACATTACCAACAAATCAGAGTATTTCATTGAGACGAAACAGGGAATCAAATTTACAATCGAATGATTGAAAAATTGGTCTGATTCGCGAGGTGGGCGAAGATTGATCGGGAACAGACTCAAGGAGAAAATGGAACGAAATTGCGTGTGTATTTAATCGACGCTAGGGGCGAGTATGAAAAAAATGGAAGGCAGAAAGTTGGGAATATGCGAGCAAATGGGCGCAGCGATTTTCCGGTCGGGTTGACACTTTGCGGCTAATCTGCTCGGTCGTACAAAAATGAGGGAATATGTGGGAGAACGGGCCAATTAGAGCAAGAAGATATTGCCAGCCACGGTGCAGCATGCTAAGCCTCGAGTTGTACGTGTGCTCACCGTTGTAAAGGCTTTAAACGACGGCCGGCAGCCAGAAGCGGACCTTTTGTAAGTCGATCCCTCGAACTGGGTCGAAAAGCCCGGATCAAATATTATCCGAACAAACATTAATAATAAATCCACGCGTCATTGTGCGCCGGCCAAGTACTCGAATGAAAATGATCGATAAAAACCCTGACCTCTCGCGTGCACACCCTCGGAGAACTTTGCGAATTCGTTCCCGCTGCATTTTATTTATATTAAACGCGCGCGCGACTGTTCCGAAGGAAAAGTTTGGTCGGAGAGGCTCGTCGCGACGGAGATATCGAGCTTCGATTAATTCCAACATTATTCGATCGTGGAGAGTTTCGCGATCGGTTTCGCAATGAAACATAGCCGAAGCTGGAAAGTAATAAGCGATAAATTTTAGGTGCAACGGGCTTATTTACGTAGGCCAATGCACTCTCAGCCGATTGCTAAACTGCGCTGCGCGTGTTAACGGGAGAGTTACGAGGATTTTTCGATAAGGAAAATCATTTGATTCGTGTGTTAATTTAGTTGAAAATGAATAAATAAATATGGCTATATTTCCGATGGGATAAAACCGATTGTTGCGTGTATGTATATCTTTGAAAATAAACGTGGCTGATAAAATATAGGAATATTGTATAACGAGAAAGAGAAATGTTTCATTTGGATATATATATATATATATATATATATACGAACGAGCGTTTATTCATTTAATTTGCTTGCGCATCTTACGTGGAGAAGCTGCAAGTATAATTTGCAATTACCTCGAATGTATAGCACCTAGAGCCTTTGAAATTTAAATAGCTCGTACCAAGTGTCGTGTATCAATTTTTTATACGAATTAATCACACAGATAGGGGTATATGCACGCGGGGCTCTCTCGTGCGAGTTAAAAATGGAAACTAAAAAATGGGGTAGATTAGGGTGAGAAGGGCAAGAGGGCAGGAAGACAACGAGATATAGGGCGAATGAGAATGGAAAATAAGAGGACGATAAAACGAGAGGAATAATGAGCGCGAGGGAGAGAGAGAGAGAGAGAGAGAGGAACACACACACACACACACACACATTGAGAAAATGGATAGAGAATTCTCCTTTGGGGATGGTACAAAGATACAAAGCCCGGTAATATATTTTGGATTACCTCGACCAACCAATCCTCTCGTTCTAGTTCGTTCCTCGTTAAAAGTATCCAAGCGTGTTTCTAACGAGACTGCGAGTGCGAACAAGTGCAGTGTCTGCGCGTAAACGAAAAAGAAATATGCAGAAAAGCGTCATATGTACCGTTCGCGAAGCGTTAAACACGCTTCGAATATGTGTGTGCTGTGTGGTCGAATTAAGCCATAAGAGCTGAAACTGCGTTATATATATATATATACCTCCCTCTCTCTAATCACTCAAAAGCGCGTGTACCCGATTAACGTATATATTTCGGGTTTTCCTATTCATTATATCTCCTCTCGCACAATTATAATCTCCACGTACAGATATTTATTGTGTATTCGTTTTGCAAAAAGAAACTAAAAATTCCCTTGAATATAAATGTGACAAATGTATATCTCGTGTATTCAGACTTTGCATGAAACGGAACGCGAGCGCGATATCTTTCTCACTGTTTATTTTTCCTTTTACATTTGACATAACAATACCCACAGCGCGGAGAACTTTAAATACTCCGAAACGGAAACTGATATATTAAACAAAAATATGGATTCGAGCTGGAAATAGATTCCTATAATGGATCTATCTATACGTCGATAAGGTTTCGATATAAATAAATATTTTTATCGAAGACACGCCCGCGCTTCCTCGCTCTATTCGTGCTATTCGTCGTGAAAAAACACAAATTTTGATTTCTACAATATTTTCAGAGAAAATAAAAGGTCTAAAATTACAGGCGGTTTGGCGAATAACTCGCGCGACTTGGATAAGAAACGTAACTTAGAGTCAACAGGTGAAAAGTCTAGGCCCAGATAGTTGGAAAGATAAATACTTATTGGACGAGAGATATCAGTTTGAAGAAAGAGGGAAGAGGAAATCATTTTCAAAGCTTTCGAAAAATACTAAAATTTTGCTGATTCTCACTTTTTGGAAAACGCTCGTTATATTTATATAATTACGAATAAGGGAGTGAGATCGATTCAGCTACAAACACGAATCTTTGTGATGCAAATAGAGAGCAATATGATTCTCTATGGATAAAACAAGCTATTACCTCGCGTTTTGATAATTATATCCAATTATGAAAATATCGCGGGGATGAGTAATTTATGTGATTTATATACATGCTATTTCTCCATTTGATTGAAAACTCTTGAAATATTAATATTTGACAAGTGAGAGGGAAGATGATTTTTGAGGATGGATAAAGCCATTTGACGAGGTGGAATCGATAGATTGATAAAACGCCAGTTTTGACCGTCGATAATGCGAATTGGACGAAATGCAGGTGACTGCTAATGACCCTCGGATATGAAACTTTAGCGCATTTCATGGGCAATTACCATAGCAAGCTTCGCCATGTGTCTGTGCTTTCCTATACCAATAATACACACATACACGTGAGGCACCAACGACGCGCGTATCAACACGTGCAAACACCGTGGATCACCCCTACCAGGTCGATTATTAAAGCGAGCCTATGCAAATGCTCTTATATTTTGCACCACTGTCACTTTAATACCGCAAGCCCCCAAATCGTCTCGACCCAAAATGAAAGAGAACAAATATACGTATATACCGTGGCTATATATATACTCTATGTATCGCGTTAAAACTGAAATTTCCATTTCGCATAATACTATATATATATATATATATATTAAAACGACAAGAAATCATTTGGCGATTCAATATTATGCAAAGTGTACACGCTATTGACTGGGATATAAATTTTGTCAGGAGCTGCCATAATTTTTAAGGATGAAATTCCCGAGGGAGCGAATCGACGCTGGTTTGGCAGAGAGTGGGCGAGTCCGATGCAAATGTGTGTGTCTCTACGGGAGCGTCCAGGAATTTCAATTCCGGCTAACAAAGGCGGCCAAAAATTTATTTCTCCACCAGCTTCTCGTTGCTTTTTTTTCTCCTGGCGTCTCTTCGCAAAATTTCCAGACAAGAACTTTCCGCGTGGCGACGCGACGACGAAAAACAGAGGAGAAAGATGAGGCAGGAGATGAAAGGACCGCGCCAGCGTAGCCAGGAGGAGCCGTTCAGGGTGGGTCGCCGGGACAAAGAGGAGGGGAGGGGGAGTGGAGGGCTCGAGAGAATGAGTCAAAGAGGCGCGTGTGGAGCGAGTAATGTCTGCTGCGCGCGATTTGCGAGTTGCGACGACTAGCACCGGTCGGGGATTGCTACGAGCGGGCCAGTTTCGAGATTACTGTTAAATTTTTATTCAACCCCCCCTCCCCCCTCTCTCCCCTCCTCTCCATCTCATCAACCATCTTCCGCCGAGTCTTGTACGTACGCGGTTATCGCGTACCTTTACACGAACCGATACTTTTTAATGTCTGCCGAGTCCCTTGCTATTACTACTTATTTTTCACTCGTTCGTTCTCTTACTCGCCTCCTACTGCATGAAATGAACTTGCAATTATCACTCAGAAAGCTCCAGAATCTTTCTCTCGTAACAAACGAACGCGGAGCTTTTTAGTATATAACCTTCATTACTATAGCGTAAACGTTGATGATGAGACAGACCCACGAGAGACACACTTTTCTCTTTATTTACAATTTCTGAAAGACGAAGCGATGAAATTTGTAGGGTGGAGAAAAATTCCGAGTGAAATGCGATGAAATTATGAGAGAAACGATGGTGATGCGAAGTTTGATAGAGAGGTCGATGATTGGATAATGTGTTTGATTGAAGAAGAACGGAGGAATGTGTGCGTGTGCGTGTGTGTGGAGGGGGGATGAGGTACGTACGTGGGATTGAAGAATAGAATGTGTTGCAGTCGTAGGGAGGGGGATGGGGTGTTTGGGGTCTCTTTATCGGGGTCGGTTTTATTGCGCAGCACACCGGTATGGTAAAAGGTAGGTGGATGGAAGCTGGATGGGTTGGTTGGCGGAAACGCAAGCTTTGCCGGTTCGGCCTCGTAACGTATGCGCGACCGCGTCCCCGGAATGGAGGCAAACTCGCCAAGGCCTGAATTATTCATGCACCACCCTTTCGCGATTTTTTTCCACCATTGCAGGATTTACAATTTAAATCCGCCAAGATATCCCAGGATCTTCGATGAGGGATTAAGCGATTTCCCCGCGCTTATCGTTGGCCAACGTTCCGCAACTTTCCGCTTAATTAATTTTCAATTTCCCCGTCACGAAACACCTTTATAAATCCCCCCTTAAAATTGCAACAAAGGAAATCGAATTAATTCCGTCGGTAAATTTCTTTATCCGTGCGACTGCGCGTTGAAAAAACGAAACAACAAAATAATCCTTAAAACGGGGCGAATTTTTCACGCATGAGTTTCGTTGGCTCTTTCGAGGCATCGGAGGGAGTGCAGTTTTGCGCGCGCGCGTTTGTACACGTATATACTATATATAACCGGCATGTTTTTGGAATTTAGATTGCGTCGTTAGATGCGCGGGGTACATATATATATATATATATAGAATCGACGCGAATGCCGACTTTGATTGGGAATAGCGTCGAACGATTTACATATTGTTTTCTCGCGGCATCCTTGTCCCATTATCGTGGAATCCCCGATCTCTTCTCTCCCCAGACCCCAGGAAGCCCTTTCCGGAAGGTTACGTAAACCTCGACTTTGCGGAGCTTCGAGCGGAATGCACTTCGGTATACGCCATACCGAAACTCGCCGAGAGTTTCCCGGAGAGGCTCGCCGCTATTCATTGAAATTCCCCCGATGAATTTCCGCCTGGTAGTTTACGAGAATTCACCGGCCGGACTCATTAAGCGAAAAAGTAATTGGCCGGCCGAATTTTTAGTCCGACTCGCCTCGTAATTTTCCAAAGCAATTTAGTATATATATATATATATATATATATATATAACGCATCGCGCGGGCGTTTGCTTACGAATCAATTTCGATAATTAAAATGGTAACGCGATACGCTCCGTATAATAAATATAAAAACTGCGCTTCCATTGTTATCACAATTTTCGGAGCACCGACCGATCGTTGCCTCGATTCTGCGCAACGTCACTCCCGTCTTGCTGCCGCGTCGTAATATTATATATCCACGCGGATTTATCATTAATTTAATTACGTTGCATGGCAGTCGCGCCTGGCGACGAATTGAATTAATGACGCATGAATATTCATGGATGTAAGAGGGACGAGAGGATGAGACTCGTAGAAAATAAGCTGTTTGCAGTCGGCCGGATTATTTTGCTCCTTTCCAACTTCTTCGGGATGTAATAATTGAGAGTACACTCTTGGCTAATGGGATGGCGCAGCATTCCACCCAAGTAATAATAGGAACAATATAAAGGGGGGGGGGGGGGAGGATTTTGTGTGGTTATAATGGCGGAGAAGAATCTGTACGAGTCGAGTCGAGTCCAAGATGTTAAGCGCGTGTACGTATATACAGGGGTGTGCCGTAATCAAGATGTAACTTGCAGGGCGCGATCTTGGCGTGGTTCTCACGAGCTTGGACGTTCTATCTGAATTTCATCGGGGGGAGTAGAGGATGGCTCAGGAGTGGAGATAAGTCGAGAAGATAAGAGCGTAAACGGTAGTTGAAGACTCGGTTGGTAGCGCCAGTTGCAGTTACTCGGGCGTCTTATTACTGGAGGTCGCTGTCGTTAAGCGGGACTATATCGTACCGGGCCATCTCGCCAGGCAGCGGTGCGCCCACGTGTTTATACGTCTTGCCAGGGAAAGACGACGTCGCCAATTTTCCTCGAGTGCACCAGATAGCGAAGCACTCACGTACGGTGCCGCCCCTCTTCCACTTCCCTCTTATACGCTTCGCGCCCCTTCCTCTCTCTCTCTCTCACTTGTTCTCCTATCTAACGTCGTTAATCGCTGCTGTCCATTAAGCTCTCTCCTCTCGCTCTTTCTCTCAAATTTCTCCAAATTCCACGCGATAGATAAGCCAATTACCTTAATGCTCCCATTATTGCCCACCGACTCTTCGCAGAAACCTCTAATACTCCATATAATTATCGTGCTCTTGTATAGAAGAGTAGTTTTGTCAATTATAACTCCACTTGACGCGAATAGAATTCTTTTTCTCAATTTACAAGGCTTTGATAGGATTTGAACAAATTAGGAACGTTAGATGTGTATTTATTTATAGAATTGGTCAATGTATATGGAATTAGCTAGGTATAAGCCAACGTATACTGCTATACTCTCTCTCTATCTCTCTCTGATCCATGAAGTATAGCTAAAGGCAAATCTGCTTAAGGAGATAAATCAATTAAGCTAATGCAGTGATTGTTCGCGAGCCTCGTAATCCATGCCGATGGAATAACGTTTATAAAAATCAACAGGAGCATGATATTTCGATAAATTCAAAAGAGGCAAATCCTTTTTCGAGCCAACGAAATTCGGCGCTCGGTATAATTATTTGCATCGGCGCCAGCCCTTTTAACGAGAGAAATATTGAGATTAATTACAAAGATTACTCAGACTGCACCGGTGAGGGAAAATCACCAGTTCCCGTGTTAAAACCAGTGAATCTTCCCCGTAAAATGTTCCTGTCGTTTGCTGCCGGGTTATGATTATTATCCTTTTACGAGCAGCATCATAGGTACATCGAAATTATAGCAGTACCTGAAAACCCAATCTTCTCTTCAAGCACAAGGATTTCCTTTTTGCGGACGCCCATTTAAACGTCGTCGTCGTCATCGTGTAAATCAAAAATCTTCTCCTTTATGCAACTTGCTCTTCCGGATAGATTCCAAGCACCTTAAGTTTTTCTCTCCCGAGCAAAATCAGCACTGTTCGTTCGCATGTATATAAAACGTATTAAAATTTTTTAGTAAAATGGAAGATTACTTATTTAGCAGGATCAAGGGAGAAAGTGTGAGATTCGTAAACATATATATATATATATACAGTATATACCAAAGAGGAGGAATTTCGAGGTGGGAAGAGCATGTACAAGTGGGGAATGCTGCGTCTCAAAGGCAATCGATATATCGTTATGGGTGATCACCTTTCCCCTTGACCTGCCACGGCTTCGAGACAGCTCACTGTATCCGGAGTCCAATATCGTAGACAGGTCTCGGATATCGCAGACGGTAACCGGGACAACGGCGCGTTTCTCGATGCACCTGCGACGCGCATTACGCCGTGAATTATGTGCCAGTTTTGCTAACGTATCGCGATCGAGTGGCGAGTTGAGTTCGTTGCGCTCGCGTGGCAGTCTCCCGATATAACACCCCTCCCTCTACTCTTCAAAGTGAATATGGACAATCGCAGGAGAGAATATTATCGAGATGCGCACTCTGTTTCGCGAAGGAGCACGAGCTATGAAAATTCCACTCGATAAATGAACACTCCTCTGGCAACTATGATATTGTTCCTTATACTGCTTCGAGGAGTACACTTTACTCCAGAGAAGCGAAACGCGAGTAAATAACTCGGTGAAGTGGCAGAAGAAACTGTATATATAGAGAATTGCTATAATAGCCAGAAGCGGAGAATACTTTTACAGTTTATCGAAAAACATCACTCGGGATGAATTTTATATCGGTCAGAATGGAGCAGCTAAATAAGCTGGAATTCGCGGAGAGTTTGCAGCACGAGGGTCTTAATAAAGAGCTTCTTAAAGCGTATACCTATATATAGGTATACGCAAGGTAAATAGAATAAAGGAGGACGATCGGTAACAATTGTAGACATCCGAGATATTCCTTTGAACGCGAGCGTTAATAAGCGAGCTATGCGGAGATACGAATTTCTCAAAGTATTTGATTAAAAGGGGGGAGAAGTTAGCGGGGCGTAAGATGGGGCGAGGATTCGAAGAAGAAGAAGAAGCTGATAAGTGTAGGTAAAGATTGATCGAAGGAATTCAAAGGATCTCTTTATTCGAGATTGACAATAGTAGAGTTGGAGGAGGGGGGAGGAGTGCATTAGGTGCGGCTGGAACCTCGAGATAAGCGCCTATGCAGGTGCAGGTGCACTGGTACCCAGAAACTTAAGGGCTGAGAAGGGATGGGGATGCGAGGGGGCTACCCTGTAGCATTTATATATGGAGAGAGAGAGAGAGGGGAGGGGGAGGAAGCTCCTCGTTCTCGGACGGCGCGCTGACCAACCTCCACACACAGGCCACTCGACGATCGGCGTAAAAATATCCCCCCCCCCCCCCCCCTCCTATATAGCTATTCTACACACCGCTTCTCCGAATATCTTTACACACCTCCTACGCTACACTTTTCACTGTATTTGCGCAGCCGTGTGCACGTGTGTGTGGGAAAGTCTGCAGTTTCCAGATAAACGCGCTGTTTTTTCTTCTTTGCTTCGGACGCGACGGCAACACAGCAACGAAATCATGATGCATGCGTCCCATTTGGCCTCCCAGCAGACTTCTCTCCGCACTTCTTCGGAGACGCTTTGGGGAAAAATCAATTTACGATAATTTGCGGGTTTGCGGTGGGAAATAAAGGTGATTTAGAGGCGTTTGTGCCGCGTGTATTCCCGGAGTTTCATGCTTTTTTCGAGATTGCAGCGTAAGACGGTGATTTGCAAATTTCGAGCAAACGCTCGGCGCGTAATAAAAGGAGACGCGAGATACGTGGTAGCCGTGGGGTGGGAGGCGGGGTGGAGAAAACAATGACGCGGGAAATAAAGTTGGATATGAAAAAGTGTCGCAGGAATTTTATTCAGGACTCGCGATTGGATCGTACACGTGCCCTGGAGGAACGCTTGGTAAGACGAGTAAACTAGGTACGCCTGGGGTCTCGAGATAAGCTTTCCTGCAGGTGAGCGCGCGCAGGGCTGAAGCATAACACACTACCGTATAAGAGGGTTTTCCATCTACCAGGATACAAAGTTACGACTTTCCTGCTTCATCCCAGACCTTCGTGGAAAACTCTAGAGCTAAATTGATAACACGCCACGGAGTATTTGCAATATAAAATATTGGACAAGTGCGAGTGCCTCCTTGAAAAATCCATCTCGCTCTTTTTCCATCTATTCCTATAAACCACCGTGCACCTCCTCGAATTTCCCTCGCAACCTAGTCGCTAACTATGCTCCTACCGTTTAAAATTCTCACCCCTCCCCTCCCCCGCACAATACTCGTAAAATTTCCATTCCACGGAGATGGCACGAAAGTTTCGGCACTTGGATCATCGGATTGATTTTGAAATTTCCACCATTTCCCTAACAACGTGGAATTATTTCCCTTCGCTCCCTCCAGAGACGAGGAAAGAGAGTGATATTGATATTTGAGACTAGTATCCATCACAGTAAAGGGTGATAAGAGGTGTACACGGGCGAGGCTTCCAAAATACTCGGAGGAAATCGAGTGAGGGATCGTTCTCGTACATCTATTGTAAACACGAGCATGGGTGTCTGTAACGATAACAAGTACGTTGGCTAAGATGCTCCAGGGCCTGATGGTGGCAGTGTCGGAGGTATAGCGAGAGAGAGAGTAGACGGGCTGGAGGATGGAGGTTGGTAGTAGTGGTGAGTCGAGGAGGGGGAGGGTTAGATGAGAGGCAGACGACGTCTCCTGGGAAATCATCGATGTCCTCTCTCGCACCCCCCCCCCCTCCCTCTCTCCTCTCCCACCCACCATACCCTTTTTAGTCTGCTCGGTCCATCTCCTCGGGCTGAGTCTCGGCCTCGATCTCACGATCACGACGGGCGGCAGGGCGTTCTCCGTGCACGAGACGCTTCCCGTAATATCCAGCGACGTCCTAGCCTCCCCCTCCCCCTTCCCACCACTACCCTCCTCCTCCAACCGTCAACCTTCTCTCCTCGGTTCGTAAACCTCACGACTCGCCATATCCGCTCGTCCGCGCTAACTCGATATACCCGGGAAACGTGATACCGAACTTCGGAATTATTACGGCGACTCGACGACGTTGACCTCGCCTGACAAATTTCAACTGTTACCACTTGAATGCTATCGCTCTCCATTGTTACCTAAACGCTCGCGTGCACGCTAAAACCCACCGCACCCTATACGTTTTCATCCTTTCCCTACGTCGACTTACGCACTGTACGATCCTCTCTCGGCGCAAACTTGAAATCAATCGAATCGTCCATTTCTCGTTGCAATGTTTGCATTCTTGTACCTCCTCGAGTGCTCCGTTTCTCGATTTCAACATCAATCACTAATCGTAATACGAGCTTTATGCGTGCGCTCGTTAATGATCCGTGCTAACAAGGTCTGGAACAAGACGACGTAAAGCGAGATATTTCTAATTTGATCCAACGCATTATTCACCGAAATAAATTACAGCGACTAACAGAGTTCAGCGTCCAATGGTTAAATCATTCGATAACACAGCCTTGGAAGCTGTGATTCAAAATACTACGACGCCAGAGTATTTTTTATAAATCACGCGTTTTATCATTCATTAACGTAACACGAAAATATAACTTTCTTCTTCCTTCGATCCGACATGAACCTAGCAAAACCGTCATGCGAGGAATAATACACAAATCTCGATTATCGAACATCAAACCAGCGGATCTATATAACTATACACGTATAACGAGATCGAGTTTCTTCGAGTAATTAAAGCACACGCTCCGCGATATCTATTCTCGCGATAATTTATCTTGTAAGAGAGAAAATCTATATACTTTTTACTGGAACGTGTCAGGTTTAATAGACGCGTCTGTCGCAATCAGAGTAGAATTCACGGTTAGCGAATCGAGAGACATTAGCAATGGCTGTGATCAATCTAGTCTATGCACAGAGTGGCGCGTCTTGTAATTACTATTGAGCCACTGTGGACGAGGCAGTGTGTTGGTGCGTGCGCGAGCGAGACGGATATAGGCTGCAAACCGACGGACAACGGCAGCCCTGCGCAAAGCAGGACGAAGAAACAAAAGCAGCGCTCGACGATTTAAGTGGAAAAGGGAGAAAATGGCGCGACCGGTGAAATTGGGTCGGGCTTGACCTAGGACAAACTACTGCTCCAGCTGTGTGGGATCCCGACGATTCGCGTATGTTCGATCGAGCTACTCTCCCTTCCGCCATTCATCCCCTTCGAGCCTGAAGCCTCCCTCCGCTACCACGACCCACCCTTCGATTCCACGAAATCCCTATATATATATACCTTTATCTCTATTTTATACTACTTTGGTCGCAGAGTGAAGATCGTCCATCCTTTTCCCCCTTTCGCATTGACCAGTCTTCTGCAATTGCGCGCCTGTTTCCATCCCTTCGTCCCCCCCCCCTCCCCTCCTCCTCCATTCCCCAACAGGCTGGTCCATTTGAAGCGGACACTACACTGGGAGGCAAAAGGCAATCGGGGCCAATGGGCTAGTAGCGCGCACGAGCCCGTTTGATTGACATCCAAGGGCGCTGTGCTCGTCACTTGATTGATCTCATTGTTCACCCACGCACGGATAGCCCTCCACCTGCGACTATATCTATATACGTATAGGTGTACCCTCTTGCTAAACAAAAATCACTCGCCATCATTCATTTCCCCTTTGATACGACCAAATGCTTCCCACTGCTGTAACACACAAGTTTTTCCAGTGGAAAACTATAATCCGTTAACTGCAACAATCGCGATATCGTGTAGAGACTCTGTCATCTATTTTACATGGAAAAGAAAAAAAGAGTTTTGTATATATATATATATATATGTATTACAGTGGGTATATAGATGGAGGTAATCGTTTATTAATAGCCCGTTCGCTCTTAAATTACCATTGTTCGTTTTGCCGGCTGCATTATAAAATGACGTATGAATTTTCCATTGCACTTGCATCTAATCGAATTTCCGATTGGTGCGCAACCGAAATGCGTATCCGACTGCGATAAAACTACGCTCGGCGTACAATTTTCAATGTTCAATGTTCAATTTTCAGCAGAAAAGTTTCTGCCTCTTTTTTCATTAACCCACTGGATATTGTTGCAGAATTATATAGTTTGTCGACAATGTATATATATATATATATATATATATATATAAATTTTCAGGCAGAAGAATGAGAATTTATTGAATACTTTTGCAGAAATTGCACGAGCTTTGGAAAAATGACTGGTGATGGGAGAATGTTATTTTTAGGGCGGAAAAAGGGAAGCTCGCGAAAAATGTGGAGAGTGGTATCGACAAGCCGAATAGTTGTTTTTTCCAAGAGCGCAGTGCTGGCCGCCGGGTATACGCGGGCCGAGGAAAGGACCAAAGTGGGAGTTGGATGCAGCAGCGCGCCAGCAGCTAGCCCCAAAGAAAAGCACCATTCTTTCTCAAAAACTCGCTTCCGGCTTTTCAGTAAGCTCTAAAATAGCAAGAAAATCTTGTTGTGGTACTTGCGATGTGTTTCGAGGGTTTTACGGATAGTAAAAGGGGAGTCTAGTTGGTGCAGTTGTTATACAGGAGAGGCGCCGAGCTGAAAGGATAGGGCTAAAGAAAAAGCTGCGGCTGATTCGATGCTATGGGAAAAAAGGCCGTGGCGAGAGGTGTTCAAACTTTCTCTCATATTTCCAACAATCACCTCGACGCTCCGTACACTGGAAATTGAAACGACGGGATCGCTAGACGTACCTTCCAACCATGGACTTTCCTCCCACATTTGTAAGAAAAGTACATCTACCGTGAAAGCCCTTCTCTCATCCCCACTCGAGCAAAAAATAAGACCTGCGAAACTATACTTTAAAGGAGATGCCACACTTTTTACATCGAGCCACCGCTGCTTTCCGATTAACGCAACATTGTGGCGATTCAATTTAATCAGACGAGTGCCGAGGTAATCCTCTTATTATACGTTTCCAAAGAGCTTGCTCAAGGCTGAAGGACGTAAGCTCCGACGATGATTTTTATGTTAGCAAAGATATTGGCTTGATTGCCTTGTAAGAATAAAGACGTCGAGATCGGGAGGGGAGGAGCTTGCAAGATTCGTTTATCCACGCGACATTCGCTTAATTTGCATCGAAGCAACATTATCCGCACCTCGAGCGCTCCACAATATTTCTGCGATCCCAGTCAAGTTCCGTGCCAACTTCGCGACTGCGTAAACTTCTTTTATTTAGCGTGGAAAAGTTTCTCGCGCGACTCGACGAAACGAAGCGGCGTCTTTTCGAAGGAGTTTTCCGGGTTTCCTCGGAGGACTCGATTCGTGCTCGGATTCATCGAGGAAAGGTGTATCCGACGTGGCAGCTAGCTCGAATCTCGTGGACCGTATAGAAGGAGGCGACTCAGCGCGCAGTTTTTCGGTCCTCTCGAACGGGAAGCAACTTTGAAAACAAGTCGGTGCCAATGTTCGTTGTTCCCTGTAATTAAATAGCCCGAATAACTCATCCCTTTTTCGCGCAACGAAAATCCAGAAAAAGGATCCTCCATAGCCCCTCTATATATATTTACAGTAACGTCGTTAAAAGGATTATAGTTGAAAGGCGACGAGAGCACTCTGGGAAAGTTGGTTAAGCTATATAGTTGTACACTTTTCTTACACACAGTATACCTAACCCTTGCAAATTACCACTTTCAAATGGGATTTTGGTATCGCGTGTTCGGAATTTACGCACAAGAACTTTTCAGCTATTTTGCAATCGATGTAATAAGACTGCTTCGTAAAACAATTCGAGTAAATTGCGAAGGAAAAAGTCGATTGCTAGAGAGAAGCGAGAGTATATAATTTAAGAAGTAGGATTTTCGTCTGGCAGCGTTACACAGTGGAAAAGTGAAGAAACAAATACGACTTGATTTCAGGACTCGAAGGGACAGTTACAATTGCGATTGTGGTGCTTCGGGCAACAAGTCGGAAAACTTGTTTAGACATAGCCGACAGCCGAGGGAAAGTTGTAGGTTGAGAAGTTAGAGGGAGGAGGAATGGAGAGACGGACTTGTAAAAAAGAATGCGAGAGTGCGATTTCATGGCGAGCTGAAGCTTGGACGAAAACTTTCCGCTACGGGCAACAAGTTGAAAAAGTATGAGCGTGCTCGTGGCAACGAATATAACCTCCCCCCCCCCCCCCCCTCCTCAACCCTGACCGTTTCAAAAATTTTCCAACGACTAATCTCAATGTTCTCGCGATACAAACTTTTCTTAAACACTCGTTCCTGGCTGGCAGCCGGCTATAAACTTCCAAATCCGCAAGCACCGCGAGAACTCGCTTTTCCTAAAATTACTTTCATCGGGTTATTCATTATCCTTTATATTTCCACACTTTTCCAATTATCGATATTCCAATTTATCAATGGCTCCAAAGTTTCTCGCGAATATTCGTGAAAGCAATTCCGTTATCGCAAGGGTAAATAAGTTTCCGCTATTCGGACAGTGTGAAGCAACGATTCTTTAACGATGCCTCGGATGGTTTCGCGAAATTTTTACTCGGAAAATTCGAGAGTCTAGCATGGGAAAAAGTTATCGCGAGACGCGAGGATAATAATTCATGGAATGAACATAATTAATAGTCGGAAGAGAGAGTCGAGGGTCATCTGGATGGAAGTTCCTAAGGCAGGAGAGGCTGTATCGACCAGGTGGAAGCGAGTCTCGACGGGAAGAAGGACAATGACATCGCAGAAGCAGCTAGTGTCCTTAAACTTTAAGCTCGAGCTCCCCGGGGAGCCAAAGACCTTTCAAGATCGGTATATAGAAGCTAGGCTACCCCTCCCACAGCCTTCTATACGACTCGCCTGAATATTTCAGCTAGGCTCCAGCATCTCTCCCAAAACCAAAAGAATCCTCCCCTAGATAGCTCCTCCTGCACTGCATCTCCCCACCCCCCACCCTTAATAACTTTACTTACATTTCCAATCGAATGTTCCCTATACGCGAAATACTTTCGAACCTCTCACTGACCTTAAAATACCTCGCGCTATTATATACCATCGAGCTCGATATATCGATCTTTTCTAAACTCGGAGGATAGAAGAGTATTTCGACTTTATATAAAACCACACCAGCGTCCCGGGGCCCCTTCAAACTTAATCACAACTCTGTTTCGCTTGATTTACCGCAAAAAAAGCAAGGATATTTCTTGGATTTTCTCGATGCCTCGGAATCCTCGTTTTCGAACCTTTCCCGCACTTTGGAATATTCTCGCAGCGGTGAAAAGTGTATAAAAAACTTAGCAGCGTCTCGAGCTTTTAAGCGTGCGAGTTGTACGAAATACCACCGAGAAATTAATCACCTTTTTCGGGAAGATTGCAAGCTCTCCACTTCACTTTCGATGTACGTTTTATTCTTAAACAGGTTGAAATTATAAAATTTCACCTATACCTTTGAAGAATTGTCAAGCTCGTTATGAGCTTATCACGGTCCGCCGATGATAAGAAAAGGCTATAAATGCGTGTGAAAGTTGGGATAAAGCGTTTTACAGGGGGAGTTTGAAAAAAATTCAGTAATCGTTGTAAGATAATCGATGGATTATTGGAGGATCTGGGAAGAACTGGTGTAAGATCGCGCGAGGACGTCGAGAGAGAGAGAGAGAGAGAGAGAGAGAGAGATTTGGAGATGAGGGCAGAAGCGAGAAGAGAGTGGATAGGTTTCGCGCGGGCCGGATCAAATAATTGCCGTCTTGATCGAGCGAGCAAACACGGGAATCTGTGCGAAGGTGGTTTAGCAAGGAATTCACAGAGAGTTTCCCGGGTCGCTCATCAACTTCCTTTACCACCATCCCATCGAGCTTTTTCTTTGGACCTACCTCTACGAGGGCAGACTCTGTAAATTCAATCTTACCAGCGACCTCTATCCACCTACATAGTTTGTTCCGCCTATTGATTCCGGCTTTCCGCTACTGAATCTTCTCCCTCTCTCTCACCCACTCTCTCACCCTATCTCTCTCTCTCTCACCCCCCTCCATAATCCACTAAAACTGCCGATCATCCAAAACTGCGCGAGCTGAATCCTGCTAAATTTTACGGCAAGAAACTTTCGCCCTCATGTGTGCCGAGCATAAACAACTTTACTCCACTTTGCGCGAGGAAAATTTCCAATCTCAAAAAGGACAAAGTTTCTTTTCTAATCTTCCAAAGGGACGTTGCATATCAATGAAACGGGGCAAACGAGCGGCTAGTCCTCCTTCGTTTGCCTCGCGTTTTCGACGTACAATTTTCAAATGTAATAACGGAAAGTGGTCGAGGTATAAAACCAGGCCAACGGTGGGAATTGAATCGGCTCGGAATACTGCAGAGCGTGACGTAGTGATTAATAATAATTTGTCGGTTGGCATAAACGGAGCCGATTAGTCGGCTTGGCTGGACGTTATGGTAATTGCGAGCTATTACTATAGCTGCGAGCGTTCCCCGTCCCTCTAAACACTTGGATATTCTCTACTCGAGCATTTTAACAGCTACGATTAATCAGAAAGCTCTCTGAAAAGAGCTTTGCAAATTTTCCTTCGTAAGATCGATCTTCAATGGAGAGACAACGATATTTTTCCTTTCGATTAATCTCGCTACGTGCAACCGACAAATTATGCAATACACTGCATCTGTGCACCATTAACATTCCTGCCGTTTATCGCAAACGAATAATTATTAACGATCACTCGCCGCAGTAGTGCCGGAGATGACCGCTTCTCGGCTGCCGAGCGAGGAACCACCGACCACGAACCACTGAAGGACAGAAAGAAATTATTTAATACGTTTTATTACTCAAACTACGTGTTACATCGATTGTTTTCAATTATTATCACTCTTTTCTTGCCGCAATATTAAAAATTTAAATAATGCACATGCATGTGACAAGTGCGAATAAAGCTCTGTTCAATAGAGCATCGAGTATTATTGCGTTTTGTCACAAGACTACATTGGTCCATAGCGCATATATGTACGTGCCAGGGACGTTTCATTTTGCTCTTTGTAATCAGACTTGGTATGCGAGAGCCCGGGGCAAAGTTCCGAAATTACTTTTAACGTCCGAGCTGCAGGTTATCGGATAAATCGATTATCAGATAATCCCTACCATCGGTCACTACCACATAGCTATATAGCATTCGGAGGAGTGTCTTGAGAAACGACTACTCGTCCAACTGAATCGAAGACGAAAGGGCTGGATCCTTGGATTTCTTCGAGTGCGAAAGCTGAGGCGTAGAAAATCGGAGGCTGAAGAGCCGAGAGAAAGAGAGAGAGAGAGAGAGAGAGAGAGAGAGTCCTTTCGTCTTCTGTCTCTGCATGTGTACATCCAACAGCTCTATACCATTTTCCCTATATTTATATATACTCTCTCCTGCTTTATTCCAAGTATGCCTGCAAGAATCGTCAAGCTCGAATCTACCAAGATGAGATTCAGGAAGCGGACCTAATCCTCAAATCCCCATTGCCCATTCATCGCAGGACCAAGGAGATTTTCCCCCGAGTTACGATCTTCCCTACCTTTTCCTAAATCGAACTAGGAATTCTGCCGGAAAACTTCTTACGACTGCTTGACAATCTTTTTACGCGTGTTACGCGCTCATTTTCCACTCCAGCCTCGCTGCACCGTATACACCCCAGAGGCAAATTAAATATCGTAAAACTCCAGCGAGTAAGAATAAACTATTCTTCTTTTTTTTTTCAGTCATAATTTCTAGCGCACTTTTTCATACCCCCATAAGCTTTTAATTGATAGTTCCATTTTATCCATTCCTTCATTAGCCAATCCAGCAGCATTTAAGTTTTAACCTCACTTTTCTAATTTCACCTTGGTCCACTCCATAAAAGAATAATTCTGTATTCTTTATTAAAACGTTCGTAATAGTCGCTCGTGCAGCTTTTACAGTTATTAATGCCTAAGAGTAATATAAATTGGCCGATATAAGGTTTAACGCAGGCGTACGTTTTATTATAGCTATATATATATATATATATATATATATATAGTGGAAGCAAGTATCGTGCGCGAGTCTCGAATGGTCGTACGCACTCCAAGTTAAAACAAACAGGTATTCTATATAGAGGTACACATATACAGGGACATGGCCATTCTAGATGTTTTAACGAAGCGTCGCCGGCGGAGAGACTAGGATCGTTTTACATTTAATTATTTATTGGCCTCTCCGGAGCGAGAGACACTTTCCGGACGAATTGCAAACTGCCGGTGTCTTGGTCATGATTTATGGGGGATTTCGCTTAAACGAGCGCTCGTCTAAGCATTCGTTACGCCGTTTATCTCGCAGTTCTTAATTAAATAGCGTAATTGATGAAAATGAGTTTCTTGCCGGACGAGAGGGCCTCGAAATTCGAGGAAGAAGCGCAGGCAAATGGGAGTAGCGGCCCGCGGAATTAGTAATTAAGTGCTCGAGACAATTCCAAGCTGCGTGACGGTCTCTGCTCTGTAATTGCCGGACAGCGTCACGCCGCGTTCTACTGGGATTCAATTCTCTCCACCCTCCTCCCCCCCCCCCCTCTCTCTTATTCCTACAACTATATACTCGGATTTGCATACTTTGCCTTTTGTATATGCGACGCGCCACACTGCGATCCGACATATTACGAAATTCGGACGTGGCGCCACGCGAATGTTTCGTCCGCTGAACAATAAGTTGCACAGCTCCCACGAATACCCTTAACATGCATTTATGCCCTTCCACGAAATTGCTCCCAGGAGGAATGGCACGAGAGGACGACCCATCGTTCATTGGAACGTTCGTTAAAAACCGATGATATTATTCTCGAGGATTTTCGATGCTCCGAAGGCGCGTAATAAAAATACACTTCGATCCTCATCCCCCTCTGCAGAAAATTCTTTCGAGACTCCTTTAGGGGTCCAGCTCCGCTCCGCAAACTCGTTATTTACTATTCATACTCGACTCTTTCAACAATTACCCTTGTAACAGTATAGTTCATCTCGATCCCTTCAACTTGAATTTTTCTCCAAAAATTCACTCGCAACGCCGGAGAGCACGCCTCCCCCACAATTTTATGCTAATTACTCGCAGGATTAGCTTTTCTATTTCGACAGGTGCTTCTTCTTTATGCAGTTTGCTCGCTATGCTAATTAATTACACGGGAGCTAATAGGCAAAGAGGAGGGAGCTCGCTTATGCTGGAATCTCACAAAAATAACCACGGCCCCAAAACTGGGTGGAGTATAATTTTTAATTAAAGGTAAACAAAGGGATGAACAGGGGAGAAAATCTTTTTACGCAGAGTGATAAAGAAAAGGCGATATTTATACATTGTAATGAAAATGTCGAGAGGAAAATGTTGAAATACGAGATATATCCTGCTCCCTGTCGTTATGATTATACACCGTGCAGAAGCAGGCTTAGCTTTGCAATTAGGCTCGGAGGGTGCTAATTATCGACAGATTTAATGAAATTCTCCATATTGATTTCCGTTTGGCGATGCAGTTTCCAATTACGAAACTGAGAGGTCGGAACATGCGGGCTATCGTTTTTCTGCCGGTCGTCGCTCGGAGAATTTAACTGCACCCTCGCGACTAAGTGTGTGTGTGTGTGTGCGAGGATCGAAGTTATTAACCTCAAGTGCCATACCGAGCGATATAGGCTCGCGTTGGAGTATCTTCTTCTCTGCTTACCTGCTTGCACGTTTCTCTCTCTCTATATATATATATATATATACACATTTCATATATATCACCTCTCTACACACTCGCATGCGCCGACTGGTGCTCTCTAGCGTCCGATCAAAGCGTTACATTCTAGTGTCTATATATATATATAACCTTCGTTCCGCGACAATTTTCCTCCGTTGAAAACCATTTTCATACCCCAACCCCCCCCCCCCTCATCCCTCTTTACTCTCAACGCTTTTAACAAGCGATCCACCGACGTTACGTAGGATGCAGGATTTTTCCAGAGAATTCTCTCGAAGCAAAGTGATCCGTTTGCGTTTCAGGCGCCGTGGCTGTGACGTCAGCGGGTAGCCATGGATTCGACGCGCACCTGCGAGGACCCAGCTTCATCATCGAGCCACCGTCAAGGGTGGAGTTTTCAAATTCGAGCGGAGCCTGGCTGGACTGCACGGCTGCCGGAAGTCCAGCGGCCAGCATCGACTGGTCGACGGTCGACGGACATCCGGTGAACGATATACCGGGTGTACGGAGCGTGCTCAGGAACGGAACGTTGGTCCTCTTGCCGTTTCCAGCGGCAGCCTACAGACAGGACGTGCACAGCTCCGCTTACAGGTGCATCGCCAGCAACTCCGTTGGCAGGGTCCTCAGCAGGGACGTTCAAGTCAGAGCAGGTTAGTCCCCTCACCCCATTTATATATATATATATATATATGAATAATAATAACAAGTACCATAGCACACATTTAAAGCTTGCGCGTCGATGCACGTGGAGCTTACCCGCGTACTCGCCCTATTGATTCCACCGGGATTACGTCTGCAGGTATTTTGCATATGAGTACCGCGAACCATGCAGATACGCGCGTATGTTTCCTAATAAACCTCGCGTTCACGCATCCAAAGCCGAATAGCCGCTAAATTCAACTCTGACCTTTGTCATTTTCAATAAGACACGCTCTCTCTCGACTCTCTTTACAAAAGTGTGCTGACCGAACATTTTTGCTAATTGGAAAATCGATCGTTCGTTTCGTTACCAACTAAAAGGGAATATATTAATGCACTGTTCTTTATCGACACGGTTGCAACGGTCAGGATAAATTCGACGCTCGTTCAATTATTCTCCTTCGTATATTTATATATATATGGGATTTGAATAATTCATAAGAACAATCAGGTGTGTACAGTTGCAAGTATATATACAGCAGGTCGATGACAATGTAACACATATATAGTACATCAGTCGGCTTAGGATAGCCGGGGCTATAACAGTACTAATAAGCTTTCGTATATATATATAATTCCACGTTATTCGTAAAAAAGCGTCGCTTTATAGGTTAGGATCTGTATATATATATACATGCGTGTGTGTGTGTGGTGATGGGGAAGGTGAAAATCAGAGGCTGAGGGAAAGCCTTGGCACGAGGTTGGTTCCAAGCCAACGCGGAATCTCCGGGTTTCTCTCGCATCGCAGTGACGAGCTTACAGAGAGACCGCTGTAATTACCCCTTTAAAAGAAAGGGGAAAAAAAGAAACGCAATCTGAATGCAAATCCATGGCAGGTTCGAGCCGACGCCGACGCTTTCAGGATTGCCATGCAACTAGCCTGGCGCGCGCGCGAGTGCGGCTATAAACTTCTGCCTTGGACGTGTGACCGTTAATTAAAACTTTGCTTTTCAGTTTCGCTTGGACGAAAGAAATTTCCATTCGTCCCTTATTGCCGATTCCAATGCTCCCTTATAATAGAGTAATTTTTCTTCTCAGTGAAACTCTCGACTAGGAGGAATGGCCATTTTATTGAAAATCTTATTTCCCTCGTAGAAGAATACCGCTTATCTCTCGTATTATTTTTATGATGCGAACCGAAGGACGATGGAACGCTAGGTATTCGCCTCGTGCAGTATACATATATATATACATAGTATATATAGTCGCGAGGCAAATGAACAATTTCGTAATTTTAATCGCTTATGACTCGGACTTTTCCGAGCAGGCGAAAGAACAATAAGCAAGCAGGAAAATTGCTTTTAAAGGGAAGTCTGAAGCTTGTAAAAGCATTTGGCGCGGAGTGACTTGGCAAATGAGTTCCGTGACAATCTTCTGGTCTACGATAGTGTCTGGTGGGCATAATAATTTCGTTTTGTTGCTCGCCGAGCGAGGAATAGGAAAAGGTTGAGTCCGTGGGAATATACAGGAGGGAGGAGGAAGCTTCCCAACGTCGTCGACGGCAGCTGGCCATCGTCCTTGGAATTTCGACGTAAATAAAATCTCTGAAACAACTTCGTGTGAGAGGATGGTGTGTGTGTGTGTAAGGTGCTGTCGGCTGGGATCGAGGATGGTGGAGGAAAAAAGGTAAGTATAGGGGGGGGGGGGGATGAAACGATGAAGAGAAGGACGTAGATATATATACATGTATAGAGAGAGAGAGAGAGAGAGAGAGAGCGAGTTAAGTGGAAAGAGAGATGGAGAGGGAAGGTGGCGAAGGAAAACAAAAAGGACGCCAAGAAAAACGAGCGTGGCAGACGTCGAGGACGAGAAGCGTTCGTTACGGACGCGTCTAGTCTCACGCCTCGGCGCGTCCCGCAACGCCAACATCAAAGTCGAGATTCACTCGCTCGACGAATAACGACGTGACATCCGAGCACATTCAACCCTCCATATTCGAATTCCCCTTAAACTACCACCAACGCACGTACACACCCGTCTCCACAACGCTCGGCGCGTTGACCGAAAAGAAAATGTTCTTCGTTATAACTTTTGGCTATTATCCCCCCTCCCAACCCCAAAAAACAAATCCCTATACGAGACTGGTTCATTGTTATTTCGCTGCTCCGTTCATATGGCGGAAACGCGCACGAATAACACAATAATATTGTATCGGGTGAAAAATGATTTTCCTGCCAGCGTTTGGCGATATTTAATGTTTAATTACGAGTTCCGATTGAAAAGTAAATATTGAATATCGATTAAAATTGTCTGTTTTACCAGCTGGGCTTTCGCGTTCCATCGTAGAATATTTATATGCGTGCATGAATGGGAGAACATTTCTCTCTTCTCTTTTTGTCCTTGATTTTAAAGGAAGGAACGAATGTTTCAGTGGTGGCGCAAGCTTACAACGTCGACGTGGAGGTAATCGGAGGTGCCAGCAGAGGTTGTACCGCAGTGCTGAGATGCGTCGTTCCTAGTTTCGTGAAGGATCTGGTGCGAGTGGTCTCCTGGCTGCAGGAGCCATCATTCTACATTTATCCCTCGTTGCAAGGAGGTAATAAGAAGCCCCGACACTTGCTCGCTCGCTCGCTGCTTATGAAATTCTTCGGGCACCTTCCTCAGGAACCTATATATATATATATATATATATATATATATATATAATCCCAGCGGCTTTCTCCTCGGCCTTTTGAAAAATTCCTCGCTGGCAAATTCCTCCCGCTGCCTCTCCACTTAAAATACTAATTCAACCAAATTTCCCCCTCTCCACTCTTTTTCCATCCCGCGTATACCCTCTTGAAAGATTTAGCTTTTCATCCCCCAGTGGGCAATACCAATTGTATCTTTCGTTTTTCTCTTTCAAATAAGGATTTGGGTAACAGGCGCAATAGGAAAAGCAAGAATTATTTGCCGGCGATGTTGGCACAGACTGTTGGGCTGGGTGTACAGTGTGGGAGGGGTAGAGGGGAGGGGGTGGGGGGAGTAGGGAGTGGCACGAAGTATTATGGCAGTTGCCCATTGCTTACCGGGACTAAAATTTAATATCCGGCAGCGATGTAGCCAGCCTCCCAGACTGAAATTTAATATCCACAATAATCCTACATCACCTTCCACTGGTGGTGGAAGCCCAGATTAGCGAGGACATTGACCTTATGACACGCTGACTCGTTAGCAGCCTCGGAAATTAATCCTATTAAACTTTGACGTTATTTTCATCGAAAGAACCACCTCGAGGATCGTCCTGACACAATTTCCCTTATTAGCTCAATACCGTTTGCTTTAAAGCCCCTGGATAATCGTTTACATCACCCATACACATATATATACACATAGCTGACGGTGTATATAATTGATCGGTCGGTTCCTCGCGCAGCGCGCGTTCGCGTTGCATGTTTAAAAATTGCAAATCTATAGAGCGCAACGTTACAGGGGATATTGGTCGATTCGAGGCTGACGATGATTTAAATATAAAGAGGAACGGGACAATTAGCAAGTGCCGTTGGTTATCGCGAGGGAGAAACCGCAAAAATAAATAATTAGTTTTGCCGGTTGCATGCGCCAAAAAGCGAAATGCGAGCGAGGCAGGGGAGAAGCTCGGGTTCAATCGTACATACGCGCTGAACTTGCGCAATTGCAGGGAAATGGAGGAAAAACAAAGGAAAGTTATTCATCTCGCGGCGGAGTTGGAAGGAAATGTGTATGCCAGTTGGAGGCTGTCCAAGACACTATTGTCGCTAGCTCACTAGCGGCGCGCTGCACCACCAGTGATATTCCCCCGAAAGCCAAGCAGCGGCAGCTGTCGTAACTTTTATATCGCCCCGATAAAAAACAAGAGAAGAAAAAAGCGTAACGAAGCTAACGCCCACTCCTCCATTATACCTTACAATCGAAGACGTCAATCGCTTTTATCATTTAATGCGCCTCGTAACCGTAAAATCGAATAAAACTTCCCATAGGTATACAGGCCCTTTAAAATTCGCCATTCGAGGAGCACCGGGACGCCTATATAGATATACCTTTGTTTCTCATGCGAAATTCATAAAAACCTCGAGAAACAATTGCTTGCACGGAAAAAACGCCAATGCATCCGCGAGTTTCCCTCTCGCGGTGCAATTCGCTGCAGCTTGATGAAAAACTCGAATCGAAAAGCTTATTCTCCATAGAATTTTATATTATTTTCCTTTTTGGATATATTTTACGGAAACGCCGATCGCTTGACGGGGGAGACAAATATTTCTCCCTTTTCCTTCAACACTATTTCTTTATATATTTATATATATATATATATATATATACACATATACACCGTATAATATACAGGGTAGGTTGTAATAAAAGATAGGTCAGCCGTTGATTAGATATTTTGCATGCAGGAAATACCAGAGTGCGAATAATTCGATGCAGGTATCCTTGGTGAGAATGTAGGGGTACGGCATCTGCGTTGAATGGAGGTGAGCGTGCTACTATATAGGCCTTGTCGAGTGTAATACTCGACGTGTATGGCCTATTCGACGTACATGACCCGATACGACAATCGCCATTTAGAGCCATCGCTTACTCGGGACACCCTCATCTAACCAACGATGTCTAGAACGCCTATATATAATCCACTCATCACCAACCAGCCTGCACAGACCCTGTCCCCGATAAATTCAACTTCTTCTCTGTATATATATATATATATGTATATGTATGTATAAACACGCTCGAAACTGCAACAATCTAAAACTATTCCTATATATATATATACACACAGCTGCACGTCGCATCGTGCAAATAATTTTATACAGCACGAAAGCGATGTATAGTGAAAAGTATAAAAGCATCGATAGAATTGTTAATGTTGCTGCTATGCCAATTAAAAAACTACACATTCGTATGAAACTTGGATTCATACACACATACATATATATATATATATATATATATATATATTTGTGGTATAGGATATATACCACTGGTTCATATCCCGATCCATGTCCGATTATTTTTAACTATTATATGGATATTATTCGATGAACAACGCGCGATTCCCAATTTGGTTATTCCTCGTAGAATATAAAAGAATACTTGTATTATATCTAAAATTGTTTTCGATTGTGCTCAAACAGATGGAAAATTCCACTTGCTGCCTACCGGAGAGCTTCTGGTGCACAGTTTAGAATTCAGCGACCAAATTCACGGATACAGGTGTAGAACGATGCATAGACTAACGCGACAAGTAGTAGTAAGCTCAATGGCAAATATTAGGATATCAGGTAAATTGACTGGCAGAATAGATTAAATTATTTTGCACGATTCTGTCTCGCGCTTCGTTTCGGGCAAAATTTCATAGTTTCATTCACCGTTTGAAATAAATTTCTAATGCTAGATCACAGAGGGGTGATGCCACCTGTAATCCTGGAGCATTCGGGAGTTATTTACGTGGGTCAGGACGAGTCGACGTCGTTGGTGTGCGTGGCGCAAGCTTGTCCAGCTCCCGAGTATCGGTAAGTAGTACGAGTCAATGTTGTGTCAGACAAGTGCGTTTCGTTCGATATTGAATAATCGGACAGCGTCGAGTGGGTGGAGCGAAGAAAACTTAAAGTCTCGCGCTCTTCAGGGTTTGATTATTCGGGTCGTGAGAGTGTCAATTAGAAGTCTGGTTTGCGCGCGTACGACGATTAATCCCGTACAAAGTTATGACACTGCTGATGGGAGAGGAAATTGACTGCTCGGGATAAAAGTTGAATCGAAGCGTAATTGCGGCTGCAGGAGCTGAGGATAATTAAAAAGGAAGCTTGAGGAGATTGGAAAGAGTGGTGGATATGATGATTGATAAGCGAGTGGAATGGGATAAAAAGAAATTGCAGTGCACACTATGTATATATATAGGAAGAAAGCGGAACGATCGCTCTAAAAGCATTTGGGGGGAAAAACTCTATGAGCTATTTGGGGAAGATTGATGCGACGAAGCGCGGGCAAGTAGAAGCAACAGGAATTAGTCAGACATGCCAAGAATCAAGAAACCGCGTTGATTAAAAGCGAGAAAGGGATGAGATAGCGCGGAGCCAAGGCGTTGATTTCTCGTGGAAATTGCGTGTTTAAGAAAATCAGGGAAGAAGGACGAAATTATAAACGTCCTGTATATCCGCGTGGAGAGAATCGTCGAGATGGATAAAGAGTGTCGCGCGAGGGGTGTATACAGCAGGTGTATATAAAAATGCTTGGGAAACATCTGGCGAGGGATGTAAGGAGAGAGAGAGAGAGAGAGAGAAAATGCAGATGGTGAGATTGAAAAAGGTTATAAGTGGATGGGGGAGGGTGAAGTGAGACGTGGGTGCTGGGAAGATGAAGAAAACTAGAAGGACGCAATTGGAAGCTTGGCTTGTCACGAAGGTCTAGGAGAAAGAGAGTAGCACTTTGCTCGCTGTTCCGGCATTCTCTCGCAAAGAATTACTATTGGTCCCTGGACGCAAAGCGGATAGAAGTGGGACAAAAAGAAATGGAAGAAAGAGGATTGGTGGGAGGGGGTAAAAAGAGGATAGATAGAGACGCGACTTTGATCGAGCAAAAGTGGGAGCACTCGATCGTGAAACCTCGAGCGTATAGGTACAATCGGAAGCGAGCAATCCTGCAAGATCCCTCTCTCGCTGCACCCGCAATACCCCCCCCCCCCTTCCCAAGTCGAACAACCTTCGTCTAGCTCTCCTACGTCCAACCATTTCCCACCGACCTACGCATTCCTTCACTCGTTCCCCTGCGCGCGTATGCTCGTGCCCACCGCCGCCATCGGAAATCTCTACCGCAATGAAAATTTATTGGCAATATCGAATCGTGCACCACACGCGATATCGTTCGGATATCAAACTGACAAATTTATTCGGATTACCTGCAGAAATCTGCTAGGAATCAACTCTAAATTCTGCTGGTTCATGGACGTTACGGTACCGAGGTCCGTGTACATGTACTTGTATATATAGAGAGTTGCAACTGTATCACGAGAAAATCGTAACAGCAATAATACAGCGAATGGACAAGAGGAGTAATAGCGTGTAGGTTATTATTCGATCGAGGAAAGTTTGAATTTAGACGTATTTTGGATATATAAAGGAAGCTGCAGCGTTAACTTTCGACTGGATCTCTCGACTGAATGGCGAGTTAACTTTTCGTGGAAACTTTGGCGCGGAGTGAAATTCCCCACGGATCGAGGTCCATTACGTACTTTACAGACTGGATGGCGGAGAGGGGAGCTGCAGGGTAGCGCGGGCGGGATAAATGGGACTGACGAGGGGAACGAGATGGAGGAAATGAGGAGAGGAGGGGGGGGGGGTGGTGGTTAGGGTCGAAGGTAGGTGGGACGATCGAAAACTGTCAGTGTCAACTCGCAGGAAGAAGGAAAGCAATGGAGGATCCTGAGGGATAAAAGTGGCAGTATATGCGACTCGGCAACGTTTCTAGGTCGACGTAGTCGAAAAGCCTGCGAAATTGAACCACCGCCACCTCCCCCTGCACGATCCCCTTGGTATCCTCCGCAGGCTACCCAGAGATTGCTCGCCTTTCCCCTTTTCGATGAAAAATTATTCACGACTCGACCATCGAGAGGACTTTGACTCGTCGCTCCGCACCTACCTTCACTAATTTCGCGCGACAGCTTATTTCAGCCGACACGAGGCTCCCGCACCGAAAGACTCCATCTCTGGCAAGGCGGAAATTGCCAAAAGCGCTCGCTTTAACCAACTCTGTAGATACTATGTATATACATATAAAAGTGTAAAGTGTCCGTTTTCTCGTTGAAGATGGTACGCGCAAACCGGTGCGGAGCCGATGTTGGTGCTTTCCGGGCCCAGGACCAGATTGCTCGGCTCCGTCCTGTCCGTAGAGGCAGTTACCTTGGAGGATAGTGGGATATATCGTTGCTCGGCTTCTAATCCTGGCGGAGAAGCTAGCGCTGAGATTAGGTAAGTTTCTTGTCACGAGGAAGAAGGGAGGGGGAGAAACTTGTTTTATATAGATATTTTGGCAATTGCGCGCATTGTGTATAAGACACGAGAGTTTGAATGTTTCAGATTGGTCGTAACTGCACCATTGCACGTGGAAGTAACTCCGACGCTTTTGAGCGTGCATTTGGGAGGAAACGCGGAATTCCGTTGCGAAGTTGGGACGCATCCCCAAGCCGGTTCCCACTTCATAACGTGGTACAAGGACGGTCGGCAACTTCCGGGCACGGGACGGCAATCGGAAATGTTGCGGCTCAACGGAATCGGTAGGGAGGACCGCGGAATGTATCAGTGCATCGTCAGAAGATCGGAAGGCGACACGGCGCAAGCCTCGGCGGAGCTGCAGCTGGGAGGTCAGTCTCTCCGACTATTCGCTCTGCAAACTCGCAATTATTCATCGACCGTCTCTCCCCCCTCCCCCCTCCTCCACCCTTCTCATCCTCTATTATATATACTTGCACTAGTCGCTGCACGATTGTTACACACCGATAGAGGAACGAAGATGCGAGTTTTACCTAAACCGGAAATACCACTCCTTTTTTTCCTCTCCCTTTTTCCACCGAGCGAATGAAGCAGTTTCTTCGAGTGTAATTTATTAGAGGATAGCAGACGTCGCTCGTAAAGGTTAAAGTGCATCGAAGGTAAATGCATTAGAGTCCAGGCGATAGAGTTAAATGCAACTCGATTACCTATCAAGGCCTCCGACTATCCGAAGAGCTTTGAAGTTGGCAGAGCTTCTTTCCCTCCATATCATCCGTCTTGTCATTGGCCGCTGCTTCTTGCGCCAGCCTGCACCAAAGTACTTTATTACATTTTATTTCTCAGACTACGTTTGCCTTCAACGTTTCGCATTTCTCATTTTTCCCATAAAGCAAACGAATCTTTCAAATTGATCGTAGAACAATTTGCTGTTTCAATTATCGTTCCTCCGCATATTTTCTTCCTATTGCACAGCAATACTTTCATCCGTATTGTCTTGATTTTAAAATTTCACTCCGACTTTTCTTGCATTATTTCTTTTTCTTCTTTCAATTTGCGTCTCGTTTGAGAGTGGCAGTGGCCTATATATATCTAGTCCAGCCATCTGTAGGTTTTGCATGAAAGAGAGAGGCGCGTAGGGGGTGGGGATGGTAGCGATGGTAGTGGTAGGAGAGGAGCGCGGACAGAAGAGGAGGAGGATGAGATACCCTTTGAAACAACAATGAAGTTAGCGTCTCTCACTCGTCAGCGTCGGTAATGCACGGAATTCACGTCAAAGGGAATTCGAGCGAGTAGCTCGATAGGACAGCGGGAGATAGAGAGGCAGATGGAGCTATCGGTTCCCAGCAATTTCAGTCGCTGGAGTGACAAGGATCCCTAAAGGAGTGGACGTGGAAAGAGGATAGTTGGAAACGGCGGCGAAGCGCGAAAGGGACGGAGAGAAAGGAATACGTCGGGTGCCCGAGCTACGAGCGGGCTAAAACCGACCAAAAACGGCATCTCTTGCGCTCCCCGCCACCCCCTCCACCCCCTCCCTCTCCTCCAACACTGGTATACACTGCAGGAAACGCCGACCAAACTGTGGCCCAAATTCGCTCAAGACCTCTCCCCCCACTCTCCGCATCTCCCCACGGTATTTCTCAACCATTTTCCCCGAAACTCCAAATTAAACGCGAACGGCTCGAAAATCCTTTTCTCCACTTGTTCCTTCGTGGAGGGAAGCTCGCGCGATATATTTCATCGATTCCAATTCGATCCAGCCTGTGCACGCGTCTCTCGAATACACATATATTTTCAATAATTCACACTCACCTTGCTGCAAATAGAGCGAGACAAATTAACGGGACGCAGAGTGAAATCTGACTGGCCAACCTTGGTAATTGCGATAGCAGCTTATATGATTAAGAAGTTTCAAAAGCTTAGTTTGCTTGAAATCCAAACTAGGAAGCAAGATTAAGACCAAGTATAATAGCGAGTACTGCCACAAAGGTAGATACGCTAAAGGGACTTTTAGTTGCTACTTGAAATCCACTTTGCTAAATCTGCTTTCGACGACGTTTTAAAAGTTTGATTTTTAAGAAAGTGCTACGAGCGTTTAATGGCACAAATGCGGTGTTATCGTGTGTCCGTGATACGGAATCAAGACGTTAATGGCTCTTTTTCGCCAAATAATTCGATATACACGCACTATCGTCGTGATAACGCGTGTGTATGAAAAGCTTCATAAATTGCAGTACGAACACCCAGCAATTACAAGCATATATATATATATATATATATATATATCTCTAGAGCATATAGCAGCGAGATAGTTATAGGCGAGCACGCGTTAAAAGTAAAGAGTATTGATAGGGAGGCAGCGATAATTTGTAATAGAAAGCGAAAAAGGACTAGCAAGGCGATGCCGTAGAAACTCTTTTATCGGAAACCGCTCAGACGTTATCTAGACGAGGTTCATCAATTTTTGCACGGTTGCCCGAGCTCGATCTACGACAGACTTCTCCCATTCAACAGCGCTCTTCCCTCCCTCATCCTCTCCCTTCTCATCAACCTTCTCAGCTTCTACTATTTCACCACCAACCCTCCTCTTACTCCTTCCTAGTCAACCCTCGTACTCTATAGGCTTGCTGCTTTGACGAGGCTCGTTGAAACTCCCCCCCCCCTCCCCCCCCCCCCGCCTCGATCCACTCTTTTAACGACGACGACGACGACGACGACGACGACGAAATCGACACTTTTAATTACAAGCGAAGAATCCGTCCAACGTCATCCTCGCAATAACTCTTCGATTTAGAGACTCTCGATACGACAGATATCCCCTTTATAGCCCTGCCACGCCTCGTCATTACGTCCGGAGGTTTTCCATCCAGTCTCTCCGTTCTCCCTACGGCCCTTTTCCCCTCCCCTCAACGCGCGCCAGCTCTCACAGCCATTTCAAAAAATCTATCCGAATATAACGCGCGCGAGAGAGAGAGAGAGAGCTGGAAATATCGCGCGCTTATACATGCATGTGCCATTAAACCACATTCCAATTCTTTTACGGGGTGGATTTGAATAGAGTCTCTTGTTTCAGATGCGCCACCGATTCTCCTCTACTCGTTCATCGAGCAGACTCTCCAACCTGGGCCTGCGGTGTCTTTAAAATGCTCCGCCGCTGGAAATCCCACGCCTCAAGTTACCTGGGCTTTGGACGGATTTCCTCTTCCCACCAACGGAAGGTACTCAACTTCTTCTCGCTATGTTCCGGACAGTTTACGTCGGAAGGAATCAGTATTTTCCTCGCGTGGAAAAAGAAAGCATACTCCGCCCCCCCCCCCCCCCCCCATTCCCTACTTGAAACGAGCCAATTAAAAGTAGAATCTTACGCGACGGAGATAAATTCCACCGCTCATTCCCGTCGTTTGGTTTTTTAATTTCGAGAGCGAGCACGCACAGGAGCCCTTCTATCTTTTTCATTACAGTCTCTATTTTGTTCTCCTCCGGTATAATTCTCGCTTAATTCGAGGCGCTCCGCGCGCGGCGACTGAAACGAAACGCGCGTTCGGCAGTGGAAGCAGCGATATCGACGAGGCAATTTCAATTTGAGTCGGACAAGAGGGAGGGGGTAGTAGGGACATTTATTACGTCAGCTGACACGAGGACCGCCGCGGGTGACGCGACGTTATGCGAGACGCGACGCAGTTTAACGACTGATCGACATAAAAGACAAGCGAGCGACGATTCTTCCGGCAAGCGCTTTATCGACGCGTTTCCTCCAGCTTCAGCCCCAGTTACCGTTTCAACTTTCCTTCCCACCCCAACGCGATCGACGATCAGCCAAGACAAATTCTTTACGAGCGCGTAAAACCCTCGCAATTTTTCCTACCACGCTTCACTTGCGAAATCTACCTTGATCTTGAAAGGATAGTTGCTCCACTTATATATATATATATATATATATATATATATACGCTCTCTCATGATAAATTTCATCGTTTCCCTTATCATCGCTTTTATCGTCAAAGTGATTTATTTATCCTCTCCACCATTCATCCTTTCAACTCGAACAGTGTCCAGTGCCACTGTTAACGATTTTTCCTCTACCAGCTTTCTCCTCCCTCGCTTTTCTTCTTTTTCACAAAACAAGCGTCTCTCCTTCCAGGTTCGTCATAGGCCAGTACGTGACGGTTCACGGTGACGTAATCTCGCACGTGAACATCAGTCATGTAATGGTCGAGGATGGAGGGGAATATTCGTGCAACGCGGAGAATCGTGCCGGGAAGGTTACGCACTCTGCCAGGCTCAATGTTTATGGTAAAATTAATCGTTTCTTCAGGGTTTTTCTTTGCATAAATTATTGTATATCGGAGGAGAGATTACTAATGGCGGATTGTGACGCTTCGACAACAGGTTTACCGTTCATTCGATTAATTCCGAAAGTCACCGCAGTGGCAGGGGAAACGCTCCGGTTGAAATGTCCAGTGGCCGGATATCCGATCGAGGAGATCAAGTGGGAGAGGGCGAATCGCGAACTACCGGACGATCTGCGACAAAAGGTGCTCTCGGACGGAACGCTGGTGATCAGCAGCGTGCAGAAGACCGGGGACGCGGGTGTGTACACCTGCTGGGCTCGCAACAAGCAAGGTCACAGCGCCAGGAGATCCGGGGACGTAGCAGTCATCGGTAAGAACTCCAATTTTCCTCATGCAAGGGTACCTTGAAAATTGTCGCAGGAATCGCGAAGAAGAGATCTTCGGGATGGCGAGAAACCAAGAAGCGTATATATTTATAAACTCGAGGGAAGATTGTGTTGCGTAAAAGAGGAGGAGGAGGAGGAGGAGGACGAAGAAGAAGACGATGAAGAGAACGGAAGGAAGAAGGATGAAGAGTCCCGGTGTTGGATCATCCCGAGGGCCTCGATGCCCCGCTGATCCCCTATAGCCTTGCTCACGTGCTCTCTCTTGTATTGTATATTTCAGTTCCTCCCAAAATTAGCCCGTTCACGGCAGATCGCGACCTGCATCTTGGCGAACGAACGACCTTGACTTGTTCCGTGACGAGGGGTGATTTACCCCTGTCCATCTCATGGTTGAAGGACGGCCGGTCGATGGGCCCGAGCGAGCGCGTCACAGTCACCAATGTGGACCAGTTCAATAGCATACTGATGATTGAAAGTTTATCTCCAGATCACAACGGCAACTACTCGTGTGTGGCCCGTAATCTGGCCGCTGAGGTATCACACACGCAGCGGCTTGTGGTCCATGGTAATCCTCCTCTAGGCCCCAACAATCTTTGCCCAACGACCACCTGCCCGCCCGACTCGTGTGTGCAATTCTGCGTGAATGTGCCTGCAGCCAATCCCGCTCTCGGGTCACGACCTCCGGAGTACCGTCTCGGGAACGATCGCTCAAACTTGGGATCGAGGGTCGATGAACCCAAAGTATATACGTTATCGACGTATGAAAATATAAGTAGTACGAACGACGAGATCTCCGACGCGTGGCCCGGGGGACCAGGAACGCCTTCACCTGGGCACGTAGAGACCCCTGGTGACTTGTACGCAATGACGGGCCACGCTTAGCGCGGACCCTCCTCTTGCACGATGCCCATTCACCTCTATCAATCTCCGAATCTCTCCTGTCAAACGTCATCCGGCTCGATTTTTTCTCGCCTTCCCCCTTCTCTCTCTCTCTCTCTCTCTCTATGGACTTGCATCTCACCAAATTTTCCATCGAAGAAAGCACGCTATACAAAGCTCCACCAAGCACGTTATACGATACTTCAATCATTTCTAAATACTCTTCGATGGAAAGCACTGCGCACGTCGATCCTCGAGTCGCTCGACACGATGCAGGTGCCGAATGTCCGGACCGAAAGGTTAAACGATCCAACGACCAAAGGGAGAGGGGGGGGGGGGGGAAGGAGAAGGCAATTTCGCTATTGGAAAAATTCGTGCTGGAGCAGAATGCTCGCTCTTGCGTTAAAAAGTGTGACAGTGTGAGTGTGCGATGCTAAATAAGTGTACAAGGTGTAAAATATATAAGGGCGGCGCGGGTACAGGTCCGTGGCGGGGCCACCCTCTCTCTCCTCTACATTGCTACTATACTGCCTCTATTGTACATACTCTACATATATATATAAATCTATACATATATATAAATTGACGTACTACTGTCTATAAAAAAAAATATATATATATAAACTATCTTTAAGGATCGAAAGATTATACGTGTAAAAGTTTCGATGTACGCGTGCCGGTCGAGCGATCGATCGTTCAAACGCATGCACAGATTTCCTAATTATATATATACACGTAAAGAATTAATTATCCAAGCGTCGTGGAAGATTTTGGTCGTTTGGATCCGTCGAAAGGAAACGTTTGCACGTATACATGGAATTATCTACAAGGTTCTTGCGTTTTTGGTGCCATCTTTTTCTTGCTCTCACGTATGGTTCTTTCTTCTCTCTTGACCTTTTCCAGTACCCCCTATTATTGAGCCATTTACCTTCCAAGAGGGACTTTCCGAGGGGATGCGGACGCGGACGGTGTGCGGGGTCGCGGCGGGCGACCCACCCTTGACAATCTCCTGGCTGAAAGACGGCCAAAATCCCTTTCCCCTGCCGCCCCACCTCGCCTCCGTCACCAACGTCTCCCTCCTCGATTCCTATTCCAGCATCCTACGCTTCACCAACCTCACCGCCGAGCACTCCGGCGATTATACCTGCGTCGCCGCGAACCCCGCAGCCGAGGTCAGGTACACGGCCAAGCTACAGGTAAAAGGTAACTAGATGATCGACAACCCTTCTCCGAAATTCCACACATTCGCACCCTCGCCTCCGCTCGATCTCGACGATACTCGCTCCACTCTCCTTTCGTATTCCGTTTCTCGTCTCGCGCCACGCGCACTCCTTGTCCTTTTCTCAATTTATTCCGACGATTAACACTCGGATCGCGTTAACTTTTACGCGAAAGAAACTATGTGTGTACAAGATAATTGCTCGTGGTGATAATCCCGTCAACTCGATCGTCGTTGTAAAGAAAAATGGGCGAAACTTTGAATAATTTTGTCGATGGAAAAATTCCTAAGATTTGAAATAATTGAATGGATGATCACCGACACGGATATTAATTCAGAGGGAATAGCGGAAAGATTGATGATTCGTCGAGATCGATTCCTCTCATGGTTCTCACCGTCTTCTCCCCCCGATCGATCCATAAAATCAGTATATCCCGTAAAATATTGATTATCCCGACCAATTGACACGCCACGCTTAAGATCAGCTCCTGCGTCATCATTGCAATATCATCAGCGTTGTTCTCGCTCTCCCGCTAGAATCCAAAAACGGTGATTCGAGGAAAAAGTTGAGAGATTTAATGGAAGAGGAGTCGATGAGTTATCGAAAAATCACACCGAGGAAGGATCGTGCGGGACCGCGAGTCACCGTCATCATCATCGTCATCGTTTGGTTTCCCTGACCTAGAATAGATCCTCGTCTAAAAATCCGGATGAATTTCCTATACCCCCCAGACACAGTGTGTATTACATTTGCGTTGCTTTGGCTCTCTGGGAATGCGTCGGTATCTCGTGGACCCCCGAGGTTTGCTTGACTTGACCGAATCATAAGGTAACAGTTTGCACCTTTTCCTTATTTTACTCGTTACTCTCTATCGCTCTCTCGCTCTGTCTCTCTCTCTCTCTCTCTCTCTCTCTATCTACTTTTCCAACTCTGTATTATTGTTCACCTGGCCTGTGTGAACCTATATATATATGTATAAATAAATCACTCGATCGAGCAGCCAAATTTTATTTCGCATGCACTAAAGTATCTCTCTCTCTCTCTTCAACTTTTCGCTATCAGTATACTTCGTACTCGTCTCCTTCTTTTTTTCACACCGCCTATAAGTACATTTTCAACTTATTACAAATCTCTGTGTGTATCTGTGTGTACAAATATTATGTGTGTGTCTACAATTAACTGTATCTAGTCGTTTTTTTATGCCTACTTGTATTTACGCTCGATTTTCTGTATTTATACAGATTTCACACGATTATTATTATTATTATTATTAATATTATTATTAATATTATTCTTGTATCATATACGTATCACCCGAGTGCAAGCACACACGCCACCCCCGTTGACGAATCTTCGTAGACACCCTCCCCCTCCCCCATTGCTCTAGCTTGCATATATGCCCTGGTTCGTTCAAAAGAAACATTTTAAATTCTGCATGTTTATTCAACACTCTCTCTATCTCTCTTTTTCGCTATATTTCTCGATCACTGAAAACACCTCTCTTTCTCTATTTATCGCTCACTGTTTTTCTCTCTAACTCACACCCCTTTTTATATTTTCTTCCAAATAGCCAACCGAGTTGTGTGCAGTCGCTTGAATTTTTTAGTTAAAACTGGGATAACGACGAGGATGAGAAGGTTTATAAGATGATGAAAAAACGTTAAAAATTGAAGATTAGTGTGTATACTCGGTTGGATATTATTTCTTGTTACTAAAGTAGGCAAGTAGTACGTATATATTATTATTAATTAATTAATTGTATTTATCGAAACTAGTCGTTAGATTTGGGTATTTATATATTATCTATATGTATATATGCGTTATAGATTATTCGCCTCTCTCCATCGTTATATACATCCTTCGGCACTTGGCCGAGTAGCTTTCCCTCCCTCCCCCTCCCACATTTATTACTCGCTGTATCACAGTCAAAATACCATCGCTCGCCTTTCTTACAAGAGTTCTACTTGTTCACGCTACCTTCTACTACAAGTATACTCACTCATTATTCACCTTTCTCACCTATACTTCTCCTCGAACCCTTCTGTATTTCTCTCTCTCTCTCTCTTTCTCTATATATCTTTTACAGTATTATATACGTATAGTATACAAGCACATAAACATACGCCGCATATATATATATATATATATACAGAATGACACGTTGTCGCGCACGCGAGAGCGCAGATATTTTGCCGTCTTGTATAAGGTTGAAACTCCCACTCACAGTATCTCGCTTGTGCAGCGTTTTTTCACCACCGTAAGAGTAGAACCTGCCAACAGAACGACCTACGACTATCCAAAAAGAAAACGAGACCATTGAAATCTTTGGACCCACCGAGAAACACATTTCCTTCCCTCGCATCTTCTTTTTCTTCCTTCCACGATCCTTGGCAAGCTCTCCGAACTTTCGTTAACTTTCAGTTTAAAACTTTCGATGATTACGAAATGCCGCGTGGCGCCACGAAAACAACGAGCTCGGGGATGCTTAAATTAAGTACGTTTCGCCCGGAGATTCCTCTCCTGCTATAAGGGAAGCATCTTATAAAATTCCCCATGATTCTCGATATATGTGTATATAGCTATGAAGAAACGTGTTTCCAAGTTTCGCTTTGCCGTCGAGTCGAAAGTACGCAACTTCTGGAAATTCTTAGCCAAGCTTCTCATAAGTTCGAGGAAAAAGGAAATCTTTCAAAGTGGGCTCCATCGATTTACAAACCAAATGTCCACTTCACCCCATCAACGAACCTTCATTCACTTTCTCTTCGAATCTTTCTCTCTCTCTCTCTCTCTCTCTCTCTCTCTCTATCTCTATCTCAATCTCTTTGCCACTACTATATTTCTCTTTTGCTATCTCATTAAGTGATTCCTAACTTTGCTGTTATTATACAAAAAAAAGAAGAAAGAAAAAAGATAAAAGTATACAATTAGCGAAAATATAATTTGCAGGATGTACATAGCTCGAGCTTCGAATGTAAATATAATACATATTTGAGAGCGGCCTCGTCGACGGGATTTTATTCTATCATTCTTTCTATCTATACCTGTATATCCCCCACCCCCCCTCTCTTTCTCTCTTAATATTTTTTCACGTTTTTACGAAGCACCGCCGACGAGGACGAGCTTTCTATAATTTACCGCGTGCTTTCACAATTCGCGACGTACCTCTTTTTAAATCGCTAACAACCAGCAAAAGCTTATTCGCTATTGGCGAGGTCACCAGGCTAGTTTTAAAGCTAAACATTCTGTTCGCAGTACCACCTAGATGGATCGTTGAACCCACTGACGTCAGTGTCGAGAGAAACAGACACGTTTCCTTGCACTGTCAAGCCCAGGGTGTACCAACACCGACCATCGTTTGGAAAAAAGCTACCGGTGAGAAACTCAAATTCCAACTTTCCAAAGGAACAACATTAACTATTATAATAATATCATCATTTTATGAATATACTAGCCTCCTCGTTATTACTCCTTAATTAAAACCTTTATAAATGATGGAGTTTAATTGTTCGAATAGATAAGTTTTCATTTCTATAATATTGCTACAACGTTTATTGTTCGAACACCCGTATATTCGATGAATCTCCAAGAAACAATCGTATATATAAGTCATTGCAACTGTTCGACCAGTTAAATTAACAGTATCTCTTAACGAGTCTCGAAGAATACGTGTAATATTCCGTATGTAGGGGAGGGAGGCCAACTTGAGAGAAATTATGCAAATGGATTAAAAGTTGGAAAATTTCTTACCACGTTTCGTGGTTATTTTGAACGCAGGAAGCAAATCCGGAGAGTACGAGGAGTTGCGTGAAAGGACCTATACAAAAATTCTTAGCAATGGAACTTTGCTGCTGCAGCACGTGAAAGAAGACAGAGAAGGCTTTTACCTCTGTCAAGCTAGCAATGGAATCGGGACTGGTATAGGAAAAGTTGTACAGCTCAAAGTCAACTGTGAGTAATCATACATATAGATTCATAGAATACTTAGAAATTTTTAAAAACATGGAATCCTCGGTACCACCGATCGATGCTACATTTTTCTAATTACATTCTAATTGAAATTACAACCGTGGCTCTCATGGAATTTCCTGCACGCAGCTTCGCCATATTTCGCGGCCCCGTCTCGACTAGTCACCGTTAAAAAGGGAGACACGGCGACTCTCCATTGCGAGGTGCACGGGGACAAACCCGTAACAGTGACGTGGCTCAAAGGTGGAAAAATCGAGCTGAATCCATCTACGAATTACCGGTAAACGTTCGCGGTGGATGCACCAGAGAGGTGACAATCTAAAGGTGGATAAGAAAAATTAAAAGATTTCTCTCGTTCAGGGTGACGGTTAAGCAAGAAGTTACACCGGACGGTGTAGTAGCGCAGTTGCAAATTTCTTCGGCAGAGGCTTCCGACAGTGGTGCATATTTCTGTCAAGCGAGCAATCTTTACGGACGAGATCAACAATTGGTTCAACTCCTCGTGCAAGGTGATAGACTGCGGGCGAATTAACCGTCCTATCGATTCGATCTTGCAATTATTACCCTGTTACGCACCTCGGGATAATTCGGAAAATCACCGGAACTCTATGATTACGATTTCAGAGCCTCCTCAACCACCGAGTGGTCTCGAAACTGCAATGGTGGCTAGTCGCAGTATCAACGTGAAATGGCAGCACAAGTCTCAGGACACTAGCGAAGTTACCAAGTATATTCTTCAGTACAAAGAGGGCGAAGGTAAAATATGATGAAGATGTAACGCAGCTGATCCTCCACCTCTGCAATATATACAATTCCAGGTGGAATGTGGCAGCAGCAAGAATTTACGGGACCACCGCTTCCATACGCAGCGTTGATAGACGAGTTAAAGCCCGCGACGAGGTATGCCATTCGCGTGATAGCCGAAGGTCCAGCTGGCAGATCGAGTCCATCGGCCGAGTTGATAGTGAGGACCGAGCCACAGAGACCCGCGGGTCCACCGGTGAATTTAGCAGCGAGGCCCCTTTCCTCCTCGGAAATTCTGGTCACGTGGTCTCCACCTTTGCCAGAGCTTCGTCACGGTGACATTCAAGGCTTCAACGTCGGTTACAGAGAAACCAGGTGAGAAATCTACAAACGTTACGTTCCGTGTTAAAACTCTCATGAAAATTATACGAAAGCTTACCTCGATTGTGTTCCCGTAATTGGATTTTAGCTCTGGAAATCCGTCGTACAATTTCACCTCGGTCTCCGGCGATGGAGAGGAGGGCGGGGGCGAGTTGAGATTGAGCGGCCTCCGACCTTACACGAGATACACCATGGTGGTGCAAGCTTACAATCAAGTCGGTTCCGGACCCCTGTCTGAGCCACTGCTCACGCAGACCTTGGAAGACGGTAAGAGCGATGTGCGAGAATCGAAAATGCCGCGGGCTACGCGATTTCCTCCAGAAAGGAATATTGCATGTATCATCGAACGAAGGAATAATGGAAATGAATTTGGCAGTTCCCAGTATGCCGCCGGAGGACGTAAGATGCGCGGCGTTAACGTCGCAATCCTTGCAAGTTTCTTGGCAGCCTCCGGCGAATACCCATAGCAACGGCATCATTCAGGGATACAAATTGAATTACGAGCCAATCTTGGCGGACGTGTGGCGCAGCGTGGACGAAATGGAAATACGCAAGACAAGCGCCTTAACAACGGTCTTAACAGGATTGCGAAAATATACCAATTACACCATTCAAGTTTTGGCATTCACCAGGGTTGGCGATGGCGTTCCTACCACGGTCACTTACTGCCAAACCGAGGAAGATGGTAATCCAGCGATCAATTTAACTTCTAATTGCTGATGCGATTCGCGACTGTATATATAGAAAAAATCAACGAGTACACACAAATATACATACACTAAATTATTCGCGCAATGGATAAAAGAAACGCAAGCACAATGACGCTCTGAACAATTTCTAGGCAAACTTTCCACTCTGTGCAAGCTAAAGTTTAATTGCTATTATAATTTCAAGTGCCTGGTAGCCCAGCAGACATCAAAGTAGTCGTGAGTTCGCCGCAAGCCCTATTTATATCCTGGTTACCGCCCTTGGAGCCTAACGGCATTATCACAAAATATAATCTTTACACCAGGTAAGATTTATTACAGTATACTGTACAACGATACACGATCGATTGAAATTGAAATTCGTGCAATTCCATAATCCTTGTAAAATATCATTTACGATTATATGGTACACACAGAGTGGTCGACGGTCAAGAGGAATTAAACCACGGGAAGAAGACGCTACCAGCGACCAGTACTTATTACGAAGCTACGAGTTTGCAGCAGCACGTGGAGTATCAATTCTGGGTGACCGGAAGTACCCGGGTGGGAGAAGGACAGAGCTCCCGGGTGGCCGCACAAGTGCCGACCAATAGAGTTCCCGCGAGGATAACGTCCTTCGGAGGTCACGTGGTTCGACCTTGGAGAGGATCAGCCACCTTGGCCTGCAATGCCGTGGGGGATCCGGCGAGAAGCTGGTTCAAAGGGACGGCCGAGCAAATAAGGACGGATTCCTCGAGAAACATTCAAATCTTGTCCACGGGGGAGCTGGTGCTCTCCAGTCTGCAGTCGCAGGACGGTGGCAATTACACTTGTCAGGTGGAGAACTCTCAAGGTAGCGACAGGCTACATTTCACCTTGACCGTCCAAGTGCCGCCGAATTCGCCGGTCCTCTACGTCACCAGCACAACCTCCAGCAGTATTTTGTTACATTGGAAATCCGGACACAATGGCGGGGCACCGCTCACTGGTTACACTCTCCATTACAACACCAAGGATGGAAATTTACATGAACTGGAGTTATCTCGTCATGCTACGAGTCATGAATTGAAGGTACCTGTGAACGAGAGTATATATTACTAATGATGCGTTAGCGAGAGCTTTCTTCTTCCACTTATTCGAGTTTGACTTTTATTTTAGGGATTGCTGTGTGGTAACACTTACCAATTGTATTTGACGTCGCACAATAAAATTGGCAGCAGTCCTTCGTCTTCCCTATTATCCGTTAGAACCCAGGGCCAGCCTCCAGGGATACCGGCAGCTGCTGCTTTCCTAAATCCTAATTCCACAACCCTGGTGCTGCGTTTGCACGTCTGGCCGGACAACGGTTGTCCGATTACGTATTTCGTCATCCAGTATAGGCCTATCAACGACTTCCACTGGACTCTGGTATCGAATAGCGTAAAGATGCAAAGGAGATTCATCGTGACCAACCTAACACCAAGCTCCGTTTATCAATTAAAAGTCGAAGCGTACAATGTTGCTGGTAAAAATCAAGCGGAATTCACTTTCGTCACGTTGACCAAAGAAGGAGGTAAATTTAATAAAAAGCTGACGAGTTTCTTATACAGTATGTGAACTTTCTACGAGTTATCATCAAATAATGAAAAAATGTATATTTCTAGAACCACCACCCCCGGAACTGTCGAAACGAGGGATAATCTCAGCTATTCCATTTTACACCGATGTCAAAGTGGTGTTACCTTTGATCGTAGCCACGATCGCTCTGTTGGCTGCCATAATAATCGTTGCTTTGCGTTGGCGAAACCGTGAGTATCTCTCAGGTGCGTGCTCGCTCGACTATCGTTCAATCCAAATTGAATGTATTTAACGCAGGATATTTGGGGGACCGAGTACAACGGCCGATGAAGGAATCACAGGAGAATCAACAGAATGCAGAGACACAGCGGGAGCGTTATTACGCAACGATTCACAAAGTGGCACTTCAGCAAGCGACGAACACGGGCGGAGGGCCCGACAAAATTCCAGGTGAACCTTTGTTTCGATAAGGAAGTGATTTTTCTAGATCGCAGGTTGTAAGCTCTCCTTGAGCGATGAGAGTAAGAGGATTGTGTGGTGTTTGTCGGGAGGATTATTGGTAAGTGGTTAGTTTGGTAAGGTAGGAGGCGATCGATAGGAACGGAGGATAGAAAAATAATGATCGGATGACCGGAGTAACTGGACAAGTTTTGCCGACGCGATTTGAAAGGTAGGCAATGCCTCTGGTGGGTTACAGAGACAGCGGAGGACATCTCGCCGTACGCTACGTTCCAGCTTTCGGAGGGTGGCGGGGCAAGCCTGGCAGGGCTGGGAGGTTTGGGCGGTTTGGGCGGGGCGGAAGCTTCTGCAGCCGGTCTGCATCACAACAACACTCTTCTGCACAGCTTCATGTACCACGAGCACGCTATGACCGAGGGCTGTGCGAGTCCTCCGCCAGCCGCGACGGTTCGTTCCACTCTTTATCTTCTCTTCGTTGAGAAAACTTTGATTCTCTTTCTCTCCCTCCTCGTATATACATATGCGCAAAAACGCAAAGTCGCGGGAATCTCTTGGAAGTTTGGACAAACTCAAAGTTTTCTCAAAGATACAAGGAGAAACTGTAGCGATATAAAGGCTTGAGCTTTTTTTGTCTATTTTTTTACGACGCCTCTCTCTCGTATTCTGGTCCATCAGGTGCGCCTCAAAAGTAAGATAGACTGTAAGTATAACGTTCTAATGCAGAGCATGAAGAACGTGTCGTCGCGGAGACGACAAGCGAGGAAGCAGCAGACGCCGGGCGACGTCGAGAGCGACGAGAGCGAGTCTGATCCGGATCAACTGACGAGCTCGCGCACAGAGTCCTCCAATCAGCTGGACGCTGGTAAACTCAAGCACAGTGAGTCCATTATTGCTTAATTTCCTTCTCGTGCCTCGATATTACATTCCTTCCATGTCACTTGCAAATTTGCTTTCTTTTTCAGTTCGTGCAGTCTCAGACTTTATTTACCACGGTACGTCGAGCACGTCTTCGGACATATCTCCAATGTCCGAGCAAAAGTCACTGCCAAGAAGAGGACGATCCAGGCAAGCTATGACTTACCTTGATAATTGCTCCCTGTTATCGCAGAATATCCATACTGATGATTTGCATTGATCCTCGAACGGAGTATAGGTGGCACGTTCCCAGCAGGAACTCTCTGCGAACGCTCCTGCCGCCGATCTCGGTGGCGGAAACCGCATTCGTGGCAGGAAACCAGAACGTGCAGGTGACCGGAAACGACAGGTCCGAACGTCCGGAGCTCAGCGAGGCCGAGTGTGACATCGATTCGCTCAAGAAATTAAAACTTGGCCTCAGGAGTTCGCTCTGGTCCAGACCCAGCACGCAAAACAATCCCTCGTCGGATTACTCCATCGCTGTATAAGCCAGTCTCGCACTTCCGGTACAAGCGCACTCAGCCTCTGTGGATCGGCTGATGAAAACCCACTTTGAAATGTCCATGTAAATGCAACTTGGCTGCAATTTGAAAAATCAGTCATTCCTCCGTCTCAACGGAGCAACCGAGCGGTTGCGCAAATCTCTCCATTATACTTTATTTTTCTATCGGTTCAATAACTTCTAGTACATAGCTATACATACCACAATTTTGATCCGAAGACGAGTCTGCGAGATATTTATCCGATAGAACCTCTGTGCGCTTGTGCGGGAAAATCGTGTGTCGTGTTCTCTCTCCTTTTCTCTCCCTCGTGGTCCAAACAACCGATAGTTAATTCATCCTCACTTCTTCGGACATGGTCGAGGAGCCTCGTGCATCTATAAGCACGCAGCCTCTGTCCGCTAAAAATAGATTAGAAAATTAATCGAGTGGTACATATAATAATCGTGGCGGGGCCGTCTTGATGAAAAGGGACGCTCGCGCCATCTCGTGGATAAAGCGGAGGACGCGCGAATTTCTCGAGTCTCCTCTCGTGGCCTACACTTTCCGCACTTTTCACGCGAACCAAAAATGTTGATCGATGAGTGTTGGCAGCGAAAACGAAGCACAGCCTTTTCTGCTCGATCCACGAGACGCAAACACGCAACATAATATAAAGAACGCTGATGCTGATGGGCCGCGCGTGTTTACGAGTGATTCGCGGAACGAGTAAGTGTGTGAAAGCGTAAGTGTGAGTGCCAAACACAACAATTTTGCTCAGGCCACTGCTGCGCGTTTGCGTTTACTCTTACCAACTCGAGAGTGAATCCCATCGGTGACCAAGGACTGAAAATCGTATTACCGGTCGACAGAGCAGTTGAACATTCGCACTACTCCTCTGTTATATATATATATAATAGCGAGCGACTAATCAGCATAATATTCTATGGGAATGGCTGTTCCCGATGCAGCTAGCTCCCTCTACATTCACCGGATCGAGAATGGGATTTACTTGATCGTGTGCAGCCAGCTCGAATTATTCCGAGCTCGTATAGTTGGTTTAGATAATAAACGATAAGAGAGTTAACGGTTGAAAAGGTCGATCGCGTCCTAAAAACGGATCGCGAGATAAAGTTGAGCTCTATTGCATTGTATAGTTTATATATACACAAGTACGAGATAATACTACGCGTTGTTTACGTTAAGTTGTGCTCCTGAGACTTCTATGTAGGGCGTTTTTCGTGCGAAGGGACACGATTCGTCGAGATGCCAATGATGCCAACCTCAAGTTGTACATTTTTGCGAGAAACTCGCTCTTCCAGAGCTAATCGATATTCAGACATCTCTTCGGTTATGTCGCGCACTCTCTCTCTCTCTCTCTCTCTCTCTTACTCATGGCAACATTTTAACTTGATTTTTCGGTTAAATCAAGGAGCAATTCCCGATACACGTAAAATCCTATGCTAATGTTCGTTGTAATAAACTTTTCTAGGATAAAACTATACGTACAATGCTCCAGCACTGCGATATGTAATAAAAGATATCGTAGTAGGCTAAACTTTCGCACAAAAATCTAATTGCTATGTAACAATCAACAAAAACTGTTTTCACTTTAATATTTCATTGTTATAACGTGTAACAACGCGTTTGACCAATTGTTTATGCTCGAATGACGCTGACTCGTCCGTTTAGCAGGAACGAAGCGACGACGAAATGGAATGCAGTGTCCTTCCGAGTAATCGAGTAAATTCGTACAAATTCTTTCGTTGGGTCAAAGTGACATTCGAACCTGCAAACGTTGAAAACAGTAAAAGGTCGAGTAAAATAATACATATTTTTATCCTATTTATACTTTTTATATTATATCGTGCGAAGCACACATTTCTCATATTCGTTTCTAAATGCATTGGTCCTTCTTCCATATCATAGTATTTTACGTGTAAAATAAATTCTTTATTGTTGTGGAAAGAATGAGTTAAAGAATTAGCTAAGCAAACACCATTCAGGCTAGAAAAAGCCACAACCAAAGACTGACGGTTTGAGAAAAGAATCTTTTGTACAAATGTTTAATGAAAATTTGTCCTTCTTTCAACTTGTTGAGTCTCCAAGAATTAGAAACGAGGCGATTATACTATACCATTTAAGCTAAGCTGATCTATTGTTCAGACTGAATGGAAAGTAATAATGTTACTAGATTTTTAGGTCTACTTACTATAGCAAATTTTAAAGCTTTGAAGACACTGCCAAACCGCAGAAGGTGCAGACTGGGGATCGGCCAGTGTGATTCCCCTTTCCATTAATAATTTCTTCTGAAATAATGATTAAAGTGTTCGTTAAGAAGCTACAGCTGCTGTTCGTGCAGAGATTTTTTCAAGTCCGCGGTAAAGACTTTCTTAAAGAGACGCGACCAATTTAAGAGAAATTCTTCAACATTGACTGTTTAGATCTAACGAGACGTGAAAAATTACGTGCGCGACACTACGAAGATATAGATATACGTATAAATACACATATTACAATACGTACGAAGTACATGAATTAATTAATGTATATATATATAAAACGAGAAAGAAGCACGTCAATCAAACTCGTAGAGTTCGATTAAGTTGTTAGATTTTTCTCGGGAAGCGGGTAATTCGAGCTCATCGAGACGCTAAAGAGAACGGGCATTTCTGACTCGGGCGATTTTTGTATATTTTTGTCATTGAATCGACTGATTCCACAGAATCTTCCACCCGAAACTATCCACAAGCGTTACAATAATTCAACTTACAGTTTATTCAAGACGTACTACGAATCCCTCAGCTTCTCGTTTATACCGAATAAATCTATTTTCGTTATTAATAAATTAAATTAAATTATTTATGCTTAAGTTATTATATTTGCGTGCCAAATAATATTTATATTTATTTACACCGATGTACATACTTTAGCACATTTTCATTAAATTTTTTATAGCTCGTAAGGAACATTCTTTACTTTCAAATAATTTCTTTTAGATTGCCTCAATTTTTCCAGACTAAATTTATGTTGAATGGTCAAAGAATACGCCAATGTAACAACTATGAAAATCCTTATGTGGCGTAAATATATTCATACACATACAAAAAGATGTAACGGAACGAGCAAATCAAACGAATATAATTATTACTTTAATTCTAATTAATCTCATTGTAAAAAGAGAAGTGTAAGAATAGAAAGCGTCTATGGTAATGAATGAATGGACTTGCCCTGAAATAATTCCATAATTGTCGACTTCTCGAGTGACACCACGAGTCATTACGTGAATTTAATAATGCAATTCAGGTTGTATGTGTGTGTACAAATATAAACTGAAAATCTTCTCCACTTTCGTGCGAACTTTTAATTGTAATGAAAAATGCCGGTTATTTCGAAAAGTGTCGATCGTAGAATCGATTAAATAAATTGATATCGTGTAAAATAACTGTTGCCTACCTTATTCTTAATTTCATTTTAATACTACTTGGTTTTTCCTTTGTCGTTCATCCTCCAAAACTGCAAATTGTCCAAATATGCCCGCACAGAATGGAAATCAAATGCGCAGAACCTTTGCCGCCGTTTCTTGGAGTAACCGTGGCATGGACGCCAAGTACGCCAAGTTCTACCGACGCGGTGAGTTACCCGCCTTTTTCTCGATGGTGAAACTGCGCATGCGCATGCATAGTTGCCCGACTCCACTATTGGCTGTTAGCCGTTAGCATGTGCTGTCATCTATCCTCATTTTATTATCGAAAGAACTAACTCTCGATCTTTCTCTTATCCTGTTTTATCGATTATCGATTTGCAGAACAACAGAGAGAGAGAGAGAGAGAGAGAGAGGAGAAGAGAGCCAAAATAAAATGTTACTGGCAGAGCTCAAAATAATAAAAAATTGACAAAACTTTCTCCGACTTTCATTCTAGTAGTGGTAGAGAGAGGATAATGGTCTATAAAAAAGCGTAGAAATTATACCCATGATGAAATGAAAATAAATATATTAATTATCATGAGAGAGTACAAAGATAGAATTGTTGCAGAGAGTGGCGCTAGTTTCATTTGCGTTTAGGTAGCATGGCATGGGTCCCATTGATGTCCAAACTCCAATCTTGTGTCTCTTCAACAACTGCGGGCCAAAGTTAAAGTCTGGTTGAAGCAGGTTGAAGTTAAAGGATACAGTTTGGTCAATGTGCACAAGTTTCTGGTGACTCTGGTTCAGGTTGAGAATTTGGTCCAATTTGGTCGGTGAAAATGTTTATCAGAGAGTTCTGAGCCTCGCCGTACGATGCAGTCCATATATTGGACCGGGAGGCTGCTGTCTAGGGCGTTATGGAATGGTTTATCAAATTATACAACATGTGCGGAGTCAAATGTGAATAAACGATATGAAGCATCGTTTGTTTCGGCAGTATGTGGTTTCCCCAAAGATTTTGCTCGTGGCCGAATACGCAAAGGACAATTTGGAGATGATGCCTGGTTTAGTGCCAAATTCAAGGCTGTCGAAGTTATTGGTACGATAATTAAATGCAACTTGACATTACTCTCGTCCAGTAAAAATCTGTTTTCTCTCTTTCCATCTCTCTCTCACTCTTCCCTCTTATATTTTCTTTTCTCTATTGGAAAGCCTAATTGCCTAATCGTCCTCAATTTCAGCGCATATAAAAGAGATGTACTTCCTTGTTGTCAAAGAAAAACTTACCAATCAAGTGTCCATTTAATAGGTTCAAAAGTTCACAAGTTTTTCATTAACTATAGGCAACACAAATTCAGATATCTGTATTTGATTTCATCAACTTTCATTTATGTTTATCAAAGCAACAGGGCTAGTGGCTAATAACAAAATTCCAATAAATTTAATTATATTAACCCTATTACATTAGTTTTCCTCATATTTAATAAACCTTTTAAAGAAGAAAGGATAAAAACTCAGATACGTATATCATTAATAGCTAAAGTTCAAATATATTGATTAAGTATAGACCAAACTTTTCTTTAAGGAAAAAGTATGGCTGATAAACTTTGGCTTATTGTAATAGTAATAAGTAAACATTACATATGGGTACATAAATGTTTTTATGTTTCAAGGTTTTAATAAGATCTTTTAAATATACGAGTATTTCATAATGATCAAAAATAAAAACAATAAATGCTTTAATGGTTCTTGCCAAACATTATGTAAATACAGGCCAGATGATTTCTCCCCAAAGTTCATTCTATGTATATTGTTTTATATATTAACATATTTCCCTTCAATATTTAATATCTGTCATTGCTTGTAGGAGTGGCTGACGGTGTTGGTGGATGGAGACATTATGGAATTGACCCAGGGGAATTTTCAAATTTTCTTATGAGAACTTGTGAAAGACTAGTCTCTATGGGCAGGTTTACACCTAATGAACCAGCAGGCTTATTAGCACGTAGTTACTATGAATTATTAGAAAATAAACAACCCATATTAGGTAAAATCTTACTGTTTTGACAATGATAACAATTACACTTTAAAATATGTATATATTTTAGGTAGTAGCACAGCATGTGTCATAGTTTTCAATAAAGAAACGAGCAGCATATATGCAGCTAATATAGGAGACAGTGGATTTGTTGTGGTACGAAAAGGAGAAGTTGTTCATCGCTCATCAGAACAACAGCATTACTTTAATACGCCATTTCAATTATCACTCCCACCACCAGGACATTCTGGACAAGTGCTCAGTGATAGGTAAGCTTTTAATGTTTAAATAGAATTTACAAAATAGCAGATGCTATAATGTGTTATTTATATAGTCCTGAGTCTGCTGATACCTCAAGCTTTGATGTTGAGGATGGTGATGTGATACTTTTGGCAACTGATGGTGTCTTTGATAATGTACCTGACCAGTTGCTAGTCACTGAAATGTGTAAAATTGAAGGAGAAAAAGATCCTACTAAGATACAAGGGGTTGCTAATTCCATAGCATGGATGGCCCGTAGTTTAGCATTTGATGGTGCATTCATGTCACCTTTTGCACAGAATGCTAGAGAAAATGGTATTGATGCTATAGGTGAGTCTGATTGTTCATCAGTTAGAAATTAATTATGATTAACAAATCTTCAATAAATCGAATTTATTAATATACTTTTGTAGGTGGTAAACCGGATGACATTACGGTGCTCCTAGCAACTGTGGCAATATAAAAATTATGTTTAAGAAAATATGTATAATAGAGCCTTGATCATTGTATTATAGTTCATGTCATCGCGTATATGTATCTAGCTATGCATCATTATATTCTAGTATGATAATCATTTATTATTTCAAAGTAAATAAATGATTTTCAAACCTTTATTTTGGAAATTTTTTTTCCATGTAAGCTTGAAACAAATACACTTGTTTAAACAAGTTTTGTGTTTCTACTGAATTATTGTTTATGATAAAAGATCAAATTATATGTGAAATAAGATAAAAATGGATAAAAATAATAATTTTCACATTTAGCTATTGCAATAATTAACAAAAAATTAAGAAAAGTTGTTGTAATCGTTTAAACTTGAAATAGACTTATGAGAAGAAATTATAATTGTTTTTTATATCCTGAATATTTGGCCTAAGCACCTGATTGAAATTTTTATGAAATGATTTCTTAGGACCTTTGCAGTAATTCTGTAATATCTTTGCTGTAACAAACAGTTCCATGTGTATAGTCAAACTTTTATATCTAATTTTTAACATAAATATATATTAGCATCTTAAAATAAAATTGATAGTAACAAGGGAAGAATTAAATAAAAATGATTCTTTGTGCATTTAAATTATACACGCATACAATAATTGCTCTTATGCATTAGAGAATTTAGATCAACAATTGTACCATACATGGAAACACAGTTTAATGTTTGTTAAGAATATATCACATTACAAAAGGAATACTTGATTAATAGTATCGCTCTGGTATTATTAATGTTTTTGTACTATACATACGTTGTTAATATATAAATAGTTTTGTTTAATATACAAATAAAATCTAGATTTTTTTGTGATAGAATATTTGGAAATAAAATATCCTATTTTTTATATACTATCAATGCTATATTATAATGGTGAAAAGAGCCAAAACAATGTCACAGTCTATCCAAATAATTTTTTTAAATATTAAAAGTATGTTTCTGTTATTATTTTATGTCATTCTATCTCTACAGCAGTCTATTATGCAATCATATGGAAAATACATAAACTATAAACTCTTTCTATAAATATTGCAATATAATTAATGAACTAGAAAACATCTCATAGCTCGATCCGCAATGAAGCTTATTATGCTTGAAAAATTCTACAAAAAAATTACTTCCTCGTGAATCTTGACAAAATATTTCCATTTATCAAAATTATTTAACATTATCAAATATTTTACCTATAAAATATTTGAAATCTAGGAAGATCTTCCTTCTGTTGTGTGAGATATTCTGTAATTCACAAATGTCATGCGTTCTAATGAAAAATGAAGTAATTATAATTGTTTTCATCAATATTTCCTTACACTAATGTAACACCCACAAGAAATAGTAGAAATTTATTAATATTAGTGACACAGAATATTATAGTAGTGACCTGTACTGGCAATTTATAATTATGCAAGAATATTATGCATTAGAAACTGTCCATAGTGATTAAAACGTTGGAAGTATTTTTTTAACAATGACTTTATCATACCATTGGTGTAACAATGCAAAACTTTTAGTATCTTTTATAAAAGTTTGAAAAACAGAACATTGAAAATGGACAAAAAAGAGAAACAATTTCTAATAAGTTTACTTGCTACACCAATCAATAACAGTTGGCCAGGAAGTAAGGTAATAGGTCAATGCACGTTAGCACCCTGTCCCCAGTTAAAACCTCCTGGACGATCTTCTGGTAGAGGAGTATAGTCAGGGTCTTCTGGATGTGCGTCAAAAAGCGTTTTACTATAAAAATAAAATTGTCATTAAAAAATATTCTAACGGTTTTATTAATTATACAAAAATAATAAAGAATCAACTCACAGTATTTGAGGGGTCTTTAAAATACGAAAACCACCCCTTAATCTTGGAAAAACGTCTTCTGCAAAATAATATGTATGTCCTACTGCTATACCAAATAAGTCTACCCATATTGCATTACCAAGAAGAACGGAGAAACCAAGCAATACCCAAGGTAAATATGGAGCCTGTTGTATAATTAAAAATTATTCGTTGATCTTATGAAATCCTATGAAATATATAAAACAAAGAATTGCTGTTACTTACTTGACAATTGATTAGTCCAAAGAAATTCATTCTAACATGAGGATTTCTTCTAGACCAAACATAAACCAGCATAATTGTAAATGCATGTCCCAAAAACAAAAGATTAACAAAAAATGCTGAAATCTACAAAGAGAGCTCAGGGAAATTTTTTTCTGACATCATATCAATAATTTAATAGACTACATACACAATGGCAATATGATGAATATTAAAATTACAAAGGATACAATCATACAAACACCTCCAAAAATGAACATCATTACAAAATCAGCTGTTCTCCCTCGAAATGATCCTTCTTCTAACATTCTGCAATATCGATATGTAAAGATCATATTGAAAAAGAAATTGAACCCAACATTTCCAAAAAATAGGAATGTGGTTATTAATCTCCATAACTAGAACAATAAGTTAAAAGTATTAGATTAAAAAAAAATTCATAAGAAACACTGTAACATTTCGCATAGATTTGTTAAGAGCAATGTATGATGTGGCTCTCAAAAGAAAAAAATATTTACCTGATATTGTTTGATTATCAAAATAGGATTAAAATATAATTGAAATGGTGACACTAAATCCAATTGCTGGAAAATAAATTGTATTTATTTAATTGAAGTGCAATGCAGCTACCTATGAACTAGTCTGAAAATTTGTAAAATTTTGCTGATACTGACCACAGCAAGAGTTGTAATGACACAAGCTGTTGTATAAGCTCGTGTCACCACAGGCATTTGCAGATATTCCTGCCGAAACGTTTGATAGGCCATCGGTGTATGTTTCTGATGATAATTACACCTTAAGACCAATATATTCCCCGTATCCTCGACTTTATGATTTTATAAACATCTGTCACTCATCACTGTGCGTTATCTATACATAATCATTTTCCACATTGTCACGAATTTATTGTTATGTTCAGTTCGATTCCATTCCGTCCACGTAATATATGAAATTTGTTACAATTTATTCTCGACTTTGAGCTATCGATAAGAAGCAATAAAGCGTCAATTTACATTTAACTTTACACTCGGACAAGTTCACTGATCAACTCAGATATATTGAGGTTAATCATTCCAAGATTGAAAAAGCAAAATAATTCCTTAGTCTTTATCCTCCTCGATAAATTAAATTAATGACTGATCTAAAACCACTCCTTTACCTTTTATAAGCACAATTTCAGCAAAATTTATATGTATGTAAACAAAATGATATCTCTACGCCAGTAGTTCTATTCCATTCCATGCTAGCAGTAGTCAGCAGTACCTTAATAGTTAATAGAACGATACATCTATAATAATAATAGTATTGTAGCCAACCTTTCTTATTCAAAATGTATTGTATGTTTGATAAAAAGAAAATTATTAGCTCTATATATTTCCGCCGGACATTCATTACAATCCAATTAAAATGAACAAATTTTTCGAATCTTTAGAGTGTAAAGAATCACTGTTACGTGGTTCAAAAGTTTGAGAAATATCATTTTGAGTATAGGTATTTTAACAATTAGAAAAAGGTTGGTATACGTAGTTATCGATTAGAAAACAGCGGAGCTATTTCAGATTTCAGCTTGCTTATTGCTTGGTTTGTTTGTCATTTTTCGCCTGTGAATTTTTTTATGCATTTGGTGCAACCGGTTTATTATTCTTGTACTGAAGAAACTTAAATAAAAAACTAATTTAACTCTGAAGCATTTTATAAGCGTGCTAAATTGTTAATTCTAATTAAGAAGCGTTATTGATATAAATAAAAAGAAAAAATGGTTTTAACAAAGGAATATCGAATTTGCATGCCGATCACAACAGAAGAGGTATTACAAAACAATTGATAATTCTTTTAGTATTATTTGATTTTCTAGTTTATTACATGGATAAATTGTGTGTACATTAGATGAAACATAATACAATTTTTAAATTACATATTCTGACCTTCTTGCATTCATACAATTTTACTAAGATAATACCGCGCTGTCGATAAAGAAATAGAGTAGTAATAGTTGTTAAGGTTTGAATCAGCAACAATTACATTAAACTGAACATAACTACTCATAAGAAATTCTATCAGCTAGTGGGTAATACCTAATCAAATTTATTTAATACATAAAAGTCTCTGAATTTTTATGCAATAATTGTAAAATAGTTACACCAACTTCAGTAATCTTTTTTTTTATGCAGTATCGTATTGGTCAACTTTATATGATTGCTAGACATAGTCATGAGCAATCTGATAACGATGAAGGAGTAGAAGTTGTAGAAAATACTGAGTGCGAAGATCCTGTACATGGAAAGGGTCAATTTACTGAAAAACGAATCTATCTGTCTAGGTAAATTATTGTTGTATATTAATTCTTAATGTATAACTTGTATTGACAAAACTTTGTTTAACATTTTACAGTAAACTTCCCTATTGGATACAATCAATTATACCAAGAATATTTTATGTCACTGAAAAAGCTTGGAATTATTTTCCCTTTACCATTACAGAATACACTGTAAGTATAATTATTAAATAAGAATTTTGAATAGATTCTTGGAATGCTGGTTTTTAAATTAATTGGTTATTATTTCTAGTGTTCATTTTTACCTAAATTTCATATATCTATAAAAACCAGATATGAAAATAATAATGGTTCCAGTGACAATGTGAGTTTTATACTATTGTACTTATTGTAAAGGGAAATATTTGAAAATGGTGAATAATAACATTTTAATTGAAGTGTCTAGGATTGACTCCTGTAGAGCTAATACACCGGGAGGTTGACTTTATAGATATTGCATATGATGAAATTTCTGCAAAACATTATAAAGAAGAGGAGGTAAACTTAGCTTTCTTACAATGTTTATGGATGATGGGTGATTGAAATAATTTTAAATATTCTCATATTTACAATACAAATGGCAGGATCCAAAATATTTCCAATCAGAAAAAACTGGTAGAGGTCCTCTAGTTGAAGAATGGAGAGAAACAACACAGCCTATAATGTGCTCTTACAAATTGGTTCATGCATCGTTTGAAGTTTGGGGAATACAGACAAGAGTGGAGGATTTTCTTCACAGGGTAAGTAAACTATCATAAATCATTATAAGATAAAATACTAAATAATCAATCATTTTTTATCACAGTGTATTAGAGAGATATTATTGGTTGGTCACCGGCAAGCATTTGCTTGGATCGATGAGTGGTATGACATGACTTTAGAAGATGTCAGAAAGTACGAGCAAAAGATGCAAGCTGAGACTAATGAAAAAGTGAGACTGAAAACTCAAGTTCCTGAAGAAACAGTACCTTCTAGTCCCCGGTTAGGAACACCAACTTCGTCCGTACCATCTTCTCCTATAGTTAAAACTCCAACTCAGTCTCGATCATGGTTCTCCTGGTCGTAGCTGCTGCTTTTCAGAAAATATATTTTCAAAGTGCATTAGGGCGCATAATAGATATGGTAATCGTTGTATAAATAAGATTCACTCTTGACTCGTGTATATATGTATAGCTTCACATTATAAAGTCGCAAAATTCACGTGCGGATGAATATGACGGATACGGCATACGTTTATCTTTAAATGTAATTTATATTTCATTCTGATTGTCCAACTGTTAAGCAAATTTACGCTTTCATCTCGCATTATGTTCTAATGATACGTCTCAACGAAATCTGTAAGCAATGTCAATGCATTCAATGTTTTTGTTTAATATAAGCTACTTGATTGCTCCAAAGCAAAAGCTGACTATTAGACGGTAATGTATTTTCAAGTCGAAAGACAAACTGAGTGTAAACTACCGTCACTATTGAAGCATTAATAATGCAAAGAAACTCAATTTTATTCCTTTGTAGTATTTTTATCAGCAAGCGTTAAAACGAAGCGAACCAATATTGTTCTATTTTGAGGTATATTTTTAAAATTTCTAAAACAAACTCTTTTTAAATATTGCACAAACCTACGTAGCGATGTACCGTTAATAACCTTGTGTTTAAAAAACAATATGCAATCTCTGTAGAGTTTCTGTACTGTACTGCGAATAAGGATAGAATTTTTAAAAAAAGCACACCACACATATATATTCACATTATTTTTCATATCACTTAAGAATAATTTATAAAATGAAAAATTGATTGCTACAAAAGTCAGATCTGTGTGTTACCAAACTATGATAAGTTTAATAAAATGTTATAAAGTTCTTTACGCGTTTTTATTTAAATTTCTATAAAACATGAGTTTAGAAGTATATTTATGCATAGAAAACTCGTGAGGTTAGGGCTTGAAAATAATGTTCAGGTGCTTGAGTGGGAAATAACATAACGTAGACTGTCAGGAGGGACGCGACGGACAGGGACAGCGAGAGCTTGTGTCAATTCATCCAATTCATCTTTATGGAAATGAAAATCTTGCAATATATCTGTTTATCCTTGGCATGTAAATTTATTGGTATACCCGATACTTACAAGCGTTGTGGTCATTAGTAAGTCTGATCAATGGATAAAGTAAAGGGAGTCGGCTCAGTCTTGCTAGCTGCTCTAAGCTATTTATAATTGGCTAAATCGTAAAGGTGTCATGTACAATTAAGATGATGTCTTTGCCTCGATCGTGGCAAATTACCATAATTTGTCAAAATTGCCTTACAGCGACAATATTGCGATGCTCCGCATTACCGAAGCGTTCATTATTCGCTTGCAGATTTTCCGAAGCCACTGTAATTAATTCGTTAAATCGCGCTGCTACCTGCTTCCATTTGATCAAATCTGCCGGCTGAAAGAACGTTTAAATCTGCAATGAATTACTCCATTTTTTCCCTTGGGTCGATTAAAACGTTTTTCTATAGTACTGTCAGCGAGAAGAAAACAGGGAGGAGAGCTATTGGCAAAGGCGAGCCTTGCAGCTCGGATCTTTCCGCGGGTGGTCCGGAGAGCGTCAAGTGTCTCAAGAGATCCAGAAGATCGGCCAAAAGTTCTCCGTGACGACCCCGAACATCCTGACGAATCAATCCCAAAGCATCCATGGCTACCACGTGCACTGCCACTCCAGGATTGTCAGCTGTACATATACGTACAATTTAATTAATAAAATAATCACGCGAATCCTCGATATTCCCTAAAACATACATATATAGATACGAATTTAACAAGCTGGTTAGATTGGGGTTGAGAAATTTTGCTATGCTGTAAAAAAAAATGCGTAAATGCAGCTTTATAAAAAAATATGCAGGCAATGGGACGTGTTGCAAAGCTTAACATTGATTTCGCTGACAATAGCGTAATTCTGTGTAGAATACCAGGTTGCTACGCAATGTATTACGTCAGAGGAGCGACGAAGAAGCTTCGTTTTTAGAACGCAAAATATTTCGCAAGGAAAGTATCGCGCGCGAAACGACCACGAGAAATACTTTAATTTGCTGAATGGTATAAAAAAAAAAGTTAACAAAATAGGCTCCTGCCATAATAATATAACGAATGAAATATTTAACGAGATTAAATATTTCGCATCGCGCGCACTCTTATGGAAATTGTATGATGATGAAATTTCGTTAAAATGAACGCGAGACGTTGAAAATAATTTGCATCTAGCATTCGTATGGTAATTGCAAAATTTCGCCTTATATTGATCATAAAGTTACATCTACCCATGAAACTATATCTATGCTAGATGCATATGGCAGTTGTCTCGTGCAAGACATACTTTGCACATTACACAGATCGATAGTTTCACGTTAAGACTTTATTAATTTAAAAGTACGCGGTGCTCTAGCTGAATGAAACTCGTGTGCCTGCATATGATCGATATAAGACTTTGCACAGCATTTCAACACTGTCGCAAGTTTGTAAAATATTCACATTTACCTAGTATTAATTGTTGAACATCGCGAGGAATAAGTGGCCTTTTCAAGCGAATGAGAAACAATTGTAAAGCTGCCGCGCACTCCAAGGCAGAATCCTCGATATTTTCCAAATCGAGAATTTCTCCGCGTTTCAATGAATTGAAAATTTGTCTTCTGAGACGGCGACGACCAGCACGCCGGAATAAGCCTTCCTCCGTTGCATCTTTTAAACAAAATAAATCTTCCCTGAAAGAAGACTGTAAATATATCGAGCATTTTCTCAAAAGCTTCGAGATTCTTGCTCCAATAACTTTTCACAGATTTCATTGAATTTTATAAATGACTCGGAGAAAAGGAAGAGACGATATAGGAAAAAAGAAGCGTTTGATATGTGCTCCGTTACAACATGTGTTACTTTGCATCGTCGACACACTCGTACTTTATTAGGATGCTTCGAAAATTGTCGATAGGTGAGAATCGATTGATAACGGTCGTCGATCGAGTTATCAAGAGCAATGTATGGATCGTCGTTTGTTGCTTTTTTCATTTTTCATTGATAATAATTATGCAGCAGCGTTATACTCACGTCGCTTCAACAAGCTTATGACTTCTTTCACTGCTCGAAGGGATCTCTTCGATATTATGTCATCGCCAACATCCTGTCTGATGAGATATACGGACGGTATTAGTGCATCGAAGCAGCAAAATATTTAACATATATATATATATATATATATATATATATATAGAGAGAGAGAGAGAGATGACTACAAAGAGAAATTAGCATCAGATATTCGTTAATAATTTTACAAATAGTAATGAATCGCTCGCAGGTCGTAATTTAATTAGCTGCATTACCGTGACAACTTTAGTTATCACGCAAGAATGATTCAGGCTGAATAACGATACGGGTTTGATTTGTTGAGCCAGTGAAACCAGCCAGCATCATCCTACAGTTGTAACAATACTAATTCAATTGAGAACGCTCGGAATGTAGTTGTGATGCAGCTAACTGCATATGGGTTGCAGATGCTGAGAATCGATTATCCAAACGACTGATAATAATTAACAAATAGGAGCGCATTAACCGTCATCCAACTAAACGAAACTAAACTAAATCCAATCATCCAAACCCCAAATACGAGGTTGACGTTAATATTTGCCGCCATTAACGACGATTCATCGAAATCGCGTATTGTATATACTACGTACATATATATATATATATATATATATATGTGAATAGGATATTATAGTGCAAATGCGAAATTGCAGATGAATCAGAGAGCAAAGAAATTTATTAGAGAGAATATACAAGCCGATGGCACTAAAGGATTACAAAGCATGTGGCGAGATTTGAAGGGAAAGAGAGAGAGAGAGAGAGAGGGGGGGGGGGGGGGAGGAACACACAGTGAAATAGGATTAAACTTATATCAGCGAAGGAGATTCCCACAGAGCACATTAATCTTCATTGAGTATAACGTGGGGAAAGAGTTCGGGGCTTAATTATATCTCATATAGCGAACGGGGTAGTAGGGGGTTGCGGGATTAGGATCAGGGTTGGCGAGTTGGACAGCAGGGGTGTCGAGGGATGCGACAGAGGGAGTTGAAGGAGGAGGGGGGAGAGGGTGTGGGTGAGGCATCGGTGGTACCGGAAGCTTTTCGAGTGATCTGAACCGATCGTAAAGCTGAAGAAATCCTTTCCTGGCGGTCTTGTTAAATTTCGATGGTAGATTGGGTTTTGGTCCAGCGTAGGAGTAGCCGTTCTTCATGCCTCTCATGTACAAAATGTTGGGCGAGAGACGCGAATTGATGCAGTGGTACATCGCACTGGCCTGCATGCACTTGTCTTGATTTCTAGGGCTCTGGATCTCGTAGATGCAGAGCATGATCGAACGTGCCAGCATCATGAAGTTATCGCCTTTGGGATAAGTCGTGAGGCCGTATGTCGGGTCCATCTTGAGCAGAGCCAGGTCAAAATCCACCACGCCGTTCCTCATGATTCCCATTTTTTCCATCTGGCATGCTCGTACGCAGGGATCCCTCGGATCCAATTCGGCTCTGCACTCCAATTCGAACAACGCGATGCGATTCTCCGACTCGAGCTTGCCTGTCGCAGCTGCGATCAATGCTGCTGCCAGGAGGAACGCGATTGCCATTTTTGACGTCATTCTAAAATATCACGTCGACTCTCCGCACACCAACCAACCGGATCAGATACTTTTTCTCACTGTGCTCTGTCAACCGTCCTCGTTTATAGCTTATATCCCGGCGAAATAGTCCCGGGTAGGAGAGTCGAGTCCTTTTTTTTTCCATTATCAAAAGCATCTAGCAGCTCATTGTTCGAGACAACAATGCGCGTCTGGGATCGAACGCTATATACTACGTCAGGGATGTATCGCGCCACGCGCGTGTATTTTTGCCTCGGAAAATTCACCGCGTCTCTCTCTCTCTCTCTCGCGATCCTTCGATGGATCCACGTGCACCTATATATATACAGCCTTTCGCTATTTTGTTAGTTTCAGGGGCGAGAGTTGGTCGAGACGCCCCCTCCTCCCGCGCGCAATGGATTCAGGCGATAATGCAAAATGTGGCAAAATTATTGTCTAATTGCGATGCTGGCCTTTGTCGACGGACGCTCGCACGGAAGCTGAGGACAACGGAGTTTGAAGATGGCAATTACGGCGCATCATTGTGAGGCCTGTATCTGATTGGTTTCATGGGTCTGCAGCGTTAAATCCGTGTATTGCGCAACGACGACGAGATAATCGCTGTCGTTGTTATATAGAAAAGGGAAAAAAACATATTACAGCTGCAGAGGTTCTACAAAAAGCATTTTAAGCACGAGAGAGGTCGAGGAGCGTGAAAATGTGTAATTAGCGAAAAGAGTGAATACGATACAACGTTTCAGCGCGTTTATCATTGAAAATAAGAGTGTAATTGCACGGTTCGCGCGGGACGTGTATAAGAGTGCGCGAGGACGCGCGAGGAGGAAGTTTTGGGGAAAGAAAGTTGGGGCAGGTGCGGAAGTGAAAAACAAATAAACGCGCGGTCGGTGAATGATGGTTCTGGGAAATGAAGATGTAGCAAGGCTATTTAAGTGAAAATATTATTCCTCGGGGGGGAAAGATACGCGACGATTCGTGTGGAGACGCGCGAGTTTATAAAAAGGGGGCCATCTGTCTCTTTGGCGGATACATAAGTAATATGGGGGGACGCGCTCTGCTTTGGATGACTTTGCTCAGCTGCGCGGCGATCTTGGTTGATGGATCGACGCGAGCCAACTCGACGCTTCGGAGGGACCGTAGGCACGCCAATTGTCCCTCCTGCATCAGCAGAGACTGTCCGAGCAGGCTGACCTCTCCCTGGTAAGCGAGGAGCGCGCGATACAAGGATCGATCTCTCCGGAGATCCATCGAGTCGTCCCTGCTGTGGTCCGGATTAAAATTAATCTAGAAACACTCCCTTGTATATATATATTTATATAGGTACGAAGGAGGAGCTTCGGAGGACAATTATGGGACTGCCTATGGAGGAGGAGGTTCGCGATGGGATCGTCAAGGGCCACGGCGGTCCGATTCATGGTACGACGGCCCGTACTCGAGCTGGCAGCCTCAGCATCGGCAGCAGCAACCGCGGAGGACTCGATGGAGAGGCGGCAATGCCAATCCCAGAAGCCAGTCGACAGCCTTTCTCGAGGACACGACGTACGATCGTGCGGCACCCAGCTTCGGGGGAGAAGTACGAGGGCTCCCTCCTAACGTGGCTGCTTCGTTTGCCACCTCTTCACTGACCGGAGAGAGTCCTTACGGACGTGGTCGTCGGCCCAACCCGCCGTCCCGCGGGAGGAGCAATCCCTTCGCCATCAGAGATCCTCGTCAAACTGTCCTCACCGAGGAGGATGACGCGGCGGAAGAGGACTACGACGAGGTGGAGGATCGCAAGGCTCTGCTGAGGAGGAACGGCGACAGACTGGCGTCCCTCGGCAATGACGGATCGTCGCGGAGGATGGATCGACAGCACCTGCACCTCGATGGAAGCGCCCTCGATCCTCGAGATCCACGAAGGAACGTCGTGCAAAATCCTCGAAACTCGTTGAATAATGGTCCTACTAGGGCATCGAGTGGGCGCGATAAGATTGCGTCTTTTAAAACGACCTCGGACGATTCTTCGGAAGCTTCGTACGGGAGTGGTAAAGCGTTCCTTCCAGTGGTACAGGATCCTAGGAGCAGGAATTACTTCCTCAGACAGGAGGATGAAGAATCGAAGAGCGACGAAGATCAATTTGTCTATAGGGCTGACGGATCCTCCGACTCCCGTGAGAATCCCTCGACGGACGATGATTCCTATTCTGCCAGAGGTCTCCCGAGTAACGGGCTGATCCCTGAGCAACGGAAGTACGCCAGTGGCCCGGAAATTGAATATAATCCCTACGGAATTTCGTCGGATCTAAATGTCTTCGAGATGCTGGAGAAAATCAGCGAGCAGCTGCCGGAGTCCGCGGTGCAGCCGGGGACCCCGAGGAAACAGGACAGGGGATCATCTGTGTCCTTCGATATCGAATCGCAGGACTCCGAGGAGGAGACGATGGAAAACGAGAGTGACGAATCTCCCGATCGACCTGGCCAGGAGATTGTTTCGCTCGAATCGAATTCTCGAAAAAGCGTGCGAGCCCCTAATAGCTACACTCCTGCAGCAGCCGAGCTAGATAAGATCGTTGCTGAAAGTTTCACCGAAGAAGAAGCTGCTGCTGCTGCTACTACAGCGGTAACGAAAATTCCTGAAGAATCCATGGCGATGGCTGAAATATCGATTTACGAAGGAACCGCGCTAAATCCTGATTTATTGGAGGACATTGAAAGACCTATTGATACGACTGAACCAACAATTTCCATTATGCCAATAGAAACCACTAGTAGGGTATAAGCAAAATCTCATTAAAACTTCATCGATTGTTAAATTTTGTAGGTCACGCTATTGCACGACTCCCAAGCTGTTTGCTTGGAATATCAGATGTACATTATTGTAAGCTTAAGAATAAAGAGAAGCAGTATTTTCACAAGATTTCGTCCAAACAGAATTAATTCCTTGAACCTCCTCCTCCTCGTGTACCACAAATTCCGACTTACCAATCTCAATAAAGATTTTCCCTCTTGATTCGACAATATTCCACACGCAAAATTATACGCGTTATCCGGTAAGCGCAAAAGTGCAACGATGCAAAGCGTGTCCCGTAAACGCGACCCACTGTCCCCTTTAATCTTATTTGGAAACAAATTTATCGTAACCTTGCGCACCTTGTTATTAAATAAGCAGAGTTTTGATCAGCGGATTATAAAAGCTTTGCCAATTAACTATATTTGCTAGCTACCGCCGCTGCAAATGCTAATGTCGTAGCTTTTATGGGGCGAATATTCAATGCACGAGCACCGATGGAAAATGGTTTAAACTATTCTTGCGATGCGCGAGAGATGAATCGGTATAACGCGAAGAATGCAATGAACCTTATAGTTACCATTATAAGTGTATTCAGGGCAAAAATGGGACAAAGGCGAGTAGTATAGTATGCTACACACACAGACACACACGCACAAGCGTGTACAGTGTAAGGTTGGGAAAAGAGGGATTGACTATCGGTTCAAATGGATTTTATTCCCTGTAGTTCCTGTCTATCTTGCTCTAATGAATAAATCATAGGGAATTTAATATCTAGCCTTGTAACGTCATGCGGAATAAGCTAAAGTTGCAATAACTGAATTCGTAAGCAGGAAGCTTCAAGAATCCTTGGAGAAAAATTCAATTTAAGATTGCAAATGATATTAGCTTTTCACTTCCCCCTGAAATTTCATTATCCCTATACAAAAAAGAAATTATTTCGACAAACTTATCTCGCAATCGTTGCTCGTGTCGTCGCAATTTGGGGTTATGATCTATTTGCTTATGCGTCGTATCGACATTTCAATTGTTTCTAAATATCTGACGCGTGGCATACTTTGCGTATACGCAACGACAAATGTTTATGATTTTTTCCACGTCACATAACAATGCGTTCCGAGTGAGCCAACGATGACATAATCTCGACGTACACGCGTCTTGCCAAATCAAAACTCACGGTGCTCGAGTTTACTTTAAAACTCGGCCGAAATCCGGGAATCGTCACTTCGCTCTCGCAGCTCATCGAGTAGCAATCGAATCGAAGAATGCGCTTCTCTACTTTGGCTGTGATCGCCCTGGTCGGTCTTGCCGCGGTGCAGGCCAGTCCAGCAAGGACCAACGACAAGAAATCCATCAAGGATGACTCGAAGATCGACGCAGCAGCCGAGCAGAAGGACAGATTCAAGAAGTCGCTGGGTGAGCAAGCGAAGAGCGAGGACAGCAACCTGAAGCTCGAGGAGGCTGGAGATGACAAGGAACGTGCCAAGAAATCGACGACGACCTTCTGCGTGGAGATTCGTCCAGGCTCCAACGAGCCAGTCAGGACGGAATGTGGTTGCAACAAGGAGAAAATAATCGAGAAGACCGAATATCAACCAGCACCAGCACCAGTCCCAGCACCAGCTCCTCTGCCAGTTCACGCTTCAGCTTCGGCTTCGGCAGCCACCTTGGCGCCAGCACCAGCACCGGTACCGGTCCCAGCACCGAAACCCGAACCAATGAAGGAGGAGCCAAAACCTGAGCCACCAGCGCCACAAATCGTTCACGTAGTGAGACCACCTCCCCAACCCCAGTTCATCCACGTCGTCAGACCCGAGTTGGAGCCAGTTGCACCGACCACTCATCACGTCGTTCACGTTGTACCCAAACCTCAGCCACAGCCACAACCCTGTGCCATTCAAGTCATCAGACCAGAACCAGTTCACCCGATCCACCCGATCCACGTAGTGAACCCCAAACCAGAACCATGCAACGTCCACATTGTCCATGCACCCCGTCCAAGACCAACTCCCCACGTAGTTAACATCGTAGAATCAGCCCCAGAACCTGCACCACAGCCCCAAAAGATTGTCAACGTGGTCCACGCCCTTCCCCAGCCTATCCCAGCTCCAGTGGAGACCACCTATCACGTGATCAAGCCTCAACCAGCACCACAGCCAGCTCCTCAACCCGAACCATGCGAGATTCACCACTACGTGCAGCCAGCAGCCCCGAAACCAGCCAAGATCGTCAACGTCGTGCATCCAGCAAAGATCGAGAAGCCAATAGAGCCAGCTCCGATCCCAAAACCACAACCCAGCTTCAACGTGCTGCCCACGAACAGTGGATGCTCCGATAAACAACCCGTGGTTCTTCTGCCATCGAACCCAATGGTCTTCTACCCTCAACACTCCGGATGCCAGCACCACCCGTTCGTGCAGTGCGACTGTCATACCAAAGGCTCCTACAGGGACTCTGAAAGAAGCGCGATGATGATGATGGATGGATCCGAGGGTGCGATGAACGCTGCCTTCAGACATCACCACAAGAAGAACCAGGAACAACAGGTCCAACAGCCCATCGTTCTGCTCAGTCAACCCGAGAAACAAGGCGTAGCCCCTGTCACCGTCCAGTGCAACCCGAGCATTGTTCCTTTGAGCGACACCGCCTCCGAGTACTACGTCACATCCTCCGCCAGGTCCAATCAAAACCTCATGGTAAGTGCTCTCTGTCCTTGGGACGAATATCCAAAGCGAAGTTCCCCTATATGCATTATCGACGATGAAAGCTAAAAAGTCCAGATGATTTCTTGCATGGGATTTTATTAAGCAAAGTATTTTCCGTTTCACGTACACAGGTCTAACCGATCATTCCCCTTGCCGACTTCCTAATGGAAACGCAACATCGCGGACATGGCCGCAAACCTTTAGAAATAACGAGGAAACGATGTAATTCCTACGACGTGAGATCTCGTTGTGTACCGATGATCTTGAATAAACAGAATTTTTAACGAAAAGAAAGTTTCTTCGTCATTGACCCTTCGTCTCCTCTTCAAAGCATATGATTATTCTAACGATATCCTGTTCTCCAAGTACCACTGGACTTTTTAGTTTCAAGCCGCAGTATCGTCGATGTGTTGGATGTGATTTAGATATTCATCCGGCGCACTGTAATATTCGCTGATGAGGAAACTTGAATTTGCGTAGGAGGGTCGATCAAGGAACACGTTCCTCACGCTGCAAGCTGGCAGTTATGGTGGCGGTCCAACCTATCCGGCTACTTACGGAGGAGACTACCCAGGAGCAATGGGCTATCCATCCGTACCAGCGGCACCCTATCCATCCCCCGTAATCCCAGCAGGCATTTCGATTCACTCGCTTCCAGGAATGTATCGCAATAACCAGCAGTCGGAATTGCTGGGACCGGAGGAGCCAGCCACCAAGCCAGATTTCACATACGTAATGTCGGAGCCTGGAATGATTTACGAAAACGAAATAGCAGCATCGAGCGAGGCAAGGTGGCCCGAGAGCGACACTGCGGAAAGTAGAAACTTGGAAGCTGAAGATATGATGCGCTCGCGAGCTATGAAAAGCGACTCTTCGTCGGACCTCGCCAATGGAGTTCAAATGGGATCTGGCAGTATCGAAGATTTTCAGCCATTTCTGATCAGTGGACCTCGAAATAGCAGAAGTAACAAGGAAGAAACAATGGCGCGAGATAAATCCAAGGATAAAGAGCGTCGGAAGAGAGGCGAGGGAGAGCCGGCTGATGAAAAATAGGCCAGACTAATCGACTGTATATATATATGTACCACATTTTTCTTACTTCTCTAATTTATATCGTGTACAGATATACGCCAGTCTCTTTTTGTACTTGCCGCATTAAATTATTTCCTATACGCATGCAGAGTCGTATCATTTTACTTATCTCGCATCAACATTTATCCAGGATATCGCGATAGTCGGTATATTAATAGTCACCCTCGAGAAAAACGATTGATTGATCATTACACGTTACGTAAGTTTTTGCATACCTCTTAGAATATTGATTGCCCATGCTTCTCTCCCTGCGTTCCTCCAAGAAATTGGAATTTTCCTGCTGAGACACGTGTTTTCGGCAAAACTGTCCAAACTATAAGACTGAGGAAAAAAGTTTTTAATAAAGAAGTATGTAAACAAATCAAACTATATTTTGGAGGTTAAAACGGGAGGGTGTTAAATTATAAAAGAATATATAAGGAAATGATTCAATCGATTATCGTTTGGGAGCACTTACTTCGTTGTACGGATAATGTAGGTGCGATGCTAGCTGTCGTCGGGCAGAGGAGAATTTTGAGAGGAACGAGAATCGTGCATCGTGATATTTTTTCGTTGACGAAAGGGGAGTATCGAGATTGGTTTAACGAGGGCGAACGATAGTATTTGCGAGGGAGGAACGCGAGCTTAGGCAGTGTACGTGTTTCTTGGAACGCGAGGGAAATGCTGGGAAAAGCTAGGAGGAAACTGTCAAATTTCTGCATAGTAGTTCGATTTGCAATTGTGCGGGGAGACGCGCGTGACGGTTCCATGAACGATTTTCGCTAATGCCGCGCGAGCAAACCTAATTATTTTACGATGAAAACTAACGAATGTTTCGCCAATGTTACGAGTCTATGGATTAAAATAAATTTAACTTGCTCGCTAAATCTCATCGATGCACATAAGCTTCTGCAGAGATTTACGGCTCAGTTTTGTTGTAACGAGTTGGCCGTTTTATCTCATTGTGGGATTTATCATGCTCGAACAGATTCGGTATTTTGATAAATCTTTGCAATGTGATAGCGGTATAGTTGCAACGCTCCATGCAATAATATCCTGACAGTTTACGAGAATAATTATTTCAAAGGCCGAAAAAAACATCAAAATTTGACGTTACTGCGTATAGGAAGAGGGGAGGCTAATTGGTTGCGTCATTGCGAAACTCGCTCTCGTTTCCAAGTGTTGGAAGTGTCATTGTTAAATGGAAAACAAAATATGTCGGCTAGTTTATACATATGTGTATATATAGTATATGTTTCCTTCGCAGTCTCGTTTTCGATTGAAAACAAAAACAAAAAAAAAAAAAAAGAAAAAAGGGAAAATAAAATCGAGCGAAATCGATTCTCGGCGTGCGTGTCGAGATTCGCCAGTTGCGAGAGTTGCGAGAACATCGAATATATAAGGAATGGAAAACGATGTCGTATCGTATGAAATGTGATCAAACGTTGAGTCGACAGCTCCGTCGCCTTGCCGAGCTGCAGCTTGTACAAACAAGAAACGTCGGAATATAAATTTCTAGCACGCACTTTTGTGAAAGTAGAAGACCGTAAATTCTCCGTTAGCTTGGAAGCAAGGACATGTAAGGGAGAACTGGGGAATCTCTCTGAAAAGCCGTCGTCGACCCAGCAAAATAGAAACGCGCGATGCGCCAGAAGTCGGAGGACAAGCACGGCTGGTAGGAAGTATCTTTCGGAAAAGGATCAAAATTATATGCAACAAGAGGAATTTCGCTCGAGGGAGGATATTGGCGATGTCGGTCCTTCGAGTAAGATGACTCATCAATTTCACCTTGAACGCGTCTCTTCTCCTCTACCATTCATATATACATATATATATATATATATATATAGCAGAGAAAGAGAAACGCGGACATAATTTAAGCAGCGAACGCTCGCGAGAAGACGAACGAGCAAAATGAGAAAAATTGGACTTTGCAGGTTCTGCTGTGCCTGTCCCAGCTGTTCCTCTTGATCAGTTTGTACGGGGCCCTCCTACCCATACTCGCTCTATCCCGTTTGATGGAGCTTGTCATAGTCGCGGCTCATCCACTGAGCCTATTCCTTCTACGTCAAACTAGCAGCTTAATCATTGTGAGTATACGGCTACAAATGCAAACGAGGCGCCTTACGTGCGACTGCACTTTGGCTCGTACACGTTACAGGGGAGAGAGTTGGCGTGACAAAATTATTAGCGGGGTGATAAGACGATCGGGGACCGACACGTGCCACGTGTCACGCGTCACTCCCATAAACTCGTGATAATGCAATAGGCCTTATCAGTTTAATGCGATCCTTGGAATTTTCCGACAATTTGTCAGCGACTGAACGAATGAGCCTCGCGGCTTATCCAGCCCCAATTAGCAGAGCAGAATATACAAACGTGGCCGCGATCGCGCGACAAAATTAATACAAACGTATTTTTAACGAACGTATATATGTACGCACGCTTTGCCACGACCCGCGCGAGCCTGTCGTTAGCATGATAAATCATTAGGCGGGAATGAGGTATAGATGATCGGGCTCCGGGGATATAACTGTGATGGAACGCGGGACGCGCGAAATGTGGCCTCCGGCGTGACGGACGGATCGATTCGCGAAAGGGCCGATGAAGAACGCGCGCCTTTGGACTTTGGCGTCGATCGATCGATCCGCGTGCGCGGGCCGCGCGTTTAGACGTCGTACGCGCGAAAAAAGGAACGAGGATTGCGATCGGGTCGCGAAACGCTGCCTCGCGAACCTTTGGCCTCCGCGCTCTGCAGACGCGAGAAGCATCGCGCTCGATATTCCCCGCGATTAATATCAAGCGCGCAGCTTCGTTTATAAATGTTAGTTCTGCTCCCCCCCTCCTCCTTCTTGCCTCGGATTTACGCGGTACATAATTACAGGAAACGAGCGAGCATCGTACGTTACCGCCGACTCGATGCAATTATTAAAACATCCGAGCATTATTAATTATGCTATAAAATTTCTATTCTAATCTCAGCGTGATAGTCGACGATTAATCGTGTTTTCGCGTGTTGCACGGCTGCCGCGTAAAATCGTACGAGCTTCTCGAGAGATGTCCAAGTTTGTATCGGTTCTCGCGGATGGCGCACGCAAGGAGCGGACGTTGGAAGCGCGCAGCTTTGCTCTTTTTTTCTTTAACTCCTCGTCGTCGTCGTTGTTTAGTTTAAGCGAGTACTAGTTTAATTCGCGGAGATGGTTAATCGTTGAACAAGGCAGGGCCAACGAGCCCTTGGCCAGTTAATGGTGTATCCGTGGCCCTGCGCAGTGCTTAATTGTCCAGAGTGCGAGTTGGATACGGGGAGCATCGGTGGTCCGACTGGGTGCAATTTTACCAGCTGATTCGAGCGGTGCAGCGTCGAACGGGGGAGAACAGGTGGAGCCGGAAGCGTCAGCGGGGATGAAGCGCCTCAGGGAGCAGCAATCCTCCTCAGCTTTGAACTGCGTGCATGGACCAGCTTGTCTCGACGACCCCAACATGACGTGCAGACGAAATCTGGAAGATTGCAACAATGGATAAATCCTGCAGCGGACTCTGCGCAAACTCTCCCTCTCTTCGATAAATCTTCTTAAATACCCTGCAGCATCACCCATATACTTCCTTCCTCTCCCATTGTCCTTTTTACACCCCCTCCTCCCCTATATATACTTTTTAAAATTACACTCCTTCGCCCACGTTTCTCCCCATTCTTCGTGTAATTCATTATACGGTTCAACTTTCGTGAAAAATTGTAAGAGTGTATCCTTGTTCTTTCAATAAAACTGCAAAATGTTCTCGAATTTAAATCGAAACTGCGTGCATGGATTTCTTTCATTTAGGATAAAGTGCGTAATAAATGTTGGTGGAGAGATACTTTTTCTTGTATAGAGTGTGATAAAGGGAAGGTACAGGCTCTGCGTGGTCTAGTTTTATTAAAGATAATAATTCAAATGGGAGAAGCAGCCGTTTCAGTGGCATTGTCGATGCACTAATCGTCAGCATCGTTGCTTTCATTACTTTTTATCGCGAGTTATATAGTCCAAGCAGCGTCATTTCACTCTCGCGCTTTTAACCGGTAAATTGCATGAATATTTCGCTAAAAGTGCGCGTTGCGTAGGTCCGGAGCATTGCTGCACCTGAGAGGATAAGCTTCATTGGCCTGACGTTGCGCTCAACAATGTCTTTTTGAATTTCTTGAGAGGAATTTTTCTATGGATGAGACTCGTGCACTCTCTGTTGGGAGTAAGTGATGTGGAAAATTTGCATAGACGCATCGTGTTATATGGTATATATACATGTGTGTGTGTGCAAGGGGAATAAGTAGTTTTGCAAATTATCCCACTGTTTAAGCTTAATTAAATTTCATGTTACAGCAGAGTGAATGGCAATGACGTTGCATCTATAGTTTACTATTTTCAAGTTGCCCCTCTCTCTCTCTCTCTCTCTGCTTATGTTGCTCGCATTCACAATACTCGCAAGTAAAACACTCTGGACCGTTGATGATGCTTCGAATTGCCATGCACTAAAGTATGCATAATAGTTCCTTTGAATGCACGATATTCTCTGCATAATTTTCATTTATGCCCTGCTCCCTGCAAAACACGTTTTGCATTAGTTTATTTCAAATTTGTATTAGCAATATTATTCGAATGGAAGCCACTAGAAACGATCGTTAAATTTACATCCTGCCTTTATTAATGCAGTATGGTTTAGCTGGCTTTGGTGAAAAATCAACAGTCGATCGCATTTCCGAGGAATAGAGTAAAAAAAAAAAAAAAATCCAACATGAAAATTAATGCGAGTTTGGGAAAATTCAGCGTGCCAATTAAAAGGGTAATTTAAAAACTTATCGCGTTGAACGCGCTGCTTAGCTTCCACGAATGTGTGAATGAATGGAAAAAATGTCGGGGGAATGGAGTTTGCTTGGTGGATCCTTGCCGTAAAAAAAGTTGCCCGCTAATAAAAGAACTATGCGGATTTGTGGCAAAAGAATGGTCCATCTCTTGCCAGTATCTCATCGATCGAATTTTCGAAAGCGTTGCCAGATGCGAGCATTGAAACCTTTTTGCGAATTAATCCGGCTTTCTAGCCTCGGCCAAAATTGTCTCTGTGGCAGGAAAATCTGTAAGCGAAATGCATTTCGTGTAATTCAGCGATGAATGATTGAAGTTTGTACGAAGCATTATTGTTGGAATTTCAAAAGAGAGAGAGAGAGAGAGAGAGAGAGAAGGAACACCGAATAATGGAGAAAAAGCAATCGGGACGGAAGAAGAGGAATATCCGGCAACAACCAGCGATAAATCTGCCATCCGACCGTCTTTGTGCAAAAGCGATTCCAAAAAATCATTATAAATTGCTATTTTGTGTGAACAGAGGTATTAATCTAATTATATGTGAAATATTTCGATATATAATGGAATTTTGTCGATATATATAGTTATGTGTGCCCCGCAGTTGTGCGGTTGCAGGCGATTCAACGGCGTATTCCGAATGATCGAGAAAATAGAGCTCGGACAATACCTAACTTCAAGCAATTAATATGATAAACGTTTATTGATTAGATACGCATAGCCTCGTTGGACTAAATTTAAATTGAAAAATAAATTTTGGATGCAGCTATGAACGTCGTAAGCACTAATTTTGATAAATAATATACATTTCGAATAAAAACAGTCTCGACTGAAAAGCCATGAAATGTCGATGATTAAAAATGACGAGAATCGTTGGCGAAAGGTTAAAAGTTCGGTAGCGGAGCAAGTGCATTCTTGCCCTCTTATTTTGCCATTTGAATTTCAGCTTCAAATAATACTGAATGATTTGAGCGTGAAAGTTCCCGGTCTCCAGCATATTTTTCGAGAAGAATATATGCCATACTTGAACACAGCGGGTACAATTTTATTAGGATGGCTGATCGCATGCTGGCTTTTTCACGTACGTAAAATATCCTCGTCCATCGATGGCTTCTCCAAAATTGTTTTTACCAAAGAAACAAAAAAAAAAAAAGAAGCCACCCACTGTATCGCACAATTAATTTGCAGATAATTTGGATTCTGCTGGCTCCCTTTGTAATAAGTATACTCGCCATAATTCTCATTTGTCCAACGACCGCCAAATGGTTCGCGAAGCAGATCGGACCAAGCCTGCAGACAGTCTTCGACGATATTATGGACAAGATAGTTCACTCGAGTCCTTCTGGCAAGAGTCAAAGACCCGAGTAAAGTTTTGAATGGAAAGAAATAAAATTCTGAGGGATACGAGTAGAGCGTCGAGTGTTTTCAAAGTGTTTGCGTTAGGATTAAGGACGCGATGCGGTCCTCCCAGGGATTATCAACGACCCGGCCCCGCGGAAGGATCAGGGAAATTAAACGTGGGCAATTTTGGGAGGCTTTTATCGGAGGCGAAGAAACGAGTGTAGAGGTGTGGCCGAGTTTCTGCTCCAGGATCATTCTGTCTCGTTAATGGCGATAGGATTGTTGTCCGACGCGTTGAGATATCCCATGGCAAGAGTGACAGCATAGGCGTAGAGAGACCTCTGAATTATCCCAATTCGAATGATATCGGACCGCTGTGCCAGCCGGTTAGTCCTCGGGGATCAAGTAAATGGAATCATGGTCGAATGTCGATCAAACATTGCGCGGCTGGCTTATCAAAGATGCGAGGAGAATTGGTAGACGTTGATCGCAACTGCGCGAGTGCATATAATGGACAGCAGGCAAAATTCAATTCATTGGAAAATTCGATCTTATCGTTGCGCGCGATGTGCAACCATTGAAACGTTTGCACGATTTAAAGAACAGTTTGGAAATTCTCTCCCATCTCCTCTCTCTCTCTCTCTCTCTCTCTGCATCCAATTCATTTTCAACGTTCGTGTATCGAAATTAAATGGATGGATTATTGAACGTCGATACACGTACGAAGCAGACATCATTTGTTTCGTCGTGTTTAACAACTGTACTTTCTTAATGAGATGGATAATTTAATTATTTTGCCGCAGTTAAATATGTATAGTTTATCCGGAGTCTAAAACTCGCCATTGTTCGCACATCCCGTTGAACAATATCGCTCCTGCACGAATATTTGTACGCGCCGCGTTCTAATATTTCATCATTCGCTAAATTACTTCCTGCTGGTGGCTGTTCCAACGAAATCATTAAATTCGGCGAGCAGCTTTGATCTCTCTGACAGGACTCATTATTAACAACTCGACTGCGGCGTATCCTTAACGCGGACGCGCGAGACTGGCTGAAAACATTTAAAGCCATTTTAAAAGAAAAGTTTTTATAAAAATACCAGCTTATATTCAATCGAGTAGTCGTTGATTTGACTGTCGGAGAATTCTAAGCGGTTTAGCGTAGTGTGCTCCATGGAAGTTGGAGCTAAAGTGGAACACGGTCTGTGAAAACAACAAACCCGATTCAGTAAGATTGGAACTTATCATCTCCGCAGCTTCGTCGTAGTCCCAAACGATAACTGCTACAGTACGTACTACCGGCTGTTTCTTGCGTAATAGTATACGTACCGTGTAACCAGCAACTTTCGTCAACTGCTCAACTTTTAATAGGAGCTTCTTCAAATCTGCGAAATTAGCGTAAAATTAACGGGAGTCATCGAATTTTGCTGAATACATACTCTGTTTACCTGAAATTCTGAACATGTTCGTTCTATCGTAACGTTCAATTGTTGTTTCATCATCGTATCATTATTATTTTATATCGCACCACATGTGCGAGGGATAAGAAAATTGATCGAGGCCAAAACTTTGGTCCTACGCGAGGGAGCCAATCCTGTTTGCTTGATAATCCGTTGTCTAATCATCCTTGATACCATCTAATCCTGTATAGTTACCATGTCAATAGTCCTTATGGAAGTTCAATAAACACCAAGTATCGGGTAACAGTTACTCACCTTCCAGAATGTTGGCTAATCTGGAAACTATGTGGTATATAGGTAGCATTAAATTTTATACCACATTAGTTAGCAATCAGTGCGTTAATGTGCACGATTTATAAATTTAACAGTAAAGGATTTTTAATTGCATTAATCCTGTAAAGCTTATTATTGGTAATTAAAGTGCTTATTGCGGTAGTACATGCATATATATATATATATATATATATATATGCAATTAATTATTGGCTATATATGACGGGGTTGTAGCAGTATAGTTGGCACTGCAACCGAGGGCGAGGCCATTCCGGATTCCATGATCCGTGATAAGCCTCGTCTTCAAGAGCGTTATCCCGCGGATTCACACCAGTTTCTCCCATCAGTGCGTTTCAGAAATGGATCTTGGACCAGAATACATATAGTATACTCTAGCACATATATAACGATAGCTGCGGATATATATATATATATATACTACATACCCAAGCTTTTGACTCTGTTAGGCGAATCGGAAAAATCTCTCGTTTGAAAAAGTGGAGCAACATTTCCTTTTGTAATATCTGGATACGAAATATCAATATCAATAGCAAATATCAAATAAAAGAAATGAAAATAATACATATCAATTTTCACAGTTTACAAAAGGAATGAATGTTTCGCGTGTTTGATCCGTCCACGAATTACGAAAGAGTCAGCTGTTTGTTTAATACTGCACACACACACACACACACACATGGACACGATCGCACGGGAGCGACACACTTTCCAACTGGTTGGAAAAAAACGAGGAAAACTCGGGTGAATTTATGGGAGAAAAATTGTACATTGCGGGGAGAGTTTTGATCGAGCGAGAGAAAGCAAGTTTCATTAATATATACTGCGTAGGAGGAAATGTTGAAAGTTGCATTTTTCGAAATAGAATTCGCTGGGGTTATGCGATAAGCCTCGTCTCACCAGAGGAGTGTTATCCTGCGGGCTGGTATGGCTCCCATGGGTTAAAATTTAGATTAGACTCTGGCATGAATTGTGCAGAAAGCGCATGGCGTGTATCGGGGGAAGCATCGGTGGAATGTGGTGGCGCGTGGTTGACGCAATTTGCGTGGGCCCCACGGGAAAATGGATCCCGCATAAAGATCGCTTCGCGTCACCGAGCCAACCACTCGATTGATCCGTCCGAGCGCGCGTTCGACAGTTTCAATATTCCTTTTAAACGGCCCTTGCAAACCCTGCGCGTTATAAAATAATATCATTGGCAAAAAGAAGAAAAAGAAAAGGAGGAATAAATCCTCGCGGGAGAAGCGAAAGATCCGATATATCGAGTTTCGAGGAGACGACGAGGAATTCTCGTGCTTGGCCAGTGTTTGCACAGTTGGATCGCAGCGCGGTAAAATCTTTCGGAGCATCCTTCGTTCCTACGCGAACGCTGTACCTTTGTCCACACTCGAACACATGTTCCACCTTGGGCGAAACTTGCCGATAATTAGTTGGTTAATGTAATTAAAAGCCGCGCTGGTCCCGTTCCACGCTCCTTAATTCTATTACACGAGCTGCGCACTGCGAGAGGTTGCATGGTCCTTGGAAAATCCAACGGCGGCGCAGCGTGTTTCCTGCTCGAACGTGCTCCCAACTTTATTAATCCGTTTGTTTTGCCCTGATGCTTCCAGCATCTAAGAATCTGCCCCGTCTCCGATTCGATTAACCCCGATCCTATACAGTGAAATCGTAACAAACTGATACGCGTCTACCATACAAATCCCATTAATTCACACGTTCCAGCTCCGCGCACACTGCAAAATCATTCCCGATGCTTTTTACCGTTTAATTAAAATTTTACCGCGTGTACTCTCGCTAACAAAGATGATTAAAATTTCGATTAGTCAAATATCTGGTGGAATAACTGTTTCCATTTATGTTTTTCGTAAGCCAAACACGAGTTTTTATATAGTATCGAAAAATCAGTATCCAAATGTTGATTCTAAAAAATCCGCACATTTCGATCGCCTCTTGGAAACTCGTACAGCATACAGAGCACGCGTGTGTATATACTACTGGGAAGAACGCGTCACTTGGATAAATCGATACGACGAATCTGAAAGTTTGGGCCAAAATCACGAGGCTTCATTATAAATTATATGTAAAACTTGGTAATGACGATGAAAGAAAGTTTTGCAGATTCACAGATTGCGCGGCAGTGTGCTGTGAAATTTGACAATGAAAGGTCAAACTGGTGAATGGCAAAAGGAAATGATGTTTGCCGTCTGGGAGACTCCTGTGTGTACGTAGCATTGAAATTTGAGAAAAACTTTTGTAATAATATTATATCCTATGTATGAAGGGTGTTCCACGAACGATGGCCATGTTAATACCATCGGACAGGGAACAAAAATCTAAGTAAAAAAGTTGTAAAAACGTTTCTAATAGCACTTTTGGTTAAAAAGTTATTTGCAATTAAAGATTCTCGATTAAAGTAGCCTTTCTTAAAGAGGAAGATTAATTGTTTTAGTCGCGCATATTATAGGGCCAAAATACTCAGATTCCGTGAATTAGAATAGCAAGAAAAATACAAAGCCAAACATCCACTTGAGTCTATTCAAGTGATGTGTTTATGCTTTGATTGTTTTTATGGCGCTCAAACTCGAAACAGCTGATCGGCCCTGAACCACTTCAATAGGCTCAAGTGGATGTTTGGCCTTGTGTTTTTCTTGGTATTCTAATTCACAGAATCTCAGCATTTTGGCCTTATAATGCGACCACACACACACACACACACACACAAAACAATCTTCCTCTTTAAGAAAGGCTACTTTAATGGATAATCTTCGATTACAAATAACTTTTTAACCAAAAGTGGTAGGAAAAAAGTTTTTAGAAATTTTTTACTTAGATTTTTCTCCCCTATCCAATAGTATTAGCAAGATCATCTTTCGTGGGGCGACTTGTATATATAAACTATTTTACGTAGCATACAGCTCGAATCTATTGAAACGCGCGAGATTAATTCGTGAGATATAGGGTCGGGAGTATAGGTTGATGCATAATATTGGCGATTTTATCTGCCGAAATACCTATATATACATGCTGGAAAAATAGGTGTACTCCGAGTGCACAAGTATGTACATGTATAGGAGAAATAGAGAAAGATATGCGTATCGGTTAATCAGAATCCATCTAGGTTTGCCTAGAACCGACATTTAAGTATTGATTTTCGTTCCAAGCGAAAACTCGATTGATCCGATCGTTGTATTCGGATAATACTTTCTTTCGACGGTGCATTACAGAGTGCACAGATGCATTTTACCTTAATTTTCCATGTTTCGCTTGAAATTTCGAATCGTGTAAATAGACGTCGAATCGTTTGATCAGCTCCATTTCAGGGATACACGTGTGTGTGTGTGTGTGTGTGTGTGTGCGGAGACAAATAGCCGAGAAAAAGGTGAATAAAGACAGAGTTAAGCCCGCGTTGACTTGGAAATCAATGGGCCAAGTAGGATCAGAGTCTGGCCTCGGCCTATACCGCAAAGCACGTATCGACCTTTTTATTGGTCGATCGATTCACGCCCAAGCATTCTTATAAAGTTTCGACACGACGATTCGTCGGAAAAAATTGAACCTGCACGAATTTCTGAAAATCCTTGGAGAACCTTGCATCTCGTGTTTATGCATCTATATACGCGATATAACGCAACAACTATATATACCACTTTAAGAACGTTGATTTATTTACATCGGCAAGATACTCCTTATTGCTCGATTCTCTTCAGGTCGGAACGCTCCTCTCTTTAAAACCACGTTTCCCAGCTGATTTTAAAATTCAACGGCTCTCACGACGAGCAACTTTGAGAATTAACCGAGTCCTGCAAATTACATGGTACGAAGGCTGCAAATAAAACTATTCTTCGCTCGTCTAATGAAACATTTGTCGAGAGGATTGTTTTTACAGTTAGCGGAGCGAGATATATATATATATATATATATGTGTGTGTTGGAGAGAAATAAAAATATGGCAGGTGAGCGAGAAGCAAACTGGAGGATTTCTCTGCAATGAAAATCAAAAGTCTTTTCGAGGAGCGGCTTGACGAGGCAGAAAAAAGCTTTCAGCTGTTGCAGGATAAAAATGCTTTGGTATTAGACTAGAGAGATTGATGTAAATAGTGCAGGGTATTTTGACAACTAATAAAAATATAAGTTATTTGTTTTAGCGAGAGTCGGGGGCAAAGGTTAAAACTGAAGTATTGCGACAGAGAAGAAAGCAACGTAAATGTTGAAGGTCTGCCGAGAAAGTAGCATTTTTCTTTCCAACGAAATGGCTTCTGTGCTCTTTGCGTTTTCTTACTTAACGAAGAACAAAGACTCGGCCTAGCTCCCTTGGCTCCTGTTTACTTTAACCATCTTCTTTAACTTTGCTCCAGCAGTACAGAAACATCGCTCTCATTATTTCGAAAGGGAAAAATACCTATGGTATTTTCCTCATATCGAGCTCGAAACAGCCCAATGATTTTCAATGCGAGCACATCGTGCATAACTACATACATTACGTTGGGAGTACCTCTTCCGAGGAAAATGTAAAAGTTTCTCGAATTTAAATAAGGATGAGGAGAGTAGCTCTCTCTCTCTCTCTCTCTCTTCGCATCAGGGATTGAATAAAATCAATGGTTTGATTTAACGACTTAAATAAATGTTTTCTACCTATTTTGGCTAATCGAAATGTTTCTTTGGACCGACTAATCGACACTGACGGGCGAGGTTTCGCTTAGCAACCGCATCTGAGGAAACTGCATCCATTTGTCCGACGTAAAAAGCTACTACTAAACTGTGCTCCACTTTTTCCTAAGCGTGTCTCGCACGATTCTTTTCCTTCGCTTTACTCTCCCACGGAATCCTTCACCCAGACACATCTCCTTTATTCTTAAAAGTTTGTTCGCGAATAATTTTAGCGAATCCCCGCTGGTTAATTGGAAGCGTTGACCAAGCAAGAGGGACATTTTTTAAAGGTACAAAAAATTAATTACTTTCGTACGATTGTGGCAATTTAGTATAGACTCTACGGAGTATATACTCGCGGCTTTTGGCAATTTCCAGTCAAAATAAGAAGCAGGATTAGCCATGATCCTCGGTAAACACTCGAGGGAGGGGATGAGGGGTGGACTTTCAATTATCTTAGATCAATATAAAAGGCTTCGGAGGATGTAATCCTTTCTCATTTGGCACGAGTATGCATCAGGATTATTACCGCAACCGCATCCTTTAATAATGCTTTATCGAGCATTGCAATTTTTTGATTTCTCAGCATGGTATTACACATATTTAATTATGGAGCTAAGCAGAGCCACGACCGTTTTTTCCATAATTAAAACCCATGAAAAATTCTGACGAAGGATCAACTTGCTGGTAGGGGCTGTCTCTTTTTTTTACATAGCTCCTCTACAGAGCTGGAAGCTGGAGATTTAAAGCTTTGCGAGTACCAGCAATGAGGCTAACTAGCAATTTAAACTACTTGCAGCAGGATTAAATACGACTAATGAAATCAATTAAATAAAGGAGAACCAATCGATGGGACTAACGAAACGAGCAATTTTTTCTGCACGAGTGCCTCGACTCGATACAAATCCCCCATGTACCTGTACGCAAATCCCAGGGATCTCCTCCCCCCCTCCCCGCTAGAACTAAGCAACTAAATTAAATTCCATTTTCTATGTTTCAAAGGCCAAATCCTTTTACCACCTTGCCGCAATTAGAACATTTCCGTGTGCTACTTCAGCATCGAAATAACGCGCGAACGATGCTGGCTGAAAGGATATTGTATATTATGTACGAGTAAAACCAGGCACACACTCATAAGGCGATCATTGTTCTGAATTAATTATCCTCCTACATATACTATTCGCTGGTAGAAAAGTGAAATTTTAATTGGACAATAATTTTTCTCCGAGAAATTCCTCCCGTGCTTTATTATATACCGACTGAACCAAGTCTCCGAGGATGTTGAAGAGAATGCAGAGCGAGAGAGACAGAGAGAGAGAGAGAGAGAGAGAATATAGAAGGGGGAAGGGGGGAGCTGATACGAAACGATCGAACAAAAATTGGCGAAATTAAGAAGGAATATAAGTTTCATCGAGTCGCGGCTATCTTTACCGGTGATGCGTGAGTCTGCATAATAGCATTATCGAGGAAGCACTTTAGCTTGTTTAATTGGATTAAGCCGCGAGCAGCGGCCTTTCTCGCAATATTGGCGCTCGCGCGAGCCGCTCGGCAAATGCCATTTCGCTATTAATCCCGCAGTTTCTTTTTCTTCTTTGAGACTGCGCGCGAGTGATCCGATAGGGATACACCGTGCAGATTCTTCCAATTAAGCATGGTATAATTTTAAAGAATCTCCATCTCCACCACTCTCAACCCTTTTCTTTTTACTCTTTCGATTAATTCGTCGGAGAAATTTCTGTCGCTCGCGACAGAAGCTTGTCTTATGGTAACGAGTGTAAGTGGTGAAACGACTCGAGCGAGGATAAGGAAAGAAAGTCCACGGAGATGAGTGACTCGATCGTTCGGATGACGATCGAGAGGAAGAATATATATAAGACGCGCGACAGGGAAATGCTGCGAATGCGAAAGCAAAGCAGTGGCGACAGTTAAAAGTGGATTTCCTCGAATGAGAGGATGATCCCGATCCTGGTGTAGAGAGTTAAGGGGGCAAGAAGCTCCGGCTCGAGGATATAAGATGGGAGCTTAGGAAGCTCCTAGGAAAAACTTGCAGGCCATTCGCGTTGCGGACGAGATATTTAGTCAAATATATATGACATATATATAAAAGGAAGAAATTGGTTACTCGATCGTGCGCTTTGCGGAGGAATAATGAAGGGAATAGCTTTGAAATGATTCGAATGGCCAAGAGAGAGAGAGAGAGAGAGAGAGAGAGAGAGAGAGAGTTGGAGTAGTAAAAGGAGTGAATAAAGTATTATTGGCCGAGGTCGGGAACGGATTTAGGGTACGTATGGGAGATGGTGGTGCGGTTTGCTTAATACCGGTGTGTGTGTGTGTGTGTGTGTGAGAGTGAGTACGCGCAATTTCGTTTGAGGAGAGGGAGATATATATATATATATATATAGTGGAGGGAAAGAGTATAGTGAATCCGACGGAGCAGCCAGACTCTCTATCAATTGCACGCACTCGAAATCCTCGGTTTGCCTGCCGATACTGGAAAGAAATGGAGGCTTGATTGATCTTCGTTTTCAACGCGCAGAGATTGCTCGGTCAGGAAGAAACGCCAAAGGTTAGGGCGAATAAACCAATGCTCTTTACCACTCTCTTTCTCCTCTTTGCCCTCCCCGCGTATATATATACCTCTGCCTGGCCTTTTCACGAAAACACTCGTCTTAAATTATCCTATAGTATTTCTCTTAAACAGAATAAACGACGCTTCGATGGTGAACGCTTTCCCTTATTTTTCTGAAATGTTCCATTATTTATTTGATACAGCATTAACGGCCTCTTGATCTCGAATCCTGCGTCGTTGCGATCGATTCATCGCAAGCCTTCAGGGATTTTTCTTTTTTTTTTTTGTTTCTAAACCAAATGTAAGTATGCTTTAGCGCGAGTTATCTCACTCGGAATTCGTCTCTGACCGAGAGGAATCTTTTGCGCGAGATGAAAGATTTTTTTGGAAGGAGAGCAAAGATTGCTGTAAAATATTGAAATATTTGCCGCAAAAAGTTGAAATTTATAGCGTATGGCTGGTTTTAATAAAGCCAGAGCGAAGCTCCGGTGCAAGTATGTATATCTCGATTGACATATTTTACATCTGAGAATTTCAGAAGGCACCTTTGTTAAGATCCCTCGTCGGTCTTGCCTTTATATCCCGCTTTTCGCTTTTACGATTTTCTTTCTCACGTATATTTTGAAATCTCCTGAAAGCTCTTCCGAAACCACGTCCTGTTGGAAGAGTTTGCGCGTACGCGCGGATGTTTGCGGTCAAAGGAGATGGCTATAACATTGATAAAATTATATTCTTCGTGTACGATATTCTGTATGGATACATATATATATATATATATATATGCATGGATAATCTCTGTGGTAATAATAAAAATCAATCCGTGTGTCGTAAATAAAGGAATAATAATAAAAAGAGAAAAGAGAGGCGAGGCTAGAGAGAGAGTTTTGTTTGAAGAACTAAATGCGGAGCGATTTGCAATAATGAATAATAAGAGCGATCAAAGGGAAATTGTATAATTTGCATGATCCTCCCTCGAGATTGATGCGACTGACTAAGGATGCACAGGAGGTACGAGCGACAGATTATGATTTATCGTTGCATTCTCATGAAATTCGTTCTCCAGGGGGTGGCTATATACATACATATATATATATATATATATATATATATATGTATTCGTGTGATACACAAGCAATATCGATGATCCGTCGCGCAACTGGATGATGCGTGATCGCAGCTTCTCCGATCCATTCAGCGACGCTACGGGATAAACTTTCTGATTAAACGCCACGCTTAACCTCGCGCAAACTATCTTTAAAATAATATCAATTACATGGAAAATTACTCGACTGATTCGTGCCACTCGGTTTGCTTCTCCGATATACTGTCTGTCTCTCTCTATAATATATATAATAAATTGCGCAACGTCTCGATGGATAACAATAAAATTATCGCGGACGACATCGACTAAGGAGTCCATTTTCGAGATCTAATTTAGAGAAACCGTGTCGAGTCAAAGGTTGTAACTGGAGATTATTCCAAGTTTCGAGTTATGCCGATTGCCAAGAGGAGAGCATCGATTCTCCATTATTGTTCTACGCCTCGAGTGGATTTTCAGGCAAAGCGATCAAGAAACGTGCGCGGATCGATGTACCAAACGCGTCGCTTTATCTTGAAATACTCTAATTGGAATTTGCGAGAATCTTTATAAAAGCAAAGTACGGAAAACTTGCCTCTCGAGTACACTTTTACGTTATATATATACGTGTATATAGTGGAGTCGAGTCGAGTGACTTTGACGGGGTTCATCACTGCGTATTTTCCTACGCGATAAAGTGATATTTCTCAATTTGCTTTGGAGGGATGCCGAATATAACGCGCGAAACTTGAGCGACGTTTCGTCCCAGATGGAAGCCAAGCGTATATAATGCCTCGACTAATACGTCTATTACTAGAGTTTATAGAAATAGTTTTACCCCCGACGCTAATAGAAGGAGTTATATATATAAATATATATGTGTGTGTATACTCGTACGCACACACGACGAGTTTCGACATAAATCGCGCAATCTTCGCTCCCCCCCCCCTCCTTTTTGTCCTTATTAAAATAGTTAATAGACTTTTATTATACGACACGAGCATTGGTCTCGTAATTAAACGAGCTTTTAATCGGGTAAAGGCAGGAGTTACTCCAGAGCTAATAACTTTCTAACAGGAAAATACCATGCGTTCCGGTGTTTATAAGTGCAATGGTGCACAAACCGGAAATCACGGCCTGTCGCGAGTCCCTTATTTACGATGTAGCTGCGTCACGACATATTACATTCCCTGCTACCGTGTTGAGGCAACCTTGAAACGCATGTACACGATGCATGTACATTATTGAAGCTAGGCGAGGGGTTCCAACCTCCACACGAGTTTCGATGCAGCTATACGCAAGTTCGAGCATGAATCTCTCTGTGCATGATGGCATCCTCTCTCTCTCTCTCTCTCTCTCTCTCTATATATATATATATATATATATTAATCGCATATTGATCAAGCACAGTGCACCAGTCATTTATCAGAAAGATGATCAACCAATTTTATTTTCTCAATTTCCACCGATAAGCCTTATCGTTGTTTTATTGAATCGATTCGAGAGATACAGCCTCGAGACGTTAATTATGTCGATAATGGAATAAATTCTCTAATGTTTATTATTATCACATTTGTATCATAGTGCGTACGTGCGATAACACATGCGTTTGTGCTTGAAATTTATCGACGTATATAAAGTATATATATATGTATAATAAAAAGTGTGTACGAGAGATTTGTGCAGTGAATTGAATGATCGGCCATTGCAGTATAGCAATGGTATAGGACAGATAAGATTAAGCGTTTAAAAATGAGTACATAAATCTATTGAGGTATTATACCATAACATATTTCGCGTAATAATTCAATCGTGGTTTATACAGGATTTAGGATCTAGTCGCTTGATGGAACGCTCGCTATTGATTTTCAAAGTTGAGCGAGCAAAAAGCACGTACGGGAAGAAGAAACTTTTGCATTTGGCTAATCGAGAGTTTCATCAGAGATTCGCGAACACGTTAATTTATAAGGGGTTGGTAAATGGCGCGGGTAACCTTGTTCTTAAATCGCAGCCGCAGCGTATACATATATATAGCGCATGTATGGAGGAAGAAAATAGTTTGGCGAGTGTTTACTTTCCACAGTTGCTCTTTAGCAAAGATATAGCCGCAGTATACATGCTGGAAATGTGTCGGACAAGTAAGTTTTTCGGGGAATAAAGTGGAGACTTTTGGCGATAAAACTTTTTTCCTACGACACGCTCGAATGCCGTAAAGCACGCTTGTTCGCCGGCGATAAATCCCACCACTGATACTGTGCAAATCATCTTGGCAAATTGCATCGTGCGAATTATTTATATAGGTAGCAATTGTAAAAATTGTGCGCTGCACGGTCGGGCAGAAAAATGACAAATGAACGTAAACATATAGTTGCAGTAAATATATAGCAAAACGCTTCGCGCACACACCAATTGCAAAAAATCCGGATGAGCTTCTTTATTTATCCATCCCGTTTGATTTATAATATCAATTTTGTTGCAGAAATAAATACACCATATGTACTCTATAATATCGCTCGCGTTTCAAAGAATAATTACTGTTAACGAGAAACGGATAAAACAAGCAATTTGAAAATGAGAGAAATAAAGTTAAATTGTGGCTTTGCCGAAAATAAATGTGGTGGGAGAAGAATGGAGCGAGTTTAAAAAATAAAAGAGTATATCCAGAGAGCAATTTTCCGGCTTGGCGATATACCAGTGCTAGTGGAGTTTTATATGGGGAAGCGATGAACCATTGAGGTATATATATATATATATATACACACTGTGGAGGAGGTTCAGCAACTCTTACAAATTTTCCATTAGCTCACCTGTGCAAAAGGATGGAATAATTGCATCTTTTTAATACTTTTTAATATACCTAAGTGCAAGAAAATTAGCCAAGGGTACTTTAGTAACGCGAATGAGTAAACTCGTAAAACCTTTTCCCTGTTGCATTGTGTTTCTAAAGTCCCTGTTAACTTTGAAGCCTGCAAAGAGGGAGCGAGGAAAAGAGGGAGGGAGAGAGAGAGAGAGAGAGAGAGAGAGAGGGAGAGAGCGAATTGAAGACTTTTGACCACTCCACCTCGATGTCGAGAGAAAAATAGACAATGCGGAATATATATTTTTCCAGTTTTTTTTCTACTATATACCGTTGAAAAAGGCGGATCAATAATATTCCGTCATTTCTGTCAGTGACGCGAAATTTTAACCTACTGCACTATGATTTTCATATCCGATTGCGTATGAAATATTTGATTGATCGTTATTGCTTCACGTGAAATGAAAATTTGCGGAGAACGAAAAACGTTGGGGGATTCGGTCGAGAGAGAAAAAGGCGATGGCCGGACGCGAAACGCTGCAGCCTCCAAAAATTCAGCCCCTGCTTCTTTTTTTCCCCTTTAACTTAACGGTGCGAGGTGTCAGCGAGTTTTACGTCCTTCTTTTTAGAATTATTTCGCCAGTGCGAACGTACCACGCCGAAACTAAAAGTTTATTTTCAAAAGCTAGGCTTTTACGGTGCGCGGCCCCAGTATAGGTATACGCGTATATTTCTGCCTCGCCGCCGTATCTTTATTCAACGTGAACGGTATGGATAGGTGATAAAAAAGAAGAAGAAGAAGAAAAAAAACAGAGAGCAAAGTCGATTCATCTTTCGCCCATGTTGACGCGAACAATCAACCACCGTTTATTATATTTTCGCTTCTTCTTCCCCGTTGCGTCGCGCAGTGTATAGTTCTTTCCACGTAATTTGCAAATATCGGCGAAAAAGAATGGCGAGATAAAGCGAGGAGCCGAGATAGACGCAGGGAAAAGAAGCTTAACGCTCGCGTACGCGTATACATATGCGCGAGTGACAGAATAATAATTATTTACACCGGCTAATTTCAATGTTTACTGATGAAGGCACAGAGATTTGGATTATCCGAAATGTACGCGTTTCATATTCGTCCTGGTGCGCAATATGAGCGGCGGGGGCTTTCGAAATTAATTTCTAATCAGCGCTGATTGAACGCGTTACGTGTACACGTATATATATATATATATATATACACATGTATGTACGAGTGAGTGTACGAGGCAACGTCAAATAGAGGAGAGAGAGAGACTCGGTCGGTTAGTATAGGTATTATTCGAGTCACTGCACTCCCCACTTCTATTCAAAATCACATCTCCTTCATAATCAATGTTTCTACTTTGTTAAAATCGCCCCGTGCTTCCTATTTACCAACTGCGACGCTAGTTTTTCTTCGGGGCTTTTGATCGTTGCTTTTTGCCATGGTCAATCCGCTTAGTATATCGTCCTGATTGGCCATTAAAAAGAGCCGTTCCATTCTTCCTAGACTCGACGAAACGTGCAACGAGGCTTTACACGATTGGTCTTCGGTTTTTTTTTTTTCAAGATTTCTATCCTAATAATTATATTACAGTGTCCATGCGCGCGATTGCGAGACTGAAATATCTCCTTTGATTCGATATCGACAGGTTTCGCGAGTTGTCACTGGGAAAATATATATATTTTCCTATTTTTCTTTTCTAATCTTTTGCCCTGTATGTACTATATATATATATATATATATATATTGTACTTACCTAAATCCTGCTGGCACGTCTCGGCTTATCAGCTTTAAGGTTTGCCGAGAGACCGAGGATTGGTCGGTGCATAAATTATGAGAGGAAAATGATATTTTATTGCAGATTGATCTTGTCTTTATTTCGTTCTTACATACTGTGTTTATTATTATTACACCATGAATCGTAAAGGTGTGGGACTTAAGATTAAGATCAGTGCGTAGAACTTTTCATTTTTAACAAGTTTATTATTTTACAATTATTTGTCAAACTTATTAGTTGCTTTACACGGAGCGGAAGATGACGTTGCGAGAGAATGGATCGGGCCGCGAATAGCGAGTGACTGTACAAAATTTCAGGAAGGGTCTCTCGGTGATGATATTATAATATTATGAAACTGCTGGCTATGCGATACTTCATCAATTTACGCGAGATAATGGCACGAGTGTCCAAGTACGTTTATTCAAAAGGAATCGAGGTCAATGCTGAGAAATTAATTAAAATTTCAATAAGGAATCTTGTCAATGGGAACCTTATCGATAGGATCAAAACACTTGATTTTACTCTTAAGAGCTATAATTATGCTAGTTCTAGCTTAAACGGGCAATAGTACATTTCTCTTATTTTTGTACTTTCGATAGAATCGTCCTTTCGATAAATCAGTAGTAAAAGTATCTTCAGCACTGGCAATGTATCGCGAGCCTCGAAATCTTTCATGTTCATCAACCGTTGCGAATAGAGATGGTGTGATGACACAATCTCGCTTATCCATTAATATAATATATAGAATGAGTTTGTGTGTGTGTGTACGCGTGTACGCGCAAGCGCGTCTCTTTGTCCATTTGTCTCTATATATAATTTCATAATTATGTACAATAACGAAGATTGCGCGTTTGCGGAAAGTAATTCCATTTCCTCTCGCAAAAATTTGTTCATTTTTCCTTTCTCTAACAAAGTAAGCAACGATGAAAACACTGAATGTATTTACCGCAGCTTGTCCACAATTTTTAAATCTTTCAGCAATCACTTTGATGCTTCGAGGAAGTGGGTTAATTGCGAAAACCGCGATGGACAGTGTTTCGATGCACGCGGTAAAAATTCGTCAAGGATATACACAGTCTCGCGCGAAAACTTTGCTCGATCTACAGAATTTTAATTAAACGCGGATCGATCTGAAAGAACGAGCGGCTCCTATCGATGAAGGACATTTTCAATTATATAGCATATATCAAAGCGCGAAGCATCGAGTAATTTTTCTTTCCAACAAACTCGGTTGGCCGAGTTAACAGAAGCGCATTGTTCAGTCTAACGCACTTAAAAGAGTATTCCAAGGTTTATACTATCTGTACATATTGGCTTCTTCGGTTGTTGACAAGATTATCCGGAGTTTGGCAAACTATCGGTAAATCAAAGGTGCTTCGCGCATATACACGGGCCCCAAGTAAGAGGCTTTGGAGATCCATTGGCCGATTGGTAAGTAGAATATCAGAGAAGCCAAAGGTAACCAGCGATGCTTCGACGATTATGCGGAATTGAAAATGACGAGTGGTCGCTTTGATGTTACGAGATTTCTGTTTCACTTATCTGGCAAGTAAACGCTCTTGCGATGGATTGCTCTGCGCATCATCGGATTGCTCGGTTGCACTAAGATGAGTAAGACAGCTCGATGCTCGTATTATAAATGTCACTATGCTCGTCGTACAGTGGCAGCTTTGACGTTCGATCTGATGAAAATCATATCGGAATCGGAGCAGCTCGCGCGCATATCCCTAAATGATCCGCACCCATTACGCTCGTCTATTATAATTAAATCATACACGATCGATATGCATGTTTTGCGTTTAAACGATACACTCGCACACGCATTCACCAGCCGCCGTTTACCAGTCTATCCTCGCGTTATCACATATTCAATTCATATGTACATTATTATTTACAAGTGACACAGTGTTCGTGCACGCTTATCCTTTTTACCAGAATGCATAAATCTCGACGATACTGCGGACTACGAACGAAGCAACGAACGTACAACCGTGTCATTGGATCCAGCCAGTTTTACTTTCCTCTGATCATTCATTCGCTCGGATTATTCTTTTGACGCATCGGAAACGACCAAGCTGCGAAGGAAATAACAATTGCTTTTCTATTCATCTCCGTATGATCCTTCTGCTCTTTCTCTTTTCTGTCAATTCAGATATGTATACGCTAATCAGAGGTTTACGTGCTTCGGCTGTTCCCTCACGTGCGAGAGATTGATATAACGGGTCGCATGGATCGGCTCGGAGCTGGCGCTTATACAATTACACGCTAGATTATCGTTACAATGTTTTTTCTTTGCGTTTGATCAATCTCGTAAATACGCACGTACAATTTCGTTTTGCTTAATGTCTACATTTTAAACGGCAAGAGTCCGCGATGAGCGGCTAAATATTATTTGTACCCTTCGAGAACAAACGTTCGCAGGATTATTTTACAGCGCCTCGAATCCCTTTTACTTACACGCCTGTCACGTTTTACCGAGTATCACCGTAAAACCCAATCTCGATGGACACGCTCGGCAAGAGAGTAAGGTCGAACAAAAATTTATCACTCTTTTTCTTCATGCTTCCAGCGAGAATCAATGAGCCACGGTGATTCGCAGTACAGAAATATTTAACATCGTTTCAAATCAACTTTTATGTATACATATACCGTTCTCGTTATATAATTGTTATTTATCTAGCGTTATCAGTATGGCTAAATAAAAGAAAGTGATTTTTATAAAACGCAGTATGATTTGAGCATTGATTTTCTTACATGCTTAATGATATATCTACATTAAATTATATTATTATATTGGCAAGATCGTTATACGTAACTACGAAATGAAACGAGAGTATACACTATAGCTTTGGTTTCGCGTTAGAACGACTGATATTCTTTTAGTCATTAGTAACGGATTTCTCATTCGCGAATATACTTGGTATGATATTTTACCTCAAGTCTCTATCAAAATAATCCTTTTTCATCGTTAACACTATTAATATTTTTGCAGTACAGCTAAAGCATCAAGCAAATTCTCACAATCCACTACTTAAATTCTTTGCAAAAATAGCTAACAAATTTTGTCGAACATTTCAGTCGGTACTTAGAAGTTACATCGAGTCAAAGATACATTAACCAAACACAACAATGTAGGAAGTCTTTCGATTATGATTTATCTGTACTCTTGCGTATGAAAAGAAAACAGCTGTGACAAATGAGATAATGTCTCTAAAGTATAAACTGCATTATACTTGTTATGTACATATACTGACTCGTTTGGTGGTTGACAATATAGCGCTAAAACTGGTTGACATAGAATTGCAATCTTTGCGTCCTCCGGAGCTCCGTTTCAACATTCATAGATTTATTCATATTTAATAATGCCGTACCTATATGTATATTTGTATGCGTACTAAAAAAATGATTATACGGAGCTTTCGAGAGCGCTGTGCGCGATTAAAATTTAAAACTTGTACAACGTTAGGATAATTTAACGAATGAGCAGGAGGATATTTAGCAGTAGTAGTGTATAATATAATGGAGGAAAATGATTTGTTGTGGCGAGTGAAAGCTATACGGTGACTTCTTCGGAGAATCTGCTCTTGTCATCCAGGTTAATGATGATGGCGTGAGCTGCGGTACGAGCATGGCCAGATTTGCCCTTGCTGCTACTCTTTTCCTTGGACTCGTCTTTGGCATTTACCTCTCGATTCGTCTCGGTAGCAATGTCCTCCGTAGTTGGAAGTTTCGAGGACGTAGAAACACTAGCATCGATTGTGCCCTCCTCGGGCTTTGCTGCAACTTTCTCCTCCCTCGAGTGTGCTTTGTTGTCCTCCGTCGATGAATCTTCGCGCTCCTTCGATCTCATACCATTCTTCTCGATGCAAGCACGGCATCGTTTCTCCTCCCTGGATGCTTTACCTGGCATTAAAAATCATTAACTCGATTAATCAGGTGACAAAGCTACGTCTAGTGCTCTGCTTGTATAAATATATAGTACATAGTATATAATATCAATTTGATCGACTACTTAAACTCCTACTGAAATACTCTTATATATATATATATATATGTATATACATTCATAGCTGTCCCTTTTCTTCCGCAGTACAAGTTTAGCAATTATAAACTAAGTGCAGGAGAGATGCCAGGCTGAAAGGACTCAAGATTGGATCGTATATTTGCCGAGAGATATATATTATAGGATATACTCTCGAGAGTGCACCCCATTTACGCAGCAAAAGACGCAAATCTTATGGTCAGCCACTTTGACTCTCCATTTATCTCGAGCGTTGGCTCTCTCTTTGCAGACTCGCGATCCCATCCAGCAATCTCCTCCTGCTACGAGTCGTAGGGACGATAAATTCAAAATTTGCGAATTAACAGTCGAATAAAATCGCCATGAAGAAACTCGTGGAAAATTGAATAAGCTGTCGAGACGACTGTAATCTTACCTTATCGATCTTATCTTTCGTTTATTTACCGGACTCGCTCGATAAAAGTTTGGTCCGAGACGAAAATGAAAGTAAAATTTTCATCAAGATTTTCCATTTCAAAGGTTCATTATCCAGCAATCTACCGGTTTAAATGAGATTTCCAATTGTAATTTATTATGCGATTAAAGTTTAAACTTGCGTTGAAATCTTTCGTGTGGCTGTAATTGCTGTGAATGAAAGAGAAAATTGCAATTTTCAATCTTACTTCCTGCAGCTTTTTCCAATTTGCAGGATGCGCTTATATCGGTTTCCTCGATCCCCATTGATCCGTTCAGATCGTTCAGTCTTATACTCGTAGAGATCACTTGTATGGTGGACACTTGGCTCTCCGCTCGATGCGCCGCATCTTGCATGGCTGCTATTCTATTAACCAAACTGTGGTTACCCAGCAGGATATGTTTTTCCTTCAACAGCTCCAGCTGCGTAAAAAGCCGGTAAAACTCGTCCTGCAATTTTTACATGACAAATTTAGACATTTATCTTCGCTTACCACGTTACAAATTACAGTATTTCAGGTATTTTTGCTTTTGTTTTTCTTCCTTTCCTTTTTTAAATCAAACGTATATAGGTTAAGTTATTACGAACGAGTGGGACTCTTGCGATATTTCTCGAGGAATAAAAGGAAAATCTCTGGTTAAAGTTGCACCACGGAAGCACGAGGAGCTCAAAAATGCTGTCCTTCGTTAAAAATCTTCATGCGAAAATAATGTATAAGTATGTGAATACGTACACGGGCAAACCGTGAAAATTACTCTCTCCAAGCGAATATACGTAGGGTACATACATGTAAAATTGTGGCAAGTGGAAATTCGTTTCTTTAAGCGCTTAGAGGCTCCAGTTAATCTTCCCTGTTTGTCCCAAAGCTTCATTTTCCCACAATATTCTTTAATAATAACTATGCAAATAATTAAATTGGAATTAGAGCTGTGCTTCTAATTTTATGCATTTAAGAACAGCTTAATTGATCATTTCCTCTCGCGAATTTTTATTAACAAAAATAGTGAAATTTAATCTTATTAATAGCTTGTTATATAATTTTGTAATAAAAGTTATAAGCAAATTTTTTAACAATTTTTCATAAATAATTATAACAAAGGGATAAACGTTTTTTTGAATTATTTTATATTATAAATAAAATGTGTAACTAATTTGACTAACTGATTACATAAGGGTTTACTAAGGAGGGGGGGGGGGGGGTTCTGATTGGTCCAGCCGTAAGGGACGCGGGAAACTTTTTAACGTGGCCGCTCAGTGCTCACTGCTCTTCCACGGACGTTCTTTTTCGGCGGTCAGTGGGTCAGCTAGGACGCGTCTCTCGCTCTGCGAATAATGTGAGTCTAAATTTATAATTTTTATCTGCTTAACAGCTTCCATTGTTACGAAAAGTGAAGTACGGGCACATTCTAGTACTTGTACATATATAAAACATTAAAAAGTAGCCTTTTTTACGAAATAAACTCGAGTTTAAGTATAGCGATAAACTTAAAATTTTACGAGAGCTTTTCATCTTTAATAAATTTAACTTCTGAGCAAGCGTTTTTACAGAGAGCAAAGAAGCCAAATATACTCAATTTTGCGTATTATTCAGCATTTTGGTTGTAACTGAGAGTAATTACATTGTGCATTATCAAAAATATAGGGCTGGGTGAGAGTTATTTGAATTGGCGGTTTAAGTTGTAACGGTTTTCAGCAGTGACAACCATATTGTGCAGGCTGACCGGGCTCGAAAGCTGCCTGCCCCTTTCCCTCCACCATAAGTGTTCGAAGTAAGTGAAAAATGTCAGTTTTAAAGCGTCAGAACTTATTTGATTTTGTTCTTCGAAAACTTGTTACTAATTTGTGGCATAATGCAAATCTGAAGCATCGTAAAAAGTTTAACGATAAAATACGGATGCAGCGTTACGAAATTAGGAGGTGAAGATTGAACAAAAATCCGACTTTAATGGAAGAAGACTCGCGTTTTTAAATAATAAAAGCTAAGGGACTAATATGTACTTTGAAATTTTCAAAATTTAAACCGTGAGTGAAGTAAATTTAACAAAGTGACTGATGTGACTTTCTTACCGAAGCTCCGTCGTTTTCGTCAGAAAAGTTACCCTGTTGGAGAGAAATCGAGTTTGTCTGGTTACTGGTGCCCTGCTGACGCGTGCTTTTCCCGAGGAATTTGCCAGTGGCACCACCAAGCTTTCCAGCAGCATCGTCCTTTCCTCCACCGCGGAATACCACGTAAGCCTTTATAAATACAATATCTTATATATATATATATTAGTAAACTCGCAAAGAAAGGCTTTTATCCTATATATTAAATAATAAAGCAACCGTAAATATATTGCAAAGTTCAAAAAGTTAAACTCCTTTGAGCCACACATTCACAGCTTTTCTTTTATACTTTAAAAACTTGGTTGAATCACACTGGTGGCACCCACTAACAAAGCTTATAAGACATTGATACAACTAATTCCATTATTACTCAAGTGCAATTCCTAGATGGAAAACAACTAATTAATTTTTATGTGTTATTAGTAAAAATGGTAGCAATACAATTATTTTCAATTTACATTTATTTAAGAGTCGAGCAATTATAATGTAAAGATTTCCAGCTATGTAATTGACATAAAACAAGTGGTACTCGAATTAATTTTTCGTAGAATGAAAGCAGTTATTATCTTTGAAAGGCTGAATAATTATTGTTCGTAGAATAGGTTGCAAAGTAGGTTTTTATAGAATTATCACTGTTCGTTCATTAGTAGTGTTCCAATTTGTACATGTTTAAAAGTTTAATACATCTCTTATGCCATGCTTATGACTTAACGACTATACATTAAAAGATTTTTGATGCATCGTTTAATTATAATATTAAAAAAATATGAATAATATTATGTTGTCAATGAGTGTAAAGTTTGTTAGAAATTTGTGTGCTTTTAAGCAAGTAAATGTATTAAAATTAAGCATAGAAGCAAAAATATCAATAGAGATTATCTTTAATGACTCATGAAAGTTTATAATAAAAAAGCATGGGAATGAAATCTAACGGTGTTAAGAAAGTATGAAAGATTCAATGCAAAATATGCATAAATATAATGAAGAAAAAATATCAAGGAAACTTTCAGATGCCTCTTAGAATGATAAATAGATTTTAAAGTAGAGTTTAAAATATACGAATAGCTACACTAAAGACTCATTTTAAAATTAGAAGCATAGTATTAATATTTTCTACTCTTGTCCTTGAAGACAAATTGTTAGCTTAAATTAATATGCTAAACAATAATAACTTGAAAGAAAATAAAAGATATACATAAGAGTTCTAAATGTATTTCTCTGTTAAATAAGCTTAATGTATGTTAACTTGCTGGAAGAACGTTCAAAGTATCGCACTCTATAATATTTTGACCACGAATAATCAATTTGAAAGAGCAGTACTAGAATAGTCAAATAATTTGTTAAATAAATAAAATAAGTAAGAATTTCAATAGCTTAATCATGGATTATGAAACTCTGAAGAGGAAATACAAACTTGTGAGGACGTTTAGCGTCTTGGATACTTCTTCATTCTAAAGTTTGTTGGTACTTTGAGCAAGTTCCATACTTTCATGCTTGATAATGTGCAAGTCCAGCGCGTAAATGTCGCCTTTACTTTTGCGAGTTTACCTGCATGCGAATATTTTTACATATATTATAAAATAATGCTGGAATGTTTGATCACCAATGAGAGGAAGGTGCAATAACAATGACTAATTATTAATGAAAAAAGTGTATGTGCTTCCATCTTTATACCTTACTGCCGAAAATTAGGCAGAGCAGTAATGTAACGGTGAGTTGAGTGTGGCAGAAAAATATGATGTACAATAAATCCGGATTTGCTGGCGATTGCAAAAATAACCTACGACAAAAAAGTCTCGTATTGGCTTCGATAACATTGTCATAAAAAAAAAGTACGTAGAAACCGTAGCTCTCGGATAGTGTTTGATTTATAAGGCTCCTGCTCGGCTTTAAAAGCTTTTATGCGTTTCTCTATGCACCGTTTGACCCGTATAATGTTGTTATCTTTAGGCAAAAGGAAAAAAAAATCTTTGTCTAGTTGCTGACACGTTGAATGCCACGAGGATCACCTCGGTGACCGGCATTCTAAAGGAAAATAGATAAACCCGAAAATCTCGCGTCATTCGAGTCTTCATAAATAATTTTCTGGAGAGGAAGTAATATTGCTGTAAATTTTTCAAAAGGGCAAGATATGTTTCCTTCTATCGCGTTCTGGTACTTTGAAAAGATACAACTTGTTTTTATCAGTCGTATATAGATATATGAATAATAATATTAAAAACTATACACCTGTACAATACATCTATGCATAAACAAACTATTAAAGGAAAATGAATCACGGGAGTTTCTTGCTTGAGACAAACATTGCATAAAGTACAGACAAAGAGAGAGAGAGAGAGAGAGAGAGGGAGGGAGAGATTACTCTATTTGGTGTATTTCATAAAGCTCTAGCCTGATTTGAAAGCTTACGTGCTATAGCTTGGGCCTTTTGCAATGTAGTAGTTCCGGGTAAAAGTACTAAAATAGGGGTGGAGCCTTGTACTCAGAAGTAAATTAACAAGTTGGCGAAAGGTTCAGCTGCTTAAAGCAGTCTCTTACTAACAATTCGCGGTAGCAGTCGTAGTAGGGCGATAAAACTTATGATTAGATCGTGCGTTACCTACCCTAACAAGTAACAATACCGGAACTGGGTTGGTATAAGACGCTGTTACTTTAACGATACGCTTTGCCGTCGAGTAGGAGCCTTTAGAAAACTTCGATGAGGTAGGATTAATTTTATGATATAACGGGCTAAAATCGAGTATATGCCTTGTAGACATGGAGTAAAAACGTATAGTAGGTTCATAAAGGAAGTCAGCTAAACTTCGATAGCTTCATTTAAACAAAAAAGAATATATATATATATATATATAGTATGGTAGCTGCTAAAGAGCGCTCCGTTTTCTTTTCTTTAAATATTGCATTGATTGACGACTACTGTTTATATATATATATATATGAATATAATGTAACTATTCTGTGCACATTGGCAGGCAATAACTTACATTGATACGTTGAGGAAGACGGAAAGTAGAAATTCGTTGTAAATGGCCATAGAAATGAAGCGGCTTTCGTTAAATTCGGAAGGTGTTTTTCTCACTACGATGCACAGTCGAATGCCCCATATGAGAAACATCACTTCGACTGCAAGAGGAAATACATCAAATACATTTTATTAAATGAAAGTATAAGATCAAAATTGGTATATGCAATTTTACGCATTCAACTTTACTATCATTGAAAGTGGATATAAATTTGTTTGCCGTTTAACAGCGAAAACCTTTCAAACTACTTCTAAAAGGCTGACTCTCTATCGGCTTCCATTTGATAGATTACAACCAAAATGTAGATAAAAATGTTTTTGCCAGACATATCCTATATGTAATACATTTAATTTACAATGAAACTTTTGGAAAAAAATCTCTTCTAATCGATGCTCTATTGTCGCTCGTTTATCCGTTGCAGTAGTTGTTGTTATTGCTGCGTTGATCCAAGCTCTTTAGAGCCTTGCATTTTTTTATTCAATTTCTGATTAAAGATGTTTATTTTTCAGGAGATAAGCGTAATCTCGCATTCCGTCTCGCGAACAAAACGGTAGTTTCCTTGTCAGCATTTATGGCTGGGAATAAGGAACACGTAAATATTGTTTTATTACTCTTGGCAGTCTTGCAGGAATCTGTTTATAGGACGACGTAGGTCTCTTATCGGTCGTAACATTGCTTTCTCCAAATTACTGCAGCCTTACGCTTTCTTGTCATTCGATAAAATTATTGACCTATATAGATTCGCAGTTGGGCCATCACTCACCAACTTGTTATCACTCTGTTGTTATACTACATTTGCCGCAATTATTAATATTTCAAGTTAAATCTAGGCTGATATACGGCAGAGGATGTATATGCACCGCCCATAGGAATCTCGGGTAATATAGTGGGACCGACAGGAAAGAAGAATTATACAACGCTACTTTTTCCAAGGAGAGAAAATAGGATTGATAAGTATCATACATATGAAACGCTATAAAGGAGCTTTTTTCAATTTGCATAACTTTGGAGGAGAAACAACTCGATTCACGTAAGTCTTTGCTGAGAAAGAAGAGAACGCTTTTATTTTATGGTAATTTTCTTGCAAGTTGCAGTTTAAAATACCGCTATATTCATCGAGGACACTGCAGTAATCTGGACAATTTTAAATGGATGAACAGAAGGCATACAGCCACTTTGATTCATCGTACCACCCGGAGCAATAATTTACTATTCCAAAACTCGCAATTTCTGCGATATTGACCTGACCTCTTTAATCTTGTCAGTTATCGTGGTGCTGGAAGCGGAAATCTCCATGGAATTTAACAGCGGGATTAAAAGTCTAAGAAGAAAAGGAAGCAAGGAAGAAAGACTTACGAGTTGTAAAACTGTGATCCCACCAATCGGTGCGACAAAGATAAGCTTTCAGATCGTCGGCCGTTCGTCCGACTATGACCACTGGCGGTGCTACCAACGTGCGAATACTCAGGAAGACGCTGAATATCATGACGATTATCCCCAGACGCTTCAGGAGACTGGCATCGGTGATTTTTATGGCTTTGGCTGACCTCACTCGGAATATCACGGATATCCTGCAACAGAAATTGCGCGGCTCACGCCGATTACTATTTAAGAACTTGTTAGATTAATTAACATTAAGATAGTTGGAAATGTATGGATTAACTCGTAGTATATAAGTTATACGACTGAAGTCATGAATATCGATGTTAAAAATAGTTCTATGCTGTTTCATTCTCGTTAACTTTTGTAACTCTCCGAAACGCCGAACTGCTCGGTAGACTTTTGTTTAAAAGCAATTTACCGTCGAAATTCGAGTCCTTGTGAATCGTGAGCGATTGAATTTTATCTATGGAAAGATGCTCGAGAATCGAGACGGCAGGTATAGTTAGAGGCGGAGGTTTACGAGGAAAAAATAGAAATACGTGGGTGGGGGCAGAGAGTTGTTTGTAGCAGTATAGCAGTAGAGGAGACTCTGCTTCGAGAATGACCTTGAACGAAGAAACAAGGGGCAGAGTAATTACGTTGGTTGTTCCAATTAGAATTATTGTACGTTCAACGAACGAGAATCCCTAACGACCGATCGAATAGGACTCGACATTAACTCGGTTCAAGTATTTAATTTAAGCAGTCGAACGATTTCCTTTTAAATTTAAAAGCGGATCTCTGCTTGAAAAATTCCGATTCATGCTTGAATTACTCGTATCTTCGAGACTCGTGAGCTTTCATCGAATGTTTTCACTGCGTAATTAACTGTTATGTGTAATTGAAATGAAAAGCTGCTGTGTGTGCAGTGTACGTCGCCGAGCGAGATGCGACGAGATGTAGCGTAACAATTTTACCAGCCTTTTATTCGAAGCTTTTAAATTCCTTCGTATTTGCTTATGTTTCGTATGTCCACCCCCCAGGTTTTTGCTTTATTTGCATAAATGACGTTATAGGAGGAAGGCGAGCACGTGGTTTGCAAATAGTACGCGCAGTAGCTATACGCGTTAAGCATGGCGCATTAAACCCTTCGTCCCGGGATTCTCCAACGTTTTAAATGACTTTCGTCGCGCGGCTGAATGCTTTGGGAAAATGTTAGAGATTCAACAATTTGTAATTATATTTTTGAAAGGATTTCGGTCCTTTGAACTATCGATGGCAATTTATATTCATTAATGTCAAGTTTATCGTCAGTTATTTCAAATTCATCTTTGCACAGCGCCGGTCTTATCTCGTGTAATGGGGTTTACTCGAAAATTTACCCTGTCACGATTTACGTTGATTCTCCTGTATAAGTCAATTATTTACTTTTAGCGTTATTATCTTTCATTTACGTTCGAATATTAAAGGCGGGTCTAATATTGATCGTAGGGAAAAAACTCGGTAATAAAATATTATGGTTGATCGTGCTGCTTGAAAGTACGACTATCCGGAAAATAAATACATCCCGCAGTCTTGTAAGAACTCTATTTGTTTTTATCGTCGTCTATTTATTCAATTACTTATTTAATAAGCTTGTATTTTACGATTTGTCCGAATTTATCAAAAGATATTATTGGCGCGTGCTCCCATCAGAGGCGAAGCTAACCAGCAAACTGTAAAATTGCAGCATTCGGACTAAAACGGAAACACTTTGGAGTATTAGAGTTATGACCGACGTGATGATTGCTCACTGTGGATTCGCGCCAATTGCTTTCAAACGCTCTTCTACCAATAAATTTCTGATAAGCAAATGTCAGGTTGAGTTTTAAAGCCGGACATACCGTGTAAAACAACGCAATCGACAATCTCGATCGCTTCGAGTTGGTTTCCCGCTGCGAAATAATTCAATTGGATCATAAATGGAGCAGGAATTTTGCAAGACCATTCGAGGATTTCGAAGATCCCTTCTCGGCTATTTTTTTTTTATCGAAGAACGGAGGATTTAAGCGGGGCTAAAGTTATATGCTTGATCGGTTTAGAATGGATATGTAAATTAGCTATGGAAAGGAGCGAGACAGCTTCAAGCAGTGTGGAAAATTAATTTCTTTGGAAAAGAGAAAAAAAGAATGAGAAAAAGGAAGAACGAGAGACTAAGAAACTTGTAAAGCAATTGTTTCTACTTTTTTCTTTTTATTTTTCAACAAATTACTTTGCAAAGATTTATAGGAATTCGAAGGGGAGAGGGGGAAAAGTGTTGGAAAGAGTTAAAAGTTGGAAAAGAAGTCGGATAGCAAAGGCATTCAAGATTTCGGGAGATACTTGAAGAAAGTTTCGGGAAAGGAGAGATTGTAACCTATGAGGGCCGGAGTACGTGTTGTAAGTGACTATAGCAAGAAAGTAATCATACCATAAGATAAAAATGGTATTCTCATTCAAGGAGCATAACTCGACGTTTTTTACCATGAAATCATGTTTCTCTCCAGTCTGTTGGTCGGCGTGAAGAAATTGAATTATAAGAAAGGGGATGAAGTTGGCAAGAACGGCGTGGAGGAAATTGTAAACTTGGGTGAAACCTGAGAAAAGAGGGGGAGGTGGAGGAGCCAAAGAGAGAGAGAGAGAGAGAGAGAGAGAGAGAAATGGCAAACTTACGTGGCAATAGGAACCGCTCGAGGTACTTTTGCAAGATTTGTATTTACAGGAGAGAAGATGAGGATTGTTGGATGTAGGCGTATAAGAAACTCTGAAAAGAAGATTGAAGACAGAAGTAGAGGAAAATGTGGAATATACATGAAGAAGAAGAGAAAAAGAGGGGAGCTCGCGCTTATTTGCGAGCGAAATTGATAACTTCAATGAGAAGAGGGTAATGGTATTTAAGTAGGGGAGGGGGGGGGGGGGGGATAGAGAAGCAGCGTGTAATTGCGCATAATTTTTAGGGGGAATGCTCTGCAGGTCCCAATGGGGTGTCGCGTGAGCAATTACCGAGCCGCAGAGTCATTAATCGAGCCTTTCGTTACCTGCCTATAGGATAATAGCCGCACGCTTTTAACGAACCGTAGAGACCCGAGACGATCCGTACAAAGGGGTTCTGCTAGCCCTTCTTATATATAGTACACAACTAGGGGAAGTAAGTTCCACCGAGAATTTATCCCACCTGACTGTTTATTAGTTAATTAGTCGAAGAAGAGGGGATTTGCGGAGATGTTATACGAGAAGATTACTTTTTGTGCGTTCAATTGACTCGCTTGAATGGCGTCAAGGCCTACGTGGAAAATTCAAACGCATAGGCCAGCTGGCTTTGAACGACCATGCCGAAATACGTGCTGTTTCGTTCAATTTAACCACCTAATTACTCTCTTCGACTAAGCCCTACTTAAAAGCTACTTCTCCGCCGAAATAAAGACGACGCTGTATAAAGCAGGAGGCACCGCCGCGCTTAATAAACCTTTGGCCTTATTAACGAGACTCTGTTACGCTTATATCGATAGATCTTTGTTGAATTGCTGGAAAATGTAAAGCTAAGAGCGAATTATACGATATCTTCTATATATGTATACTCGTAACGCCATGTACGTTTTGTCTCCAATACTCGAACGTCGAGTTGAAAAAGCTTGGAAGTTTGTACGCGTTTATTTGTAATAGTCGAGTAGAAACAACTACATCTATATATTGTGATACTTACCGCCATGTTTTCAACATAAGAGCACCGTAAGTGAGAGAAAATCCGATTTCGCGAAGCCAAACACGTATGGTGCAAGTCACCACGTTCGGACGAGGATACATCACTATCGTCTGCAACAATCAAGGTTGTATCTCTTTTAAAGCAACATTGTACCGGTTCTCCAATGCTCCATCCAAGGTCGAAAGGTCACGATTGTTCCTTTCGCTTATCGGAAGCTCGCGACTCGAGCCCCTCGAAAGATGATGAAGTTTATTATCGAAGGATCAAATTGTTATACTTACAGTGCAATAAATGAAAAATGCGCCCAATACAATGACGCGTAGAAGTACCGGACTCGCAGCTCGCACCACCTGTAACACACAAGTCTTTGTAATTAGATAAACATCGAGTTAAAAGTTGGATTTAATTTTATTATTGTACTCCAGCTTACGGAGATTGCCACGTTAAGAAGAGCGATAAATTTGCCGAGTTTTATGATAGATATACCGCTCGTTAGACTGGCTTATCAAATTTATAAATTCGTTTCGCGCGTTCCAGCTAAGCTTTTTTCCAGTTAACGAAGCGGCGAACAACAACAACAAATAAGGCTGCTTAATGCCGCATAGAGCAAATGAAGCAGCTTGTACACGCAAAGGTGAAATTAGCTTTGTTCGCCAGGCAAACTCTAACTTATACTCGGCTTCCTTTTCTTCCATGCTTGGACATGGTAAACGAAATATGTATACATATATATACACCTGCACACAGTGCACTTTCTTTTCTACTCGACCAACTTATTTAAATACCAGAACGATTAGCGTAATTATATAAAGTTAAATCTGACTTTCATTAAAATTAGCGTCTATCCTTCGCTCTGTTTCATGGATAAGAGATTGTATGTAAATTGTTGCAATAATAGTAGCCTGACTATGGTTCGGTAATCGAATAAGAGAAAAGATATTACCAGTGGAAATAACTGGATTGATATATATACCGTTTTATTGAATTTGCGATGGAAGCACATGCGCGATACTTAAAATTGCACATGTTTTTTGCCAACACTTGTATATATATATATATTTTTTTTAAGTTTGAATTGTGAAAAGAATAAAGAATTTCTAGAGAATCTCTCCCTCTGTAAACGATTGTAAGCACGAGGATCGTGTTGTTATTGCGCTCGGTCTAGGGAAGTGCAAGTGTAATCAAGCAGCGAACAAAGAAAGTAAAGGATCGTCAGGACGACATGAAAATGCCTTTTCTATTGGACCTTACGCTGCTTCGACCACGGTCGATGCAATTCCCAGATAAATTGGAAAGCGACTCCCATTAGTGTTTTCCTCAGTCGCCATTTTCCCAACAAGATCCCAAAGGTCCAGATCGGCTCGAAGCTTTTAACATTAACAACTTTTTCCATACGGCGGCCATACTATATACGTTCGCTTTCCTTTCAAAGCCCCAGCATCACTGTTCTGACGTCACTTTACGCGCTCTTTTTTACGCAACATCTTCCCCGCTCTTTTGTCTACAAAAAATTACCCATCGTAATTAAATGACGATAGAAATTTTTAGCGCGCGCTGCATTAGATTACATGCAAATTTTCCTAAAAAGAAAAATCCACTAGCAAAGTTCTGCCTTGTTTTCCCCTAAAATTTGCAAAATATTCACGTGTAATGTTCTTGTAGAATAAAGTTATAGAAAAAAAAACATGAATTTTTGTAATATGAATGTAAAAAGTAAAGAAAGGAGGAACGTTTTCGCGATTGTTGCGTTTTTTTTTTTCGTTGATTATTCAATTTCAACCGTTCGGTTTATTCAAGTGGATAATCGGTTTTTAAAGCTCTCGAAAAAGCTTTTCATTTTAAAGTAAACGCCTTTATTTTCTGTCATTTTATTATTTGATAAAAAATACTACGCGTGTGCTAGTTTCACCTTTCGAGAACGGAGATTTTTCTATTGAAATCGAAATATCTGTTGGCATATATATAGTACATTGAAGGTACACCTTGCGTAAAATCGCGGTGATTGTGGGTATAGTGGCCGGCTAATCCTCAAAGAACAATAATCCAAATGTAATTTTTTTTTCTCTTAATTTTCAATTACTTTGCTAGGACCAACTTCGAGGGGACGAAAATCCTCAGCTCCTATACGTTTATTTTAAGCGATTAAACCTTTGTCAATCCTGTTCTGCAAAGGTATAAATGAATTTCTTTCTATAATTTTACGTAATTAGCAATTATTCTCAAAGGACATCTGTTGGAAGAGAACTGGCAGTTTGCAAAATAAGCTTACGTATTTACGATTAATTAAAACTCGTGCTTTTGAAAATACGTAAATATTTGTCATACTTCAGTGCTGCGATTTAATTTGCAAAAGTATTCGAGTTTCTTTTCTACACACACACAGCACGTATATATACCTAGGGTATAATATTTATATAGGCGAACGTTATTCCGGATTTCGCGTATCATGCGACGTAGCTTTATATATTATGCGAAGTAATATTATACGTATATCACCAAAAGTTATGACTTTTTCTACGTATCGTTTCAACGCTTTTTGTTTGCCAAAGAATTTTTTCGTATATCACCGCGCGGAAGGGCGCAACTTTCGACATTGTAAAGTTTTGAGAATTATGTTGGAGGATGAAGTAGGCGAGAAGCTTGCACTTTATATCATAAGCTTTTTGCCCATGAAAAATTTAAGAATAAAATATTGAAAAATCGTGTAAAAGAGTACAGAGTCGAGGATAATTTCCGGTTATGGCTGTTACGCTAAGATTTTACGTGACTTAAATCGAAGTTAACCCGTTGGCGCGGAGGAATAAGGTTCTCTCGCGATGAGCAGGAGGTACAGTTCGATTCGCGTAACGCGCAAAGATTTATATTTGTTCTGATATCGTAAAGGATTTTATTCCCTTGTGAAATATTTCGGTGCAAAGTACGCGATCAAAGTTTCGCGATATGTTTGCGGCTATTTACGCTTAACCTTTTAACCGATAAATATAATTCATAGTTCTATCCCGCGCGCGCTCTTCGGCGTGTATGTATATATAGAGACCTGCGCGCAACTGGGCGAGCTAAAATCTACGAGAATAGAATAACGGTATAGACACTGCGGTAGCTCTTAAAGTTATTGGAATTTAAGCAGCTGGCAGTTTGGTAGAAAAGTGGTTGTAGCACGATTATGAAGCACCGTTCTTGAGAGATATCCTCGCTCTTCCTTTCCAACTACAATATTCTCCTATTAAGATATATATATAAATAGTGAGCTATATATAGAATATTTGCATAACTTTCGAGCACCCCTGGCACTGGTCTTTTTTAAAGTCTCCACTTTTCGCCAAGTCGTCACAAAGTTAATTACAATTATAACAATTGCCCCGTTTCTCCTCGAGCCACTCTCGTGGCAAACTTTCTCTTTTTAAAGCCAGCTTCTTTTATTTGTTTGATAATTATGCCTCAATTTATTTCGGCCCGGCATCAAGATAAGCTCTTCTCTCTCCTCGCAAGAAACTTTTACCCTCGCGTCCTCCCCAAGCATCTCCCTTTTTTACCATATATATATATATATCGCAGCAATAAACAAAAAGTTGGTATAGTTGCCGTACGTTTTTCGGAGCACACTTTGAGAAAAAATATTTAGCAAATAGCTAGAGCGTGTACGGTGACATTGCCATTAATTATATTAGGGCCGTTTAGGATTTACAAAGACCATAAGTTTTATCTCTTCTCCAATGTATATCAAGGGCTTTATGATTTTAATTTTGCGAGTGCGTCGTATCCCAGTCTTTCATAGTAGTTTCGTCCCTTCGAGCAGAATTAAGATAAAAGGGGAAGAGCGGCGGTATCATCTTCCTAACCCCCCCCCCCCCCCTCCCTACAGGAGAGGATTTCGTCATTTGATGCACGGTAAGTAATTTTGAGCAACGCATTAAACGTCCGATCCGCAGTGCAAGCCCGTCGAGCGCATCGCTGTTTGCTTTTCTCCAATTCTATATATATACAGGGTGTATACTTTAATTTGCTTCGCTGCGCGAAGCTAAAAATTTATATTTATCTCCGTAATTCCAAGAGATATCAATGTTTCTCCCCTCATATTACCTTTCTCGATGTAAATCAAAAGGAGATTAGGAAGGATGCTGCGGAGAACAATGAAATCTCTTACATCGGTTACGGAGAGATAAATGAGTTTATACGCCCACGCTCCCCCCGAGCGGATTTAAGTACGCTCCCTGTATATTATGTTATATATATATACACATACAGGTACCAATATTTAACGTACAACTGCTTATGCAGCTTGAATTTATCGAAATGATGAAAGTTAGCAGTAAGAGAACTTTAACGAGCATCTTTCGACACGCACAAGACTTTGGCCCTTTCTCTCTCTCTCTCTCTCTCTCTCTCTCTCTCTCTCTCTCTCTCTCGGAGCCTCAATATTGGTTCAAGCTTTTTACTCGAAATTAATGTTGATCTTTTGCTCGAGCTCGCATCGTTCGAAGCTGCAGATTTTCCTCCTTTTCATCGAGCGCGTCATAATCGCGTCTCCTATTTGCATTCTTCAACGTTTCGAATAACGATTCGCTAAGAATTTCAATTATGCTATTTAGGTATTTACGGAAATAACTTGATAATGATCAGTTATTTTGCCAGAGCTAACTTTACTCATCAATTAAGCAGTGGTGGGACTCGGGTATCAACTTGTAAGTTTGTTAGCCGATCTGTTTCGTATAACAGGAGCTCACTTATCCGATTTCGTTTTGGCTTCTAAGGGCCAAGTGTGCTACGCGACTTCATCCGTCAAACGTTCGATCGACGAGGGCGCTAGCCCTCGGAATCCTCCCCCCCCCCCTCGTTCTTCTTGGAATCACCAGCATCCATATACGCGTAGACGAGGCAAAGTATCAAATTTCGCGACTCTTGCATGGCAGAAGCAATAAATTTCAATGTCCCGCAGCCGGCTGCAGGGCTCCTGTAATAATATTAACGCTACCGCTCGCCCCGTGCAAAGGAAAAATCAACACTCGATCCGGACGATAGTCTTCTAGAAAATATATTTTATATATATATATATAGATGGAGAGAGAGAGACAAACACACACACGCGCGCGAGAGAGGGAGGAGTCTCTCGAGGCTTTTTCTAGAAATTTTAACGTTTTTACAGGAAGAGAGAGAGAGAGGACACTTATCGAGAGCAATAAGCTGGAGAAATAAAATACAAGAAATGTGGCAAAAGCGCGCGAGACTGGAATACTTGAATAACGAATGATTCCGGGGAAAATTTGAGGAATCGAGAGGATGCGCGCGCGGGGCCCGCAGCTGGTAGTTTTCATTTAAATTTTCGATTTCGATTCAAGAAACACTCGGGCCGAGGTTGCATTCCCGCCAATTTCTTCCTTTCGCGTTTATTCGCACCGTTCCGCCGCCTGTATATCGACTCGGAATCTAATATTCTCGCTTGGAAATTATAGGCCACTTTTTTCCCCCTCCCCATCATCGAGCTCTCTCGGCGTCATTTCGCTTTCTGTTTGCTCGCCTCGATGCGATGGCATGAATATTTGCCGTGGCACTGCAGGTATGCGCATCGCAGATTATACAGCCGTCTGAAATAATGAATTCGATTAATTAGGACGGGAATTAGAATTTAATTCGGAGCAGATTAAATAGAGACCGAAACTCGATTTCCTGGAGATCGCGCGCTGGTGGCAATATAGCAACTGGGCGAGTTAATATCGCACGAGATAAACCGATACGACTGATATACTAGAGCGCGAGGTGTTAAATGCGATAGAGGCTGCTTTAATGATTCAGGAGACAGGCTGCGCGCGGTTGGAGAACGCTCGAATCGCTGTCGTTAACCTCTTCCGTGCCTCGATTCGCTTCGCGCCATTCCCTGCGATTTTTCTTCTCGCGCGCGATTTCGGGCCAAAAACCACCCAGTCGATCCCGCTCGGGAAAAATGCACCTTCCTTTCGAATAAAGCGTCGAACAGTTGATTTTCTTCGTAGACAGTGAAATTTGCCGTTGGCAGGTCAGTTTTCTTCTGGAGACGAGCTCATCGATCAACGCGGACTTTTCTTCAGCCGCGATAGAGAAAAATGGGAGACATAAGGGGGGGGGGGGGGGGGAGTTGCCCGCGCTGCGAGAAACAGTCGATAAACTAGACAATGGGATTGACTTATTATGCTGTGCTGTATATATATATATATATATGCAAGCAACTACTACATTCGAAACGCGCGCTCCGGAAAACGGATACGAGAGAACGCGTGTGTCTTACTAACTGCGCGCGAGATATCAAAATTGTTCAGAGGATCTTTTCGAAAAGATTTGCTATGTATCTGCATAAGGAAAGGTCCTGTCAAAATTTTCATGGCTCTAAAATAGAGTCACGGAGAAAATACGCTGTACCTTGCGATTGTGTAGCTCTTCAAGATGCTTCGAAACACCGTCTCGGATCTTCCGTACAATATATAAATATCCTCCGATTTTAAAGTTGCGATTTCTCTCCCTTGAAACACTTTGCGAAATAATAATGGTAACCCAGAGAGAGAGAGAGAGAGAGAGAGAGAGAGAGAGAGAGAACTACACATAGAGAAAACGGATTTCCGGTTTAGCGTATATTTAAATTGTTCTCTGGTACGTTCTCCAACGCGGTGGCTCTTTCAAGGCCGTCAAAGAGCAGCGTAGCAGGGATGATAAAGTTTTTCGGACTTTTGCAAGGGGATGATTTTTGTAGGAAAATGCCGGTGGCACGTTTGCCGGAAATGAAGCACGTGCGGTTGTGATGGACGCCGAGCAGAATGTCGCGCTGTGCTCCGGAATTATTCGTCTAGTCTCATCCCTATAGCTCTGTCCTCGTAGATGTATGTGTGTGTGTGATTCTTCGTTCAGCTTTTGTGCCAGTCGAGTCAAGAGTGAAGCAAAGCTAAAGACATGCACGTGTATATCCGATGCAACGCGTTCCGTGGGATGCTACCGAAATTCTAACAAACTCCTCTCTCTCTCTCTCTCTCTCTCTCTCCTACAGTGATGCTCGTGCCTGTACCATTTATCGTTTCCCAATTTATTATTATCACGTGCCAGAATAAATCCAGTCCGGATTATTCTCTTCGAATGAAGCCCATTCAACGTCCCATATATATATATATATATATATATATATATATATATTTAAAAGCAAAACGACTGAATTTTCGCGCGCAACTTTGACACTCGCATCGACGTCTCTTCAAGGTTCACGCGCGACTGTACACCTTTCGTCCAAACGGAGAGTGCACCGGGGCCGAAAGTTCGCTCCATTGGACGATTTATGACAACGTCGTGCAAATGCACGGCCAATCGCGCTTTCTCGCAACGCACCGCCATGCCGCTCCGCACTCGATCCAATCTTTTCTTTCCTCGGCTCGTCCTCTCCGAGCTACGTCGAAGCTCCTCACCGGAGATTGCGCCACGAATCTTTCTCTCTTTCGCGCGGCTCGACTAATATGGAATGAGAGAGAGAGAGAGAGAGAGAGAGAGAGACGTGCAAATTGGACCTTTCCGAGGCTGCGCGTCTCTCGCGTTGTTACTCCTCTGACCCTTGGAAAGTGTGTACATAATGGAGAGGAGAGGAATCAATTTTCCAGGATTATTCGCCGTCTTCGATTCAACCTGCATCCTTCTTATCCATCTTTTATTCATCCACTTCTTCCTGTTTGGTCGTTCTCTCGGCCCTCGAAAATTCCACCGGTATAACCGGAAATCTGTGGCACACGGCCCACTCGCGTTATTATTCCTCCAAATTTTCCGAATCCCGCGAGGTTTCGGAAATCGTTGCTGCATGACCGATAAGTTGCGGGATCGGAGAAAGGTTTGTTATTGGCCCGGAGCATCCTCTCGATTGCACCATTCTTCATTAGATATATATATATATATATATATATATATATACAAAGGAGGGGAATAGAGGGTGAATAAAAAGAGGCACCAGTTGGTTTTTCAGGAACTGAGAAGAAGAGCGGGAAAATGTAGGAGGAAAAGAGAGGAGAAAGGTATTTCGCGCAGTTAAAGATGAGCTGCTCGTCTTTAAAAGGCAATTTTTTCAATTTTTCTTCGGTGGTCCTTGCAGGTCTGAGCTCCGGGAGTATATATATATACATGTATGGACTATCGAAGTGCAGAGGAAAAGAGCAGGAGTGTATATTGCAGAGTATATTTTTAAGCATATCCGTGAGGAAAGTTTAAATCAAAAGAAGATCAACAACTACATTTTTCCTCGTGGCTTCTGCCTTGGAACTGGGTCATGACTTTTCACGTTCAGGAACGCGATTTAGGACGTAAAATCCCACGTCATAGAGACGTGTTCCTCCCAATCGATATGCCTGCTCTTTTTAACGTTTATGAAGAAAGTCTCGATTGTTCGACAACGTACGTCACCTTCTGTAATCCTTCTTTTTCATTTTATACATGCGTGTATCTGCACAGTGTAGGAGTGTACGTTATTGATACACGACTGCGATAATTAATCTTATTCTCTCACGACTCGATAAATGTTCAACTTCTTAAACTATATATATATATATATATATATAGAAAAGAGGTGGATATATATACTATCGAAGAGAATTATTTGTCAATTGTTATCATCGTGCGCAGAGTCAGAGATTCCTCATCCATTCCTCTTAGAGGATGAATAGAGGCACGCAATCAAGAACCTCGTAATTAGTTCAGTGGAAGAATGTAATATTACAAGTTCTCTTAATGAAAATTGCCAACAATTGCGTTTCTGCCGGAGTTTCATGAAGCTGGAGAGAGACATTTTTCAAGTTTCGATTCGCTACGCGTATATATTGACCGATAAAGCATTGTAGTACGCTTCATTATTATTTCTTTTCAAGGAGAAATTGTTTTCTGCAGCTCGCTTTCCCGTTTAATTTAACAAACTCTATTTTTACGAGATTACGCTCTCGACGAGGCTCCATGCAACTTCGTTTCGAATTTCTATCGATTAGTTTATTTCTTTCCATACACGGGCTGTATGTTTCAAATATTTAAACTATAAATATCGTTTTAGTTATGGAGTAGCACCGAATCACGCGTAAAGTTTTGTAGAACGTATATAGGGTGAAATCGCTATATCACCTGCCAATTTTGTTACCCCGCAACAAATATTGGACAGCTCGAATTCTGCAGCGCGGATTAATCTCTGATGGGTTTGCCAGTCTTGTTACAAGGTATCACGATTTGACTGTCGCTGACAGACTTTAAAATAGGAACTGCATAGAGCGATCGTCGTCAACGAGAAAAGCATAGACTGCGTTGCTCGTACGAATAATCCGATTATTTTCTAATTGCGCTCGAATCACGAGCCCCTCGCGCGAGTGTGTAAGAGCATGAACGAATAAAGCCAATTGACGAAATATCAATGAAAAAGAGTGCTATTGTTTACCTTCTATTTTTAAAACGGATTGCTTGATCCAAGGTTACCGCGCGAGGACCGATGTCGTATCATCATTTTTACCCTTATTGCCCCTTTGCTTCTGAAAACTTTTCCCGAGAGAAACCTTGGCTTTTCTCTCCACTCCCCCATCTCTCTCAGCATCGCTAACAACCCTATACTGTTTGATTCGTATCATTTCTCTCGGCGTATACATGGCACTGGGTAAATAAAAATTTCAAAAGTAACCATTGACATATATATATAACTTGCAAAGCTCTAAAGTTTTTTACATACAAAAACATTTTTGCAATGCCATAGATTCTTGTCCCTGTTGAAAAGCATCGTTTCCAAGGACAAAGATCCGTCTTCGTTAACGATTTCTTATTTATTCGATTTAAAGAAGTTGCATAGCATCGTTTATTTTTATACCAGCATCCTTATGCGGACATTCATCGATATTTGCCGAAAGATTTAGAATGGCAGGGGAGCCTTGTTCGCAATTATGGTCTCCTCGTTGAATTCCTCTCCGACCGGGTTATCCATAATAAGAGAGAACAACACTGAAAAGCCCAAGAACGACGCAGTTAAGCCGTAAGAACTTTTCATTTTGCGCGCGCGCGCGTGCAGACGGAAGGAAAACTCTGTTTGCTAAACGGACTTTATGCGCGACGAACTTTAAAGACCCGTCTCGCGTCTCAGGGATAAAGCTGTGACACGACTCTCACCGAATACACCGATTTAAAAGGAAGCTACAACATCACGGATTTGTCGTCCAACGAAATTTACGAGTTACGCTCACCGAATGTCTCGTATACGGTAAATATATATTAGGTGCGTATATGTATATATCTCATAGGAGAATGAAATTTTTAATTAAAACTTTCTTTGGCATCGAGTAACCTCCCTCCGCGACTGCATGGTCATTAGCCGAAACAAGCGTTTTTTCTCGTGATTGTTTCATATACGCGTGTTGTTACACCGTCAAAGACTAATGAAATTGAATTCACGGTACGACGTAATTAGGCAATTAATATTTCTAATCAATTTGTAGAAACGTGTGGGCAGAGAATATAGCGAAAGAGTTTTTACGAAAAGTTTGCAACGCGAGGAAACGAGTGGACTACGACCGGAAGAAAGGATGGGAGAGCCCCAGGGTCGCGCGATTAGCGTATACGTAAAATGGCAGATTGACAAATTTTCGCTGTACTTGCGAAGCGTAGTGCACTCCAGAGCCGTATAACAATTCTCTTTTCCGCGATACACTAAAACGTTCGGACGTGCTGCAGCGTTCCGGTTCCGAGCAACGCATATATTACTCCTGGCATTATCTCTTACTTTATCGTTCTTACGTAAATTGATCTAGCGTTAGGTGTGTAATTTATATCACTCGGCAGTAATCCTCTGCCAGTTTTCAGACTGCTTCGGAAAACCCTGCGATTCTCCAGGGTGGAAGACTGCACTTTTTACCCTGAAATAATCATCGGCGATTAAAATTTATCATTGGAGAATATTTTTCTGTGGAATATAAGCGTAGGACGATCGCTGCTCGTATCACTTTTTTTTCTTCTCCCAGTGCCTTATCGATACGGTTCGTGTTTCCGAGTGATAATTTGGTCGATGGTACGAGTTTGTTAGTTTAACTGTGTGGTGTATAATACGGTGGAGAAGCTTAAAGGTGTTTTCCTTATGAATGGATCGATGCGTTGCCCGGTGCGGGGAACCGACGAGAATGCTCGAGCTCTACTACTGGTACTTCCAATACTGCAGGCTGGAATACCGGTGTGCTGTTCGATCCTTTCCTAGAATAAGACCACTTGAACTTTACATGAAAATGAGCTTTTATTTGGAATTAACTAAGGTAGAGAAATATTGCTGGCTGCTTCCTCGCTTGAAACGTTGCATTATTATTCAAATTAACGGATGTTATCGCACAGCTTCGCCAGAACTACTGCTACTCTTATACTCTCTCTCTCTCTCTCTCTCTCTCTCCTCTACAAATAAATAATATCTTTACAAATCAAATTAACTTTGTATGCTTAATTATATAGCCTTCTAGAAGCTCTCGTTATTAACGCAGTAGATTTTAAATTTCGCAAAGGATAATAATAAATTCATGGCAACTTCATTATCCAAGGATGAAAAATGCTCTCGTAACTTGAAAGGCTTCGTCGAGATCTTCTCAATTGGATCTTATTGTGCAGGGGATATATATAGCGAGGCAAAATAAACATTTCAGAAAGGGTTAGTTGGCAATAAAATCAAGGCAGTTGCGCGAGGCTGACGAGTAATTATCGAGAAAAAGTCCCGTTCCTTCTTCGGACGCGTAATTCTTCCTAGCTCCTATAATTTGCAACTTTTTTTATAGCTCCGATAGAAAATCAACACTGAAAATCGATTTCCGAGTAATTTCAATTTTGAGCGAGTGAAAATCTTCTCTGTTAGAATAGTTGTATCGCGAGGTACAGTTTGTGAAAAAGTATCATCTCATTGCAATTTTATAGTTATATGTATATTAACGCTTAAAAGTTACTAAATTTATTCTTTTGAGTTGCAATTTAAACTGAATTAATGATCGTAGAAAGTAAACGCACAATGCAATTAAATCAAACCTGATTACACATGCTTTTACAAAGGAATTTAATTAGCTTCAGTGAGTTAAGCTTCGATTATGCGAGTCCAACGAAAAAATAGGTAGAGAGAGAGAGAGAGAGAGAGAGAGAGAGAGAGAGAGAGAGAGAGAGAGAGAGAGAGAGAGAAAATTGCAGCGTATACGTACAGCGTATTTTGGATACTATAAAGCCATAGAACACTTGGAGTCAATTTTAAAAGGTTATAGATCAAATATTAACTATTTCTACAAGAGCTTACGCTTGAATCTTGCCCGTGGTTTTATCGTCGAAACCGCGTATATTTATAGCATTTCTGAATTTGCATTTATGCCATAAGCTTCCTCTCCGAAGAGTTATATGCGTCGTACGTTCTGGACCGTTACGTATATACATGCTATAACCGAATAGCTACAGCAAGATATCTCGCGTAAATTTTGTTGCACTAGGACCCCGGAAAGTTCAATTTCACGAAAAACGATTTTAAAGCGCTTCGAACACTCGTCTTTGCCACTGATCAACGATCTCTAATTGATAGTTTGGTCGGACGAATTATTCATGTGCAAGAATAAAGCACCTTTATCCCTGCAATATGCACGAATTTTTTTTTAAGGGTATTCATTTTCAATAGGAACCACGCGTCGACGCGTGTGATAAGCCTGGGAAAATTCTATAATGACAATTGGGAGTCTTGTTTGGCAAAAAAGGATTTTAAAGCTGTTGGAATAACTGTATGATTAGGAGTCGTGTGGTGGCGTATGGAAGCATGCGCGAGGAGAATGGAAGATGGAGGGAATTCTAGTAGTAAAGACGCTAGATGAATGAGTGAGAAGAGGGAGAGGGAGAAGGGGGGGGGGAGGAGTTTCGTTAACGGCAACGCGGGCTATTTAATTCCCCGCAGCGACGTAATCGCATCATTCATGAACGATGGATGGATAAGGGTAGGTCTCGCGATTGCAATTTTCATTCAACGCTTAATCACCGGAATGACACTCGTAGATTAAAGCGAATCCACGAAAAAGGGGAAAGATCGTTGGAAGAAAAATCGTGGACGTCCTTTCCCAGGGAAATTTGGTATTTAAATGAGGAAGAGATCATACGCAAGGTCCGTGCTAAATAATTTCCTGGCCAAACGCATTTGCATCCTAAAACTCCTTTATACATATATATATATATATGATTGTAGGAAATGAAAAAGTGCGAGAAGGACGCGCGAGGAATAAAGCGACAGGACGCATCTTGAAAATTCGATCAATTGTTTATTCGCTTCTTGCGTGTCCCGTGATGAATTCACTCTCCGTGGATGCACTGTACGCAAGGTTTCAGTAACGTCCGAGCTCGGAATGGCGACCGGTGACACGCGCTCAAGCGTGTAATTAACGAGAACCTGCAAAGATAATTTATAAGTTTCAAGCCAAGATAAATGATTACAAAGAAATGCTACGTTATCGTCGTTGAAGCTTTCAACTCTCGCTCCTGACGTTCGGTGTATTACCGGGATATGAATTATCATAGTTGTCGCGTATTTTGTCGACGAGAAGAAATTAAGGAAAAACAATGATGAGAATCGCAGCTGGCAATTTTTCACAAAGTTTCGCGGTGGCGTTTTTCAATCCTCCGTATTTCGGAGTTTCGACAGAGTGTTGTAAAAAGTGGAGTAAGATAGAAGAGAGGTGGGGGGAGGGGGGGGGGGGGTGCAAAGGCACTTATAACAGAGGAGAACCTTATCGACAACACTCGAACAAACCAGCCACGTCAATCTTCGTGAGCATCCAATCGAGAGCTGAGTCAAGCGGTGCGCGTAACGGTCTGATTGTTGGACGTTGAGTGCGATTTGCCTGATAACGCATTTGCGCGCGTTCCACGATTTAAGCGCGAGACAATGCCACTAACGTAATCGTAGAAACTGCGGCTACCGCAATTATGGGCAGGATCGTTTGTTTATTTAGGTAGATAGAGGGGGGAGTGGAGAATGTATTCGAGTGGCCAAGTATCGAAGGGGGAGGCGAGGGGTAAATTTCCAAGCGCCTATATCGCGTCTCTTCTCCGATAATGTATGATCAGAGGGAGATGGTGGCTGGCCACATCACGCGCTACTCCACTGCGTACCGCTGTCCGCTTATATACCTACCGTACCACTCGTATATATATATGTAGTAGACGGAGAGCCCCAGCTGTTGGATAAAAATAGAAAAACGAAGAAAATTGCATTAAAGTAAATAGAGAGAGACGCTTTAGCTATTTCCGCTTCTTATATACCAACGGAGAAACTCGCTCGGAGAAGGAATATTGACAAATGCTGAGATCCACGAACAATATATCACTGCTGGTACGAGTAGACTGGGTAATTATTATTACATTGTTCAGGAGTAATGGGTTTTGCGCCTCGTTACGTAACGATATTTAGGAGCTCGTTGCAAGTTCCGAACTGGGGGATTAAAGAGTTAGAAAGGCGTATCGAGTAAGCCGCGCGCGCGTCCCGGCCTTCTCTCTCCCGGTTCATCCAACGCGTTGCGTAATTATTTCTTCGAGTAAGAAAATCTTGCCAGACGGTGGGCGGATTCGCGAGTCCGGCGGAACAATAACGGCATCCGCGCGAGTATAGATGCAACGTTTAGCCGCTGAATTTCACCCTCTCCCAGCCAATGACGGTTAACGAGATTTATTCCCACTTTGGATTCCCGTTCCAGCTGAGCCAGGTGCCCCGATGCCATTATTTCAACCTTTTTCCTTTTTGATCTCAGCCCTATCGCTCCATCGCACCGTTCCATTTCCTTCTTCTTCTTCTCCTGCACGCTGACCAGCTCGGATAGATCATAATTAACTCGTCGATTAATCCCGTAGAAATTTCTACCATTGGTCATTCGTATCATTTCTACATCGTTTGCCTCCAGTGGTTCTCATTGAAATTACGCGATCCTCCACTAGCGGTGTATAACAGACGCGATCAAATATTGAAGGAGCTTTAAAAGTGCTTTATAACTAGTGTGCTTCGGGAGGAGACCTTCTTCTCCCATCGGATTAGTCGCGATTGACTCATCGATTATTCTCGTAGAAATTCCCATCATTGGTCGTGCCGTTTCCACATCGTTCGCGTGCAGTGGTTCTCAGCGAAAAACCCACTATTACTGGGAGATTTATTCTTAATTGCTCTGATTTGCTTTTGTTGCTTCTTTTATACTGCGCAGTAATGATCAGTCGAACGATGAAATAGCGAGTAAAGGTTGCAGGTGCAAAAAATTCGGTTAGTCGCGATTACGAATACACCAGTATGGTATATACACACATGTGCATATAGACGTATGTATATGTAAAGGGAGAGAGAGAAATTGAAATTGGGATGCGTGTAGAATCGTAGAGGGGAAAAGCATGAGAAGTCTGTTCTCGTGTTTTACGTGAATGGAATGCATACGCGTACATGGCAGCAGCGCGCCACGTTCTGGCAATACATAACAGTTTAGCATATAAATGTTGCCAAAAACATCTTTCCTTTTGCTCCCGCGGCCGCTTGGCTGCGGCCTTGCAAAACTTGTACCGAGTTCGCCCCAGAGATTACCTCCTCGCACACACTTCGGTTTACACACTGACGCGTCATCCTAATACGTTCCTTCTGGCAACTGTAATTTTTCTGGCTACGAGCATCTCCACCTGAATCCCCCCCCCCAGCACCTCATTTATCCAATGATTATTCGCATCCTCTTTCCATTTAATCCCGCACACTTTTATTCCCCCAACGAATTCTGGAATAATTTTTATATTCAGCTGCAGCATTTTTTAATTAATGAATCCTTTCAAAAATCCGTTCCCCTTCAGTCCCTTTTTACGTATTATGGAAATTTTTGCAATCCTGCGAACTCGCGTTTAAATTGGACCGTGCAAAGCACAGTAAAATAATAACGGGTCAAGAGAGGGATAAAAATCATAGCGTAATTTTTAGCACGTGATTTTTTCACGGTTTTTGATTGGTATCCGCGATACATCTGTGTGTGCATGGAAAGTATCACGTAATCTACACGTCAACTGAAACATTAAACGTTACGTGACACAGTCCTTTCAAGCTTTTGCATACGTTCGCACTATAAATCGAGTGTTCCTCGTTACAACGCACAAAGCTTTGATATTCTGTCGCTATGGTCAAACCGTACAAGATTTCCCTGAAAAATCCCTGCTTCTTTTTCCTCTCCCAACTTTGATTCGTATATCCTTCTATCATTTTGCTGCGCGTATTTCCACTTTTTTATCAGCTAAAAAAATCACCGTTCGAACCGTATAGGAAATACCAGGATAATAATATTTTTCCACGTTTGGAAACACTGGCGTTTCTACGCAGGGAACATTATTATATAACACGCAAGGGGCATCGAGAGTTGCGATTCTAAAAGGGAAAATGTGCGCGCCAGTCGATGATCATCCAGCGAGATAATTAATCGTGGGAATGTGCCAGAGAGCTTCCGCGGAGCTTGTCCGTGAGACCAAAGAGAGTTTAAACGAGGTTTGCTCGGAAAAGAATTTCAGTTACGCCGATGTCGGCACTATAATAACGCTTTCGGCCAACTCGCCAGGAGTAAAAGTAGCTGATGCGCGCGCTCCAGTCCAATTGGGAAATTGGGGGATTTCCTTAAAGACCTAATTGACGTAGCAAGTTTTCGGAGAAAATCCACTTGACGTATATATATATATATATATATATATATATAATGTATAGTAACTTAGTAAGAGGAGAAAGAAAGAAAGCGCGTCGCACGGAGAGGAACTTTTCACAAGAATTTACCGACTATTGAAATTGTTGGAAAATGAATTAGCGCGCTCCAGAGAGACAGGGAGTGGACATTGGTAATTCTCCGGTGAATCTCGCGAGAGCATAATAGAGTGGTAGTTGCGTGCGTGTGGCATTTCTCCAGTTTTCGCGATATTAGTCCACGTGCAGTGATATATACATGCATTTATCGTAGAAAGATTTTCCAGCCTCTTTTTTTCTCCATAGTTGTAATTGAAGGGTAAAGTAATAACGCGCGAACGGACCGTGCGGGTGGTGATTAAAAGTAGTTTGCTCGTATAAAAGAGGTAGAGGTATAGTGCTTGCGCGCGGAGAAGGTGACTATCAAGTTAATTAAACAATCAAGGGGAGCAGACAGATTCGCGCGCTCGTTTGGCGGGGCGTTATAGCGAAGCTGTAGACAAGTTACAGTTGGGTCAGCCGACATGCCACCACGCGGTTTGTCAACCGGGCCAGACAGGTATACACGTACCGTACATACTACCCTATCGCCGAGCGTTAAACGATAGTTTCCACCACCCTACCGCAATCTTGTACAGTTGCATTAGTTTGCTTGCTAATTCGCTCCAACATAAACAATACATTCTAACGACAGGGACGATAGCTGTGTGCTTCCTGAAATTACTCCTAGTTTCCTTTCTCTCTCTCTCTCTTTCTCTCTCTTTATATATATATATATATATATGCAACACGTAGAATAATTTGTCATCCCAATAAAAAAACGATATATATTTCTTTGATGATAGAAACCTGGTGAGATTTTTGTACAAGTGGAACAAGTCGGTACATGGTCGGACAAACTTAATAGACATTTAAACCAACGCTCTTATCAGTTTATCCTTGTTCTCTTCGTTCTCGTGGGATAGAGAGAATAGTGCCGAGTAGTGGAGCAGAGGTTCTCCGAGAGTTTGATAATTTTTTCATGTATATACGTGTGCGAGGTGATACGATTCGAAGGAGGATCGTATCTCGCGGAGAAAACGCGGCGATAGGTCACGTCTTCCGGTTGGTAGGGATTTTGGTACGCAGGACAAATCCGAGCATGTTTATTCAGCTAGAATTTCCTTCTTTACATCGTAATCTTGTCACTCGAGAGGAGGCAGCCGATCGTAGAGCTGCAGGCGGTTTGCCGTTCGTGAGCTTAGAAACGTGATACCCATACTCGGGTAACGCTTATTCTATGTAGCTGATTTCTCGGGAGTATCCTGTGTAAACAATTAATACGATTGGAAGTACAAGTTCGATAAAACCGTGTGTATACCGTACCGAGAGAGAGAGAGAGAGAGAGAGAGAGAAAGAGACACTGGAAAGAGTAAAGTTAGGATAGATATTGTCCTTTTTCCTCGGGTCGGTCCTCTCTCGCTAAATTTTCATTCCCAACCAAGCAAATATTTACTCGAGTTTGTTTCACATTCTATTTTCGCGTCGCGTTTAATATAGCATCCCGGTATCTTACGTCCAGTGTAAAAGGGAGGAAAATCCAGAGTTGAGAACCCCATGCACTCTCCTCGCGATCAATTGTTTATTCATCGGTGGTTCTCACTCGCGTACCGCACTTATATACATATATATATATATGAAGCTTAACGACGGAGCGCGTCCCTTCAACTGTTCATTTCCGTTGGATTATAATTGTAGAACGAGCGTGTTCACTCTTTTCGGGGTTCATTTTGAAAATTGCGTCCAGTATGGAAATTTATTCGAGATGAGCGGGGATCGCGAACAGGAGGCATGCACTTTACATTTACATTGCACAGAGGCTGAAGAGAGAGTATACTACAGCCCTATAGAGCTACGTATATACGAACCACGAGAAATATTCGCTTCGGATTTGTTTGCGTATAGCACGCTGCACACCCGGAGAGTCCTTGGAATAAAACTATACAGCGAGGGGATCATAAGCTTCTCTAAATTATGTTCCGAGAAAGAGAGATAAATGCTATTATACGCCGTCCGAAGAGGATTTTTGCGGAATATTAAAGCGCCCGCGCCATATTCTGCTCGGTTATATCGTAACTTATACAACTGTGAGTTCTTGTTAGGTTATTAAAACAGCATCGCATGATAGTTTCATCAGTTTTGTAAAAATACAAAATTTCTCGTGTTGAAGCTGATTAATTTAGAATTTGTTGTATATACGAAACGGTGAAACGGGACGGGGGGGGGGTCGCGTTTGGTAGAAAATCAATTAGCTGATGACACGGGAAACAATGGAGGAGGCTATTCTTTGCCCAGTTCTACACTTTCCTACATATATATATATACAAGTACGGGTTGAAACTGTTGGGCGTGCGAGAAGGAGCGTGTCCAGTTCAAATATGTACAAACCGAGCTTTAGGGCGTCTTTCATTTTGGTCTGATTGTAGAAACACACACATGCGCGTATATATATATATATATATATATATATATATACGAGCGTGTGGAGAGGGGTGATTGCGTTTGGGAGGTCTTGCGGGGGCTGTAGGGGCCGTGTGTCCCGTATAGTTTCAGTTTAACCAAGACGTAGACTAATGACAAGATAGTTTAAACGCCCGAAGCTATCCGCTGCTGCCAAAGGATTAGTAGGGATGATGCTGGGAATGGAGACGATGCTGCGACGAGCCGATGCAAATCTTAATAGATGATCAGATAACTCAAGGTTAATTCATTAACCTTGCAGCAACCTTGCTGCTTTAAGATCGCTATGAGCGATAGGCACTGTGATTGTCCGAAAACCACTTTAGCTAAGCTAAGCTACTTCAATTTGCTCCATCTTCTGGCGCGTTTATAGCTATACTACTCGCTTCTTGATTCGTTCGCCTCTCACGCGTGATATAGCGAAACTTGTGAAAAAACTCTAATATCGAAAATCATACGTCATAAATATAAGAGACAAAATTCGCGCGGTTTTCATTCAAAATGTGCATTTAAAAGCACGCGATATACAGGGTGTGTCGTTTGATTCGTTCGATATAGTTCACAGGCGTGATTCGTTCATTTTGGAAAACATAAAAGGTGTGAAATTTCTTATGAGACATTTTCGAAAATATTTATTTGTTTATTTAGATTGAAAAGAAGATAACGTGGAAAAGATTCGTATCTCTCATAGGTTACGAAGACGAGCAAAATTTTACGCTCACCCTGTACATGTACCACATTGATTTAGCGTTATTACTCGAAGGCACACGCTAGAAATAAAGCGCTGTATTACCGAAGCTTCTTTCATCCATCTGTTCCGAAGATTCGTGTCATCTGGCGAGATCAATGCACCAGACCATCAAGGAGTAGGATATATTGCTATAGTGCATAATGTACACAGCTTCCCAGAGGATAAATGTAAATTCAAATATTCCAGCCTGTCTTATATATACGCTCTTGCGCTATATACGTGTCGCAAGATATTGCCGTGAGAAAATAAGAAGCGAGACGATAAAACCTTATTTAAGGGACGTTATTGGATGAGAAAAACTAGATTGTTTAAGTAAAAAATTTAATCAAAATAAAACGTTGGAAAATCCTATTTGTTTACACACTTATATATATGAAGGAAAAATCGATCGATCGATTGCGAAAAAGTGTTTTTTTTTTTTCTTAGTTTTTTGCATTTTACACTGTACAGCAGAGTAGGAAATTTTATCAGGTACGATTTCGATTAAATTTACCTTTACGCTTCCATATTTCCACGTGAAGAAGGCCACGGCTGGCAGACAGGCTATTACGCAACATTCCAGGATGAGAATGGCGGTCCTCATGAGCCAGTTTAGCGAGACTACGCAGGGTGAGCCGTCCTCGCAGGATTCGCAACCCTCGGCGCATGGTAGACACTCGAATATCCCTTCAACGGCGTACTGACTGTCCTCGCCCTGCAAAGATTAACCAAAGCTTTTCCTTAATCCTCCTTACACCTATACATGTATATACACACTGATAGGGAAATAGATAAAAATGATTAGTCGCGTGAAATTTTATTTTTCAATAACAAGAAAAGTCGACTTTTTCTCCACAATTTTTCCTAGTGCAAATTAAGAGACGCTTTGGAAAAATGTGTAATAAAAGAAAAATCGACATCTCTCGTAATTACGATGATGATGAGAATTCTATTCCATTGCCCGAGTAATTTCAAGTGGCACGCCCTGTACATATATATATATATATATATATTTATCGCGTTAATCGGGCGAGCTTGCTGTACTTTTGGAAATAAGGCTCGAGTGAAATTTCCATCGCTGTCGGCTGCTGTAAACAATGTATCCTTGATCCGTGGGAAATTTAATTCGGTAAGCCGCAAGTGGAAACTTTAGATCCCACGGGAGTTTAGAGGTAACGGGTGTGTCTGGCTTCCCGAAGAAAATAACGTGCTACGCGAATTTACAGTACTCGACCGGCAATTCAGAATGTCAATGGAATTAAGATCTCGAGTTCCTGGAGAGTTGATCCTTTGTTAGAAAGCGATCAAACAATCTCGCCGAGAGAATTGCTACTCCCCCGCATGGTGTTCCACCCACAATTCAGCAATTAGTCGATATTCAGTTGCGATTGAACAGTAGGACTCTGAAGGCCGGTGCGCACAATCGAATAGGCGAGTTCAATTTCGATCCAAGTGCATCATACGTCGTCTAACCGACAAACTTTCAACGGACATATATGTAGCTATTATATGTATACAGAGAGAGAATGGAGCAGGAAATATAAAAATTTCTCCAATATTCTCTCGTTTCGTTACTATATGTGTGTGTGTGTGTGTGTGTAGCTGATATACTCGAAACAATTGATCTATATATATATATAAAGTCGTTCAAAATTAATTTTCAATAATGTAATTTTGCTGAAATTTCGGTGAACGGTATATATATAGGATACTGTTATATAAAAGTTGGTCAATGCAAAAGAAGCGCTTCATTAATTTTGCCTTTTCGTGCAATCTCATTGTTAAAAGTCGTCGACTCGAGCTCGAGACGTTAAAATTGAACACGGAACCCTACCGTCTATCTCGAGAGAACTTTGTTTAGTGACAAGGTAACTCTGTCTTTCAGCTCGTCGTGCTACAAGTTTTCGGCTACGCGAAGCTGCGGGTGCAATTAGAAAGTTTCTTCGCATCAGAAATACCGTACAACGTCCACTGGATTTTCCCTAAAACCGTGCGCGCCTGCTATCGCGTTGACGCGCGAGACGCCAACTACGTAATTTTTCTCTCTCTCTCTCTCTCTCTTTATTAATTATCCCTAAGAATCGAGCTACGTCAGCTTTTTTATCTTTCGGGATGAATCGCATGGTTGAGAAAATAATGAAAAGCCTGCACCTTATTACCGAAGATTACCTCGGTTTGTAATTTATTTCCAAGCTCAGGAATATTAACAAAATCTTATTGACATTGTGAAAGGCTATCTTCTTTTCACGTAAAATGTCACGGGAATATAAGAAGGTAACGTAGTAGGACGTTGCGCAATTTATCGGTAAAAAGCTGGGAAATCTTTAGAGGTTTCCTATATAGACTGCTGGCGGATACTTTTCTCGAATATCGGATGCAAAATTGTACATTAAAAATGCACTTTAAACCGGTAATGATAGCTTCTTACTTTACTGGTACCTCCCGATCGAGACCATTATTCTCCAAAGTGCGCTACATTTTCACTCGGGTTTCATTTTTATTTGACATTCATTTAACCCCGCGCGATGGAGAAGAGAGTACGCACACCGATGCATCGGAGGAGAGTACCGCGAAGATCACGGGAAATATTTTTATGCTCCTGGATATATAACGAACGATCGTCCATTTCCCTCCTCGCTTTTTCCCAACTTTTCTCACCCGATTAATTTAATAATCAACGGCACACCACTCGCTTTCTCTCCTATATACATATATATATATGTATACAGATACAACCCCCAACGGATATATAAATCGTGTACAACGTTGTAACATGCACTCCGAGTCGCGAGCTTTAAAACTCGCGTTGACACATACATATAGTCAGCGATTATATCGAAATAAGAGAGAGAGAGAGAGAGAGAGAGAGAGAGAAAATCCTGCTACTTATATATATATTTTCCTGTACGAGCGTCTGCATTTATCTTTCGAGTGAAATACGGTTATTCAATCGCGTGCTGGCATACAAATCTCGCTCTTGTTTTTTTTCCGCATACTACTTCGGATAAGAGTGCGAGTCTAAACCGCGTGCGATCCTGCGGTAGTTCTCGATAACGAATCACACTTTTCCACCCCCTGTTGCCCCCCTCCCCCATCGCATTGTTTAAATTTCAATACCGACACGGCACAATTTCATATTTACGCTCCGAGCGTCAGCTTCTCGTCCAACTTTCACCACTCTTATATACGAAGCCATGTTTTTCTCTATTACGCGAGAATAAATGTAATAAATTTGCCGAAAGGTTTTTATGACGACACGCAGCATTGTTGGACGAGTCTGCGCTAGCTCCGCTGATTAACGGTGAGAAATTCATTGTTCCGTCTGGCCGGTGATAGCCTTTCAAGCAGCACGTAATTTCAACAAACTTGGCGCCAGCGTTTATTTACAGCGATGCATGAATGGAAGTAGTGCAGTCAGCACTGGAGGCACGAACGTCGTTTTCCACTGGTCAGTCTCCCGCATTGTCGAGCAAAGGTCTAAGGACTTTGGAAATGGTGGTAGTAGGGTGCAGGTTTTAGGGGCCGTTTCGGGCCAAAGCATCGGGAGCGCGGGCTCGATCGGCGTCGCGCGCTACGCCTGCACCAACGGCGAACCTCGGAAGATTCACGCGCGCCAATTTAATGGCGCACTGCTGCTAATGTTTGTTGTCAATTCTTATCGCCAAACTTGGAGAGAACGCCCTTTCCTGCGCGCAGGGATCCTGACGACGAAACCCTCTCCGACCTTCGGCACTTTGAAGCGTCGATTGAAAAACTTTTCCAATCGGATGACCCGATTTCCCGGGGATAGCTTTATGGAGCCACTCCGTCGATATATGCCACTTTGAAATACTGTAACGATCACCACTCCTCTACGATCCGTTTACTTAATAGGCAAACGGGCGGAATCATGTTCTAAACTCTCCTCGAATATTTCGAAGGACTCGTGCATGGTGGATGGATTTAGCGTAATTTTTCTGCGTCGAGTTTTGTGCGTGAAAATACGCGATTGCTTGTTTATATATATATATATATATATATAGAGATGCAGCATTAACGCAACGCCAGGAACGAATCCAAACTGGATTTGTATCGACAGTCCCGATCGACGCGTAATATTCGCGTTCGAGTACACGTATATATCTGGTGAAACGGTGAATTAATTTACGAGGCCCTCGATGATTCAATCTTTTGCACGAATTACGCGTGGGATTATTATGTACGGCTTGATTATTGCGGTTTGAGTTCCAGGTTATTATTATTTCAATCTATAGGTGGCGAGGACAAAAGAAAGTGTAAATTTTTGGCAAAGTATCTCGATCATTTGCTATTTGAAATCAATAACCCAAATCAGGCTCCATCGGATTTTTCCATAAAACGCGTGTACGTCCGATTTGTCGCGCGAAAAACTCAAAATCTTATCAAAGCCCGCAAATCGAACGATTATTCCACGATGATATACGAAGTCCAATTTCGTATGTTTCCGGGAGAGCCGCGGTCGATTTTTCACTTTCGATAAATCATCGTAAACTCGCTCGCTCGCGCCCGCGCGCGCGCCAAATTGATTGGGTGTTATCTATTCGGGATTATTGGCATTCAGGACCGCACGGACATATGGCAGAAATGGGCGAACGCTGTTTCTATGCGCGCCAATGCATAGTGTTCATTTTTATCCACGACACCATAAATTGCTGTGTTAAGGCGATGCTCGCGCTCTTTCTATGCACTTATATCTATGTATAGATATAATAAAATGTAGGAGGAATATTTTCCAAGGTACAAGGACGAGTCTCGCAAAAGTGCGATATTCGAAATTATTCTCCCTTTTCAAATTTTCTCTCTCCCTCTCTCTCTCTCTCTCTCTCTATATATATATATATATACTACCGAAAGAACACGCGACGACGCTTCAAACTTTTTAATATTATTCTTTTATTTTTTAGCGAGCAAGCGCATAGCGTGGGGTAAATGGCAGATTTCAGCCGGTAAAATATAAGAACCAATTAAAAAATATTTCATACTCCCCTTTTAATTTTAACAAGCTTACTGGACAGAAAAATCCTTAAACAAGATAATAGTTTTGTTAATACAGCGTGTGTTATATCAACATTTTAACCATTTTAATTTCAAAGTGTGCTCGCTGCAGATTCTTCTATTCGTAGAAATAGTAATTATTTATATATACGCTTACAGCAATATTACGATTAAATACATGCATGTAATTCTATATATAATATTATACGAAATTAGCGATTCAGTGATAAAATAATTACGAGCGACCGAGCGACTTCCGTATAATTTTACAGTAATTCGATGTATAGCTCGCTAAAATAGGGACAATGGAGCTATCAAAGTGTGCGTGTTTTTTTTTTAAATTGGTTCCTACTTTTGGCCGGGTTCAACTCCACAGTTTGCCCCGAGTGTGCTTAATTTAAAATTTCTTATAATACATTGTTTCAATTTAGTTGAAACTCTTTCAGGAAAGTTAATAATTAAAGAAAACTTTACACAGGAATACCTCGACTCGTGCGCTCTCGAGAGCGCCCTTTTTCTTTACGATTCTTCATTTGCACTGACACGAAATATCTCATCGAATAATAATTATATTCGCCAAATGTGGCCGACTACGATGTTCGCGTTCGAAGAAAAAGCATGTCCGATATCTAATAACGTATATATATCTAAAGAATAAAAACCACACGAGAAATCTCGTTCGAAATCAATCCAATACGAATCGCGATTCTGTCCTCGTTTCTTCCCGGCGAAAACCCAATAAAAATGTTAAGCTCGCGATTATCCCACTCGCATGGATTGAACAGGTTCGCCGAACAACGATATTTCGCCAGTGGAGTAATCAACGAAAGATCGGCCCCTCGCAGTTCTTACGCAACGCGTAATATCGCGGTGGGGGAGAAAACTGCATGGCCAACGCGGGGAGCTATAGGATAAAGGTTAATTAACGAAAGGGCAATTGGAAGCTGATTGTCAAACGGTGTTTGCCTCGCTATAATCTCGGTCGAATCGCTTCAACGTCAACAACGGCGCAGAAACGTCCGTTTGGCGGAATTTTCACGCCAGTCTTCCGTGCGACCCGTCGCTTTTTCACCCTCCGACGCGTAATAAGTGCGGACAGTGCAAATGGTTCCGCGTCATACCCATTGTCACACTGTATCAGCTTTTGCCTTGGCTGGCGAAACGGCAAAAGTCCGCAAGCACGTGTACGGCTCGTGGCAAGAATTACGCGCGGTATTTATTCGAGAGAGGAGAGCGAGGCTCGGTTAATATTCCGAGCGGGTGCCTCGCGCGGGGTAAACTGTCCTGTTGCCATGTAAACGAGGCAAAAGGAAGCTGGCGATGTGTATAGCGCAAGAAAAATTAGAGTCATCGATTTTCCGAGCTCTCGATGCATGTCGAGTAGATCCTTGTCAAAGGGAAGCAATTCCTCTAATTTATTATTTGCGCCGGGCGACTTGATTGAGATTAATATACCGGAGAGTTCCATCGAGCGTCGCGTTGCAAGTTGCGTGACAGGTGTGCCAGAAGTCGAGCGCGACGTTATACAGGGTGGGAGGGGGAGGGGCTTAACTGACAATTTTCACGCGTTTCATTTGCATAATCAGTCGGGCAGTCGCGCGACGCACAATGTTAATGCGACGGTTTGCTATTGGAAAGCTGATATCTCACTGATAACATTTTAGCGCTAAACTCTCCTCGAGGAGTGAGTGATGGACTAGCGTGTCGGGCCATTCTGTACATTCGATCAATTCCAAATCTGCTGGAAAATATATATATTGACCGACCTGTGTGTATATAGAAATTCACGGCACTCGTGATTTTGTAGCATTCGAAACGTCCTTATTGCCACGTTTTTAATACTGCAGCATTATACACGCATATGCATGTACCAGAGCTACTTTGTCTCTAATTAGATCGCGCGCGAAATGGGAAGTTTGGAAAACGTGTTTTATTATTCACGGGTGAGCAGGTACACGCGTGGAAAAGTTATGTCAAGCCGGTCATTCGATCCTCTTTCCATTAAGCCTCGTGTGTGCGTGGCGTATGCAGCATAATAATAATAATAATAACTTTCGGTACGTCCGCGTTGGGTTATAAACAACTCTTGTATACATATGTATATATATATATATATATAGCTCGCTAATATCATCGCTCTGCCAAAGCAAGCTGTAATACCATATATATACGTACCATCATCAACTTCTCGTATTCCTCTTCGATTACGGTGCCATTGTAGTAGCGCTTGTTCGACTTGGTGTCCGGGTAGTAAAATCCTCGTTTGCAAATGCACCGATAGCTTCCTCGACGGAATCCAAGCCCAGGTATGGCTACGCACTGCAATCAGATATTCCACGTGTGCAACAATTTATTTCTCGCTGTAAATTTCGCCAATTTGCATGCAGCTATCTCTCTCCCTAATGTGGTCCGGAGGAGAACGAGCCTTCCGCTCGTTATTTTTAATTCTTCGTCCTTGCACGGTTTGTTACATCGTCCACATATATATATATATATATAGGACTATTGCAAAGCGTAGCGTAAAATAACGCGCCGACTATCACGCGTGTATGTACCACTGCGGCGAACGTTTATGCAGCTCGCATTGGTTCTATCCGCGGCATTTGGTCAATGTGCAACTTGTTAACGAGTCAGTGCCGATTTGGGACAGGCTGCTGCTCGATGTTCCAGCTGCCACACGTGCAGGATCCGCCAGCACCGCTACTTCCGGAATCCCCTCGAACTTTCCCGTCCGACCGACCGAAATCCCCGCGTGTATATGTGTATACGTCCTTGAGACTCTTGAGCCGTCCATTACACGAACCAACAGGAATATCCATTATTTTTATCTCTCCACCCACACATACTCACCTCGGTTGTGCGCTTCTTACACTTGTCGCTGGCTGCGAATATATTCAGCTGCATCGAGTCCGGTGGCAAGGGGCACTGGTCTATGTCCACTCGACGCAGGTCGATATCGATCCCGCTGGTACCTCTGTCACGATAGAAAAATTTACTATTGTTAATTGAATGCTATTGTTGTTGTTGTTGTGCGTGTGTATAGGAACGTTGAGGCACTCGGGGTCTCGTGTCCGTGCGTTGTTCCTCGTGCACGTGTCTGCGCAAAATGGATAATAATAGATCCGGTAATGCGAGGTCTTGGCAAAGTTCACACTCCGTGAAACCGTGAAACATCGCGTGCCGATAAACGAATATCGATCCTTGGCCTTTGCGAAGCTTATTACGTTTGGGATCAAGAGAAATCCACCGAGCTGCCGCAATGTTTATTATAGTCCCTGAAATATGAATATTCAAACTGTCACACTGCGCGCGACTCGAATTTCAAGAATTTTAAACGTATATACGACATGTCCGATTGGTCCCTGCTAAACACGCGAGGCTCGCTTCGGTTTTTAAGCCCTTGATGCGACTTAACGTCAAAATGTAATGGAATACACGTTGGAGGAAAAAGAGGAAACTTGTCGGGTCGCGAGTTCGCGAAGAGAAAATAAAGTAATTTTATTATTATCCTCGCGTCCATTGGTTCATTACGGACTCCTCGGTTAGTTTCGCGCGAGACGTACGATCCTTGGATTGAAAATTTAAATTTAAACTTTCAACCATAAATAAGAATTTAAACATTTTGCACGCGTCAATATTAATGCGGAAAGTTTCTAGGATAAGGTATTTAGCCCATTTGCGGCTTGTCTCAAAGTATTAAAGGACGTAAGTTTTTAATGGTGGCGATCCAGTCGATGTCATGTTTTGCCGAACATCTTATAAATTCTTTAATGACAGTTGGAAGTAAATTCGAAGCCAGGCCATCGAAAGTTTGCTCGCTCCGTCGAGAGTTGATTGAATGACAAGTATTACGCGCTTTGGGAATAGACAGCAGCCTCGTATACATATATATATACACACACATAATATACTCGCAATAGTATCGTTTATATCGAGAATTCTCCTAAACCGTCGATCATGCATACCCGCGGAAACTGCGCTCGTCTCGACTTTCATCGAGAAAACTCTATGGACGCCGGAAAATTAATGTTCCCTTCGGGATCCGCCGAATATGCGCGATTTCTCGCGATAAGACTCGCAGTATCTTGCGCTTTACCAGTGTTTACATCTCGTCTGTAGAAACATGCGGGAAACTCGTGAAAAATGCCACCATCTCTCGATCGAACGTCTGAAATTTGTCGATTTGAAAATTCGCACAATGCAATATCGAAAAAGTTGCACACGCACCGGTGCAAGTTATTTTATCGACACGACAGGCGCATTATCCTATACGACAGGAAAGATTACGCTTTCAGCGGAGAGTCAAGCTAATGCTCCGAGTCGAAGAGAATTATACGTGCATTATGGCTAACGCGGATACTCTATACCGTTAGTTTCTCGTCATAAATGACTTTACTCCCAAAGAATTTTACTTTAGTTCCGAACGCGAGTCTCGTAAGAGTCTTTTAGAGAGCGGGAGTAAGTACATGTACAGTGCGTTTTATAGTGATTTAAACCGAGACTCGAGACGAATTAGAAATGTAGCTATTAGCAGTAACGTGTAATGGAGCGTTTAATAAATTATTACCGCGACCGTCTTGCATAGCTACCTATATATATATATATATATATATAGATCCTAGAGGAGCACATTATAAGACACTGGATCGGATTGATTTATTAGTAATAGGTTAATTGGAGCCGCGACACGCATATTCGAGCAGCGAATACATTTGGTCGATTAAGAAAACTTCAATTATGCAATAGTTGCGAGTTTAAATCTGGGACGAGGAGAGAATTCGATGGTACCGAGGGCTGAGTTATGGCCTCCGGTATTTCGCCCGCTTAAATTATGTCAATAAACTATCCACGGGATACTCTTTCGCGGCTGGCGATGCAATTTATTGGAAGAATATGGCACGTGGGTGTCCGTCCACGAGAATTTCTGGCAGAGACCGATGCTCCTGATGTGCCGCGGGACCCTGTGGCGTTCCTAGCCCCGACTGTCACCGAACCACGTTGCTATATATATATATATATATATATATATATATGGCATTAGAGAGGAGAGTCGGTGAAACCTCATCCCCCAGCCCAATCCCCTTCGATACAACCCTCCGTTCCATCCCGTCTGCTCATTCGCCCGCGGCACCGCGTGTCACCGACTGACTTTATTATGACAAATGTAATTTATCCATCTGTCACTCCCACCCCATTCCACATCCTCTTTTATACCGTATAACGCGCGCCATTCACACAGCTTTATACGCAATCGTCGAGTTTTCTAAATTATATTCATTATTACCTGGTGGTTGCGCGCAATCCCACGGATCTCCTCGTTTATCAGTGCAATTTCATCTGGTCCAATCATTTTATCATCGCGAAATTAATGCCACGCCGTTAAATCATCGATACGACGCTGTTTCGTTTAGTCGCGGCATAAAGCGTGGAAGCGGAAATAAAGCAGGTACGCCGTACTTTACGCTCGAGCGAAAATTATATAATTCGCAGTTTCGAGTGACGTAAAATATTCACTTGGTCCTCAAAGCAAACTAATTTTTAGCGAACCGAGGAAAACTTTGAACTGCGCGCGAGCCCGCGTATCAGCGTCGACGGAGGATTCGACCTTTCAGTCGCGAACACTGTAATTGATAAAAACAAGTGGCGTCGTCCATATATATATATATATATATAAAGGAGAAGGTTGTTTGTGCAGTTGTTTGACGAAAAAACCTTATTACCCTCGGAGGATTCAGTTTTAAAGTGCAGCTCGCTACAGGACCAACTTTGCGCGGAGGTAAAAACCGAGCCTCGTAATATCGTCGGGATAGTTTTAATCGAATAATTCATTGGAATAATCCGTTTGCACGCTACGCTGCACGCGCATCTATATTTTTTCCGGGACAGACTGCAGGTCGTACAAGCTCCTCTTTGTTCGCCGCGTGACGCGGAGTTTTGCGAAGATGCAGGAATACCGCATTTTTCGTCCTCCGGAGGATATACCTGCATGATGTTCCTCGAACGGATTATAAAAGTGCAGGGTTGTACGTAGGTTGGCGCGCGGCGGATGATCCATCATCATTCGTGCGCGAGTCGCGCAACAAGTTTATAGGACGTAATATCGCGCTACGGATTACGGTACGCTGACCTACCCGATGCCATGTGTACTCATAATGGCTATTTCCTGTCGGAATATGCAAATACACGGAAAGAGCCCGAGGCTTTCCTTTCCTGCAGCGCGAAATGCCACAATTTCGTTATTAAGCTTTTTGCCCGGGCATCTTCATTTTTCCTCGTCATTATTGCGTCGTCCATAACGAAGGTGTTTCTCTTTGCCAAAGTAAAATAGAATTTACAAGGTTCCCTCGCGAATAAAACATTAACTTAATATCCGCTCAAATATTTTTTCACCCAACACTTTTCGTTAATAAAATTAGACGCTGCGCGAGTCGGGCGGAATATAACGTCGAGAGCACATTGTGAAGGTTTGCAACAATCCCGTTAACGGGTGCAACAAGTGCGTGGAATAAATCGCTGTTTAAAAGCGTGAGCATGCGTTAAATGGAAAACTTTTAACGAACCTGTTTATTTTGATACATCGACCAAAAATGACAACGCGCAGTGCAACAAAGGAGGTAATTATCAGCTGTAATCAAGAGAATTGCAATATTTCAAATAGCTCGGATTTAAACACTACGTTCGCGCTTGATCGACTCTGAATCCCGTATATATATATATATATATATATATATATATATAGTGTACGATACATTTTTCTCCATCTCGATAAAAAATGCTTTCCATTCGCGGCTTTGGTTCGGTAATTTCGATCGGAGATTGCTGAAAAATTATATACTAGAATGTCGAGGATTAAAGCGCAATCATGCATTTCCTATTTTTTCTCGCAAAGAAATAGAATTTCAATTTTAATTTAAGTTTATATTGAATTTTCTCGCGGGGAAAAATCTCGCGAGAGAGAGACTCGCGCGTTTCTTTTGGATAAATATTCGCAGACTGTTATTACCCCGTGAATTTAAGCGCGTGTATTATTCGGGAAACTTGTAAATTATAATATATACAAGTGTATAAAGCAGCAGAGATGTTCGTGCAGGTGGCAGGATCGAGCGCGTTGCTTCGTTTGCAAAAATATTTTACAGTCGTTAAATTCTCGAATATACAAGTTGGAGGAAGCTGAAGGAGCTGCAGTGGTATTATAATCCATAGCTCAGACACGCCGCGGTTCTATATGCAATATCGGACATCGTAACACGGCGATAAGAAGCCAGCGTGCAGGAGCCACTGATAAAAGTGCGCATCTCACTCTTCGCGATCAGCCATTTGATTTTACGATACGCTCTACTCTACGTATATTAAGGAACGAGAAGCGAACTCTGCATCTGTGAACTGTCTTCAGGGCCGATGGGATATTCCCCGAAAGCAAAAATTCAGAAATTAGACTTTCTCCCGCTGGCTTTCCTCTCAGACCAGAGTGTTTTTCCTCGTTCGATGCATCTCCAAACTTTTTCGCTCGTCTGATTCGCCGCGAACGTTCCACACCAACGTTGCATCCTTTCGAGACTCTGGTCCAAGCGACTTTACTCCCAACGTGCTCGTCTCCAAACGATTATATACACATATATATATAAGGCGTGTATTTTGTCGAAAGAAAAATATAATTTGGAAAACGTCGATGGTATAGAGCGATAAAACTAAAGAATGGAAAATATTGGAGCAGTAATTTTCGTAAACGAAGGTAAGAAGTTGCGCGGGCGGATGTAGAATCACAAATTGGTTTCCGCTCGGTGAAATTGAGTTGGAGAATCGGCGAGGCGCGCGCTGTGGCAATTGTGCAGTTTACACATCGCCTTATTTTTGCCGTTGTTGCGAGAAGCGGTAAAACCGCCAATCAAGCGAGAGTCAGGCTTTGAGAATTCCGTCGGGAAAGGAGCTTTAATTTCCTCCTCTTCCGAGCCGTTAAATTAGTCCGCGTTGACTGCGTGTGTGAGCTGCTGCGGGGGAGGGGGGGGGCAGCACCTGCGAAGGGACGATAAATCGGAAGCAAATATATATATATATATATATATGTTCTCTCTCTCTGCTGTGTATACATGTGTAGGTGGATGTAATATTAACGACGATACGAGACTGGCGTGCATTTTCCCTCGCGCGATATTTAAAGAGTGTCGCGCCAGTCATCAACTACGATCGAGATCCATCGGACGTTTTAATGGCTTCCGTTATTTCATTTCTTCTCGCGATCGCACTGTGCGTGCGCGAGCGCGCGCTCCGACGCTTTGTATCGAAATTTATTGGATTCAATTTCAACAGAAATACCACGTCGAAACACGCCCCAGAAATAATACGTGCCCGAATAATTTTCTTTCCTGGTCGCGCACGCAGCGCGCGCACCTTTCTACCTTGACTTTAATCCGGGCGAAGCTGCAGGAGAAGTCGCATTTTTTTAACGCTTCCCACTAATACCATCGTAATGCGTGTGCAACGACGCAATGAGAGATCGTAGCTTTCGTGCAAACAACCCTTCACCCCCCCCCCCCTTCTTAGACCAGATAAATTTTTACTTGCCAAATAGACGTGAATTTTTTAGAGTTTGCTCGTTTCTCCCGTGTTATTGAATATCCGGAGAAACGGTTATTCTTATCGTCAAGCTGATATAGAGAGTCTTTAATTCTAGATGCTACTCGATTATAGCAGATTTTGCATATAGCGAATTCATCGATCGAGCTTGTGCATTATTTTTAAAGGCGGAGCAGCGAGCGAACGTTAAGATATTTGGCAGAGTTTAATAAATAAAATTGGCTTCTTTGTGCGTTTTCGAGGGCCGCGGGTGAAATTTCTGCTGAAAGTCGTTCTTGGTACGCGAGAGCGATAACAAAGGGTTCGAGTTTTTGATAATAATTTCGCGTCGTGCGCTGCTCGGGGGCGCCCTTCCACGCCTCGCGCAGCTCGATCGCATTGCTCCTACGGGGATAATTGCTTCTGTCAGTTGATATTGCTTTTATTGACCAGCGAGACTAATTATAAAATATCGACTTTTCTCTGTCCACACGCATTACCGAGCTTTGGTAAGAATAGAAATGAAAGAGAGAAAAAAAAAACAGTTGTGCGATTCTCTCGAGCGGATGGTTTACACGACCGACGAGGCAAAAAATCTGTGTGCAGAGACGTCGGTTTTATCGTCACTGGGATTGGTTGGGCGAAGCGCGGCGAATATGATAAGGGATTATCGATTTTGGTCTTACGTCCGTCTCGACTTACTCCTGGCTCTATTCTATTTGGAGATAGTGGCTGGATTCGGGTCGATTCGGCCCAGTTTGTCCCCGTCCACTATGATCGAGCAAGATCGGAGCTTGTTAAACTTCGGACCTTGCGATAATTTAAATTTCTAAAATTGGCCATTTCGCTTGGAGCGCGCGCGCTAACTCTCTGGCATTATTAAATTAGTTTTGCTTGGATTAGTCCAATAATTGATGCAATATTCCTCTTGACGAAACTTTTCTTCTATGATTCAATTAATTTCACCTTTTATATATATCAATTAATTATAAGTTTATAATGGAAACGCTGGGATTGCCCGGGTACAGACGTGCAAACGTTTAGAAATTTAAGCCGGAAGATTGATTAGTTTGTTTTCCTTTGAATATTCCTCGGGAGCTCCCATTGCGTGGGCCATTTTGCCTGCAAGAAACGCGGATCCAGTATCCGAAATTCAGCCAGCAGGCTTATTGGAGAATATTACGCGTAAATCATTGATTTCCGTAGCATGCATCTTGCTAAGTCTTGCAGGATTAATAAGGCTTGACCAATGGGTGTGTATACAGTTGCCAGTGTTGTGCCAAGCACTGCAAAACCGTCAAGTTACATCCATGGAGCGTTATTCCCCCCCGTATGCTCCGCAAAATAACTGACTCGAGCGAAATCGATCGATTCTAATGCCTTCTTCGTGACGCTCGTTCTTATCTGGGTCTCAGTGGACAATAGGAAAGCAGTGTAGGAGTGTATCCACATAAAAACTTATTGCGCAATAGTGGCTCCAATATTATTTCAATATTTTTCACCCTGTTCCTCCGATCATTTTTCGCACTTGGAACATTTTCCGTTCGGTCACTCGGAACGATTCGCACCTTTGCTTCCCTCTCGTAGACACACATACATATAAAATATACAGGTGTACCAATCCGCGTTTAAATGGTGGTAAGCACAAATATATAGGAAAGGGATGAATTTATGATTCTATTGTGCAATAATCGGGGACTAGGACGAGAAAAATAAAAAATATCCCAGTTCACTTATAGAACCGCTCTATCGATTATCGGCCCGAACAAAGCTATTCAGTTTTCTTCTTGAGAATCGTCGCGAATAATTCAATTAAGCCGAGTACCAATCTGCCGGTGCAAATAACATTTCGCGCGTGTATATGGCTCGAAATTTTATTTTCGACTCGTCACTCGTATCCCGTTATTAGAGGCACAATTCAAATAAAAGACGATGAAACATTTGAATGGTTAATAATGAGCTGTAATTTTCCGTTGCGCGCGGCGCGGTGTGAGAGAGGAGGAGAAACAAAAGAAACTTGGCTTTTCCTACACATAACATTTACACTTTATCGTCACGATAATACCGAAATGGCCATTATTATCAAAGTTATCGCTCCACAAATCAGTAGGAATATTTTAATAATAGCCACGAAAATTCATTTGACGCTCGGCAATTTTAACCGAATTTATGGCTACGTGCATTGTTGTATCCGTCATTCGAAATGGCCAGTTGAAATTTATTTTCTCCATGGATCGCTTAAAGCTGGAAATTAGAAGTATTTTAATGTCGAGACAACCTGTTATTAGATATATATATATATATATATATATATATATATATTTTGGCTGAAATTCTTCGGTATCAATCTGCCGAACGAATGATATTCCAATTGCAGGGTATAGTGTGTTGAAAAGTCAGCTGTGTCTCGGCCAGATCCTATCAATTAGCCAAGATGAAAACCGGTATGGCACTTTTTAGAATAGACTTTTCAAGGACTTTTACTTAAATTAGATAAAAAAAAGATAAGAATTTATTAGTTTCTAGGAGACGAAGAGAACGCTCGGATATTTTTTCAGGAAAGTAATTTCATAAATTGACGCGCCGAGCATAAATCACTCGATTTTATTTTGAATGCGTAACGACTATTAATCGTTGAGCAAGCTCATAGTGTTCGCCCATAATGTACTAGAGACTCTTGGAAAAGTTTGACGTTAACATTAGCCGCTGCAATAGGACTCGAAGTTAAATCAAATTTGCGATGCAAACAAAGATCATATTGTCTCCTACAGAGAGAGAGAGAGAGAGAGAGAGAGAATGAATAACTAATAGCAATACGCAGGAGAGTAGATTAAAATAAGGAATGTCAGCCAAGTGGTAAAGTTGCTTCTAATGAAAAACCGGAAACTCCGTGGATATCGCAGAGGATAAACGAACTAGCCTCTTTTGTCTCGAGACTAGGAAAACGCTTATAAAATTTTAATAATGGCCGAGTTCTGTGCGCTCGGTGAGTTCATGTATACAGGTTCTTTTGATACTCTCTCGAAATTACCACAACACATTTTTACCCGCGTGAGCCTGCAAAGTTTCTAGCTTTTTTAATGCTTCGCTCGCAAAGTGTCGAGTTGTTTCCTTCTCGTTTTATTGTTTAGAAAGAATGAATTTGTCGTCGATGAATAGGCAGCAGCGGGGGAGGAGTCGGACCAGTTGCGGAACGGCTAGATTTTTGCCCGCTTCGATCGGCTTTCTCGGAAACTCTCTCCCTCTCTCTCCGAAGCGAATTTCGCGTCCCCCCGAGAGAGAGAGAGAGAGAGAGAGAGAGAGAGAGAGAGAGAGAGAGAGAGAGAGAGACTCCGTCCTATTGATTTGACAAACGAAGAAACGACAGCTTCGCGTTCCAAGGGCTTCTAAGCGATCATTGACGTTTTCACGCGCAGCTTGCTTCTCCTTCTCGACTCTTTATCTGCTCGAGCCATACACACGCTTCTCCTACTTTTCCTTGTACTTTTATGGCTCTAGCAGTATTGCACAACGCTCTTTATCCCTCCCCCCCCCCCCCCCCGGCCACAGAGTTCTGGACGTGCAATTTTCTCACCAACCGATATAATAAACCTGCGTTTATTTTTCAATTCCCCGAGCGTACGTCGTTCTCCGACTTTATAATCGTCGAATATGAAGATTATCGACTGCTCCGTGGTGCGAGTGTACCCCCCCCCCCCCCCCTCTTTAAAAAGGATCCAACCACTTTGATTATTACAGGCCTTTCCGTCCCCTCGAACACGGCATTAATCAGGGCAAAGCCCTTCATCGAGATCCTCTCTGTAATTATTTTCATTAAAGAGGCTACACGATTCGGATAAGCGGCGAACACTTGATTCTCCCAGTGGTCCACACTCGCGCTATAAAATGATGCTTGGAGGATTTTCGTTAAACAATAATGGCTCGTATCTTTGGCTGAAAGAAGGGATTACATTGCTATATAGCGCTTGCGTTAAGCCCTCCTCTCAACTTTGAAGCATCAATTAAAACTTACACGCTGTCTTGTAAAGTTTCCCGCTAACCAACTGCTTTTTAACAAAAGGCTCTATTTTGTATTCCCTGTGCGCCAATAGGACTCCGACCAACGAATCCTTTCGGCGCGCCGCGATCGCTAAAGGCGCCGCCACCGTCACATTTACCCAATTATCTTTATATATCGCTGGCGCGTCCTTTCGCACCGCGCGATACATCGACATATTTCCCGCTGGGAGAATCTCAAAGAAACTATATTGCGAGTTGTGCAATAACTGACATCTCGAAGACACTTGATTATTTGCCCTTGTGGAATGACAATTAAACCCCGTTTGCCTTACATATTCATGAATTACACTGAAAACAATGCAAGTGATTCCACGTTGCTTCGCTCCACGCGACGCGCCGGCTAAATTAACGCCGTGTTCTGAATTCTAATTGAAATAATAATAATCATCAATAGTTATCGGCCCCGACTATTCAATGCTTTCTCTATGATCTCTTCGCGCTAACTTCCGATAAGAAATTTAATTAAACCTATAAAACTTTATCTGGAATTGCTTTAATCCCAACTTTCCCGTCTTTCGATTGAAACTTTTAAATGAGTATTTTCTTGTCTACTCTCTCCCTATAAAAAATATTTAAATAACTGTCTATCCTCGATAGAGCAGGTATTATCGCCGATGCGATAACCTACGTGCCCCCCCCCCCCTCCCGTCCCCTACAGTCAGCTTGTACCTTTCCCACAGTCATTTTTGCACCCCCCCCCCCCCCTCCCTCGCCACTCCTTTTTCTTTTCATTTTGAGCCACGTCACTTCACACCGATGAATAAAAAGAAAAGATTAATCTCCTCGGAGAGAAAGTGCAGCATTGGGAATCTTTCAATATCGCGCAGAGCCATAGAATGCTCTCCGCGCGCGCCAGCTAATCTCTCCGGGAGCTCAGAAGCTGAAAGTGCCGAGAGGAAGGAATTCTCTGTCGCTTCACAGTGTCTATCTCGGTGTATTTGTTAGCGCGATGAAATGGATTCCGCAAGCTTGCGGCGGCTGGTATGTACAGCCTGCGCACAAAAGCATCCAACTTTGAGGACCGTTAGATATCGACAAAACTGGTGTGGTGGTGCTGGCGCCCCATCGTTATACGGATCGCTCCCTATTGGCTTTTCAAAATTCCTCATTTTCTATTAATCTAAATTCATTATTCTTCTATATATTTGTATAATCCCACAAAAGAAAGATCAGCCTGTGAAAAGAGGCAACAAGTACATGGATTGTCCAGCATAATTAATATAGTTAAATGAAATATTCGAATTAAAATAATTAATGCAATCCAAAATTTGGGCAATTGTTTGCTTTTACTGTGGCAAATGTTAAAATGTCGAAAAAAAATAACACAAATGTTAGTACGTAGTGCGTGTGACGTGTTGTTATTGTATAAAGTTCAAAATGTAACTATTTAATATACGATTGTATACAACGGGCCCTCGGCAATTAACATTTGTATTGCTATTTTTGTTTTTCGACATTTTAACTTTTGCCACAGTAAAAGTAAACACTTGCCTAAAATTTGGATTTCGTTAATTGTTTTAATTGAAAGATTTTATTTTACTATATTAATTATGCTAAAGAATCTATGTACTTACCGTCGAGACACTACCGTGTCTATCTTGATATATACAGGAGTAATTTTTTGCTAATATACTACTTTGCGTTAAACTCTCACGAGGAAACTCGTGTTGTAATAATTATTGCTTCGACCGAAGCACGTTAATATATTTTTGGCTGTATATATATAGTCACGGTATGGTTCCCGTGTTACACATAGGTCAGAAATTCCTTGCAAGTTATTTACACGAATGTAGTAAAATGCAGAGAATATTCCGAGCTTGGAATAAGTTCACTTTGGGGCTACGGGATGCAAAACCAAATTGCATCATTAAACGAGCATCTGCACCGAACGTGTTCAGCATCAAATGTAACGGGAAACCTTATTCCCGAACCTGCAATCAAAACTTGTTCGGAACTTTCGTATCACGGATATTTTTAGCGTGGATTGTACGTAGTACGCTTACCCATATGGACATTAACGAATGGCATTATATGGACGATGAGCGCCACTTTGATATGTATCTCCGAAAATACTACCATTTTCCAGATTGCTGGTCACGCATGTATATATACATGTGTGTGTGTGTGTGTGTGTGTGTGTAGACGAGCAAGTATGTACGAGCACCGCACGTTCTTCCAAGCTCTTTGATGGCTTTTCCCGATCCTGTTAATACACAAGTATATAATTCAACGAATTCGATCGATATCATTTTCAGACTCGAAAAACAATTTCAACTGGAGATTTATTCGAATAAATCTTTCTTAAAAATACTCGATATCATATATATATATATTCTCCATCAGATCCTTTTTCCAACTATTTTAACGAAATTATACTTTAGCAAGAGTCAAAGATGGACTCGCGTGCAACGAATGGGAATATACTGCAATTTCGTGTGTAAATTCCCTTTGTTCGTTTCTCCGGTACGTCTGTGTATATATATATATATATATATACATGAGTGTGAGTCACTTCAGCTTTTCATTCCACGTTCGTTTTATCTGATATTTCCCTAGAAAAGAGTGCTAATTATGCTAGGATTTTTGTTTCCTCCCCCAACTGTGCCCGTACTTTCTTCTCTGCTTTCTCAAAAGCATCATTGAGAATTTTTAATGCTTTATAAAAACAGCCCTTGATTAATATTCCCTTTTTGATTTCGACGTTCCTCCATTAATTAAACTTTTCTCGTCACATTGGAAAGCTGTTATTAACGTTAATTATTTGTTTTTCCAGCGAATCATTATTTTTATCGATAAGTGTGTGACCTAATTACAAGCTGATGGAACGTACGACGGAAATATTTGAGTCGTAAAAATTGTTAGGAAAATGCGTTGAAAATTCGTCAGATCCATCTCATCGTTGCACTTGCTTTAATTTTATTCGTTTTGTCGCCACAGACAGACGAGTCTATATATATATATATATATATATATATATATATATATATATATAGTTTCTTTATTGTCAACGTAACATGCATTCTCACTGTTCCATCGAAGGTTGATTCCCGTTGTTCGTCTTGTGACTGGTGTGTGTGGATAGGCTACCCCTCGTGCCATTTAACCATTAACGGTGTAATTTTATTAGCTCAACTCCTTGGGAGTTTGCTTTGTACAGGATACCTGTTTGTCTTACGAGTACGCGAAGCGGAAACCTAGAAGGTTTGTTGTGGATACATTCATCTGATTACTGCTTTATTCCAGGCTTACAATGTATTGCAGTGGAAACTTGTAGAATTAGCTCGAGCGGAAAAAGAGACAAATTATTAGCTCGAGTGTAGCTTGTATTAATCAAGCAGTTTTATTTTCTACCTCGCCAAGGTAGAAAAGATTCTTTTAATTAAAAGCCTCTGGTACACCTGGGGAATCTTCAAAATATTTTAGGGGAAGGGGGTGCTATTGAATAAATGCACTTGTGTATAAAGCGAAGCATTCCCACGCACAAAGAGAATGGAAATCTAATATTTTACAACTCGAATAGAATTTTTATTACTGCATGGGAACACACTTTAATTTTTATACAAATTAATTAAACCAGACCTGCAAATTTACCTATACATAGCTGTTACGTCAATTGATAGTATCGATATCGGTTAACCCACTTTTACAACGGCAAATATGTAACTCGTTTAAATCTGCTTTTTGCATATATATATATATATATATATGTATACACAATGTTGAACCGTTTACTCGTATTTTCATTAGAATCATCGACTTGCGAAAGACGCTGCGACGTAAAAATATATATATCTATGTACAAAAGTGTATCATTCATCGTTTCTCCCTCCCGTATACGTACAGTCGCGCGTCTCTCTACAATTTTTATACTCGCATCTTACGGAATATTAAAAGCGTGCGCTCTCTTTTGATTCTGCGGTATCCGCGCACCATCCGCTGTATCAAACGTTGAATTTCCGAAAAAATTGGAAAGACGTAAAAGTAGTGGCTATATATATATTGGTTCCAGCATAGTTTATTAAAAAATCTTATAAATACGAGCGTGACCTCGAATCCTGAAAACGGTCACTATTTGTCGTGATTTCCTGCGGTATTCACTTTTGTTAATGTTACATTTTACTTTCTATATGTTTGTATACGTGCGCCGCATGAACATGGAATATTTACGCTCTCCGAGGCTTCCAGCTTTTATAACACGTCAGATGTTTTAGTGTTTTTTGGCAAGAATTCTTTTCACGTTCCGAGAACGAATTGCTTCGTGAAATAAACTCGAAATTCGCCGCCAGCCCATTCCTTTTCGGGAATCATAGCTCGATAGGTAACTCGTTAGACAGTTTAGATTTGTTCGTTTTAGCGGCGCTACAACGCTTTTCGCTCAATCCACTTGCGCGAGACAAGCCTATCGAGAGAGAGAGAGAGAGAGAGAGAGAGAGAGAGAGAGAGAGAGAGAGAGAGAGAGAGAGAGAGAGAGAGAGAGGGTGTGATTACACGGCAAGTGCTTTATCTATATATATATATATTTCTAGCGACTGTACAATCGCACTCTTCGATACTCCAAAGCTTAAAAAATGATTAAAACAAAATACTGTCGCGCTCGTACTTTGAAAATTTGCTGTTGGCAATCTCGCGGTTTTTCATGATGCGAAAGGAGTAGAATTTACGAGTATATAGTTGAATTGAACGCGATTCCCATGCTTTATGCCGGGATGAAGAAGGCTTTGGCGAAGCAGCAGCGAAATAAACATTTTATTCAATTCTCTTATCTGTCGAGAATGTTCCGGGTAGCTTGCCGAGTCTCTGCACTGGTCTCTCTATAATTTGCGACTAGATGTATTTAAAAGGGATCTGTATTGAAAAAAACTTCGAAATGAACTTTGAACCAACGCGAGAAAGCTAAAGGGCGTGTGCATATACATATACAGCGAGCCCTTAATTTCGATTCGTTAATTTCAATTTAGGTCAACGGCACATGGTGCTTTAGGAAAAAACACAGAAACCTGATTTAATTTATTTTGGATATTTTAATAAAGTACAGAAATATAGGTTCGCGTAGTATATATATATACAATGTTTTTTCATACACGCCAGAGGGTTCTTTTTTTTACGGGCGAGCGAGAATTCGGGACAAGTCCCTCCTCGAGCGTGATGATGTTTCTGGTCTTTTTCGGAGGTCGACATCGTTCGCAAATGGCGCGCCCTTGAAGAAGGGCCACGTAATTGCGAATCCAATAGACCGCGATACGCGCGTTTGGCCCATTGCCGTCAAGAACGTAACACGTGAAAGAAATAACTGTTTCTGCAGACCCTATACGACACACACTGGCTACTGATTATACGAGATGTCCCTCGGAGCTTCGCAGGACACGCCCCTTGGCCCTACGTACACTCCCTTCCACAATTAATTTATTCCCTGCACAAGCGTACACATTCGTCATAAGTTACACCAGGATCGAAACAACCAGCATCGTTTCTCTCGATATAAAAACATCAGCGCTACATACGCACGTTCTTTAATTTCCTAATTTATTCCTCGGAGTCAAATTGTACAATCGTTAGGAATTTACCATATACGATACTCTTAAAGCCGAATCTAAGAGGGAATTTACACGATACGTTTGAAGGGTATATTGCGAGCGTAAAGCAGCGGGTATCCCATAAGCGGTGTGTTTGCTAATATTCCTAGCATGATTCAGTAGCGTTCCGATAGTGATACGCGATCTCGGTACAATCAGAGTTTCTCTCGATCGTTAAGTTACGGCAACTCGTTAGAATATAAACAGGAGGTGGCATTGCTAGCACGATCGAGTAGCAGCAGCAGCAGCAGCAGCTTTGGTAACATTAGTACTACGAGGCAGCATCATCACCCAGAAGAAGGTCTTTAACCGAGAGATATATACGAGTTAGCTTGGTTTTCATTAGCATATATCCTGCACACACGCGCATCACTGCCCTCCCCCCAACAATATACACATACATGCATGTATGTATCGATGCGTTGGAGCATCTACTCTCCCACCCACCTTACTTTATATTCCATTCTCCGGAAAAATCTACTTATCCCCCCAAGCAGGTTCTCCTCTATTTTCGAGCTTAAACGCTTAAACGAATTATCTGCTCGAGGAGAGTTAGTGGATCCAATTTATAATCCGGTAGCTGTGAGTTTTGGCACGGGTCAGTGCATCGCACACGCTATCACGGGCTCTCACCGAAACCTTTAACGAGTCAGACACCGACACTGCTGTTGCGATCCTCGACAATTTCAAAAAGTGCCATTCTCCACCATTCATACGTGCTTGCTAGCTCCCTTATATCTCTTCGGGATATACGTTCAACTGCTATTACTTCCAAAAACCATCTCGAAAAGTTTTTACGTTAATCGTCGATGATGCCTTATTGATTCCAACTTTTCCTCTTTTCTTCCCTTTTATTTCTTCCACCAGCCACGTTCTAGCTCTGATATATATATATATATATATAACTTTTTCTTATTGTAGCTTTGATCAACTGCATCCATTATTGGTAATAAGAATTTTCTTTCCTCGCACCTCGCCTTATTCCCACTCTTTTTTAACCTTATACGAATGCTCGAGAAATATGCTGATAAAAATGACCGAGTTTTAATACGTAGATCAGAAGACTCGCAGTGCTCTTTGAGGGAGCTCTCGTTAAGCAAATGATTGAATCGTTAGTACGTGGCACCGCATATGCTCTTGTGTTAGCACAGCAGACTCTGTTTACGCTGGATTAATCTCAGACACAGACTCGACCTGTACAATGCAATCCCTTTGTTTGACTTGGATGATATTGCATATACTGACCCGAACCATCTGATATCCATCCTAATCTCAATATATGGTAGATAAAATCTTCTCGCCTTTTTCGATAAAACACTCGCTCTTTTACATACTTATACGTATTATGTATACTGTTACACTCGGTAAATATTTATATTTGATTTTCTTTTATAGCGCACCTACTATTTTTAACATAATATCGACTATATAGGTATCGATTTTCATGAAAAATTTCCTTTTGCAAATCTATTATGATTTTAATTCATTATTATACTAACGCGTAAGAAGTTATCTGAAAGATGTACGATTGTAGCGTGAAAAATAGCAGTTTCGGTGACGGGTTTTACCAAGCACCGATAGCTTTTAACCCCGCTCGTGTTGAAAATGAAAAGACACGCGCGACGTGTGCCTTGTTTCTCTTATTCATGGAAACGAGTAGCGTGGTACTTGCCACCTATGTTACAGTGGGGAAAAGAGAATGTTTCTCACACAGTTACCCCCACTATTTTCCTAACAATCAGATATATAGCTCTGCGTATAGTTTTTTTACTCGAATACTTGTAAAAATTACGCAATATTTCATTAATTGTTTACTCGTTATCGAGAACCAAAAATGTCACACTGATATTGTATTACAGTGGCTCGGCTCTCGTACAAAACGATTAAGAAAAGTTTTTTATCGATATCGCGTTAATATGTGTAAACGATCAAGGAAGTACATTGGCATTTTTTCGTATTAATTATACACGGAAACAAATTCCTCGATTATAGCCATCTCGGCCAAGACTCGAAAGGCTATATACAGCTGCTATAGTTTTAGACAAGTTTATATGGAAAAATATGTAAATTAATTAAGTTGAAAAAAAAAAACCCATCGAGCAATCTAAAATTTTAGTGACGATATGCGAGAATATTTTTAAAAACGTGAAAGAAGTCGGTGTAGTTGTATTTGATTGGTAAACCGATGACCGAAGGTTAAACCCGGACTAACGGTAAAACTGATCGTACGAAAAAGCTTGGGTAATCCCGGTCCCTACTTTAAACTAATTTTACCGGACTTAATGGTGGCTTTCGAGAAAATTATCCCGAGGCACGAATAAAGCGGCTTTTGTCCAAAGGGATAATTAAATAGGAAGGAAAAAAGGTGTTGTTTATTAAAAATAGGGAGGAGGAGGAGGGGGGGGGGGGGGTTGGAGGGTGGTGGACCAGATTAATTCTATTATAATAATTAATTCGAGTCTCGAGCCGCGTCGGAGGGTCCAATTGTGCCTCGATCGCTCATCGCTGCAAACTTACGATAAGTTTCATCGCACGCAGCCGGTTATGGAGCGTAATTGTCGGAGCAACACTCGGAAGATAATCCGGCAATACCGTTATGTTAGGCGCGCGGTACCTTCTGCCTAGTATTTCATGCGTCAATTAGTCCCCAAATGGTGGAACGCGCCAGGCACGTAAATACCGTTTACCTACTTTGGACCCAGGGCACTTTCTTCTCACCATTCGAAAAGTGAACTTCGTTGGAGAGTAAAGCGTGCCTTGCAATCTCATCGGGCATAAGGTAACTGAATCCTACACAAACTTCCTTATAACACTTGGCAACATATAAGAAACATTTCTCTTGTTCTTTAATATCGCGCGCGGAGTACAAGAAATAATACATTTTAATTTATTCGCGCGATGCTCGCTTGATTAATCGAGTATCTTCGAGAAATAGTCGCATGAACAACACCGACGACACATTCCGGCAACGTTTATTATACATTCTCGTTCGTAGCATTAATAAAGAGTTTTTTCTCGAATGCACACCGTTGAACGAGCGACTCTTCGGGGAATCTTCGACTTTCGCTAACCTCCAACTTTCGTTAACACACATATATATATATATATATACAAAGAGACGTCGGGATCGTCTTATAACTCGTTTGATAAAATAAATGGAGCGTGATTAACACAGAAAAACATTCTTTCGATAAGAGGGAAATAAAGATAATAGCAGCGCGACTTGTAAAATCTTGAGAATCAAATTACACTGTAGAATTTCTTGGTGACCTTATCATTTCTCATCAGTTTCACTAACACTTTTATTCCCTCTGTTATAATTGTTAACCGTAGAAAAAAATTACAAACATTTCCGCTATACATTTTTATCCGAACCGTGTCGTATAGTCGGGGACACGCTCACACCGTGATAAAACAATCCACGCCAAATGTTTTTTCGCAGCGTACTATTTCACAGATAACGCGGTAAAAGCGGAAAGTGAAATTTGAACTTGACGATTGAACATTAGCATCAATTAAACGAGGCGGCAGTTTGCGGAACAATAAAAAATTATCTCCAATATTTTCGCGTGTAGATGAAGAGAGCGAGAGTGTACACATGCATGTACTCCGTGCGACGTAACTCTTCGAGCGTTTTGTTTCGAGAAATCGGTCCACGTCGAAATTACAATTAAAGTATCCCGTACATGTGACCCAGTGACAAAATTTTATCAACAGATTCCAGTCATCGACAAAGTTGGAAGAATGGAAAAAATGGACGAGTCCGTAAACGAGACCGACAGGGCGAGTCCGACGCAGGAGAACTGCAACGGCGATTCCTGCGAGAAGATCGACGTGGATGTAACGGAGAATTCCGGGGGTGAGGCGAAACGTCGTACGAAGAGGAATATCATCACTGTGCCAAGCTGCGACTCGGGCGAGGACAAATCGTACGGGCGTGACTCCCAAGGCCGATTGAGACCACGTTTCTTTTTATGAGACTGCACGATTCTTCGCCATGTATATACGCTATATCGACTATTGGCGTAGAATCGCGCAACTATAACTATATATATCGCGCAGAAACGTCTCAAGCGCTTTCGTCGGGATTAGTTAGTCAGTGGAAATTAGCATAACTTGGACCACCGCCAACGGCCATTCCTATCCGTTTCCATATATATATATATATTGTATAATACAAGCATATAGCCATATATATATTAAGTTCGCGAGTGTCAATAACACGGTCTCCAGCGAATAGACGCGAATTTTATCGATGCTACGCGACGAGGATCGTCCGAGAAACGTCTCGTGCACATGTGTGATATATATGTGTATTCGCTATGTGCACACCTACACATTGGTAGTCAGGTAAGAATGTGTAGTGATGCATATGCATAATATCAGCGCTGACTGTCGGTAAATTTGGTCATTTTTGCCGGACTTTTTTTGTTTATGTATATTGCTACACATTCTTACCTGACTGCCAACGTGTAGGTGTGCACATAGCGAATAGTAATTAACGCGTTTGGTGCGCGCGAGAGCGTCGAGACATCCGACGATTCGTTGGTAGAGCCACTCGCCAATCGCGATATCTGAAAATGTCACGTTTCGCGATAAAGGCGACGCCAACGGCTTGCCATCAGGCTTATAAGTATCAGTCGATAGCTAGTCGAGGTTTATTTTAAGATAGGGGATTCGAGGTAGCAGCGAACTTTTACAAGTGTTGTGCAACATCCACAATCGCAATTGTCATCCTCTCTCTCTCTCTCTTTCTCACTGTCCGCGATTATTGGGACTCTTCCAAGCGAGGAAAAAGGACGAGTTTATTCCGAGAGCAAGCTCCTCTCCTCCCTGGACTGCGTTTAAATCAGCATAATCGAGCTATTAAAGGGGCTCAATTTTCACCAGCTGGATTCTCCGTGGTGCGCAACTTTTAAAGTTATTCCAATCACGGATTACATTGTTTTCGCCGGGCGTCTCCGATCAACTTGCTCGCGCGAGGCTCGCCCATTACCCAACTCAGCTCTTCTCGCAAACTTTTCAAAGATGAAACTGTTTCGTGCTGGATTTTTCTTCCTGGCGATCAGCATTTTTCTCTTATCGCTGACCTCTTCGGCTTCCTGCAAGAAGCCAAGGATCCCCGCGCGGAACAATACTGCAGTGCCTAATTCACCGACCCGTTACTACAATATCATCGATGTCCCGACGAGGCCATGTCCCGAGGGACAGAGAAAAGATAGCAATGGAAAATGTCGCACCGTTATAACTCCTTAGGCGGAGAACAGCGCCTATAGCGACTCCCCCAAGCCTTATCACCGGCTCGATCCTTGGAATTGCCACGCTGCACGGAAACTCAAAAACGATTCTTTCGCGTCCATCTGCAAATTTGTCTCATTCGCTGGACCATCCAACCTTGCCAGTCTTCTACCAATTGTATTTATATGTACGTTAATTTATTTTACGAATAGATAATCGGACAGCAGAAATACAGTACATTGTGAAATGGTATACCCTATAGTTGTAAAGTGTATTATTTCAATTAATTTGCTAAGAGCGCGCGCAACCTTCCTCCTTCTCCGATACAAGCTTCCTAGTTTCACACCGATAACTGCGATAGTACGCAGACCGCTAAATCGTAAACTTCCTATAGTGTTCCTCCTCGTCCTCCTAACCACATTTAACTCGCCCTTGCTCGTTCCTCCCATCGAAGGATATAAATTTCTCAAGAGCCTTTCTTCCAACATACCGATGCTCATTGGGATTGCGATAGTACGAAACGATCTTTGTGTGCACGGAGATAATATTAAAATAAAGTTCAGAGTGCGCGTGATCTTGGTTGCACCATTCTCGTATGTCTTTTCATTCCTCGGGAAGAACGATAAATTCTCAGGTGCATTTTGATGGATAACTTTGATTCGAAATTACATAATTTCTCCGGAAAACGAAAGGATACAACGTTACGACCAGCTTTGATCCACGAGCCAAAATTTACTCCAATATTTTCCCCTTGTATATTTTTTATATGGAAAATAACTCGGTCGATCGTTGAAACTCGAATGATTTTATTGTAAACATTTCTGTGTATGTAAAATAGTGGAATATTGTATTTCAAATTCAACGTCATGAATAACAAATGATAGCTGAATCTTGTTGAGGAATCAGCCAGTCATAGTAAACTCGAAATAAATTCGGTTAAAATTTTGTATAATCGCGAGGAAAGACACAACGAGAGTGTATAATTACAATTATATTAGAATATATTTGAATAAAGCACACACACATATATATATACGTACTTGAAAAAATACGTTTCGTTGACGTATCCAAAAAAGGGAACAGTATACGTCAGCATCCAAATATTTCCTCCGCCGCAGTCGTAGTACGGCTTGGACCATTTGCCATCTTCGTACGTGACAGCCAGAATCTCGTCTTCTTCGCGTTCGCTGAGCGAGCTTTCGTTGTGCGTGTAAATGTGGAAGCCTGAAATTTGATGGAGTAGCTAAGAAAGATCGGTATAATAAAATTATGCAACGATACATATACAATATCTTATTGTTATATTTTAAAATTACAAAATTCTCCTTTCAACGTAACATTGCCTATATATATACAGACGACAGGAGGTTGTTGAAAAAAGAAGAAAGGATGTTTTAGCAGTTGCCAAGCACAGAGGTGATCGAGACACGAGGAAAATCCAGAGACTCGGCTATACTTTATTGTTTCTCGCGCCCCACATTCTTTACGCTTCGTTTCTTGCTTTCCTTCATCGAGCTTCTCGTTTACCCCCACCCATCCCCCTCGCCATGCTAACGTTTCCTCTCGGAAGAGAAACTCGAGATCCTAGCCCTGATATATCGGCGTACATGGAGCCTTCCACAAACATATATCGTCCCGCGCAGCCCGTTTTCACCGAGATTTGTCTCTGGGTTTTACCATACAAAGCTGCATTAACAAACGTGTTCTATATATATATATATATATATATATATATATGTACGCTGTTACGGGAGAGAAAAATTAAATCGTTACGATCGAACGATCTTGTCGAAAGGGTCGATGATGCGAGAAGAGACGAAGCAGTTTGAAAATATATCCTTTTAATAATTTGTACTTTCGCGTTGCTTGGTTGGACTTTGCAGGTGCTTTTATCGAGCGATCGGTGTTAAAATTGAGAAACGGGAGAAGGAGACTTACGCAGGGGGGGGGGGGGATAGAGTTGGCTCGGCGATAGATTTAAAAAACAATAAGAGCGGCCTTTCACGAGTCACTATTGCCAGCGAGAATGGTGCCTTGAAAGGCGGCTATATATGAATACGATTCTAACGGATCGACCAGGCTAAGACGGAGAGATAAGGGATACAATCTATATAGCATATATATGTATATATATATATATATATAGGTAAAATCCGCTGTTTCCACCTTCTATCCTTCTTTCGATAACGACATTTATTTCCCGTGCCTTCCCACCCCGGAGAAATTGCCTGGCTTTATCGGCCGTGATCCGTTGAATGTGAGAAATGTTATTTGCAGGAGCGTCGAGCGCCGAGCACCGAGCACCGAGCACACCGCGCGACGCACCAGTAGTCTAGCTCCTTCTTAATAATCATTCGGCTCGACTTTAAATTCCGTCGGCCTGCACGATCCTGCCCACGACTCTAACAGCGAATAAATCCTCGATTCTATTATCCTTCGCATTATATATACCTCTGCTCCGTGATCGTTGTACCGCTAATTCTATTCGTTTGCAATTTTATTCCTCTATTAAAGCGGTACTTTTGCAATTTTAACATCTCTGGACTGCGTTCGAATTTATCGTAAAATCTTCCAGATAATAAATATATTTGTGTAGTTATTATTGCCGAGGAAATTAATCGTTAGGCTTTTTACTCGATTTCACCAATTTTATGTGATAGTTACTGTGGAGGAGAGACACGTGGTCTTTGATAACTCATGCACCTGTATCTATACGGAATAATGATTGTTGTATATACGGAGAATCGAGGGTAAAATGTATATCGAGTACAAATGTTCAGCTATACAAGGTGTATCACCGAAGGCGCGTCAGAAACGATGCATAAAAATTCATTTATCACCGTAAATATAAAAGATATTAATCTTTTATACAGCACATTTTTGATCGCAAATACAAAGGAGCTTCGAAAATGTCGTGTACAAAAAATTGATATCTCTTCTATTTAGAGAGATGATTGAATTTTCATGTTCCACCCCTGATGCGCCTTCGGTGATACACCCGGTATAAAGCAGCGCATAATGCGAATTTTCTCTCAATAATGCTAATATATACTTGAGTTATTTGACCGAAGAGCAAATTTCTAGCCGCTGCAGCACGGAGAAACGGACGATCCGAAATTTAGCAATTGCAGCTTTTCTCTTTTACTTAGCTCGCATTATTTCGACAACTATCTGCTTTGATTCTCTTATATCAGTTTCAATGCACTTTACGATTTAGATTACGAGAGACTCGCTTTAAGTGGCTACTTGGCGGAATAAAGTGAATAATTTCGTCCTTTTGGCCACAACTGCGATAAATTTTCCCATGTAATCTTTTCATGCAGAAAAAAGCAAAGTTTACTGCGAATAAAGCACGAAACATTTTGCCACATCCTGAAAATATATCGTTATAATTACTGGTAGGAGCGGACGCAATTTTGCTACTTTATATTCACGCAGTTGCTGCTTAACCTTTGGCTTATAAAACTTGATATTTCTAATAAAAATGTTAAGACAAAGCTGTAAAGGTAGAGCCGCGCTGGAAGCTCGTCGGTGCACACAGCTTGGAGCAAGAAGTCTCGAGAGGGGGGAGCGAGGATTCGACGAATCAACCTTTTTTCAAGCTTGCCCAAGCTGTATAGTTGCCCCATGCGTATTACGACGGCTCGGAGAGTATTTTTGCTTCTTCGTCATTTCTGCTGCTCGCTCGCTCGCTCAGAAATTTTCCAGCCGAACGAGTAGAGTTAATAAGTCGGGAGACTCGTAAAAAATATATCTGTAAACGGTACTCGATCGATGTTAATTAAATATATTGGAAAAACTCATATATATATATATACAGCTCGTTATTTTTCCGATGATAGTTTATTAAAAATATCGAGCGGATATAATAAATCTCAGTCAAGTTTATTACCGGCTCTTTGTAATTACACTTTTTTTTAGTATTTACTCGAGCGTAATACTGCAGTTTTATACGATACCGATACAATTTGTTTAATCAATTACATAAGGGCTTTTCTTTTTCAATTGTTATATATATATATATGTATACACACACAAGTCGAGAAAACATTCCGCACCCAAGAGATTTCATTTGTACAAAAGTCATTTTCATTTTATAGCTTAGGCTAGCTATACCCGCTAGTAAAATGCACGGTGCAATAAGACGAGAGCCAGAAGACTTTCACGCCGTCCGAGCAAAATGACCAGAGCTTCAATTTGCCGATTACTAAACTCCAAAGGAACAACCGAGCACAGCATCATCTCTATAAAGAAAAAGACACGCGCGCGCGCGCTCTGAGAGGGAGACAACAAAAAGGTTCTAGACTTTTAAAAGAATACGATAAAAAACAATGGAACATTAATTGTTTCTGATTACTTTTTATTGGATTTCTCTCACGTTCAAGAACAAAGGTCTTTTATTGGAAGTTTTTTACAATGGTCCTTTTTGCCGAAGCCAGTTTCAATCATAGATAGTTCAAATGACAGAATCTCTTTGTGAAAGGCAAGTTTTTTGAGAATTCCAATGAAAAAGGCAGCCATGAATTATCCTCGGATAGGGCACCACTGCCTCGACGAATTATCGTTTTTATCGCTAACGAGGAATATAGGCAGGATATTGCGCCGGACCTGCATTAATTTTTAAGGACACTCGCGCGCGTGCGGCTCGCGATAGCGAGAAAGTGAGAGAGACGCGTGCATCGAGTCTAAAAGCTCCGCGCTTCCAAGTCGACGGACAATGGATAACGGTCGAGCGAGCAAAGAGAAGGGCTAAAATACCGGTTGCACTCCTTTTTATTTGCCCTATAGAGCAGAGACTTAAAAGCAACCTCCTCTCTTTGTCTTATCGCGCTTTTAACCCACACAAACCAGCCCCCCAACAGCTGTCTGCGCTTATTCTCCCCAAAACTGCGGCTGACAATAGTTGCGAATACGCGAAGATTCCCTCCTGCCGCATTCTTCGCCAACTTTCCTCTCAGCACCCACACGTACAACGCGCGCGGCTCAATTCCACGCTCCAACTTCCTTCCGCGTCTCGATCGCCTTGCGAAGGGTGCGTAATCCGCCCCCCCCCCCCCCTCCATTCGTACCTTCCTCGTGCAACCCCCCACTCGACTATAGTTTAAAACGGCTCGACTTTTTCGACTCTCGCTCCCGAACACGGGATATATATTGCGTTCTCCAAGCATACGATTTTCCTAGACATTAATTAGCATTTTTATTCCCACGTGAAATTTATCGCACTGTGATAATGCTTCCCAGTGGTGAGATTTCTTACACGCGAACGCGCACTGCTCTCTCTGATCGATCAATATACACATACCTATACCGTCTTGCACAATTGCACACATACACACTTGCGCGAGTACGAGTCCTTCCGGTCGTTTCTAAATTATTCTTGCAAAATTCTCGCCATCTCGAAACGCTGCGCATTCGCTCCTTAGAATTTTAACGCGCGAGCGGTAAGCTTCTTATTTAAGAGCCGCGAAGAGACGTACGAGAAGGAGGAGTTGGATGATGGAGGCTGTGCTGAGAAAGCTGTATGCTTTTCCGCGACTGTCACCTCCTGACACAATTGGCGTAATGCTATACACTTTTCACCGACTCCGCTCTCTGCATTTTCCCTCGCCCCGAGAAACATATTTTTACTCGGGACTCGTTAATTTTATAACGAGGAATATATAACGTAGCCTCCTCGCGTTTGCTCGATTCGCGCAGATAATTGTAATTAATTTCTAATCTATATTGTACAATATATGCATAGTTGAGTCAATAACGAGCTTGCCGCAATTAATTAAAGAGTGCGATCTTGTAATATTTACACAGCGGCTTATATATATCGCGCATGACAATGTTCCGTTCTCGTTAATATTTTATTTTCATTCGATAGAGTGCAAATATTTGTGGTATTTCGAGATAGGCGATCAGTGTTCTTGATTAGCGGTACAATTAATTGCGTTTAAAAATAGAACGAAGCTTAGCACCGTTTTGATTAGATATATATATATATATATATATATATATATATATATATGTATGCGTCCTACGTTCATGCGCAGGCATTCACGCGACTGCTCTACACGACTTGGGACACACGTGCATCCTGCATACAGTTTACGAGCGTTTACGCACATTTATCAACGTGTATATATGTCTCCGCTGTTGCATATACAATTACAATAAAGCTGCTGCGTGGAAAAATAAATAGCACATTTTGGGATAATTCATGGTTGTCTATATAATTCTCCTTCTTTTATTATTACTCTCTTCTTTTTATTAAAAATTTAAAAGGATAGGAATTACGGAGCTGCACAGTGTATTTAATGGGTTAGTACAATATAAAGCTTATTTTTATGTGTGTGTGCTTGGTTGACGCATGTAAAAAGGTAAACGACGGGCCAGACACATATATGCATCAGTATATGTATATATATATATATATATGGGAGAAAGCAAGTTAGCATGCGTTATTAATAACATTCTTGAAGAGAATGCTGGTCTTTGGAGTGCATTCTGCAATCCTTTGACGAGCACAAAGGGGTAGTAGTGGTACCTGGGTGGAATTCTCTAGTACCTATACTTTGAGTCGATTCGGCTACGAACTGGCGGCTGCGTAAAATGTAAAACGCGGAGCGCGTAACCTTGGTGAAATCCGTCGCAACAAGTAGGTCCCCGCTGATCCCATTTAACGCAATGCGTTGCTTACAAACTACCGTGCACCGATTCACGACGTGTTCCGTGTATAAATATATAAAGCTCGCGGTAAAAAAGCTTCTAGCGCGCGAGAGTAACGCCGGAAATATTGTTATGGAAAAGCAATCGGGCAGTAACCACCCTAACCTGATCAGGACGTTAGGAATATAATGGCTAGAGTGCCTGTTACGTATACCCGGAACGGCATTTTTGTAGGGCTCGCCGTACGAGGAAAAAGCTGCAGTATTATAGTCATCCTCTGGTCCGTCCCGATGTGAAATCTCCCTTAGCCGGGCGGATTGGATTAATAACGTCATTTTAAAGCAATTATACGCCTGATATTGTCGACGTTGCTCCTCGTAAATCGGTGATTAAAAAATAATTAACGTCCAACCGCGTCGCGCCGTAGAAAATAGATAGAAATCACTCATCTCCCATTTAAATTTGCCGCGGGTCATTTAAATTTACGCCGGAGATTAAAAAGTAGGCGCTGCTGCGACTAGTAGCTCATATATATATATATATATATATATAGTATATAGAGTAGTAGGGGGAGGGAGAAGGAGCGGGAAAAGGGTGCGCGCGGAGAAAAAGGACATTTTTTTCGATGACAACGCAAATTTGCGGATCCTATGGTGGATGCAATTAATTATGCAACTAATGTAGGAGAACTTGTTAGCGCATTTACCAGGCTGCATAATAGGTTTATCGGTCCGTGTGATGCTGAAATTCTTCAGCATTTGCACGCGCGCGTACCGCGTAGCCGGAAAATAAGCGTTAGCCGCGGCTAATTATTTTCACCAGCGATAAAACCGTTCGTAATAAAGTATTTTCAATCTGCATATAATCAAGCCGTGTGAATTTTCCAATATTCTAAATCAATTTCCCGCTGGTAAAATGGAAATTCATCTAGCAAATATTAATGATTAAAGTTGGAACGAAATGCCCAAGTTGTAGCTCCATATATATATATATATATATATACATATATCGTGTATTTTGCGAACGATTGCTCGATATTTGTTTAGCTGCGCGCAAGTAATCGAAAGTACCTCGAAGAGGGAGCTCTCAAATGAGATTAAATACGAGTTGTTCGAAATAGCTGCGCGTCTCGAGTACAAATAGGTTTACTCCATTATCGTGCCATAATAGATCATCATGCACCGAATTGTGTGGAGGGAATATGCGAGGAATAATACACTCAGCTTCCCCATGCAGCGCATTCCAGATAAGAACCAAAGAAAACTGCGATTGCGCTACTTACCGATTTTAGAAGGTTTGAATTTTTAACTCGCGTTAATTACTACCGAGTATTTTACATTAATTAATCAACCGTTTGAACAAAGTTCTCGCTAATTACTTTCCGTAAAATTTTACTTAATCTACGGAGTGTAATTACTGCAGTCGGTATTATAAAAATAATCTCGATAACTGACATTTTTCGTTTCACTCTGCGTCAAATAACAAAATCCTCTTACAGTCTTTTTTTCCTCTGTGTAATATTCGGTTTCGCGTATATAAGGGATATCCGGGGGAGTGTGTAAAAAAGCAATAGATTGATTTAAATCCTTGTAAGGGGATAAATGAAATTACATTTTATTCCATCGACGAGTTTACATGGGGCTGCGTTGGATCGTAAGATTATATAACAATAATTGGATTAGCACAGCTGTATACCTATATATATATATATCTCTCTCTTATTTCTTTCTTACAGTTGCGAGTTATATCCGTACAGCTTATCTCTCTCTCTCTCTCTCTCTCTCTCTCTCTCTCTCTCTCTATCTCGCAATTTTGCACGGGAGAACGTTGCACAGCAGCTTGGTTAAACTCGGCGTGTCGCTTTTCCAAAAGATAGTCTAGCATATTCCAGTCAGATTCAAGATATCTCACCTCTATATTGCGCTCTAAAATCTCGCCATCGGCGTATCCAGTAATCCTTACTGCGAAACTTTGCAATTTCAAATATCTCGTCAATTGTACTTTACACTTTCCCCTCCTTCAGGACTCGTAAATCGCTCGATCATCCTAATAAAACGAATATCTTTAAATCATTGCAGCATATAACTGGTCTCGTTATAAATATCAACGTATCTCAGCGTGCCATCGGAAAATCCTTGCAGAACCAATGGGATATAGGCTACAATATTTTAGAGACGCGTTAAAATATTTATAGCAGGTCGTGTACGATTGACTTTTGGTTACAGGCGCATATATATGTATGGAGGTTTGAATAAGCGTGCAATGGTGCAAGAGAGAGAGAGAGAGAGAGAGAGAGAGAGAGAGAGAGAGAGAGAGACACCATTAGTCGCGTTATGAGAAAAATTGGATGATAGGTGGGCGTAGGAATTGGGTAGTTAAGGTCGTTTTACGTCCGAGTAAAGATAGCGATGATCGAGTTAAGAGAAAGAGATGAGGTTCCTGAAGAGGAAAGAAAATGCTGAGCCAATGTCCAGCGAGCATTTATAGGCAGAGATGACTGGCGTAAAGCATCTAATAGCTCGAAAATAGGTTTACGATTTTTGAGGAGGGCTCGCTCGCGTGCGAGCGCCAATGAGAGTCGTCGAGCCGTACCGAGGGAATGTCCTCTAAAGAGTTGACGAGGGTTCCTCTCTCTCTCTCTCTCTCTCTCTCTCTCGTTATGCCTAGACAGGAAGATAGGAAAATGTCAAGCCCGCTTTGGCCCATTCGCGACTCGTAAGCTCCTCTTTAAAAACCAGCGATAATGCTCCGATGTCTGCCTGACCTTCGGCTTCTTTTTCCCCTTTTTTTTATCACACCAACATTTTCACGGGACGTTAACCCAAATAAATTTTAAACCTCTTTCCTACATCGTTGAACCAAATACTCCAAGATTGCATTTCTGACAAACTCGATAACTCGAGGGAGAGAGAGAGAGAGAGAGAGTCTTCTCCGCGTTTACTCGAAGCGCTTATTAAAGCTTTGGTTAATGGTCAAGAACCTGCCCTGTGAATATAGCTCAATTTTTATTAAAACACTCTTCTTTTTTACCAAGCAACGCGCTTTGCCCGCTGTTTTTTGCATTCGAACAAAAAAAAGTTATTTAAATTTCGTGGGGCGAGCACAACCTGTGCGTAAAGCCATATATCGATTTAGTTATGAATTTACCTTCAATATTTACCTGGCTATATTTTATTCATGTACCGCTACCACTTTGCACACACACACACACACACACACGTCCGCGGGACCAAGTTTACAAATGGACCGAGCAAGCGAGAGCTAGGTTAATAATGTAAATTTATATAGTCTTTGTCGCGTTCTCTTAGCCAAGTCTGGCATTATACCTACCGTTTGTTCGATCTGCGGGAGACTCGAGGCAAGTTGGATTTCATAGGAGAGCAACTTTTCGCCTAATGTACAGCCACACTAATAAGACATAAGCTTCGTTCACCCATCGTTCGTATATAATAACGAGAATAACACAAATTGAGAACGCTATAATTCATCCTGTGTGTCTTACAAATTGCTTAATTCTCCTAATTACGTGCCAGCTCATTTTGCAGTTTGACGTACCCCCCCCCCCCTCCCCTCCCGCGCTGCTCTTTACAACCTCCGCAATATTCCCCGCAGGTAGAGCCTCCATCTAGTTACGCTTTGCTGAGAATCTTATCGCTTTGTCATATCCGCTCTAATGATAATTTACGTATCCCGTACGTCTTTCAAAACTCTTCATCAATTCGATCACTGATATTTGAAATTTCTATTAGTTCCACGAGACAAGTTGGCAGAGGCATCTGTTCCAGTTGCTTCGAGTATTTGCCAACTAGACTATATATATATATATATATATATCATTCATCGCGCTCGATCCTTATATCGCATGAAATAAAAATAATTTAATTTAAAATCGCGAATAAACGCCACATTTCGGTGTCGATACTCGAGTATCAGTTTCGTGTACACGCTTAAAATATTCATCGAGGTTCCGGCGAATCCTAGAGTTTTTCTTTGAAACACAGTTTTCCGATTCACGGTACAGAGTTCTCCCGATTGGCCAGAATTAGCAAATATAAAAAAGAGGGGGGGGGGAGGGGATGTAGATTTTTTGTACCGTGCGCACTTTTGCAGGAATTACGGATATTGCTTAGCGGATAATTGGATAGAGTTAAGGTATTATACTAATAGTTATTAGTTAAATGGATCTTGTAGGTGTTTCACTGCGCCAGAAGAACGTGACCAAAGTTTTTAGGAGGTAAAACGAATATTCTCGAACGTGACTGATGATTCAAAGTAGCAAGTAATAGTTGTAGAAACGCGCGTGATTACTCGAGTCCATTTGAGTATCGCAGCGGGCCAAGAGCCAACAATGGAGAAATACATTGGGAACGGTTCACCGAGGGATGCATTAGTACCAAACGTGCCACATGTTTTTGCGCTTCTATTTTTCCTTGGCAAAATTGAAAGCTGCGAAAAACGAAAAGTACCCTGCACCTATGCATATATATATATATATATATATATATATATTTGAAAAAAAGTGATAGATTACGGAAACGATCGACACGCGAGCCAAAAGACTGTATAATGGCGCACGGATGTAGGGACAAGCTTGCAACATAAGTTTATCCTCGACGTCGCACCGCAATTGCGAGCCGAGGCTATAAGTATTGCAATGCAGATGTAGGAAAAACAGATTCAGGTATACTTATGTATTGCGAACTGCAACGGGTTTGCGTTATGTATGTTTCGCCTACTCCGGTTAGTGTGTGCGAGCGAATAGAGCTTTCCAGTAGTAGCAAGCGTTAAACGCCACTGTGAAACTTGCTGCGGAGAGAACTCAATATCACTCACTCACTCTCTCTCTCTCTCTCTCTCTCTCTCTCTCTAGTCTACTCCACTACCACTAGCAGCAAAAACTTACTTTGAACCCTGGAAGACAGGCCTGCTGCTCGTGACGTAGCATGGGACCCGCGAGAGATATCGATTCGCAAAGTCATATTATAATACGTTCTCCGAGAACGGTCCAAGCGAGCTTTCGAAAGCTCGAGAATTACGCGACATCAAGTTTTTCCTCCAAAACTTTTCCATCGATATTTAATATACAGCCTGCGCGAGCTTGCCATTTTTATTTTTATATCGATATATATATATATATATATTCAAAAGGAAACAACTGACGCGGAGATTCGCTAGAGGGTAATGGTGATTGTAACGCAAGTGTTTTTTACGATAAAGAAATCTAACGACTCCTGTCGGTGTCCCGTCAATATTATCTGCCGACTCAACTGGATACTGTACCCCTCTCTCTCTCTCTCTCTCTCTCTAACCTGCGGTAGCATCATAAATCTGTAAGAAAATTTTACGAGGATACGTAGAGAAGCCACCGGAAGTATGAAAGCACTCGCATGAAAGTCTCCAGGATCTCGTTAAATCTTCAACGTTTTATGTTACCATGTATCCGTCAAACTATCCGCTCTTTCACGTCCGTTGCTTGTTCGAACAATCCCTATTCATACGGCTGATCCGATTAAAATTTATTCAAAGAGCTCCGGGCCCTGGAAAAAGTACATGAAAACTGCTGCTTTGTGTCTGATACACAGCAGGAATCTTCCTAACGCAATGATAGTTTTCTACGAATGCGCGAACTTTATTGTTTTCTTCAATGCGAAATAGTGGCACAGTGCGATGTTTCGCTAAATTCCTCGCTTAAAGCGTTGGCTCTGCTCGCTTTATCTTGATGCGATTAAAAATTAATCTTCCACCACGTGGTATAATCTAAATATGACGAGTTTAGCCAACTTGGCGTTTGTAACGTACTGCTTCATGGAATTATGTTTCGAGAATAAAATATTATCGCTGTGTAGCGAGACCTTTAGTTCCATTTATATATATGTATATGTATATACCCGTGTGTTTCGCTCTGTCGCGTGTGCGTAGGAAATATTTGATTTTCACGCTAATACCTGTACGTCTTTTTATACGAGCGATAGCCCTCATCGAATATTGTTAGCTTTTAGTGTTTTTTTCAAAGCACCAACCGCCTATATGACTCCTCTTGCGTGAAATATTCGACGAGCCCCACCGATACTCTTCGCCATTTTCCTTCCAACGATATAGAATTTTTCATGCATCTGCAAAGTGGAAAGCGCGCAGTTTTACGATCTCGCTTGGGTCTACCGCCTGGATGCTAAAATCTTTTCCTTATTACCGCTATATGGAAAGTAATAATTAATTTTTTATTCGTTCAATCGTTCGAGATGCCCTTAATCTCGAGTGTCTCGAACAAGCGCAGGAAAACCACGCAGCGCTAAAACTTGTGTATATATCCACGTTTCGTCTGATGTTCGACTATAATAGTCCGAAATATATGTATATAAATGTTAAAACTCAACGTGTCCGGACTTAGGGATTTTCGCAAATCGTTACTCGATATAAGACTCTCTCGTACAGTTTCGTCTCTCGCGCGCATAAGCGTGCGAAAATAGATTTGATTTAATCGAGGAGCTTTCGGCGAGTATGTGTGCGAAATATATATATATATATATATATATATGGAATGACGAGTGAAACTGATAAAATATATAGAGGGAAGAAATATAGTATATTCAAGGCTTTAAGCGAGTGGTACGAGCCGGTGGTCGAGATCTGTTTAAAATTTAGGGCGTTGCCAGACGGAGCTGACGGTTAACCAGATTAAACCATTGGGAACACACGGGACTGAGATTTTCTTTGACCGTGCAGTGTAGCGATGCGTGGTCCGAAACCGACTTCATTTGCGCTTCTCCTAAATTTATATACTACATTTCTCGTCGTTGTTAAAGATTCATATGCCCCTCGCTTGCTCAATTTCACCCAAAGCTAATAACCAAAGTTGGTGAATTAAAACTATCCGAGGGTGCAAATGTTTCTTCGCCAATCTCTTTCCTCCTCCCTCCGCGAGCCGCGAGAGTTTATCTCATGAATAATCATCGATGAAGAGGCCGGGAAATTTACGACTTTTTTTCTCTCATCGAATCCAACGATTCGCGCGCCGTGCAATCTTCGCGAGGACGAGTAAATCAAAGCTCGGAAATTTTGATCGATGCGATAGCGTGTAGGAGCAATTTCTTTTCAATTTATACCGCGCGCGGACTGTTGGCTTCCTCGGGATTCCAGCCACACTATATATATATATATATATACGTGCATGTAAGAGGAATCGAGTGTTCTCTACAGTTATCAAGATTTATAAACGAATTGCCTCGTAGGTTCGATTAATTTTATCGTCTCTTCATCGCGATCGTTCGGCCAGTCCCGTGTGCCTTGCGCCGCGCACCGCCGCACAAGCTTATAGCTCGTTTTCGATTTGCCCGGCTCGATCGCAAATTACACGCACTTGGACGCAAATGTGCGCTGACATAAATGCCGTGCAACCGTTTCGCCCCGCTCGATACGCTCGTAATAAAGCCGCACTTGGGATACGCCCTCCTCGCTAAGATTAAAAGCTCTTTTCATTTGCCCCTCCGACACCTCGCGCCCGCGCTCAAACTACAAATGAAGATTTAATACTCGGAAAATAGCCTGATAATTCGTCGGATAATCTCCTCGAGTGTTTGTACCTGTTGAATATCATTATTTTTTATTCCCTTTCGCCTCGAGTCGCTGATATATACGCAATCTCACGAAAAACTTGTCGCTCGATTGGCTCGTCCTGCTTATTTGCCTTCTCAAATTCTCATTTTCAATCATTTCATAACTCTCTGCTTTTTCATCTTTTAACGTTTTTAATATATAAACAAACTTTTTCTTTTCTTTATTTTCGCACATTTTCCACTTTTCCTCCCGTGTCATTCGTGCGCGTACGTCGAGTATCGGGAGGAAAAACGTGCTCCTTTGCAATTTCCACGTCTCTCTCTCTCTATATATATATATATATATATATATATAGGTACTTGTTATTAATAAAGCTTTCCTATGACTCTGTAATAGAGCAGTGTTCCTCGTGGTATATAATCAGCTTCATTCTCGAAGCTCGTGACATTTCGTCGGCGAAATTCCGAGATGATAAAGCGGAAAAGGTAATTTCATAGCTGTTCTTTGTGTCAGAGTTTTAGCAAAGACAACAAAGAATTTTTATTAGAGACTTCTCGCTCGTGTTAGGTTGTTAGTGATACGGAGCTGCTCGGAGTGACCAATCAGCTCCTCGGAATCAACTCGCACGAAAAGGAGTTTGACTGCTCTATATATATATATAGAGTACCATAGACTCGATCTCGGGATAGAACTTTGTCCTTTACTTTATGTTAAGGCAATTGCCCAATTTACTTCCACCGTGTACAATACTCCTCGAAAATCCAGTGTACGTCTTGGATGAGGGTACAGGAGCAGCCCTGCACTTGAATTACACACTCGAAAGTTGTCCCATTGATGATTACACTCTTATTGCTATTCGTGCGACGCTTTATTTTAAATTACTACCACCACCACCGCACGATCGATTCAGCGATACAAAAAATAAATCATCCTCGTTGCCTATATCGTTATTCATCCACGTGACAGGATTAAGGTACGAGCGCGCGTCGCCCGGGATTCCGCAAGTTTTTCGCGAGCAAGATGAGCGAATATCCGGCGCGATAACGAGAAAATTATTTGAATTATTTCTCGAGAGTCTTGATTAGAGATCCAGCCACTCTAACGCGATAGACTCTGTTACTACCGCTTTGTCCCGAGAATAAGGCACGGAGAGAAACTTTCGCAATTTCCATCTGCTCCCCCCCCTCCCGAGATATTTTGCTCCGCTTCCTCCACGAGTGAATTTTATTCGAAACGAGTGACACGTCATAAGGTGGGTACGCGCGAGTTTAGCCCTTTTCCAGGATAAAATCGTCCGTGGGTCAATCGCTGCGTTGATTTCAAAGCCGAGTATTTTATGGCTGTCCCATTTTGCCCTGAAATTTCACCCGTGCGGATGTAGTTGACCTCTCTGTACACGTTCTCGCGCGCACGTACACGCACACTAATAAATTGGAAGCTGTTTTGGTCACGGGAGAATTGTCATAGACCATTACAATTATACCAGCTTCCTGGTGGTCTCTCTCCGTTTAGCCAACGGATTCCCTGTAAACGCGGTGGAGTGCAGAGAGCGTTAAGCCGCTTCACTCGCAGAAATGAAATTCGCTCTCCGTTAAGGCAACAACCTGTCGCGCTGCTGCTCGATGCAAACGAAACTCGCGAGTTTTGGTACAGCTACAAAATTACCGGAGATTGGCCGGGTTAGAACGCGCGCGGCTCTTCCTTGTTTTTCCTTCCCCCCCCTCCCCAGGCCCTTTGCACGTAAGTTTCTCTCACACATCGCTGGCCATACGCGGATCGTCCTACACTCCCCCCTCCATTTCCCAATTCTTCCCCAGTTTCACCACAAAAATTCCACCTGCGAAACTTTTATCGTCGTCCGTTTAGAGCGGCGCAGTTTCGTTGATCAGTGTTGTTTCGCAAAGTAAGGTCCGGCGTGCATAGTTTGCAGGACGGCAGAGGCAATAAACACCCAGAGGCGTTTAAGGACACTCGCTAACAGCGATTATCGTGTGTTTCTGCCGTTAACTCTCGCGTATGATGAAGTACCATTCCGAAAACACATGTTGCATAATACATTAGAACGCGCGTCAGGTTGTTTAAGAGTTGGCTCGCGTTTCAAAATTGCGTAATTCGATACTGCAGAATGAACTCTCATCGATCGTAATGGTCCCCCCCCCCCCCCCCCCAACCGGCTACTCGTAATTATCAGCAAAATTCTATTGTTAAATCGCCACCGAATGCCACTTATTTTTTGCCAACGATTCGAGAGTCTCCCGCCTTCCGCCGATTCGCTCCTCGGAATCCCTGCAACGCTACCAATCTTGCCGATTAATCGGATTAGAAGTATCAAAATTACCTCGTGGTTCGCTTTGCGCGAGTTAGTTGGAGTAATCGAATTTCTTGCGCAATGTCCTTTCATACTTTCGAAGGATTCGCAAAGCGCATTAGACTCTCCATTCGATTTAGGAGGAATAAATCCAGCGAGATTGCAATTAATCGCTCTGGCAATGAGTGTGTGTGTGTGTCCGTTTCGCTCTGAGAGATAAAAGACATTGTGCGTATACAAGTCGGGCCGGAAGAAATTCGTCGAATAAATTGCGGGACGATTCGTTGGCGGGAATCTATGTTTCGTGATAGTCGCGCGCGAATAAAGTTTTATTCCGTCTCTCTCTTTCTCTCTCTCTCTCTCTCTATATATATATATATATATATATATATACAGTGTGTCCGGAGTTGGTATCCACCAGCAAAGCCAGAGCAGTTTTAGCAGCGCATTTCAGACCTTCCGTGTCAACCGCAAAGTTTAGTTGGTAAACTGCGAAAGTAATTGCTTCGCGCGATCTCGCAAGGATCCTGCACTTTGGCATCGAACGCCAGCTCCATAGAGGCTCCGAAATTGAACAATTTTGGGACTGCTGGAACATCTTGGCGCGAGACACTGTTAATCGCCGTTGGACCGAGGCTAACGTAATCCTGACGTTCCCTACGAACCCTCCTCTATCCCTAATATATATGTATAACGGTTCTCGTTACGCGAAACGCCATTCGGACAGAAACGATTCTCTGCAAAATGAGCTCCGATGGAGAAATATCGCGGTGAATTTGAAAATAATTGCGCGAGTCTCGGTTGGGCAGCGACGAATTTACAAAATAATTCTTTCCTTCGCAGAACTATCGTGTTACACGAATGAAACGTACGTATAACTGTGTTAAAGCCGAATGTCCGGTATGACGCGTTGCTGAACATTTAAATGAAATTCACGCGTGGAAAATATCGAATGTTAACGTTGTCCATACATATATATATATATATATATATAGAATAATTGCAGGAAAAGAGCCCTTTTCCGCACTTGATTCATCGTTGGCGCATAATTAGAAAAGATTCATCATCTTTTGGAGCTTTTCCTCGAGATTTAGAGCTTTAGCGTGAATATAGTTGGCTGTGGCGGCAATCTGGTGTGACTGAAAGTAAAGCATCTAATTACCGTATCCAGGAGACTATTCATCACTGATGAACATTAGTTAGGAAGGCGATTCATAATCAGCGACGAACCTCCAGCGTGTAGTTAACAGTGGCAGTGCATTATTTATTTTAAGCGCCTCGGAGTATTCTTATCTCGAGCGTTTTTATCGCAGCACCTGCACGTTCTCCATTATTTCGCCGTCTTCAACTGGCTGCATGCGTGTTTGTGAGGAGAAATGTAGGTCGTTCCTATTACCGAGGTTTCCTGCAATACGTCCCACGGGATAGGTAGAAATTTCCTCATCACCCGGAAATCCTCGTGCCGAGCTCTTTCGGACGAAAGTTCATTGGGTCGTTAAAATGGTCTCGTCGCTTCCTCCTATATTAGACGCGATCGTCTCCCGACACCGCTGCGATAATGCTAACGATTCTCAACACTTAATCAACTCTCGTCCTTTAAACTTCTTTATGTCCACCACCCGAAAACAGTTTCCTCGAGCTCTCCTCTCTTTGGATTCTCTTGCGATTATCGTCCTTATTATTATCCTACTCGACCACTATACTTATCTCGAATTATACCTTTTATCCTCTAAATAATTTTGCTCGGGGAATAAAAGATTGTACTCTTCGAGCTTCCGGCTAACGACACTAAAACTTCTCTCTCTCTTTCTCTCTCTCTCTCTCTCTCTCTCTCTCTCTCTGGTATGTCCATCTTGAGATAGCTGCCTGATTCCTGCGATGTGACTCTGCCAGATTGAGCTCGGGGGCTTCGCTTTATGGTAGGATCACGCTGGAAACTCTTTGGAGTTTACAAAAATCCACTTACAGAACGTATCCAATTCTCATATCCATAATATAACTCTCCATCGTATTCGGATTCATGCCGTGAATAATTCAATGGTAGGGGAGACAGGGGCTAGTTGTTACGGGGGTAAGAAGTTACAGATGAAAAACAGGTAAATAAACATATTGTAGAAGAGCATCAATACAAGTAAATGCTTCTTATAACGTCCGCTAATGGATTAAGTATCTTAGTCGCACTAATATTGTCGATGAAGGAAGATATAGGAGTAGCTGCTGAAAATACTAGGTTTGTAAATTTTTCTTGTAAACCTTATTTTTTATTTTTTAATATTATAAATTATTTTATCATATAGCAATTGTGTATATTTATATAAATTTGAAGTTTTTTAATGATCTCAGTATATAATAGAAAAGCCAAATCTTCTTTTACGACTTTTTTTATGCATTAAAGATGTAATTGTGTAGTCGGGGCAAAATGTTATAAATTTTCGGGGCTAGATGTTACGTGTCACAATTGACCTCAAGTTATAGATACCTAGACTCTTAAATTTCTACGCTAAAATTGGTTTATGTTTAAGTCATCGTGTTAAATTATAGATACTTTTATTTAAAACCATAAAACTATTATTATTAATTTATTTTATAGAAAATGCGAGTATATAAGAGAAAAACTGAACGTGGTACACAACCAAAAGAATTATTTGAAAAAGTTGCTCTTATTATACAGGAAGACAATACAATGAAAATTCGCAGAGTAGCGAAAGATTTTGGTTTATGTCACATGACTCTGGCAAGATATTTAAAAAAAAGAAAAATATAATAATGAAAAAAAAGATGATGAATGCTTTTGTTTAATTTGCTATAAATCGTTTAATGCAAGTAAGCCTGGTACACAGTGGGTTCAGTGTATGCAGTGTGGAAATTGGTGTCACGTTAAATGTGTGAAAGGTGATGTTTTGCATTATATTTGTTTCAATTGTAAATCTGAAGACGATTCTGATTAATTGGTGCATTATTTTTGATCTAATATGTTTAAAACTTTGTAATAATCATATCTTCATTCAAGTTAAACAAATAAATTAGTTAAAAGTTAATAAAGAAAAATATAATTCTGTTTTATTTTATTTACCTTTGCATCCAATTTTAAAGAGACAAAATTTATCACTTTTTACCCCCTATGATGTAACAACCTACCCCAAGACTGGGGCAATAAGTTGCAAGCAATATTATTTAAAAATTATTAAATTAAAGACAGCCTAATAGGTATATAAGAATTGCTTATAGCGGATAATATAGTGTTATGATGTAGAAAGAACAGCATTTGATTTTAATTTAAAATATATGATTAATTAACTAGTTATTTTAAATATAATATAAAATGTCACAACTATCCCCTGCCTCCCCTACTTTATGTAGTTTGCAAGAAAAACTGTTTTTCTTCCAGTTTTTGTTATTACAATTACATAATGGCGTCAACGACGAGGGAGCTTAGAAGAAAATTTTCTTACAAACTTCGTCGTGGCTCTTTGGCATGGATCTCGGAGGATTTACGAAACAGATTGCAGGATCTATCCCCGAAGAGCTCATTTTTCCGCAACGATTATACTCGCTCCGATCGAGACGGGGCGCTCGTCGATACGTGGAATCTGCCATCGAAACGTTTCCAAGGTCAAAGTTCGTCGAAATCTCCCCTTGGTACCTTTATAGATATCATTTTCTTTTACGCGATGCAAAAATATTGTGCAAACTGCAACTATTCGCCTATATAACCATATGACGATTGTGAAAGTTTACATTAATTGAGCTATTCAAAATATACAACTTGATAGTTGATTACTGCAGTGAAATTAGTCCTTCGCAGTTTACATCGAAATGAACTATCAAACCAGATTAAACTATCGAGGAACAATTTCATAGTTATTATAGTACGAAATAGTGCTTTGATAGGCCAATGCGAACTTGGAACGCGAGTCGTTAGTTACAAAGTTATCCCTCGCGCGACTGTCATTGCAAATTTAAACATTATGCATTTTTTTATATCCCGCGCGAATTTCGTTTTTACCTTTCTAATTATTTATCAATCCGCGTCCCCTTGCTTCCCGAGACGTTAAAAAATTTAAAGCATCCAATAATCACAGCCCGACGACCGCAATTCGTGTTTTAATTCATCCCGCGTGCGTGTCAGCTCGACTCTAAATTTTCGTCTGTACGAGGTACAAAAGCGTACGTCACTGACCTTGGCGCAAAATATAGTGCAAATTAAGCTCGAAGAAGGCTACCACATTCTATACCGACGATTCCGAGAGAGAGAGAGAGAGAGAGAGAGAGAGAGAGAGAGAGAGAGATAGTTTGTTATATATACAGGCAGTTTGCTTATTTGGACAAAAAGCGTGTTATCTATTCCTGATAAGACGAAAGTTTCCTTCCTGCGAAAGTTTGCCGGCAGAATTCGCAACACATTTTAATTATTATACATAAAGAAAGTTTTTTGGAACTCGTTAAGGTAATTGGAAACTCTTTAAATTAGCCACTTTTCACTATAGTAATCAATTAAGATTTTATCCTGTATAATAACGTATTTACTTTACGCAAACGCAATTCCACGTCGTACCACTTATAATATTAGCTTTGTTATGCACATTGCTCCGCTTCAAACTATAGGCCCTTTCAAACATTAAGACTGCCAGAATCTTGCTTTGTTTACCCGCTTCTTCTTACTAATTAACTGCGCCGAAAGCTCGGAATGACGCAGGAAGCACTGGCAAACAATTATATTATTCACCCCCACCCCCCTCCCCCTCTCTCCCTCAATTCCCCAACTTAATTTCCACTATATACATAATTATCATCTTCCTTTTTGCAAACGGATTTTTCCGGAGAATCATCGTCGTTCCCTTAATTCCAGCTTTAAATATAGCACCGTCGATCCAATCGAGCGATCGATTACCTTGACGCGCTAACGAGCCCAACAAATTTTACCTTCGAACTTGACTCGGCTCGCCCCGCGCGCGTCTCTATGAAATACACCGAAACTTCTGTCGAAGGCTACGCCCTTGTCTAACGCGAGATAAAACTATAGTCGAGATCCTAAGAAAAAACACAACTCGAGACTTATTTTCGTCCCAACGCGGATCCCACGGTCGATATACCTGCAAAGACGCATCCTTAAAATTTTCGACCACGCGTACATACGAGTTGAAATTAAACGAGACTATATCCGTTCCAAAAAAAAAAAGGTGGGGGAAAAATAATGAAGATGAAAATTAGCAAAGTTGAAAGGTTGATTAAAGTAGAAATTGTGTATTGATAAAGAGGTGCGCGATCTTTGAAAGAAATTTAATTAAAAGTTGGGATTGTAGTTATGGTAATAGAATTACAAGACAAGTGGGGTGAAAAGTGTGATGAGTAAAAATGTAAAAGTGCGGAGGAGAGCAGCGGAGAAAAGTTGTAAAGTCGAAGATCGATCGAAGAGTGGTCGGTCGGTCGGTCGCGCGTGTTGATTCGAGGAGCTGCATGGAGGCGAGTGGACGGCAGCAGCCAGCGCGGAATCCTGAAATTGATAGGCACTTTGCGAGGGAATGACGGCCGTACGGGACGCGTGATAACGCGTTTCAACGTTTGCGCTGGATGCTAATGGGAATCATTTGAGCAGCGATGACGACCCACTGGCGATGTAATTAGTATTATAGAATAGCAGAGCCGATCCGCACAGAGTGTGTGTGTGCGTGTGTCACGTGCGCCGCACACTCCGTTCGCGTGGCAACGCGCCTGCGCCAGCGAAACTCTCGCGTGATTCGAAAAGTTTGTTCGCAGGACCACTTAGCTCGAATCCCCCTGCCAAATCCCCGATTCTCCTGAAAACTACTTCGGCACCGGCTACCTAATAAATTTCCCTTCAGAATCACACGGATTAACCGTCCACCGGCCAATTTCTCTTTGTCGGCTAATACTCTGGTCCGCCCAATTGTTTCTCCAAACTCTCGCGTTCTGCCCCGAGAACGAAGAGTCCACCTTCGAACCCGAAGAACTCCCCCACCTAAAGCTTGCATTTCCTAGCGGACCCGACCTTCCGCCGTGAAGACCTATCCTACACACACACACACACACACACACACACACCATATATACCCTTTTATATCCACCCTTTCACTCGCGCGAAATATCCCTCTTTCCTATTTTTATCTCAAGACGAATCTATAGTTAAACTTTCTTCGCCGTGGATAAAATCCACTTTTCCCTCGATACTTTCTTCCCCAAACTAACGATCCTCGCTTCTTCCCGTACGTGTTGTTCCAGCTCCCGTACTGTACCAGAGCGTAGTTGGCGAAATTCAACGAAACGTCCTTCTATACTCATTGCAGCCGCGCGTAATTGTTCGCGTCACGATGATTATGCTTCGCTGTATCGATAAACCGCGCGTCGCTCTTCGTTGCGCAACACGTGCACCTTCCACTCGTATACGTTCAAACGACCTTCGTCGATATTTTATTCTCAAGGAGCTCGCGCACGCACGCTCGCCGATTTTTTCCGAAAATAATCGAGCTTGAATATTGCATTTAAATATTAACAATCTGCATATATAGAGTATATTTCGGGCGACGAAAGGATATGCAATTTATCATCGTTCTCTCCTGCAAAGAAATATTTTCGCCAGACGACAAACTTCTTCTAGTCAATATGACATAAATTTTATCAAAACTACGTGCTCTCGTTTTCATATGCAATATTTCGCCCGTCTCTCTGCTGTTTGTATCCGTATAAATTCTATCAGCTGCTCTCTCACGGTGTTCCCCGCGCGCGTATATGCACCAGAGAGAGAGAGAGAGAGAGGGAAATAACGTATTGGCCGAAATCTGCTCATTTTCATATTTGTCACGCGTATCCCAGGATTGGAAGTTTCTTCCGCGCGAAGAAAGCTGGACGCGTTTTGCCAAACGAGCCGCGATTTATCATACCGAGCGATTCTTTCGACGACGAAGCGACGACTTGAGCGACACGCGTACGGCTTATCAACGCTTTGCGCAAAAATGCCCTTCATAAATCAGTCCCGAAGCCTATATAGCTCCCATAGCTTTCTTCCAACCTCGCTCCCCTCTTTTTTCCCGATAACCTACATTAAGCATAATTCTGCGACACCCCGAATCCCCCCCCCCCCCCCCCCACCTCCACAGCTCTTTCTATATTTCAATTCAGCCCCTACACATAATATTCCTTCTCACTCAACTTGGAAATAACCAAGGAGAAATCTGATATTTCGATTTTCAAACGAACTGCGGGAAATCTTGGAGAGATTTTTTTTGTTCGCCAAGAATATAGCCAGAGTGCGCCTCTTTAATTTATGATCCCGTTCTACCGGTAATTTACGATTGTCGATAAATTCTATCCTCTTCGATAAGTTCCACCCGGTATATAAATAGTATCATGTCGTGGCAGTTAATCTTTTTAGATAGCAATTTACAACGTTATATTCTCCGTAACATGTATATATGCGCGTATACCCTTGAATTTTCGCGCTTTCCATTTTATTGCTCGGTACACGTACATCGAAACAAAGTGACAAGTAGACGAATAACAAATTAGACGTTGATCCTTCCAACTACTCGCTGCGTCAAGATCGTATATCCAACGTGTATGTGTGTGTGTGTATAGATAACAGAGGTGGGCATATTTGTTTCAATTATAATTAACTCAACTCTGCAACATCTCACGCATGTGTCCAGAATTTCTAGAGAACCCGTCAAGCTTAATTGAATCTGACTTTAATGCTCTCATTAATTCATAATGAAATTTCCACGAGAGATAGGAAGAGCTTACCTCGGTAATTTATCAATTTTCATCGGAAACCGAGTGGGGCTGCCAGTTGGTTTAACGAGCGAATCCGTCGAGAGCGTGCGAGAGAGAGAGAGAGATGTACGTGTCGTATAGCGCCGCACGCGGTACGTGTGTATTCGACTGTACATCAATAGGAGTTTGCCGAATGGATCTAAATCAAAGGGTACCCTTATCCTAGTCGAATAGAAATTTCACTTAATCGCTTAGGCGTATAAACACTTGTGAACTAGCACGCGTTCCTATATAGGCGATACAGGCTTATTAGTCCATTGTGTAAATATCAATCCGAGAGAGAGAGAGAGAGAGAGAGAGAGAGAGAGAGAGAGAGAGAGAGAGAGAGAGAGGTCTCTCTCGATTTAGACAGCCCTCTCTTCTCGCTATAAATACATTCCCTGCAACTCAAAGTTATTCTCTAATAAGGAACCATATCACAGCTCCACTCATAGATCCGGCTCTTCTCGTTTAAATTAGTTTACCCTCTTAATGAAATTCATTAATTTAACTTTCCTTTTGAATTATTGAAATGATTGCCATGTATCTATCATGCCAATGGCATGTAAAGGAACTAGTAGTTGAATCAATTTTGTGCTTCCACGTCTTCCGGAAGTAACAGCAGCAGGGTACAGTTTCCAATGTATTCGGCCGTGAGTTTAAATGAGTTTAATTACCGGAGAACCATTGAAAAGTTCGTTATGGGATTCGTCAGGCTCGTTCTTACCCGTGGAAAGCTTTGAACCCTTTCCGCAGCAATTTCACGCCGATACACTGTGGCGTAACCGATATATCCTTTGGCCCTAAAATTCTCTCTACTCTATTTGTCGACGCGACCCCGTCGCTCGAATCCGACAAGAACGATCTCCCGGAAAACTCGAGCGGGGCTCCATTTAATAAATCATTGCGGCCAATCGGAGACAAAGTGCTGCGGCGGTACACCACACGCACGCGCTCCACTCTTTTTTTTTTTTTTCTTTCTTTCTTTTTCTTTTGGCTCTTGTTCTTGCACTCGACCGCTGTCCCCGAGACGAAAAGCTCTTCTTACCTTTTATATGGCGAACGGCGGCTGTTAGAACAGCTATAAATATACTCTTCGTTTACCCCCTTCCAACCCCAAAGAGACGTCACCTCGCTCGACACGATCATTCTCGTGAGACATAATCAGTAAAAACGAACTGTATCTCTCTTGGAGGGACATGTTGTTGATTATATATATATATATATATATATATATGGCGAATGGACGACGTTTGACGCGAAGACGTAAGAAACGCTTCCGGATAGTTAAAAAAAAGTGGTGCTTTTTATGTGACTCGTAAAAGGTAGCATTATGGACACGAATGTGTCGAGGCTAAGGCCCTGTGTGGATCGAGAAACAAGTCGTGCTCTCTGTATATATATATATAAATGCGCAATTTGCTTGGCACGCATTGTGGAATTGGCGAGAATGCGATTAATCTTCCCACTGTACACCTTTTTTCATTGGTTCTGCATTTCTGGAGAAAGCTCGTTTGCAGCAATCAACGAGAGCTTTTACGATAGTGCGTTGAATCAGTCATAGCTTTTGTCGAGTCAGATACAATTTAAGTGCTATTTTCAACGAGCAACGATAAGAGCAGAACAGCTCAGTCTCGAGAAACCTAATGGAAACAATTGCTTCGCGAACTTTTCTTTCCTGTTTTCAATTATTTATCTCTGCTTACTCTTTCTCGTGGGGTAGAGCAACTTTCTTTTCTACTATCACTTGGACTCTCGGCAATTAATAATGATGAGGTTCTAATCGAACGAAAACGAAAATATACATAAGTATTCGCGTTTATACCTCGATCGTCCAATCGTGCAAACTTACGAACAGTGCCAACGAGAGTGGAGCGAATTTAAAGGGGCTGCCGCAAAAACAGGCCGCGAGTTAAATCGACTCGAAAGTATTTTTCAATGATCCGTCTTAGCTCCTTGCTACGATTATACCGATGCGGATCAGGGTGGGTGAGTATGAGAGCATATTTTCAAGTTCCTCTTAGACTCCGATACTTTCCATCTTCCCCGCAATGCTGTATACAGTTTTGGTGGTCGGAAACGAAAGCGAGAAAAGTCTTTGATAAATCTTACCGTGCTCGCGCGCGATCGAGAACATTCGAAAGCCAGGTGAGAATCGGTATAGAAGCGTATTAATTTCTCAGCAACTATCGTGTTTCATCCACGCTCGCGATGCGGCCGCGTGACGTGTTCAAGATTAATGGGGTTATTATAAAGTATTAGCGAGGGATTCCCCAATGAATAAAGTTATTTTTCATCCCGGACAGTTGTTTCGGTGGACGGAAATGGAGGTAAAAAAATAGCTGACCAGCCGACTGCTTGTAGTCCCTGGAATTTCAATGGAGTATATTTTGGCTATCTTGCCCATCCTTGGTGGTATTCGTGTGATTGACGATCCTTTCCGCGCGGTTGGCCTCTCCCGTAAATTCCACCGCTCACAATCAGCCCGAGTGAAAAGGATCCCCATGCGATATCGCTGCTTTCATTCTGTCCTTGAAAAAGCAACATCGGGGGGAAAAAAGCGTTAAAGTAAAGCCTCGCAGTAGCGGAGCTTCACCCACCACCACCATCACCATCGCGCGCCTATTCAATAATTTCTTTTCTCAATGAACTTTCAAAGAATATATAGACTGTTTAATCCCGCTCTTCTATCGATAATACACTCCACATTTGCCGACTCTACACCATATTTTCCTTCCCTCCAATTCGTATATCCCATCGAAAGAGTTTCGCGCGATGCACAGCGTGGAATAAAATAAGTTGTAATATAAACAGAGTTTTCCGAGTTAATCTTCCTTTTTTTTTTGCAATCGCGAAAGTGGTGTAAGCTGAAACAGGGACAGGATAAAAAGGAGATTCGAGAACGTTTAAAAAAGAAAGGGATTCCGGACAGCTGTGGCCCGTACAGCACAAACAACTGCCGAAACAAACATTTCTCTCGCGATATTACTGTCAGTTAGCCTCAAACTGTTATACGTATAGAATAATAGAATTTCGCGTTGGGCGCTTTAAAATTATGTATGCATGTATATATATATATATATGTACACTCGCGTATAGACGAGTATTATGGAAAATAGCGATTTTTCTCTCGCGATGCTCATCCGCGCTAGTTAAAATTGCATAACGCACTCGTGTAATGCGCAAAGGGAGAATTGAAATCGACGCGATTTAATAAAATATTCATGTTTCCGGCGCTTCGATCAATTTCGACATGCGCGACAAATAAAACGCTCGGTTGCAAAAATGCACATTCGGCACAAGTTTTCGTTTCGCGCCCGCTGGATTTATAATCGAATGTACATTTTCGAGAGTGAAAGTTTCGTTTTGGCCAAACTATACGCGTGAACACGTAATGTGATTGCGGGAGGGATGAATTTATACCGAACTGCCGGAAGGTGCAATCAAACATTTAACCCTTAACTCGCGTTGATCCACTATATAGACCTGTAATAATTCCGTTAGCAAAATGCACCAAGTTCCAGCGTGGTTAAGGAGATTAATATAAATGCATTTTCGATGCTCCCCGTGCCGTATAGTGCTACAGACTGAAAATCCTACTCGCAAAAATCTCTGCAGTTTATAAATTTCAAAGGTTATATACCTCCGCTCCAATCGCACATTCACGTTTTTCCATTTCAAATCGATTTCCACCACGCACGGACCTACGATGCACCTTCTCCCGCTCTTTCGAAGCAACAAAAGCTTCTCTCCCGTAAAGTGCGATCGGTAAATTCATTGTTCTTTTGTCACACTCGCGATGATAATTAAATTTGTCTTACAGGCGCGTGCAACGATCGCTTCGTTCTCGCCGCGTCTCCATCTCGAATCGTCCGCGTCCCTCGAAAAACGGCATCGCGTTTGGAGCTTTGAAAAATGTTGAGCTCGTCAAACCGTTCTTTACCGTTTAATGTAAATTTATCGGATTTAGATTAGAGGTCTGCCCCTGTAATTCAAGTTTCAGCCGGTCGTACGTGCGGCGAATGTAGTTATAGCGACGGAAATAAAAGTTTGGCCGTTCGCGGCCAGCTTTCTTTACCTCGAATTCTTCGAGGAAAAACTTTGAACGAGTTTTTAAAGCAATTTCAATTGCCGCTGGTAAAACAATACATGTTCCTCTCACGATTCTACATTTTTTTATTCTCCCTCTGGAAAACTTAACAATTGACAGCAATACTTCCTTCTTTAATTCTATTTTTTCCCAACTAAACTAAGCCGTTCCCTCCCGCGCGATTCTATAATTGCACCGACCGCGTGTAGAGAAAAAATGATTCGTTCGAGCCAAGTTCCGCAGCGCGCGCGTTACCTACTCGTTCTATCGATATTTCACCGCGTGCACATCCGATACCTCCAATGATTTACCCATGTTTTTCTTTAAACTCACTCTTTTCGTTCTTTTCCCCCCTTTCTTTTTTCGCCTCGATTCTACAATTTCAAATGATCCAGTTCGTACACTGCAGTTTTTCCAAAATAATATACTTTTACACGGTTTGTTTAAATCCAAACTGGCCAAGGTCGACGATTCTCGCAAAGTTACTCCATTATCGTCGGAGAGGGAGTTTTGAAAAATAATAATAAAATGTCACAAGGAATCCTTTGCTCTTGATAGTCCACGTGGAAGAATAACGATAAGCAGTCTCGTTACTTTTTATAAATCGTTTAGTCGAATTTCGTAGGCCCATCTGCGAATCAAGGTATTTTATCTGCTTCGGAGGGCCGTGCTGGAAGGGACGACGAGGAAAAAGTTGGGAGAAAAGCTGAGGAGGAAAATCTTGCAAAACCATCTCTCTCTACATATATATAACCATAGCACCCTAGAGCCTACACTATATATGTATATATATATAAAGGACGATTATAAAAGGGCTGGCCGTGACATCTCGAAATTTAACTTGACCCGTTCTCTCGAGCCACTGCTCTAAGAAAGAATAATTTCATCATTCTCGAGCAGCTTGATCCTACGTCACTCTAGTATTCACTTCCATTCTTAAATGGCAATTAAACGTACCGAGAGGGATTCTTCTCTTAGCGTTCAAGGAGTGAAATTTTTCATACCTCTTTTTCCACTAATTCATCTCACTCACACCATATATATATATATATATATAGCACCATTTCTTTCCTATTCGCCACTATATATATATATATATATATATATATATATATATATATACCTCGATTCGATTGACGACGCTCCAGCAGTTTCGCAACACACGTTCGTCCAGTGAAATAATTAATCCAATAAACAGTCGTTAAGCAGAGCATGCTTTTCGAGTTGCCGATTGGACGACAATTGGAATCGGGCGTATAAACGCGCGCGCGCGCGCTTTATTCGAGTCGTTTGGCTTATCCGTTCAGCCAGATGACAAACGTACATTTTGCATTCGGTCGTGCAAATATACGCGAGGCAAATGAATGAGGATGGGAGGGGGGGAGGACATTAGCGCGATTTTTCTTATTAATATAGCTGGGATATGGTAACGCTGCAGTTGGAAAAGAAGAAGAAGAAACGCGTGACGTTAAAAGAGCTAGATGGACCCTCTCTCTCTCTCGCGCGCGTGCGCGGTGAATTAAAGTAAGAAAAAGCAGAAGAGCCGTGGCTGCTTTAATTGAATTTCCAACAGAGTTTCGCGCGGCACAAGAAAAGTTCCGGGTCCAAGATTATTACGCGATTTAACAATCCTACTGGATGCTCTTAATTGTTTGTCCGAGCAACTCAGCCATTTTAATCGACCGAGCGATCAACTCTGCGGCGCGGTCCACCTCGCCAAATGGACCGCTGATTTCACCATTAGGCTCTTTGTCTTCTACCCCCCCCCCCCATCCCTCCTCCCTCCCTCCTCACCCTCGCTCTCCTCTACCCCCGTCCCTGGAATCCCAGCAAAAACATCCCCACTTTTTATCCCCCCCCCCCCTCCGAAAATTCCCTACTCATCAATTATTTCCTCTAACGTCGTTATACCCAATCCGCAAACACTAAATTAAAACGGTTAATATAAATTGCAAACACTCGACCGAATGGCCTTATTTCATGCGTCAATATCTGTTTTAACCTTGCAATGTTGTTTCGTTAATTTTCTCGCTCGCGCTGCGATATTAAATTCACCGATGGAAATATTGTTTTCGTCGCTCCGTATTTGCATTTATCGCGAAAATTTCAACCACTTCTTGTACCTTTTTAATGCGCACAATTAATAATTATAAGAATGACGTTGTGCGTCATTGCCGCTGCTTAATTTAAAAGTTGCGCGATAAAATTTAAGCCGAAGGAAACAAGGGACAAATTGAAAGAGTATTAGCGAGAACGACGAATAGACTACTATTTTGCATAGACACTATTGCAAAGTATTATTTAAAGCTTGCCCGTAAACTATTTTAATAAGTCTTTAGCGTTAAAAAAATGTGGCGATAAACATTTAAGTGGCAATATCAGATACCATGGTATTTTCCTCAGAACTCTCTCGTCTTAAATTAAACACGCCTTATACCAAGTTTATCTTCCAGGGAGACAGTGGAGCCATTTCTTTTTACGCATCCCGATTTACTTGCTTTCGGCTTAGTAGCTAGCATGCGTTTCGTAAAAAGGGAACATGGCTATTCTTCGGTAAAAAATATAAAAACTTTTTCCAACCAGCAAACTTTGCGTAATGACTGAGGAAAGTCGGACGATTTTTGCGATAAAACACTGCTATCGGGCATTAAGGTGGCCTCGCCCTCCCGTATCTGCTGCTCCACTAGCCAGATATTCTTTAAATATAAAAATAAACAAAGGTTCGACGTATATGTTTCAACGAATATAACACTGAAACACCAAATAATCCTGTAAACTCAATGCCAAAATTAATATCACGTCTATCTTGCCTTTCAATGACGTTTTATTTCCTCCATTTTTCCTACAAAAACTCGCCATTTTTCCACCAGTCATTTCGGTCGTTAAAATGTACTCTACGAATCAACCAAATACATTGTTCCCCCATTTAACTAATCACCATTCTATTATAAAAAAAAAAAAAAAAGATTTTCAAGTCCATTAACCATCGCTCGAAGAATTCAATTTAGTGAATTTGTAGAGTATATTTTAACGATCGAATAATGACTGCTGAAAAAACAAAGTCGAAGCGAGAATCAAGCTCGAAAGGAAGGTGAGATAGTACGAGCAATAGAATGGCATACAAAGAAAAGATAGAAGCGAATTACACTTTGTTTACGCTATTATTTGCCGCTTCAGCATTACTCGTCAGATTTTTGGACAATCGAGTAATTCTCTGTGCTTATCAAATATTAACATATCTACGTACTTAACGCGTGACATATTCGACAATGTTCGGTGCACAGTAGACAGGTGTATATATCTATTTATAAACTATAGATATATAGCCAACAATAGTTTTTCACCGCTTCTCTATACCTATATATATATGTATATATTTTCACTAGCCATCTATTTCCTCTTGGCATTGAACTGTCGAGTTTTGTTTGAGTTGATAAAAAATAATGTCTGTAGAATAGCATTGCTAAAAGGAATTGTATTTGCTTCCTAGAATATTTTTTGCCCATCCGTCCCTCCATTTTTGCTGAAAAATTTATTTAGCCATTCTGCTCTGCCTTACACCATCATACTATATATATATATATATATATATACACGCATCATCAATTCGTCTTCGCTTTATGGCTTTCGATTCATCGATACCAACTCCCCCTTTTTTCGTTCGCGTTGACAAACGTGATTTCTGCTTAAAAAGTTTACATACAAATTGGTGTGTGTCTAAACTCTCTTTCTCTCTGAGACAAATTTCTCTTTTTCTTCCACTTCTTCTTCTTCTCTTGTACTAGAGCTCTTGTCCCACACGTTTCACTCTCTGGGGAATCTATAAAGTTGCTCCATTTCGGTGTTGCATTATCAATTCAACTAGACTCAGTTTGCTCTTCCAATTGATCGATACGTGTATTTGCCTGTTTTTTCTCAGACATGTAAATTGACTCGTCGAAGAAGTTCCCGGTAGCTAAACACCACTGTATGTAACTCTGAGTGTAAAAGGGGGGGAAAAAAAGAGTTCCCCTCTCTATACTCTCCACACTAGTCGTTTCAATCGCGCTGGGTTACACGTATAAAGCGAAAAGGTGCAACTGTGACAAAAATACGTGCCCTCCGGTAAAAGAGGATACTCCAATTCGTGTACCACTTCACGTACTTCCGTCACGAATTTCTCTCTGGAATCAATTTTTCCCGTTTCTCCTTTGTCCAACGGAGCTGTAAAATACAAAAAATTAATGTAATTTCTCGGGCTTTAGCCGATACACGTGTGTATATACGCTGCAACACGAGAATCCACGCTTTTTAGGAAATCCATACAAAGGAGATTTTTCGAAACCCTCGGCCATTCTCAATCCCGTTCGCATTCTTGCCGAATTGCTAAATTTGTGGAATCGGACGACTCGTAGGAATTATCCAGCGGACGTGACTCTTCCAACCGAATAAATTCCGGACATATTATCCTTATTAGCGTCACGCGAGATAATCGTTTCAAATATATATATATATATATATAGAACCACGCGAACAATGCGACGAGTTATTGGCATGTACCGTATCTTTGTCGTTGGCGCAAGAATGCACGGAACGGAGAGGGAAAGATGAGATTCGCACGCGGGTAATAACCGAATGTTGCTGTGGCAATAATTGAGATAAGATATGGAAATGTGGCGGTAACTAGGCTCTGGAGAAAGCAGCGATAACATCGTAAAGCTGCTGCAAACTATATCCTGTTATTTATGCATCGATTGGGACAAACGATCGAGACTCTGCGCGTAATCTCGTGGGAAACATCCAGCGAGCTGCTCCTATGAAAAATGTCTCCATTCCCGCGGGAAAGAAAGCACCGATGACTTTTCCAGCCATGCATCCACGCATCCTATACGTAGCCGGATAATTAGCGGTGCGAAGCGTTAGGAGCGCGACGAGGCGGTAATTAATTAGATTGATTAATTAGAACGTCGGATGAGGCTCGATGAATACTAAAATCTGTACGACGTGTAATTTTAGTGCTCGGTTTAATAGGAGCGCGTTAAATCAATTTTATAATTCTAATGTGGGACACGAAGCTCGTAAAGTGGTTACGATGAGCCTAGGAGCACTGACTGTTGAATTATCTAACAAGCCTTGGGAAATAATGGGCCAGAGTCGACTAATCGCAGAAATTTTAAAGAGTCGTGAAAACGGAGCGGCCTAGCTGCGAGCGCTCGTCGTCTACTCAGCACCGAGACACCGGGCCTCGCACACCATCGTCCGCGTTGTTGCGCGCGCGCGCGCACGCGCGTTAAGTGATACAGACCGCTTATGTCGAGACACAGTCTCGAATGGGCCATTTTAACATTTTAGGGTCACTTTAATGCATCCCCTACGAAGCTCGCACTCGAATTTTAAACGCTATATAATTCTACGTGGATTCCGTGCAACGCGACCTACGCGAGGCCCTATCCGAGCCAGCTTCCAACTCATATTCCACCGCATTTCCGGTTAGCACACGTTAATAATCCACCGGAGTGTCACGCGAGCTTTTCTACGAGTGATGCATCGGGAAAAAACACGTTACTGGCTAAATCGACCAGTGAATAAACGGCTGCTAGTGTGTACTTCCGGTCTCGCGTTAACATCGACCTACGCAGCGAATTACTCGCTATATATCATTCGGAGTGACAAGTATAAGCTTGCATTCCGTGCTCCCGCTTTTTTCTAACAAGCATTAATCTACTACCACCACCTGCACTTATTGCTCGAGCCTCTACTTATATCTATATATATATATGTATGTATATATATAAGAGCACCAATCGGACAAACATCTACTAATTGTTCGCGGCATCAATGACAACGCAAGGTCATTGCGCTCTCGGCAAAAACTTTCTCAACCGCTGCGTGCAACTCGCCCTCCATTCTTCAGCGTCCAACTTGAACATTTCTCTCTCTCTCTCTCTCTCTCTCTCTCTCTCTCTGGCAATTCTTATATAGATATTAATCCACCAACCGCGGGACAAGTTTTAAGCTGCGCCCTTTTTGTCTTCCGCACCGTGTCTCGGGCACCCCCCTTTATAGAGTATCGATCTCAACCACCGACACGACTAATTTCACCCGCTATTCTACCGACCAGAGTTCGCTCTTGCTGAACCACTTCTCAACTTGCGCGAGCCAACTGTATTTTCCGCGAAATGAAATGACTTTTCCAGCATGAGCGCGCCTCAAAATCCCCAAGATTTCAAACGACTGGTCATTTTTACCTCGATGTACGAGTCGCCATGTAACGGGTGGCTGCGCTTCGATGTCGCGTGCTCCTTTGAGATTCTCGCCGGTGGAATGTGTGTTAAATAGTATATGCAGCTGTGATAACTGTTGTATAATTTAGGGGAAAGGAGGAGGAGGGTGCAGGGAGCGTGGATCTCAAAATGATATACGCCGAGGACCTTTGTTTTCCTCGGAATACGCGAAGCACGCTGCTCGAACCGTTACGGTTCGCGATAATTGAGCAGCCACCCGGTGTGCAGTAGATAAGTTTTCAGCAATACACAGACTCCAATATCGATAAACAACCATCTATTTTACCGGGCAGAATTCTATTCGGAAATTGTCGCACGTAGCACGATCCAAAACTTTCTTGGAAAATGTTTGTTCTTCAAATATTTGTATTTAGGAAATACCGTCAAGTGTCTATTGAACGTTTCTTCTTTATCTTTATAGAATATCGTTCTCTCTGTGAGATAACCTCTCTATCGAGCTACGCTCCTTGTATCAATAAGTGTACATGTATGGTCGTTGTTGTGATGAAATTAATTTCAAAGGAAATTGGCTGCAGATATATATATATATATATATACACCCAACTTCAAAACTGCATAATGATAATTTAAGCAAAAAGAAAAATAGTTTGTTTATACATACATATATATATATATATATAGGTATAGCAGAGGATGAGCTTTGAAAATCTTTAGCTACCGCCTCAATTTTATAAAAGTTTTCATAAGAGGATACAAACGTGCGGTACATCGCAAAGTTCCTTCGAGATTAGATTTCGAGGTTTTAAGATATTTCGTTTGGGATTGGTTGTGTCGCGGAAAGCCGTGTAGGAGCTTAGGATCGAAGGAATAAGAGGAAAAAAGTGGATATCTCGTGAAGTATTCCCCTCGAACAGGGGGGGGGGGGGAGCTGTATAGGATCTACCGCATTTACTCGCCACCGCTGTATAAACGTTTGTTCACATTCATTATTCGCTCTCGCGCACGTGCCTTTGGGTTCTCCGCCGCACTCGTATACCGTTGCACCGAACGCGATTCCGCGTCTTATTATATTCCGATACGATAGTATATTTGCTCGGATTCGAAAAGTACAACGCGCTCGAACATTCGCGTGAACTATACCCCTATCGGAATAAGAAACTCACTATAGTTTCGTTAAGTTGATGGAAAAAGGAAGGAAATGGGAAGATGAAGAAGAAGAAGAAGAAGGGAAGAAGCCAAGTTGGAGAAATGCCAGGATTTCGCGGAGCGCTGTAACTAGTCAGAAACTAGCGTTATGCTTCGACGCTTTTTCCTTGCCAGCCTCTTCGACTTTTCTTATCCACTCCCCCACCCTCCCCCAGGTTTACCCCCCCCCCCCCCCCCCCGAGGCAAAGCAAAAATGCATCGGAGCACGCTTCAATTTTCTTTGTACATGGTCGATTCTTATATTTATCATACACACATCCTCGCCCATATCTGGCGAACTTACGAGTCTCGCTGCCTCGAAGAACGGTCGAGTTAACGCTCGATCACCGGCCAAGAATACAAACGATCCCCTTAAATCATGTCGAACGAAACAAGTGGCGGAAATAAATATTAAACGAGCGGCTCTTGATAGATCCGTTTCAAGAAACGCCGTTCCAATAATGAAATTAGCTTATGATTGCTCAACTTCATTCTCTAATTTAGGATCCTCCTTTATACGTAATTTTCGAGCATTCAAGGTGCCTGGGTTTAATTGGTATCGGACTGAAGACATTAAATACTCGAGTTTAATTCCATTTGCTCGACAATATTTTACTCGGAGCGCTGCAGCCGTGGTATCCGCTTGTAATTTTCTAACTGAATCCAATTAGACTCAAGAACGACAGACTCCATAATTACGATGCACCGCGTTAACACAAGTTTATTGCTGAAATTCTCAAACGATAATATTTCGCGAATGGGCCAGTAAGACTCGCGCGAGCGATTATTCCGCGAGTTACGAAATGTAACCTTATTAATTATACGCCATGAGAATTTTCATTCAACTCGCTGCTGCAGCTTTGCGCGTGGAGTGGAGTAACTGCGCGAAGCGAGTACCGGCCCGACTCGTGCTGCGGTACGTACGTGGCCTCTGCGCGAGAATCAATGGAAGAAATTGTCTAAAACCCAACTGAGATTAATGGGTCATTGTTATTTTCCTTTTAAATGCAAAATTAATGATTGCAGTAAATATCAAGCGTTTGACAAGCCTAAATACAAATATATCGCGCAAATGCATAATTCCGGAGATACGCAACAAAAGAAGAGAAACACAATTGAAAACTAGGTGTTTGCTGACATTGATAAATTCTACAGTTTTGCCGGCATCAATCGCTAAATAAAATATTATATATCGCCCGGTCCATTGATCCAGCGGAAATGCTGGCACACGCGCTTTCTCCTATGGAATCCACCAATCATAATAATAATACACCAACGTCGCTCGGCCACGCGATCCTCTCTCGCCTCTCCCGCACATTTTTTCCCCATTTTATCACTATATATATATATACACACAGTCTCATTGGTCGAAAAAGAAAAACACTACAATATCGCGCCCATCGTTAGCTGTATGCACATCACGCGTGTGTACAGCGTTTAATCTTATGCTTTCTCCTCGCCTTTTATTCCAACGAGCGATAATTGGACACCTAATTAATTCTGACGGTGATATAAATCCAATTTACATGGCGCTCTTCGTCATCGCCCTGTTAGCAGTTATTCAGTTTTGTTCGGACTGGACGAAAAACGACGGGCTCTCTCTCTCTCTCTTCCCTCTTGATGAAAATGCCTGTCTTCTATATATAGCAAAGAAATTTAATGATCATCCGAATCTCATCGTCCTGGCGCAGCAGTAGTAATTAGCTGGCTTCCCACATTTCGAGCTAGCTAGCCCACACACCCCCACACACACACAGTAAAACGTTATCATCCTACGTTTATACTGTAGTGTGTCGTTACCCATGTGCACCGCAGCTATAAGTCGACTTACCCTACTTTCATCCAAGAAGCTTCAGGAGTACCCTTCAAAATAACAAAGTAACATCAAGCTATCTTTCATCGATGCTATACCGAATACTTGGACCATTCCAGGCAAGACCCGAAAGGTAGTTAAAGAGAGATTTTCAATAAGGATGCTTTAACGCGGGGGGTAATCGAGAGATTCCTTGAAAAATACTCCTATTCCCCCCCCCCCCTCCCTAATCAAACAAAAATATTACGAGCCATATACCATTGTACCTTCGAATATCAAACCGTAACTCGCAAAAGAAGAATTATCGCAGAGTGCTCGTTGGTTCAAAGACACGAAGAGCAGTCTCGTTAAATTCTCAACAGTCAATTAATTTTAGGAGCTTAATAAAACGACAAAAAGCACGAGAGAACAGAGAGCAGCAGAGAATTTTCAATGTAATTTCTTTAACATCGACAATCGAGTAAAACACCGAATGTTTCTTCAACATCTCCGCACTCAACAGCTTGCTAAACTTTCGTCGCTTATTTTCTTTTGGTTTGATGCCCCGTTATGAATACCCCTTTATCACGCTTCATTCTACTTAGCATACTTTTTACATATTTCAGATTTCCTACTATAGCTCCGGTAATGTCAGTTTAAAACTATAGCAGCTATATATATATATATATATATGTGTGTGTGTGTGTGTGTCTCCAGAGTAAAAATCACGCCAGCGGTTTAAAGAAACACGACGACGTTGAACGCGAACACGCCGTGTGCGGAGTATGGTCGATGTGGGGATAATAAAATTTCAGGCGATTAGGCGAAATCGATGCAATCATCCTAATAAGTCGAGTTAAGCGACGAGCAATGATCGGGAGAAAAGCTGGATTTCACGGTAAGAATTCTTGGTGCGGACTTTGGGGTAGTTCTCGAGTAAGTAGGAAGTGAGATTTCAATGGTTTCTTCGTGATATCTAAATTCCTGCGCTGCATTCTTTTAGCCGGAGGAGCATGGGAAAGTTGCAGGGAGCTCGATGGGAACTCGAGCGGCTACAAGCTGCCTTCCGCAGACGTTCCTCGTCTTATTAGGCGACCCTTATCTTAACACGATTGCTCCTCCAGCCATTCCAGCAGCTCCAAAGCGTTTTCGATCGCGCGCGCACCACCGAAAGCTCTCCGATCCTCGTAAAGTTCATTCTTATTAGTCACCCTACGATCGATCCTTCCAGCGCCAATTAACTCTTCGTTTTCCAATCGGTATTTTTATCTCCCACGCGAATTAGTATTATTGCATCGTTGAGATAAATTGTAACGGTGCGGAGTAGTCGAGTGGACGCGATTATATATACATATATTAATCGTTGCATCTGTCTCTCGTTACAAACTCGGTCATTGTTAATATATAACGTAATTTCTCCCGAAATATATATAATTGCTTCGTTATATCATTTCCGAATGATCCGTATAGTAAATTCCCTCGCTCGGTCAGAGTTCCTCTATATATGAAATATCGTCCTTCCGAAATGCTTTCGTATATATATGGAAGAACCTCGATCCTTCTCGTGCTTCGCGTTTCGTCGGTACTAAATATACAAACCTTCTTAAATTGAAGATATCCTCCGACCCTCGAGGCCCTGGCAGAAAAACGCCAGGATACTGCTGGAAATTGTTTTTAATAAGACAACGCGTTGGGAAATTGTCGACGTAAACGGTGTTTACGAGCTGCGGGTTTGCTCTCTCTCTCTCTCTCTCTCTCTCTCTCCTCCCGTCAATATTTCTCCCGGAGCGTCCCTCGTCTTCAAGGACACGCGACTCGATAGCGCGGTACGAATAAATTTCACCCACGTCTGACCATTCCTCGATACGCACTACTGCGAGTCTCGCGGTAGCGCGGTGCGAATAAACCTCGCTCGTGTCCGACCATTCCTCGATACGTACCACTTGGAATCTCGTAGATCTTTAATAGAACCGTGTTTAATTTCGTGCAATCATTTCGCGCGCGGATCATTCCTTCTTTACGTCCACGTGCTTGACATAAAAATTAATGATTCGAAGCTGCGACGATCCCTGCATGTTCCGCGGTTGATATTTACCTCGACCCCTGCAGGTTTCTACATAGAGGAGAACAAATGGCCTTGGCTTTTGGCGCGATTTTCCCAGACATTCGAGGACTTTCTCGCCCCGGTCGTCGGATAAACAAATGACATTGCTTCGTACGCCGCGGCGACTCGATTCCATTTTAGGATATGTGATCGAGGATATTGAGGCATCCGAGCGAGGAAATCCGATTTTCCATTCTGGAAGTATCGTCACTCTTCGAGGCATTCGCAGCGAGCATTCCCTCTGGAAAATTGCACGATTCCTGGCGAGAATTTTCGAAACTTCCTTAACCTCATTGTGTCTACCCGCAGAGGCTCAATGAGAAGTAGAATGATTCTCCGATCTCCTGGAAATCTCTCTCTCTCTCTCTCTCTCTCTCTCTCTCTCTATTATACATGTATAGGTATAGACTAGCCACACACAGAGAAGCGTATTCTGCGGAATCAACGTTTCTTCCTGGTTCACTTTTCATACGAGAAAAAACGTGTTCCGACTCGCACCGCGAGCTCTCTCCCTCTCTCTGGAGAGGCCAAGAGTTAAATATTTAAATAAAAGTCAAATATAGTGGATCGTCAGTGGGTTAATTGGAGGAGGGTTGAGAAATTAGGAAGAGGCAGAAGAAGAGGAGAAGGAGGAGGGTTCTGGAAGAAAAGGGCTGCTGATTAAGTAAGGCTCGTTGGTGAGAATGGAATGGTCTATTTACCCTTATACGTAAAAAGTAATTAAATATACATTAGGCCTGGCTCGTAGGCGAATTTTCGATCGTACGAGGCATGGCCTCTCTGCAGCTCTCAGCCGCTTGAAAGAGCGAAAAGTGTGCATTGTGTGTGCCCAGCACACGTGTTTTACATTGTCCGAACACGCGAAATCTAAATTATTAGGGTAGGTCGGGAGGGCTTCGTGTCGCTCGGAATAAAGTATAGGCGAATCGGTGCTCTTTCAAAACACTTGGCAACTTCTCCAGGGAGATCTCTATTTATTTCTCGAGACAAGCGAATATATTTGGTCAGGGCTCCTCTCCGGTCTTTACGGTCGAACCCCTCGTTTTCCCTTTTCCCTTTGAAATTCAACACTTTTACTACCAGGGAGCGTGTACAACGTAAAATTTCAGAAGTATTATATCGGGCGGTATAAATCTTTATCCCTTTTCAACCGGCTCTTTTATTTTCCACTCTTTTCGGCCTGTTATCTTTATTTATATTATTTCGCGAATGTCCCTCTATCGGATTTTAGTATCTCTATATTGGATTCGCGATCCTTGCGCCAGAGCTCTGGACCGTGCGATGATAAATTTTTTATTTACAAGAGTGAATTTTCTATGCCATATCCATCTTTCCCTCTCTCTCTCTCTTTTTCCTTTTTTTTTTTTTTTTTTTGATTAAGCCATAATCATTGCTCGAAGGGCTCGTAAGGCCCGTTCCTCCTTCGGCTATTTTGTCGTGAAAGCTGGCAAGGCGGAAAGTGGCAAATTTTGTCAGCGCTTCAGCCAGCTGCTCGTCATCGAACGGTGCAGCAGCAGCTACTACTACTATACTGCAGGTCTGCAGGGGCTAAGTGCTCAACTGCGCGCGATCTCTTGGAAATCTTATAGCGACTAGTCACGTCTTCCCTTTTTATATACGTATTCTTACGTTTCTTCTCATTTTCTGCAATTCTCATTCTCTTTCAGTCTCTTTTACGAGCTTCCTCTAAAATTCCGCGCAAAAAGTTTGAATGCGCCCCTTTCGAGCTGCATTTTCCCCGCAACTACCAACCCAAAAGCCCCACTCCCTTTTTATCTCTTTTATTTCGTTTCTATTCGCACGAACCACTTATCGCATTACCTGTAGATGAAATCACAGATTCCTCCAGCGTATAGGTACTCTGCCCGAATGATTATCGTACGCGCGATTGACAAATTTCCTCGCCGAATATCCTCCATTCGTTTCTCCGCACTCTTTATCACTCGATTACTTCTCGCAATATTGTTTTCGCTCGCACCTGTAAATCTATTTTTACAACTCGATTTAATTGGAAAAATAACGCAAAACCTGTTATTAACGCGTACTCGCACGGACGCTTCGCCAGAAATACGATACATAAGCTTTTTTCATTTCCAACCTTTTACTTATTAATTACACGTTCAAAAAACGAATAGATTTGAACCTCGTTAAAATAATTAAAAGTTTTTTCACCGTGGTTTTACTGCTAATTAATTTTTTATCAAAATTGAGGAAATTTTAAATTGAAGGCATACATTTCAGAAAATTCTTCTTCGGGTTATATCATATAGTTTCGCGTAAATTCTACGAGCAGTTTCATTTATGACATTCTCCTGATGTAGTAGTAGCAATTAACCCTATATCTATCTCTCTCTATATATATAGCGTGTACTTTGTCGCGAGCAAACACTTGCATCCTAACGACATGTAATACTATAAAAGTTGTCATTTTTATAAGTCTAATGTGTTAAGCTTTTCTTTTTAATGGACTCGCACGAGGTTAAAGTTACAATGTTGACGGACGAAAAGTGCCAATCAATAGCGCGGTTAGCCGACGTAAAAGAAACGTATACCTGTCGCGTCCCGATGCTTGTAAATATACTATGTACAGCGAGGATATATTTTTTCGCGTATGAAGTAGAAAATTGAGCGTAGCGTGTAGTATTGGAATGGGAAGGAGGGGGGGGGGGGGGGGGGGAGGGATGAGAAGCAAAGCCCGCCGCGTCAACTCTTTTATCCCCGCGTAATCGTGCGAGAACTCGCGCGCGATTTTCATTGTTTACGACGTTTATCACGGGACGCTTTGCTTTGTTGCCGAATGAAAAGTTGTGGAGGCTGGAATACATATATATATATATATCTCCTCTCCCGAAACATCCCGCGGCCCAAAAGATTTATTCTTTGCAAAGTAGCAGCGAAATATATTCGGATTGATTCAATCGCGTTATATAAACTTTCTCGAAATATAACTCACGCTTACTTACACGTGTCTGGATGATTTTCCTCTAATAATTCTGCCTTAAACGCATGATTTACCGTACACAGTTTACCTACTTGTTTAATTACTTAGCCTTTTTGCAAACATCAATCAGTTTGAGTCTTGGGTACAAATTTCACACAGCCTCACTGCTATATACGTATACCTCTTACTTATTGCTCCATATTTCCGAAAGACAAATGACACCAAAGTGCGGTGGTTTACTTTGGTGATAAATGTTGAATGACGTTTTGTTTAGTCTAGCCGGCTAACAACGTCGGACTTAACATTAATGTTTAAAGCATAGTTTAACGTTTAAAGAGTTTGTACAGCTCTATATTTCTGCAGAATTCTTTTTTTTTGTTTTCTGTTTTCTTGCAAAACGCGTTTCTATTTCCTGCTCGAAACTTGCTTGCTGCTTCTCCTCGGCGTCCCGTGGGAATAGACCGAAATTACGCAGGGCTTCTAGGTGAAAACGGCGTGGATAAGTTTTTGCCGGACAGCTCGGAGAATAAGAAGGATATGGAAAGGAGGAAGGACGAGGCAGCATCAGCTGGGAATTCGCACGTTTCTCTAGATTAGATTTGTAGAGCACACGCTCGACGAAGGAATCGAATGCTTCGATAAACTTGGCACAATCCACTATAACGTATCGCGTATGTTAAAGGGCTGCATCTAACGAATCGGTTATATGTATATATAATACAGAGCACACACACTTTTCTTATAAATACTTTCCCCATACAAAAGCCTAAAGCTCCGCAAATTACCAGAACCAGAAAATTGCCGATGGCTCATTTTCCACTTAATAGTAATTCTGCCTTTTCTCTCTCTCTCTCTCTCTCTCTCTCTTAACGTACGGAAAGAGCAACGTGGCTGATTCAATCGACGAACATAAAAAGTTTACTGTTCTTTTACTTGAGTTACACAATGTAAGCATCTATAGCTCGTTTAAAGCATAATAAAGCTATAAATAATTGTCCAACTTTTATGAAACATTAAATTGGCTTATTTTACCTAGAGTATATAGATTACATATAATCGTAAATTTTCGAGACGCATGATAAAAACGTATTTAACTTTTAAATTGCACATCGAACGATTAAAGTGGCCGCTATAATTCATAATGTATTTGATCGTTATGAATCGGGAATGAAATTGCTTTCTTGTCCCAAGATTCGTGGCTTATTTCTCTCTCTTGTTCATAATAAATGCTGGTTCTAACGCGCGCATAAAATTTCGAACACATGCGTCGCGCCTGATGGGATGATGGAGAGCTCTAAAAGCAACTGCACTTAAATCCGGTATACCTTGACAATCCTCCGCAAACCCATCTGATCCGCGCAATTTAATTTTTTCATCCTCCATCCACAGCATTATCTTCTTTGTCTTCGTCGTCGTCGTCGTGCTTCACTTTTCAGTTTCAAACACAACTTTGCCAATTTTCCAATTAACTCCTCGCGATTCAGCCATTCAATGTAAATTTGCCGTGGTCCGAGAGCTTCGATCCAACCCTCTCGCTCCTATATATAGCTTCAACTTCTTCACAATTGTTTTCCCTGGTATTAGTACGCGTCTCCTTCGCTCTCTGATAACGAAAACAATGGGAGATCGTTTTGTTTATTCGCTAGTTCGAGATGCGTATCTTCTAGCTCTCCTTACCTCTGTGCGCACTTGTAATTAAAATTGAGCTCGCGAGAAAGTATAGTCCTTTAATTCTCTCTCTCTCTCTCTCTCTCTCTCTCTCTCTCTCTCTCTCTCTCTCTGATATATATATTAATACAGGGATTCTTTAATTCTCTATTCACCACGAGAAGCAACAAGACCAAGACAAAGCCTAGAACGAATTTTCGAAGCAGCGCGAGAAGGAAATGGACGGAAAGCGATTTGGCGTGGCAGATTGAAATCGAAATGAAGTTTTAACGAAAATACTCGATCGCCAGTTGCTCCTTCCCTCCAGCGATACCACATGTGTGTGTGTGTACTTCCATATATATAGATATATTTACAGAAATTCCTAATGAAAACGATAATTGCAGTAGAGTTCGATTAAACACACACACACACACACAAGGGCATAATTTTAATCGTATTCTTGTTATTAGTAGTGTAGTTTCCAAGTAATAAGCTGCGTTACTGCAAATGCGATATGAAAGGGGGTTGGTGGAAGAGGTGGAGCAGCTCTAATAATGAGAAAATTGTGTTTATTTGCCCGCAATTCCTTGGTGGTGGTAGAATCGTCCATGTGCAAGAGAGAGAGAGAGAGAGAGAGAGAGTAAGAAAAATGTATGACAGAGGCAGAATCTAAATTCGCAGGTTGGTTCTCGCTGCACCCCAATCTGCAAATTACTATTCGATCGATAATTGGACCGGTGCTGTCAAGCTTGACCATTATTATCACTATAGGCTCTCGTAGTTCTAGTTTTAGCACATTTGCTGCCACTTGTGCCTCACATTCGTGCATGGCTTTATGATAAATTTATAGCTTTTCGGTACAATGGTTTATTCCTATTATTAAAAATCGGAGGAATTGTTTGTACACCTGGGGTACGTGGAGGACAAAACGTATGGACCTTCTAATTTTTTGTTTAATTTTCACATCAGAGAGAGAGAGAGAGGGCATAATAATTCTTGGACGAGAGGTATATATATCCATTGATATAATTAATCGATAAATTTAACGAGCTTTTGCATTTTTCAGACACTGTAAAAATGCAAGGATTAGCCCAGGTACAAAGCGGACAACGTATGACTGACTTTATTCAAATATTACTACTGGGTCTTCATATTTCATGGTATTTTTTGCCCTCCCCGATGAAGATAAAAAGTCTGAAGGGAAATTTGTCATCCGTAGCTGGGCTTGTGAGACGCGACTATCGAATATCAGGGGATCGATAATCTAAGAACCCATTCCATTCGATAGCACCGATGCTGAACGTTATTATAGGTCAATGTAACCGCTGTAACAGTGTGCTTGGACTATTCTCATTTCAATTCTACGGAATGAACCCTAATACTGTGCACGAAAGAATCAAAGAGCGGAGCCCCGAAGAATGCAAATCGACGAATTTCCCTCGCTCGAAAATTAAAGATAATTCTTAGCGGGGTAACGAGCACTCTTCACTTTGGAAATCCTATTTGTTCGAGTTCGTGACTGGAAATTAAAGGATGATTTAGCCGTGGAAAATTGCATTGGTTTTCCATCAAATTCAAAACAACCCGAAACAATTTCGAGTGTACTTTGTCATTGGCTCGTCATAAAAAATAGCATAAAAAGTGTATTGATAAAAGGACACGTTTCGCGGTGTTCGATCTTTCAATTCTTTCCATTTAACTCGTTTCCTCGTCGTTTTGTCGCGTTACCTATATAAGGATATTTTATTTTTCCCCCGCGGAGCGAGGGTGAATTTAAAGGCCAGAGGCTTCTACTCAAGAGGGAAAAATAGAATAATCCATTAGTATTATATTTTGCATGGTACAGTTCCTTCATGACTGTGTACAGCCTCGTGTCTCCATCGTCTCTCGTGCAGCGCGCTTTGTATTTTTTCTCCTTTTCTCACTCTCCCTTTTTTCCCCTCCCCTCCCCTCCCCTCCCCAGCGACGAAAAACGTTGGTGAAATTTACTACGGGTTTTTTTCCTACGACTCTAACAGATTTTCCTCAACTTTATTCGGAGAAAACAACTTTTTCTTTCCTTTATATTTAATTAGCAAGCGTAAATGCACTTACAGCCTTTCTCTCTGCGAGATTCGATTGAAATAGATTCGTAATGGCGTTAATGCATTTAAAAAAAGAAGAAATATATAAATGCAGTGGGGGGCGCTGGTAGTTTATCCAGCATTTACTCGAGTGTTTTTGGTTCCGTTGGTTAATCTTTGACTGGAGCTTTCATCGAGTGTATACGATTTTCGAGCAAGTTTTAAGGAAAGTAGTTTCTACGCCATTATCCCGGGCCACTCACCGCACGAATCCCGATTGCGCACCACTGTCCGCGTTGCATTTCGGAGTTTAAGACATCGCAGGCCGGAACGTCCACTTCGCAACTTTCCACCGGAACTTCCCGACTCTCGACAATTCTGTGCGCCACACTATGTATCCAGTTCTAGTTTGTGGTTCGGTTAGTATCTGCGTACATCTGTCTACCAACTCTGCGAATATCGCAAGCTCTTCCTCTAATTTACCTCCCTGCGCAACTATCAACCAACTCGCCCCGCATAATTATTATTCTTTTTTCTCTCTCTCTCTCTCTCTCTCTCTCTCTCTCTCTTATATACATTATATCGTTATAATTAATCAATTTCTTTCCAAAGACTTATTTTTACCAAAGCCTCGTATTTAGCCGAGGAATTAGTGGATCAAGACTAATACACTGAAATTTCTCTCCGTGCGACCTCTCCCCTTTTCCGACGGCGTAGAAAAATATCTGACCACGTATGAGAGCCGAGGATTCTTAAGTGTGGTCCAGTTAGCTTTTGACGGGTCAATTACTCATCGGTACGTGACAAATATTTCCACAAGCCTCGACCCTCTAACCTACGATTGGATCAATTTTTATTTGTCGAAGAAAAAAACCCACAGAGTTTTAAATTGTTTTTCCTCCTATGATTGTAAGCTACCAGATTAAACTCTCTTTCCTTCGTGCTTCCGGTATACTCTACACTGAAATCTCGCTGATCCTCGAGCTCGTTGTTTCATTTTTATAGTTTTCTGATAAATAAATTATGGTAAATAAACTTTTACAAACGCTTATAATTAAAAAGAGAGAGAGAGAGAGAGAGAAATTGATATATATATATATATAGCTATTTTTGAAATATCGAAATAACGTTTTATATCGTATGCTTCGAATGGGAATGCATCATTCAGGGACAAACGAATTTTGCCTGATGAACTGATTGGATTACGTGTTTTTTTTTTCTACTATTCAATTTTGTCGGGACAATGCAGAAGCCTGGTGCAGTAGGAACCGAAGTTAATCTCATGACTGTGTGCTACTATTAAAATCTAGGTCGATTTCTTTGTGACTCCTGACGAAACCAGCTTTTCCATTTCCATTGACGGAAACACGGCAACCAAATTTTAGATCCAATTCCCTTACTAATGATTCGCGCCTTCCTCCCTCTATTATTAGACGGTCACTCGGATACTACCGCTAATTTCTTAAATTATACATGCACGAATAATTGATTCCAAATTTTTCATCAAATATTCCACATCTCGATTACACGCGTAGCGCGACCAGTTACAAATACGATCGATCAGTCTCTCGAGGAAAAAATCATTTGCACCGTGAGAAAATTATAACTTTATCGTCGTTTCTCGCTTTAATTCTTTTGTCATAGCCGATAAATACCAGCTGAGAAATTCCTGTCTCGTCGTAATACGACACGTGTTGGAACGAAGCTGCAACTATATATATACATTTAGTTTTCTTTGGTCGTTCGCGGTGTTTCTTCGGAAAACAGTTGGATTCGCGCAATTCATCGCTATAGTTCTCCTCGGCGAATATTTGCTATTACTTGTTTTTAATATCCGCCTTCGTGCTGAATTGAATGAAATCGCCGTGGAGAGTTTCCGGTAAATCTCGTATCCTCCCCTTCGCGCAGTTTCCTGTTTCCTCTCTATTAACGGATTTATGAATGCTAATACCTCGAATCTGCACGGGCTCGAATACTACGTCGCGATACTCGTGCAACTTTTAACGATTCCAATGAGTTCGGTCTAACGTGAAAAATGTGTTATTATTATATATATATATATATATAACAAAGCAAATACATATCGCGTCGGAACGTGTCAATTGGCCACTCGTCACACGCACTTGATCCCGTCGAGATTGAATTATTAACGCCGCGATTGCAAATGTTTCATGCAAATTAATACTGTCACCCGAATACACGAGAATATTAATATCGATCAAACGAAGGATCGTTTATTGCTCGTTACGAATTAACGCATAATTGTCAAAGTCAATACGTGCTCGATACCTTATTTCCAAAATGGAACATAATGGAGCTTGGGGAATCACCGTATGTGAAAAAGAACAAAAAAAAAAAAGAGGAAACCTACCTATCGCGAGGCGAACCCTTTGACTTTTGCAAATTAATCGCTCTTATAGGCAAAATTACTATCGCTTTACGCGGTGTATAGGTACATACTATGTGTACACCACGGCATCGGAATTACGACGAAATCGCTCCATACCGGACGATCGAACAAATAATAAAAGAACAACGTCAAACTTATTTTCTGCTTTTGACACGTTTTATTGTTTTTTCAACGAGAAGTTTGACTCTTCGCGAAATTATGGCCTCTTGCCATTTCTCCGGGCAATAATTTTTTTTCCACGGTATTTAACGCTTATAAAGGCTCTCTCCGCGGAGGAAAGTTTATATTTGAGTAATTTAGAAAACAAACGCCTGCAGCTTCAGCTCTTTCGCATATACTTTTACCTTTTTCTTTCGATGCCATAATTGCGAATATTGGTCGAATCACATGCACCGCTTTTGCACTTTTGCGCGTGGCTCTCCTCGGGCGTGCGTAACGTATAAAGCAGAGATCCACAGGTTTCCTCGTCCGTGAAAATCGCTGCAAGACAATAAAGCATTTGTCTCTTCGACTCGTTTCTCTATATGGCCACTCGCGGCATCCTATTGCGCGATTATCGGCGGATTCCTCGAACGAGAGCGCGCGTGCATCGACCACCGAGGGATCGCGCTCTCAAAAACCACACGGGACTCTCGCAAATGATTTACGCAGCTGTCAAACGCGCTACTATCCCACTCCGAGGAAGAATCGTAACTTTTTTAATCCGAGCCCGAGATTCATTATAATGAGCAGCGCACCAAAGGGCAGAGAAATATATAGCAGCCACGTCGTAAGTAAAAGCTTGGCCATGTTATGCCGAGCTTAAATATTTTATTAGAATCTTCCTGGAGAAGCCGTCTGTCAATTTGGTATTATTGGCTGACTCGCTGTACACGTTTATTCCTGCAGCCTAAACCTCTCTCTCCCGCTCTCTCGGTAAAAATAATTGGTCCGCTGATTTTTCAAGCTGACATGGTCAATTATCGAGTTAAGAATAGTGGACAGTCGAGTTTCTAACAGTGGTTATGCTCAAGTTTATGCGCGCGGATTGGCTTTCTTCGTCGCGACGACCAAGAGAGGGAGAGAGAGAGAGAGAGAGAGAGAGAGAAAGGGGGAATTGGAGGAAACAAAGGGGAGACGAGTCAGAGAGCAGAGAGGGTCAAAAGGACAGGGTTATTTTTAATGGCATTTGCTCGTTTAAATCGATTCCCCTGCAAACGGGTACAATTCTGCAAGCGCAAAAATAAGAGCAGTACGCGCGCCTCGATAGGAAATACCCTCGGCTAATTCGCCACCAGCTGTTCTTACCTCGCCTTTTAACTTCCTCTTTTACTCTCGAACGATCCCTCTCTCGTCTAATCGTTCCAGTCGACGCGGCGAACAAACCACGCCACGCCGTGCTCACCGATTTTCACGTAATTCTTCCTTCCACCGTAGTCAATCGCAATCTCAATCCAAACCACGATTTCTGTCCTCCCCCCCCCCCCCCTCTCCTTTTACCTTGATTTCCTGCTAATCTCCGCCAACTATCCCTATTTCCTCCATTCTTTCTTCTCTCTCTCTCTCTCTCTCTCTCGCGACGCGCTCGCCCGCGATAAGACGTCGAGCAACCTAAATAAACCGCAAGCGCGTGCTCCGGGAATAGCAGCTGACATTTAAATACGCGGCGATATTAGAAAACCGATAACACTTTGATTCTCGACCCTCCGCAAAGGGGTTAACGAGCTTTCCTTACCTTTTTCCTTTCGGACCAGAGAACACGGGGTGATAAATACATTTTCAAACGCACCATTCGCACGCTAGTAATACATATATATATATATATATATATATATTCGATTAACGCCAGAGTTATAATATTTCTCACTGCATAATAATATTCCTAATGAGTCGCTGATGAATATTGTAATTATTGTCGAAACAACAGTTCGCTCATCAGCGTCATTTATTTTCTATTAAAACCTTGTACTTTATACGGCCAATGAAATCAGCCTGGATTAAAATATGATCTGATTGTACGCGTAGTTTTAATTTATTATGAATCAACGAGGGGGGACGCGGCCGTTAATTATCGCCGCATGGAGAAATAATCAATATATCAGCGATCCGCCGAAATGCACCTTTCAAAGGCAGAAATGAACGAAGAGTTTAATCGTTGCCGAATGATTTCCATGCTAACTGTTCGCGCGCGCGCGCGTGTGTGTGTGTGTGTGTCGCGTACTCACCGTAGCTAAATTGACTATTGCTCGCTATCACTCTCTCGGCGTTCTTCCTCGCAATGTAGAACCACTCGCTGCTATTGCTAAGGTACTTGTACTCCTCGGCTAGATTTTTCACCTTGACCCCGTCCTGGCCCTGAAGTCGATGAGCGAACGGACAGTAGAGCCAGCGGTCCTTGTACTGTAACTTGTCGTAGCAGTTTCCGGCTGCAAATATGTCCTCGTCGAACTCCATCATCGAAAGAAGCAAGGCGCGCAAAAGGTACTCGGAAGACAGCATCACGTCAGGGGCGTACTTCCAGAGTCTCGTCAACATATTCGCGTGATTCACGGCTAAATTAGCCTCCAGCCGGAATCTCTCCTGGGCATACTGGTCGACCACACCCTCGCCCAGATTCAGATCGGTTCCAGCGGTGCAGTTGTCGCCCAGCAGATGCTGGTTCTCTATTATTCTCAGGAACCGAGTGACAATGTCCACCTGAACTGGTTCCTTCGGCTCGATACGCCGGCTGCTGCCTCGAGAATTACCGGGGCCTCCCGAGCCGTACTCCTCCTCGTAGTCGTTCATCTGACCACTCGAGATGTTCAAGGATCCATTCTCGCCGTAAAAGTCGTATTCCGATAGAACGGCGGTCTCCACGCTGAACGGATCGCTCCCATCGACCGGTCCAACGACCACGTGACCAAAGACATCGGTCGAATTATCATAAGCGTTATCCTCCATTCCTCCTCCCCTCTCCCTGGCGAGAGCCTCCCTCAACCTCCCGAAGGAATCGTTCCGGTAGCGATGAGCCGAGTAGGCGGAGGGATTTTTCCAAATTCCGCTCCGCGCCGCGTTCCACCGATCCTTCGCGTTAGCGTCGCTCCAATTAGTCTGCACCGATGCGTCCGCTTGCTCGAAGCTGTCGGGGAAGGTTAGGTTCTCGGCGGTTCTCGGTATTTCGTCCACGGCGCCTCTCTCCTTGGAGTTTTTGAACTGTCTGGAGAAGTGGTTGCGGGATCGGCTGTGTCTGATCTGCGTGGCTAGTTTGGTGCGGCTGGTGTTGTCAACGTCACTGGTTTGCTGGTTTTGCAGGTCGTCCCGACGGTGGGTCCGGTCGTTCCCGCTCGATTCCGAACTCGCTACGCCCTCCGAGACCCGCTGATGCGAAAAGTCGTGGTCGACGCTCGCGTGGCGCTCCATCTTCAGGTCCAATCGACGGTCGATGAACGAGGGCCTGTGACTCTGCTGATGGCGCATCAGTTCCTTGGGCCTCTCGATCTGCGCCTCTTCTTCCCCTTCCTCCTCTTCCTTGCCGAGGCTGCTCATGCCGATGCTGACCGTCAGCAAAATCACGGCGTACCACCAGCCTGCAGAGACTCTCATCTTCGAACGGTCCACACCATTAAAATGATCACAAGCCTGCTGGCCGATGACTAACCAGCGATATCACCTCATGATCCTCACTCTCATCTTAATTTCACATGGCTGGATCCTTCAAATGGAGAACCGCGCTGGCTCCTCCATTCTTCGTAAAACTCCTCGCTATCTCCTCAATCCTTCCGCCGCATCATCGTCGTCATCCTCGCGACTCCTCTCGCTCGTTGCGAGCGCGAGATTAAACGAAATTGTCTGTACACGGTTGCTCGATGCCCCCCGCACTGCCTATTAATATATTGCTCGCGTATAGAAAGTTTCAGTTATGGATTCTTTCTCTCTCTCTTGTAGCTAGAGGCTATTTTTTTATCTTCTCGTTCGGATTAATATGTTTCCCTTCTTCACCGATAAAGCTTCTTCAAATATTTCTGCATATTGCGAAATTGTTTTCATGTACTTGTTGGTTTTCCATTACTTTGCAACTGATCGATTTTCCGGCCACCCTGAAATCCTACGATTGGTGCAACTTTAAAGCCTTCGAACAGCTGATCTACCAGGCTCGTTCAACAATTGACGCTCGGGTAGTATGGAAAAATAGCTAGTTGCTCGAAAGCTGCACCAAGATCCACTCGCTCTCTCGATACGAGAACATTGTTAATAAGATCATTTTCACGCGGTACCGAGAGAGATCTTCCTTCCTGTAAATTTTCACAATTTCTGGTTTCTTTTGTTATATGTATATATACGAACACATGGACAGTTATTTGTCAATTCTTCTCTCGAACGGTGCTCGGAAAAAGAATGCGAGTTTTGCTTGTCGATACTTTACAGGAAAACTATATTTTTACGACTGAAATATTTTTTGATTCTGCGGTTTCATACGCAGAAAGGATTCGAGGTCTGTTCTAAGATCAGAGGGAATCATTTGAAAATTTATTAGATTTCACGTGTCCTAATTCGAAAGGACCGAAGAAAACGTGATCGTTCGTCCGGGCTCTCGACTAACAGCACCACGAGCTCGTTTCACGCTCGCACGCGGCGACAGACTGAGGGATGAAATTCGCCTCCCTCTAGAGTATTCGGCGGTAAACGCAGCAAGGCGCATGCTTAACTGGTTGATTTCATTAAAACAAAGCATATTGTACCTACTTAAAACTGTCAAACATATGCAAAAAGCATCCGTTCCTGATTTCATCAACGTAGAACAGTGCTTATTTGTTAAATATCGCAAATCCACAAACAGTCGGACGAACTTGTGTCAAAGCACTGTCCGATGTTTCAATTTCTCCCTAATATTACATTTGCTCCATAATGCAAATCCTTATTCCGTTTTGGTTACTGTGATTACAATACTTTTTACTCGGATCCTTTTTGAAAACATTTCGATTTAAAATAGCATTTATATAAGCGTCATCATCCTCTTATACTACTTGAGAATATTCTTGCAGTTTTGTAACGTAGAATAGATTTATCTTTTACGGATGTAACTAAAAACAAGCTTAACTTTAGTTGCAATGCAAAAGTTACGGATCGATATTATGTCGCAATTAGCAGAGCATTGTCTGTTACTAGTAGAATTGTTAGAAATATTAGGTATTTCACGGAATTCACTGCAAATGCACACACGTATATATCTCGTGACGTACGATTGTCTGCCATGTACAGACAAATGATTGCAGCCCTTAATGCTAATAGGAACAATTCCTGAACTGTGAAATGGGCAGAATAACGGATGTACATGTCTCCTTCGACGGAACGTCGTCAAGCACGTTGTGCCTGACGTTCCATTAGTATAGTACGAACCACGTTGGAGTATGTAGAGTACGCGGAATGAGAGATTAACATAACGATCAGTATAACTAGAATATGAATACAACTTTCATGCTCGCATTGTCAAGAAACTGTGATTAATGATTCAGGGTTTTGGTGTCATGGATTTCGCTTAATAAAATTTTAACGCTTAAATGCAATCCCAGTTATTTTGATATAAAAATAATTTTTTATTGAAATGGTAGATTCGATTATGTACAAAGTATTTTCTTAACAATATTTATTTCTTTGATCGTTGCATCTTGAATCGGCTAACAGGACGGCTTGCACTGGCTTCTGTTGTTTGTTCCTCTTTTACCGATGTTGCTACAACCCTTTCCTGAATATCCTTTACCACCTAAACAGTTATATATTGTATTGTAAGGAATAACCGAGAAGAAAATGCACATTGCTTTTATAAATTAAACATTACTTACTGTTCTGTATGCTGATACAGAAACATGTTCACCCTCACTCTCTTCCTCACTAGAATAACTAGTTGTGATTGTATCTTTAACATAAAGCATATCCTGGGAAAATCTCTTTAATATAGATTTAGGTTTCAAAAATACTTTATAAAAATCCTTTGGAGTTTCTATTGAATCTCCAGGAGCTTCCTCTACGATAGGATTATTGTCAGAGTGCTCAAATTCTATCTTAATTGTATCCTCGTCCTCAGAATCAGTTAACTCATCAGAAACACGTTTTGGCGACTTTGAATTATTTTTTTCTACAGTTTTTTCTACAAAAGACACTCTCCTAACAATTTTAGGCTTCTCTTCAATTTTAGTACTACTTTGATTTTCAACTTCAGAGATTTCTTTCGTTTGTAATATGTTTTCATGTAAGGAATTATTAAAATTAGCTTCAAAAAGTTCTTGTTTTTCAGTAGTAACATTTTTATTTACATTCTCTGTAACATTTACAGATGGCTCTCTTAAATTACTACTAATCTCTTTTGACTTTTCCATATTTTCTTTCTGTAACTGAAGCTCTTTCAATTTCTCCAACTCTTCTTGAATGGCTTCATTCATTTCATCTTCAGAAATACTATCTTCTTCATCTGACTCATAATAAACTTCACCTTCTTCTAACTCTTCTCCGTAAAATTTGTTTTGCTCATCCTCAATTCTGTAAAAGATCAAAAAACAACTCGTTATAGGACTTATTGTAACATTGCTTGAAAAAACACCAAACCTGTCATATTCGTCTTTTAATTCTTCTTCCAATTCTAGCTGATCTAAGCGATTCAAAACATCTTCTTCTGTTCGGATCTCTGGTTTTTCTTGACACCTTAATTTTGCTAACTTCTGATGGTATGCTTTTTCTCGCTCTCTATGTTTAGCTAAAAAAAATATAACAGATTATAGACACAGTTTTCATACAAAAAATACATATTAGAAATAACCATACCTCTCCAGTCATCTAATTTTTCATCATCCCAGTGTTCAGTTAAATCTTTTCTCTCTTCGTTACCAAAAGCATCAAATCCAAAAGGAATCATTTGTCTTGTTTCATACAAATTTCTTTCTTTTTCTAAATTTTGTAGTTGCTCATCGACATCTAAAAATACACAAGAATACAAAATCAAAATACTGTCAAAATATAGTAAAGTAACTAACTCTTACTTTTTATTCTCCTATTGCAAAGTTCTATTGCTTTATGTGCACTATATTTTGCAAAGTAGTTATCACCCAGATAAACCAAGATTTCATTTGTATGGGTTAATTTCCCTTCCATGAATGCTCGCTTCCCAATAGGAACCATACAATTAGTAGAAACATCCAATGGAAGAATTTTTAGGGCTTCGATCACCTTTTGGTGACGCTTTTTATAGTTTCTCCATATTTTTTCTTGCTCCTCATTTTTTTTGATTCCCTATAAAATAATATTGTGAAAATATCACCTAACTATGAAAATTATTCAAGAAGGTGCTGCTCAGTATATTTAAATACCTAGTTTTTGAGGTTATGTTATTTTATGTAAATACACATGCATTCGATTTTATTATTATGTAAATATAATATTTGTTTCAAATTGCTTATATTACCTGTGCTAAAGCTTGGTCTAAAATTGCTTGTTGATACTTAAAAACTTCTGGGTTTATCATATTTAATATATGTACGTCTCACTTAGAGCGCTACTTATAAATTGAAACAAATCCACGTACGATGATATGACTGTTAAGAGATTTTTTAATTTGTCGAATCATTTTTTATTCATAACAATACATAATAATTTTTTGCCAATAAAGCATTTTGTACAGTTCTCAATAGAATTATTAATTTCTATTAATTTTACATATACATTAGAGTAATTACAGTTCTTCCATTGACCACGTTTCTTATACAACTGTATTTTGAACACAGTAGTCGATCTTTTTTTTCGAATTTGAAGTTAAACGTACAGTACCTATAGCGCAATTTTAAAAGTTCTAATCGCGATTTAATTATTTTTTAAAGGAGTAAATGTATTTATGATACATATCGTAGATTCATTCAGTAATGTGTTAACTCGATAATAAGAAAAGCATAATCGTAATCAAATTAATTGAGGTAATGCTGCAAAGAAAAGATTACCAATCCTAACAAAAACTGATGAAGTTATAATTTTATTTGTACAGGTAAATAAAATTAATTGTAGAATTTTTAACTTTTAGGTATAAGTTACATATATCTAGATAAGCTTCATTAGTATTTATATACTAAAAATGATGTTTTGATCAATGTATTGCCTTATATATATATATATATATGTATATATAATATTCAAGTGATTCTTAAATTTATACTTTTAAGGTTATTTATTTTAAGAAAAATATAATACGAATTATAAACTGTTTGTAACAATTGCAACGCTGTTATGACAGGTTTATTAGGTTTATTTAGCCCGCGTAACTGGGAAGATTATCTTTATCTTCGTTCCAACCAATCGCAGCCGCATTGGCTCTTCTATACAGCTTTTCTGCCACGGGAATCAAAATGGCCGGTGATAGAATTGTTAGTGGTACGCAATTTGAGAATGCTGATAAAATGAATGACATTAGTGACTGTAATTTTAACTTAAATCTTGACGACGAATATGATGATCCGGCTCAATTTGTTGAGTGTCCGGAATTTCAATTTTCGGTAAGTACTTTTGTTATTTATTTATTCTTTGTATGACAGTATACCAATAATGTTAATCAAACACTAGTTCTGTGTATATGTTACTTTATTAATAAACAAAGGTAATTTTATAAGGAAATATTTTAGTTTTAAAATTAGTTTTTAAAACTATAAGGCAGTTGACAATAACCTATGTGGTGATTACTGTTGTAGGCAATGTCATGTTATTTTTGCAATGGATACTATGGTCCCTGTTTCGAAGAGCCAGTTTGTGCAACCTGTCATGCATTTTTATTTCCTGATGATATTGGTGTAGTGCAAGTTCCAATTTTTAGTGAAGTAAGTAGACAAAATATGATCTTTGTTTATAAAGTTATCCGATAAAATATTTAAAACTAAACTCTTTGTAGAAAACTGATGATGAAGATTCTGGAAATGATGAGCCTAATGATCTCTTTTATAATCATGAAAGGCGAACTAGCCAGCAACAGCAAAATTCTCCACAAAACAATATTCCTAATATCCAAAATCCTCCAAATATACGAATTCCTAATATATATATATGTCAACCCCCTTGTGTACAACTCCCAAATGTTCCTGAAGCACGAGACTATATTCCAGGTGCACAAAACAATGTAAATATGAATGATCTATTTGACGTACAAGTACAACGTGCTTTAGATGATAATCAAAGAGAGAATCAGCACAATGGCGATGCTCAAAACTTACCTTACAATTTGGATGAATTTGTGAGAGAAGACGTGCAAAATCTTGAAGAGTTACAACCTGCTGATAGTGTTAACAGTGAAAACAACGAGCAGCAACAACTGAATTGCAGATTATACGAGAATGTTGGCGAATCTTCAAGATCAAATAATTTACAAGAAAGGCTAGAAATTTTAATAAATCATAAGCACATTGAGCATGAAGCTATTAATGAGCCAGAACTAGTCGAAAGACTTCCAGCAGAAGTTTTGCTCGCTGTTTTTTCCCATCTTGATGATGTCAGTCTTTGGTCAGCTGCAAATGTTTGCCGCAGATGGTGTGGATTATTGTCAACTCACATTACATCCCAGCAATGGAAGCAACGTGTAAAACTACGTTGGCCGTTATATCGTCCAATAGGACATGTTAAGGATTGGTATAATATATACGATCAATTGGCCTCATCTGCACCATGTAGAACATGCCTAGCGCAAATGTGTTTGCAATCCAGGCCTCCAAGAATGGAAGAAAATTCTTGGAGGAGAAATAGGCTTAGGACAGAGCTGAAGAGTCTGAGAAGCGATCCACCGGAAGGGATCGAAGCGACACCATTGGATCAAATGTGTTTTCACTGGCAGGCTACGATAACTGGTCCAGTCGGCAGTCCGTACGAGGGAGGTCTCTTCTATCTGTACCTTCAAGTTCCATACAGGTAAGCAAAATATTAAACTTGATTAAAATTTTGTTTATTAATGAAAAAAAAAAATATTTTTAGCTATCCAATGTACCCTCCTGTAGTAAGATTTCTTACAAAAATTTTACATCCTAATGTGTCCAGGCACGGGGATGTAGGAATAGATTCTATTCATCATAATTGGTCTTTAGCACTTACAATATCAAAGGTACTTATAAGTGTACAAAGTTTACTCACTGATCCATATTGTCAGGTAAGTGTACTGTAGGATTGGTAAAAGTTGTGTATAATGCTTGGATGAAGATTCTAATAATGTACAATTTTTAGGTCTGTATGGAGCCAGAATTAGGGGAGATGTATATGACTAATAGAGAGAAATTTGAGGAAATTGCTAGAGCCTGGACTTGGAAGTATGCTATGCATGACGTTGTTACACCATCTTAGTATTCTTGCAAAATATTCAGTTGGCATATAGTTTGTAATAACAATCAAGACTTTATAAGTTTAGTAGTAAATTGAATAGTTCATCAGATTATTCGATTAAGTTTATAACTTGTTCGATGCAAGTTTATCTAAATATAAATTACTGCATTCTTTAATAAACCTACATTTTACAGGCAAATGAATTGGCTTTAGTTAGCATTTGCTTGTAAAAAAAGCCAAAGTTTCATTTTGTATATTTCAAATGTATTTATTTTTTTATATTTCTCATAGTTATGTTATATTTTTGAAATCTATTGTGGTGCCATGTGATGATAATGCATAGCTATGTATATTATTTAGTCCGTAAGTTTATCCAATTAAAAGAGTTGTATTCAATTTGACATTTACAGTAGAGATTAATCAAGGAACAGAATGTATAGTTTGCTACAAGGTTATGAACGAAGCTAGTACTGTAATATTTTTAAGTACCTTCAATCTCATATATAAGCTATTTTTATTAAATGTTACAAATACTAATATGAGAGTATATTAATTCATATTTGAATAAAAAAATTTTATTACAATGAGCTCATTGATTTTTCATTTCTCAGCCAATTATCAAAATACCTTTTTTTTTTTCCTATATTTATGTTTTTGTTATCCCATCGTGTAATTCCACCAATTATAGCTTATTTATGTCTTTACTGCAATCCAGCCTATTAAAAATCATCAACCAATCCTTTTACTGTCTGTAATGACAGTGTTTTCACGGCGTTGAGGATCAGTGTTGGCGGATGAAAAACAATAACTTTTACGAGCCAGCTAAAGTGTTGTCAACCCTTTATTTATTATTTTATCCAAAGCATTTGTAGGCAATCGATTTTATCAATCGTCATGTATTTACGAATGCGTTGAAAATATATTCAATCTCACGATCGACAGTTAATAAACTATCAATTTGCAATTAAAATGCAATTTTATCAAAATTGCATTTTCGTTCTTATCGCGAGCTACAATTACCCATACTTTCTTAAAAGTATAATCAATTTAGATCGAATTAATGGTTCACGAATGAAAATAAAATAAGTGGCATATCATATATCGTAGTCTGCATCGCCAGGATGTAACGTAAGATCCGTTGTATCGATCACTTATACGAGTGTTCTTCAACCTCTTTGTGGTGGTATATATATCATACGTATACTACCTGTAACCATAACAGAGCATCGTCTTTTGTGCGGAATACCATAACGGTGCTTCCATACACAGCGGTTAGGAAAATGAGAAATAAAAATTGAAAGTACAGAGCAATTAGTGTTCCTAATTAGCGACGAACAGTTTCTGCCTCGACTCGATCGAAAGAAAAAGTTAAAAAAAAAAAAAAAACGAGGGGAGGAAAACAGAATAATACGCGCGGAATGATTGGAACGAAACGTAGCAAGACTCGTAGGCGTTTCTGTACGGGCAAAAGGGCCAGAGGACTAAGGAGGCCTGAAATCACTATCCCTCCATCGGTGTTGACCGGTGGTGGTCGACATGGGGGGCCGGTAACGTCATTTTCCTGTAATCTTCCACTTTCTTGCTTCTACGCCTTCTCCACTGACATTTTAAGAAGACGGAAGCCGAAGCGTTCCACACGCTGTTTACCTGCGCGTAACACAAGTTGCAGTCGAGCCTGGATAGATCGTTTCGTCCACGTATAATCTATCCACGCCGAGGCGAATCCTGCCAATTCGATCCTCTCCGTTTCTTCCGCGAGATTCGATGTAAGGTAGAAAATTGCTCGCTCAGTCGGAGGGAGGGGGGGGGGGACCTAACTATTGGGATTTTTCAATTCAGAAGAGCGCGACCGAGTAACGGATTAAATAGATCGTGACGTATAGCAGGCCCGGTATAGATATACAGGGTACAGGGCGCCACGGAAGGATCTTTCATGTCGGCTGCTCGATCGCACCGGAGTAATTAGCGCAGCAGTTGCTCGGGGACTCGATGCCGGCTAGTCGTTGTATTTTTTCCCAGCCGAGGTTGAAACTCGCTGGTCGGTCTCTCGCTCGCAACGGAGTCCGCGAGGCCGAGTCGTCCGGAGCACCGAGGAGGGACATCCTCGTCCCGACGAGGACGCCTGGACGCAGTGGCGTGCGGTCCGTGCGCGGCGGAGCTCCAGCTCGACTCTCGAGCTGGGTGGTCCTGGCGCAGGGCCTGCGGGCTCCGACATCCTCTCTTTTCCACTCCTCTCCTCCTTCTTCCACTTTTCCTTTTCCTCCTCCTCGTCTTCTCTCTCCTTTTTCCTTCTCCGTCCTCTGCTCTCCTTCTCTCCTACTTTCTCCAACCAATTCGTCATCTCCCCCCTCCCATCTCTCTCTCTCGCGCACCAGCTTATTCCTCAGACTTTATCTCCGTCCCTTCCATTCTTCCTTCCTTCGCCAGTCCTCATCTTCCTCTCGTTCCCTTCAGCTTCATCATTCTAAATACACGAGCTCGTCGCATCCCCTTTTCTCCATGTTCATCCTGTTCTATCCCACTTCTCTCTTCTACATCTCTCTCCCCTCCCCTCGCAGCCACGATCCCTGCTTCCTCGTCGCACCAAGCACAACCACTCGCACGCATCTCTCTCGTTGCCGGGCTACGTGTGTGGCCAACACCACAGCATTGCTTTCTCTCTCCCACCACAAACTCCCTGCACCCTCTCTCTCTCTCTCTCTCTCTCTCTCTCTTTCGTCACTGTCCCTCTTCCCTTCTACACTTTACTCTATATATTCATTGCTCCCACTTCTTCCATCTCACACGTATATCTGGCCCGATCTTAATTTTAACCCAAACGCGCACTCGATTTTCGTCAACGAGACTCGCACCAATTTCAAATCATACCGTTTCGATATAGCTCGTCGACATAAAATTCGAGAACCAACAGTTTTTACGCGATACGTAAGATGCAAGAAAAAAACAATCTTCTTCCCACCGAAGAATGACCGATTGGAAAGGTGTCTCGAACTCGCGAAGGTCTCTCTTGGATTCACAAATCACCGTAACGGTTCCGAGACACTGGATCTAATGAGATCCCGGGCGCGTTCGCGTGCGCTTGGCCAAGCCTGGTCGTTATAGGAATGATTGAACGATACGGATCTCGTTTTAGGAGTCTGACAGTGATTCGAGCGCGCGCAGTACCTATATATATATATATATATATATACGATATCTCCCGAAGGAGACTGTCCGCCAAGGTATAACCTACACAGGACTATTAGCTACATATATATATATACCATAATACACCATCGTAACTCGATATCCGCAAGCCTAGCGAAATGGAACTGGAGCAGATTAGCGAAAAATAGTGTTTAGATAGGCTCGTGGCTCGTTTCGGGAAGCTGCGGACGGCGTGTTTCGGTATGCTACTAGCTATACGATATCCAGCTCCGGTACGAAAGACCGACGTGTGTGGCCGGAGCACGCTGGATCCGTATAGTTGGTCCACAATAACAGCTGATGCTCAATAGAAGCCCTCCACCTCGGGCCCCCTTAAGCCCTGACTCTCCTCTTCACACTCGTGCGCCTCTTATTTTCCTACACACCCTCTCGTGCCCACCGGAGAGCCAGTTTCTACGCAGTCGACCCCACTCCCCCCCCCTCCCCTCCTCTCTCTCTCTCTCTCTCTCTCTCTCTCTCTCTCTCTCTCTCTCCCTCACCACGCTCGCTCTTTTATTCACCCCGTTTTTAGCAATCTCTTATATATATATACATTCCGCTAATTTCCTGCTACTCCAACTCCGATAAGCACGCAGCTTTTCGCGTGCTCCGATCTCGTTATCCTTTTCCCATATTTTCTTCGTCCTAACTGCACGTAAACTATACCTTGTGTGCACTTTCCATTCAAAGAGATACTGGAGTACGACTGTGTTATCGGCATTTATAAGGCACTAAATTGCGTTATTGTTTTTTCGGGTTAAAGAATGCAACGAGAATGCGTTCATTTGTTCGGCAAGTAGTACGTACTTTTATTAAATTAAATACTCTCGATGTCCATTGGTAGAAAATAGCGATAACTAAATGTACAGTAACGTGTATATACTATATGTTAGTCGTTTAATAAAATAATTTACTTTTTCCAACGCTCGTCCTCTCTATATTCTTGCTCCGGTGAGATCTTCGTTAGGCAAACTGCGGTTTGTATATATACATATATAGAAATACAGTATTGCGCTTCTTTAATATCTTTCGCAGGTTCTTTGCTTCGTCCTGATGTTTCTCCAAGGTTCGTAGAAATTTAAATAGAAAATTAACGCAGCCACACGGCTGCGCGAAATGTTTCTTCTTCTTCAATATATCGACTCTTCGCGCGAGAGTCGGAATCTGGCTCGCAGAAAATTTACAATAGAATTAGGCTCGTTGCACCCGGTAACTGACGACGCTAGTCCACACCGAACAAACTCGTAATTTGTATAGGAATCTCGCTTCTCGAGAGCGCCGACACGCGTCTCTTCGCTACATTAAATTTTCAGTGTCCAATTTTATTTACACTCGCGATTGCGCGCGCCTTTATATAAATTAATAATATTACAATTCGGAATAATACTTGTGTACGAGATATAACAATAATACGATAAGAATTAAGTATGATACAATCATGTACAAAATAGGTAGCGTGGAGCACCAGGAAAAATTCGGTGCCCACGTGTGTTTCATCTCTCCCGTTTTTTCTCGTCTCGGATCTTTCGGCCCATCGGATTTCGAAAATCAGCTTAGAGGCTGGCGTATAAAGTTGAGCAGATTTCGCTTTTTGGTCCTCGCAAAACAGTCTTTTATCCGTAGTTTACTGGTAAACATTTACAGGGTCTTTGGTCGTCCACTCGCGGAATACTGTTGTCTTTTTTGGCCATCTCGTCTCTTCGTCCCCACGTCAGTCTGCAAAAGATACACAATATCGTTATATATATGTATATATAGAATAAACTCTTAATTAACGAACATCTCGGCGTGGATTGATTTTCAGGCCTCTCCTCGCAATCGCAGCGCCTCTCGATCAAGCCAACTTTTAATTATATTATACACGATTGAGCGATCGAGGCTAATTAGGAGACCGGGCCACGAGGACGCGGGGAATTATAATCCGTGCAAAAATTTGTACCGCGACTCTCCCTCTCTCTCTCTCTCTCTCTCTCTCTCTCTCTCTATCTAGCCAGTCGTCGGTGGATGGTCTGCTTTCATTTCGAGTCACCGCTCGTTTTTGTCCCTTAATTCGTCCCTTCCGGTAGAACACCTGCCTCGGCCACACCGACTTCCACCATCACATCGAAGTACCGGTCTCTCGTTCTGCACCTCTCGTGATTCCCAACGATAAACCGTACCCCTCCCCCTCGAAAACTAATCGCAGAGAGAAATTCGTGACGAATAATAATGAGAAGCAGCGAACTCGAGGCCGATTCCTCGCGCGTTTCCACCATCTTTCCACTTTAACCGAGCACGAATATTTGCACCAATCAATTACCTCGTCTAATTAAAAAGAAAAGCGCCAGTAACAACGACGCCAGCGTCGTATCGTCGACTCTGAGCCTGACGGCGTCCCCAGGTACACCGTCCGGTAAAATTTCGTTCTGTCTGTTATTGCCATCCTCCACGGGCTTCTGCACTTCGTGGTAGTCGTGGTGCAATTTTCCGAAACACAGCACGTTCATGTTCCTGTGAATCCCCCTGCAGTCGTAATCCTCCGTACCGTCGCATATGCAATTGTTCAATTTCGCGGCCTTCTCTTGTTTCTGAAGTATGCTTATGGAGTTCCTGCACCTGTTGGATCACCATTAAAATCATCGTTACAAAAATCAATCGACATCTTTCGCAAGATAAATGGAACAAAGTGGGAAATTCCTTACTAACCGATGAGTGCATTTTTTGCCCTTGAACATACTCTTGCAGTAGCCATTGTAGTAGGCCAGTGCCATTTGACAGAGCGGATCGAAATTACAGATCCACGTGGCCATCTTGCAGGACACCCTGGTCTTGTTCATCACCGTGGTCACGCTGGCCCTGCAGATCTCCACCTTCGACTTGGATCGCTTGCACATTTCGTCGTCGTGCGCGCACTCGCACTGTAATGTTCAAAAGTTTCTCAGTCATGCGTGTTTCGGGGTGTATTTAGAGGTCGATGCTTATGTTATTTAAGAGGATGTAGAAGCTCCCTCTCTCTTTTGGTTCTTACCGTCATGAGTTCTTTGCCCTGATCCGTGCTGGTCACCGCAATTAGCGCGTGTTGACAAGTCTCGGTGCAGTTGTCCCCTTGCAACGTGCAGCCGGTCAGGTAATGCTGCAACGCCAAGCCGCAGCCGGACCTGTAAGCGCACTTGAGCCTCGCGTCCTCGCAGGGTATCGCATTGGACAACGTGCTCGACATCATCGTCACGAGTATCGAGAACAGAAGGACGTCCAGCGATCCCGCGCCACCGAACATTCTCCTGAAAATCAAATGCTTTATTCCACAGGATATTCTATATAAAACATGTAGATATATATGTGTGTGTGTACTATACATCTCGCCAGCTATAAATTGCCCTAAATCGTTCAATTATATACCCTGATGTTTATTGCGCTTTAAAATTATTATTTTTCCCACACACGAATTACACAGTTTGCGACAGATTACGAGCGAAACGCGAGGCCCGGCCAATTCCAGATCCAAAAATTGCTTCGAGCCGAAGTAACGGGAGGAAAAAGCCTCGTAACGAGAAACGTGGAGTTGTTTGGAGGATATTTACAGTTTTATGGGGCGCAATGAAACTGATTTACGAAGGTGCAGCTGGACCCTCGGCGACGACCTTGCGATAGTGGGAAAAGTTGCGGAGCGATAGGGCAGCTTTTTCACGCGCGTGGGAGTTGGACTCGCGCGATGGTCGAAACGGCGCTTCGCCAATTTTACGCGGCTAACAATGAGCCCACGCCCATTTATACCCACATCGACTCGCGACAAAACCATCCTGCATCCCACTTTATGACTGATGCACTCGAAAAGCGCTCATCCCCAGTGCATAAAACTTTATTGCCAGTGCGCGAATCATTTACCGGAAATTTCGCTTTATGTACCTTTTGCTCCGCGCAGCTAAAAGCCCCTTCCTCCTCCTTCCACGCTGATCGTTTCATTTCCCTCGAGTGGTGGGTAATTAATTTTAGGATATATATATATGTGTGTATGTACGGCTCTTTAGCTTTTAAATTATCCCGCGAGATTTTTAAGAAGATACTCTCAAAGTGCATTCGACGCTATATAGTTTCTTAAAATAATCGCTGCTAAAAATAGAGATCAGCGAGGCTCGAAGGGTTTTACCTAAACTCTTCATTTACTCCTCGGTAACTACACAGTTCATCAAAACCATGCAAACACGCCGAAGCTTTCAGACTTCTTTCCACTCCCGCCAAAGCTAATTGGCGTAGATTCATGGTGGAATAAAAATTCGTTCCACAAGTATACACTGCGCGATAAAGAGCTTAAATTTGAGATGAATTTTTGTCAATAATTTTGGAGCAGCGAAAGAAGCAAAAAATGAGCTAGTGGGTAAAATTGCCAAGATTTTCGTGTGTGGCTACGGAATTCCATTTCTCTATAATTTTTACAAGAACCTTTTCTCTTTTCTCTGAAAAAATCACTCGAGTTCCCGGGGGTCGTTGAACCTTTGCTCTAAAACTCGTTGTTGCAAAAGTTTTGGCAATGGGTCGTTTTAGCCAGGTATCTAAGCGCCGATTGACGATCACTGAGATAATAAGGAGGGCACAAGTGCACCTCTGTAAAGGGAAGGTGGAAAGAACGAGAGGAAGGAAAGCGTTCCTACGCAAAGTTAAGTCGGAGAACCCTCGCCGGCGTAGTTTCTTCGCCATCTGTCCATCGTTGCCACGTCTGTAACGTCTTGGTGGTCCATTTTGGGGTTCCGTAGTATAAGCGCGAGCGCGATTGCCAACATTGGCCGAGTCGAAAAGGTGCCTCTTCTCACGTTCGCAGCCAAACTTCCCGCGCAACCGTAAAAGCATCTCCATGCACGAATAAATTAACAATCGAATTATTACCCAAAGTGCCTCGTTCAATCCGAGTTTGCCCATTGGCTCGCGCGTATCACAAATTTTATTTGAAATTTCCCGCGCGCTCGTACGACGAATCTCAACCACGAAATCCTCGCTACAAAATTGTTCTCCAAAGCGTCCCTTTTACCCGTCGAAGCTTTCGCTGCGACCAAGATAGGCTCGAAGACAGAGTTTTGCATATTGGTTTGTGTGTATATATTACAAGTTTGAGCCAAGGTGCTTCATAGTAAATATTAGCCTGCTGTGTAAACGACACCCGAGTAAATTATCTGCTTGACTCGTCGAGTGGTTATATGCACCTGATTGAATCGCAAACAAATCCTGTCGCCTCAATACGACCTTCCCCCCCCCCCCCCCCCCTCCTGCTCATTCTACCGCTTTCTCCACTCGTCCCTTCCTTCCACACGTTATTCGTACTCGAGACACTCGCCACTTTTGGTTCCCGCGACGCGATCGTCTTTTGGCCAACCGCCAACCAAACTCTCCCAGTGACAAGCCACGTGCTCCTCTCGCTACTCCACGATTCCTCAACTTTCCGTTTCACTCCCGATGCCTCGTATTCTGCACCCTCGACACTCTGTCTCTTTCTATATATATAAAATCTACAGAAATAATCGCTCCAAGCTTTTGTAACGCCGCACAGTTTTGTTTAATCCGCTCCTATTAGAAAGTCGCTTTACAATCTTTCTCGAGAGTTTCAGCTAGTCCGGCGTGTAATTTACATACATCCCTGGATAATTGCTACTTGTCCAAGAATAGATGGTTTCCCTAAGAAGTTGGCAATTAACAGTAAACAGCGCCATTTTGCCGTTCTTAGAAGGAGTATCGTGGCAGGGACGTAAACGGAACGAAGGCCGTGATGAGTGTCGACCGTTAGACAGCTCTCCGGATCCTACAGGGATCCCAGCCTCTTTCTCTCGACTTCCTCGAAAGGAATCCGAAGAAGAAACCCGCTGCTCGTCTCTCTCTCTCTCTCTCCCGCTGAAAAACAATCAATCGCGCGCGCCTCTCCGATGATGCTCTCTCCTCTCCTCGAGACACAAACATCATCGTTTCAGCTGCTATTTCCCTCAATTATACTGATCCTCGCCACGTGACAATTATCCATCCATCCTCAGCTACGGTAATATCACCTTGCCCTCCGCTGAACAAACACGTCCCGCTGATAATCATACACTTTACGGGAAGAGGAATGTATAATTTCAACTTTTTGCAGTCGGTAAACACGAATTTGGCATTTTACGCATTTCTAGTTGCTTCGATCGCCTTCGTCTCGTTCGAATCTTTTTTGCCTCCTCCGATCCGAACCAAGAGGGTCATTAATCATGAGAAATTCGAGCAGGTGCTACGAGCGTTCACTCCTCCCCTTTCAGTCTCTCTCTCTCTCTCTCTCTCTCTCTCTTTTCTATAACCTCCGAACAAAGCGTTGCTCTCTTTGGACAAGTGCCATATATCGGGGCATGCTCCAAATTGCCAAAGCAACTTTATCAATATTTTTAATATAAACGCGCAAAGTAGCTATTTTGTTCAACTCGAGATTTTATCTTTCACCCACAGCTTCGCATACCACTGTTCGACTTTGAATTTTAGAAGGTGGGGGGATTATTTTATAGACAAAAATCAGGCGATTTAGTTTGCAAAATGAGAGCAAGTCGTGATGCTGTGTCGCTTCCGGGTGGCGAGAACGTGAGCATCGAATGCAACACTGGTTTCAACAGTCACGACGCGCCTCTTACCACACTTTTTCCTTTGTATCCCAATGTCCCTGTTCCATACAAACGAATTACGAAGCGTCAATACTAGCTCAATTTACTCGGCTGCCTCGTATATAGCTCGCAGATCGAAACTTCTCCCTCCCTTACTCAAATTTCCTCGCCACGCGTGACAATTTTATTCCTCAAGCATTTCGTTACGGATTTTGATTGGAGAACAAAATAGAAAGAGTTCCTTGCTGCAACTACGTATACATACATATATAGCTAGACGTTTTTCGATCGGCATCCGATTTATCGTGGCATTGGGCAGCCAAGCGCGTTGCATGTTGCATATATGTATGCGTGTGTACGCGTACAAGCAAAGATACCTCTGGAAGCGGGGGCTCCTGGTAAAAGCGTAAAGAGTAGACTGCCCTCGCGAGACGAGCTGCTTAGAGCTCCGTAGAGATACGTCGGCCATCACCGGACCTCTTTACGCCTCATCCCGTTCTCCTTAATGAGTTTGCCGCCGATATCCCCCCCCCCCCCCGTCCTCCTCACTCACCCCGTCTTTTGCTTCAATAAACACACACTGCACACTCCTTCGGCTCCTCGCAGCTATACCTTTTTATCTCTCCTACAACGTCGCGAAATAATTCCTTCTAAGAATACACCCGGTGATAAACCAAATCTTACATCCCCCCTCCTTGGAAACTTTTAAATCAACTCGATTCGTAGCTTCGTTTGCTCGAAATTACCGAAAACACATACTTCTATATATATATATATATATATATAGGAATATTTGACAAAATCGAGTCTCGAATTTCTATTGAAAACTCTTAGATCGTTCGTTTACAGAGTTACGATTGCTGAAAATGACGAAGAAGCGCGGGATGAATAATTTTGCGATACATCGGAGTTGATAGGCTTTCTTCGAGGTTGTCACGAGGCGGGTAGGAGTCACGAGCAAGGAACGCCACGAGTTCATTAGCACGAGGACACATAAATCCGTGGCACGAACTGTCTTCGCGCTAACGAGCGTCCGCTGCCAATTTTATCTTGCCGCTTTCGCGCGCTCCACACGCGCGGTCAAACACCGAATCGATGCGAGTATCCTCGACAGGTGATCCTTGCAGTTTATTTTCTACACGCGCGAATCTAGAGTAACGCAACTTTGCGATTTATTCGCGAAGCTCGAATCTATTTAATTCTCCTGCGTAACATTAAAATATTTCTTGAAAACTTTTGCATGCGAGATAGAATAAAATACACTCTCTGCCAGAGTTAAATATTTCCGCGTTTATAAGGAGAGAAGAAGGATCATTGGCGAAGCGAGTGATCAGTGATGGTAATCGATTCAGTTCACTTCTCGAAAGTATCGAACGCAAGCTCGTAAAGGCAGGACACAACACGGCGCGTAGGTACGGGCTAAATTGCGCGCTGCCGCGATAAATTCGAGTTGAAAGTAGTCTGGGTGCATTGCTGTATCCGGTTCGGTTTATCAGTTCGCCGTGGAGATCTGACGGTCAACAAAATCACTGCACGTATGTATATATGCACACGTGTGCATATATAACCGCCCGACGCCTTTCATTCGGCTCATTGGAAAACTCGCGAGTCACGCCTGCAGTGTAATTCGATCAAAAGGAACTTTATAAAACGCAAAAAGCCTCTTTGCATCGGTGATACAAATTATTCGGACGTTTTACAGGCTTCCTTGCTCGCTTAGAAACCATGAAAGTGTGTGTATGAGGCTCGCACAGGTACCAGGAGGGAAATCTTTCCTCAGAGAGGTTTTCGGGACGGGGGCAGAGGGAAATGCTTCGGTTTTACATTTATATATATATATATATATATACACATCTGTAGCCAGTGGAAAAGTGGGAGTCGAACTAGCAATAAGGACGCGTAGGTGGAAGAGAAGAACCGAGACGACAGGGTTCCAAAGTTATGACGCAATTTATACTTTTATGTTATGGCCAGGCAAGCTCTGCTCTTACTCCAGAATCTCGATTTTATCTTCCGGCCCCACTGATCCTCCAACGACATAACTTTCATTTTACGTGGGCAGGTATGTCTATGACCCTGTAACCGGAACACTGCTGCATCTTGCCGTTAGAATAGGAAACAAGACCGATTCTTTCCCTATATATATATATATATATATTCATCCCCTTTACCTTTTCCCGCATTTTCACGATGATTTTGCCCCGTAGCAATATCCAGTAATTTACCGGGGCAACATCCTGCACGCTCCGAAGCATTCGGTGGGCGGACCATATCACTTACGATCTTCCGGGGGCAAACGTCTACATTTTATATTTTTATTACGAGTTTCTTCAATTAACCGCACTGCTATATCTTTGCAAGTTTTGCCTCGTTGAATCTCTGATTCTCTTCGGGTCATTCATGTATGTGTATTTAATTCTTCATTATTCTAATTGTTATTTTATACCAAAGTTTATGTTCGTCCTTGGTTAACTCGCGGTGAAAATTGCTTTATTCCGCGAGGCGAGGGAGGGTCAAAGAATTTCTTCGCTCGATTATACACTTAGTCCCTGACGATCGCGCGCCAACGGCACTATACAACAGTTGTTTATACGAGGACGGCGTACGCGATATACCAGCCACATTTCGATCAACTTCCTGCGGGGAAACACTGAGATTCCCCTGTTGGAGCAGAATAATTATTACGAGTAGGACGATATTTTCTTAATGATAATCAGTGATCGGATATTATGCAGTAAGCTTTATTTATATATACCTTTAGTTGTTATTTCTGGAAATCCTGCACGTTCTCACATTGTTCTCCAGGATGCATTTAACTCTTCAGTCTTTCAAACGGCCATTCACACTCTTCCCTATGTCCTTCGAATGTTTCCAACTTCGTTCGTCCAGTGTCCTACACTTTTCCTCGAAAAATCTCTCGCTAAACTCTATTTTTTTGCGATTTCTTAACGTTTTAAAATCTTCGGTGCACAAACTTGAAACTCGCGAAAGTTAAAGCGACGATTGCCAAAAGCGTGGACTCGGTACCGAAAGGAGAAACTTTGAGGGATCCGTACGAAGGATTTTTAACGCTTTTGAACGATTCGACTGTAGAATCAGGGATTTTGTGCAGCGAGGAGACATGAGCGCGTAGCCGCAGCCTCTGTGGTACTAGATTGAGTTGTGACGGCTCCGGAGCCGAAGGTCTCGTACCCGCTCTCCTACCCGCTCTTCTGCCCCCTCTCCAGTCCCCTCCACAGTGTCCTCCACCCACAGGGGTCCATCGTACACTCTCCAACATCAATTATATTCTTACACAGAGATATTCCAGAAAACTCCTCGTCCTTGCACAGATCCTTGTAAAAATTACAAAAAATATTAAATAAATAAAAACGTGTCAAACTCTCGAGAAATAAATTTTTTGATTCACACTTATATGTATATGTAACATTCCACTAAATCTACTCTACGAAAAAAACTTCGTTCTTTATCCCTCGAGCTAGGTTCAATTTTGAACAGTTTGTTTTTTTTTCAGGATTTTGCAATTTTTAAAATTAATATTCTATAGTTTCTGGCTTGAACATGAAGAAAGCAGAGTGTTTTTGCGCAGCACTGTACCCTAACCTGCGATTCTTGCCTGATTGAGATACCAGCTTGGTCCCAGCACTCCTCCCCTCTCCTCCCCTCACCAACGTGGCAGACCGGCCTTTAGATACGCTCCTACCCCTCCTGGCTTCCTCCGCCTTCCCACTAGCCAACTCTCTCTTTCTCCAGCCCCACCGCTCACCCCTCTCCTCTGCTTCTACCTTTACTTTCCTTACCTCCCCCCACCCCCCTCTCTTTACCCTGGGCCCCGAGAGGCCCATGCGACTCTCAACCTCTTATTCTCCATTCGAAATCCCGCCAGCTTTCTTCAGCCTCCAACCCTTTTCAAGAAACATTTTGCACCTTCTCCTCCAACCCATCCCTCTCCCTCTAAATCTCTTAAGAATCCATCTGACTAGAAACAAAACATATAGATTCGTATATTTTTCACTTTATTATCAACGAAGTTTTCTTGAAAAAAACATCGATAGTCGATCGAATGAAAAGTTCTCAGGAGGAAAGAGCAAATGGAAGCAAGTGGAGTTCCTCGAGATTAGTCGAGATGATTGGTAACGGATGAACGTGATGGATTAGTGTCTTGTTTTGCAGTTCACGCTTGGCCGAGCGTGGTGACTGGTTTGAGAACCGTCGGGGTCCTTCTATCTCTTTTTGGTAGGATGTAGGGCCTTCGGCAGGACAATGGTCCCAGCTGAGGCAAAGCAAAGTAAACCTTAAGAACCGAGCGGAAGAAGGCCCAAAGACTAGAAGGTGTTTGTTCAGGAAACCTAAGTAAACTCCTGGCACGCGTATCCCAAATCCGAAAATCAAATAATCTCAACGTCAACCAAATTTGCTTATCACTGCTAAGTTTGATCAGTCAATAAATGAGTGACTTTTCAAATGTTTTCACAACTCGACCAATCTGTTTGCTTTTGGGAACCTTCTCGAGTCTCGCCAGGAGTATACATTTAGCGTACGATATAAATACGGATGGTAATAAAGATTTAAACAGCTAATATATAATCATAGGATCGCTCGTTAGGGGCCTGCCTCCCATTTTTTCCCTTTGATAAATTTTTCCATCCATTCCGAGTTCAACTAAAAGCGATAACGAGAGTCCTGTCGTGATTTATCATGGAGCAATCTATGCGCTCTGGTAGGTAATCTCGATCTATCATCGAATCGAATCAAGCACAGCTTCAAACTTGTAATCTAATCTTCCAATTTATTATCTATCACGTATCTCGTACAGGGAAATCAGCCGAGTCTCTATCTACATCGATATATCTCGATAATCTTATTTCCGCACCCTTTTTGTTCCTCTGGCTCTACGTGTAAGTGCAGGGCCTAATCTACCTCCGAGCGTGTTAATTAATGTTATTAATAATTAATCATTTATTGCAAACCCGTAATATTTTACTCCTTCATTTTCCTCGTGCTTTCGTTTGTTATTTCAAAATGTGTAATCTAGCTATTTTATCGATTATTCCATTGTGTGTGTAGGTTGTTTCGTCGACAGAACCGTATCTCTTCATTGAGAAAATTTATTTACGATATTAGTATAGTGGGATATAATGACTCCATTAAGCATCCCATCAAATAACTTTTTCTCAATTAGAATTCCAATCGTGTTTATCACTTGCTCGAATGCATTGCATATCAGAATGCACTACTGTTACGCACCTTTCCTTTACGCTTCTCACATTTCAGTTGTTTGTTATTATAACTTTAACGAATGCTGTCTTTATCCCTTTGGATTCAGTCAGACATAGTATTTTCTTACTCTTCAAGGTCTTATATAATGCTTCTTGAAAATAATTCACGGAGTAATCCTTCTGAAATATTGTCCATTTTCTATTTGTATACACACTCTCGTGCAAGCAAGCTATTTATATCTCTTCAAACTTTGAAGACTGTCTTTCAATATCGACGTTGTTATTCCTACCACCAATTGACGCCATCTTGCCCAATTTCAGGAATGTAAACTCGCGCGGACGAGCGTCAGCGTGTAATCGAATTCAGTGGAAAGTTTATCCAGTATTATCGAGTACAACTTTATCGTTCCAAGTCTGTTAAGATCTTGTCGCAAATGTCTCCGGTAATTGAAGTTGCAGATTGGTGATTGCGTCATTTATTAAGGAAACGACATTAAAATTTCTCGCGTGCTCGAAAACAGGAAGAACAGCTGAGTCCGGCTGGAAAGAGAGAACGATGAATTTATTCAAGATGCGTATCGTTTAACAGGTCCTGTCGTAAAACGAAACCCTTTGCTATCACGATTTCTGAACGGTCCGAACACTCCACAGCACTTTTCAGATGCTATCTGCGTCAAGTTTTTTCTTCAAATGTATTATCCCCTTTTCCAATTGTCTCTCACCTCGGGGGAAAAAAACCCCACCTTTTCCCTCCACCTTTATTTACCTGGAATAAATCATTCGCGCGATACGTTTCGAGTTTTTCCACTGAGAAAACGAATTAGTCTCCTCCTTCCGTTTGATCGAGATCGAGGATCAAAGTGATCCACGGAAGACTCGCGAGTTAATTTTTGTTCAGCTTGAATTTTTAAAAGGATCGAGCATGGGTGATAACGCCATTTCCACGAAGGTTGGCCGATTTTTGGCGAGTGGGGGTAGATCGAGGATAGTAACCAATGTCTCTGGCACATTTTAACGAACGCCGTAACGCAACAGGGGTCCCTGGCTATCCACCGTTAAATGGAATGTCCGGCAGGGAGTCGAACTTTACGAAATCACGATAGGACCATTCCAGGAAGGTTTATAAAGAAGAATCTGGTACCCGAGTCTCGCCATGGTGATAAGTAATTAGCGCCCTTGTCCAGTCATTCTCCCAACATCCTAAAATCTCTCTTATATCCAATTGATCCAATATCTCCTCTTGGAAAATTCTTCGTCGTTCTTCCATTTCCTCCATGCTCCACCTTGGAAAGAAACAACCGATATATCGTGCGTGTATAGGATCTTTGCTTTCGGTAGCTACTCTATACGAATGCGTGGCGAGCTCCGAAACGCGAGAGACTCGAAATTAACATATAATTGGAGAACTCTCGTGACAACGTAATTACGTTCGGTGCATCGGATGTCCCAGCTAGTCACGAAGGTACGAAACACAATTTTTAGCACTAATTAGACGAACGTTCGCCAAGATCGAATTAATGGTTACTGCTCTCCTATATATATATATATATATATATATTATAATTATTGCCAGTAATTTGCTGTCGTAAAAAGCTAGCTTACTGTTTTTATTCGTGCAACGAGGATTTTACATTCCCTATTAAATCACAAGTGTCTTTGCTCCTTTCGGTCTTCAAGGTCACTCTTGGTTCTCGTCCAAATTATCCCTGGTCCCTCCGTACACCGGAACAATCACGTACACTGTATTAATTTAATTTGTCCAATGGAAAAGCAACGTGTATTACGCGTCATTGCGAGCTCGAGTTTTCCCGTTAAGGACAAAGAATGATGTTTAAAAATTAGCTCTCGTGTGGCGAGCTATAATAAAACTGAATGGCTTTGGCATCGCGGCAATAAAGCGCAGTTTCATTTGGACTGGATTCGTTTGGAGCAAGCGTGCGAATTATACGAATACCACGCTATTATAGGTCATTATAGTCATTATTGCGCGTCTCCGAGCCACGAGGAGAGAGCACAGGTGTGGGCAAGCAACATGTGCCGCGCACAATAATCAACCTAACTTATATACGAAACAAGTGGTATTTAAATAAACGCGGCCATACCATGACTGTATAGTACCTCTTAATCTCCAAAATCACATAGCATTTTTGTACGTTCGACGTAATTCGTGCAGTCGCTTCGAAGCGAGGCTAAATATTTATTACGAGCTGCGATAAAATTAAACCTGTTTCGATCTTTCTTTATGCTATATATATATATATATATGTTTGACGTTTTTCATCGTCAAAGAGAAAAAGCCTATAAAATAGTTTCGCGAAAGTCCCTGCGGAGAAAAAGAGCGCCGAGCGGGCAATAAAATCCAATGATTAATTATCATCGATAATTTCGGGGAAAAATACAGGTAGAGGCTTTTTTTAACCAACGTCGCTATATCCCAGGCCCATCGAAATCTTTATACATATATATACATAAACAGATTCCCCCGGTATATTTCTTGCATCCACGTAGCTCGACTCTTCTTTTATCTCGGCATTCTTGTCCCTCTCGCAAAGTATCACCGTAGAACCGTCAGATTTTCAACGCGGTGCGCCAATTACCTCACAGTTCCCGCGTTTTCTTCTCCTCGAAATTGGTAAAAAGTCACTCGGTAGCGTAGGAAGCTGAAAGTTCCGTAGAGATTTCTTCGAGGTTCGGTATCAGAGGAGAACGCTTTATTCTTCGGCATCGGTGAGTTTTCGTTGACGCGTAACGACGCTCACCCTCCAATTATTTTCCTCCGCAGCCGGAAAGCGACGCTCGCGCTTTCTCGAATTTTCATGTGTGACGTGTGCGAGCCGGCGCCAGGAAAGATCGGCCAGAGGTTCGACTCTCTTTGTCGAGGCGTCGCGTCGCGTCGGAGGAGCAATAAAGGACGCGCGAGGGTATATGGACGAAGAGGAAGAGGAAGACGAAGACGAAGACGAAAAAGGTATCCCGCGGTGAAGATTGAGGCCCGAGAGCGGGACACGCCCCATCGACGCCTCGCAGTGGGTACCAATCTTCGGGCATGTCTAGTGCGTTCATCGCTTCTTCCCTCTCTCTCTCTCTCTCTCTCTCTCTCTCTCTCTTGAACAGCCTCGGTCGGTTAGGGCCAGATCCCGTGAAGAAACTCGCTTTATACGTGGCGGATCCTGCACATCGCCTCATCCTCTACCTTCTTCTTCTTCCTCCTTTCACAGCTACTCTGATTGCTTCATTAGGACGTCCACTCACGCCTGCCAAGCTCCCTGCTTACCATCCTTATATTCGTTCGGGTAACTTTACTCGATCGACTCACGATTCCCACCACACAACCGACGCCATATTTATCCTCCTCCTTTGTACACTCGCGATTCCTCGCCGAAGAAGAACACGCGGCGAAATTACGCTATAGCTGCCCCGTGCAGCCAAGCACCCAATGTCCATGACAGAAATTTGCCATTGGAGTCCCTTAACTACCCCCCTCCCCTCCACTATACCACTCCTCATTAGCGCGCTTATTAATCTTCCTTCCCCAACGTGGAATGTGCTCGATCCCGACTGCTGTCTCGAGCGTTAAAATATATTTCCAGATGGCTACCGTCCGATAGATTTATGTTACAAGCGAGGCACAATCCTAGTAGTTTTTATGCTAATTTCTCTCGACGCGATTAGTGCTTTTACGCGTTTCTCCGGGATACAGCTAGATTGAGACATCAAACTCTCCTCTATAAACTTCCATCCTGGTGTAAACGCTTGATATAACATCGAACGGTCTGCAGCATCTTCGAGCCGAGCGAAGGCGCTGCTAATACAGACATTTTCAGCAGTAACCGCCAATATTTTGCCAGGCTATCATTAGCGGTGGTGGTGGAGGGAGCAGGGAGAGAGAGAGAGAGCGAGAGAGATAACTCGATACCAAGCTGAAATTGGACCTTGTAAGCTCACGTCCTTTCACGTCTCCTTTGTTCCTTTATTCGCGCGTTTCACGCGAAATAAATATCCTGCCCGATTGACCGTCGAGTAACATCGTTCGCGCACCGATCAAACAAAATTCGATACAATCGATTCGCTGGCAAATTATACAGATGCAAAATTTCTTCGGGTCATTTCTGATTTTTCGGGTGATTCGTTGTGCATCTTTCTCCTCGTCATCGCGCGTATATATAGCAACAGCCGAAATTTTTAGTGGAGTAACGTTAGATTCTTCCTTCGCGTCTCCAATGGCATATAGTTTTCCGTGGAAAATCCCGAGCGTTCTTACCGATGGTTAAGCCGAAGCACGAGGCGCAACCCTTTCGGAGGAGCCTCGATAATTGCTTCATTAAGATGTCAACGGACGCGGCTCTAATGCCTCGTCGTCATTGCCGCAGCGTCACGCCAAATGACTCTCTCCCTCTCGCTCTTCCTCGGCTTCTCCCTGCAGTTGCCCTTTGCTCGTCGTTCCCTCCGATCAGCGCAATTCAAACGCAAAAACTCAATCGCGCATTCCAATTCTCTCTCTCTCTCTCTCTCTCTCTCTCTCTCTCTCTCTCTCTCTCTCTCTCTCTCTCTCTCTCGCACACAGTGTATTCGCTTTGAGGACAGAGATATGTTTTATATACGGAACACTCGAACCGTGCTTTTCTTCCTTGCGATTCGAAGGAATTAACGAGAGGTCAAAAACTTTTCGGCACGTTGGAGCATTCGCTCGGTTTGTAATAAAGTGCAAATGCAGCCAACGGCCGACATATATACATATGTGTGTGCACCTGCGAGCCTCTGGACTTTGCCATCGGGACGAGCGATTATGGATCCCAAGGTAGGATATGATCGCTCGACGATCGTTGTACACTCGCGCGAATTATAAATCCGGCCACCGTCTCCAATATGGCTTCCCGCAATACTCGGCGTGACTGTGAATTCCAATTATATTCCTTTATGACTCAATTAAGAGTCTTCCTATTCCTCCTGCTGCCTACCGAGAATTGTAAATCGATTTTTTTTTTTTTACTTATCGTATTTTTCTGTACATCTTTTCTCGCTGTTTTATTTGTTCTGGAGAACGCTTTTTGCTTCGTGAAATCTTTAACACCGACACCTGACCGAGCGCAATCGCTCCATTATTTACGGGGAGTAATGTTGATTCCCGTGAAAATTTATGGGAAGAGATGGAAAAGTGCGGAGAAAGAGAGACGAAGGCCGAATACGACCGTGCCTTCCACGAAGGCTCCTTATTTGCCGTTTGCAAAAAAGAATGCGTCGATTACCCACAGGGGGCGTCCATTAAGTCGTTAAGTCATAACACCTTCAATCAAGGGAAATTGTTCGGCAAACATGAAACGCCGAATCACCCCTCCTCCCACCCCTGTCCCTCTCCTTCCCGGAAGCATCTCGCAACTTTCCGCCGTTCAACTTTTATTAGCGCCGATTTATCGCATTTTTCTCTTATCCCTTCCAATAATAATTCTTCGGGAAAACTTCGTTTCGCAATTATAGTCGCTCCAATCCAGCATCCTCTTAATTTGCTCCGAGCGAATAAACTCCGATGATTAGCCAGCGTGATAAGTGTATACGAGTTTCTAACACTGCGCGTGGGACGTGAAAATGAAGAGCAATTTATTACGAAGGTACGAGTCGATCGGAAAGCGGATCCGCTGCTGGAGGAAATTAAAGAGCGACTTTTTATATTCCGTAAGCGCTCGGCACAATATTATCCTTGCTATGGCGCTGCTGCTCGGGGCTTAAGAAAACAAGCGGTATTACGTGACAAAATAATCTTCTTAATCTCTGACGTGCGAGCTGAAGGGAGAAGAAAGGAGGTGCGGAGGAACTGTAGAAAAAGGATCCTCCGCGCAGCTTGTGACTTTTCGAGCGTATAAAACGGCCGAGTCATCTTATTCCTATCGAACCCCCAGCAACCCCCTCTCTCTCTATACTATACCAACGGAACCAACCGCTATTTCTTGCTGACAGTTTTATAAAGAAATCACGCGGTGACCCTGACACTTTTAAGCGCTCCGAAATCCTTTCGGAACGTCGATTAATGACTATATATCACTGTATACGTGTATATATGCTCTCAGCCTCTTCCTGGAATCCGTCATTTCTACCTATGCAAATTCACGGCCAATAGGCCCCGATTGATCCGTCTGCGAGGGAGTCGAGCCGACAATTTTACGATATTATTTTCCATTTGGGATTCGTTCAAAAAGCGAGGAAGAAGAAGCAAGCGGCAGTATTTTAACGCACAGCTTTGACGAAGGCTGCAAGTCATTCTAATAAATAAGCTTGGCGATCCTTTCAGCAAGTTATTCTTAATAAATTGCTCGTACATCCGCCGTTGGAGATTTTTACCGTTGCAGCTTTTTTGTCGAAAAGAGTGGCGCGCGGCCGCTTTTACGAAATTGCGAGGCTGAAGGCACATTGGCAAGCTCGGATCCCTGTAAATTTATCGCTATAGTCGCTTTTTCCCTTGGAGATTCGCGTAGGAAGGGGCCGAGTGTCCAATAGGGCCGGAAATCGTCACGGGCTTCCGTTCTTTCCTCATCCGCGCAGCCCCGGTGCAGGCGTTAAAAATATTAAGCCTATCGCGTTACAGGGAATCCAGCGATTCTCCTCCTCTTCCTCCCTCATCGCTCGCTCTTCTCGCATTTGCCACGTGTTTCGACTGGAGAATTGAACACTGGCGCCTCGCGCGTCACGCGCTTAACTCATATTCGATCAATCGCTCGAACGAGTCCTTCTATTCCATGCGTGTGCAGCGAAACCCTAATAGCGAACAATCGTCCAAAGTGCTCGTGTACCAATTTGTGCGAATAATTACTCCTCGCCCATTGTATTGTAATTCGTCGAATGGAACGTGGCATAAGCAGTCAACTATACACAGCATTACGAAAGCCAACCACAGCGCTTCGCATCAACATCCTTATTATTCGTTGCAAAATAGCAAAGGTCTCGTTCCTTCCGAATATTTCAGATTCGAGCCTTCGGCCAATATTTCAAACGAATATTATTTTGCTCTTTCTTTCATTTTTCCTCTCTCTCTCTCTCTCTCTGGTACGAATCGTGTTGGGTAAATATATATATATATATATACGCTTGGCCAGTAGGAGGCTCGTATTAAAAATGAGGTTGGAGTATTTTTGGTAGGGCCAAGAGAGCAGAGAAGGGTTCGGTTGTCTCAATGCGAGAAATGACACGGTCCTTTCATGCCGTTTCACACGTTTTACACTGTTCCCCCGCGAGAACGGCTTTTGTCTCGCACGTGGCACATTCGACCGACGCTCATTATCCACATTTATTTCTCTCGTATATACAAAAGCTGAAACTTCTTTGTAGCGCACAAAGCCAGCGGACCTTGAAGCTTTGCCATTTCTTCGTGCAAAAGACAATCAAGTATACGTATAGGCGTCGCACTACCGAACCTCCTCGCCTTTCAAACGAGCGAAAGAAAGATGAATCGCGCGTCCAGCCGTCCACCACGAGTACCATAACGTTCGAGCTGCCACAATTCTCTCTTCTTCACCCATCAGCCTTGACGGTTCACTCAAGTTTTCTTCCCAAGAACCATTTTCATCCCTCCTACGATTGGCAGAATCCAACGAGAAATATACTATAAAGCATGGCATAAAAGCTTCCGTCATCATTGTTGACGCAATCTCTTTTTGCCCCTTTTGTACTTTTTAAGCAGAAATGACCATTCAAACTCTTCCATTTACCTTCTCTTTATACAGGCCCCAGAATTTGATTTTTCCTCTTTTTTTTTTTTTTTTTTTTTTTTTTTTTTTAATACGGTTCGTTGCACTTGCCGTTTTTCCAAATATTCGTACAGAGTGTATCCTGTGCGTGGGATACGACATGTGTATACGGATATGTGCGAAACATTTCATTCGACTCACCATTGTAAAGCGGGAACATGTGTATGGGATCGGTTTGATTTACGGAAAATGGGACTAATGTAAGATCAACGAGGGTCCGAAGGGACGAAAACCAAAAGCAGTTGTATATCCTTCTTCCACGAAGGCGTAATTCACGTTTGTCAGTATTCTCCCTGGTTTTTTCTCATGCCGAATAGACCCAGGGATTTTCCATTTTTCCTTTCGGGAAGAGGAGAGAGCTGCACCTTTCCCCGCAAACTTGTAATTCGGGACTAAATGGGCCCGGCGCGCGGGAACCCGACTCAAAAAGCTTTTCAGACATTTCGAGGCCGAAACTGCGTCGAAAAACTTCTTCCATTGGCCCTAGAGAGTTTCTTCACGCATGATCACGAACACAAGAAACATTTCAGCGAGTGGCCACCGGTGCGTAACGTGACGAAAGCGTTCGATATTCTACCATTCGACGGGCCCAATAATAATAATATCCCCTTTTCTACAATGATTTATCTCCTCTCTCTCTCTCTCTCTCTCTCACTCTCGTCTCCCATACCTACTTTCTACACCACTCGTTCCAATTTTCCAGGCCCCGTATTCAACTTTAAATTCCGACGAAATGGTGTGTACAATTTATCATCCTATCCCATTAAGTCGGATCTAATTTTTAACATTTTTTCCAAACACGCAATTATCTTGCGTATCGAACGAACAAAACTATATCTCAGCGTACATTAATACGTCAATTAAAGTAGATCTCGATCGGCGAAAAATAAGTTATCGCATATACTTATACGTTGGAAGATTTTCCTCATGATCTTTGTTCCCTGTAAATGCAGCGAGCAACGAGCGAGTAAACACGCGAGAGCCAATCGTGACACAGAACACGTACACGCACGTAATATTTCACGTCGGTTAAGAGGGTTTTGTTTTCTCCTCTCGGTGCAAGTATAGCGCGGTAGGAGAGGAGCAGCGGGACAGAGAGCATCCGAAGGATGCTTCTTTTCGATGGAATACGCGCGTCTTGGGTCCCTCCCCCACCGCAGCAGCACAACTACTACCACATGGCAACGATTGTCGCTGGCGCGTTTGGATAGCATCAAAGGTTTCTAGCGCCGGCCGAAAAGGTCAGCGGACCCCTCGGTGCGAAGAAACGAGCGATTTTGACATCTCTATCGGGCCCGAAGAGGAGGAGGAGGAAGGGGGGAGGTCTACCAGCCGCCAGCATCCCGCAAGTCGAAATGTGGAGGGAGAACGGGTGGGGATTGGGCCCTGAGATCCCCCACTCCCGCTACCCCTGCACGGCTAGCTGGCCCAAGCCGCCCGGGGACCGAGAGGAGGCCGGGGACCAACGGCCAACACTCACGCGAGATTTAGCGCTGTAACGTATAAGAACGATAGCGACGCTAACTCTGGTGCCGATTCCAACCACTCAGTATTTTTCAACACCCACGGCCAACGCGTCGGCCATCTTGAATCTCCAATTCGGACGCGTTTATTTCGCTCTCTTTCTCTCTCTCTCTCTCACCACGTCGCTTTGTCGGCCCAGCTTTCTACTCCCTCCCCAAAGCTAACTCACTTAACTCCGTGACAAGTCCCAAAGCGAGGGCCCCTGAAAAGCCCTGGCATGCGTCTCGAGTGGGCGAAAAGATCCTTCCGGAGCAACTCTGCTATCTCTCCACTCGCTCGGGCCCCGAGGAATATAAAATCGACGCGCGGCCATCTTCGGGAATTTTAATTGGCCCTCCGCGTTTATTCGAAAAACACCATTTTTTCTCCAGCCTATTAACCCGCCGCTTAAGCCAAACGCAATATTTTCTCCACCGCCTATTCCCTGTCATCGAAACCAAGAAACTGTCCTTTGGCGAATTTTCAGAAGATTCCACTGCAAAAATTGCTTTATTATCCACCAGCATCCACACAGTTTACGTCTTATCGCGTTATAATTAATATAATCCTACTCTGTTTATCCCCACACCATTTCAAACATATACATTTAATTGTACCAAATAGAAGCCAAGATCCTCCGTTCCGTTTCGTACGATATAAACAAAAGACGGTTGTTCGTTTTTAAAGTGCGCTAACGTAACGGACTTGGAGTTTTTGTCGGAGTTTCGCAGTGGTCAATCGAGCCAACTTGTAATTAGGATCGTAAACAAGAAGAAGAGGCCCTCGACTAAACAGGATGTGTGTCCAATCTGGCCGCGCCGACACCGCTGCTTAACACATGCGGTGAGAACGGGCAGTTTTCGCGTTTCTCTCTTTGCCTCCTTCATCCTCCCCCCCCCCCCTGCTTTCTCCCCTTAGCAGTGGTGCGCGCTCGGCCTCCCTCCCCCCTCCCCTCTTTCCCTATCGTCGGCAAAGAGAGATCCTCGAATCGAGATATCGGCGCCGCTACCCGTGTACTTGGCCATCCCTCGCCGGTCTATCGGCAGAATCTGCATTTTTTTAGTCGACAGCCAGAAGAGCCACATATAGGAGGGGGCTGGCTCCTCTGGCTCCACTCTCGCGCGCGACGCGACTTCCACTTCCATATCCACGCGTAACAAGGATAGAGACACACACACACAGTTTCGCACTACGAGCCATGCACCTCGCCTTTTCTTTCCTCCTCCGTTCGGCGCATCGCGCGAAACACTCGTACACGAGGCAGAGAGCTGCTTCTTCTGATTTATTTATTCAAAGCGTCGATTGAAAATCGTGCCTTCCCCTATCCTCGACCTCGCTCCGATGAAATTCTCGCGCGTACCTTAAATGCAAATTCGACGAGCTTCCAACGTTTCTTATTCCTGTCGTTACAAGCTTAATTCTCTCTCGCCTCAAATATTCCTACGCATTCGCATTCCCATGTATATACTCTAGCAAAGATTCTCTCATTTTTATCGTCCGATCGAGCTACATTGGCTCGGTGCTCGGCGTAGCACGCGATGCACCTTCCTCCTTCTTTTCTCGCATCTCGGAATGCCTCCGCGTCCTCCTGCAGCCTCGCTGCCTGGCAAATTTATGGCGAGGAAATCCGCGGTAAATTAATGGAACTTTAGCACGCTCGAATAACCTGTAAACTGGCTTTCTATTCCTCCAAGGGATATCCCGAGAATAAAGCAGAGAGCTGCGCCGAGTTTTTCTCCATCTCATATCTGGACACTCGTTTCGTCCCATTTAAAGCTCTATACACATTGAAGAAAAATCTATTTATCAACGACTCAACGACTGCCTTGTATATTCCCTTGAAAATATTGCTTCGAGGTCTCGGACTCTAACTTTTTACATGGTTCAACAGTTTCTGCGGTATATATAGCTATATACACGTGTAATTTTCTCGACTCTCCGGAGTAGACGTAAAATTGTTGGTGATTGGACAAAGTTTTTTAGGATCGAGAGGAGAGAATAGGACGCGCGCGAGTTTTGGAATAATCCTTATTGGGAATAACGAGTGCAATTAGGGATATTCCTTGGCGCGAGAGAGGATCCAGGCCAACCGAGTCTTCCGGCGACACAATAAATTATAACGCGATCGCGTCAGCAAATCGACCACTCGGCCAGTTTCTCCGCGAGCTTTGTCTCGTTCGACAAACAGAATTAACCCTCGCCCATATACTCTCATGCGGGCGTTTAATGAATTTATGGCGCTTTCCACTTGCTGCCATGGCTCTCTATATCATCGTTAAGATTAATCTTGTACGTACGTACGACCAAATTTGTTTGTATTTGCCTTATCACTTGCAAAGCTACCCCACACTCCGTCCCTCTCCTCATCGATGAAATCTTTTCACCGTTTGATGCTCCGATCGTTATACCAGGAAATGATTTCATTGGTACTCACCAGATAAAACTCGCATTTCATTCAATAAAACCACTCCGCGATATATACAAACGCTGGATTATTTTGTCAGCGATAAACCTCTCGCGATGAAAAAGTTTTAATGGATATAGATTAAAAGTTGAAATTATACTCGAGTATGATCCGTCGATCTTCCTCGATTTTTAGCGAGGAATAATCTCGTTGGAGAACCGGATCTTCAAATGCGATTGAAATTAATCCAGGTGAAATAGTTGCTTTATCGACTATCGATTTTTATAGATACACTGCAGGGAGTTTTATTTTGAAATACAATTATATATATATATATATATATACGATGATGTGAGAAAAATCGTCGAGTGTTTTCCCGGTGGATTTTACTCGAAGGGATTAATGTTCGGTGTCTGCAAACTTAAGGAGGATAATATTATATCGCAAATAATACTTATGCAGTATTCGAGAGGGAAAGGCGAGGAGCAAAATCCGAAGGAAGTTTTTATGCCACAGTTGCAATTGCAAATTTTTGTACAACTACTTCTCAAAATTCAGGTTTTACCACCTCGCTCGCCGGCGTGCTTGACGTGTCGAAAGAAGATAAGGGACAAATCCTATAATTTATAATCCCTGGCTAACCAGCCGTTTCGCTGCAGGTGCTCGCCTTTTGCCTTCCTGCACCATTGCCTCTCCGCGAATAATCTCCTCTTTCTGCTCGCCACTCGCAACATTCGACACGATACGATTGAGACCTCCCTCCCCCCCCCCCCCCTTCTCCTCCTCTCCCTTCCAGCTCTCTTTCTTCCTTTTTCTCTTCCATAAAAAACCACCCTAAAACATGTTGCAAAGCCAGAAAACTGCTCTTATAAATTGGTCGGGTCTCTCGAGTAATTTGTATACACAAACGCCAAGGCATCAGTTTATCTCCAAGCAAAATGCATTAATATTTAAATCACAGATTTAAATCTTCAACAGAGTCACGAAATTGTAGAAAGAAAAGCTTGACTGTGTTTCATATTGTAAATATAATTAAGGTACAGAGCAAATTTTAGTCGATTTATGCATAGCGCAGTGAGATTCTTTTATCGCATTTAAATAGGAGATTTAAATACATTTGAGAAAAGAATACAGCCTGCAGCAATCTTCCTTCTAACGGAGCAACCTTATCCGAAGCTCTGGATTTCGGTCGCGCAAGTCAGACTCTCGGCACAATAAAGATGTATCTGTCAGTGTGGTACCCGTTGCTGCAGCATCTTCCCCTTCCTTATCTGCAATAATCTCTCTTCTCGCTTCCAGACGTTCTCTCAAGGTTACCTCGAATCCCCATGCAGCCACCCAATCCCTTCCACGCGCATTTTTAGCTCTGCACACACTCCCACCGAACTCTTTCTGTCGCGCTCCTTTACATATGCTCACCCCCTCCATTCCACTATCTCTCCCTATCCACACGCGAACGTTATCCTCCTATCACCAGATGGCCCTACTCAACGGCTCACTTAACTCACGTTCAACCGTCGATGACGCGAGACGCAACCCCATACGCGCGTCTTCGACGCGTCTCTTCTTCAAAAGTGACACTGACCAACCACCCCCCTTCGATGACTCGGTTCTCAAAACGAGAGAAAAAATGTTTAAACGCTCGAAACGCGCCAATTTTGCACGAGAACGACCGATCCCGATTACCACATCACAGCCTCGATTATTCAATATAGGTTGGATCATCGTACGCGCGCAATTTGCGTCGAACGACGAGGCTGCTTGATTGCTCGGCGAGTATCAAATCCTTTGCGCTCAATCGTGAATCATTAAACACTTGGCTCGCTCGTTCGTAGATGCTTTTGTCTTTTTCAGAGACGATGCTCAATTAGCGGCTCGTTTGAGGCGATAAACACGATTGAAATACTATATTGCTTTTAGCCTTTTCTTTTCTCGTCTCTCGCACCCACTCCATCTCTCTCCTCTCTATTCCACTCCCCCCCCCCCCCTCCACCCCTCTTTTCAATGGGCCGTTAATCACGAAGCGCAGCTCGCGAAAGTGGAAAAAGCCCAACTACCACGAATCGTTTTCAACGTTGGGGGAGAATAACGCAGCTTTATGATTTAGATTTAAATGCGGCCGACTCTGAATTTATAAGGCACTTATACGCTCCGCAAAGATACGATATACGGCTATATTAATGTAACGAATGATTCTGTCTTGCGATTTTACGAATATACCGATGCGTGTGGTAGTGTGAGGTAGATGAGAGCAAAGAGAATTGAGTAAGGGGGGAGGGTGGGGGGGGGGGGGATGCACCTGTTGGACCGCTCGCATCTCACGCGAGATGCGTACAAGCACGTTGGCTTCTCCCCCTGTGTTTGTACATCCGTGTGCGCGCGTAATCCTTTCGAGATTCTCTTTTTCCATCTTTCCCCCTCCGTACGCGTGTATACGCTTTTTTTTCTCCGCGCAGTATAATTCCGCGATAATTAGGATTTACGGCGAGCAATTTGAAGCAGCACGACGCTACGGCTACCGGCTTACTTTGCCTTTAAAACTCGCTTCTCTCGAGATCCCTGGATATTATATTTTCTTATATATATATATGTGTGTGTGTGTACAGAGAGCTTCTACAGTGCGTGCTTTCTCTAGTTGGCACGAGTAATTTTACCGAAGCTCGGTTTACTCGCGTCGGTACATCAGAGAAGGGACAGTCCTCGGTGTCCTTGCCCCGAGATCGTTCCTCCATGTCAAGGAACTTGTTTATTCGTCGCGAACACGCTCGAGAATCATTTGTACCGCCCGGAATGTCACCGCTGACCAGTCGGAATAACAAATCAAAGTTACTGCTCGGTCGTCCAGGAGAGAAGGCATCGAGCGAGAGTAAAAAATTGCTGGCGAAGAAGCGCGGAAAACGAGAGAAATTTCCTCCGCAGCCTCCGCGTCGCCATCCCGCTAATTATCCATTTGTAGCGAAAACTTTCCGAGAAGCGTTCCATTTCGAAGAAGCGTTTACTGAAATTGCCGAGGACGCGACAGAGTTCCTTGGACCGCAAGCAGCTCGCTGCGTTAGCCCTGAGCGATTTGTAACGACCTCATCTCGAGCACTTCCTGTACACTAGGAGGTCTTCTCTCTGCATGGCCTTTTCTCAGTCATCCATCAGGCCCCGTTTTCCTCTCTCTCTCTCCTTATTATTCTCCCTTTTCTCTTTTCATTATAAATTTTTGCAACGCCACTCGCTACAATCTACGACTGCACAAAAATCCAAGCGAAGAATTATATCGCACGTCGGATGTTTAACATCCTTCTCTTTTTGTTTTACATATACATATATATATATATATGTAAGTGGATCAATGCTGGATGGTACCAGAGACAAGAATGTCGAATAGTCTGAAATAATTCCTGGCAACGAGTATTTTTGGTACGTACAAGATTTCATGCAGCTCTCCGGAGTAAATTGCCACTGGACACGAGGAATAGAAAGAGCTGCGAATCTCGATGGTGCAGCGCATTGCACAGGAAGCGGAGATTGCGGGGAAGGGATAAAGACGGGAGAAGCCGCAGGGGGAAGGAGTGGAAAAAAACGAGCACGAGAGCGGCTCTCTCTCTATCGCCAGAAATTAAGTTGTTAAGATGCTGCCTCGGGTGTAGCCAGGCCAAAGAGAAGATCGTGAAAGTAATGGCGGCTCGTGGTCGGTTCATATTTGGCTTCTTTCCTTCCCTGTGTTCGTGCTTATAGCCGGCTCGCGCACGTACACTCCACGCTCCAACCACACCGACACGGTTTACACGAGGATGTATACTCACCGCGTGTACTCCGCCCCGAACCCCCCCCCCCCCTCCCTCCAACTACGAAAAAACTCATGCCACAGTTCGACCGTATTCTCGAGCATCTGGCTTCGCGAGGAAAACAAGGGACTCGGCTATCTCCGGGCGTTTATGAGTCGAGCCGTGAGTGAGCCCCTTCCAACGTGTTGGTTATTTTTCTACTACCCCCCCTCCCCCTTCTCTTCCTTTAGAGAAATTCAAATTATCCGAGAAATTAATCTACATCTCGCATGAAGAGTCTTTCGAGATTTTCATCGCCTCGACACGCGAGAATGTATTATTTATATTTTATTCGCGGTACGAACTATACGCTCGGAGACGAGACTTTTCTGCACATTTTCCTGCCCGGCGAGACTCGCTATTTTTATAAATATTTGTGGACGCGTAACGCTGGAGGATCAGACTTAATCCCTGAAAATGAATGAACCGTTTAACTGCGGTGAGTATCTTGTGTAAAAAAAGCTTAACCGCGAATTAGATCCAGTTCTGTTCTTTTCGTCACCGAGTTGCTCGCTCTTTTTCACTTCTTACCAGCGTATCCCTCTGCGAGCCTCTCTCTCTCTCTCTGGTTTCCTCCGCAGCCTGTAAAATGGAGGGGGGCAGATCCCGGGCAATTCGAGACACCGCTGTCTTAAGTCGGAAGAAAACCAGTTTCTGGCGCTGTGTTTGACTGTAGAGGAGATACGTATTTTTCTGGTAGGCAAGAAGCTGAGAAAGGGCTAAAGAGATTATACGAAAGAGGATAGGATGAGCCACGAACGTCGAATGGATGCATCCGAGAAAAGCTGAAGTTGCGTTGATGCGACCAAAAGGGATTGGATGATTAGGAGGTATAGGAGCGTATAGATACTCCATCCATACATATATAGCGAGAATAATGCAAGTTGTGGACGAGCAATGAAGAAGAGAAAGAGAGAGGCGGAGGTGGACAATTTGGCTCTTGAGCAAAAAAGTAAAATTAAGGGGATCGTATAGATTATTGGAAAGAGGAAATTGAGTGAAGAAGAAATGAGGTAAATGGAGGAGTGTAGTGTAATAAAGAAACAACGAGAAAGTGTTAAAGAAGGGAAAAAGGGAGAAAGAGAGAAGGAGAGGGTGGAGAGAGGAGGGGGGGGGGGGGATGCAACCGGTTCAGCACGTCTTCATTAGCCCAGCATCCTGCTCACACACACACACACACACACATGTCAATGGCGTGGGCAGCTATAGTGTGCTCTCTTATAGAGAACACAGTGACTTTTTTTCATCGCCAGCTTGTCACAAGCCTCTAATTGACGACCGTCCTCGATATATGCCCAGCTGTGATTCTACGATAATTATATTTTTTATCATCGACATCGTTTGATTGATCTGACGCCATTGGAGAATGAAGCAAATCTGGTTTCACTCCTTTCTTATTGCACATCAATCGTTATCCGTATTTTTCCTCTCGTTTCATTAAAAGATTCCTTGATTAGTTTTGTAGAGTTGTCTAAGTTGTACATGCTTATTTAGCCAATTGTAGAAACGTCTCATCGTGCCTTTCGCTTAATTTTCTGTAAAGTAATTAGTCATTGTTTTATCATGACTGTAGTCGGAGTGATTAAAAGAATAAGCAAGCAAAATAATTGTTCTCTAGTAAATGCGTTTGGCATTTATCTTTAGCTGAGAAATCGAATGTTGTCGTTTGTATATCGGGTTACAATTCGATCACATTTCACTACAGTTCATCATCTTTCATCTGGTGTTGCATGACAAATACGTATAATCTAAGGGGCCATGCAGCCACGTCATAATCACTCACTGTATAAATCTAGTACAGCAAGGAGGTTCGTGTTTTGTTTTTTTAGACATTTCGACAAGGTTAAATAAAATGGATTTATTAACGAGATAAACAGAATATACAAGGTACATAAGTTTTTATATACAAACAAATATTTGTTCGTAAAAGTTTGGAATACTTAAATTCACTTTAAAACTTAATATTTGTAATAGCAATGAAATATTGTAGTTGTAACTGAGTTTACCTTACGTGTCAGCCAAGATAATTAACAATGTGTATATTATTACCTAGAAACTTATCTCATAAAATATTTTATCCAGATAGTTATTTAACACTGCATATTCATAATGTATTTAAACCTTGTTTGTGGTTTTTAGACATTTACGATTTTTTTGTTGACGAAAATTTTGCAGTTCCGAAGCTGCACGTTAAAACAGTGGAAACATATACAACAATGCATAGCACCTTACTGTTTATTCGCACATATATTTGCCCTATTCGAATTTTCACTGAGATCCAGCACCTTAAAATCAATATAGTCAATTACTTTATTGTCTATTAAAAAATATTATTACCATTTGTATCTTTTATTTATGAAGTAAGCTATCAGGAAGCATGACGAATAGCGTTAAGAACCATAAATTTGATACAGATTTTATATAAAAGAAGTCACATAATTTTACGTTGGCCAGTAGATTTTCAGCTTTAAAAGAGTATTTTTTCAGCAAAAACTTATCAATGTCTCTTATTTAACGCGCCCAACTTTCGAAAGCGATTGTAATCGTGTGACCAATACTGTTTTTGACAGAAGAAATTTCGCGAAAACTTGAAAATGATTAAACTCAATAATATCGACAATAGCTACCAATGATAATTAACATGTATTAGAGAGTTGGCCCCGACACAACTTTATATAAGTATTTGAACCTAATTTCGCCTGTCAAGATTATCTATTGGTTTTTCCTTTACATCCATGCTATTTAGTTTTACCTGAGGTATACAATTGATCGTTACTTGGTATAATTCTGACATTTTTCTCAAAATTGCTGCACACTCGTATATAGTTTTACCACGTTAATGTAACATTTTTGAGCACCGACAGTTACATATGGGAGTATTATACAAACGTTAATTTTTCCGGATCGTATATGGAAGATGACTCATTTTGTTTTAAGAAAAATAATTTGTATCTACTATATGATAGTCTGTCACAGAAAAAATTTAGAACTATCCTATATTGGTCTCTCGTCGATTTTATATTTCTATTTATTATAATATTATCAAAAGTAGCTGTTGTCTTGTATGAAGCATTGCAAGAGATATACACAATGGCGAAATTAATGGAGAACGTTTGACCAACATATTTTCATTTAGGTATTTATCAGAGTGACTCTTAAGTGACTCCTTTCTCAGTTATTTCTTATGTTAATTTTTTTTACAATTATTTCGTCCGAAGATATGTATTTATATTGTCTTCGTTATTTGTTTAGTTAGTTTTCTTGTGTTCGTTCGATGTAGTAATACTTAATTATGTACTATACATGTAGTATATGACTTGTTTGGGACCGGCGTACACACCGAGCAGGAATACCTCGAGTATCTATATACTTTTATTTATAGGAAAGATTCTTTCTGTTTAGGGATTGACTTTTGTTTCTTGCAAAATTTCTCCTTTTTCGAGTGGAACGAGATGACAGCTCAGTTTACGAAATTTTTCTGTTTCTTTTTCTTTAGCAAATTGAATTCACTTTACTTTCAGAACTCGGTACTTGGCGACGGTATCACATTCGGAGGATTAATGAAAGAGATTATTATTATTTTTTTGTTGTTTTCAAAGTTTTGTTGGGTAGTTTGTGAATTGCTTGTGTGGATCGAGGTTATTGATCCGAGACCTTTTCATCACCGTGAAAATGTTAGCTTAAAGTTTACTAATACCGAGAGACGTGTTAGAGCGACGTAATATAGCGTGACTATAGTTAATTATACCTCTTAAATTATAACTACGGTTAAAAATATCTTTGTACTTTCAATTTGTAATTTACGAGACGACATACGTACTTTTACAATAAAAACGGTAAGTGACGTTAGATTTATTTATGAATCGAAAATCGTGCAAGTGCTTGTGCTTGGTTTCCATATTGATTTTTTTATCCGAGATCACAAAACAATTATTTCATCAGTGTGGACTTAATTTAACTTGGCATATTATCTATCGATGAACTCTCTCTTGGAATTAACAGAAGCAACGATCATTCTTGTGCGTGTGTCTTAATACGATTTTTACAAATCGCACGTTCGATAACCTTTTTTGACAATTTTATCGAACGCACGCTTGGTAATTAGCTCCCTTTGTAATTCATCGAACGATCTCACCTGCTTCTTTTAATCCAAAATGAAATTTGCTTGAGTGTAACTTTTAATAGAGTCCGAGTTATTTAGAATTTGTCTTGCGTACCTTGTAAATATAATTTAACCGAATGTGGGGGCTATTATGAATAATTTATCGTTGAAATTTCAATTGCTAGATATATATATATATTAATACTATTTATGGTTCACTCGATCTGCTGCGCATGGGATCTCTCGACGCGTAAATTGGGTTGCCGTTAAGTTTCGCAATATTACATTAACGTGATCATTGGTATTTTATATAATAGTTTATTTGCCTTACGTGTTCTTTAATTAAGTATGCTTACGCATAAAAGGACGTTTTCTACTTTTTCCTTGAATTTCGGCACAATTACAGCTAAGCCACTGCTAGCCTCGAATGCTCTGCATTATACCGTCTATACATTTGTCGAAGAAAAATTAGTTCACTGCGTGTAGTACTATTATGTTAATCGCGAGAATTATTGACTGAAATCTTGAGTGACATGAATTACTCGTTATTCTTATCTTGCGCTGAAGTCTTTCATCCCTTTGAATTTGCTGCTATTTTTAAAACTTACTTTCAATTAGGTATTTTAATACGTGAGGTTTGAGCGCGCGACGCGATTATAACTTTAAATCTTTTCCTCCTACCACCTTTCTTCCTATAATCTATATACCACGTGTTTCTTATTGTGATATTTAAATTTAGAACATCCGGTTATTCTTTAGGACAACATCTATCTTTGCTGCATGGGTATTTCAAAGCTCGAACAGGTACGTCAGAACTTTGCGCTAATTCACACTCAGTTTTAATCTACAGCCACATTCTCAATAATAAACGCTGCACTGTTTCAAAACGATAAACTTAATTGGTTTCACGAAAAAATTATACATCTCGTCTTCCGCATTACCCAATTTCTTCATCTTTTTCTCTTTTTACGATCAAACCTTGCTCCTACCTCGTCAATTTTGCTCTCCAAAAGGTTTCTTCATTTTCATGGAAGCAACTATTTGTACGCTACACACGAGTTATTTTCGGCGATAGCGATATATTAGGCCGCTGAGAATTCACGAAAAACAATGGCGCTTTTTTAATCCTTTCACTTATATAGTTAATACGCGAAATTTTATAGCGATGCACTCGTGTTTCTCGAGAATTCGCAACTACTGCGATATACTTTTTATCATATACTTTTGTACGTTTTGCAATTATTATAACGATATCTAGACGTAATTATATATCTCCAGGAATGTGAATTTAATCAGATGGAATAATCAAATGGGATATTCTGATCGCGGTTTCGCGTAATGCGGTATGGACCTAATTTTATAGCCTTGTTAATTCCTAAATATCGTAGTGAGGTTAGGGGTCGTTGAACTCGGGATCATAATGGAAGGAGCATGGCCTCAGTGGCCTTACCCCCACTCCGTTGCGCGAGCGCTCAAGGAAAGTCGGATGTATAACTCTTTTCACGCGGATGCCTCTTTCTCTATAGTATATTATAGTAGTTGTAGTAATAGTAGTAGTATCAGTTATCAGCATGGAGTGGTAACATGCGTTCCATTCATCAGCATCGTAACACTGTATGCACGTGGATGCATGGAAAATGTCAATATATAAATGTTCCAGTGATATTTACAGTTAGTCGAATAAGGATGTCGAGGAGTCGACCGTCTCTATTGTCCGAATATGTTCGCGAGAACAATGGAATGGGGGGTGTCTCCTTTCAGCATAATCGAAAGCTCCACGTAATAGATCTATGACTAAACATATACACACAAATCTAGTCGCTAGTCTGTAACAGAGAGACGTGCTTCGCATCATTGTAGCTTCTTCTCGGAGAATCCTTGAGAATTCTAGAGACAAGCTACCGCAGTCCAGTCTACTATGAGGCTTTTGTTCGAACGAAAGATAATTTATCCAATAAGAGACGTGCATGCCAGCTTAGAGAATTATTGTGCATGTAACGGATCCATTAACCTTGAAATTTTGCTTTTAGCTGGAAAATTCAATCTTTCGATCGATTTTTAATAGGTTTTAAGCGAATTTGAGAGAAAACTGGCATTCGAGTCGATATTGGTATTTTCAGCGACATTCACAGCCTCGGGTAATATTAATGGTGAGCTGTCGATATTAGCACGGTTATAGCTTAATTAGATTAGACATCTTACATCGTAACATAAAGTTTGTTGCGCTTTCGTTTTTGTGCTTAGAATTGTCTCTCGAGCCAATATCCCTGTATTTCGAGCGTTCGGCTTTCCCTTAGGAACCTAAATACCTGTTTTTGTTTGCTTCATTTTATCTTGTTTTCTTTGGTTTTAGCAGCGGAGAAGTCAAACCTAAAACCTAGATAAGCTATAGCTTTCCATTTTACAACGGTTACTTTATTTTTCGTTTGTCTTAGTGTCTTTTATGCTTCTGTATTCTGTCTTCTTTTTGTTCATTCGTATACTGATAAATCTCTATATTGCACAATGCCCTTCGTCGTACACAGGTGATTCTGTTTTCATTTGTGCTTTGTTATAATACAAGTTAATATTTTATTCGCTTAAGACAAACAATTTATCGAGGAATAGAAAATTTATTATTATTCTTAGCTAATTGTAAGAGAGTTTCGTGCTTTCGGAGTAAAGTCAATTGGCATTACACCGTCAGCTGACTAGATCATTCTCGTCCTTAAAAGATTTATACGCGAGACAGTTAATCGCTCAAGGTCCGTTCACGCGAAACGCCATTCCCCAACTGCCCAAACTGACTGCAAGACAGAAAGTTTCGGCAGTAAATACAGATCGCGTTCTTCGTGGCCAGGCCTTAATTGCTAATCGCTTAATTATCCACTTAACGATAACGAATATAACATGCATACGAGTAAAATATTGAGATCCCAGTGAAAAGATTTTTTTTTCTCATCGAAGTGGGCAAATATCGGTGATTAGTTTCGTACTCTGACCAGGTTAAATATAATAATTATACACTAAAAGCCCATTTATAGTTTGCCTGTTTGCCTTACAGAAATATTTGTAATTTAGGATGTCCATTCGATTGATCGTTAAAATAGTCCATAGACTGCTTGTAGTAAATTAGAATTTTCATGGATAAACATTTAACATAATTTTGGCAGAAATTAATACTGTTTCAAATGGTTATTGTTACTTTTTTTTTTTTTTTTTTTTTTTTTTTTTTAGAATTTTTTCATATCTTTGTTATGCTCAATAAATACTATTCTCGCTGCCCTTGGACAGTTTTTGTATCCGGGCGAACTTCCATAGTTTGTTAGGGCCTATTTCCGATACATAGACTGTGTTACCATCCGGGCTCACGGCAATTGCGTGCGGGTTTGAGAATGGCGTCTAAAAATTTGACAAATAAATCACGTGAGCAAAATAAGAGTTAAACATCTTTCCTCTTACTTTGTATTGAGCTTTTAACTTACGTCTAATACTGGTCCCCAGGAACTGATTATTTTTCGTGTTTTTGAATTTATGGTGAAGCCTGCATTTATTTTGTAAGGAGTTTTTCCGGTTACAGCGTAAATTATGTCTCCTAAAATCAATGGAAACTTGTTTGTTTGTTTGTTTTAAAAGATCCGCCGAAAGATATTAGTTAATTGTTTCTTGAACTTTTTTCATTCGAGCAATTGTAAATCCTTCGCTCACTCCAGTTTGGATGAGTGTGGGTGTACATATACTCACCGTAAGAGGCGATACCAAACATTCGTCCAAAGAGCGGGTCCTCGATAGCATAAGGATATTCGGAGCTAAATTCTGAGCCCGGCAGGCCCACGTTCATACAAACTATCCTAGAATTTTCCCGATCTGCCACGCAGACCTCCTGATCGAGCAAAATGGTCACGGCATGCGGGACCACTAAATTTAGTTCTGCAAGTGTTAGAAAAAAAAATCACGTTATTATAGAATCGGTTTTATATCTATAGTCATATGTGTAGAATATGTTTCAATTATACATCCTAAAACATAAGAGTTCAACCTAACGTTATCTGCAACAATTCGGTTACAACCTTATTTCTTACACGTGCGTGCAATTTTGCAATTTTTTTTTATTCAATGGATCAAAACATCGTACGAAACGAGTGTACTAATTATAGAGCCAAATTTTCCTCTAATTTTGATCATTATTTAAATTCAGGCAAAAGTTAGAGATATATTTATATTTCATTTAGCAAAATATTAATTTAAACTACGTAAATTTACAAGAGCAATTGTTCAGATATATGCGTATGAACAGAATACTGGTCTTATGTTTATAATATTGATATTATAAACATAAAAGATTTAAAAAAAAACGTATACCCTTGCATATCGCGTACCGTGATAATATTTTTTGAAACAACATACTTCAACATTTGGAAAAGTTAGCTGCAAATCTGATTAAACTTTAATATGGGAAAATGGGATTCTTGTGATATGTAAAGAATGCATATGTTTAAATGATATCGTATCATGTAGCACAGATCGTTTAATAATATTTCTTGACTGATCAGTGGAATAGAAATTGTTAAATGGTGGAATGAAGGATTGAGAAAACAGCGAAAACGTAAGGGGCCACGTACGCTCTCCTACGGTGAATTTGGGATTTCCCTGCGAGTCGAATAGGACTATCCTATTGTTACAGTATCCGTCCGCGACGACGATTTGTCCCGTGGACGCCACTGCCACAGAAGTCGGCTGGCAAAAATGATCCAGGTCGTTCCCTGGCTCGAACTGCCGGCCGAGCACCAGCTGAAGAACTCCAGAGCTGGAGTACTAGTTTAAACCAATAAAAGCAAAACACGTCATCCGACCGCCGCCTTCATTTACCAAATATCGACAAACATTCACGAATCATGTTTAGCAAACTATACGTTGCTTTCAAATAAACGGACAATTAAACCGTCCCAATGCCACAAATATTTATTACAATAATACTCTCAAAGCTATCACACATTTGCAGCTTCTGCGCGAATTTCGATGAAAAATTCATCCTTCTTGAAAATAATCTTCCTTTAGCGAAATTGTTTCATTCGTTGGCTTTCTTACCTTAAAAACTTGATGAAGAGCCACGTCAGTGAGCCAAACATTTCCAAATAAATCTATGTGAATTCCGTGTGGCAAGTAGAAGGTTTGATTTCCCCATCCATGTAATACTTTGCCAAATATTGGATCTAAAGTTATCACTGTATTCTCCATAATAGGTCCCATATATTGTTGCTGATAAACATTGCGATCATCGAAAGTGCTGTTGATAAAAAATTTAAATCACCAAATAACATCATCTCGCATATGGCTGAATATTAGCTTTTTTATTGTACTGTTATTCTATTGAATTGACATGGTGTGCGATACTTTGGTAATAATAGCTCATATTTATACTGCGAGTTGAAATTTATGGAGGCTTGCGTAATAAATGTTTACTACTATGTTGAATGTGAGTTGAATTGTTTGGTAAAGAGAAAAAGATAAGAGTGACGTACTTATAACTCCATATGCGACTAGCTCGGTGAAAAACTACGGGCTTCCCCGATAAGTCCACAGCAACCCCTGCAATCTGACCAAGATTTTCCGGTCCCTTCCAATACTCCTCGAAATCAACGACTGGTAATAATTTATGGTCTTCGGGAGATTCCCAGAGCTGATAAAAAACAATGAGAATCGATCGTCATTAAGAGCAGTAATAAATCACATTTATTATCAGACCTCGCGTAAAGTTTCCAGTAGAAATTAAATTTCAATTATCGGGAGTATATACTGATATAGTATATTGCAACTGGCAATTATTTCTTATCGATCTCGTTAAACGAATCTCATCTGCAAATAATAACTTGTAACAAATAGTAGGTTTCATTTTTTTTTTAATAGCAGTCCGATAATTGATTCGTCGATAAAGTAATGGTATAATGATTTTTAAACTTTATTCTAGGCTGATCGGTGGATGATTAAAACTGAAATTTTACACACCGGAAAGACTGTCTCTATTTACCAGACAATTTCTTTCGAATAGTAGCAGGAAAATACGATTTTTTAATTTTCGACTATTCTTTGCCAGTATTACCGAGTTTTAAAGCTCATTGATATTCTTTTAAATCAATGGTCGGTATGTATAATAATGTAGGTATATACATTAGTTATTTTTTCAAAGCCCCCCCCCCCCCCCCCTATCGAGAGAGAACACTAAATATATATTTCAATTACTTTTTATATCGACTTACCGTTTGTACAGGATTGATAGTCGGTGTAACATTGTTAAAAGAAGTGATAAAAATCAGTAGAAACAGTTTGAATAGGTTAATTGCAGATTCTGCCATATTTGAGAAGGTCTCGGTGAATCTGGATAGATGAAATTTTAATTGGAGCTTGCTGACGTGGCACGTTTAATAAGGAAAGTGGTAGCTAGGGGTAAGATGCGCAAGCCTGAAGAAGTATCAGCCAATCCTTGTGTTATAACTTTCGATGAAGATAGTCCAGGAATAAACGAATTCTGATTGGCGCAGACCTTGATCCTGAAAAGTCGATTTACGCGTCTTCTCAGGATCAATGATTCGGGTTCCGATGATGAGAATTTTTAGATCCGTTGCTTCTTTTCGATATTGGCTTGAGCGATAGCGGTGCTAAATACCGGAAATCGCTGCGTAGAAGTGGCCAACGTTAGGAACGAAAGTAAAAATTATCGAAAGCCTGTAAATAATGCGTTACATTAGCTTTAACGAGTACCAAAATCTTTAATCGCGAAAAGTGACGAGTAAGAACGAGATTTTTAGTAAATTAGTCCGATAACATACGTGAGGTACAAGTTACGGAAATATTAACTGCAGTGGATTTGGACAACGTAGTTTAAAATATGGAGAGAGTTTAACACAGTATTAGAGATAAAAATAAAAATCCTAAGTACTTTTAAACTAACTGGTGACAGCTGGTGAACGTACTGCGCCATGAAGTGTTCAAAACCAACTGCACCTGTTTTAGGACCTGCAGCAAGGATTTGGCTGATATAGTCAAATGGATCGAATCAATAAATTCACGCAGGCGTGATTGTCCGCGTAAACCCAAAATAGACACTGGGAGTTTTCCACGCGCGCATCGGGGTCGTATAAATGTCAATTATTTCTCTCTTGCTGACATGCGTATTTTATGAATTTTCATCTTTCCCCTTATCCAGAAATTTCGCCCAAATGTTTATGTCCTTGTCGCACTAACAATCTTGACACAGCGCATTTTAATATCAAAAAATTAACTATAAAAATAATAAATAAATTGTCAAGTATATTTTAAATAACATAAACTATCTTTCTTCACTATACAAACACGTGCACGATATACCTGTTGCGTTCTATTCTCATTCGACCATTCGGACTTTGATACAGCTGGATGTGAATGAAATAGGCATAATCGGTATTACATTTTAAGCATTTTTATTTCTTTTCTTTATTGGATCGTTAAAAGTTTCATACAGAAATATAATTTTTTGCCATAAGCGAACATGATTGGTAAATTATATGAAATGTAAGCTATATATACATGGTTTACATTTAGGTACATTTGATAGATGCGTAAAGTATTTAACTACGATCAAAAAGTTAAAGTGTGCTTATATATTTAGATAGATTATTGAATAACTTATATAACTTTATCGAATAGTATCACAAAATTTGATTTTTTCAACGTTTTGATTAGCCTTATGCTCCTCTCAACGTGCACGTAATATTTATAATAAAATTAGTATTATTCTTGTCTATAATGATACGCATTTAACCGTGAGATCTTTCGTTTTCCATTAAGATTGTTTCCATGGACTTTCATTAGTTGAGTCAAAGGTCTTTTCTCGTAATCTTTTGGCTAATACCTTAAATAAATTTTAAAAGGGGCAGTGGTTCTCATTTATGTAAATAATCTTGATTCTTAGTGCTCGCAGCACTTTTTTACTCTTTTGTAAGGAGCTTATGATATCTCTCTCACAGAAAAAATTCCAACCTCAAAAGTAATCAATTTACAAGAGTAAATTAATTTGTCACTTTGAAACATTTCTTATTTAAGAATTTTCTCGTAGATCCCGTCGTATTTTCTTTTTTTATCTCTTAAACTATTGTCATTTATTTTATTAGTAAAGATTAAAAGTGCGTGAAATGCCACTTTGCAAAGATAACTTCAAAATACTGTATATAGAGATAATAAGTGTTTCGCGTTCTTTCATTCAGTAACATCTGAAATATTGGAGAAGTTTAGTTTTCATAAAAGAGAATTGAGAGTCTTATTTGCTAATCCAACAATAATAGCTACGAGTCAATTATTTATCATCGCAATAATTATTGTTCATTATAATCATTTATGAACACGCAAAACTGGTAAAATATCTATCAGATAATAATTATCTTGAGATTGTTTTTGCTACGATTAAAATTACGGGCTAAAATACATGGTGGGAATTATTGTCCCCTGTTTCTCTAAATGAAAGAGTCAGAATCCGCATCGAATTAATTTTACGTTATCGATACTGTTAAGCGTGGAGAAAATTTGAAAACTTTGGAAAAGATCGTTTAAGTGAGCTAGCTGATGACTGTACACGTTTATTTAGCAATTTCAAGGGTTAAAGAGGTTTCTGGCTGGGTCCAAATGTAACCTGTACGAGTCATACTGCAATGGGCATCGTAATATCTTCCTGGAGCTCGGCAGTAAGACCACCTTGGACACCGACAGCGGAATTTACTGTGAAATTCTTCTTTGCACACTTCATTCCACCAGCACGTTCTCTATGGAATTATATTTTTATCGTCAAGCAAATCAAAACTGTGTAGCTCTGCTCTTTTTTTGTAGGAAGGAAGCAAATTTGTCAAACGCAGAAAGTTTAAAATAAGCTTATAAGCCTATAATTTCACATGAAATTGTGTAAAATTGCTACTGTGTACTAATTAATTAGGGTTTATTGTATTGCAAATTATTACCTCAGCTACGTAATGCCTTACGCTTTGGTCGCTATAATTTCTCTTCATTATAATATGTCTAGCATTAGCAGAATATTCTTTGGCGCACAGTGCTAAGATCACAAGTACGCAGACAGCCGTTCGAATCTACGATAGAGAACTTTTAATTAAAAGAACAAGTTTTATGAGTGATAGTAAACAGGAAGGGTTACAATAATTGTTAACTGGGATAAGAGAGAGAGAGAGAGAGAGAGAGAGAGAGAGAGAGAGAGAAATATTTTTAGGTTTGGGGGAAGCGCAACAGCTGTTAGCAACAGCTCAAAGCGATCGATGATAAGGTGAGGTAGCGATTACGGAAGAATCTTCAACTGCAGTCAGAAATTGATAGACGGAAAACCAGGAAGAAGACTCACGTTTTCGCTCATCTCGAAAGTTCAGAAGTATAAATGTTCTCTGACTCGCTTCTTCTATTCACATTTGAGAGGAGTTCTTGTCAAGGTAGTAACGAGTAAAGAAAAAATTAAGGCAGAATTTACTTTACGATGCAGGAAGCACCATTGCTTGATTCCACGAAGATAGACAAAATTTACTGGTAGTTGCTGAGCAATTATATAGTGCGCAAGCGCAAGCTAGAGCGAAGCCTTGTTATTGCATTTCTAAAGGTAGGTCAGCTGGGTCACAGCTACCAAAACATTAGTTTAAGCAAAGTCAACCGTGAACCACTTTTTGTAAGCAACAGACATCAAAAGCACAAATTGTAGGTAATAATTTTTAGGAATTTGAAAACGCGATACAGTCTTTTAATTTTTTTTATACCAATCTCTTATATTTGCTAATAATATTATACTGTTACGAAAACTTATTATAATAGGGAAGAAACATAAAATCTATTTTTTTTTAAATTGATAGGTTTTTGAACTATTTCTTAACACTATTCCTACATAAGAATGTGCTGATAAAATGTTTATTGGAATACGCGTATACCTTATAAGCATCAAAACAACAAAATACGGCAGTAAATTTTTTACAAATTTTCTAAAATTCGCGCTCCAGCATCGACAAGTGTTATTAAGGGTTCGACTGGGTTCGACGCATGTGCGAAAATGGCGTTACGATAAGCTACATAGTTGTAGGTGGTAATGGTGGTATGTACACGCCGACAGTTGTGCATGCGTTGAGCACAGCTAGTTAAACAAAGTCCGTACCATTAAACGGAACATAAACTTAGTGCTGTTTTCGCTAATAACAAATTGTCTCACTTTAACTTTAACATTCACTACAATGCTTTAACTCGATGTTCATCTTAAATAAGTGCTCAGCTGAAGGTAGAGCTTAGCTCCACATTTAGGGTCAATTCGACCAAGTAGGCTAGAGTCGGCTAGAGCCCAAGTCAGACTTAAGTTGGTATAGTTAATGTGACGGGGACTATACCAACTTAAGTCAGACTTGGGCTCTAGCCTACTTGGTCGAATTGACCCTTAAGGCCAACGCCATCAAACCTGGCTTACGGATTAGCCAGTTAAAAGTAGTACAGTTCACGTGACAAGAATTATACCATTTTTAGCTGGCTAAAAAGTAGCGCTGGCTCTAGGGTGAGGACTGCGAAGCCCAACTTTCCTCCGTGAAATTGGCCAAAGGACCCTCCATTTTTTAATTTTCAATAACTGAGATATCGTTTGATAACAATTGATAGTTAATAGTTTTTGCAATATCTAAAAGATAAGATTGATAGTACAGCTAGCCGGAACTTTTTTATTTTTGCTAAAAATTAATTTTTCTAGTCTTTACTCGATAGAGAGAATCATTTAATAGAAAGAATTTGCAAAAACTATTAACTATTAAATGTTCTATTCGAACTATCAATCTTTATCAAAAGATAATCAAACGATATCAGTTATTGAAAATTAAAAAATCGAGAATCCGTCGGCCAACTTCACGAAGGTGTCTGACTTGAGGACTGTGTTAAAGGACTAGCCGGGCTAAAATGGTATAGTTTCCGTCACATGAATTGTATAATTTTATTCGGGCTAGGCTAGCTTCAAGTCGGAATGGTGGTCCTCCCTCAACAGTCCTCATCTTTAATAGAATAGGCCAGAGATTGAGTCGATGGCACACGATGCTAAATAAGTGCTGGTTGAAATGCCGACTGTTGATTGGCTATAACAATGCAGACAGCCAATTAACAATCACCATTCCAAATCCAGCAAATATTCAGCACGAATCCAGCAACATGTGCTACTGGCTTGAGTTTGCAGTGCCACCTACCGCACAATCAACGCTACTGCGCAGTGCGCACATATTTCAGGTAATTTCTATGCGCAATGGCACTAAAATAGCAGTAATAAATAGCTTCTCTGTGAACGCACTCGAGTTGAAACTAACTTAAGTTCAAGCTTACCGTGGATTCAGAGACCTGCATTGGTGCGCCGAGGAGCAGTAAAATCTACACTCTGTGTGACATATCTTATATGTTTCAAGGTAAGCTTAATCCTATAAACAAAACGTCCCTCCAATTAACTTGCTCGAAATCTATAGTATATGTCACGTAAACTATAGATTTCGAGGCTTCCTTAACTTTGAGGGACGTTTAAAAATACGACCACTAATCTCTCACTGTAGTTATTTTATGAGTTGTATATCGAATCTTTGGTGATGCGATTTTATCTTTATTTGTTTAGGTCGGTTTCTCTATTTAACTCAGCGGCACACGATGCTTAAATCTGTCCTGGATTGCTTACTGGATTTGGAATGCTGACTGCTGATTGGTTATAACAATGCAGATAGCCAATCAACAATCACCTCCCAACCATTCCAAATCCGGCACGCTGTCTTTATGATGTAAATGGCTTGTTCAATTTACCTGTATAATAAAGCTTGAAATTGAACACAATTCACTGCACTTTGCCAGTTTTATCGAGCAAATTAATTTTACACTGTTTTTACAAATAGATGGAACAACCGTCTCTAATAGCTGCTAAAGGCTAAAGAATCCCGATAATAATATGCTTTTGTTTTCAGTCATTTTTAACTCTCTAATATACTCACAACTGTACTGAATATAGTAGAGAGAGAGAGAGAGAGAGAGAGAAGATAGCTGAACTTTCCAAATAGAACTTAGTGGAGTCTGAATTTATTGTTGAAATAATAATTATTGTATTTATAATGAAGTGGAACAATAATTGTTGTAAAAGTTATTGAAAATGATAAAAGTTATTTTCCTATCAATTAATAATTTTTAATCCTTAGATGGAAAAAAGGGAGTAGGGCAATCAGTAACTAAATTTTAATGTGTAAAAACAGTTCATATATGATACTTACATAGATTTTGATAGAGCCTTGAATCAAGGAATGATTATGAATCCAGTGACCATGGTTAGTCATTGCTTAAAAAATTATGTCACTTTTTAAAACATACTTAATTTTACTCTTTACAGTATATGTTCAAGCTTTTTATAAGCACAATACATTTTAATTTGCCTTGAGATAGTTTTCTTTGTATGCAAAAACATTGCGTACATGATTTTGTCATAATATTTGTACAATATTTTGTACAATTTTTTTGATAAAAATTGAAGCTTCTTCACATTTCTTATTAATTTATAACATATGAACCAAAGTAAATTTATCTAATTTGGTAAAATTGATGCATCTTCATACCAAATGTGTTTAATTTATTAAGTACTTTCCTTAAACTGGTGGGTATGTGAATAAAGTTTTATATAAATATATACCTCTTTAAATGTTATTAAAACTTTTAAATGGTGCAACTGCAACTATTTAAAGTAAACAATTTTTTGTCACTCTTAGTTTTTTACTTCTTCTAACCAAACAGCATGTACATGCACAAACTGTATAAAAATGGTCATAAAGCATATTGAGGTTCAAGAAAACCTTGAAGATCGAAAAAGTGCTTGTAGTAAAAATTACCCTTGACAAAGTAATTAAAAATTACGAATTCAAATTAGGAATCAAATGTAGGACACTCGAAGTAATTGATATATATATATATATATATATATTACTTTGAGTGTCCTACATAAAGTCTCTCTTAATGATGCTAACATAGGTCTATTATAGTCCTGCTATCCAGCTCAAGTTTAACTGAAAAATAATATTTTAGTATGTAATTACTTGACTTACGCGTCTTACGTTTGTATATAATGCACTGTAGTGACTATATAATACTTGTTTCTGCAGAAGTGTAGGTAACACGTGTTGGGTGTATGTGCAGTAGTAGACGCGCATAATCCGTTCAAAGAACTGTAACTTTTACTAATGCTATGTAGGATTTTCATGCAAAAAGAAAGTCGAAACTTTTAGGTGCTTTCGTCCTCTAACAGTTAATATTTGACGTAATTTCTAGTAGTGCTTCCTACACACTTAATCAATTTTAAAACTTTTAAGGCTAAGCATCTCTTAAGTTTACAGTGGTTCTTACTAGTCGCTAATGCTACTAAAATATCTAGAACGTTTAATTCTTTAACTTAACTTAGATTAGTTTGATCAATTTGTGTTGATTTAATATACCGTTTCTAAAACATGCTTATCTAGCCATGATACAATTTGACAGCTGACGTTACATTATTCGTTATACCTAATAAAGCTAATACTCATCCATTCAGTAATATGTGCCTCATTCACTTACAGTCTAGTTAGTCGCACGTCGTACTTCACGTCTCACGAGGTTCCCGCAATTTCAAGAGTGCGTCCCAATCAAGTAACAAAACATATGCCATTTCCACAAGCGGGAATTTCGTCTTAGACCTAGAGTCTGAGAGGTAAGTTGTTTGAATCTATTCAAAGTAGTAGTTCAATTTATTGACAGAACATCGACCGCTAATCTTGCATTTCTTCTATGGAATCTTCCGAGTGTAGATAGTTAAATAACTTGTATTCAATCTTAAAAAAACATTTTTTTCTTTTTGTCTTACCTGCCTATTCATTGTGTTACTTAGTTTTTAGTTTGCTTAAGTCAGCTTAAGAACAAAATTACAGAAGCAGTTGTGTTGAGCCTAACCTTACCACGATATTCTGTCACGAGCCCTTCAATAGTTTTTAAGATGGAAAAAGAAAACACTCCTATATTTATGATTTATTCCAAATTTTAGTACAAACAGTTGTGTTTTATTTAAATCAAAAAATTTCCAAACATGGTAAATTTATTGTTTTTACCTAAAGTGTTTTTAGATTTTGGTTTAAGAATTTGATTTCGACCAGTTTTAATTTTAAGGTTATTTTAATGTTTTTTTTTTCTATGTAACAGTGGTTTTATACAAATATGTCTTTTGGTTAGATTATTATGTCAAAAGATAATGTGTAAACAACTTACTCAAGAAATTATTATTTCAGGAAACCCAAGTTATATATGTGAGTTTTATTATAATTAACTGATTAAATTGAGCATATATTAAAGTTTACATTACTAAAATATAAAACTCAACCGTTTTCTTTTTCTTTTCAATATCTAACATTAGGCTGAACAATTTTTTTTTAGTTTGTAGGATAATTGAATTGCCTTTTTTTTTACAAAATTTGGAATAAATATATAAATCTTGGAATGTGTAAATAACTATTGCACATATTTTTATAAAAAATATGTTTTTCCAAACTGTTTAAAATTTTCTATGTTATTTGATGTTCTTTTAATACTTTTGGCCATAAAAAAGTTTCAAATTTTATTTACCATCTAAAATCTAATTTATTTCGACAGCAAAACAGTTCCGTGGGTTCTAGCCCTTCTATGTGTGACTCTTTTTCTATTTCTTTTCACGAGTCAATGTCAACTTATAGAAAATACTATAGATACCAATTTATAAGATTACAAAATATTTATACCTTAATAGAAATAAAGATAGGTATCTTCCCTGGTATTTGAAATAGATTTGAAGCTTGTAGTTAAAACTCAATACTTTATTTTTCTCTAAAAATATATTTTTCTCCCAAGCGTTAAATACAGAAACCATAATTTCTTTTTAAAATTTTCAATTTAATTTTACAGCATCAGATTGTCGTCTAACAGACACAAACAAATATTGTGAATCTATAGTTAATATTATTATAATTTTTTAGGACGTTCAAAATGACGCAGCATTTTGTTACTGTGTGTGTTGTCTGTGTATTGTGTGCAGCACATACGCCTTGTTCGGCCCATACAATAGTTTCATCAGTGAAACAAGAGTCTTCTGTTTCTGACAACTTAAAAAATTTATATACTATAAAGAACCTATTACAATCATCTGATAGATTGGTACTGTTACAAAACTTATCTCTATTGAAGGATTCTGAGAGATTAAGCAATAAGAAACTAAACACTGCCATACATGTTAATGAGAAAAGCTTAACTTCGTCTGGTGAAGCAAGTAAGAAGAAACAAGTTTATAAACAATCCGTAGGAATAAATAATGATTTGACTACAGATTCAGTAACATCAAATGAAGATCATATAAAAAATGATTTATTGTTTGTTATAAATATGGAATCTGAAAAGATGCATAATTCAAAAATTATGGAAAGATTAGGGCAGAATGAATTAGCACAATTTACAAGAGAAAGCAAGAAAGTAAACAACAACTACAATAACTTTTATATAGGAAGAAGGAAAAGAGAGATAGAAATAAATGAAAAATACTTTATGAACAAAATTTTTAATACTTATGGTAATGGCAATAGTATAACAATGGAAGGATTTGAGAAGCTTTTGAAAAACTTAGGATTATTAAAACTCTTGGCAGAAACATCTATATTAAAAGATAATTATTATGATAATAGTGACAAAGAGAACTCGCAAGGTAATTTATATTGTTATATAATTTAATTTATAATTCAGTTGTAGAAGCTAGAATATCCTAGTATACAAGATGTCTGATCTAAGCCATTCAAATTAGAAAACAGATTGGTTAAATCAAAGCTATTTTGTAAAAGTTTTCATCTTTTCCTTTCTATAGTTATAGGTCTGTCAGACTTAGACCAGACATCTTTATAAATTAATCATAGGTATAGCAAATAGTAATGAAGTTTAATTGTTGTGAATGACTTCTGAAGGTAGTGCTTTATCTAAAGAGACTAGAGAAAATAATGAATTATCATACCAATTTATTCATCAAAATTTGCTCTTACTTAATTTAAAGTAACTATTTTTTTATTTAGTAACTTTTTTTGTAGTGAATCCTGTTATCTATTTACCTCATGTTTTTATGGCTAGTATCTATAGTTTATTTTTTCCGCTTTAAAACGATAAGGAAAATATAAAATAAAACGTTTTATCGGTTTTTGAAATCAATGACGTATAATGAAGAAATTAAAATTGATTAATTTTGGATAAAATACTTACAATTTAATAAGTATCACAGTAATTTATCTTGTCTGTTAAAAAAAATGCTACTTTATAGATGAAATTAAAGCAATTTAAAAAGAGGAACAATTTCTAAAAATTCATACTGAATTATTACTAATCGTGTTATAAAAAAATTAAATCTTAGTAAAACAAGATTAACTGATAAGTTTTGTCTGAAGTGGTGTACGCGGCCGCTTTACATATAAACACAAATTTATATACCTACTTGTAATTTAAAAATCAAATATTATATAAAGGCCTGGACTAAATGATATATAAATATATAGTTTAATGGAAAGCTCTTGAGATAAGTTATGAGAGTATGCAGCAAATAGGGAAAGTACCATGACCTGGAATTGACCAATCAAAGTTGAATCAGTGGCATCACAGCTGTGTTTCTTCTTCAACTCATGAAAAACTTATATTTGAAACATTTTTTCAGAGCCTATTTTTATTTTTTTAATTTAATGCCAGATGAGTGTAAGGATGTTTATGTGTGTATTTTTTTATGTATATACTTGTCATTGAAATACTGTTGTATTTCTTGATATCAATTTATTGCTTAACCCAGCCTTTTATAAAATATATGGTTTTAAAATTTTTTATGGCTATATGTTTGGATAAGATTGTACATTAATGTAAGTCTTTCCAAAATCATTATAAAACAGTGATAATAATATGTAAAATTGTATAGGATTTTCAATTTAAGAAATTCAATCAATTATTTTTATTCATATTTGAAGAATAAAGCTTGATACATGAAGATAGAATATAAAAAGTGTAGGCAATGTAAATGAACTTTTCAACAATTATAAAATTAATGCTTTTTTTTATATGTATATATTGAAGATGGCACAAAAAGCAAGCAATCTAATGACGGGGTGCATAGTATTAATAATAGTAATAATGAAGAACGGGTAATTAAAAATGGATACATTGCTTTATTCCAAAAAAAATTAGTGTACCTTCATGAAACTATAATGTTTAATTGATTTTTTTCCCTCAGTGCTTAGGTGGTAACGAATTATTGACTGTAATGGCAAATGACATACCATATAGTTCTGTGACCAAAAATAAGACAGTAATACCTAATTGGCTTTTTGAAACTATTTGTCCAGTCTTATTATATCAATTAAGTGCAGAATCAATTTCTGAAAGAAATGGATGTATACATCTACCAGAAAATTATAAATTAAATTCTGCTAATAATTATTTGACAATAGAAGATTCAAGAAATTCAATTCAAGGTAGTTATTAGTTTTTATATTTGTAACTAAGTATTTTGGCAAACCATAAAAAGTCTATGCGCACTTTTTCAAAAAATATTCTTATAAAGCTTTTGGTAATTTCTATATTTAAATATATAAGTAGAGTTTTGATTTAAAAATTACGCATTTATTAACACCATTAATTAGATTGCAGTAAGAAATAAAGTAATTAATTTGCTTCTGTAAGTGAATAATTGGTTTAATGCGAGTTATCCTATTTTGGATAAATGTAACTTTATCGGTGATACTTATTTCTTACAAAATATGAAATATAATATCTAAAATAGGAATGGAGGATTAAGTTAAATTAAACAACATTTAATAAATTTTTGTTGAATTAAATTTTTTATCATGAAAATTTGTGCTCTTAACTTTATTAAGAAGGAAAATTGTGCACAGTAAGATATTTTGTGCTACTAAGCATCTTAAAGGTAGAAAAGTAAACTGTTGTTTCATTTATCAACAAAGAAGTGTTTCTGATTTAAATGATAACTCCATTTCATCCGCATTGAATAAACAAATAACGTCAGTAGTTGTTCCTTCTTACAATGTCTAACTATACCCCATGGCACAAAACATCTAAAAATCCGAATTATCAAGTTTACTTTAATTGCTCCTGAATTATTTATCATACCTGAAAAATATAATAAATGATTTAATAGATAAATTATTTATATTTCTGTATTTCTAGTTTGGCTATATTCTACCATTAGTATTGTGATAATAAGCCTTTGTGGATTACTTGGTGTAGCAGTAATTCCAGTAATGGGCAAAAGCTACTACCATCAGCTTTTACAGTTTCTAGTCGCTCTTGCTGTAGGGACGTTATGCGGAGATGCTCTTATACATCTCTTACCCCATGTAAGTTGACAGCTTTCTCTATTTGATAATTATTGATTCAATTTAATTAAATAATATAATAGTGTGTTTTTAACGTTGTATATATACTTGCAACTGAACTTCATCGTATATTAGTATGGACACTAGGGCAAACCTGAGATGACGTAACATATAGTCGACCCTCAAACAGCCTTTCTCAGCTTGTCGCTATTATTTCAGGTGAAATTCGGAATGTGTTCGAGTTGCAAGTGTAGATGCACTCTATTAATGTGTATTTAGAAGCATAATAATTTTATTACTATAAAAATATGAATAAAATTTAAATATTTACTATTATACATGCCCTTCAACGTAGGTTCTCTTTAAATCAATTACATCGAATTATAACATTTTTAACCGAATTTAAATCATATTTCATGTAATGTTTTATTATAAAATAATATTGTAGGCTATGATGACCCCGCATAATCATGATCATAAAATTTCTTCACCAATGGAATCACATGAAGAACAGCATAATTTAAATATGTTAAAAGGATTTGTAGCAATGATTGGCTTGGTTTTATTTTTCTTTACTGAAAAAGCCTTAATGTTTCTAGCTGAATGGAGAAAGCGTCGTCAGAGACGAAACAAGGTATAAAATTATAGCTTTTCGATTATGAAAATCTTAAAATTCTTTAAAGTTTAGGATTTTTTGTAATTTCAAAGGCGAGCGTGATAATAATTGTTTTTCTTTTTCAGCTTCCTCCACGTGTACGAGTAATGAGAGAAACAGATGGTCCTAATAGTAATGTTGTAGGTGAAAAACTTTGTAAACACAAGTATTCATCGTTTCCGTATTGTTATGGAGAAATTACAGCTGATGCACATGGTGAGATTCAAACAAATGATTAGTCAATTTTTCTTAGTAATACGAGTAATTTTAAAGTTTCACTTTTGCACTGACTAAAACATTGAATTTAATTAAAAGCTGTTAATGATCTATTCTCTACTTAGATTTTCCAAAAAGTCTAGTTAAAACATTTTATTTGTATATTACTTCTTCTATTAGATTCTAAAGCTTTTTAGGACTAAATATATTAGAGGTTTTTATTTATCGATTGTAAAGAGTACATAAAATACTTATTTTTTTAAAGTATTATAATTATTGAGCACACTGACTTATATATTTAAGAAACAAAAAGATCTCTTTTTCTATTTTACTAATTGCTTTTAAACAACATTCCCATATTTCGGGTATCCGATTTTATAGTTTCTACACGAATATCTTGAAAACTGCTGAGCCCTGTAGCAGAAAATATTTCCAAAACAAATTGTTTGGCTTGAAGGAGGGCATATAATAACGCTATTGTTTGATCCTGAAGGATTATCTGGAGGTCACTCAAAGATAATTTTAAGTTTTCAAAATGAAACCCATATTTTGTATTGAAGAATGAGTATCTGCACAGAAAACTTGCATATTTTTGTGTGCAGATATTAATTCTACAATAAAATATATAGGCTTCATTTAGGAAATTTAAAATTACCTTTGGATGGCCTTTAAACGAACTTTCAGGATTAAAGCAACAGATCTATTATATGGTCTTCTTCTTAAGCAAACAATATTTGTTGAAAATATATTTTCTTACGGGACTCACATCAGTTTTCAAGATATTTGCGTGAAAGTTTCAAAATGAGACGTCAGATACATTACGATTTAGGCTACATAGAATATATAGTTTTATTTATACTCTATAAAATAAGTTAATGTAAAGTCGATTAATTTGCTCCATTTGGGTAATAATTAAATTGTACAATTTATATTATATGGTTTGCTAGAATATATCTATCGTATTTTCACGATAGAGCAATGATTAGTTTACTTTAAGTGAATTTCGCTTATACTAAAATAGTAAAAACTATTTCTATTCCACCGAGTCGAATTTAGCTTCACTATAATGCACCCGTTGTACTTTGTAACGATAAATAACGTCTGAGCAAAATTTGTTTCAGCATTAAAACAAAATTATATTTCTCAGATAATCGCTACAATCTTCAGCATAATCATCACGAGAAGCCCTCCGTTATAGAAGAAGAAAAACCATTGACTGCAAATTTTAAAGCATCTTCAAAAATCGGTATAAATGATTCAGACAAGAAGACTACCGAAGAGTGGCGGCTAGATAACATAAATGCTAGTACCCAAAAAAATATTAATAATGCTGATATACCAGGAGACGAAGCTGAGAGTTATACAGTCATTATACGCGAGCATGAAACTAAGCATCATGGACATACACATTCTCATGGTATCAATTTTTAACAGTATAAAAAGCCCTGTATAAACCTTTTAGAAATTTTCAGAAAAGGTCTAATTTATCACGCACCAAATAGATTAGCTATGCATAATCTATGCATTTTATAGCTAAGAGTTTATAACGTCAGATTTTTGCTTTCTAAAAATGTTTATTTGATATTGATGCGTAAATATCGTTATAAAACAATAGCTAAATGAAAGTTTTCGTTTCTATTGTAAATAAATTAAAATATATTTTATGCATCGTAATTTCAGTAAGATTTAATAATAAGTTATGAAAGATGGGAAAATTTTATGTTAGTAGGTACATATTTCAAATTACTTTAACGGATTTAGTAAAAATCTACTTTACCGTGAATTTTTTGTTATTTCTAATTTAAGGCTATCCCGAATGTAAAAGCTACTTTAAATGAAGATAGATTCATGAGAAGCCGTACGCAAGAAGGTAAACTGGACCTTTTCCCAAGATTTTATCTGAATCCACAGAAAATCATTTTCTTTAAGGTTTGTGAGGGGTCCTTTAATTTGTAGCTTAATATAGTAGAATTCTTTGCAATTCAATTCTACTTCTGGGCTATGCATACTAACATTACAAATTGCCTAAACGCAAAAGAAAAAATCATTATTTCAAAATAGATTAATATCTTATAAAATGTTATAAGAACAATGTTTAGGTCGACAAATTGGCCTTTTCGGTGTTATAGCTAAATTTATAAAGAATTAAACGTGAGGCTAGAAAATATAAAATATAAGTGTATTTCGGATCTGTAATAAATTAAAAAAATTACGCCAACTGTCAATATTAACAAGAAAATAGTTTGGCTTTTTTCCAGTGAGCGTACGGTAATTGCATAATGTTAGTGTAGCAGAGTAAAAAAAAAAGAAACGAAGAAATTATTCATTTTTATTTTACCTCTGTTTATTGATTTTTATTTCTAAAAGTAATAACACTATTTTTTGTTCTATTTAATGTTTTTTAGGAAAATTATTAATTCGTTAAAAATATTTAAACTGTAAACATATGAATTATGATTTTTTCATTTGTAATTTATAATATTATATCATTTTTGCATTCATTCTAAAATGATGCTATCAATTTTTCTGGCACATTTTAGCACTCCGTAAAGCTTAGTTTTTTATTCTTATAGGTCATGTGCATTCTGCTCCTGAATCTATGTCTAGTGTAGCGTGGATGGTTGTTATGGGAGATGGTTTGCACAATTTTGCAGATGGTATGGCCATAGGTGCAGCGTTTTCGGCTAATATTGCCGGAGGATTTTCAACAGCTATTGCCGTTTTTTGTCATGAATTACCACATGAATTAGGTAAACAGATAGCTTGTCATAATTTTAAATTACTTAAGTAATTTCTAAATTCTTGTTCAGTATCAAAGAGTTATTTTGTCATAATATGAAGCCTTATGGATTTTTACAATTTTATTTTAGGTGATTTCGCAGTACTACTTAAAGCGGGAATGAGTGCTAAACAGGCAGTATTTTACAATGTATTGTCGTCGGTGCTTTGTTTATTTGGTATGATATTTGGAGTACTTCTTGGCAGTACCCCAACAGCATCCAGCTGGATGTTTGCAGCTGCTGCTGGAATGTTTATATATATCGCTTTGGTGGATATGGTGAGTTTTTTATAAGAGTATAGGTAGTTCTAGAAAAAAAAAACAGTAAATCGAAAAGTTAAAGAAAGATAGTGACTGTAGATCGTTAAGTAATGAAGAGACAAATATGATGTAAGATTAGCAAGTAGAAATGAAATATTCCCGTGAACCAATTTAAATAACATTATTTCCAAAAACCAAGTAATTTCTGCAACATTAATTTTTGTTAAAGATACCAGAATTATCATCAAGTCACCAAGCAGAGAGGGGCTCTAGATGGTCATGTATTTTACAAGGATTAGGTATATCTCTTGGCCTTGGAATAATGCTGATTATTGCATTATATGAACATGATCTCAAGCATATATTTAATGAGACAACCTAAATCATCAGCTTTTGTCGAACATTGATGATTATTTGGTATTATCTTATTTCCATATTAATGTATAGCTCTAATACTATACTCATAATTTAATAGGTTACTTTTTGTGTTCTAGTTGAATTTGAAATAATACCTTAATTAGGAGTATTGAGGAATTTGATTGAATCTGAATAGTACATCACTTTTAGTACTATGAAGTGTGAAAGTAAATATTGAAAAATATGTATTCAGTACAATCATTATTTTTACATTTTATAAAAAAATGATAAAAACTGATAAGCTATATAGAAATTAATTGAATAGTCAAGTGCTATTCATTTCTGATAGAAATTTAAGCTCCTTCATTAAATAATTGTTCTCTGTACTTATTTAAATTGCCATAAGTTTTAAATAAAAACTGATTTGTGCTTCACTGGCAGTAATAATACACAATTAAAAAACTGATGTCAGCATTTACAAAAAGGAATAGTAGAGAATTTGATGAAATACAATTATTAGCCATTGTAGTTGTTTGCTTTTAGATGAATTTTGTTTCTGCTACAATATATTTGAATGCAACTAAATAATTGATCTTTATAATAAATGTATTTTTTACTGCTAAAATAATAAACCATAAATTAATTTTGAAATTATATTTTCCAACATTCTATTGTGTTATACATTGCTGGGAAGTATGTAAATAGGATTGTAAGTGCATGAAATATTTCCCAACTCATGAAATGGCGACGAAGGGCTTGAAATGATTGAAGCGCCATATATTGTCATTGATGCAATATACGGTAATGATTTGTTTTAACGGTAATCAAACTTAAGTGATCTTTAGGATTTCAGGAAAGAATTTTGCGAAATTCAGGTGCGTTAATATCCTTATTTAAGGAAATATTACCAGCCTAGTGAAATTAAAATTGATTATGCTGTACAATTAGTTGCGAGCTAAGAAAATGATACAGTCCCCGAGATAAAAATGTAACCCAGAACATTAATGTCTAAAGCATCAAGGCATCAAGGAGGATCTACATGATTAACTTTGAAGAAGTATTTGGAAAGGTATTGATCAAATAAAATTATTATTTGAGTACTTGTTACTTATATTTTGATTGCAACGACAAATGCATTGTTACGTCATCCGTTAAACATGACGTAGGCCACGTCAATTTACGTCAAACGCTTAGCAAATTAAAATCCTTCATAAGTAAAAAATCATGCATTTCGCTGCAAAATGTTAAAACGATGATATTCATAAAACAATTGCACAAGTACCTTTCATGAATAGAACACTTAGTTATCTAGTAGCCTGTATACACAGGGGTTTTTAATTATAACTATCAATATAAAATCTATTTAAAATACATATTATACATTCTCCTATATTTTTGCTGCAATTATTATGAATTTACCTTAAATGTAAGGCTACTTTGTTTTGTTGATTAATTCAACGAGAAAACATCAATGTAGTTACCACATACACGTTTTTTCCAAATCAGTAATAACTTAAAATATACAAATAAGACTACACTCAATACTAGTATTTACATCCACTTGAATAATATGAGATTTTTTGTAAACAAGAAAACCTTTTGTCACTGATATACAGAACTGAATTTTAAGATGTAGCACATAATAGTTTTCGCATACTATGCAATCACAGCCTTTAAATCTATCAGAAGATTTTTATTAAGCGTATTATTTTAATCTTAAAAATAATAAACTATCATCTGCATAAAAATCTGGATTAATCATCCTTTGAAAATCTCTCTTTCCAGATGTAACTCCGATGTTGATTTGTTAAAATTGGTTGTAGAATATTTTCAATGCGTTTGACGCGACCCCGAAATCGGACTCTATCCCTGGCTACTTCTTCCCAAGGACCTTTTCGAGCTGCTCGGTAAGCATAGTCCCAATAAATCATCATGTGTACTACTGGTTTCAGATTGAATTTCACCTGTAAAAAATAATACATTATTTCTGTAAATGTTAACATTAAAGTGTGGCCTGGGCATGAAGGTTCTGTTATGGAAAAAGTCATCCATATCAAGCTCTTCCATCGCCCACATGTCCTAAAGTAATTATTTGGTCTAAAGATAAATAAAGCACAAATTTTACTGGCGAAAAAACACTGCGAAAATGGAATAGGGATATAGAAGCATAATATTGGAGAGGTCAAGCCTCAAGATCTTAAAACCCGTAAGGTCACATGACCCAACGAAATTGTAAAACTCAAATAGTAAACGAAATATATGTTCTAATTTGCAAAACATGGATTAGCATCCTATTATCTTTTCAAAAATACGTACGTAGCATCAACTTGAATTGATGGACATAATGACCTTGATGATTTGCTTTTCAATAATATTTCTATCATTCCCTTTCTATCAAGCAAAAGATTTGTGTCTTGTTACCAAAATATTAAGAACAATATAATTTATGCAAATCTATTGTAGACTCAGTTAACACTTAATTACTTTTGCAAATATTAAATGGCAAATGTTGCTATTGATTATTCTAATTGATTATATACATAAATAAATGAACTGTATAATATTCTATGTACTTTTAAGCTATTATGTTTTTGTCGTAAATTGTTTACGTATTACTTACTTTAGAAGCAATATTTTTGAGTCCACTCTCGGCTTCTCCGCTATTACTTTCACTACAATCTGTATCGCTGGCATAATCAGTGTCCGATTCGTCCTCAAATACAATGGAATAACTTTCTTCAGAATCCATCGAGCTTTCAGAAAGAGGACGTTGACGACATAAGCTTTCATTTTGACTATCTTTGCCAATAATATCCTCTTTACTATCTAAAATCTTATGTGTTTGTATATGAATTTTGGGTGCTCGTAACATTTCCGTTTTGCATTGTATAGCGGTAAATGTATTAGCAAAAGGCCGAATAGCCCCATCCATTATAGTTTTTAATAATTGCGACTCTGTTTGATCCTATTTTAATCAATTTAAAAGAGTTACTAAATTATCTCTCATTTATTTCTTTAATGTACATCAGAATATATATACATGATTTATAATTATCTTAAAATTAACTAAAGAGCTTTATTTCTCGTAAGATTTTCGATCTCTCTTTTACTTCTGAGATTAGATTCAGATCAAGAATCAGTTTAATCACAGTGAAGCAACTGCCGAGCAGTTACTGATAATACAAGAAAACTAGAAATCAAGAGTATAAAGAGCCTTTTTTTTATAAATATATTATATTCATATAACTCTTAGTAAAACATTACCAGCTAAAGTAAGAAAAAATATGTTGGTATTTTCCTTACTTTAAACTTTAAAGTCTTTTTCTTAAAGTCTGAGTTTGCTCGGCACATTTCACTTGCAGAAGATTTTATTTATTGACTTAAAGTAAAATTAAATATTAAAAACTTTCTTAGTTTAGATGAAAGATAAATTAATCTCTTTATTCATCATTTGCATTGTGAACCAGTGGAATCGTTGGTTCATACTAGTATACCACCGTCTTTCCTTCTCAAAGAAGTTAAAAATTAATTGCAAGCAAATTTTTTCACTGCGGACTCGTTATTAAGATACCCGAAATACGCCATTTTGTAAGAAAAAACACAAATCGACGAGGAGCTTCTTAATCTGTTAGTTTTATCAAAAAAGAATCACTGTACTCAGGATTTAGTGAAGTGGCTTTCGCAAGTGAAAAAAGGGATAAGGTTAGAGAAATAAATTGAATTTGATTCAAACAAGAAATCGATGAACGTGACAGTTGCATGTAATCTCCAAATTTAAATAGAAATTAAAAAGGAAGTTTTAGCAAGTCAATGACCAATTATACAAGTTCTGTCTCTTTATAGCTAAAATAAATAGATCAGAGTCTTATACTAGGAGAAGAGATAGGTTCAACCTTAGCTATTTAGATTAGTATTATTTATAATACATTTATTAATTGGAAGAAAGCATGACTCTTGGTAATTTAATTACAGAAACTAATTTCTAAGGTTTTAAAGATGTCCTTTTCCTATATTTAAAATCCATAACAAAAGGGAAAAATGACAGATTAACAGTTATCGAACATTGAATATTGGATTATTCATTTTAAAAAGAAGAGAAAATTGCCATTTTGAAGACGATAACCACTGATTTGGTAGGTAATAATTTTATAATTAATGTAATTATAATAATAGAAAAATAAGCAAAAATATGAACTTTCGGTGGCACACATCTATAAGGTATTTTTTTTCTTTATAATTATTTTTGCCAAGAATTTCTAAATCATGAGATCTTCAATCATCGAACATGATGTGAAAATTACAAGATTATTCACCTTATCTGAGACTGATTTGTTACCTTGACACTGTACATTTTATCCAATTGTTTTTAATAGAAAGTTCAAAGTTCAATATTTGGAAAATGCCAAGCATTTTTAATATTTTACATTATGCACATTTTTAGATATAGAACATCTGTAACACCTTAAAAATTAGTACCTGTAGTAGAAAGTAAACTACAACAAATTTTATTTCCTTGCATTTTATATACATATAGAGAAAAATACTGATTTAAATAGCTGTAGTTGAACCTTTCTCATCAACCATTACAAAGCTTTGATTTATTCGTCGTTCAATGTTTCACCTATTCTTTATATAATTGTAGAGAAATAGAACCACGACTTAACATATATTCTTAACATATATTACAAATCTTGCCTATTACTAAATTATTCAAATTTAAAACTCGTATGTAGCTAACCCGTTTGTGGATTCGTCTGACTCATATGAAATTTTCTCTTCTAATAAAATACGACTCTTTATTCACGGAAGCTTAATAACTAGATTTGGATAACTCATGATATATTTTTTTCATTATCAACCCGTCAGTCGCATTACTGTGACTAGGCCGCGTTACTTGATCTGAATCTAATCTCTGAACGAAAATGTCTATTATAACCAAAATTAGATCTCTATATTAAGGCCATCTCTTAAGACAATATTTTAAAGATCACGAATTTACTTTTTTGGATTAAAATTCTTTATAATCAATAGAAAAAGTAGAGATAAACCATGTTTAAAACTGCATATTTTACTTACTATATACATTACTCTGTACTGGCGTAACAATTATTAACCACGGTAGCCTTTGCTAAACATAGCTTTGAATCTTTTGGTAAAATACAAAAACTTTTCCTTATACAAGATTTTACGAATTCTATTGTGTTATTTTTAACCACAGTTAATTCTGGTACAGCCTTTGAAAAAATTCTTATAAATGCCATCATAATAAAACACTTTCACTCACGTTACAAGAGGTTTTTAGCAGACGGCCATTTAAAGTTTGTTCTGTAATTCTGTATATGTCCAACGCAGTGTTGCCAGAAAGTAGACCGTCGGTCTACAGAATTTCCCCCTCCACTTACCACCACAGATGCAGGCTCGCTTGCGTGAGCCATCCCCGCTTCTACCGCTGCTCGATGGTCACGAACACAAGTAGAAGCGTCCGTACATGTGTCGACTGGCTTCGCTCGCTCTCGCCTATCCTCGGATTAAAGAGAGAGCGGAGATACTTTCTCGGACCTCTCTGTCTTTCTCGCTGTTAGCGTCTAGCAGAAGTTCGAGGCAAAATCTTTCCGCTTCGCTTTGCCGAAAATCTACGAATATTTTGTTATTTACATTTGCAGCCTAATGCCTTTATACATGTTTTTCAGCATTTTATATAAGCATTGACTTATTTAAATCAATAATAAATTAAGGAAATGCGTATTTGATATATAATAATTATTTTAACTACAATTTCATCGTTATATTTCGCTTATTTCCGTAAAAGCTGCATTTCATTAATTTATTATTGATTTTCGTAAGTCAATGGTCATTAAAAAAAAATTTAATTTAAAAAAAAAAAAGTAATCGGCAGGAATCGAACCGGGATCCACGAATCGCCACGCGGTTACCTTACCGCCTAGACCACAAAGCTTCTTCGGTGCACCGTAGGCAGAAAGTCTTCTTAAGGACTTGAAATCTTCTTTTGCACCGTATAAATAAACGAGCAACCGACAGCTTTATTCATTATTATTCTGTCATAATGGTACAAAAATTAAAGAATAATTAAATATTGAATAGTTTTCAAAAGCTGTTCCAATAGCCAAGGACGGAAACTACGAGCGTTGATTATATTTATCTTCGTTCTTGGTTATTGGAACAGCTTTTGAAAACTATTCAATATATAATTATTCTTTAATTTTTGTACCATTATGACAGAATAATAATGAATAAAGCTGTCGGTTGCTCGTTTATTTATACGGTGCAAAAGAAGATTTCAAGTCCTTAAGAAGACTTTCTGCCTACGGTGCACCGAAGAAGCTTTGTGGTCTAGGCGGTAAGGTAACCGCGTGGCGATTCGTGGATCCCGGTTCGATTCCTGCCGATTACTTTTTTTTTTTTAAATTAAATTTTTTTTTAATGACCATTGACTTACGAAAATCAATAATAAATTAATGAAATGCAGCTTTTACGGAAATAAGCGAAATATAACGATGAAATTGTAGTTAAAATAATTATTATATATCAAATACGCATTTCCTTAATTTATTATTGATTTAAATAAGTCAATGCTTATATAAAATGCTGAAAAACATGTATAAAGGCATTAGGCTGCAAATGTAAATAACAAAATATTCGTAGATTTTCGGCAAAGCGAAGCGGAAAGATTTTGCCTCGAACTTCTGCTAGACGCTAACAGCGAGAAAGACAGAGAGGTCCGAGAAAGTATCTCCGCTCTCTCTTTAATCCGAGGATAGGCGAGAGCGAGCGAAGCCAGTCGACACATGTACGGACGCTTCTACTTGTGTTCGTGACCATCGAGCAGCGGTAGAAGCGGGGATGGCTCACGCAAGCGAGCCTGCATCTGTGGTGGTAAGTGGAGGGGGAAATTCTGTAGACCGACGGTCTACTTTCTGGCAACACTGCCAACGCTATACAACTATATTTTTGACTAGCCGCGTGCAGTCGAAACAGTATTGCATCAGCACAAAGAAAAATACTCAATTTGATTAGCTAAACGACAAAACCGCTGAGCAAACTCGTGCCATGATTGGTCAATTGGCTTAGCGTTCAGTAAGCACCAATTTATAGGCCGGTATTCATAGTCATTGCTTATATTTAAGTCTGACTTAAAGTATCGATTGTCTTTTTTCACCTAACAGTAATAGAAAAAGATAACCTATGCTTAAGTCGGTCTTAAATATAAGTAACGACGGTAACGACTATGGTAGCATTCAGCAGAGACAAATGTTGAGGGAGCGGTGTATGTTATTGGCTATTACTCTTAGATCCTATAATTTTATCCAATAGTAGTAGAAGTTTAAAAAGAAATATGGTACCGTTACTGAGCTGCTACCTCTGCTGAATGCTACCTATGAATACCGGCCATAGAGAGTGTAATATTTTAAAAAGAATATTACTTAACACAAACAAAAAACCTATTAAATCCTATGTATTTAAAAAATCTTATTAATATTATTTTCTAACCTTATATTTTAAGGTTCGTAATATACATATTATATAAAATGAACAAAGAAAATGGAACTGTTCGGCATGTGAATATATTATGATTGATAAAAAATAAATAAACTATTGATAATAAAATTATGGCAGAAAAGCAAAACTGGCTTTTATAGTAAATTAACGAAACATTTTTCCGGAAATAGAGAGAGGGTCGTATCAATTTTTACTCCGCATGCGCGGAACTGGCTATTGCTAGCTCTTCTAGAAGTAATAAAAGGAACCGTATTGCTTTCGTGTGTGTCAGTAAGTCAGTGTGTGTATTCCTGCTGATTTCTGCATTGCGGCGGTCACGGCCTGATCAAGCAAGGCCTCCAGCCGCCTCCATACTGTGTAGGACTGTAGGAGTGTAAGCAGCTTGAGGTCGTCAAAATTTGTCAAAAATGTCAGTGAGGGTAAGAATGAAAATGTACTTACTACTCCATATAACAGCTGATTGCCAAATAAACGATGGAGCTCATTTATGAATATATGGGAATCCTCCAAACTCTGTGATGATGAAACATTAATATTGATATCTTAAGTCCCCCCACCTAAGAGAAAGACGTCAATACTCTTCCAAACTATTTATATCGCTTTTAAAGCTTATTTAAATAATATGTTTCATGATTATAATATATTTTTTTCAGCGTATGCTTGCCACAAAATGTCCTACAGATGAGTTGAGTCTTACTAACTGTGCTATCATTAATCCTGATGATTTTCCAAACGATGTTGGGTAATGCTTTATTAATATTTTTTATATATAATTATTTATTCTACTGATACTGATATATCAAATTTATTGTTTCAGACACATTGTAGTTACTACTGGTCCACAGCAACATTTTGTTTTCACTGTAAAACCTCATCATGACGTGCCATGTGGAACTGTGGGGTTTAGCCTGTTTCAGCGTAAATGGGCTACTTTGTCCCTTAAGCAAGAAATTGAAGTTCAACCCTATTATTTTGACCCAACTTCTGAATGTTTATGTACCATTGTTGTGGAAGCTGATTTTCTGCAGAAGAAATCGTAAGTTAAACAAATAACAATTTTTTTTAATAGTGTATTATAACTTATGATTTTTTAATCACAGTACTACATTGGAGCCTTACGACACAGATCAAATGGCTAAAGAGTTTCAACAACAATTTTCTGGCCAAGCATTCACTGTGGGCCAGCAACTGGCTTTTCAATTTAAGGATAAAAAGATGCTTGGTTTAGTTGTAAAGAGCCTGGAAGCTGCTGATATTGCTGCTATTAGTGCCGGTGTCAATGCTCCTCCAAAAAAAGCAAGAATGGGTCGCTGCTTGGGAGACACTGTAATTCAGTTTGAAAAAGCTGAAAATTCAAGTTTAAACCTTGTTGGGAAATCAAAGGGAAAAGTGGTCCGTCAATCTATTATTAATCCAGATTGGGACTTTCAAAAAATGGGAGTTGGTGGCCTGGATAAGGAATTTAGCGCTATATTCAGAAGAGCTTTCGCTTCCCGAGTTTTTCCTCCCGAAGTTGTAACGCAGCTTGGCTGCAAACATGTGAAAGGAATATTATTGTATGGACCACCTGGTACTGGCAAAACATTAATGGCCAGACAAATTGGTACTATGTTAAATGCTAGGGAACCAAAAATTGTTAATGGCCCTCAGATTTTGGATAAATATGTTGGAGAGAGCGAGGCTAATATTAGAAGATTATTCGCTGATGCAGAAGAAGAGGAGAAAAGAGTAAATAACAGATTTTATAAATTTTTAATTTACAAGATAATATGACAATTACTTAATTGTCCTTATGTTAGATCTATGTTAAAAGTAAAATTACTTTCAGTTGGGACCCAATAGTGGATTACATATAATTATTTTTGATGAGATTGATGCAATATGTAAATCTAGAGGTAGTGTTGCTGGAAACACTGGGGTACATGATACAGTTGTTAATCAACTACTTGCAAAAATTGATGGTGTAGAACAGCTAAATAATATTCTTGTTATTGGTATGACTAATAGAAGAGACATGATTGATGAAGCCTTACTCAGGCCAGGAAGATTGGAGGTATTTAATACAATTTACACAACCCTATTTATTTGTATCATTTTGTAATAATTAATTGTTGTTTTGAAAGGTTCAAATGGAAATTAGTTTGCCCGACGAGAATGGGAGGCATCAAATTTTAAATATACACACGTCCAGGATGAGGGAATACAAAAAGCTTTCATCTGACGTAGATCTAAAAGAACTGGCAATTAAAACCAAGAATTTTAGTGGTGCCGAATTGGAAGGTTTGGTAAGAGCGGCACAAAGTACTGCGATGAATCGTCTTATCAAAGCTTCCAACAAAGTTGAAGTGGATCCAGCTGCAATGGAAAAACTGATGGTTTCAAGAAATGATTTCTTGAATGCTTTAGACAATGATATTAAGCCAGTGTGTACTCTTTTCTTTTGTTACATTTTTTCAGCAGTATTAATACACTAATTACGCCTTGATATAGTACTTTAAGTAGAGTGAGTATTCATTTCACATTTTTTGTAGGCCTTTGGATTGAGTGCAGAAATTTTAGATCAGTTATTGATGCGTGGAATCATTACTTGGGGCAAACCTGTTACGGAGATCTTAACGAACGGCAATCTGTACGTGCAAGAGGCTCGCTCAACAGAAGAATCGGGTCTAGTATCCGTTCTTCTAGAAGGTCCACCCAACAGTGGGAAAACTGCACTTGCCGCACAAATTGCCAAGAATTCTGACTTTCCATTTGTTAAAATTTGCACACCTGAAGACATGGTTGGTTTTACCGAGACTGCGAAGTGCTTGTCAATACGAAAAGTAAGCTTTTAATGCTATATCTCTGACTACAATATATTGTAATATTAAATAGTTTATCAAAGAATATTATTAATGAATAATTCAATATTTTAGATATTCGATGATGCATATCGCTCTCAACTCAGCTGCATTTTAGTTGACAATATAGAGCGTTTATTAGATTATGGGCCGATCGGTCCTCGTTACTCTAATTTAACCTTACAAGCACTTTTAGTTTTATTGAAAAAACAGCCACCGCGTGGCCGTAAATTATTAATACTTTGTACAACCAGCCGAAGGTAAAACATATTTTCTTCTTTTTCTTGGCCCAACTCTCCAAGATTCTCTTTAAAATTTTTCATGGACTTTATTTTACAGGCAAGTGTTGGAGGAGATGGAAATGTTATCAGCATTTACGAGTATCCTTCACGTACCTAATCTTTCCCATCCCGATCATTTGATAAATGTAGTTGAAGAACTTGATATATTTAAAAAAGCAGAATTACCATCATTGCACGCAAAGCTACAGGGAAGACGGTACGTTGATATTTGTATTTGTCATTAAATCACATATAAAGCTTGAATGCATTCCTCTTTTTCAGACTTTTTATTGGTATAAAAAAGCTACTGTGCTTGACGGATTTAGCCAAGCAAGTTGAACCAAACTATCGAGTACCAATGTTCCTTGCCAAATTGGAAGAGGAGGGTTTCCTAGAATGAAATCTTCTCAAATCAGAGGTATAAGCAAGTTAATTAGACATTTACGTACAGTCAATAATCTAGTGAGACAATGTGTTGTAGTAAAGTCTTATTGAGTAGAGTAGAATCAATTGAACATTACTCTGAGAGATTTTCCGTTTTATTAAATGTATATTTTGCAAAGATTGCAATAATCAAGCATTCAATGATTAGCTTGTTCGTACTAAACAGCTAGAAGTTAAAGGTAGTATATACATACGCGAATAAGAAATGTAAAAAGGCAATGGAGTGGAAAATGATGCGGTATCAAACATAGCATGCGAAATATGTAATATATTCTTGTGTCGTATTATTAAATGCCTTATAGTTCTTTAAACGATATAATGGCAATAATAAAAAGAATACTAGAATATAAATAGTAAAAACGAAAAGTAGCTTATCACAAATAATATTATTTATTTCTATTCTAATTTCTCTCTCTTAAAATATTTATGTACTTCATTAGAAACGGATAAATAATTAACAGTTTTGTTGAGAGATTATAGAACCTGACACCATCAATTTTTCATTTTTTAAGTCATTATAGATCCTTAGTTTTATGCACACTATGTTTCTATTTTACATTGATACAGTAGAATCACGCAACCATGGTACAAATAATTTTCCCAATAAAAGTATATTTTAGTAACGTCCAATAAATAGCGAGAAACATATACAGGTAAAAGTCGAAATTGTTGTTCTTATATAGAGGATAATTTATTTTTCAATGTCACGTATGTAATTGTTATTTTGTATGTAATAGTATATCCTCTTAGGGCAAAAGATGCTCCAAAATCCATAAGCAACTGTGCTTAAAATATTATAGTGAATCGTTAAAAGAATCTCATAATTTTTAGTCTCCATTTATGAACTTTCTTACAAAGTTAAAATGCCTTATATAATTTTTATCAATTGTCTTTATTTTATTTTGATCTCAGGAACTTATAATATAATATACACAAGTAAATTTGTTTTAACAGTAATGAAATACGTATTTTATTAATATCTCTAAACTTATATGAGTTTAGAAAAATAAAATATATATTAGTACATATATATTTAAGAAACATTCCAATTATAGTATTCAACCAATTTTTATAGCCAAGAAATAGAAATTATTATCATTTTTATTTATTAGAAAAATCAATCTGTGAATATTAGAGAGCACTGTTCTCAAAGAATAATTTGTTTTTGTATAAGTTAGCACGAGCAGAAAGCGTAGCTTGAAAATCATATAATAAAAATTCTGTTCACATTAGTTTGTAAAATAAACAATAATATATATATATAGTTATATATATTCCTGTTACTTCTGTGTAAAATGTTTTTCGTGAAGGCTTATTATTGCTAAGAGTTAATTGCATTTACTGAATTATATAAGGAATTGTATGTTCATTTCCTACAGTTTTGTCAGTTCTATGCATAGAAAGTAAGATAAATATAGTTCTTCAATATTATAAAGTATGTAAATGTTTTGAGTATAGCATCAGCTTGGAGCTCGATGGTTGAAAGTTGTAAGTAACATATTACACAAATGTTATATACAATCTTGGAGCTCTAAACCGACGATATATTATTATCATAATATGTAACCGAAAAAAATGTATTAATAAATATTTAATCCAACTAATTATATTCCGAATATTTAAATATAAATTAACGAACTAGAGTTCAAGAAAAAATTATCATCGTTAAAATGACTTAAATAAAATGTACCATACGCGTAACATAATACATATTTTTACATATTACTTTTATGTACATACATAGATAGGATCTGTTTGTAAATAGTGGCAGAAATGAGACAAAATGTAAAGCTAAAATTTCATTTCAAATCTAACAGAGGGACGGCAGTTATTTATAAAAGCAGATTTGATTAACACCATTCGCTATATGTAATTGTTGTGTGACAATGGTAAAAGTCGAACTAGATCTAAGTTGGTAGTAGAAACTAAAATAGGTTGGTACGACAGCGGAAGTAGGCGGCGATAATAATAGAAGCAGAAGCTAAACGATTAACAAGTTGCAGTGAAGCCAGATCGTGGACAGAATATTCTCTCCACCATGCCGTCCTCTGCGCGCGCAGCTCTCACACATAGAAAGCTGCTGCTATGTTCGTGAGATGCTTCTGGCTAGCCGGGCTAATATGGTATCCTTTGGGGCTAAAGTAGTATAGTTACCGTTACATGAGCTGTATGAGTTTAGCCCGGCTAGCCCCAAGCCGGACTTGGTGAATCTCACCCTTAGGGTCAATTCGACCAAGTAGGCTAGAGCCCAAGTCAGACTTAAGTTGGTATAGTTAATGTGACGGGGACTATACCAACTTAAGTCAGACTTGGGCCCTAGGCGCCAGCCTTCAAGCCGGAATTGGTGAATCTCACCCTAAAAGACTGCCGTCGAGTGCCAAGTGCCGAATGCCGATGGTGCCAATGCTGCCATAGTTAAAAAAAAAGTGGTGCCATATACATATAATGGTACCATCATGGTGGCGACATCAGTCGTAAACTTACGATGCACCAAATATACTTTTATTTGCATATTATCATTGGATTAAAGTTGAAGCACAATGGGCTGACTGGGCTGTCTGATGTATTCGTTGGGTTTCAGCAAATTTAGGATGTGAGAGGAAGCGTTGAACCTATCTTGCTCTCGAGTTCTCGACTTCATCGACTTGATCCGCCTGATCCATCTCGTTTACATCATCTTGCCTCATCTCTGTTTTCATCCAGCCAATATTCTCAGTGTCAATACTCAAACTCAATACACCCAGTATTGTCAGACATCCGAGTAAAAATTGTAAAACAAAATCCTTCTCGGCGGACTTAAGGAGTAATGAAGAGAAAAGCTGATGAAAATATATTCGACACTCATGGGGTAAATTTTTATGGTATAGCAAACATCATAGATCAGGATTAACAAAAATCTTTAATTGAATTATGTATTTAAAAAAGTTAATACAAATATAAACAATAGACAATATTAAAAGAGCAAAGATGCTAAGGAAAAGTTCGTACCAGACGAATTACTTTGTTGAGAATATAGAAAGAATATATTGTATTATAAATAATATTGTAGTGATATAAACTTAATTTACATATAAATATAAAGCTATTCACATATGAATTAAAAATTTCCTGTTTTCAGAACATTGAATCTCTTTTAGTTGTCAATGAGTTTTGAGTATAGCAAAAGCTAAACAGACTTATTGCATAAAAAATATGCTATTTAATATGAGTTATTTATATGCAAGAGATCTCAATAAAATAAAATTATAAACAGTTAAAAATAGGAGCAAAATATTGAATCCTAATTTGTGATTTTGCTTTAATTCTTAAATTATTTAAGAGTTTACTAAGCTTTATATATATATATATATATATATATATATATATATATATGTAAATACACATACATATCAAGATAATAAAAAAAAATTAGAAACATAAATCACATATTCTATGTTGAGTAACTATGAAAAATTAGTTTTATAAGCAGCAGTCATTTGTTCAAGAAAAATAAATGTTAGAACAGTGTGAGGGCCTAACCTTGCATAATACGGAATAAATCCTTTCCACAGAGCAAACAATCCCTCATACCTTACAACTTTTGTTAAAACATCAATAGCTCCTTTAAACTCTGGCTTTCCATCAATTGTTTTCATATTCTGAATTCTATAAACAAAATATTAATTTTAGCTATTTTACAATCTAGTTCAACTTTACATTATTTACCTAGTTTTAGCTATATCTACAGGCATGGATGCGGCAGTAGTCACTAAGCCTGATATCATGGAACTTGCAAAGTGCAAATTAATGCCCTCTTTTAAATATCCTGTATATCATGGAAACAAAAGAATTTTAGTTACTAATAATAACCACTTCTTGAAGCTTTTCTTTTCATATTTTACCAGTATCAAGTAAAACTTGTTTGGCTTGGGAATATGAAGCCAATTGTGCTGCATTTACAACCATTGCCCTTCCCATAGTTGGTATAGCACCTCTCCATAATGTAAATAAGCCTTCTTCTTTTATTATTCGAAACAGTGCATCAAATACATTCTTGTAATTTCTCCTATCAGCTACAATAATATTTAAAAGTATATTTTATATATAAAAAGTCATTTAAAAAATTTTAATTGTGAATAAATATTTGGAAACTATAAATATTTAAAAAAAAAATTGATATATTTTTTACTTTAACTCTTTCTAAGTGATATGTTCAACGACCCATGGTTTAATTATTAGAAAGAAATCGATAAAACAAGATTTTTCAATCTTCACTGCCTATGCCGCATTATTAACAATGATTTAAAGTTAAATTCAGGATTGCTACCTTTGCTTATACACAATTAGAAAACTTTTCTTAGAGCACATAAGATGCATGGAAATGAACATTTTTTTGAAGCATTTAATATAATATAAAAAATTAAAATGTACCGATTCTTAACCTGCCATCTGCTGTCATTCTAATTAAAGCTACTTCTGCAGGTGTTCCTACAAAAGCACCAACACATCCAGCAGCCATACCTATTCCAGCCTTTACCAAAAAACTGGGCTGTCCCTCTTGCCTAAGACCATTAAATATATAATATTTAAACTACTTATTAAATGTTTTAAATACTTATAAATAACTACATAATAGGCACAAGAACTATCTTACGAAGCATATTCAAACAGCCATGTGTATATTCCAAGCCTAGTTGTTGTATAGGTAGCTTGTCTCAATAATCCTGCAGATAGCCCCGAGTAAAGTGCAAATATGCCTTCATTTTTTAAGATAGATGATATAACTGTAAAAGTAGATGTTTTACTACCACTTAGTTGCATTCGATTTTTGATTAAATCCAATGGCTGTACAAAACATGTTGCAGCCATTCTGTAATAAAAATCAAAAAATATGTTTATCAATTCTCTCTTTGCCTCACTTTTTACGAGAGGTATTGTTTTTATTTAACATAAGTGAAAATATAATGAAAACTACACAACTACTGAAGAGAAAATATATTCAATACAAATTTTAAATTATACTAAAAAGAAAGGATTCAGAAACATCTTAAGAAATAAGATATAACAATTTTAAAACATAATCATTTTGTCCAATGACAGACCAGACATTATTTGATTTAATATGACCTATTCTTTATTTACTTTAACTATCTCTGGGTTTGGGCCCTAATATCAATCTTACATGCTGTAGGAATAAGAGATTCAGATAAATTTATTTTTGTACTATATCTATATCTCTCTGACATAAATATCTTCGTATCTTGCACCTTGACCTCCTTAATTTTTATTTGAAATTCTGAATTATAGAGCGATTAATAAATTAAAAATTTTAATCTGTATACTCATGTAATGAAATTGTTTGCATTATGAAATAGACAATAAAAAATAAGGTAAAAAAAACTAACCCAGAAACTCCGCCGATGAAAAATTTAATGCCATTAGGCACAGACGTTTGTCCACTCATTTTGACTGGCTTTCTTAACTAGCTATTATTTACATAGACAAAACAATGGTATATTTTGGAATATTTTACTTCGAATAAAAAATATCTACATTAACAATGCATCCTTCTGAAATAACTGATTAACAAGAAAATATTGGAATTTAATAATTATTGAAGATAAAAACACTTATTAAAAAACAATTCAATCTATACAATTTTGTCTTCTTTAGAGTTCAAAAAGTAGAAAAAACTTGAGATGTGTTTTCCAATTAACAGTACAGCTTAATATAAGGGCTTTTAACTATGCACTATGGAGATCACTATAGAGTAAAGAAAGATGATTTAAATCAGATAAATTGAAGAAGATCTGTCTGCCTAAGTGCCTACAGGTCTGGTTGGTCTGCGACGTCTGCGTGCTGCTCCAGCACTTCCATCCATCCAGAATTCCAGACCAGCCAAACCTTCCACTGCCTTCCAGATGGGCGGAAATGGCAACTCTGTTTCATACCCCGTCTTATCATCGGTACGGTTAGACGTATTGTCTTCGCGGTGTTTAAATATTAATAAATGTTTTATTGTTTTGTTTTATTTGTGTTTTTCGTGTTTGTTCAGATTATTACTTGCTGCTGAACGCTGATTTCTTTAAATTTGATAGTAAGTAATTGCAATGTAAATTAACAATTTAATTTTTAACCTAACTTCTTTCTTTCCTGTAATAGTGTCATGATTGATTATTCATTAACGATAGTGCTTTTATCGTTAATAATAATTAGTACTTTCTTTTCTTTTCTTTCCATATTTTACTGGTATTCGAACAGTGTACAGTGGCATGATATTTTACTGTTCGTTATACCGATTAAAATTCATTTTCAACATGACATTGGCCGGTATTCATAGTCATTGCTTATATTTAAGTCTGACTTAAAGTATCGATTGTCTTTTTTCACCTAACAGTAATAGAAAAAGATAACCTATGCTTAAGTCGGTCTTAAGTATAAGTAACGACGGTAACGACTATGGTAGCATTCAGCAGAGACAAATGTTGAGGGAGCGGTGTATGTTATTGGCTATTACTCTTAGATCCTATAATTTTATCCAATAGAAGTAGAAGCTTAAAACGAAATCTGGTAACGTTACTGAGCTGCTACCCAGTGAAGCCAGATCGTGGACAGAATATTCTCCCCACCATGCCGTCCTCTGCGCGCGCAGCTCTCACACATAGAAATCTGCTGTTATGTTCGTGAGATGCTTCCCCAGTCGTAGCACGCACACTCTTCCACCGGTACATACGTGTATCGGTCTTCTCCGACAAGCTTCGGTAAATCTCGGGAGCGAGAAGGAACGATGTCGATTCTCGGACCTCTCTCTTACTCTATACTACGTTTACCAAACGACTCGCAAAGCAAAACAAAATCCTTTTCCTAATGCTTCGATAAAAGTTAAATTACCGAAGGTCCCAGCCCGAAATTATAACTTTCTTAAATTAGTTTTCAATTATTATAAAATGCTTATATGTAGCTATTAACTTACTAGATTTGATAATAAATACAAAAAATGCGTTCTTATAATATCAAATGAGTTGAGGTGTAATAAACTCAATGTTTATGTATTAATCTGTTAACAAATGCATTTTTATATTTATTATTGAGTCCAATAAATTAATGGTTATTAAAAAAAAATCCTTGTAATTAAAAAAAAAATGAAAAAATTTTAAACTTCGCCAAGACTCGAACCCGAGCTCGCCGCGTGAGAAACGGAAACCTTACTTCTGCGCTACAACGCTCATTTGTTGGACTAAAAGCAAATCGGCCTTTTAAGACTGACCACAATTCTTTCATTGACTCGTCATAAACGATCAAGAATTAGCTGCAATAAAAAATACATTTATTTATACAGCATTATTGCACTAAATTTATTATGTTTTTAATTTGAAGCATATATTTTGCATGAAGATACGATAGTTTAATAGTATTCATGCAGTACTTTAAATACAAAACTCTATCCATATTCCATATGCTCTATTGTCATAAATTAATTAAGTAATATTATATTTATGAGAGATTTGATTGACTCAGTATGGCTTTCAAACGAAAGTCAATAAAGGTTGAAAAAAAGGATGGGATGTAGACTGCGCAACCAGAGTGGTGTACGCAGATGGGTTATTGCTAAGTTAAAGGAAATGACAGTGCTATTGCACTCCAAAGAGGAAAGTTAGAGAGCAGAGTCTCTAGGGTCTCGACGTAGCAAGGTTGCCAAGTGTAGTACTTTCGGTACTACCGTAGTACCCAAAAGCGACATATCCTATAGCGTAGTACTATTTTGGGTACTACACTATAGTCGCTGCTGATACTACTGGTCGGCGGAAATACGTCAGAGGGTAGAGACTGTAGAGGGACCGCAATATAGATATTTCTAATTACTAATTTCAAAATACATAATGCATGGTCCGTGAGCCAAGACAAATGTTAGTATATACATACCACAAGTTATAAAGTAATATAAAGAAATAAAGTGACAGTTTTAATCTTACTGACAGCTGATATACTGATGGTATAAGTGAATAAATAAAGTGACGAAATTTGTAAAATGTACATAAAAATAATTTTTAAAAGTATATAAAGGACTGAACATTTTAGATAAGTATAACAATAAATTTTATAATATAAAATGTAAGATATAAATATTTTGTGGTACTTTGTGGGATTTTATTTCAGATTAAATTATAGTAATGTGTTTACTATGTCACTGTGCTGAGAATGGAGCTATGCAGATTTTCAAAATTAAAATAAAGGAATAGACTAAACATAATGTGGTTATTGTGTCATCGTTGAGATTCAAACTATGTTAATTGAGACGGATAATAAAATAAACGAGTGAAAAAACTGGGTAAATACAATAATAAATAAAGAAGCTGACAACTTAGATATATAATATAAAATGTAAGATATTTTATTGTACTTTCTGGGATTTTATTTCAGATTAAATTATAGTAATGTGTTTACTATGTCACTACTGAGGATGGAGCTATGTGGATTGAACATTAAAATGAAAGGAATAGATTCACCATATTATGGTTACTGTGTCATCGTTGAGGATCAAACTGTGTTAATTGAGATGAATATTAAAATAAACAAGTCAACACAATGGGTAAGTACGATACAAATAAAGAAGCTGACAGATTACATTTGTAATTTCAAATGTAAGATTTTATATAGTACTTTTTGGGATTTTGTTTCAGATTAAATTATTGTAAAGTGTTTACTATGTCAATGCTGAGAATGGAGCTATGTGGATTGAACATTAAAACAAAAGGAATAGATTCACCATAATGTTGTTTCTGTTTCATCGCTGATGAGGATCAAACTGTGTTAATTGAGACAGACATTAAAATAAATGAGTCAGCAATTTGGGTAAATACAATAATAAATAAAGAAAATGACATAATAGATATATAATATAAAATGTAAGATGTTTTATAGTACTTTGTGGGATTTTGTTTCAGATTAAATTATAGTAATGTACGTGTGTTTACTGTATCACTGCTGAGGATGAAGCTATGTGGATCGACCATTAAAAAAAAGAATAGATTGACCATAATGTGGTTACTGTGTCATCGCTGAGGATCAAACTGTGATAATTGAGATGAATATTAAAATAAAGAAGCTGACAGATTAGATATATAATATAACATGTAAGATATTTTACAGTACTTTGTGGGATTTTATTTAAAGTTAATATATGTAAAATAAAATTTTTGTTTTCTTTTTACAATTGTATGTATATTAATTACTATATGTTGCAATCTCTTAAAATTAAGCCTCTGCTTTTATTAGCAAACTAATAGTTCCACACGGCAGTGATGCCAGAATCAAGCTTTTAGCAACAAAAATGAAGATAAGCGCTAGCCAGCAGCAGTATAGAAAATTTAAAGGGAAGCGGTACAAACACAACTATGCCTGGAGAGCATAGGTGTGATTTGGACTTCAGGCAACATTGGCGTCAGAAGAAGAGCGACTACCGGTAACCGTGACATTTTTACGTGTCATCCGAGTGAAGTGGTGCTGCGTTTACCTAAAAACTCAAAGCAAATAAAAATGCTTTTCCTAAATTGATTTTTAATATCGATAAAATGGTCAAATGTAGCCATTAATTAATTAGATTTGGTAATAAATACAGAAAATGCGTTTTATTATAACAAATCAGTTGAGGTAAAATAAACTCAATGTTTTTATATTAATCTGTTAACAAATGCATTTTTTTATTTATTATTGAGTCCAATAAATTAATGGTTATTAAAAAAAAAATTACTTGTATTGAAAAAAAAATGAAAAAATTTTAAACTTCACCAAGACTCGAACACGAGCCCACCGAATGACAAACGGCAACCTTACCGCCTGCGCTACAGCGCTCACCTGATGTACCAAGAGCAAAACAGCCTTTTAAAGACTGACTACAATTCTTTCACTAACTCGTCATAAACGATCAAAAATTAGCTGCAATAATAAATACATTTATCTCCACAGCATTATTGCACTAAATTTATTATGTTTTTAATTTGAAGCATACATTTTACATGAAGATACGATACTTTAAGGGTGTTCATGCAATACTCTAAATACAAAACTATTCATATGCTGGTTTATCATAGTTATTCGACTACATATAACAAATATTATAATATTAATTAATTTATGATAGTTGAGCCTATGAATAGTTTTGTATATAGAGTACTGAATGGTTACCCTTAAATTATCATATCTTCATGCAAAATGTATGCTTCAAATTAAAAACAATAAATTTAGTACAATAATGCTATGTAGATAAATGTATTTATTATTACAGCTAATTCTTGATCGTTTATGACGAGTTAGTGAAAGAATTGTAGTCAGTCTTTAAAAGGCAGTTTTGCTCTTGGTACATCGGGTGAGCGCTGTAGCGCAGGCGGTAAGGTTGCCGTTATTATGCGGTGGGCTCGTGTTCGAGTCTTGGTGAAGTTTAAAATTTTTTCATTTTTTTTTTCATTAAAAGGAATTTTTTTTTTAATAACCATTAATTTATTGGACTCAATAATAAATAAAAAAATGCATTTGTTAACAGATTAATATAAAAACATTGAGTTTATTTTACCTCAACTCATTTGTTATAATAAAACGCATTTTTTGTATTTATTACCAAATCTAATTAATTAATGGCTACATTTGACCATTTTATCAAAATTAAAAATCAATTTAGGAAAAGCATTTTTATTTTATTTATTCACTTATACCATAAGTACATCAGCTGTCAGATAGATCAAAGCTGTCACTACTCCTTATTTCTTTATTACACTTTATTTTTCCGTATACTAACATTTGTCTTCGTTCACGCCGTTCACGGTGACAGGCTGTGAATATACTATATATAATTTTTGATATATTACGTTCTGCATTTAAGATGGCTACTGATGTATTTCCGCTGGCAGTATACTTTGTGCAGTCTGCATTCCTTATATCAAAATTCACTTACTATAGAGCGTAGTACTATTCAAGATGGCGGACTTGGCAACCTTGCGACGTAGTCGAGAGACAGTGAACAAGCGTGACTCGCGGGCTTAAGTATCTCACAGGCAAAATCTTACCATCGAGAAAGTCGCTACGCGAGCCAGCCACCTGACGGCGATGTGCCGAACTATACGGTGGAAGAGAGACAGAGTGTGTTAGTGTGTATACTGTGGGTGCATTCCAAATTACGCATGAAGCGCATAGAATGTACAGTTTATGTCACATTTATTATAGAATTTAAGTGCTTACTGCGCGCATATGCGTGACTCGGAACGCACCCTGTATGTACTGCGACGAGGGCTAATGTCCCGCCATCTTTCTTGACGCCTTCTTTCGTTCTTTCTTGACGTTTTAAAGTCTTACTGTGAATAATGTGAATGTGTATAAAAACGCGCTCTTAAAGTAATTTCGACAACAGTTTTAAACAGTGAAAGGTGTTTCAAAGTTATTCTTCAGTGGCAGGCATTACGAAGGAAATTGCATAATAATAGTTTGTACCTGCTTTTCTCCTTTCTTTAATGTAAATAAACTTTAATGTTATCGAAGGTGTAGGGTTAATTTCAGTATAGCAAAACATTAAGAAATATTTTTTAATTTATATATATATATATATATATATAGAGTATGGGGGGGTTGTAGAATTTAGAATCTATTTTTGTTAATTTCTTCTAAAATTTAGCTTGGTATGAAAGTATATACGTTTGAAAAAGCTCGACTAGTTCCTCCTATAAATGTCAAACTTCCTAGGTAGCGTTGCAAATACGACCCCACCCTTCCACGCGACAGTGTCTGTGTGTCGAAGTCGACCACCCTGTACTCTGTAGTCTTTTGATTTCGATGGATGTGTTTTTCGTTTCGTAATCTTAGACACTGTAGCTGGTCGTATATTTATTATCGTTGTATATATTTTATATACTCTTTCTCTTCTTCCTACCTGTACAGACTGTACTGTTGCATTGTCAACGTTGTTAGTACTTGGTAGCCATATTGGCTGAAGCCTGAACCAGTCAAATAAAAAGAGAAATTTCATTCCACCAATTTCCATCATTTTCACTGATTCCGAATCGACAATCGACCCCCGTATGTTTCCTTGCGCGTGTCACCGATTTCACTCAGTCTCACAGTGTTTATTGTAGATTTAACTAATAACATTTCAAACACGACTATCAATACTTTTCTCTTTTTTGAATCTACAAATATATTATTTTACAGGTGAAACAGTTCCAAGTTCAATGGGTGATATTAAATCGTTTTTCCATCAATGGTGTGCAAAAAATGGCAAGGATCCTCAATTTGACGTTAGACCAACAGGTATATTACGCTTATTACTTTATCTCTCAAATAAAAATTAAGACAACCAACTAATGTCAGGTCATGTTTATACAGGGCCCAAACACCGTCAACGATTTCTTTGTGAATTGCGAATACCTGGATCTGATTATGTAGGCGCTGGAAATTCAACCAATAAAAAGGATGCACAGGGAAATGCTGCTAGAGATTACGTGAACTATTTGATCCGTACAGGTTTGGTTAATCCAAAAGATGTTCCGGCAGATCTTACAAATATAGTACCTCAGTCTGGGCTAGATCCTGCATCTCAACCTTATAGTGCACCAAAGCCTGTATTCCAAGATGGCATGGGACCAAATGATATTGGTCGTGCTTACAGGCCTTATAATGAACGAGGGCAATCTAATTATACTTATATGGATAGATTGGCTGATCAAAAGAAAATAGAAGAAGCTGAAGATGTTGATGTAAACTCCGGTATTCATGGCAATTGGACTATAGAGAATGCTAAATCAAAGCTTCATCAATTTATGCAAACAAATAAAATTAATGGTGATTACAAGTATACCCCAGTTGGGCCAGATCACACTAGGTATGGTAAAATACTGCAGGCATCATTACTTATACATTGGAATAGATTTACAATGGTGCAGTTTGATATAAGATAGATTATTTGATGTTGTTGGTAATATTGTTATTATATTTATTGAACAAGGCCATTTTGGTGCACAGCATTTCATTAATGCCAATGCAAGAGAAAAAAACTGAACTCCTGCTCGGGCAAAACATTGTGTATAACCAAAACTTTTATTGAAATGATTCAATACTAGTGTTGGTGCAGCTATTAGAAGGAAAAAATCAATTCTTGTGCTCCAAAGTGGTCTTGCAGCAACTTAAATGGTGAGTGGCCATTTAGAATTGTTAGAACCCAGCTAATATTTAACACACAGAAAGACGTTTTGTATGTTCAAAATCAAATAATTTTGCATATTTTATATAGGAGCTTTATGGCTGAATTGGCAATTTATGTCAAACAATTAGGAAGAAGTAAGTGAATCGGAAGAAAAAGTAATATCACATATCATGTATGAAAATAAAATTTAAATTTCAAATTTTCAGCTGTAACAGGCCGAGAGACAGGATCTAACAAACAATCAGCATCAAAAAGCTGTGCTTTGTCCCTTGTTCGGCAATTATATCATCTTGGTGTAATTGAAGCTTTTAGTGGAACTTTGAAGAAGAACAGGGATGCCGAACAGATGAAGCCATATCCAGTTAAAATCTCACCGGAAATTGAGTCAGAGATTAGGGATGTATTAAGCAGTTTGGATATAAGACCAATCGACATTAATAAAATTCCGGTAAGTAATTGCTGGAATATTGGCCACACATGAAAATACTATATAAAAAATTGCTTTATACTTTAAGCAGAGTTCATCTGGAGAAACGAAGCCTGGAGCTAGTCAGCAAAATACAGGAATATCACTTTTAACCAATCAAGTTCTGGACGATTTTATTTCTTCTGTACCTCAACCAGCAGGAGTTGTTAGCTGGTCACCACCCCAACAAAATTGGAATCCATGGACTGGTTGTAATATCGACGAGGGTCCCTTAGCTAGATGTACCCTCGATCAGCTGTCCGATGAGATGCTGTTGGAGCAAAGAGAAAAACTGCAGCAGAATGTTGACATACAAAGAAGTATAAAAGAGAGATCTGCATTACCTGTATTTCCTATGAAAAACGAAATAATGTCTGCGATAAACGACAATCCTGTAATTATCATTCGAGGAAACACTGGTTGTGGAAAGACTACACAAGTTTGTCAATTCATACTGGATGATTATATTGCTTCTGGACAAGGGGCATACTGTAGTATCGCTATAACTCAACCTCGAAGAATATCAGCTGTATCCGTAGCTGACAGAGTTGCGGCAGAGCGTTGTGAAAGCTTAGGTCAATCTGTAGGATACTCAGTGCGATTTGAATCCTATTTACCCAAGCCTTACGGCAGCATAATGTTCTGTACCGTAGGTGTACTACTAAGAAAACTGGAGGGAGGTCTTCGGGGCGTTTCTCACGTAATAGTTGATGAAATTCATGAACGAGACGTTAATTCTGATTTCATTATGGTCGTACTACGAGATATGATCCATTTATATCCCGATTTGAGGATAATTCTTATGTCCGCAACGATTGACACTTCCTTGTTTAGTGACTATTTTAATAAATGCCCGGTAATCGAAGTACCAGGACGATCCTTTCCCGTTCAACAATATTTCTTGGAAGACTGCATCCAAATGACCAATTTTGTTCCGCCTATGGACTCGAAGAAGCGTAAAAATCGTGATTCCGATGACCTTCCAGCAGACGGAGAGCCTGAAGAAAATTTAAATAAAGTAGTCGGTGATCGATATTCGCCTCAAACTAAGAACGCCATGGCTCAATTAACAGAGAAAGAAATTAGTTTTGAATTGATAGAAGCAATATTGAAATATATCAGAAATCAGGGGATACAGGGCGCAGTTCTAGTTTTTTTGCCTGGATGGAATTTGATTTTTGCTCTGATGAAGTACCTGCAACAAAGCACGTTATTTGGAGGATCTGGCTACGTAATAATTCCATTGCATTCACAATTGCCACGAGAAGATCAACGGAGAGTATTCGATCCGGTCCCTCCAGGCGTTACTAAAATTATTTTAGCTACCAATATCGCCGAAACGTCAATAACCATCAATGATATTGTTTATGTAATAGATTCTTGCAAAGCAAAAATGAAGCTGTTCACTTCGCATAATAATATGACTAATTATGCTACTGTTTGGGCCAGTAAAACTAACTTGGAGCAACGGAAAGGTCGTGCCGGTCGTGTGAGACCTGGTTTCGCGTTTCATCTATGTTCCAAGGCACGCTTTGAACGAATGGACGAACATATGACACCAGAAATGTTCAGAACACCTTTGCATGAATTAGCTTTGAGCATCAAGTTACTTAGATTAGGAAATATCGGTCAGTTCCTGTCCAAAGCGATAGAACCTCCTCCTATAGATGCGGTAATCGAAGCTGAAGTTATTCTAAGAGGTATGCCTTTTAATCAGTTATGATCATTCATTACGTGTTTAATGGGATACAAATCTTTATGTAATGTAAATCTTGACAGAGATGAAATGCTTGGATTCTAATGACGAACTGACGCCTCTCGGAAGGATCCTCGCTCGATTACCAATAGAGCCTAGATTAGGAAAAATGATGATTTTGGGCTGTATGTTCCGCGTGGGTGATGCATTATCTACAATGGCTGCCAATAGTACCACATTCCCAGAGGTTTATAATATGGGACCTGACGTTAAGAGATTAAGTGCGCAGCAAAAATGGTTTGCTGGTGCCCGTTTCAGCGACCATGTCGCTATGCTACACACTTTTCAAGCTTGGGAAGAAGCTAGATTGGGCGGGGAGTATGCGGAACAAGCATTTTGCGATTCTAAAAATTTGAGTTTGCCCACTTTGCGAATAACTTGGGAAGCGAAGGTATGCCTATAATACTCTATTTCTAACAATAATGTTAAAGACATTTTCATGCTAATGGTGTTCAATTAAAAATATCTATGGAATATACAAGAAATAATTTGTAAACTTTTCTCTTATGTAGAATCAATTACAAGCACTCTTACAGAGCGCTGGATTCCCCGAGGAAACCCTTTGCCCTACATCACTAAATTATCAAGCTAGTGCAGATGTTCGTCTCGATACAATTACCGCTCTGCTGTGCATGGGCCTCTATCCAAATGTGTGCTATCACAAGGAAAAAAGGAAAGTGCTTACAACGGAATCCAAAGCTGCCTTGATTCATAAAACATCTGTGAATTGCAGTAACTTTGAGCAAAATTTTCCATTCCCATTCTTCGTATTCGGTGAAAAAATTCGTACGCGAGCTGTCTCCTGCAAACAACTAACAATGGTATCTCCTATTCATTTGTTGCTCTTTGGATCACGAAAAGTGGACTACGCAGACGGTGTGATAAGACTGGATAACTGGATTAATTTGGAAATGGACCCTTCGCAAGCAGCAGCTATCGTCGCTTTGAGACCAGCGTTGGAAAGTCTGGTAGTTCGAGCAGCAAAGGATCCGGAAACTATATTGGAGTTGACCCCGGTCGAAGAAAAGGTTGGTCAGAATAAAACAGATTCGTAAGAATTAATATATCTTTAATAGTAATATTTTTTTAAACACTATGCGAGAACTTCGATTTCTCGTGTAAGGTTTACGTGCTTCCACACGCAAGCCGTGCACTAGAACTCACCTGAGCTCCTCGCATTGCGTTTAAAAAATTAATATACACGGTGTTTCGCGTAAGATGCCCCAAAGCATGTATATAATATGAGCCGTATATCTCTTTAACTATAAGAGATATTCAATTTTTACATAGGACCTTTTCGAAACCTCTTGTTATTTGCTTTGAAAAAAGTCATATGAAAAATATGAATATCTCTAATAGTTAACGAGATACGCGTCATTTTGTATCCATGCTCTGGGGCATCTTACGCAAAACACCCTGTATATAAACAACACGTGCGAGAAGTTTTTTAATTCATGCAACAAATTTCGCACTCGTTAGAAAAACAAATGCTTCTCGAACTAATTGCAGTATGCTACTATTTTGTTACCCTCGATAGATAATTATAATATAAATGAAAATCTTCTCGCTTATACATAATTTGACGTGGTAATTCAAGCATAACGGGGCTAATGTTTGTTACAGATACTGAATGTAATCAAATCACTTTGCGGAATGAATACCAGCCGTCATGAGATGGAACAGATAACGACCAGTGGCTTCCAATCACGACGGCCAGCGCGTGGACACAGCACAGGATTCAGCGGAGGGGGAGGAGGTCCTCCGCGAAAAATGACTCGACCGGATGACAACAACTTTCGCGGCGGTTTCGGAAATCGAAACGACGGTAATAATTACGGTGGAGGATTTAGAGGAAGAGGCTACGGAGGAGGAGGAGGAGGAGGATCTCGTGGTAGAGGCGGTAATTGGGGAGGCAGAAGCTTCAACGGTGGCCCCTTCAGAAACTAGGCATAAGCAATGTATCCAAATATTATATGTATCTACGTTTAGTCACTAAGTTTAATTATCAATTGTATACTATCAATAAAATAAATTAACAAGTGTACAAATAGTGTTTAATCTAAATATACCAGTTCTGTGATAGTTTAATAAAGTAGATAATTTAATATTGCAATATACAAGACAAATTATTTTTAGTTACAAAGTTGGCCGCTAATTGATTTATAAAGGAGAGAATTGAAAGAGGAAAAAATTTTATGAAGGAGGAATTTTTTAATATAGCTATATATATGAATTTTAGTTTTAGTACCATTTTTGGCCGCTAAGTGACTACTGGGATGAAGCGCTTTCTCGCTAGCACTAAGAGGTTTCTGAAAGTATAAGTCAAAGCTAGTATCGGGCAGTATTGGGGGGTCGTTTGTCGGGGGTGTGGATGATACATAATGATTGAGCTTCCAACATAATACACTTGGCCAACGATTTTAGATGGAAAAGGGATAGCCCAAGTATATGAAAAAGAGACATTTCTTCGTGTATTAAAAAAGCGTAATAATACAGTGTGTTTTAATACACTATTTTAACAGTGTATTTTACAGGTCCGACGAGACGCAGGACCCCCCCCCCCCCCCTGTTTCTCAAGAGACTTCCTCGCGGAAGTTCGAGGATTTCGACGAGTGTAGGTAGGTTCCCCCACGCTCGCGAAACCTCTCTCCCCTGTCAGCCTCAAAAGGAAGCAGGGCTATCCCTCCCTCTCCGAGACCCCTACCCCAGGGATCCTCAAGGGGATGCAGCCGCTCGTCGCTGGTTGGCTGGATTCTGATTGGCCGGCAGTGGCGCTGTTCAGAAACCTTTCGCATGCCTTTCGCTAAGACACTGCTGCCACAGTGCCGTAGCGGTCACTTTCTGAACCCGACTGTTCTCACCAGCCAATCAGCATCGAGGATTATTTTTCCAACTCTTTAGGTTTGTTTTCGTTGCCTACCCTTTTTACACTTTGTGCACTTTTTAGGGTTAGGGTATCAACTTATACAGTGGACAAAGACAGAAATACGGAAAGTGTAGAAAGTGTTAAAAGTGTAGGCGAACGAGAACAGACCTTTTATTACGGCAAAGACAGTACTGTCTTAGCGGTATGCTTTCTGAACACGGTTGCTCTTACTAGCCAATTAGCATCGAGGTAGAGCTGTCAGCGTGACGTCATTTGTGTATAAGCCAGTATAAGCTACCCGCTTATACACAAATGACGTCACGTGATTAAAACAATATGGCGAACAAACTTTGAAGATACATATCCAAGTAACCAAACGAAACGATACCGGCTACTCAGTTTGTAGTTTTAAGCGTGTTATTCAGCAGTATATGATTTTTCAGCAGTTCCTTTTGTTTCAAATATACTTAGATTTGTTTTAAGGATAATGGTGAAATTAACAGTAGAGTTAATTGAAAATTCCATGCAATTTATTAATCCAGTAAGAGATCGTGAACTTGATCTTAGAGGTTAGTTAAGAATAATATAATTCTAGTTAAAACAATTTAACCTACGTTCTTTAATAAATTTCTATTGTTGCTTAATAATATTATCTTTTGCAGGTTATAAAATACCTACCATTGAGAATCTTGGTGCTACGCTGGTCAGTATTTGATATTCATGTTATGCAATTTATACTCTTCATTTGTATGTGTATTTATTGTATACTATACTATTGTATGTAATGGTAATGTAGTGTTTATTTTTTACAGGACCAGTTTGATACCATAGATTTTTCTGATAATGATATTCGTAAACTCGATGGCTTTCCTCTTCTTAAACGGATCAAAACACTTTTTTTCAATAATAACAGAATAGTGAGAATTGCAGAAGGTTTGGAGCACTGTATACCTAACCTAGAGAATTTAATGCTTACAGGAAATATGATTCAAGAACTTGGAGATCTAGAACCATTAATACCTCTTAAAAGTCTTACCAACCTTTGCTTACTACAAAATCCTGTGTCTGCAAAACCTCAGTACAGACAGTATATCATATTCAGGTTTCCTCAATTAAGACTCCTTGACTTCAGGAAAATTAAATTGAAAGAAAGAGAAGCTGCCATAGCTTATTTTAAAAGCAATAAAGGCAAAGAAATGGCTAAAGAGATTGCAAAGAAAGCTAAATCTCAGTCAAACTTGGGAAATGATAAACCTTTAACTAGCATGGAAGAACGTAATAAGATCAGAGAGGCAATTTCCAATGCATCATCATTGGAAGAGGTCCAAAGACTGAGCAAATTATTACAATCTGGACATATACCAGGAGAAGAAAATTTACAAAATGGTATGAAATATTGTATATTATTGTTTATATATTATCATTGTACTTGGTTAATATTCTTTTTTAGGAAACTCAACTGTAGAAATAATGGAAGAAGATGATTAATGAAGTATGTCTCAGCCTCTTTCAAATAAATTAATAGATCAGTAAGATTTGTAATTGTAAGTATTTGGTATATAGCATAAAAGAAAGGGAGAGAGAGATGTTTGAGGTTAATATGTTAAGCTATCAAGAATATTTGCTACACACATTTGTACTCAGAGTTAAATTATTATTTTTAAATAATTGCATACAGATAACATTGGCCATGAAGCGATTTCATTCATATTTTATGAATACAATTTTTTGGATACAAAATATTGTCAATATTTCATACATTTATTTCAGTAATAAAAAATACATTGATTTATTTGAAAATAATAACATTTATTTTATCTCCTTTGTATATAAATATAATTATAACTTAAGTATATTAATAAAATAAAATTAAACAATTTTGTATTTTGAGTTACATAATAAGAATACAATTCAACTAGATGTCAGTTACGTAGTGCGCAAAAGCGTCTGCTTTATCTGAAGTCCACTGCCATAGAATTTTATTTGTATTTAGTTAAAATGGGCTCAACAATGAGCAATACAATACGAAAAAATTGGACACAAACAGATGTAACACCGGATTTTGCTACACCATCTACTTTCGATCCGCAGCTTGGATTTCCAACTGGACGAAAACAAAGAGGTATTTAAATACTCTATTTCATAACTTAACCTCAAAGTCTGTATAAGTTGCACCTATGTTGCTGCTTATTTTGCTTGATTATTTTCATATTGCATTGTTTTTAGAAAACTATCAGTTTAAAGCTGCCTTCATTTGTTTTACAACTTAAAAATTCATTAATTTTATTTAAAAATGCTCTAATTATGACATAATCAACTATACTCTAATGGTTATATTGTTATGAATATATCATTAATTAATTGTTGTTTTACAGTGCAAATAGCAACAGAACAAGAGATGTCTGCTATGAGACTTGATAGAGATAAAAGAGATTACTGTGCTCACTTGTTTATTTCTTTTTTATCTTGTCGTCAGAATAAATTTCCTTTTGTATACAGATGTGCACCTGAAAAACACCAATATGAACAATGTGAATTTGAAGAGTAAGCCTAATTAAGCTTTTACTTATTTTTAAAAGTAAATTTTCATTAATATTAATTAATTCCCAATATTTTTCAGTTACGTTTTAAGAATGAAAGAATACGAAAGAGAAAGAAGGCTACGAATAAGGACAAAGAACTTAAGAGAAAAGCAGTCAGCACTAGAACAAGCAGTAGCAGCTTGAACTTTTTTCAAGTGGGCATATGATTCATTTTAATTGTTTAGTCACGTAGGAAATTACTTACAGGCAAATTTCTGCTTCATAATTGTACAAATCTTAAATAAATAATTTGAAGCTCTTTGATAAGTTTTTTCAACTTGAACTATGTAAATGAAATCAAACATTTTGGAAGCTTATTATAATATATTCGTAATACAAATAATATTGAATGATGTTAGAAAATTATAAAATGTACAACTTCAAACAGTTAAATTATCCACCAGTACCATTGAAAATTGGGTCAGAAAAGGCTACTTTAATTTTTAAAATTTTACAATAGATGATTACAGTAAATTGGTAATAATGTTTGTAGAAAATTTATTCAACCCTTTAGTGCACAGGATTAATAAGAAATAATATTTCTTGAGATTAATTTTCAATAAGTATATTAAACAATCAACAGTAATTTTATTATTACATCAAAGAAACAAAATTGTCCATCAAACTATGTGAAATAGAATAAAATTGTCATAGGAAAGTAGCTAACATAAAATGAGGCATTGTAGAAAAATCTAAACAAATAGTTGTTGAACATTCACGTTTTGTCTATTTTCATGGCTATCGCATGAAAACTGCTTCTAATGATAAGAATACTTTTACCAATCTATCAATTTATACCCAATTCCATCTTTAAACATTACACTGTTAAATGCTTACTAAAGCGGTTTTAAAAAAGTCGTACCTCTAAAACAAAGCTAGAACGCATGTTAACGATATAGTTTTATTTGATGATCGAAATCAAACTAATTATTGAATTCTATTAATGTCCCAAACTGCTCTGTTTAGGAAATAGGAAAATATTGTTTAAATACCTGCTTTTATATTATTAAAACGACTAATAAATTAACAAAATAGTTGTCTTTAATACAAATAAAAATTCCAAACAATAAATCCAACAAGGTTTAACGGAAAAAAATAGGACTAGTACGTATTTTTAACTGACGATTCTCAATAATTAAATTCTTAAAATTTATTAGGCATCCCGATAATGGATCTCGATTTATCGAAAAAAATCCAGTCAGTAATAGGACCTTTTTTCGGCCAATTTAATATTTTTTAGGAGTTGTTAGGTTTGGTGAGAATTTTTCTTTTTGTATCGAAGACGATTATTTTTTCAATTTATTAGCAATTTTAGTAAAAAAAAAGTAATTATTTAAACAGTTTATTCCCTCAAATCTTTATTTTACTGAAAAAAAAAATTGCCGACATTACTGTATAATATTGTTGGTTTTTGATACTTTCGCTTCTTAAACTAAGTATTTTGCAAAGAAATCTTGAACCTGCTGAGTGCGGTATCGTGAAGGTCAGGTGAAGGTTATACTTAATTATTAGATTTTATTTGATGAAATTTGATTTTTCATTCTTGTGTGTGTGTAATTTATCTTTAGATTTTCCGAAAAACGTACATTAGTTTATTACTATTTCATTCAGTCATTCGATCATTATTAAATATTTTAATATATAATTATATTTAATAGATGGTCAAAACTGTGTGCGTGTGTATAGTGCCTCCCCATTTGGCTTGTTGATTTTCGTTGCCTGTGTTTTGGTACCACACATAGGCTACCATTGGATAGAAAATGTTGAGGAAAGTTGTGTCGGAGTGAACAGAGTTCAAAAACGAACTTAATATGATAGAACCTTTCTGCAGGGTGGTAATAAACCGGAACAGCTCTTGCATATTCGTTCCACGTATGCATCACTATACCTAAATCTTTCTATACAATAGAGACCCACCCCTTTCAGCTTTACTCACGTCTCACCCCCGCAGGGTGTTGAAAGGATCGATAAGGTAGAGAACGCTAAGGAGGGTTGGAAATAGTCACACATGTGAAACGTACTGGTGTTTTTTGCTTTATTTCAACGATTTCTGCACCACTTGCTGAGGCACGAGGGACTATCTTGTCATGGTCGATATAATTGGAGCGTCTGAATTGTTAACGGTAAGCAAAGACATTCGGAATCATCCAAAGTAATCAGATTTCTTTACCTCCACAGTCAAGACTCAATTTCGTACTGTTATCAATTTTTTGCAATCTATCTATTTTGATTCAAGAACGTATAAAAAATATATAATGTAAATTCAATTAATTTGGTTAAATGATTGTGCTCAATAATGCAACGATATAAATGTAGCCTTAAATTTCATTTATCTTATTTATTTTCTTCAAACTGATTGGTATAGAAAACTGCTATAAAACACGTATGAAAATTGAATATTTAAGAGCAAGGGAATATAATAAATTTAATATAGGGCAAAGTGGTTGTTATTAGAAATAATATTACTCTGTTTAAGTAGTAAAGCTCAATAAAAAGTGAAGCTATTCCATTGAACAAAAATGCCATATATACGTTGTTCCTTCATATTGGCGAACATAATATTTTGTAAATTAAAGCCTTTCTTATAAATATTTTTGTTTCAATTGCTTTAGTTTACAATTCTGCAAGAATAAAATACTGTAGAAAGTTTTTTGAAAAATAAGTGACAAATATTTTTGGAATTTTGCAAAAATATAAGTAAAGTGTTTAATTCTACTTTAAAATTTATTTATTAAGCAGACGTGATAAACTATGAGATGGTTGAAGAAGTGATGATATGAAAAGTTGGAAAAGAAAATCGTGTCATCGTGTCTCTTGCCTTTAATTGATTTTTGACGTCATTTCCTAATGCTCAATGAACATAGCAATTTTGTATAAAACTTGTTAACAAAAATATATGCTTATGTAGATATATAGTAGCCAATTGACCGAAACACTTTTATAGCTTTTCAAAAATATATTTATTGATTTTTTTTAAAAATGTTTAAAATCAGTGATCATTTTTCAAAAATTTCTCGATTTTGTTTATTACAAATGTGGAATTATTTTACTTTATCAATAAATAGCTTGTAAGCTAATACTTGATCCATAGGAAGCCACACAATATGGAATCAGCATGTTCGTTTAGAATCCAACGAATAGCTAAAAATTCTTGTTTTCAATTAGATTAATACTAAGATAGAAAAAACTAATTAAAAGCATTGCTGCAACTGTACAAATCGAATTTACTAACCACGTGGCTTTATGTGGGTCAGGTATATCTTACAGATTATAATGAATTGTTTTGCCTTGTCGCGATTGTCAAGCGAACTGGCAAAGTACATGGCTAGGCAATAATAAGTAGATAAATAGTTGAATAAAAATATTGAGCTTGTTCATTCACGCTGCTTGACGAATGTTTTATTGTTACACAAGAAACGTGGAACACCGTAGTATAAAATTACTAAACTTACGACGGTAACATCAGCGAGAGTACTGCCAGAAATTCGTGATCTTTGTTTTATCACAACTTGAATGCACTTGAAAAAGTTTCAGACAGAACTCTCCATTATACAGTACGCCCCTGTAACACGATCTACCATTATTACAACCTTTGCAAGGAGCTTTTTATTAAAACAATGAGGGATACGATCCTTTCATTCGATCCTATTACAATTCCAAGGCGTATGCTTAACTATACTTATTTACAATAAAAAATACCTATGAAATTCTACAAGTAGTAACTTTTAGTATCGTTTACATCACGGGCCTACCAATACAAGCTGATTTCTCTACTTCATCAAAAAATATCCTGAGAATAACGTTTAATGGAATTTAACAAATGCAATAACGTTATTGCTTATCCTTCTATCACCTCTTACTAAAAAGTCTGTTTGTAAGTTCTTAGAATGAATAAATTTATGAAATTCAATTAATTCATTTTCAGCGTTTCAATCAAACCGAATGAATGCAATTATCGTGCACATAATGATAAAATAGTTTCCTTTAAATATAACGTGCTTTAGCTTTAGTCTTTTGAGATTGTGACAACAGCAGCATATCAAACAGCAATTTGCTCGTAAAATTCACTTGGATTATCGTCGCTCGATTTTATTTGGAAGCCCATCATTTTTTGTATTAAATTAATCTACTTTACCAATAGGCTGTCACATACACACACACACACACACACACACACACACACGCGCGCGCGCGAGCGCCCATACACATATACACATCTGTGGCATCGAAGAACGTGGTAGAGTGCAGTTTTGTGAATTTGAGTTATTTTTAGTTTAACCTTAAATTCGACCATAATGAGAGAAATGTGCTCCATTCAAAATTTTAGGCGTTAAGCAGTAAATTTAAGATAGTGCATTTCTCGATACGATCTTACAAGATTTTTGCTGTATATTTAATTTTGATTGATAATTCGACTTTACAAAATTGTACTTGACCTTCATTCACTAATGTAACAGACATATTGGCTTATAAATTACAATTTAAATTCGGATGACTCGATCGTCCTACAGGAGGAACCGGCCAATTAATTGATTATTCAATTATCATCATCGAAAGACTGTACAAAGCATACTTATATCAACTGACCCAGTTTAAATATACATAGGATAAATATATTACAAACATTGGAAAGCTTTCTTGCAATAGTACTGGATAAAATTAGCTACAACAATATGACAATTATCTAAATAAATAATTGATCATACTGCTAGCTGAATATACTGTCATTCATTTAAATAAACAATTGATCGTAAAATCGATCGGTAATTTCGTCAATAATTTTTATATAATAAAATAAAATCTTATCGAATTCCTCGAGTTTATCATTTTCTGCTATTTGTTATAGTTGCATGAAAAACGTAAGAGAAAATTATGCAAATTATAAATATATAATCGTTACAAAAATTAACGATCGTCAGAAGTATTTTGAAGAAAATTGACAATAATCGATCAAACTATCAATTATTTGAATAAATAATCGATCTTGCGGTTGGTGTATAATTGGTCACAGTGAACAATTATTCTGTAGAATAATTGATTAGATTCTTGAATGTTTGAGCGTATAAGATCCTACTAGTCGCTTTCTTACACGTAGGAAAAGATTCGCGAGAAAAGTGTGGCGAATCTTATTGGGAGATTTTTCGTGCCTTCGTGACAGAAGGTCTTGGCCAGTTGTCGTTCTTTATTCGCTCTTCAGTTCTTTGACTTTCTTGCTGTTGCGGTAGGCCTGCCTGTAGAAATCGGAGAAGAGTACGAAGAAGATCGTTGAATGCAATAATAGAAGAGCAGCGACTAATTTTGGGTAGCCACAATCGAACACTAAGGCTTGTGCACTATGGATGAACACCAGGAAAAATTGTACCTGAAATTATAAACAAAAATTACACTATTTCGAAAAAAAAAGTATACACTTAAATGTTAACCCTTTGCATTCGAGATAACTATTTACATCCCGATGAATGATGACTGAGAGCCACCTCTCGAGTGCAAAGGGTTAATTATTCTAGAATAATTTTTAACAGTAGATTTTTCCTCTTTATGTAAAAAAGCGAACATACTCCTTTGGAATCATAAAATAAATGATCTTGCGGAAAGAGAAGTATTTCAGCTGTTTCCTCCACTGATATATATGATTAAGTCATTTATAGTTCATTGTACATTAAAATTACGACCAATTGGCTAACGAATATACTACTGTAATAATTACAGCAACATATTTCTGTACTACTTCTGGACATTAACGAAGCAATTATTAATATAACGATGTATATATAAAAATCGATAAGGACCAGTGTACGTATATGCGATAATTAAATTGTTGACACACAGAATTCCATATTTTATTATGAGCCAAGTACATTGAGAAACTAAATTCTTTTTTTGAATGTTCAGGTTTTTATCTATATATATATACAAACATACAAAATGGCAAAATTGGTTTAAAAAGACTAGAAAAACTTTGCTCATATAACAACAAGCATAAATTTGACGTACATATATTAAAGTGATAAAAGAAATTTTCGTATTTCTTGTCGTTGAATAATACAAGTAAATTTTGCAAGATAGGCCAAGCTTGTGTAAAATTAGTGACGTATGTACGTGGTGGCCTTCGAGGTAACCCGATTAGAAAATAGAAATCATTATCTTCCACTGTAATATAAGTGTATATAATAAAGTGTTTTGATACAGTATCTGGGAAATAAATTAGAGGGAGTACAGATATATAGAGGTTTGCTTGAAAATGCTATTGCAGCACGTTGTTGTAAGGACTACATGGTAGACCGTATGTGCAAGATAGGCGAAAGAACTTGAGTCGTACATATATATATATACTATATGTAGAGAGATTGATTGCAAAATGTGAATAAAGAATCAGCTGTGGGGGGTAGGTGAGGTGGCAAAGAGATGTGAAGATATATAAAGTATTTGGACATTGTTTTTGAGAGGGAAGCTTAGGGGGGAATAGTTGAGGTAGGATACAGGGGAAATAGCACCTGTTTATAGATGGTCTTGCGCGATAAAGTGGGATATGCTTGAGTGTACGAGATAGGTGAGGCCTTCTCGAAGGTATGCGATACCCTCGGCGATGGTGACTACGTCGTCGGGACAGTTCAGACCGTTGGTGGTGGGCACACACGGCATATCGGAATGCCAAAATGTTGCGCCACCGCCACTGAGTCCGGCTAAAGCGAGTCTGCAATTGCCCAACCTTCGCGTACTTTTCACTTTCCCTCCCCTACTACTACTGCGCGAAATTTTGTGCCCACCAGCCTTGTCTGGGTGCTACTCGCGCTCCCAGGAAATCCAACTTCCATAACAACCTCTACTGACACGAGGTTTCGATCCACGGTTTGGTTCATCCCTAACGTGACACTCTATATATAAATATATATATGTATTATATAGGATTGATCTTGTGAAACTGTGCAGCAAGTGGAACTAATATTTTAGTATAATATTCTTATGATCTTCTTAATTTTAAGAGAAAAGTGAAGAAGGGTGAGATTTTCCATTTTGTTCGATGCAGACAAGAGTAACATTCGGTGAACCTATGTGGATGGTCCCAAGTACCAAATAATACACGTGGTTCACCAAGTACCACCGTTCACTTTCATAAATGCCTCATTTTATCCAGCGAGACTGCAAGGAATGGTATTGTGCAAACAAAGTCACCATAAATCGATTAATCCTCGCTAGAAATCTTGTTCGGCTCCCTGCGCCACGTGCTTTTCTAATCCGAAACACGTGAACCACTCTGAACATTGGAGAACCAAATTTTCAAGATGAATTTATTCCAAATTTTTATATTTATCTTGTCGTTGCTTCGTATGGACATAGTTTCCTATTTATTTATTTTTTTATAAATTCCTAGAAATAAAGAACGAGGAAGATCCAAAGCGACGAAAAGACGAAGATCGATGATCGGATTGCAGGCTCGAGGGTAATTTTGCGAGATTACAAATCGTCCTTGAGGAACAATTATAAATTAATTCGCTAATGAGAAATCGGAGTAAAAGTGTGGAGCGCGCAATCTTTCGTGTCGCAATTACACTTACCAATTGCACGGTGGTCAAGTGTTTCTTCCACCACAGGTATTTCTGATACTCGGGGCCCATAGCAGCGAGCATGTAGTAAGCGTACATGATCACGTGGACCGCGTTGTTTATCAGATTTCCAAAAGTACCTTGGCCGCCTGCGATGAACTTTACGCAGATCCACGTTTCCAGAGGTGTTAAGGAATGATGGTAGAGGTGTAGGAAAGTCACCTGACTCTCTTTCTTCCGCAGCACGAAGAATATCTGAAAGAATCACCAAGTCACTTCAACTAGTTGTCCAATTTCGTCCCCCTTTAATCTTTCTACCCCAGTGAAACGATTGATCGATCGGTTTCAGCGATTTTTTATCGTTTCATTCGAAACGATCCATAAATCGTTATATATATGTCTCCTCGAATGGGGCTATGAATCGAACGTTAGAATAATTGCTGAGAAATAATAATGCATTGATGTTTCACGAGGAACCTCTATAGATGTTGCTTTGCTTCAGAAATTTTCTTTCTTCTAAAAAATAATTCAAATTTTATATTAAATAATTTTTTAATACTACACGTATAAGATGATAATGCTAAATTGAAATAAATATACTTATGATAGTTGATTAATATCGATAAAATTTGTGGATTTATTTCTATTTTCACTGTATTTTTTTCTTTTGTAATTTTTATAAGCTGTTTAATATATGCTATGGTCAAAAATGGAGATTGAAAAATGCTGTGCAGTTTTTATCGAATTTAAATAATGGTTGATCGGTAAAAAAATTATTGCACGAATTCCCAGGTTTTACTTGTTACTATTATTATGACAGAGCCCTCGATACATTTATTTGTGCTCCGGTACACGAATATTTTCTCTTTGGTTGAGGAAATATCGCCTCCTACGTGATTCGTCAGACTCGAATGATCTCTTTTGAAACGAGAAAAATATACTCCATTCAACCTTGAACCGACACGTGGTGTAACGAAAGGACGTAGATATGAAATATCATACGACTGGCGATGTATAATTAGTAGAAAATAAAAAAAGAACTGTCAAAGTCATTACCGTATCGGCGAATTCTGTGAACTTGCTAATGAAGTACCACCAACAGAGATTCGCCATCCTTAGAGCTGACGGATTGTGGGAATAATCCACCGGTTGACATTTGTAACTATAGTCCAAAAGCCAGCCAGACATGAGATGCTGTGGAATAAAGTAAATTCATCAATATTCGATTATCTCTCTCACACTTATTTGATATTTTCTTAGGCAGAATTACTATAAACATATACTTCTCGCGTATGACAGACACCGGATCATCGATTTCAGAGAATTAAACATTTCTCACGAGCATTGAGATTTATTTTTGTTAATAATAATTATTTACGAATGGTAATGCTGCAGGGGGAAACGTTTGATTAACACGTGTTTAGATCGAGGATAAGTTGATCTGGGGGCTTCATAATTATGGGAGAAGGGGAAGGGGGGAGAGATAGCACAGGTGGAAAGTCGAAAACAGGATGCTTCGCCTTTAACGAAGCGCGAGAGTTCGAGTGTGCAAATCGATTAGGCAACCACGAAGGAGTCTTGCGAGTTCACCAAGCGACTTGCCATTTTTTTATCCGTCCGCTCTGTCATGTATAGCCATTTTCTTGGTGCTTCGGAGTGATTTACGATTGCTATTCGTGACGAAACTGCGAAAAATATCAGCCACGATTCACCCCCTCCTCCTCCCCCTCCCCTTCCCTTTAATCTGCTTCGTTTCAGACTTCGTAAAATCATAACATTTCAAGCTGATAGACAGTCTCTGGTTATTTTTTATATCAAATATTTTATACCTGACGACTACGAGAGAGCTACGATTATTTATAATTTAATAGATTAGAATATTAAACAAATTTTAAATAAAATAATGATAATATAAACCAGTGATGTGTGTATTTTACGATAGGTTTCTTCTGTATAATTTAAAGTTTTTTCAAATAAGATTTATTTCTAATTTTGATTTATTGATGTTTTTTTTAAGGCAATTATTGGACAAGAAAAATGTAACCTAAGGGATGCAGTGGGGAGTCGTCGAATTGGTTTTGAGATTCGATTGTGCCTGCACCTTTCCCACTCATGGGAGAAGCTAATGTGGAACACTTGCATTCCTTGCTAGGTGATAGACCGTGCACGATTAAACGCAGACAGCGCTTTTGCAGTATTTTTGCTGTTCCAAATAGCTGCCACGTGTCCAATATTAGCTGAACCAGGACTCGATATAACCACGATGAAGAAATTTCAATGGCAATTTCTATACTCTATCAAGTTCCATGAACCATAACAAGAAATTGTTCGTTCTTCATATTATTTATATAACTGCTTGGGATAGTTTTGTTCAAATCAATGTATGAATTCAACGAATAATTATTTAATGTTCCAAGAAAAATAACGATTAAAATTGATTTGGTACAATTTCCCATTCTGTTTCAGAATACAAGTTCACGTATGTTTGTTGAGTTTCAGGATTGTAAACTGGTTTTGTGATTCATAAGAAGATTCACTTTACTGTAGCTATAATCGCGTTGAAGGTGGATTGGTGTGAGATTTATATCTTTATGAATATGCTTTGATTCCAGCATGGTAAATCGAACCAAGTTTGATTGATAGTATGGGGTCTAAAAATTTTAATAAGCTTGCTTTTAGATCGCTATAATAATAAACTATCTCTAGTCTAGCTGCATGTACTCGATGTCTCGTATTTTATCACTCTAGACGAATAAATCAATGCTACAGAATAAAGGAATAATTTATAAATACATAATTGACCTCTAAATGCTTACAAAACTGATTTCACAAATTTGGATATTTAATAAATAAATTAAATAAGATGAAAACTATTAGCTACAAATCAATTAATAAGCTTTTAATTGAAAAAATGGTAGTTTTTATAAAAAATTACTAAAAAATGTTGTAGTTTTCAAATTTTTTTTAAAGGTTAATAGACAAATGGACAAAGCTAATCGAATCACTTTGTTGTTTTGCATAAAGAGACATTTTGAATAAAAGCGTGAAGATGGAAATTTGAAAGAAGTAGCTTTAAAAAGTAGCCGAAACTAAAGAGAGGTAAATGGACACTTTGAAGGTTGTGAGGCTGTAAAAAAATTAATTTCACAGGGGACGAAGCCATAAGATGGTGAATTGGACCAACGAAGGTCGAACAGGTAGTAAACAAGACCAAGGATCAGACGTTTAAAAAATCCGATGGACAAACAGAATTCGCAGAGAGATTGTTTGATTGATCAAATTCTTCTCGAGATACATATTTATAATTCATGTATATTTGATAACGATTTAGCGAGTTTCAATCTTGTCGAGTATTTAAATCGAAATATGTATTAAACGTTGATGGGTCGATGTTTTTCGGGCAACATCCGCTGGTGGCCAGAGTGGACCAGGACCAACAGCCAAGGTTTTGCGTTCAGTGGGTCAAGGCGTATCTATAGAAAGAAGCGAAAGTAGCAAAGCGCGAGAGATACTTTTTCTTTTTTCCCCATCGAAAATCGAAGCTTCCCCCATTTTCCGTAACGGTGAATACTTTCGTTTTTGCTCGGATTTTTCAAGGTCACGTGATAGAGCATTGCTAATATTAAAAAAGAGATTCTAGACTCATGATGAAACCCATGGTCACTCTCTTCATATTTTTCTTACATCTCACAAATTAAATTCAGGAAAACTGTGACACTCGAATCATCGAGCAATAATTTGAGTTAATAAATAAATAAAAGATTTATAATTAGACGTAATTTATAATAAATTTTTAACATGTGGATCGATTAAAATAATAAAACCTTTTTACATTTCCTAATGTGATTCGAAAATAAAAAAGTGTACTTCCTAGAATAGACCAAGCTAATCGAATTGCAGCACGAATCAAACCGGTTTTAGGTGCAAATCGGTATTGTGAGTCTCGTGTACTTGTAAAATTGGCACTGTCGAAAAGTGTGGCGGTGAAAGGGGAATCATAATGGAGGCTGTGAGCGAAAAATCAACCGACCCAGAATGAAAACACGATGTGCTATTTCACATTTAGTATCGATCGATCGATAAAAGATGTTCTCGCATTTAAATCCTTGGTTTATGGAATTTATGGAAAAACTATTGTATCAATAAGAAATAAAATAATATGTTAAGCTCCATTAATACTGTTAACAGTGACAAAAATATGAAAAAACAAACAACAAAAAAATGATTTCAATAACAATTAAAAAGTATCATACACTTTCGAAAAATTCAGCTATATAACATATATTTCCAGTGTATACATTGATCTTTTCCACTGCTCTAAAAAAATTGTTGAAATAATATTCTTCGTAGGTGGATAAAATTTTATGAAAGCTCTCGATTATATCTGCATTCCATTACAAAGTGCAACTCCGAAATTACAGGTGGCAAGGCAAAAGCCTCGTGCTTCTATCCAGCATGGTCATGTGGTCTACTTTCGTACCACGCGATACATTCTGCAATTGTAGGAAAATCAAACTATATTAAAGAGCGGGAGAGGAGAGACCGTATAGGAGGGATCCCTAATCGGTTTCATTTTCAACTCTTTCCAGCGAGGCTGCGCGGAGACACGACCGACCGTTCTCAGTTTTAAACCCACGCGAATCCAAAGGTCTGGAGAAAATCAAACGACCTTGGAAATTTGCAATCATTGGCCAGTTTCGATAAATTAGGTTCGATGAGGTAACTGAACCGGTAGAACGCGTAACTTTGAGAAACGCCTCATGAACAATTTCGCAATCCTGTTCCTTGAACTTTCCTGTTTATGAAACTAGGGTGTTCGATAGATTCATAGCCGTTGACCCTGAATTCCACGCGGCTCTCTTTCGGTACGACCTTGAGGTATTTAGTGAAATTAGAAGATTATGAGACGAAAAATACGTCAATTTTGGTCAAGGACGACGCTCTTACGCCGAGACGCTAATTGCAGAGACATTAAACGAACGTGGAGATCTCGAAATCATCTTGCAGATCCTTTCTCGCTCGCCTCTCACTATATAGCCAAGCGATGAAAGATTTATCACTTTCGACACGAGCTGCAAGGTTCTTCGACAAATTGCAAATACTCGGGGAAGCAAAGGAATGCGATTTTTTAAAATGTTTTATTAATTTTATTTGCATAAATTATTATCGAGACGCACGATATAGCACATAGTTTGATTTCTGTTCTGCCAACTCGATCGGTATTTTTCTACTGGCGTCTCGTTGTATTTACACGATTTTCTATATTTGCTGCTCCAGAGGCGGATTCTCCTTTTGCGTCCGGTGATTAAATTTTATGATTGTTACACGTTGCAGTGATGGGGGAAATGTTATGTAGACCGGATTTAGGGTTTTGTCATTAATAACTGGAATTGTAATAATTGTTTCCGATCTTAGTCTGTGGGCACTCAGATGTACCAAGTCTCGTAGATAAAATGTCACGTGCTTCGCGAGAAAGTCGAGAGCGACCTGAAAGACGAGCCACTCTACCTTCTTGCAGAGATTAAAGGGCAATCAGCAGTGTAGCCGATTCGCGGACGAAACGGGCCGAACACAGTCTGCTTAAAGCACTGCGTTAAGCCGTAATAATTCTATTAATACTGTTAAATGTAAAACAATACATATATACTGGCTTAATGACATTGTTTAAAATAGTCAAGAATTGGTATTTACGTAAATAATTCTATAAATTAACATTAATTTCCTTAGACATTTATTATCAATCAATCTTTAAAAATATACTGCATTACAATCGATTTCCTGTACTGTAGCTAAACGTGTGCCATTGCCCTGCAGTTTCAACTTTAACGAAACTCCTGTAGAAAACTTTGTAAACTACTACTGTATATACATGATATTGATACCAACCAGTTTTCAACGTACCTTATTTTCTTAACGTTATTAAATTATTTTACTTCCTTAATACTCACGATGATCATCGAAATAATGATTGAATTATGTTTCAATACGAAATTAGGAACATTCATTTTTTAGAAAATAATTCTTCGACATATTGTATACTTTACATTGAAGCTTCGATAATGAATGTCTGACTACACCGAGGTTTCTCTACTGATACTCATAACGTAAATTTAACAAACTCTCATTTTCACTAATTGCACCAAATCTCACCTGTGTTTATATGGAAAATTGTTTTAAACATTTTAGCTAATCTGTTGAAAAGTAATAACCTTATTATTTCAATAAAAATAAAAGATTAAAACTAGTGATTTTGTAAAATAAAAAAATGGACTGGAATAATTCTATTCAAAGGCTTTGTTTATAGAAGATAGTAAGTAAGAATTACCTCGTAGAGCATTCCCAAAGAGAAGACAACTTGAAAAGCATTATAGGCTACCAAAACGTTCCTCAGCTTGAAAGGCTTTCTGTTGGCCATGAGCCTTGGGCCAAGAAGTGTAACGCTATACAAATAAAGGAGGACTATGCCTAAGGTTGGAATAGGTGAATCCATGAGCGGCCAATCGCTGACGCGAGGATCCGATACGGTTGTCAAGATTTCCGTGTATTGGTCGAGTGCCATTCTGACTAGACCTTCAGCACCCACGAAACTTCTGTTAGTATCGGTCAATTCAACCCTTGGCTCGGGCTCCCTCTCCGCCACTAATTCTGCCGCCGCCGATGCCATTTCTAAAATAAATCAAATAGGTATTAATAACTACTCTTCAGAGGATCCAATAACAAAGATACATACTCCAAAAATAATTTTTTTAACAACAAAGGAAAAATGCTAATTAAAATTATTTTTTTAATAAGTAGATAAAAAAATTTCTAATTTTATTCTTGAAATCGTATATGACGTTCTTACGTGTAAAATATTACTGCATATTTCATAATAATATAATTTTCATTTACACGCGTGGCTTTGAAAATTATTTCAAGCTCTAAATAAATTTCATGGTGAAATTAGAGAGATGTTAAAGTGATCATGAGTTTTTTTGTCTCTATCGACAATTATCGAGTGACGTAGATAAAAAACAACTGGTAATATGTTTCTATTTGTGCAATTTCACTTAACGATGCATTATAAGTTTCTCGGTATTTACGTAAATTGCACATTGACTAAGTTTGCTTATTAATTTATTGAAATTAATCCTCGTAGAGATTATCGAAGGTTATCTAACCGTATCAAGTTCACATAAATCATTAAACGGATTGCATTGACTTGAATCGATAAATATCATGCATGGTCAATGATACTTCCTCGAGGAAGCAATAATCAACAATATTATAATTAACATAATTTAATATTGTTTTCCTCAATTGTAAATTTTCAATGGACCACTATTTATAAGGAGATCAATCGTTTATTTAATCAATGTTAAAAAAAGTCTAACACCTTTGATTAACAACTCAATTAACTTTTCATTATATGTCATTGGGAATTAATTGAAAATTAATTCTTTAATCGAATCGCAGAGAGGTTTTTTCCCAAACGATTCAAGTACGTGGACAAACGATGTAGGATGTTTTCTCGACGCGAGGAAGAAAAGGAAACGGGTCAGAAAGTTTGTGCAAGATGTCATTAGGAATACTAGCGTAATCGTGAAGTCATTGTCGATCAGCGCGCTTTCGCTCATTGAGCGAATCGATCATCGCGATATTTATTTCCTCCGAGCTCCCCCAATGCTCTCTGCACTTTTCTCACCCATTCTTCAACAATTTCTCTTCCCACAAACGCTCCAGCACCTTATGTAAAACTTTTTCACGATTTATTCGTCATTAAAGGATATCTAACGAGAGAAATATTTTTCAGTTAACAAAAGTTTGAATTAAAATTTATCGTCAGGCTACTAACAGAGCGAATCGATCAGCTCAAGATTTACGTTCTTCGAATCCCTGCAGCTCTCTGCACCTTTCCCATCAATTCTTCAACAATTTCTCCTATACACCAATACTCCTGGCACCTTGTATAAAAGCTTCTAACAATTATCCGTCGAACGTACAATATTTATCACCATTTTTCAGCAGAGATTTTCACTTTGAAAGAAATATTTGTAAATCAGTGATAAAAATTACATGCTTGGACTGTCGAATAATTGATTTAGAAGCTTTAAAAGAGATTTAGTCGTTTTCTTCAGCGTTGATACTCGTGTAATTAATACCACACTTTGTACAACACGAAGTATCAGAGGATACAAACTCTGGACTCGTTGTTGAAAGCTTTGATAAAAACGTGGATTAATTAGAGTAATTAGAAAAGCGATCAGTGGATGGTTCAATTAGAAATTGGTTTTTATCACTGGCAGGTTTCTACGTGGTTGTGTCGTGTTCCATTGGCTCGAAATGGTTGCATCTGCGGAGTGGACCGGTCCCCAGTGGTCTTTTCCTTCGTAGTAGCTAGGATGTGCAATCGCTTTGCAAAGTGCAAATCTTAAGAATCATCGCCACAGATTTCCCATGCGTAAGCTGCTGTTGCAGACCGATGCAATAACAGATGACATTAGTTTCACAAGCATTGGTCGTATAACCGCAGATTAATTTGCTTCGTAAAATCGACACGGTCCATTTTATCGAGCGTTCCATGTGGCAGCAATTTGGTGCAGTAGCCACGTAAGTGGGCGACGTTTATATTATCGAGCGAAACACGCGACGAGTTTCTTAAATAAGCGTTTCTTAATGGCGTTGCGCATCCACCAGCTCTTTTCCCGCCTGATCATTCTCGCCGTGCAGATTTTCGTCAATCATTGGCCTACCAAGCGTAACGCTAGAAATCACCGGAGCAGATGACATTCGTTTTGCAATCGCCATTTGGCGACAATAAACAACTTCCTGGTGTGATTTAGAACGTCGCAATTCGTCGCGTCAGCACATTTATTAGAAATTTGCCCACGGGTCACAAATATGTTTTACGATCTTCTCCTGGGCTTGTGCACGTCGTACCTGAGACTCCTGTAATTAAGTAATTATAGTATACCGAAGTGTTAATAAAATTTACCTGAATGTTAAAATATTTTACGGTTCACACTCGTTATAAATCTGTCAAGTTTACTGTTTCTGCAGAAATTTATCAATTTATTGTTTCTGTTGTCAGAGTGCCATTCGTACTGTATACTGCACTAGGTTATTATCGAAATTTCAAAAAAGAGTACACAAATTTTATAATCTTATAATAATAACCTATGAATCAGGTCTCTACGAGAATCAGGGAATAAACTAATTTATTCACAAAGGTCGATAAATGCAAATTTCTACAGTCTGCCCACATACCATTCTTTTCCATTGATTCGGCCAGACACATAAAAATCTGTTTTTTTGCTCGGTTTAAAGTTGCCACTCGGTCTGCAGCGATTGGGATACTCGGTATAAAATTACATTAGTTTTTGACAGTTTGTGAAAATTAATTCCGTCTCCGATAGCCCCAAGTTCTTTTATCGTGATTGATATAGAAAAAGATAAAAACACCCAGATCGATATTAGAATAACTATGGACTTCTGTACGAAAATTATGAATTAATGCGAATAAAAGGAGACTTTTTTAGCACAGTAATGCATTATTTATGTAAAATATACTGAGTGTTTTCGATTAGTTAACTACTGCTAATCGATAAAACCACCAATTTCCAGTCACAGGGACATCATGATGCTAATCTTGACAATATTTGAATAAATGTAAGTTCCAAAAATCTATTTACATTTACCAAAGTAATACTATACCCACTAGAATGACGCAAATTCAAATAGTGATTTTAGCCCCCCCCCCCCCCCCCACTCGCGAGAATCTTCCTCGGAACTCCTAACAAGCAGTTCAATTTCTCATCCCACTTTTGTCTCGAAAAATATATAAACACAACTTTTAAAAAGAGCAAATATTCATAAAAATATAATTATGCATGAATTTACAGCATCAATGAAATAGAAAAAATGTGTAAAATAAAAAACTGTTCGAAGAAGCCCCACTTCAACATTAAATATTTGTAAGAAAAAGCCCAAGGCTCGTTTAATTTTTTCTGTATTCGATTCGGAAGGAATAATGTTGATAAATGAGAGTGTCAACATCTGGAGGTTTGAATAGCGAGGCTCGATCAAGAGTGCGTTAATTTATAGGGATTGGTTCAGGTGTTAAAATGAGCTTTCGAATGTCCATTTCTTGGCTGCCAGAAGCAATTCGATTATGTTATCCAATGCTTTGGAACGATGATACATTATGCAATGTCTATCTCGAGATGTTTGGACGATAATGAGTCGACTGCTAATTCTCGATTATCATCGATGACTAGTGGCGACGTGGGTTACATCAATGTAGCACCATACTGATGTAACGGTAAAATAGTAAGTAAGCACAAAATATATAAGCGAAAATGCTGAAACGCATAAATTGATCACGGTGTTGGCTTTTCTCTTCCACTGAGATATATAAGTCACGTAAGTCATCATTGTTTTTTTTAGCAGAAAATCCTTGGATTTGCAACCCTGGCTGAGAGCAGAATCAGGAAACTCATTGAATCTCGTGATTTCTCCCTGATGTAAAGTTGGTAAATTATGCATTCATCGTGTAATGTCTATAATCTGGACTATCGACATTCTGAAAATCAGTCTTCGACCTACCACAATTCAAAATCATCAATTATCATTCAATAATAATCAGCTGTATTAATGTATGTAAAAAACCTTAGTTTCTTTATTTTCCCCTTTTTTACACTAATTAACAACTACTTGTCAAGGTGCTATTTACAAGTTTTTTTGCTGTTAGAAGAACTAAGTATTGCACTTGTAATCATTAGTCTGAATAGTCTGCTATCATTAATTATATTTTGATAAATTCAATGTTTATTGTTATAGTTTACATTTTATTTTGTTCTGCAACTTGTTCTTATTTTTAGACGTCTATGTGTAACTTGCCAATTTTTTTATCGAGTGTTTATAGATCGAGAGGTTTGTAAAAGTGACATGTATGATTTTAGTTTTTGTTTAGCAGATTCATTAATCACAGTTTGAATGAGTAGAAATTGAAATAAAGAAGCTATAGAGTAGTATGCTAGTACAGGAAATTACTGGTTACACTTTAATCCATTTATTATTGCACGCGTGTCAAGCTAAAGCAGGTATCATTTCTGTTTTATATTTAGAGACTGCTTTAATAATGTGTTAGCCTTTTTTTAATTTCAATCTCTCAAGTCTGTTATTATTAGGTAAAATGAAGACATACCAGTCATTGTAAGTTTAGCATGAAATTGGATACTCGGTAAAACAATGCTTCATTATCAATAATCGTTTTCACTTTATTCAAAGCGAATCAGTGAATCAGCCAAGAAATAATTTTCCATTCTTAACGAAAAAGGGGTATTCTATCTAGCACAATAATTTTTCTTCCTGCTTTATCAAGTAATTAGCAGAAACTGTCGTTTTACTGAGATTTGAGAGTGGAGATGAGCTGTATAAATAAGGGACCAGAAGTTAAATATAGACTTGCAAACGTTTTTGGTGATGCAACTCTTTCACAAAGGTAATATGTTACACGATTGATATTATTCTTTTATCAAGTTTGTACGAGAGTTATTAAAATTTTTAGTTTAAAAATGTAGGGATTATTGTAAAACAGGGAAAATTAATATCTAATTAGACAACTGGTGTAATAGAATTTTAATCATATTCTCATTACTGTCTCTTAGGATTTGCTTCTTCCGAATGATGTAGCAAATTTGTGGCTAAACGGCTGTTGTAAAACACCACCTTTATGACGCTGAAAGTGCAGAACAAACCAAGCTGTATTTATGTTGCTGTTGATTGTAATTTCTGGTATTACCGAGTTTATCAATCTACCAGTGGTATAATTATCTTTTTTCGAAGCATGAACTTGCATGATTAATAAATAAACATAAGGAATACCTAATGTTCGATGCGACCTTAATATATAATATTGAGAAAAACGAAGTAACGTGTTAAGTTTATCGAGTGTCCAAGCAAATGTATATATTAATCTGCAATTTCCGTGTAACGATAAAAATGAATGTAGGTCGCGAGAGATTATAAAATAAGGTAAATCACACAACACGATAGAGGTAATATTCCATCGTCATTGTCATTATTGTACACCAGAGTTCCGGAAAGACGTTGATTTTTTTCAGTCTCAATAATCATTTGTCAAACTCTGACTAATAATAACTTATATCTCCGCAAATTATCCTGCAAAATAAATGGGTATCTTAGGATTTCTATCCATCATTTTCTACCTCTTATAATTGATGTTTCATAAAACACTATTGACGAAATCATTATGGTCCATCGTAAAGCGAAACGACGAAATAACGCGAGGAGAATTCCGCCATTCGCCAAACGCGTTTCGTGCTTTTCTTTTTCTCCGAATGATATCATCGCTATTTATCTGAATTTTATAATTGCCGATACTTCAGGTTTCGCGAGGAATCATTATTCTCGTGGGGCGAGGAATAAATATTTTGGAATAACGTAATACAATTTCATCTGGCAAGGTCAACGTTTTTTAAATCGACGAAATAGCACGACTCTTCTTCGCTGTTATATACCTATATATAGCAGCATTTAAATTCTTTTCGCTTTCGTCATTCGGTAATTAGAGCCTTTATAGTGTGAATAATTGAATCACAAATTTCTGTGAAATTCCTGTTTGAAGTTTCCCGCTGCACGTGATATATCGTGACAATAAGGTTTTTTCCCGTTTAATTATTATCATAACAGTTGTTAATTATGATACATATATAGATATAATAGAGTTGTATAAAAATAAAAATTTTGGAGGGGGGAGGGGTGGATTTGAGAATCTCAGCGTAAAATTATCATGAATGAGATGCTTTCTTTGGTTGGTTTTATGAATGAAATCGAAAGTTTTATGCGGAGGTTTTGATATTGATCTAAGGGGGGAGTGGGGGGAGGGGAGCTGCACGCAATTCTCGACTATCGCGTCTTACGGGATTCTCATTAGACACGGCGAGATGGATAAGTAAGTAGACCAGAAAACTAGACGAGGCGCGATTTAGCCAACGTGCTAACTGGGATTGCGTTACGAAATTGCAATCGCTCGCTCGCGCGCACTGAGAAAACTGGAGTAACGGCAGTGGCTGACCGAATCCCGAAGGTTGCTCAATGTCGTTGCATCCTCCGCACGAATTTCTCACTTTTCCACTTCTTTATTCTTGTTTCGCTAATTACGACCCAATTATACCAACAGTTTCATTAACAGCTCGTTATTTGTTTCCACAATTGCCAAATATCTTAATCATCACCTTGTATCGAGATTGAGTAACTCTTCATGGATCACAGACTCTTGGAAAAAGATTTTGTCGGAAAATGGATCGTGTACGATTCTTCCATCGATCCTGCACTTTCCCTCTTTCTTCTATTTTGCATTTCTTGCAACAATTTGTATTTATTGAAACAATTTGTGGAAAGATTCAGTCGTTTCTATATACCTTTATATATCCTACTAGACACTGGACCAGATATTTATTTATTGCTTTCGCGTAAAATCAAGATGGTTATAGCGATAATGCTCGATATCTGTATAGGTTTGATGAGCGAATAAAGTGACCGAGGGTCTCTCAAACGAGGCTTTATTTGTTTTTGTGAGGATTTAATGAAATTAAAAATATATAGACTGAGCAGAGAGGATCGTTTTGCGTAGGATTTGGAGTGTTATTCTGGGAACCGTTACAGTAATCGTAATAATGAATAATAATATTATGCGAAATACCGGTATTAGCAATCCCGCGATTATCTGGGTCAACGCGCCAAGTTTCTTCGAAGATTTTCTCGCGTAGTTTGCGAGAAAATAGCGAGTGAGCACATTATCATCGTAATTTCGCCAGGTGCTCGCTGGGGGTGAGTAAATCCGTTATTTAGAAATCATATACGAAAGTGTCTATTAAATTGGAAGGATCTCCGTTAATTAATTGTCGAAAGCTCGTAGTACGTCAATCCGATCCTTTCCAATTCCACTGATCACTCCTTAACCTCTTCACCATTCCCACCCCTGACTTTTCAAACCTCTCAACACTTTCACTGTCAAGTTATTTCATTGTCCCGCTATTGGTTTTATCGAAGCAAGGTCACGTGCGAATGCTGTTTCACGTTTAATTAATTAATTAATTTTGTTTGTTCATTCCATTTGCATTGTAATTGCGCTTACGTAGTTTGCCAGAGACACGAGAGTCATTGTCAAAATTCAGCCAAACTTTCATTGAGGAAATTAAGCTTTTCGCATTATTTTCTTAATTCTTTTAATAAATATGTACTTTTACTATATAATTGACAAATATTCATTAGCATCATAATAATGTACAAGTAAATTTGTCATAACTTTACTATAAATGTCAATTGAAAGATTATTACTGTAGAAACTTGTTTATAGTAGACACTTGGTATATACGACGTATATGCTAAGAATCTCCAATCGTGAATATTCGCATTGCAATTATTGGTCTATCACATTGAAATTTTAAACTTATCTTTCAATCCTAAATGTATATAGCTTCATTTGGATTTCGAACGTAGCGAGTCATTTGTGAAAATGTTTCCTGTAGAATTATTTTAAATTAAGCCTCGTTCACACATATTAAATTCTTTCCATGGTAATATAGAACCATTTACTAGTGTGTTTTTGACTTAAATAAATCTGTACCTCTTTGGTACGCTCAAAGATGAGATTCACGTATAAATTAATATTTAAGAATCAGTAAAACATTACCGAGCGAAAATTCCAACCACGAACATCCGAGGTGTCTCGTGTTTGCTGGATAAATATGACTGGCTCGACCAATCTGGTTATTCACCTGAATTATAAATTCTCCAAACATCCCTAATGAATGATCAAATGCAAAAATTAATATTTGTTAACAGCTGACATGATTCAGGAAGACCACAAGATTCCTCTCTCGTCACTTCTAATTTATTCCCACAAAAACTTTTATTTTTACCAAATCCCACATGAACGTTCAACCACTTATCCAAGAAAATCTACTTAGCGATCGCGTGAATTCAAAATGATTTAAGAATGCTGCACGTGGATGCTTCCCGTGATTATTAACCCCAAGATGGATCTTCAGGCAGCTCAATAAAATCACTATAATAAAGTGATTTCTGCCACAAACTAGAAAGCATTACGAGTAAATCAAACAAGTGCTCACCTCCGTCATTGAAGTTAATGGTTCCAACAGGATATCTCCTGTAATGAAATCCTCTAAAAGGAATAAACAGAACCCAACTGAAAGATGAACCAACCAAGATTTTACGACACGCTTCGATCCGAATAACAATCGACACACTGGTCTATCATTATTAACACGTACAAAGGAAAAAAAAAACTTGACAATAAAAATGATCTACTTTCAATCTATATAGGAATAATAAAAAAAAATCCCTAACAAAACTGACGTAGGAAACTACATCGGAGAGAGATCCCATCAGGAAAGTAAAATCAGTCGATGTGCATACGTCTGTATATCGAAGATCGATCGAGCGATCGGTAGTGGATGGTTAGGAAGGAGTGGAGAACGATGAGGAACGTATGTACCAGGTATGTACGTAGGACGTACAGGAACGAACGGTACTCGTTACAGAGAAAGTTCCGAGAGACGAGAGAGTGCGAGATGAGGACGGAGAGAGTAGGAGATGATCGAACGAGAGAAAGAGAGTTGGATGGCAGTCTTGGGTCAAGCTGCAATCTCCTGAATAGAGAGAACCTAAGCCATCGAAGATGATGCGGCATGCCGCTGCCGATGGCGTCGAGAGTTAGTGGGTAAGTGGGCCAACCGCCTGGTTAATTACTAATCGGACCTGCTATATACACCATCCTGCCAGCCTCGCAGTCCGGTTCAAGATCACCAATGATCTTCTTTACCGATTTGTTTTCTCCTCTTTTCTCTCTCGTCGCTGTAATTCAACCATTGGCCCCTCTCCCACCCCCCGCACACACCGGCATACCATATTACACGCGTAAACCCCCCCCCCCCCCAAAGCCCCACTTCTTACTTTCGGATTCTCGCGCCAAGCCTGCGAAGCCTGTACCGTTTTACGAACGCGAGAAAATCCTCCAAGCTGCACGCGTCACCCATCAATGTCAAAACCTCGCCGGGAACAATTTTCCAACTCTTACCGATCCATCAAATCTCCACCGTGCTTGTGCTTATCCTTCCTCTATTCTTCCTCGCTTCTATGCGGACAGTTATTGCTTATAATAGTTTCTTTTATCTATTTGCTCTTAAAACTGTCGTGCATTATTGATACCTGCATGATTAATTGTCATAGTATGTTTTCTATTCTTTTTTTTTAATTTATACATCGTTTCTCGTTTATCGACCGAGCTACTTTGCATTTATCAGATCTAATCCATTTACGTCAGTTTGTTATGATAACAATAATCATGGGTGTAGATTTCATTAGAGATATACAGTTTTAGAAATAGTGCAATGTCTGAGCATGTGCGAGGATTGTCTTTGAATGTGTGTGTGTGTGTAGAGACGAAATGTGACTCGATACAGCCTACTTGGTGGAGAATTGCATCAATTTCACACCGGATATTCGTGGCATTGCAAAAATGTCAAAATTTTTAGAATTCGAGAGGAGCCTTTTTTTCCACTGAAAGTCACACGTTGGTTTTTAGTACTGGGCGGATGCACGAGGAACAGCGATAAAGCTAATCTTTGCATTGGTATTTAGTGGGACATTGATTCCACTATTTCACGCTTTATTGTACGCTCGGAATGATTCGCATACCAATGGGTTTTTGCGAAGAAACTTTTAATTTTAGATCTCCTCGCATATTGCCGCTCCTATGTAATTAGCATAATCAAAATTGGAAAGTTTTCGGAGTTTCTACTTCGATAGAATTCCAGTCATTGATGATTCATCGTGGACTTTTATTTTATGCACTTATGGAAACGTGTTTTCAAACGAAAATCGTAAAATAAATATCGATTATGCTCTGTATTTATATATGTATACAGTGTTTTGGAATGATAAATTGTCATTTTTTCAGCAGAAAATTAGTATCGAAATTATATGGTGCTGCACTCGAGGGAAATTGAATAATTCTTTGTGGAATTCTGAGAGAATATAAAGAATCCTATTTTGCAATAGGAAACAAATCTGTTCAATGTCACTGTCATGACTCGCTTTCCTTGCTCGCCTCGCGATCTCCTTTCCTCCCTGTTCCCTTTTTTTCTCCACTTTTACACTGTAATTCACCAAGTAGCAGACCAGAACAATACTTTACTAGAAAAGAGTGGCATATTTCATTAATAGTGCCTAATTATTAAGAATAAACACACTGGACAAACCTCACTCCATTTATTAGACTTTTTCGTTAATTATCTTACTCGGCAGTGATTTGACCAGATTTCTCTCCTCTTTCTTCGATCTTCACTTTTATGACTAAAACCCCTCTCGTAAATTTCTTCATTCATTTTTACTCTCAAACGCAGAGAGAATAGTTTCGAAATGTGTCAATTTTTATTCTTGAAAAATCTTACTGGAACAGCCTGACTTTTACCAACAGTTTTTGCCTAAAGATTCTTCTCAAATTATCGTCGCATAAATATGCGTTACTCCTTCGAACTATTCTTCATTTTTAAAAGGAGAAATCCTCCGTGGACTAAAGGTGTTGTACGTGCTACGTTGGACGTTCGATTCAAGAATCCTACGATTCCTCGTCGTCTCGAAAGAATATTCATCTTCGTACTGGAGAACCTGACGGAGACTCCAGTCGATTGCGCCTTATCGACGATAAAACAATTACAGTGATCCATAAAACTCACAATTTTCATACTGGAATTAATTTTGGGCAAAGATGACCAATGACGTTGATCAATGATACGAAATTTATCGTACGATCTTAGAATCGATTGAATTAAGTGCTATATACACGAAACAGATTTGATAAAGTGTAACATCGATTTTATAGCGAGCTGCATATAAGCAAATGCACTTTCGTAATACATTTCCGGACCGAGAGAACGGTATATACTGGCACCATATTGCCCTCAATTAGTAAGAAAGGTCTAGGGGGAATTTAAACACCTTTTTCTAGGTTTCCACGCCGTGTGACAGTCACCTTGCTTAACAAGTATAATTTTGAAATCGGTAACTCGCGCTATTACTTAAGAAGCATAAGCATAACAAAATGCATTTAAGTTTATTCTACACTGTTTCCTTCCTCGTCCTTTCAAAGCGACCATTGATGCTTTTTAGGTCGTGAAAAATGTATAATAAAGAAATTCAAATAAGTAACCTGTGCTTGTGTGTGTGTGTGTGTGTATATACAATTTGCCACAGTAAAATCAGTGTGAAATCTTTTGAAGAAATTTTATACATTTGGTGTGTTCTATGCTGTCGAGTGGATCGAATCAATTGCACGGTTGATGATGTTGAAGATAAAACATAATTTCTTATTGAAAGTTGCGAGGAAATTATAATCCAGATAAATTGTTGATTCTTTTTCATAAAACGTGCAGAGCCATTATTTTTGCGACAGTTTCCTTTGTCTTTGCAATAATTGGATTTGATTTGTATTCCAGGCACACACGACAAACGATTCCTCGACGCATCCGAGCAAATTGCGTCAGCAGTAGCTGCATTTATTTTATATTCTTCTGGATCTCATATCCCTTATCAACTTATGCTCACGACTCTTTGTCCTTTTGCAATTTTACTAACTTCCTGCATCAAGCAAACAAGTAAATTATACAAATGTAACTCGAGCACTCCTGTCCTTCCATCCAAGGTAATCATTATCACAAAAATCTTGTATCATGACTCGCCACTAAAATTCTGCAATCTGATTGGCGAGAAAAATAAATCATAAAGTCATGCATAAAAAAATTTAAACTCCCCATTATTATTCATTTAGCATTCATTTTCAACAAGTACAATGTTTACCGAGTTCCATCTCTTTTGGAGAGAATTTCAATGTACCGATTCTTCCATTTGTTCAAAAAGTCTTTTACAGATTTATACATTCTTTAAATTTATTCTCCCATTCAGTGAGATTCGTCGTGTCTATTATACAGGCTTCAACTTGATAATATCCAATTAGTTTTCCAATAAATCTTCTTATTTTCTCCTATAAATAAATTCTATACTTTTCCTTATTTTTTAAATTTCTCCATCAACACCGAGAAAGAATATTGACGAGTGTTGTTGAACCTGAAAACCTTTGATAGATTATCCGTGTGTGGCCTTTGGTTCACCGAAATTCATAAAATAAGTATCCGGATGTTCGTGAAAATCCGGCTTTGTGGCTGATATGATTAAATGATCGTGACATGCGACTTGGATGAATTTAATTATGGCAAAAAATGACAAGTAGAAAAACATGTTTTGCATTTAACAAATAAATTTAGTTTTTAATCGAACGAGAAATATCGGAGAATTATATATAGGAATTATGCTGAAAATAGAATAGCAACAGGTAGTTAAATGGTTTAATTTGCGGTGATAAAGAGGAAGTCCTTTAATACTGATTAATCATCGATGAACGGTTGGTCTCGGCTAGACACTCGTTTAGACTATATATAGTCTATATATAGATGCCCAAACTACTGTATCGATACATAGACACATTTCGTATAGTTGTGCTCACACGTACACTGTAAATGTAAACACTCGAAGCATCGTGTTGACGTTTATAGTTTACATGTGTGCATACACACACATAACCACGAAATATCGACACAATATTTGCATCACTAGACTATGCTGAAGTAAAGTCAAGGGGATACGAGAGTGTATGAAATTTCAAACCGCTTCGTGTGTACCCATATATAATTAATTTAATTAATAACATTAATTAGTTATACCTTCGATATAATACAAAATATCCTTGGGAAAGAAAAGTTGCAATTTTCCTGAACTATTAAAACTAGTCCATTGCTGTCACTGCGCGTCAACGTCTTTGTAAACAAACGACCAAAGGTCAAAAATTGGGTGAGATTTTAATTTTCCAATAAATTTTTTATCATGTGCTCCCAAAAACGTCATCAGCTGAAAATTGACGCAATTTACGTAGTTCAGGGACACCCTGTATACCTTCGTCTTATTTATTTTGGGTAAGTCCCAGCAGCAGCGATACAAGCTTACATTCCTGGAATATCACGAGGTCGAAATTCAAGGGCCAGAAACAAGTTCTTTTTTCTGTTCTTTCATTGAGCTCCTCCGGAACCTTCTTTCCTCATTAGCATAATTTACTAGAAATATTCTTTATTCGTACGTGAATTGGTCTCGTAGATCACGACAGTATAATCATCTTTCTAATCTTTACACAGTCTTTTTCAATAGATTCATACATAGTGTGACAATTTTTTTCTCGATCACTTTCACTGCACGATTGTCATACATCGTTGATATTTCCAGTAATCAACAATGTAAGTCTATTATTATATAAATATATGTACATATATATATATTTGTCCTTCTTCAGGACTAGTGTCGAAGGGTGAAGCGTGGAAAATCGAACGAATTTGAAGGCAGGTTTTCTATACACAATCGAATATTATATAATGAAAGTTTTCTTGTCCCAAGATTCTGGAATATCTCGCTGATGTTCTTTGTATTTGTCTTGCATGGTCAACTACCTGCTTTAATGTAATCTGAAACGAAATGCGCCTCGTTACACAACCGCACGTCGAAACGCGCGCCACAATATTCGGCACAAGGTCGCTGGACCGTTTTCGAACAAGTTTCTCAATGATTTGCGAATGGATATATATTGGCTATAATGACTCTGTATACTCCGGGAAAACCAAAGGTAAGTTGGTCGTCGATTATGATTTTGCAAGATATCGATATTTCTCCAACACAGATTCATTCATAAACTTTTTAAAACATTCATTTATATACTTAGTTTTAATTAGAACAATCGTTTTACAGTAAAATGACATTATTAACGTAATTATTATTATAGCATTGATGTTATATTTAATTTATATTAAAAATTTGTTGTAATATTTACAAAAGGAAGACAGTAAACAACTCTTTATTGGTTATTACTTAAATAAATTCAAGTATTTTTTTTTTCATTTCGCAGTGGAAAAACATGTAAGAGAGAATCTTGTTTATTAAGAATCGGTGCTGGTGTTAATCACCTTTTTGCATACGAGTATTCTGTGAAATGTCAAGCAGCCTACAGTGTAAAACTTTAAATGGCCTGAGAGGAAAAGTAACGCGAGATCTTCAAAGGGCACGTCTCGCGATTAACATCAATTAATTAAAGGACATGCAAATATCATCAATTCATATATGAAACTAATTTCGCATGCATATTCATGAGTTTTTTTCACTGTACTTCACAGCTACAATTTATCGTTCAACAAGCAATTTTTTGTCTTCGCGTTTTATACTGTTCTATTTTATCCCCGATAGACATTTATAGTAAATGGCAAAGTCACGATACAAATGCATATTATTTCGCAAATTTATCCCGTTGCTTCGCGAGTCAATGGACTTTAACCATTTTACGAATTAATTTATTGCAAATTTCTTCATTACTTCAAATTCGATAGTAAATATATGCATAAATAGTTATTTTACAATTAAGAATCATCGACCACTGTTTCTATTTATAGAAAACTGTTCGATTAATTAGTCCTGTGTTTAAATTTTAATTATTTTCACCTCTGCTTGTATCAAAAAATTGATAAGAATTTTACAAAATACATAGTAGGTATATTATTAAAAAATTTTCTGATCGTCATTCTATATAATACGTGAAACTTTGTATTATCATGATAGTAATTTGACACAATCGTTTAAAGTGCAATTTATACTGGAGGACGAATTAACAAAAAAACTTGAAGGACACTTACCTTTAAATTTAAGTATTTACAAAAGGTTGTGATAAGCTCTGGGTCACTTCACTCGACCACGAGCGAAACCTCGAAGAGGGCCCACGAGAGGACGAGAAATCTTAGCTAATCTCGCTGGAGGAGTCCCTTGGAGTCATGAGTGTTCCCAGTGGATAAAATCCCGTTCGTACGATCACAATTTGCACTTCGAAGAAAGCGAATTAGCACTGTTCGAAGTACTCTTGCCACTGTGTTAGACCCCTCTCTCTCTCTCTCTCTTTCTCTCTCGAGTTGCGAGCAAGATATAAGAAGAAGGAGCAAAAGGAAGAAGAAACAAAAAAAAAGGGTTGTAAAATCCGTTCTTGGTTCCGCCAAAATCACAGCTCGACCGGGAACTTTCGTAGAAACTTTCCTGGTCACTGCACACTTTTCACACAAATGGGGTGGTTCCTTTGATATTTCCTTTAAATTCGGTTTGTGTCCGTGTATTTGGGGGTATGTGTGTGTGTGTGTGAAAGTGTGTGAGAGGAGTGTGTGCGCGGAGTGTTTAACGGGTCGAACGGACGATGCTGAATAGTCCGAGGAGGTTCGAAGTAGCGGCTTATGTATTGGCTAAGCAAGTGGGGTCCGATCCGGAGCTGGCTACCCCACTCTCTCGATCCTGGGTCCCGAGTGATACCGCGAATCCCATCCTCTCGACGCGCGAGGGACGAGTCAAGGTCCCCGCCACTCCAGGGGAAAAAACACGCGGCTCGCACGGGACTCCTACTCCGTTCCAGCGGTTAACCCTTCTCTCAAGGTCGTCTCGAGAAACGCCCCCCCCCCCACCTACGATTCTTTCTCCCAAACCGACTTTAATCTTCGACTTTATCTCCTTGACGGGCCCCCAAAATAACACACCCATCTACGCTATTTTTGAACGCTCTTAACACGTTTTATGCAGGTTTTTACTCGCAATTTATAATATTTCTTTGCTTATAATCCGAAGGTTATGTATTTTTTTAATAATAATGAATATTATTTTCTAATCTCCATTTTTGCAATAGATAAGTTTTGAGTTTACGTGGGTACATAATAACGTTTTGTAAGAGAAAAATCGTGAAGAGCGTGTCCATGGAAAATGGATTTATCTGGTTTATTGGTTATTCTCGTTACAATAAAGAGAAAATCTGCATTCGGTTAATGGTTAATGATTTTTGCTGCTTGCAGAGAATAAATTATTTATGCTGTATAAAAGGATTGCTGTGTATATATAGGTGTTCTTATTTTATTGTTATTCAAAGACTGTCTTAGAAGGTGATTGAAAACTCGACGCTTAAAGACTTAAAATAGAGCGACAAAAGGTTTATTAATATTAGAAATGCTAAATAATTGCTATTACATTTCCATTTCAGTGGATCCGTTGAAAATCTTCAGCTTATTATTAAAGCTGTGTTACGCAGGAGAGAAATAGGAAGTGAATTTTAAAATTCCAGTAAATTTTTCACAAAACGTCAACCGAAGTAAACAATAAAGCGACTAGTAGACGATAAATCTTTATAAGTTGATGAACGAGTGGTACATTGCTAATGAAAAATTAATTAAGCAAAGATGCAAAATTCGTATCGTTTATTCATCAAAAGCCTGCACAAGGGATTAAAATTCTTATTCGTTTGTTGCGTTCAAATTAAATTTGTGATAAAATTATATAACGATATTTTATTAGGAATAATATTACTAGTAATAGAAATTAGCATTTCTTTAATTTTAAAAGATATAACCATAAAACTTAGAGAAAGGAGAAGCTGTGCAAACTGCGTAAGTATTTTCAAGGTTAAATGTATACATGTGGCATTAAAATTCAGAAAATTTTAAGCAAATTAGATGGAGTAATATTTGGTGAATTTCCTTCTAAATTCTTTAGGTAGCTGATATTTATTTTCCATCTGCTCAGCAACATCCTGTTATAAGGGCCTAACCGCAGCTTTAAAACCTTTTGTCTGCTGTCCATTAGCTAAGGCATTTGCTATAGATAAACATAAACGGTAGTTTCATTTTGACAAATATTGAGATATTTAATTTTTAAAATACATCTATGTGCTCTCAACTCACTCATACTGGTTTTAAAGTGTTCGTTTTTGAAAAATCAATTTTATCTATTACTTCTTCTCTAGATAATGTCTTTTTTTATAACGGCACCATGTGACAGTGGTAGAAACTTTTACATTTGTAGGAGTGTGTGTGAAACTGATCTGGATTAATGGAGATGAAAGATGGAAGTAATAATATCAATAAATAAAAGTTGATAAATGGAAATATTGAATTCTATCGTGGATGTAAATAATTAAAAATAACGATAATGATAAATGATTGAATAATGATGCAAGTAGCTCATTGCTCTATTTCAAATTGCATCGATTTTCTTCACTTCTCAGCAGCATTAAATTTAACAGCTTGTAAGTCCGTCACTTATCTTAACGCCTAGAAGTAAAACGCCAATTATATTTGAAACTGAATTTCTCCACTATTCAGCAGGAGCAAAATGATCTGTAAATCATTGGAATCTTTTGCGAGTAGAAAAAGATTACTCCAATGACTCAGAAATCACAAGATGACTTAATAGACCAAAAGCTTTCATCTCCAAATTGGATTTTTATTCCAATTGTGAAAATAGACTTTCACCCCTGTCCACGCGACGTTTTAAACTGAACTTTTTAGCATAAAATTAAATCAACAGAAATATACATATATTTTTGACTAGATACAATTGATTTAATTTATTAGTTAAGAATAAATAAGTCAACCAAACTATCATGAGCTAATAAGAAAGATAATTCAAGGAGAAGTTTTAAAAACATTTTTTAACAATTATTATAAAAAGCTATAAAAATTAAGCGGTAATAATTTTGTTGTCGTACAAGTGGAAAATATTCGAGTTTGTAGATAAATAACGTAAGAGGATTCTCCCAAGCTAATTGTGTATAGGGAGAAACATATGCATATTGCATGTCAAACGGTAATAAAGAAAAGGTCATACGACTTTTTCACGTTTGAATCTGTTGGTATGTATATACATATATGCTGCGTAGTCCAGTTCAATATTGTACACATTGATTTCAATAAATATTAGTTACGACTGAGATGCGAACGAGTCAACAGGTTAATGCAGGACGCTAATTACGCACGAAGTGAATTTGCAAAAAAACAATTTTTTTACATTTTACCAATAGCTCGTAGCTTGGCCAGATTTTCCACTGATCTTATTTATAAGCAAGATTGTTGGACATTCCGGGATCGCTGACTACGTCAATGCAGCGAACGACATAACTGGACTCTGCTTGTGGATTGATGAAAAAAATCGAGCCAATAATTGGTGGTCGTTTAAAAAAAAAACTCTTCGATTTTCTTAAAATAACCTTAATTTACAATGTATACTGGTTTAATCGAAAATTATAATCCTTCCAACGCAACCGACCAGCATACATTTTCAATTTTAAATTACAATGATACGATGTATTCTGCGTATGTGTGTGCAATATGTTTTTTTGCTCAAAATAATTATGCTTGTAATGGCTAAACTGCTGAAAAATTCTGTAATGAAGAGTGTTTTCTTTGAAGAACGTGTAGTTTGACAAGAATTTGTAACTGAGAGATAAAATCTCGAACAGATAGATTGCGATAGCTACAAACCGTAGGATACTGTGTGAAATAAAGTCGAAAGTTGCGACGACTCTGGAATTTTTTATATTATAGGAGAATTTTGTAACATTGCATAATTTCAAATCTGCCATTTAGAAGCTTTTTCGGTGGTACCTAAGAGATCTGTTGAATTTAATAGAGTTAATAAAATAATTATTGTGCCCGGGCTCTTTTCACATTATCAACTCATAAACGTTTTATACATAACGAATTTAATTGGGTTACAAAATTCAGCTATTATAATTATTTAACAATTTGCATTGTCGAATTATTCGATTTATCAAATTATTCTTGTTGATCAGCAAATGTGTATTAGCTGGAAAGAACAAATTCTATGCAGAACACTTTAGATTCGAGTAAGAAGTGCCTTCTTTTTCTTAACACTAATTAACATTATTATATCACATTTTATGAAAAATTCACAAAAACTTGATTCATCTTATTTTTCACTGTAATTAATATTAAATTTTTTACTTATATCGTTAAGCTTTATAACATGTTGTTCTACACCTTTTATTAACCTTGCACGTATAATCAAAATCCACGAGTCATTCTATACAAATAATCTGTATTACTTTAATGTGATTGTTATATGTTTATAATGATGTACGAATTCCACTAATTTAGCAAGGGCTCACAATTTTTTTTAATATAATTTTTAAAAAATGCTCTTCACATTTATGATAATTAATACTTTAGTTACAACGAGGAATAACGTTAATGAGAATAGAAGTCTTATTGTAAATGTACTATTTATATAGGAGAGGAGGGGGACGGGACTAATATTTAAACAATGTGTCACGTCAAACGCAATAATACTAATTCTTTTTTCTTCCTTCCACGTGTGCACTAATGAATTTGTGATGTGCAACTTAATATTTTTTATCTTTCCAATGATTATTTAGAAAAAAAAGGAATTGTCAGAAGAGCTTACAGAAATAAATAATAAAAAGATACTAACATATTTATTGGGGTCCTATAAATAGATTCGATTAATGTAATTCTAATATTAGAGTTTTAGTAGTTATTTTTTTAACTTGGATTTTTATTAAATTCTGAGTTTATTCGGGCAGTCGAACACGCGTTGATGTTAAATATCACGTAGAGATTATACCATGAGTATCTTACTTCCCAAACTGATTCCTCTAAACCTGTTGGAAGACATAATTTCTGAGACTCTCCTGCGAAAGAAATAAAAAATAATACGTATTTCTTTCCTCCTTCGTATTTTCGTGTACAATAATGTAAAATAGTAAGGAAATGTATTCTATTGACAATATTTTAACGCGTTCTAGAATATCCGAATTTCTCCAATTTGATTAATTTTTAATCCCCAGTTTTCACGATATTCTTAAATAGTATTAACATTTTAGTCCCAATTAGAACTTAATAACAATTTATCAGTTTAGCAAAAGCAATTATATTTTTATGAGCTTAGATAAGAAAGGCCTAGCTCTATGTTTTTATTATCAAATGACACTAATAAGAATAAATTTCTTGTTGGTTGTTGTTAAATAAGGGAAAACTGGAATTTGACGCAATAAGTTAATTACTTGATAAACAGTCGCTATGTATGAGTATAATGATACTACAAAGAAGGGTAGTTATAAAAAAGTAAAGTAGAAGGAAATAAAAAGAAATACGCAGTAGAATACTGTTTCTACAATATAACAAATGGAAGTACGTTATACAACAATGTGATGCATAAAGTGCTGAGTTATTTGATATAATACAAGTATGGTCTATTTCTCAATCTCTAAATATTGCAAATGATCCAAGAAGAAAAAAATTAGTCAATCGTTAAATGCCTCATTAACTTTGAAGAGAGAGAGATGAACTATAAGTTAAAAATTAGATTCCTCTTAGTTAACAAATTATTAAGAAGACGTATCATTAAAATGTCATATTCTACATGGAGAAGATACGAAAATGGGACTTATTTTTTGAATGTAAATTATAAACGACACATATTAGACTGAATTTGTTAGTGCAAGTTGCAGTATATTCTATATTACACGTTTCACTTAAGGAAGTCTCGTAAATATTCATTCTTAGCATTTACGAGACGTTTACTTGACTGCCAATCTCTAAGAAAATGAAATTCATGTTGTAAGTTTTAAAACGACATCGTGTTTTGATAAAATTGTAAAATTTCATTTATAATGCAAATTAATATATAATACCAATGTTTAAAATCGATGATTATGCAATTTCAATATTAATTGTTTTAACATTAGTATTAATGTTTATCATAAATTATTGAAAACTTAAAATTTACTTTCGTATGTTTCTACGTCAACTGGAATATGAGCTTGAGGTCAAGCTCAATAGTAATGGTAAAATTGCAAGGCGCACGATGGACAATTATCAATGTGCAATTCTACAACTGCAAATTTACTGCAGGAACTTGAAACTTGTTAATGACGCAGAATAAACTGTCAAATGTAGAAGTAAGACTAACGACGTTGCGGCAACATCGATATTGAAGGAATGGCCATATTCTGTCACTTTCCCAATTATTTCACTCTACAGGGTGTTGGATTTATCACTAATATAAAAGATCTCAAAGCCTGCAAGTAAAAGTATAACGACATAATGTATCGGGGAGCGTATATATATATGCATTTAATACTGAACGCCATATCCTTTAAAAGGACGTTGCGAAATCTATTTTTTTTGTGTGTATTAATTGATAATATATAGTGCTTATGTATTTCCCTAGTATTTTCTAATTTTCTCGATAACCAAATAATTTTAAAACTGCAACCCATTAATACCTCTAATGTACCTTCAGTTTGGATTTGTGCAATCATTTAAAAAAAATGATTTTTCAATTTTTGTATATATCTTATATTTAACAAGAGCTATTTATTCCAAAACAAAACTAACACACTGTTTAGTAATATTAAGATACGCACGTAAGCATTATTTGTATTAGAGACTGGACACACACTTGTCTAATTGCTTGATAGAATGAATTGCTTTTTAATAAGTTTCGGGTTTGAGTTTCTCAGAATAGCTGTCAATATTCGCAGGGCACCTGAGTTGTGTTACTCGATTACTTTAGACTCTTTGATCTAAGAGACCATTTCCTGTTAATTCACAGTTATTATTATTATAAGTGTTGCAAGAAACGTGACTAAGGCGAAAATATTGCGTCCGCGTAGAAAAAGCGGAACGAGACCTTCATTGCAATGGTTGTTTCATTTTCACTAATAGTTTTAATTTCTTACCTTTCATACGACCATTATTCAAAGGTCTTAATTTGTACGAAAACTAATGAAAAAAATGCTGAAATATGTTTAAAAATCTTGTACACTCGCATCACATAACTTTTTTCTATAATCGTATATGTATATATAACTTTCTTATTTTTAATTTGGAGAAATTCTGAAAACACAGTACTTATAGTTTCTGTCAATGATGTACCACGTAGAAATTCTAGGGTGATATATGCACTAAAAAGATAATTTGACTTTGGCCTGCTTTCGAAGCCAGCTGCAAAAGATCTGCATAGTAGAAATTCCTATAAAATTGACATATTTATGGATCAACTTTTTTTTAATGAATTGACTTTAAGACATATCTACAAAAGCTTTAATGCGTACGTAATAAAAGAAACAGCGTTTTCGTAAAATGATAAACTGCGCTCGATGATTTTACGACTATAGCTGATTTTATACTCAACCGTGGCTCTTTCTAAATGGAAATTGAAAATAATTGTTTTTTTCTAAAGTGAGATAATACTTCGTATATATATATATATATATATATAAATTGATAAACCGTAATAGGGTCAGTGTGTAGCAACATTAGTGGAATGTTAATAGTGTGGTGGATTTTATGTGGTAATGAGTATTGTTTATTTAGCTTTTTACGGTTTCGTGCTATCTACTATAAGGATTAGCTAAAATCGACAGGTGGTTAGCAATGCACGCAACGGTGCATTGGCTCGTTGTATTTTAGTTGGCTGCTCGGAGCACACAAGCTTACTGCCAGTGACTTTCGCCTGTCCACAAAGCGATACATATCTTTGTTGGTCCCTGCTTCGACGCGATCCTCATAAATTCAGCGAGAAAAGATACAGTCGAGCCTGAAAACCGTGACTTTTTGACATTTTCGGTTGCTCCACTCGAATTGCGATATGCTGCGACGCATCGGGGAAAAATGGAAAGTGCGTAGCCAATCGACAATTATTATAAGCAAATGCAATTCTTGGATTATTGATGAATTCTTACACATTTATTTTTTTATTCATCAACCCTTACTCTCTTTACTCTCACATAATCTTTAATAATTTCTCTCTTCGATATAAATTCCTCGTTACAAAGTTTACCAGTTGGAATCATGCAAATGACGAAATGACTTTTAATGAAAATATTCCTCGACGACCATCAGAGTATCTTGCAATTGTTCGTACGATCCATCCAAGATAGTCCCAGTGTGTTTGATCGCCCTTAAAGCTTTAGCAGGCAAAGTATCAGTGGCTGTTGTTGCAACACGTGAGAATGAGAGAAGGTCTGTCTCTGTGTGTCGTGTGATACTGAAACTACTTACATGCCTTTATAAATTGTCTCGACTTTGAAACTCAGTCCCAGTCTGAAAACTATTTTCATTAGGATTTGACAAAACATTACGTCACTTCGTGGAATAAATCTGGGAAATAATGAAATTGTATTACCTTAATAAACATTTAACTCGTGTCAGCTGTAAAAAAAGTAGAAATAGTTAGCAGTGGGCAGACACTCGGTTGATTACCGTAACTATTAATTAACATAGATATATAAGGGAGATTGTTTACCTTTTTAAGATCCGTATGAAAACTCTATTATAATTTCCATAATTGCAAAACATTTGTTAAAAAATTCGGGGGAAAGAAAACGCACTATTTGGTAATAAATTGTTATAACGTTGATTCACCGAGGCCATTTATTTGAGTAGACAACACGGGAACCGTGCAGATTCGTTTTACAGTTATGGCTACACTTAATTAACGTCGTGTTGCACACAGACTAAAATTCTTATTGAATAATTTCCATGGTTTCGAGTAGAGAAGAGAAGATACGCTTTTTAGAATTGACATTCGATTCGAGTGGGATGACAAGTAGAGAAGGTAAGACAGAGCGACGGACAAGAAAATTCATTCTTGAGGTAATAACTAATAATTACAGCTACGTACATATAATACGTATCGCGTAGGTATTACAATGTCAGGTGATTAGCCGTGAAATATTTTTCATACACACAACTCCACGCGTGTTTCCATTTCGATCGTGAAAAACAAATGGCTGTTTTTGCCGTCTCTTATAGCATTTAAGCGGCGAATAGTTGCAAAACTATGTAGCAACAAATCCGCGAAGTGCTTTCCTATGCGCGTACTTATAAATTACTCGGCTTCGCAACTCAACCTTTTCCCAATCCAAGTACAATCTCAACTCCAAATTAATATGCACGCACATTAATTACTACCGAAACCATCATTAAGTATTACACTCGCGACGCTATTGAACTGTAAAAATACGACAATAACGAAAGTCGTGTGAACCTTAACGAGTAATTAATGATGGAATCTTTTAACTATTTTTAGTCGTTCATCAATTGTTTCAAGACTTTATTTATATGTTGCTTCTGAAAATTTCTGGGTATTTAATGAAGGAAAGTTTTGACCAATGTTAATTAAAATTGATATTTTTTATTTAAATATTTTAGAGAGATTAGTATATATATATAATAACGTTCTACGTGAATATAGGGAGAATAAATTATTTGTGAAAAGCGACAAAGTAACGAGTAGTTGCAAATGTCATTTGAGGATTGGACAGGTGTAGTGGGACTGGTAGAGTGGAGAAGGGTGGGTGTAAACTGGTTCTAACACAATAGGATGATCGTAGAATCATCGACGGATGTTCGACACCGCGGCGTCCGGCGAATATTGCAACATTTCGCCAGTTTAAATAATTCAAGACGCGAGTTGGGCATGGTTGCTAAATCTGATCTTGTCCACCCTTCTCTCCCTGCGAACGATCCTCCTGCGCGAGATTAAATTGCAACACTATTTGCTTGTTTTAGGCTCTGGACTTTATTATACACTTTCTGCTGCATTTTTCACACTGTCAACCCTGTACGAAGTATAAAGACGAAAATCCTGAAAGTGCGGCATAAAATAAACAGACCTTATATTAATGTAGCATTTAACCCAAGCACTCGCTAGATATTTGAGTTTGAAATTATGTGCATATGAGTCATTACGCGTATGATGCATAGCGATCGAGTGCACACAACTGCGAAAAGTCCTACATATGTGTTCGATTTTAAAGTCACGTATGTCGTAAGTGTTGGGTTGAATGGTACTTTAATACTGTGTTTCGTAAAACTTGGGAGATAAGCTGCACAAGAATATGCAATGGAATAGAGGGTGTCCCATTTGAATGTTAATTAAATTTTTCTTACTTGAGAATCACTCGCTTTGGATTTTATCAGAGAATCATATATACATTTGGTTGATACAGCTAAAATAATTTTTTACTTAAATAATAGCATTTATTAAATGAAAGAAAATACTTTATTAAAGTAATTACAGATTTTATTGATTGTAATAATTTTTACATTTCTTTATATATATGTTTTGTTACTTTGAATATAAAATTGAATATTTATTGCATTTTTTCCCCCCAAGCTGATAATTTGACATTTATAAATAGGGATGCTCTAGATTGTTAGTGATTTAAGCATAGGTTTATTTATAACTGTACTAATTTCGAAAATAACTCATTCATATCTAAAGGAATTGGTATTACCAGTCGCCGACACGTTCCAGCCGGCAATATAGGCATTTACTTACTGGCAATTCTGTTTACTCGCGCGTTCTTACTCATTCGATTGGTAAACACCACTCTTCACCAGAGGCCGTTTTATTGCAGACTCAACTATATTACCCGTTTCCTTCAACCGTTTTACTTTAAACACTTACAATTTAACGCAATTTCCATTATTTTTCATATTCATTCCATAAAATTGCTATGGAATTTCCATTAAAAATTTCAAGTTCAACTGGCTCTCATCGACACTATAAATATACTTTATTTTCTTGAGTCTCACAACGTCGAAATTATCATTTTCATATGGAATATGAATTAATTATTGCAGCTTGTGAAATAAATGCTCGAAGGATTCATGATATACTGCCTCAAAAGATATACACTATAGATTATTCGAATTCCAAACTTTTCAAGACATTTTTCGCTCGGTCAAGGGTTAATATTAAAAGTTGTTCTTTTATTTTTAAATTATTGTGTCATATCACTGTGCTTCGAATTAATTTATTTTCCTTATATCCTCTAGTTATTTTATTTAGAAATCCCGGATTTCCTTTGTTTGTTGGAAAATTTCAAAGATTTTATTATTCTCGCGATCTCACATTTTATTCCTCAAAGAAAACGCGATGCTTTCGATGTTTGCGATACACGAGAAAGATTTGGAATTTTTTACATACGTGTATTCGTGCACGTTTACTGGTTGACCCGCATTGATGCTCGTGCAGCGTAAAGAAACGTAAAAGTGCGGTAAAAGTAAAGCGAAGAGTTCTCTAATGGATAAGTGCACGTTGGCCAAATTGATTCGTCTTTAAATTTTCTACAATCATTCGATCGTTGGAATCTCCTCTCGAATGGAGAGCCAGTGTACCAAAAAATCAAACATATTCTTCGAATGGACCACTTGCGAAATACAAAAAAAAATAACACGTGCAAAAGACTTTTGAACCAAAAAGCGATAAAAACTGGTACAACCTTGAGACTTCCACGGATTTCCTTATACAATTTGATGAAATGGAAAAAGAGGCAAATCGAAGAAATAAACTGTTGGAGAAATGGTGCTTTCACGTGACACTGTGACGTCACTGACCAAGAATCTTCATAGTCAAGTAGAGCAGCATCTTTTCTTTGCTGCTGGAGGAAATCTTACACCTCGTCAATCATCGACAAAAGACAATGAAAAACATGTAAAGGTGATGATAATATTTGTTAAATAATTTCCTCGGTTCGTTTTCAATACACTGCTAATAAAAACACTAATGGCAGTTAGAGAGCTTAAGAAGGATTACAGTATTGGTCGAGAAACAATGGCAGTAGTTGCAGTTTCTCAATGCGCGATAAAAGAGAAGATGCACCTTTCGTCAAAGATTTATGATAATAATTTAGAATGCTTGGAGGATTTAATCTGCCAAGTGGTTGGTGAATTTTTAGATTTTCGGAGATAATTAAGATTTAAATGGGTCATCGTGAGATCGAAGATATGTCGAGAGAGGATCATTGGCTTACTTAGCTCGCAGTGCGAACGACATTCTATCAAAACAATGACGTAACCCACGATGCTGACGAACCCATATGGGGCCAGACGGTATTCGAGGATTGCGTGTATTAATGTTAGGTAACAAAGTATGCACGACCTTCGAGTATAACAGATCTGCCTTCGGGGATCGAAGAATGGCAAGGATTCCAAATTTTTGAACGATCGACGGAATTTCCATGCGGAGAGATTTCTCTCCTGATTTTAATAAGAAATTCTCCTCTCTCTCTCTCTACCTTGTTCTTTGCTTCTGTTATTACGAAGGTCATCTGGAAAAGGACACATTCCCCCTAAAATCTCAATTACTGTATATCGTAAATGTTGCGAAAGTGATCGTTATTTCATCCAGTTACGATCATCTCGAGTACCTCGATCGAGCTTTCTACGACCTTGCTCTGAAAGATCCAGATGAGGAATAGCTGCAACGTAGTACACACGTACTTGGGCTTCTTCTTCAACCTCTTCAGTTTCTTCCAATCATCAGCGACGAGCATTGGAATTTCTCGCTATTAAAGACTCGTATGATGCATGGTTCTTCAGGTTCATCTTCGTTATTTGCTTGCTAATATTCCTCAAGGTTATTGTGTTGCAACAATTTTACGTCGTGGTGCACCAACGAGGTTGCGTAATTGAATATTATATTTTGGGAATGGCAGTCCAGAGCAAGGTGTTTGAAGGAGCCTTTTACGACCTTTCACTCGTTTTAATGCAGATTCAACTGATAATGTGGCAAAATAAACATGACTTTATTACTATATTTAGTGGCTCTTTTTTTTCTGCAATTTCAATCAAAGGTCATTGAATTCTTCTAAAAAACATAGACACAGGTGCAAGAAATTATTTGATCGGATAGTTTATCCAGCAGTGCTCTCCTTTCAATCTTGAGTATTACGTTCTAACATACCTTAGTCCTGTAAAATGAAACGTTGTAAAGATTTAGACAGCGTGTAATTTAGTTTTGTTCCAGCAAAGGCAGCAAAAACTGCTGAATTGATATTTACTTTTTATCTGCCGGGGGATTAGCCTTCGAACAAAGTTTCAATGCAGTACCCAGTTCGGCCAATCGACTTTTTTAGACAACCAATTTGCAGCATTTGTGCAAGAGCGTTGCTATTCGTGATAGTCCACGCGAGATACAATATTATCGATATATCTATAAATATTCGATGCGACCGTAGTAAATTTGTAATTACTAGAGGTCGTTGTAATTATAATAACTGAATTATTCGTATCTCGAATGAAATTTATGGAGACGCGTTTGAATGGAAAGGAAGAATGAAATTTAATCTCGACTCGAGTTACCGATCATCGACTGTTCTAGTCTTTCGCAAAGCTATCTGTATAGTATCGTATATATCGTGGTACATCTAGCATGTGCTGAAAATGGTCATACTAAATGTCCAGGTGTGGTAAGTAAGGATGCACCTTGAATGGCACAAATGCCTTTCTTGGTGGATGAACCTACAAAGTTTTGCAATGCAAAATAACTTTGTCGTCAAATGCAAATGTAATAGCAATACTTCAACCGTGATAATTAGATGCAATGAATACTTTCACTCTTTAGCATCATCTCGCTATACATTAATTGTACTTTACTGGATAAAGCTGATGGCTTGCCCTATTCTGGTAGGTGGTAGCAATTAAAAAACTTGGTTCATTAAGGAGTTCTTCCATTTGATGTTATATATATATATATCGTACAATGGGATCGGGGCCCTAAAAATCACATTTGCATGATTCAGTGTAGGAAATAATGTGGATTGATGGTGATGGTGAATACAATTAGTGGTTGATATATGCGATACGATCAAATAAAATATTTCAATCTTATTACATTTTCTTTTTCATCTATTGAAAATTAAAACGAAAACTTTAATGGTCGCTAATGATCAGTCATATAATCCAAATTAGTTGAGAACTAGGAAACATCCCAATAAACTCCACATAATTGCACTTGTGCAGCATTCATTTACCACTGTAAATTGCTGAGAGGTGAATTTGATGAGTATTTTACTATTACCTTCCGTTTTTGCTGATGAGATTTTCGAGTTTATTTGCTGAATCCTAGTTGATGATCCTACAATTCATTTTTTTATCACTTTGCCTCGAAATTTATTTCCTTTCGCATCAAGGTCCAGACCATGTTCTCTAGTTTCGATAAAAAGTTTGTCGAGTCTTGAATGAAAATTAATTGTGTTTGCATTCATGTTGATATATAGCGAAAAAAGGTCTGTTGATTAATTTTTCTAGTATAAAACCCATAGTCCAGCATTATAATTTAGCGAACAAAAGGTTTTTTACTTGCAAATCTGAATACAGTCCACACGAGAGACTAGGTTATCTACTGCTGTTATTAATTCTGTATAATATTCACCTATGTTTTCTGTGTTTTGAGGCTCCTTGGCTAAATCGGGGTATGTAGTAAAATTTCTCTGAAGAATTTCATACCTGTCAAGAATCTGGAATAACTGGATAAGACAAGTATGCGAGGTTTTTAGTTTGACGAGGAGAGGAAGGGCATTGGTCACAGGGGGTCAGAAGGGGGCTGGCTTAAAAGATCGTTATACAACTTTCTTAACTGTGACGTAACCCTGACCAATGCATGCTGGAGGTAGCGGTTGAAGTGTAGAAAAACACAATAGTAACTGACGATGGAAGGTCCAGTGGAGAGAGGGGCTCTTACCTGAATGTCAACAGCATGTAACATTGACACTTACGTTGCAATAAAGGCAAAAACTTAGCTTTTAAAGACTTTGCTTGAGAATATTTCAAGGAGACCGAGTCAATGAACCATAAACAATGACAAAATACAATCTAAAAAACTCTCATCCAAATTAGAATCTAAATTCTTTTTATAACTTTATTTTATACATTTCAGAATAAAAATTCTGCTGTTCTTTCTTGGAGAAATTAAAAATTATCTTTTAATATGTCAAACGAATCTGTGAATTGGGCACATGTATTAAAACCAGGTATGGAATATTTATAAATAAAAAAATTATGATTTCTCTTAACACACTTATAAAATTATGAATAAATATCATAAAGTACTGTTAAATTTATTGATATGACGAATAACTGTTAATAAGCTGAAAAATAATATAAAATTCTTCTAGATGTAGATAATTAGATATATATTATTGTTTGAATTGGAGTGAAAGAGAGCGAAATGTAGGAGAACATTTAAAATTTCTATATGAGAGATAATTGAAATGATAACATAATGGGTTTTAAGATGTATTAATGGATGGTAAGGCTAAAATCGTTAATGATTTTATTACCCCACCAAGCAGAGTAGTCTGATATGAGTCCCACCATTTCACTTCATACGTCCCTTCTGTTTCGAGTCGCGGAAACGAGGCGTTCGCCAGTTCTCCAAGAGTTCAGTCCTGACTGAAACGCCGGATCGCGAAGGATCGACGAACACATTCGAGTCCGGCGTACTCCGATCGTCGATCGTGACTCGTCAATCATCTTCATCGATCATCGAGTATCAATCAAGATTTTGTTATACATAAAAATTCAAAGAATCTCAATATATATCAATATAAAAAAAAATCGTGATCTTTCCCAAATAGATCGCACTGTCGATGGAAGGATCATTGTAGATCGAGATCAATGAATATCGATCGTCCGTTGTTTATATCAAATATATAGTGAATCTTTGAGGATCACCACAGTACATCCCTGTAGATCACTGTAGATTGAACGTGGATCTCATCGTGGAACGATCGATAGATCCTTATCGGATCCTCCACTTAAGGATTGGAACTGCTGTCGCATGCCATAGATCCTTTGGTATCCTTGGAAATCATTCGTGAAGCTTTTTATGACTACTCGTTACAAATTTGCAAGTTTCTTCGACAAGTACATAGAGTCGTTAGGAAGATCGAAGATATAGTTTAGTGTTGATTTCCTCAGCGTCTAAACTTTTGCGAAGCAGCAAACCAGTGGTCCCTGTCGAGACTCTTTTATAGGATGAACGCGTGACTCTCAACCGGAAGTCATCCCGTCGTGTCAAATTTTTTCTTCAACTGCAGGAATAAAATAGGTAATTTTCTCCTTGATGGATAATACATAAGATAACCTAGAAATAAGATTATAGATCTTATTATATCTACAAAATGATCTATGTATAACGATATAAAAAAATGGGCTTAAATATTTAAAACTTTCTTTTATAATTATCGACGAACGGAGTGAAAAACTAGTTTTGAGTATGTCTACTCAGCTGGAAAATGAAAGGAGAGAATGAGAGAGAGGGATTTCTTTGAGCAATATATAGCTAGTAACCCACATTGATAATTTGTAAATTAAATATAGTTTTACTTTTATACCTTTACCTATAAAATATAGATATTTTGCAATTTGAAAGTAGGCAAAGGAGTTTATATGAGCCTACGTGTGCTTAAAATTTGATAAATGGTAAATGAGGAAAAATGAAACTTCCCAGTTCACCAAATGGATATAACACGAGTTTAATCGTACGACGTATGGTGGTAACCAAATTCTCTTGACTAGATTATGTAAAATAGTTATAGGCAAGAAATAAGTGTATTTCGCTCGCGAAGGGCAAAAAAGGCAGGCGAAATTAGCATGATGTTAGGATTTTTTCTCTTATTCTCATTAGTGAATTTGTGTACCCTTGCAAGTTTCTCGAGAGTGATAATTTTAGGTTTTTTTTATATCACTGAGAAAAACCTTGACATTTTGTCGTACAATACACGAACAAATATTTTGCTCGAAAGTTTAACTTTTGTAAAGCAACAGGTTCTCTATTTATGGAAGTTGGATCGACGCGGAAATTTTATGTAGCTAACTTTGTGGTGATATATAGGAAACACTATCGAGATCAAGAGACACAAGACACGCGGAACTGCGTCGTCTACGTCTCACTATAATAATATTCTTGACGTAACGCCAATAACCTGTTGATTTCTCACGTGAATTCTACCTGCTTTATTTTTATTTTCATCGAACAAATAAATTTCTATCGCGATTCGGTAATCGTTACCGAATTACTTTTCTTGCTTGAATAATTGATGGAAAATTATTCTTACACAATTTTCGATAAGCGTGTAAAGGTTAAAGGATGATACGAGATTGATATAAAATAATCATGAACAGGAAGTCAAGTGATTTTCGAGAAAATCAGCAATGTTAATATGAATCGTGAAAATAAAGCAGTTTTCAGTGACATCGGAGAGAAGCTTGAATAAACAAATCATCAACAGAAAATTTTCGTTACGAATTCAAACAAACATCTTCTTTAACCCTCGACGATTTCACATTTCACACTTCGACACATGGAAGCGATGCATGTGTAAACGCTGCTGATCATTACGGTGTAGGACTTCCATACACACAGATCCAGTTAAGTAAGCAATGCTCAACTTTTTGCGTTATGACAGATGAAATATTACGTCCACAATTTTGTTAGCAACAAATCTTTTAAATTAGCTCCATAATTATCGACTCGTATATTCCATTACATTTTTGTTTTAATTATCCATCATAATATTGGACAATTTCCTTGGATATAAGAAATTTTCTAAGAATGACATTATGGACAAAATAAATATTTCCTTTGCATGTATAGCTTGACTTGTATTATTATTAACATTAAATATCGTCAAATATTCCTCATCGTGTATACATATAGCTAGATATACACTGTGTTAAATTAAAAATTATAGTTTTGATCCTTTTTACAGTTATACTTTGAGCGATGTGATGGTAGTTATTTCTCTGATTTAAATACCTGTGTTTATACGAGAGGGGGGGGGGGAGAGAGAGAGAGAAAGGAGAGATGGTGTTTTCGCGGAGAAATGTAGGCTAGTGAATTTTTTCATTCGTATATATATGTATCTATATGAATTGCAGCACACAGCTGGTTTTCGTAACGCTTCATACGCATTGTAACATTTCTTCGTTTAATTTTTCGGTCTATCATTGCACATGGTGCCGCAATATGTTTTCCGCTGGCATATCGGAACTGCGTTTTGCCTAACCTCGCCGAAGCTCGCCGTAAGTGCCGCGAAGCAATTTCGAAATCCATCGGCAGGCCATTCGTGTTTACCTGATTCTCCTAAGTGCAGCTACGACTGTGTGTGTGTGTGTGTGTGTGTGCCTATAATATACAGAAGGAGAAAATGATTAATACTGAATAGCCTTAAGTAAAATCCTATCAAATGACTACGAGTTAAAACTTTAATGAGTTTCATGAAAATCCTCAATAAACTTTAATTTGGTTCAAAAATATTTAAACGATTTTTCAAATCGTGCAGTAAAAAGCTCCTCTCTTACACTATTAATCACCTGACGCGTGCCGGATCTCTATCTGTATTCGTTTGGTTATGGTGTAGAACAAATTTATCCTCGCTAATCTACATATGACACAATTACACGTACATGCGTGTGATTTTATTTCGTTATCAAAGTTCCATCGAACGAAATTGAATTTTTCAATAATCTCACTAACAGAGGAGAAACGACAAATTTGCTGCTATAAATTTAAGAAATAAAAACTAGGATTCGTTCCACATTTCAATTAAACCACGCGAGTTTGGAAATTACAACTTTCCGGACAGGTTGAAATTAGCAGAGCTGGATGCAGAGGTTCTTTAGTGCAAAATGTGAACTATATAGAATACACTAAATTACGTCGTATTTAAATAATTTTGAATTACAAGTTGGATAACGCGATTAAGATTTTATTATGAACTTTCTCGTGACTATTATCCACATACATATATACGCTATACTTTAATCTCTTCCACTTACTTAGAGTTTAGCACCCTGAAAGCAAATGACCCACTTAGTACTCTCACGCCTAGATCCAGTATTCTCTGTTTTCAGTTTAAACACTGGCAGCGATCGACGTGCAAACATATAGAAAATCTCTTTTTTTCTCAATCCCATACCGATTGCTGCACGTGATAGGCAAGCTTATTAATTATTGATAATGCAATTAGCTGTCACGCTGCTGACTCTATTTTAAGGTTTGTTACCACCCGATGATTCTGAAGAGATTACTACTGGGTTTTCCAATTGGGCATAAGGTAAGCGGAAAAAAGATCAATTATCCTCGGTACGAGATATCAACTGTAGATCGCGTTTCCTCGTTTTCTGGCCATCCGGAGATTTCACTCGGCGTTTAAACGTAACGTATTGCTGCTCGTGGTATTACGGTAGGACGTAATGGACTAGTGCGTAATTAGAATGTAATCGTGACATTTCAGATCTATTCCGATTACCGTCTGCGAATCGGTGTACACTGCGAGGTGAAAATACTCGAACCATCTGTTTGCAGTCGAGTGAAAAACTATGGCACACTTTTTGTCTCGTTTCGTCAGTCTCAGCATAATTCGTGGATCGAAACACGTATTTCCTGCTTATTGCTGGATCAGAAGAAGGAAATTATAGCAACATTGTGTCAATATAATCACTGTGGGATATTACATTTCTAAAAGGTAATTCGTTGCAACGAGACGGTGAGTTCTCTCGATGCTTGACGAGGGCAAATAATATAGTGAACCGCGGTGCAGGATATAAAGTTTGTCCCGGGTCTCTGTCTCGAGGCTCGTACGTGGATTCTACGTAGCAAACGTGTCGGTAAAACACTAGGAAGTAGCAATGAAATCGGTAGAGTATCACAAACCTTTCGTATCGAGCATGTTATTTTACATGAGGATTGTGACGTAAGCGCTAATCACACGAGAGCGAGCCCTGCCAGTGTAAACGATATTCGCATAATATTACATAAAATTGTATTAAAAACACTGCGAGATTGCCAATTATGGCCAAATAATTTAATACGTTTGATTATCCTTACATACTTACTACGTGCTGCCGCCTTCGGTAGGTCGTTGCACAGTTTTGCAGAATAATATAGAAATCTTATGGGAAATGATGGACTAGAGTCGAAAGGAAATTGTATAATCTTCAATTACCTCCCAAATTACCAAATGGATCAGAAACAATTTAGCAGGCTTTGCAATTCGCCGAAATTACTAGAAAATACAACGCAATTAGTTTTCAGAGACTGCTGTGTACAGTCTTATATACAGAGAAATTAGTCGCGAAATTAGTCAGTGAGAAAGCTAATGATACATAATCAATTGCAAACTATTGTAGGAGAAATCATTGCAGCTGTCATTGCGAGCAGCTGATAATAAACGAGACTGGGGCAAATGATTTATGGTAAATATGAGAAGGGGAAATTTGAAAGAGGCGAGTGATTAATTAAATTTTAATTGCACGACTCGATGCGTCGATCCAGTTCCTTCGTGCCAAGGGCGAATTTTGGCCAGAGTATTGCGCAATGCGCACACGCGAAAGAAATGCAGCGCTCACTGTCAATGACGTAGTATCCGAGTGAGTGAGTGCACGCAATCGCGTGTGCTCGGATTCACTGGATCGCACGAAAACTTTGGATCGCCAGACTGCTATGCGGGAGAAATGGTTGACAGGAAGAAAGCGTAGCAGGAAAGGAATGACACGTCGTTACCTCGACCAACTTAGACTACGACGTATACGAGCATCCATTTAACGATCTTGTAGACAAAAATTATTTCTTACAACTTTTATTCCATTTACCAATAGTTTTTCAATCTTAAAAATATATTTTTCATATTTTTCTGTAGTTGAAATTAATGTACGGTAAGTGGAAAAATGTATTTATGGTCGGACATTAATTAATAGAGATTTTTTAAATATTGCAAGTTATAGTGTAATTATGATGTTTTTGGGGGATGAAATGCATTCTTTTGTTGGAGGATTCTTATGGAGACAAAGGAACACTCTTTCTATTGATTTCTCAGTCGAGCAAGTGGAAAAGGCAGTCGTTTGTCAGACAGTTACAATAACACTTGAATAATTGCTCTCTTTAAAACACTTGTTTGATAAAATCAATAGGAATTTATGAGATTTTACAAGATAATGGAGTTCGTTTGATAAATTATAAATGCAAATCAGGAATGTGAAAGCGAAAACATCTTTGATGCTTGATTATCCTTTTGAAATAATAATATCGTGGTATTATAATGCTCTCGAGGCAGAGATTGGCTCGATAATGATTCATTGAAATGCAGTATCGTTATGTTTGTGTCAATCCAACGAACGAAAAACTTTACGAGTATTCGATGATAATTAACGATGCGCGGATGAATGTAAAAAATTGCGTAGTTAAGTGGAGAAAAAAAAATCGTAACTTATTAGTGGATTCTGAGGAAACACGAATGCGAAATAAATGACAAAAAAAAAACGTGGGTCAAGAGAAGGATCATCATTGAAATGCGAAGCTTGAAACTGTCGAGCTATCTTTCGAGAGAAGAAAATTGAAAGTAAACGAGGATAAAGAGTACTGTTGTAGATTTATTTTATCATAAATCTGCAAACCTGGAGAGACGTGACACTCGCCACAATTGTCATTGAGTTTCGCGAGAGAGAAGAATGCAGCTTATCGTCCATTCTCAGAGTCAGACCAGACGCGTATAAAGTTTGCAGATATTTTACAAGGAACGTCTCAGTCGTAGAAGATATCGCGATATTGATAAATAAATATAGATAAAAATGTGCAGGTTAATTAAGCGATTAAAGCGAGCACGATATCATTCTATTAAATTAATAATTAAAATACACTTGGTTGAAACGACTAATGAACCTTTAGGCGCATGATTATGTTGTTTTGTCTACTTTCTAGATTTTTCACCAAGATTAAATTTAGATTGAAACTTTAAGGCAGCATTATCATCGACACGTTTTCATTTCGCGCTCGCTGACTTGGCGACCGAGAATTCGCCAAGCGTGAACGTTCGCTATTGCATTTTGCTCGTCGGTGCACCTCTGACAATGAACGGACTAGCTGCACTTGACAATGCATTCAGGACTAGTCAGGAAAGGCAGGATTCACCTCGAACCATTGCAAAACTTGAAAACTTGCAGCACGCACCTCGAATTACCCGCAGCAATAAGAAAACTCATAAAGGCACGCGTTCGTTAAATAATAATAGAATTTATATTATGAAAAAGGTAATAAATTTTTATTAATATTGTGCAGTTAAGAAAGGAAGAAAAACTACAATTTCAGGACAAGGAGAGATAACGAAACAATATGATGACGAAGAGGAATAAAAATGTAGAAAAAATATTATGCAAATTTTTGCAATTAATTCGTGCTTTTTTTATATTTCAACAGTTAATAGTGTAAGTCAGTGCTATAAACCAGTCAATAATTCAGTCTTTTCTTGCATATATACTGGATATGGAGGATTTGTACAAAAATAATTATTAATTTCTCTTTTTTATTATCATGAAAAGAATATAGGGGTGCAGAATGTTGTATCAGGTTGAAATATATTCGATCAACGAGCTTACAATTGCATTAGAATATTTGACACTTACATGGAATTAAATCACTACCTTTATAGAATTTAAAAAAAATTGTTATTCGCATGAAATCTGATTGATTGTTTTTCTGCAAATGCTCGAATGGGATGGGGAAGTGAAAATTGCTGTATCCGGTTGGAGCATCATCGACCAAGGAACTTGGTGCAGACAGTGCAATCGAGTTATAAGCGAGAGGTGCATGACTTACTTGGAAACCGGTATTCGGCCCTGCGGATCGTTGCTGGCATAGAAACACTTGTGTCAGGAAGACGTCGCGTTCCCAGTGACACACATTCTGCACGAATCCTGAGTGTACCCGTTATCCTTTAACAATCGCAAGCCAAAAATACGTCAATTGCCGAAAAAAGCACCATCTAATATTATAAATACATTTCAAAATTGGTCAAATGATATTATTATTGATTTATTTTCCAGCTTGGCGAAAAAATTGTAAATAGTTAAAAATCTATAATTTTTGTAAGTAATTTGTACCATTGGGAATGAAACTTACTTTGAGTAGAAATCATGAGAAAATTTTCCGACTCGAATCAGTTTAAGATTAAAAGCATTAAAATTTTTTAAATTAAATAAATTAACGAAGATATAAATTTAATTGATGAAGATTTAATTGGAATTTATGCAAAAAGGATTTAACGCGACAAATTTAATCGTTAAGGTGGCTGAGGTATTTAGTATGTGAGTAGAGTTTTTGTCTTGCCAATTAACGCTCGCTAATCGAAAGAGACTTTCATATTTCAGCTTTAATCAGTAATTAGGGTATTATTGAGATAGCAAGTGGGATAACTATCAATAAATTAGTCGGGGTAGAAAGATCTTAATGATGAATTGTGAACAAGGATCAAGTAACACGAAGATAAGGATAAAACATACTGACCTCAAAAAGTAATATTACAATCTACTTGCATTATTGACATATATCGACTCTGGCCTTGATGAAAATTCAAAAGAAAATTGCTGGAAATTGGAGCGGACCCGATAATGACCATTTTCTACGCTGCTTTTCCATAATAATAATAAAAAAAAACTTTCGATACGCTTTTATAACATTGATAGTATTGTAAATCCTCGACAAACCTGAGTTTATTATAATACAAACGACTCGTGTTATCCTGAGACTCTTGTAATATCGATACAAATTAAATTACACAGTTGACCCGATAAAATCAAGTGGAAAGTTAATATTGTATCCTAAACTTTAAATTCCTTCTTGCTACGTTATTTCTAAATTTCCAATACCAGTAAAAAATTGATTAGGTTATTTCGATATAATTACAGAAAAATATAAAGCAATACATCGTCCAGTAGGAGTTACACAGTGGATTTGTCAATGATTTACGAAAACCTTAAATTGCAAAATATTGAATTATTGGCCTAAATTTCTTAAATAAAAAAAAAAACACTGATACATGTCTATACGAACGCGCGACAAACGCATAATCATGCGATTTGCTTGGTTCAATTGAACATTTATCGAGTGAATTGCGAGATACGAAAAATTTCAATTTTTAGTATTGCCTACACACTGAAATATTTATTGCTATAATTAGTGTATGAGGTAATGGCTAATGACTATATGATGCATCGGAGCATCGAATCGTAGGACTGAATAAAATTGAAATATTCGGCGATCCAAGAATACAACTTTCATACCCCCCATTGCGGAACAAAAAAGAAATACAATCAACTATATACTTTAATTCGAAGAGAGGATTTTACAAAAAAAAAAAAAAAAAAAAAAAACAAGAAACAAATGGAAAAAAATGTAACATGGCCACTTGTAATTCGGAAAAATGAGAAATTAGTGTGTTTGAAGAAAAAGTTAAAGTTCGGTAAGCATTCTGTATGAATAAATCAGAGCGATTTCAAGGTGATTACACGCGTTGTTCACAAGTATTGTTCCTGGCGTGACTAATTACTCAATGTTAAAAGTGAATAGCTTGATGCAACCGCATCTGTCGGACTGAAAAAATTATGAGGTTAGCTTGCACCAAAACTGGGTAAAAAGGTAAGGCAGAAATAACGGGACGGCGTAGAAATGAGTCCGCTCGGACGCAGGAAAAGTGAAACATGCTTGAAGGAAACACGTGTCGCAACGGTGAAACTGCACAGCGGAGCTATTACGGACCCTTCCTAGATATAGAGATGGACGCGTGTGTGAGTGTACAATATGCGCGTCTGACTTTTATTGTACGCATTTGCCTCTTCTCTCGCCCGATCACTCATTTTCTTCACGCATCAAAAATTTCCCTCCTTTTCCTCTGCTTTTCCTCTCCCATTGGCCACGTATGCTCATCCTCGCACCTTGAGACTCTCTAATAATAATAAACAAACAAAAATTATCCACTCGTCTGGTTTATTAAACTCGTTCAGAATTCTCATAAATATACGCTTCATTCCCACAGGTATTTTCATATTGAAAGGATATTAATGCGGTACGAGCTGTACGTACACGCAAGGTAAATGCACATCGGTTAAAAGCAACTAAATGAACAGCGTGCCTTACTGATTTTGCAATGCGAATTTATTAGTGGCTATTAGGTTGGATCTACAATAATTGTCCGCTTCAGCAGCTACGAATTCTTTCCACCGCGCTTTAAAGAAGACTCGAAAGAGAAAGGAATGGACACTGTGTATACACACATATATATATAGCTACACGTAGGTCTTTGTTTTTCAAGAACGATACGACCGTAAGCTTTATTTAAATATACCACGAGGAGACCTCGATATGAAATTGATTTTACAAAAGGAGGGATAAAACAATTAGCATGGGAATAGTGAGTCGTTAACCTAATTAGCTCCAGCTGCCAAGTGTTTATAATAATATACGAGTCAATAATTTGTCGCTCGATGACTAATTATGAAATATTAGTTTGAGCAATGCACTGAATAGTGTAAAAGAAACGAATCGAATATTTGGCATTCTTTGAACGACTGCGAGGTGAACCGATGACAATTAAATCGTGAAAAATAATGGGAGATTGGAAGTATTTTTCGTGAGATTTTCTTTCGGCATTTTCCCCAAAAAAGAATGTATCTAATTAGTTAATGGAGTGTGTTTGATACATTTATTGATTTGGACTACTGGAATTCGAGGAAAGTGATGCAATTGGACAGAACAGTGGATCGAGTTGTGCATGATCTTTAACACGTTTCGAAAGAGTATCAGAGGTGATTTTCTTGTCTCCTTGTTGACATTAAAGTTTCTCGACTCGTAAAGAGTACCAAAAGGTACGAGGCGCGCGCGCACCGGGCGGCAGCGCGGTACTTGGCCACTCAAGGAGTTAACGACTTCAAGTTTACTTTCAAAACATGACACTGGCCAAGCTCGGACTGCGAGTACCATGCTGCTGCGATTCACCCAAGTGGGCAAACAAATTGACATCGATCTTGTATCTTTACAGCCATTACTCGTGAGATACCTGCGTGACTAATGTTATTAATGTATTGCTCAATCAGTAGGATGACTATACCATCATAAAAATATATTATCTTCATTATTTCATCTATTACGAGTTTTCATTTTTCAGAAATAACTCGAATGTACCTTCGAGTGTATTTCTTAAGTTTTATTAAACTTTGTAGAAATTTTCTGGTAATAAGATATGTAAAAAGATTTTTTTCTATGAACTTTCTTGATATCGAAAGAAATTTTCTGTGACGAATCTTGACACTGGCTACTGTGCTTTTGCTTAGAAAGTACATGTAACGTAACGTATAGCAAACGTTCGTACTACCCATTACAGGCAATGGCTTGATAAAAGGTGAAAGAAAAATACCTGGAAGAGAAGCAAAAGCTACGACCATTATTAACGAAAGGAAATCTCTGGCAGGTCTTTATTTTATTTTTTTTTTATACAACTATTTCGATGTAAACCGAGATTCTGCTGTCAATGACATGAAAAATGATAGTTTAAGATTACAAACGAGCTGTTTAGATGCTTGTAAATTTTACGAAGCAAATAATGCTTATTTTGATAGTTGTATTACAAGTGACCACTTCATAAAATCGATATTTTCATTATTAGTGATGGATGCTTCAATGATAAACGTGTGTTATCTAAAACAATGCCAATTTTGTTCGTAATTATTTTTAATTGTTGTAGTAACTGTTATTGCATAATATAGATTCCAACCATGAAGCAGGAAAAACTCCCAGTCAATTCAGTCAATGAAAAGGGTTAAGCTGCTGATATATACTTTGGAGTGATAAGAGAGAAAATAAACTTGGATGTGTTTCGTTCAAACTTACTGCAATTACTTATCTGATAATGTGAATATCGAAGAGAGACAGATGCAAATTTCAAGGTATCCTTAGTTCATTTTATTCAACTACTATCTCATTTATTCACAGACAGTAAAACGAAACAAAGAATTTCATAAAATAAAATTTCTGATGAACAGCAATTGATCCTAAAAAATCAATTTTTGTATAAATATAGATTAAACAGAATTCTTGCAACTGATATAAATTATTGTCGAGTCCATAACAATCGACCATGAAAATCACCAAGCTCCGTCAATATGCACATATTGGGGAGTAATAAATAGAAAAGTATGATAAATAGCAGAACCAAGTCGATGAATTAATAAGTCTCGGTTAACTTGGATAATGTTAAGAAGATTATGTAACCTAAATCGTTGCACTGACACTTTTGTACTTGTACACAAGACTGCATGTAGAGTTATGCAATTCACAAGTATTAGCCTTTGCGCAAGAATTTCTTTACCTTCTTAATTTTGCGAATGAAGCAAATACTAGAAACAAAACTTATCTACAATTCAAAACGTTAAGTAATTAATTCATCGAACGTCCATCTCTGACAGATTTACTGAAACTCTTAAAAATAATCATTCTGACAAATTTTGGTCGAGCAAGCATTTTATCCAACGAGTCTAATTTGTTTCCCATAAAGCGTGATGTAAATGAATTAAAAAGTGCAAGAAAAAAATGTCATAATTGTTTTTTCACTGACAAATACTTCCAAAGGTCAATAGTATGAAACAATCGTACAAATTTTCGTTTCTTGTATGACTGAATGTATCAAATGGAATTATTCCTATGGAATTATAAAAAAATGTTAAAATTTTATAAAAACAAGGTTAATGAGCAGTACATGGGAGGTTGATGACAAATAAATTAATTATCTGGTAAAAAATTGAAATATCTTTGTTGAAAACAAAATACAAGGAAGAGAAACGATTGATACAAAATATCTCCCCTTAATTGGAATATGTTTTGCACGATAAACTAAATGGTTTCAATAAAAATGTTTTTACCATGGTAAATAATTTATAAACGTCAATACTGACTAAGCTAAAAGTGAATTTCGTTATTTACTGGGTGGCAGCTATCGTTTCGCCTTATCTTGTTCCTATGACGTCAGTCAATACAAATATACAATGCTAAAACATAGGAAGCAATAAACATTTAAACGTTGAATTTAGTTATTCAACGAAACGATTGCATCTCGATTCATGTAAATAAAAACTAATTAATAGAATTATGCACGAGTACGTATATACAGCTTATCTTACTTGACAAAAATTGTGTAATGAAAAGAAATGGTATTGATAAGTATATAGAGAGCTCTGATAATGAATCACGAGAAAACGTAGTCTAAGAAGTAGGTGCACGCGAAAGTTTGCGAAATTGAGTGAAAAAAATTGGCAGTGCAGCAATTGGACTGCACAGCAAAGGCCTTACGACTGTGACCTTTCTCCCTCCCCCTCCCCCTTCCATTTCCTCTTTCACCGTCTGATCCAGATTCGAAAGATGAATAAAAAAAAAATGGTGAGCTAAGCAGACATTCTTTGGACTTTTCCGGTCTAACATTGCCATTGAGCAAGCTATTAACGAAATTACTGTGTGATTAGAAGCTGCGAAATCGCGAGTCAATAGCATCTCCACCACTCGTGTGTTCTATATTTTTTACGGAAACCGGTACACACAGCTCGTACGCAGTTTTGAAGGTGGAATGAAGCCTTGCGTAAGGTAGTTGTACAATCTACCGATCGAGACTGTCTCTTATTAGGATTAGGAAAGTGCCTAATGCACACAGTATCGCACTGATACCATTGTAACACCTTCTTTATACCCTTAATACCTGATACAATTTTTAATTACATTCGAGCAAACATAAGTCAAAAGCCAAAGAATTTAATCACAAATTTAAGCGCAATTTACTAGCAAAAATTAATATAAGCATTATTTTAAATGAATTATTAATTACTGTTTAATTAACGAAATTAAATTAAAAAACAAATTGTATGATTTCAGTTAACTTCCCAATGAACACCAGCAGTATACCCGAAATTGACAAGATGTCAAACATCTATAACAATACAATGGTTCGATTTTACCATCACGTGTTTCACGATTTGTCCGGTAAGAGGATTATTAAAGCGAATTATAAAAGTTTAATAGCGTGACATAGTTGAATAATGAATTATCGTTACAGACCACAGGACGAAAGATTGGTTCTTGATGTATTCACCAGTACCAGGGGCAACCATACTGATCGGTTACCTATACTTCGTACTCTCATGGGGTCCCAGGCATATGGAGCACCGTAAACCGTATCAACTCAACAATCTTCTAGTCCTCTACAATTTTCTTCAAGTTATCCTCAGTGTCTGGTTGTTCTACGAAGGTTTGGATGCTGCTTGGCTGAGGAAATACAGCTGGAAGTGCGAGCCAGTGGACTTCTCCAGCACCCCAGAAGCATTGAGGGTAAATAAAATCTGTAGCTCGATATATGTTGCTTATAAACAAATACAAAGGTAGTCCAGTGTTTTTCCTAAAAATGTATACAATAATGATTTCAGCCTACTTCGTCGTAAAGCATGCCTGTCAATCGTTCATGGCACTCTTTTGTTCACGTAGCTATGCACTACCTATGACTTTCAGAAGTTAAAATTACTATTTTTTTTTCACTCAGGTTGCGCGAGCTGTCTACATCTACTTTCTAGCAAAGATCTCGGAGCTGCTAGACACAGTTTTCTTCGTGTTGCGAAAGAAAGAAAGGCAGATCACTTTTCTCCACATGTACCATCACACTGTGATGCCTATGATAGCATGGGGAGCTACCAAATATTATCCTGGAGGTCACGGAACCTTCATAGGTACGTTCCATGATTAAAAATTCCCATGATTCACTCCTTCGAGTCCTGAGAATGCTAAAAGTGAAAGTAATTAGATTTGATTGTGTAAAATAAGATGAATAATAATCTCTTGTAATTTGACAGGTGTTATCAACAGTTTTGTACACATTATAATGTACACGTATTATCTACTGGCTGCCATGTTACCTCAGTATCAAAAATATCTATGGTGGAAGAAATACATTACCACTCTGCAAATGGTAAGGATAATCTTGTAATTGGATCAATGTAAGATTTATGGTAATACATTTTTATGATTCATGAATTGTTTTTGCATTTCAGGGACAATTTTGCCTTGCCTTCCTGCACAGCTTCCAGCTTTTATTCTACGACTGCGGCTATCCCAGATGGTCCGTGATCTTTATTCTTCCAAATGCCATTTTCTTCTACTTCCTGTTCTATGATTTCTACAATAATGCGTACAAAATGAATAAGAAATTGGCTGCTGAAAATGGTACAGTGAAAGGCCAACCTGCGATAACGCAAAATGGTATCAAGCAAGATACGAGGAGAAGTGAAGCTGTTACAGAGGTCTGTAAGGATAAGGAGGACAGTGGTGTAAAGGTCCAAAATGGACAATTACAGAATGGAAAATCGAAAAGGGAATGATTCGAGAGTGTGCGAAAAGGAGTGGAGTTAAACAAAATATCGTAAATCTTAAATAAACAATAACATCCAATTTAACGCTTGGTTAAATGAATAATAATATGTGATTTACACATACAAATATATTAGCAAGGATGGACCATAAAAAAAGCTTCCTATGAAGCACGTTTCAAGAGGAATAATGTAATGATTTTCAGAAAAAATTACAACACCTTAATTGGGAATGTATTTGGGGTGTCCTCGAGTAATGAATCGGATGATTCAAATTGAAAGTGTTTTGGATTGCTTTTGAGTCCCTCAGTAATCCATTGGACTGTGTTCATGACTTTTTTTAATTAACAATTATTAGCCTTTGCTGCAATAACTATTATTTAAGACGATATTCTATCACTCGTGTGAGTATTAATTATTGCGAGCAGCGAGTGGATAATCAAAGCCTACAGTACGTATCTCGAATAGTCTATTTCGAAACATTCAGGCGTTAGATTAATATCTTCTATGTAGTTTAATAAAATGTCAATTAAAACAATTATAAGAAGTCAATTAAGACTCGAGAGAAATATTCGTAATTAATTTACAGCCTGTTGCATTGTTTTGCAGCATGCTGTAAAATCTGAAAAACGTAACAAGTGTTAAAAAAACTTTTAGGACAAAAATTAAAGTTAATTAAGAATCAGATTAGTTACGAATCAAAATTCACTGTGCCTCAATTATTGTAATATAATATATATTCGAGCAATGGAGATTTAAGAGTTTAAAATTAATTATTGGAGAGACATGGCTATTTTGCGAATGTTTAAATAGATATTATTAAATAGCCCTCTTAAAAGGAACGATGAATATTATAGTTGAACGTTGTTACATGAATAGAGGATATAGTGTGTAAACGATTTAATCCAGAGACAATAATCGAGAAAGTTATGGCCAAAGATCCAGTCTTTAACTATTAGATTTGCCAAAGGCTTAAAAACAATCTTGTTTTTCAGTCCAATTTCATTTTCACCCCTTACATTTTCGTACAAATAATTTTTATCAAACAATACCTAATATTAAATGGTTTTTACGTAAAGTTTATAGTATTTAATAGATTTCTTAATGTAAATAAAGTGAGTTCGCGTTGTTTATTCATATAGAAAGATTTTTGTTGCCTTATGAAAGATCTATGCAGTTTATCAGAAAATTTGGTAAATCGCCTTTAGATCGTTAATTTTCTATTGTATTATAATAGTATATACGCGTGTGTAACTTGTGCTGTATAATAAAAGCGTATAATATTGACGAATTCTACTCATTATAGTCGATAATCTCTCTCGTGTATGACAATTAATCTACCAATGTTGAAAAAATAATAAGAAGCACAGGAGAGAAGAACAATTAAGCAATTTATTATTATTATCACGAATTAAAATTAATCATTACATAACTTTGTGTACAATTGGTGCAGACTTTGTAAGATTAAAGGATCAATATATAATAATATATTTTAGGTTGAATCATCGCCGATGGCATATCGATTTAAATACATAATAATTTATTTAAATAATTTAACCGTTAAAATAATACATATATGTAAAATATACCATCGGTGAAGAAAGTGCATCATCGATTTGTTCAAATGTATACGAACGATCGAATCATTGACCGCGCTATATAACGGATCGTGAAGAGTTTGAACAAATTAATGACGATCGTAGGATCATCTTGAGCGGCAAATAAAATCCTCAGGGTGTTGACTTATCGGTGTGGAGAATTTCTGGGACGCGAGAAAAAAGTTTGTATGCTTCAGCCGCGAACTATGCAATTTGCGGACTAGGGAGAAAAAGCGTTCCGGATCTTTTTTGCACTTGTGAACATTTTAACGTAGGCGATTTTCGCTATGTAACGATAATTAAAGCGCCGCTACATTTTCGTTTTTTCTCATCGGGTCGCAATCCACTTTGAGCACTCGAGGATTCGAGCCTCGGGTATAATCCAGTTCGATCAGGACTGCGCTCCTTTCTTTCGCCACTTTTCTGTTTTTTCTTCCTTCCAGCATGGAACACTTTAATGCCAAAAGCCTATCGACTTACTTATTAGTCGGACTCCGCTTCATATTTCAGCCAAGCGCGAGTGAAAGAACCAAGCTAAATGGGTCACTCACCATTCTTCCTTCTTAATGACTCTACTCCTTCTCTCATTATACTCGCTTATTTCGGCGAAATGTAAACACGAGTAGTGGAATCAATATTGGTTCTCATTATCATTTCGTTTGCTTGTATGCTTGGCAAGATTCTTCGAGCACCTCTCCTTTTCATTTCGGCTAGATGAAACTAAATTTAATTTAACGATCCACTTTTTAAGCTTGCTTCTTCTTGTAGGCTTTTCGGTAGAAATCACTGAACAAATAGATGAAGATCACTACGTTTGTCAGGAAGAAATAGGTCAGAGCTTTTGGCATTCTACAGTCCATTGCCAGTGTCATGATCAGATAGAACAACATAATTCCAAACTGCACCTAAAGTATATGAAATTAATTAATTTATTGCAATTATTTTAATCGTTTGGAAGATATTTAGAAGTAATATTAGAAAGCTCTTTGTAAAAAAGAAAATGTGTTTTTGATATTGTCATACCAATTGGATGCTCGTCATGTACTTCTTCCACCAGAGGTACTTCCTATACTGTGGTCCCAGAGCAGCAATTAGGTAATAGGTGTACATGATGATGTGTACAACGGAATTCAAGAAACCAAGAAGCATTCCTTGTTCACCAGGTATGACCTTGAGGTAGCACCAAGAAAAGAAGCAAGTGATCGTGTGGTGGTAGACGTGAAGGAACGACACTTGATTCTGTTTTTTTCTAAGAACGAAGAATACCTGAAGAAGAAGCAGCAATGTTAATTTGTACGTTTCATCTGCTTTTCTTCTTGGTTCGATAAAAGAATTGAAATTTTTACATTTTCTTTAAACCAGATCAATAATTTGAACATGCTTCATCGAATTAATTAGTTGTTTTAATAAATTTTTAACGAAGATTAATCAATCATTTTTATTTAGTGTTGATTGAATTTTAATGATCAATGATTATGATAGCTTCCGAACGCGATCGAATCGACTCTACTCGATGTCTTACTGCCGCCTGTTTTGCATTTTATGAATGGTGTACGTGAGGCAATCAATTTACATTAACTCGTAAAGTCATTATTTTTACGTCACAGATTCTATTCCTCCATGCTCTTGTAACCTTTATTTGTGGAAGGGCTCACTGTGCGAACAAATTCATATGGAATAGAGGATCAAAACAGAAGGATTTCTTGAAATTTGTAATAATTATTTGAGTCGTTCCTCCTAATTGCGACTCCTTATACATATTATTTCAAAAGATAATTATTCGAGAAATTTAATGTCTTTCAAAGACTAATAAAATGCCACTAATTGGCCAACCCTTCCGCTCGATTTAAAAATTGGATTGATCATATTCAAAAACTTGGGACTTTATTGCATCAGGCCTTTGTCTGTACATAATGAAACTATGCATATTAAAATCATCCCTTGCGACAGTATAGGAATATTAAACTGCTAATATCCAATGATAATCTTTGATATTACTAATCGTCCAACTCTTTATATCCAATTAAATTTTTGACAATTAGTTCGAGTATTTACATGTTTAGTTATTGATGTACTTACCGTATCTAAAAGTTCAATGATCTTTGCAAAAAAGTACCACCAGGCACCCCTTGATAACTGCAACAATATAAGACATGTGAAAATTGGCTATAATGTTAATTACAGATTAATATAATGAACGTACCATGGCTTGTATTTCAACAGTTTCCTGAGTTTCACGAGCTGCACTGTTGCAACTACCCCCAAATATTGCACTAAAAACATTGACATTCCAAGCCTAAGAAACAAACAAAAAAATCTGAAATATTAATACAATAATAAATAATGGTACATGGGACATTAAAAATGAAAACTGATTAATTACGAGAAGCAAGATTGCAGATTGGCTTTCCTGATTCCCATCGTACATTAGAATTTTTAAGATAAGGATAAATGGTACTTACCAGAGTTGACAGCCATATACTGAAAACTACTTGAAAGGCATTATACACAATCATGAGAGTATTAAGCTGAAAGGCCGGCCTCTTTTCCATCATCTTTGGTCCAACTTTCAATACGAAGGTCAGGTACGCTGCCAGAATACATAAAACTGGTCCAGGTGATCCCATCAATGGCCATGAGTCCACATTAGGATCTGGCAAAATTAGGTGAGGTTATAAAAATTATGCTCGATAAACAACAAATTATCCTACGAGCAGTGTCAACGACTTTAAATATGATCTTCCTGTTGGCATTTTACAATCACTCGAACCAAAGTTTGATCAATGCTTGTTTGAGTTTCTTTTGAGAGTCTTGAAATTCTTATGAATTATTTATAATAAGAATAATAGAAAAAATATTTAAATAAACACTTTGTAGCTTCAAGTTCGTGGTATATATGTTAAGTATTCCAGTGACAAGTTTGTACGATGAAGTTCATATATTGTGAATTAGATTTATTGCCGAAGAGATGACAGGTTTAATGTGTCGATTGGAGCGAGAGACACACGTTGAGTTTGTATCGAAGATTTTAGTGTTGGTATAATGCGTTGTGGTGTATCAATGTTTTGGTGTATAGCCTGTCCCGTTACAAATCTTAATTTCTCCACTGAATTCTTGTCATCTCTTTTCGAAAGTTTAAGAGCTAACTAAATGTTTGAATGCACTCAAAGGTCCTTCTGAATATATTGGTTTTGATAATTTATTAGATATAATCAATAAATATACAAAGTAGGTCATTATCAACTAATTGTTATTGTTAATTAGATTTAAAATAAGTCTGTACCATAGTTTGCAAAATGAAATATTATACCTATTTTTTAGTTGTTAATATTTTTTGTTTCTACTCAATGGAGGCGATCTTGGAAAGAAAAAAAGAAACACTTCCTATATGGATTTTTAAGTAAAGTCTGTAACGCGTTATGTGCGTAATGTGTAAATGATTTGAGTTGTTCGTACATGCTAAATTCTCAGGCATAAAATCCTTTGGAAATCACTGAAGGACTTACATATAATACCAAGATTATCCTTTGAATAGTATTGCGCAGCTGTATTAAAAATTCAAGGACTAACACGTCTATGTAAATATTTAAATAAAATCAATAGCATTAGTGTCAATCAAAAGACAAATATAATTAATAAATTAGCATCAGAGTACACCGAAAAGCTTGGCAAACAAAATACCAAGAGGGTGTGTGGTTCCCCAACAATTAATTATTAATTTATATAAAATAAAATTTACCTTTGTGATTTTCCAAAATTTCGTGGTAATTATCCACAACGAGTTTCATGATATTAGCCATGCTTCTATCGATTGGCAATTTTACTTTTCAAGAAAAACTGTAAAACGAAAATTCGTTTAGGCTTTCTCGTAATTTACAAATAATAAAATTGTTGGTAAATGAGTTCTAATCGAATGGAGTTTTTAATGTAATATTAACAACACTGTACGATAACTCGAACTAACATAAAAGCTCCAGGATTGACGACAGTAGAGACTCACTTTTGAAAAAGGGACAACACTCGATGCTGGATTAATCGATGAAACTGTACAATTGATATTTTGTCTAGTATTTTCGAGTGAAAAGATCTGGCGAGAGCTGGAGAACGGATGAATGACCGCGCCGGACGAGTAGAAGTCGACGAGTGCTTCCTCCACCAAAAACTGATAGTCTCCAAGTAAAAGAGTCGAACGAGATGACCGCCCCACCGATGATTCTGTTTTCCAGTTCTCAAACACTCCGATGTGACTAGACTCACGACTGGCTCAACAAAGCTGCCAGAAGCAGGGAGATCCACTGTCGAACAAAAGCTCCACAAGCTTTTATAATATTTTCTTGCTCGTTCATTAAATGTTAATGATTTTTTTAAATATTAATGTGCAATCCCCCTCTTTTAATCGCTCCGATAGAAATTCAAGCGGAGACCAACCGTAATACGTACCCTGGTCAATAATATACATATAGAACAATTTATTTGACGTCAGTAAATGATTCTTGATTCATGTAAAGTGATTATAGCAGAAAGTTAAGGAGGAAAAAACTCAACCTTTTGGATTTGGCTCTGATGACTTAACGATTCTTATTTCCTGGCTGATTCATAGTATTTAGAGATTTTTACATATTGTTGGAAAATGGCATATGTTGATTATTCTAGTTCCAAAGTTGCTTTTCAGCAGGTTTTATGCCTAGTCCATTTGGATAACGAGAATCACTCGTTGAACAACTGTCTCTTTCAGTCGTTGGATATTCGATCCGTTATTTCTTAGCTACTTTAATAAGATATTTATAATTCGATGACGCGTGCATGGTGCAGAATAAACTACATTCTTGGAAAATATCACGTTTAGCTTTAAGTATTTGTCCGTCGATTGTAAATCTGTTTGACCGGAATAACCCAAAAGAGACGATCTACGTGAAACAGGAAGTAGATTTATGAAGGAGACGCAGTATTTTGAAATTCTTTGCACGTTGAAACCTGGCGCATACCTGCACTTGGACTTTATACATGTAGTGAAACTTGTCAATGCTTTAAATCATATGTTAAATTTAATTAACCTTATTTGTACTTTCTATCCACTTTTTACTAACCCATTTAAATTCATATCTATTTATCATTTCTTATATAGAAAAACGAAAACAGTGGGAACAAATGTCCGTTTCAGGTATGTACGTTTATATAAAATAATTTTTCACTTTTAATAAATATAAACAAATTTCTTATAAAAGGATGTTAACGTTTCTAGGACAAGCTCAAGCAAGTCAGATAATTTAGAAAAGACTTTTGCTTCTCTTAACCAGGATACAATAATATTACCACGTAAAAGTGTCTATCATAAATCATGTAGAATGATCGTCTGCTGGAATGCAGTACTTCAAAAAGATTAAAAAAAAAATTAAACAACAGAGTACGCAGGTGAATTCGATTTTTCGAGATGGTCATTAAAAGAAACAAAAAGTAGGTTATAGCGTTTAGATTTTCACTTACACATCTATATGCAGTACTGAATAAATTTTATCATCTTTCGATGCCCATTGAAAATTCCTTTCAATAACATATAGATTAGTTTAAAATATTCAAGTAAATTATTAATTTTTCGAAATAAACATATAAAAACGATTGAAGGTACAGAGAGATTCGTTGGACCAAACCAATATCGTAAAGATTCAGCAAAATATTTAGGAAGCTAACAATCTCTTTGTACAAGCAATAAAATAATATGAGGATAGGAACGAGCTGTATAGTATATTACCAAGGTATAATCAGTCTTGCTTTAAGTGCTGCTTAAAAATTTATGAGAGACTAGAACAGTTTGCCAGTGAGGAGAGTTATTCGCCACCAATAAAACGTGATATGCTGTGCAATGGAGAACGGTATGAAAAAAAGTCTAATGTATTCGAAGACAGCACCCTTTTCTTTAGAGGCACGATGCAAAAGTTGAACCGTTAGACCGAAACGGAACTCTGTGCCTCTTTTGAACCATCGTGGAATAGGGAGAAAGAGAGAATGAAAATGATTCTTGAAACGTCAGAAGCGAGAGTCAAGGATCATCGGAATAATGGATTTGGTTTTAAATCTGTAACGAAACCATGTGTGCCACATTTGCAAACGCAATCGATCACATATTGCTATAGGTGGTTTTAATTCCTACTTCCCTTATCTTTATTTATTAAATCTCTCGTATTTGATCATTCGTCCATTTCGAGATGCGCTGCCATTGAAGCTGAAAGTTGATGTTTTCAGAATCATCGGACTAGTGTTAAGTGAAATGTTTGGATGGTTCGTGTAACCGATCAAATATTAACTCTCCGAATGGGGCTTATCCTGCTAATGAGACTATTGTATAGTCATAAGTATTTGTCTTGAAAATATACAAAAAAAAAACTTGCATCATACTGTACACTTAATATTATAGAGTAGGCATAAATGTTGATGCTTTTGTTTTACTTGTATGAAATAAACTATAAACCGTTTCCTGCTTCTTTAAAAGTATTCCATGGAATATCGACCAATGGAAAAAGTTTCATTCTTTCATGGTGGAAGTAAGAGATACTTGTAATTCCTGGGATGAAATTGATAAATAAAACGAGGAAAACGATACTAGCGTTCGAGTTTGTGGATTCTCAGCATTGGGTCAAGTATCCAAAATTTTATTTAAAGCATTCAAGGTCGAATTTCTTCAAATTGATTAACCCAGAAATCTGTAGGAAACATTGGTTGTTCGTAAGGATGAAGCTGGACGATGGGAGAGTCGTCTGGTATGTATGTACATACATATGCGAACGAAAATTGGTCGATCGAAAATGAAATTCTGACGCGACCTTCGAATGTGGACTAGGTGGTCCAAAAGGAGGTAACGGCACCGTTTCAAATGTGTACTCCGAGAGCGGTACCTGCTACACGTATACCTCTCGTCCTCCCCTCTCTTCGGGTTAAACCACTCTCGGATGGTACCGTCGAAAAAAAAAGTGGGACGCCTGGATTTTTAACTGACAACGGTAATTTTGCTTCCTCGATACCATCTCCCCTGCCTATACCTCTCGATTGAATTGTTTAGGGCATTAAAATTCCATTCAGAATCCTCGACGATCTCTAAAGTATCATATTGGGTTAATGAAGTAGCACCATCTCCTTGTGTTGCAGCACTCGAGAAATCCACCCGTTAAAACTTTTTTATTAATGCTAATTTGTCACTCTTCTATCATGAATAATATTTACAATTTATTTTATTAGCGAAGAATTTAATGCATTATTTGAACCACCATAAAACTTTACATTCGATATCTCTATGCTTAATTCACTGCGTTCTGAATCGCCGGAGAAAGTAACACTCTTAGCTTATAGTGTCCTCAGCAACGATTTATACACTTGTACCTTCCAATTACAAAGTAACGATTAACTAACAGTAGTGTAATAATAATATAGAAGCAATATTAACATTGTTTATTCTTTATTACAGTTTTAATTTAATTCGAACAAGGCTATATTTAAAATAATAATTATAATTCACTATCAGGTCTTCAAGGTATGTAGATGGGGATACAAATTTATATATAAAAGTAATTGTTAATAATATATACGATCTTCTGCTTTAAAAAAATTGTTTAAAAACATTCATAACTCGAATACAATAGTCGTGTATGATTTGTGTATAGAAAAGAGGGAGAGATATTCATCGCATTGCGACGAATGGATAAAGAAAAGCAAGCTGGTAAGAAGGAATAATAAAAAGAGCAGATTACAGCTATCGATTGATCGTAACGTAATTTTATTAACGTTTCGTGCGGCTCTGAATGGGGGACGAGCATTGGGAATATTTGTGCGCGCGAAGTGAAAATGAGTACGAGTGGCGAGCTTAAATACAAGATGAAACCAGGAGGAGTTCCCAGTTTGGAGTGGTTAATCGAGCTTGCACAAGCTCGATTATTCGTATATTATTTTCTTTATAGGCTTTCTCTGGTGCGTGCTTCATTATTATTGCGTCTTGGGCTTGCCATTCGCAGCTTCCGGTTGTGTCACGCCGTTCTGCTCGCTTTTGCTCGCCCCTTGGGCCTTGGCCTTTGGTTTGGCAATGTACGTCTTGTAATAGAAGTCTCCGAAAAGAACCATCATGAAGAGATTCTGAGGGATGAAGACTGCTGCTGGCCATCGTGGGAAATCGCAATCCTTCACCCAAACCAACTCGCCAAAGTGCACCATTAACAGGAAGAATTGGAGCAGCTGCAGCTGGGTTATATATTTTTTCCATTTTTGGGGTTGGCCAATCTTTAAGGACGTCAACAGGTAGTGGGTGTACATCACCACGTGGACGAAGGAGTTTATCAGACCTAACATTTGCAAAATGTATCAAACTCTGCAATTTTTATAATTTATTTTAATGTATTCTATATTAACTCGACTGAACGACCTCATTAATTTTCATAAATGAACATTGCTTGCCATTGCTTCACTCTTACATTATTTTAAAGTTCATCTCTACCTGATACGTGTTAGATTAACAGTGATTTTTACTTACAGTTATCACACCAAATTTGGTACTTCTTTGTAATTTTAATATTTCAACTGCTATCTTTTGAATATTCAATATTAATCGGAATAAAGGCTTGTTTGGATATATAATTACAGAATGTGAATTACTATATGAACGGTCAACGACTTTAACGTGCCACAGACTTACGTCATACAGTTACAAGAAAAATAAGAATGTTTGTAATTCTGGAATGTACATCGATAATTCATTTGTATTGGTTAACCTGGGTCAAGGTAGAAGCTTACTTATTTATGGTAATATTGGAAAGCTAATGCGATTAGATTTCAACTTTATTTAAAAAGAGACTATTAAAATTTACCTAATCATATTTATCGAATATCAACTTGTATATTTATTTTTAGACCATTGACAAGCATGTTCTTACCTTTCAGATTACGTATTATATATATATATATATATATATATTAAAACAAAACAAACAAACAAAAAAATGTAAAACAAGCTATTTAATATATTTTATTTCCAGCTTTATTGAACGATCCTTACCTAGAAAAGTTACATGGCCACCAGGAAGATATTTGACTGCTCCCCAACTACCCATTACCATTCCAGCATGATGGTACACATGAAGAAATGACACTTGGTTTTGCTTCTTGCGAAGAACGAATAATACCGTATCGAGTAGGTCAACTATTTTCACCATAAAGTATGCCCATACAGTAGCTGCAACCTTATTAGCAAGAACCAATTAATTATCCTACCTTCAATTTTCACTTTCCTTATCAAAAAAATATTATTTACACAATAATAATAAAAAAAAAGAAAATAATTTCAAAGAGTTCCAATAACTTTATAAACATACCTCAACAGCTCGGGGTGTATCTGAAAAATCTACTGGTTCACACACGTAACTATAATCACTCCACCACCCTAATTGTAACGCCTGTAAAATAATTACAATAGATTTTTCAGTGTTTTTAAAATTGGAGAAAAATTGTAAATTTTTTATCCAGTTTTCAATTTACCTTAAACAATAAATAGGCACTCAGTACTATTTGAGTGACATTATACATTTGCATTATCCTTTCCAACTTGAAAGGTGGTCTGCTGGCCATAAGTCTTGGTCCAAGTTTTTGAACAAAGTATAGATAAAATGCTAAAAGGAATATACCTGGCACTGGGGAACCTATGAGAAACCAGTCTTTCGTTCTGGGATCTGAAAAACAGGGGTATTACAGCTGTAAATATTTCCTGGCAAAGTTAAATAAAATTTATAGAAACATCTAAATTTACAACATTGCGATGTTTAAATTTTATCAAATAACTTGACTATACCTGCAACATCCTCGTTGAGGTATCTGTAACCTCGAAGAAACGCGCGTATAACAGTGGCCATCCTTTCGAGTCTGTCGAATCTTTAGAAATTGGTGTGCACACACTGGAATCCTCCTGCCGTCTGTTGAAACGCCAGAAATGATTGGCCTGTGATAGCACAAGGCAGAAAGTTGGTAAAATAATAAGCACACACCCTGCGATAGTACGTAAACTCGATGTAGTTGGCTTTTTCGGCGATCAGGAGAGTCCAGCAGCTGCAATTGGTTTTTGGGACTCGAGATTCGTGAAAAACCCTTCGACCCGCCCAACCACCACAAAACGCCAAGAGAGACTGAAAGAGCGCACTTCCCCTCCGTCGAAAAGTCTTCACTATTGTATTATAATTAAGTTTGTCCGAGGAAGCGTAGTTTGCCCCCCAAACACTGCGCGAGCGCGATAAGTTGTTTGACCTTTTCCGGGTACTCGCAGTCTTAGGTGGCTCAAATATCGCAAAATCAACTGGTGCTACATTTATCAATTGTCTTTACCCCATAAAGAGATATTAGTGAAATATCAGCGAAACACTTGCATATGCTGAGCCCTCGACTCGTACTCTAACCGATTAATATATCATTGTACTGAGCGCTGCTTGTGGTTTCTCAATTATTAAAAATTAATATTTTAATCAATTTTGGCTCTTGCCTGCCAATTTTCATTCTTTTTTCTATAAATTGAATCATCGCTTCCTCATCGAATTCTATTTTGAAACTTGTTTAATGTTTTATTGATATAAGCAAATAGTTGTAAGACTTACGAAATACATGAATAAAAGATTGTCAAATGTGAAATAATTATTCTTTTTTCGTTTTCAAGGAATTCGAGAAAAAATCCATCAGGAATTACAGCTGCATAGAGCGAGTGAAAGTTTATTTGAAAATAAAAGCACGATGAAAGAGAAATAAAGTCAACGCTTTCCCGCTCTAATATTCGATCGATGGAATGATTTGCACACAATTCACTGTCACTGACCGCGTAAAGTAATCACTCATTCATCGATATATCCAGGGAAGAAAAGTAGAAAATAGCGAGGAAAAACAAATAATCTTTTACGACTTCCCTTGGATAATGGTCATTAACATGGCATAACACTTTAAACAATATCTCCTTAGTCGCGTATTATGCAATATTATTATTTTCTACCTTTTAAAAATGAGCATTCACGCTCGCATAAAAAGTTAAGAAACGGTTAAAGTACCTTTCGGTTATACATAATTAAGTGTAAATGCTGAAATTCATAGCGAGCGAGCATGCGTAAGAATTTTAATTGATACATTTTAATAAATAGTGACCCAAAAAATTGTCTGTTTTTGCCCTTGAATTCGAGCTTAATTCAGTGCTGAATACTTTGTCCCAGTTATGTAAGATCGTAATTGATATTAGACAAGTTTAATCAGTTTTTACGCCAATTCCAAAGCGAAGTGCTATTGGTGTAAGTTGTTTTTAAGGAAATTAGCTTGTTTTCCAGATGAAGATAAGGGTAGCTTTCAATAGCCCTGTTAGTCAAGCTTCTAATTTTTGTTTCAAACAATTTTTTCTATTATACATTAATTCTACAAGATTTTAGGGACTGATTAGACTTTAATGTTAAACTAAACGACAACTCTGATTTGCAGTATGTGATCCTGTATCAATTTTCAATGAATCTTTCTAGCCTTTAGTTCTAGGCACGATTTTTAAAAAACTTATCTTGAATAAGAAACGACAAATTGATGAGTGCGGAAAAATGCTACTATACCACGAATTCTTGATAGAACGACTGTAATGTAGAAGATATATATAGTATACTCTATCAAGCATAACGGAAGTTTATCACGACTTGCTAAGCAGATCCCGAATTAAATCGAAATTTTAGTTTCAGCACAAATAAAATTTATTAATAACACGCACGAGTAAACTACTTTTTATAATATATATATATATATAGAACGATTTGCATAAGGAGTGATGTCAACATGAAAAAAATTAGAGGAACGTTGAACAGCGTGGATATTCGAAATTTCGCGCCGAACTGGACGGATGGATTGAATGCGAAAGACAGACGGTTGAAATTTAGCATAAAGCGGAAGTCGGGGTCCCCTGGGTCCCACGGTCCTGACCTTTAACGACGAGCAGCCGGGAATCCGTGAATATTCGATGATACGCAGTGATTTGTTAATTTTATCCACCTCCACTAATGGTACAATGATACCATTCTACAGGCCCAACTAACCCAGCAATTATTTATTAAATTAACAGTTAAGCAAACTGCTGAAAAGTTTTCTTTTATCTTGTCTTACAAAAAAACGTAAGAGAAAACCTTATCTCTTCGATAAAAATTCTTGTTAATATAAATATTTAACGACATCGCGATAATGACTATTACGTACTGTGGTTAAGGTTTAAGGTTACAAAGGTAAAAAGCATTCACACACTGTTATCGTGTTGTATTACATTTTTATTACAAACAATTGTCTTCGAGGATACTAGTTAAAAAGATTATCGAATGTATGTTTTTTTCTGCCTGCTTTTATCCATGATTTGTCAACGTGCAATTAGTACCTACAATCACACTAATGTAAAAGTCCTTAAATGAAGAATTAAAAAAATAAAGGTCGAAAATAGACGCATCGCCGAATGCAAACATCAAAAATCAGTCCAATGCGAGAGAATGTGTGGCCAATTTCTCTCTATAAATGTCAAAACCAACGACATACACTCTTTGAATATTAATCGAAAATTGTATTATTACAAAATTGAAATTTCATTATTTTAAATTAGTAGTCTTGACCTTTGGTCTATATAATTTTTAATTTATCAATTCGATTATGTTAGAATTACATGAAAAATTTCATGAAACATTAACAAGCTCTGTATGAAATTACAAGAATATAATAATGCTCGATTGTTTTCATAGTTGTTTGAAACTTTGGCAATTAATAACATGTGTACAACATTACAATTATCTTTAGCTTAATTTATTGAGAGAACAATTCTTACGTTGTAGAGCTTTTCGCATACCTAAAACGGCACACGCGAGACAGAACTTGTCAATATCTATCTTATCGACATTATTTATGAAAAATAAAAACAAATATTTAAGAATATGAGAATTACATTGAGCTGTGGATAACAGCCTAATCTTCAGTCGGTAACTAAAACAAGTAATTCGTCTTATTTCGTAAATATCTTTTTTCATTTTATATAAAATTGAGTACAAATTTATCGCTTGCAAAATTCATATTGTCATTTTTATACAGCGCGAATAATCAATTTTTTCTCGCTATAGTTACCGATATATACCTATAGTTTTTCCTTATTCTCTTTTCACACGAGTCAATTTATCTAGTTCACTTAACTGATATCTGATTTTCTTAGAAAAAAAAAAAACAGCTGATTGTGAAGGATCTCGTAAGATAAGAATTAACACCTTTTTTCCTTTCAAATAAAAAGACACACAATGATTAGATTTAAAAGAAGGGGAGAAGGAACCTTAAGCGGAACACACGTAACTCCATCGATCGCCTTAAAAACATAAACGGCAGTTCCCTGCTTTATCGATTACCGCTAAAATATTATCAATATCGTTATCGCCAGGGTTGAATTATAAAAAGATCGTTCACCCAAAATTATCGATCCAATCGTACATTTAAATTGGAACCAATAAAATCATTTATCTCGAAAAGCGTATTAAAGGCGAATAATTGAACGATCAATATTAATCACTAACATTAGTAATTAATAATTAATGTTGCAATATACCATATAAATTTGACAGATATAAAAATAGTTGGAAAATAGAAATGTCTGGTTTGTACGCATGGTCTTGTGCAAGGACGCTTTGGCGCGTGAAGCATTAGAGAAAAAGCTTGAGAGGAGCTTTTTACTAAAAGTAGTATCGAATTTCTTTTGGTGCACAGGAAGCTTTCAATCCGACTTCTTAGCCTCGCCATTGGCTACTCCGTTGCAGAGGCCGTTGGCAGTTTTCTCGACGGATTTTTTCGATGGGGAATTGTAAGTTTTAATGTAGAAAGAGCCAAAGAGGTAAATGAATAATCCAGCGTTGAGAGCCAGGAGGAAGGAGAGGGGTTTTGGGAAATTGCAGTCGGTGAATAGCATTTGACCGTTGTGCCAAAGGATAATGGAGAACTGGATCAGTTGGAGTGACGTCAGGTACTTCTTCCACCAAAGGTACTTTTGCATTTCTGGTCCAAACGCTGACAGCATGTAGTACGAGTACATGATGATGTGAATGAATGAATTTATGACACCTAGAAGAGTTGGATGACCACCTGGCACGTATCTCACTCCGATCCAGGCGCAAATCGGCATCATTGCGTGGTGATAAACGTGCAGGAACGTGATTTGACGCTGTTTCTTTCGAAGGACGAAGAACACTGTGTCCAAAAGCTCGATGAGCTTGCAAACGAAGTATGCGTAAACGCCACGTGCCATCTGAAACAGAGAATTAATTTACTTAATATCTTTTGTTGTTTTTTAAACGTGTGGAGAGATTTTTCATCATTTACGAATGAAAGAATTAATTTTTAATCACCCTCATGGATTTTGGATTGATCGTGTAGTCGACTGGTTCGCACGTGAAGCTATAATCGCGTAGCCATCCAGCATCTAAACCCTCGTAAACGAGATAAATGCTCACAAGAACTTGAATGAAATTGTAAAATATCAGAGTGTTCCTCAGTGTATATGGTTTCTTATCGCGCATGTACCTGGGTCCTGCATATAGACTAAAATACACATAGGTCACGACAATAGTGATAATTGGTCCAGGACCGGATGCCAGGAACCAGTCGTTGGTTCGAGGATCTAAAATCAAAAATAATTAATAAATTACTTGCGTGTTATTTTACCACATTTTTTCTTGCAAAGTATCATAATAATACTACCATTCCTGTTGTATATTACGTCCTTTAACCACTCTACGGCACTCGCCATGATTTGGTATTTTTATATAATCCACAGGAACCTGCAATCAGAGCGACAAAGTAGTAAAAGAAGGAAAAAAATGCAAAATTGTAAATATGAACGAATAAAATGTATTATACTTGTCACAGTAATTTATTTATGAAAATTCTCTCGTTTGAAAATTGTCGAGCGTTTCTGTCGTGGGATTAGTTTTTTTAATTAGTGCCTATGCATGTATACATAGGAGAACTTGATGATAAAAGTAGAAAATGATTTGTTCCTCGCAGTCTCATTTGCAATAGAAAATTACGAGTGGAGGGAATTAAGCTAGTGAGGGGGAGAGAGAAAAAAGTGGCTGAGATTCGAACGAAGCGCTATTGCAAAATCTGCATACGTGACAATTTTGTCCTTGGGCGGTGAAAAAATAGCTGCATCCTTCTAATTGGCTGGCAGGATTAACGGGCGGCTGCAATTAGGCGTCGAGCTCGCGCGCGCACTACGAATTTTTCTCTTTTACAATTTTTCCCGACACGAATTGGCCGTGCAAATTGGCTCGTGTAATTGTCCTTTTGTGTCCAGGAATTGTTGCAAAAGCTAAATTACCGAGCCAACGCGATAATCACGCCAATTTTCGTCAACTTATCGTCCCTCGTTGATTCAAAATTACGCTATTAAATTAACATGGCGCAATGATTTTTTGTGCCAATGATCCTTAGTGTAACGAGTATCCTGCTATACTGACAAAAATTCCTTTCTGTCACCCCCTCCACCCATAAATAATCTCTATGGCTCTAATTCTTTTATTTGCATATAATAATCTTCGATTTGAGAAAATAATTCATCTACCGCACCATTGAATAACAATTTAGCAACAAAATAATTTGTATCAAAATTTTCTTCAATTTTTACATGTCTTTTTAATTATCGAACGTTTCTGTATAATCGGAATCGTCCTTCGTTAAAAAAATATGATTCAATTATGCGTTTGATAAATTTATCTAAACAATTTTCAATGACAGTTCCGCTGACTCACCAATAATCGTATCATCGACAGGACTTTGACGTCAATTTAAAATTGCTCATCGTTCCTAAAATTATCCCCATACGGAAATTCCAGACCGGATGCGATTAAATGCTACCGCGCGCGTCATTGAGAGTGATTCTTTTTCTATTTTTTCCCCTTGACTTTGTCCGAATGGACCAATGGCATCGCACGGGGGTTCGCCAGATCTCTCGAGGTGCAGGCGATTCGAGTTTCATCAAGGTGAACCACGTCGTTAACTTCCCGTCTGCAGGTATTTTCAATTGTTCGCACGAGTTTACTCACGCGACCTCACAAAAGCTGTCATTTTTTACAGCTTCTACGTAGGCCAAAATTTTCAGCAACACTGTGACGAGCATTCTCTAGCTCCTATGACGTTTCTCATTCTCTTCTTCGTCCTTTGCTTCATTAATATCGATCATCGAAGCAGCTGAAAGAAATTCCCATTATCCTCGACCTTCGTTCTGTTAAACTGTTTTTTCCTTCTTTTTTTTAGCATGAGAAAAGAGTCGAAACGTCGTTAAAACCGTTAAAAGTAGAATATGGAACCCGGCAAAAGCTTTGCAAAAGATCGGAGAGCCTAGGATTATTTGATTTTTTCAGCGATTCCAACGAGCACCGTTTCGCAAAGCGAAAATCGATCGGTTTATCGATAGTTTTCTATGTAGGAGATAATTCAATAAAATTTCCCGTGACTAGAGGCTGGCCACTTACGACAGAGCTGAGGTCGAATGTCGTAACGAGAAATTACCGAGTGACGATCGCTTTCTAACAACCAAGTCCGATCGTTATCCTGCGCCCCTTTTATTTTCACTGTGCGAAATTCGTGAGGAGCCGATTGTCGGTTTAGATATACTATATATACATATAAATAGTGACATAATTGACTTTGTTATTTCCGATTGACCGAAAGATCCACTGCAATTAGACGCGTCTATTGCAACATTTATTTGTTCGACTTACTCTCCTGATGCTCTTTTATTTAATTTAATATAATTCTTAACATTCTCTTCCCAATAATTAGCGAGTAAATTTGTTTTCTTTTTGCAAAATATTAATTTAACGTTACTCGAGTGTAAAGAAGGTAAATAGCGAAGAAAATTGTTTGAAAGACGTGATATTTTATTGTCATTAAAAAAAGTTATCAGTGAATGGTCCACTTGGCAGGGTGCAAGGATTCATCCTCCCAGTCTGAAAGACGAAAGTTGCAAGTCACCAGGGAGGAAGTTGTAAGGAAAACCTGCAAACCGGTTCGAAGGTTCTTAGGTGCAACCTGTCCACTCGCGACTATTCGACGAAAGGGTTTAGATACCTCGGAGAAACAAAAACACATCGAGAGGAAAATGTCTATAAGGAAAGTCGAGAAGAATTCGCTAGCTCCTTGGAGGTTCTGAAATTAGAATGGAATAAATTTATGTTGCGCCATTATAAAAAATCCAGTCGCAAATTTATGAATTATAAAATTATTATCGTGTAGTAATAAAGAGGCAGATATTCAGCAATAAAAGCCTCGTCGTAAAAAAAACGAAATTCATCGAGTCGTTGACATGTAAATGTCGTGTGATAACGGCCGAGTATATGAAATTATATTTATTTTTCTACTAATTATTGGAAACTCTGAATAATTTAACAACAACTTGGAAAATCTTCGTTTTACCGTCAAAGATCACCTGTTTTCCAGCAACTATGATTTGTTCTTGGTTATTGCGAAAGAAGGTGGATCTGGAGTGAGAAACGAGTGGGATGATGAGGTGACTTTCCCCTTTAGCGGAGAATCGACCTCAACGAGGACAGGACTGCACGTGGTAACTGGAATTGTTGCACTCAAGGTCGTTTGGATCACGATGAGTGCAACCCTTTACATATACAAAGACGGATCTGTGCCCTTGATCGCAAACGACCACTTCACCTTGAAACGAGTTCCGAGAACACGTACGAATTTCCTTCAGACTGCATCTCGAATAATGCACTCAGAAATGCCACGAGCGTAACCCGAATAATATTTTTCACTCTGAAAATGGATGATAGGTATAATTTATCTCTAGAAATCCCAGATAAGAAATCACGGCGCTTTGTCTTAGGACGAAATCTCGACAGCTTGATACGAGACTTGAGGGGGGGGGGGGGGAGATGCCCTCTCTCCCACAGTCGAATATTTTGCCCCTAATTAAAGAAAAGACGAGGTACTGCTTGTTCCGCGAGCCCACGCTATAGACACTGATTTTCTAAAATATAATTATTATCCGTGTCACGTCACTATAGCTGGTTCGTATAGACGACCTTTAGAAAAAGAGTCGAATATATAGTAGGAGAATAAATTGTATTCAGATTTGTGCGTAAGGGAAAAAATCTACATTATTTAATGCGCATTTTCACAGCTTTAAAAGGAACAAATTAAAACAAAATTTTACATGTCAGTAAGATTCATTAATAGTTGATTCTCGACTACGTAAAAGTGAAGCTCAAACGACCCAATTATTAAAATTCGTGGAGTTTGTACAGGATTCCCAATATCAGCTTTATCATTCGGCAAATTCAAATTTGCAGCTTGCAGCGTATTTATGCAATTGGATCGAGCAACGTTCCTTTGCATTTCGACGAAGAAAGAAAATAAATAGCTGCATTTAATTCGAGAGACTTTCGAGAGTTACGCTGCGAGTTTCAAAGTACGTGATAGCGGATCGTTGGCCGACGACACACGGTCTTTGCCTACCGCATCAAGTTCTCTGCATACATTGTTTCCCCTGTTATTGTTACGACAAGATTTCAGGCGCGTAATCCGTGCGAGCATTGCGGTTCGATTTGCATGCGGTATTATAATGCTTTGCGAGGAGTCGCAGAAATTTTCTGCTCCATCGAATCCGTGGCACACGCGCTACTGCGCGGACGATTTCTTTCTTGTCGCGTCGCTTTCCGGGGCCTACCTTCCACCCCCCCCCCCCCTCCGTATTTAAATTCAACATTTATATCCAAGAGGGATCACTAACCTCCGAATTATGTCACGAAAAAACCTCCCTCGACTTTTATCAGCGTAAATCTAAACGGTCCGCCGCGGTCTCGACTTTCAACGCAAGGGGATAAGGTCCGAGCTGGACAGATGCGAGTGTGCGAATATTTTTTTAACAAAAAATCGCCTCTTCTTCAGTTATCTATACTCACTGCGATGGATCGTCCCTTGTTTTTCAATAATTCAACTACTTTTTTTCTTTCTTTCTTTCTTTAATTATTTAATGAAAAGCTTTGACAGCACCGAAACACGGTCGATTGTTCAGCCACAATAAATACTGAATAATCCGAGAGATTTTTGGCTCGCCTTATTACCCTCGACAGAGACCTTGAACGATCAGACTTGCGTCAGTTACGTAATAGAGACGCAACTACAGCATAACACAAAGTTTAAATCGGAGTGTCGCAAGTTCAAGCGAAGTCGTTATAAATTTTAATTAGTTTGGATTTTGCGCTAGATTTTTGCAGGATGTGTTAGGTCGGAAGAACGAAATGGCGCGTCATTAGAGGCCCGATCGGCATCACCGATTTTCTCGGACATCCTGAGGAATCCTTAACCGTCCATTGTCAGTGCGAGTTCCTTTCCTAAGCGCCCATCTCGGTCTCTTAATAAATAGCTGTATGGTCAACGGCAACCTTTCCTTTCTCGCTACTTTCCGCCTGTGACCTCGTGGCGATTTTTATGTTTCTTCGATATTATCCTCCTCCTCCACTCGATTCTCTTCCCTCTCTAATCGCTAATTGAAATTTCATAATTTATCAAAAAAAAAAAAAGAAAAGAAAAAATCAATCCACATCTTCATTATTCCTACTATTACGTATCGCACTTAAACTTTTACTTCCTGCGAGGCTTCCGTGACGAACGTTCCTGGGACAAAGTTTTCTCTGGACTTTGTCCATGAATTTTAAGAGAGCTTTCGACTCTCAATCGAGATTCTAAGGATGACATACCTGTTGAACAGTAGCAACTGCGAGGCAGGAAATCCTCCGCTGAAGGGAGCACGAATCCCTTCCGGTTTCTATCGAGGAACCAAGGTCCCGAGAGGTTCTTGGATCAGGGGGGGGGGGGGGAGACACACAAAATATTATCTCCTTGAGAAACGATGCACGTTCGACGTACGATCGTAGCACATTCGAAAAGTTGCACGAGAAGATTGACGAGCAAGGATGAACGGTGGTTTTGGTGTTAGATAAAGAGAGAGAGAGAGAGAGAGAGAGAAGAGGATAGAGTGAGAGGGGGGATGGGGGAGGGAGAAGAGTCGGTGGTGAGGCTCGGCGAACAAGTCGAGGGACTTTTGGAGAACGCGTTGCACCGGAAGTAGAAAAGGTGTGCGAAAGAGAAGCGTCGACGTTTGGACGCCTGCGAGACGCGTCTGGTGGAAGTCGCGAGCAGCAAGACTGGCCAGACGTTGTCGTGGCTGCTTGATAAACTCCTGTTAAGGGTTTCAAAGGTGGGGGTAGATAAGAAGCGTCGGAGGAAATTAGTGGTCGCGAAGCCGCTGGAGTGGTGGGCACAGCGGGCGCTGAGCTGAGTGCCAGTCGAGTGCGACAGCCTCTCCTGCCTACCTGGCCAACTTGCTGCGATCCGCGAACCGCGAGGCCTTGTCCCATTGCCAACCTCTCATCCCCCCTCTCCTCATTTTCAGTACACCTACGTCCCCACCTCTCCTTCCAGCAAGGACAACCCCGCCAATCTTAAGGGTTGCCGTTTTTGCATTCTTTTTCCTCTCAATTACCTTTTTTTCTTCTTTCATTAAAAATCCTCGTCTCTTATTTCTTCCTCATCGCACGTTCGATCCTTTATAGGTTTTAATTTGCATTTAAAACGTCTTGGATTTTCAATAATATATATATACATATGTTAAGATTATTGGTATTTCCGTTGGTATTCAATAATACGACGATGATCCTCGTGTTCTTTTCATGAACTTGAATCCCACGAGGGAAATGCACAAGAGTGTTTCTTATTTGTTCCCTTTTTCGTAAACAGGTTTTTCTTACTTCGGAAGTTCATATTTTCGCTTCAAGTGACTTTCAACAAAACCTTGGACAATATCTCGTTGCACAAGGAATAATGAGCAGTGCCTAGGAGCAGCCACCATAATTATGCATTGCTTTTCTTGGTTTCTCGCACAACGAATCATTGATTGTTTCTTCTTCTTCTTCTTTTTAATTTTAAATAGCAGCATGCTTGATCAGTATCATTATTTCTGGTCCATAGGAATTGATATTGGCTGAAAAATGATTCTGTGATTCTCTGGGGAAAAATCGTCAGTCCTGAGGACTCCTTTGACATCAGTTATGGAATTGTTAATATTACTGGAGAACGATGAAGAACTGTTTCTTTGGCAAAAAAATAATTTATTCCAAGCAATTACATAAGAGTTTAAATCACCATACGACCAAAACATCTTTTAAATAACTGAAATCAACCATTCATAAATATGAATGTCGTGATAGTTTGAAGACAATTAATATCCAAGAAAATATAAGCTATTGTATAAACACGAAAATACTTCTTTAGTGCTCAATGTTGCAATTTTGTTAACATGGAACACCTTGTAAATAAAAGAAAATGACGAATAATATTTGTTTCGTACTTATGATAGTGCTATATGTTTTGAGAAACTGTGAATAACACATCCATTGACGTATTTTGCGTCAGAAGTCATTAGGCAGGTAAATTTATCCACAATTTGGATTCTACGTGAAATACCCACAAAGGTATTTCACCTGGAGCAAACTAGAAATGTTATGGAATGAGATATCTCTTATTTAAAAAATATTGTATGACTGAAATGATTTTGTCCTAAATTATTTAGCACGTTTGTGTATTGTTACCAGTGAATAAATATTTTGCAAAGCTTTAAACCATGTAAATGATTTAATATTAACTGATGATAAACGTTAATGATTAGTAAATATAAAATTATTTATTCGAAACCAATATCCACCATTATTTAACACCTTATTAAACGATTAAAAAATAGAAAAATTGCTGAGAAAGATGGATGCAGTGGTTTCATTGTAAGCAAATAACTAAACTTCTTTCTTAACGATAAATTAGTTCAGTATGAATATGCATGCATTTTTTTTGTATGCAATTTCCTATCGAATAAATTATTACAACAGCCGAATCTCTCTCAATTGCACGCAAGACAGTGTTGAAGTATTGACAGCTTTATGGAGTGTAAATATTGTAATCTAATAGACTGTTACTCTCTCGCACATCTGCGACCAAATAAAAAAGCAATTAACATTGCTTCTAGTATGTGCAACTATGCACGTGTTCAGATTACACACTGGTAAATAATATTAAAGTGCTATGAGCGACCTAAACGAAAATCTACTATAATGCACTCACTAATTTACGTCCAAAGACCAATGATATATTTCATATCGTTTAAAGGAGTCTCTTTATTACTCAGTAAAGTCTTTATTAATTATTTATTCACACAGAAATCATGTTATATTGATTTTAACCTCAGGAATTTCCTAAGTTCAATCTAAATCACTAACAAGATTCTACAAGAACATTATGAATCCAGTTATGATCTCTGCTACTTAAGAAATAAAAATGTTATTTATTTTTCATTACATTTATTAGCTAGAGAATGATAAAACTACATATTTAAGGTTCATTAAAGAGTATGTCTAAATAATTATAAAAATGTTATTGTAAAAAAACATAATTTTGTTTCATCATACTTACTGTTTTTTTCCAAGATATTAAGCAAAGCGCAGTTAGTCTGACAATGGTTTAAAAAATATAGATGTGCAATTTCATTTGCATAATTATTTTTATATGAAATTGTTTAAAATAATGCATTCCTTCTGTGGCTCGTATAAATGCACCTACACCATACATTCATAATCACTGAATTTTAAAACCATTAAATTTCAATGATCAAAAATGAAAGTTTAATGGAAACACATTTTATGTAAGCTCTCAATTAGTCCGAGTATATATATGTAGAACCGAAATTAGTTAATTTGTTTGCCAAAATATTGCCAGCTGAGTACAATAATTGAATTCAATTGTCGTGTTAATATAGGAGAATAATTTGTAAAACAGTGCGATTAAGAATACTAAAAAGTCGAATCAAATTCTAAAAAGTGAAACGTAGCTCTTGGTTTGAAATAATTCCCATATAATTTACAATTAGATTACAATGATACGTGGATTTCGATGCCAATTGACTTTTCAATTAATTACATTCGGGTCATTGAACGTCTTGTCATCAAAGCTAGTTCCCTCATTAAAAATCAGCATCGGGGCCTATGCATTTTCAATTTTCAGCGATTAAATTGTTTCGTTAGAAAGCTGGCCATTAAACAAATACCACTGCATCAAAGTAAATATTTTTAAAAGAGAACTCAAAGTTCGTAGAATGTAATGTTTGGATCCGCGCTAATTACTCTCGGCGTTGTATGGTGTGCGTTCACAAGTTTGTCCTCTTACTATCTTCGCTTTTTTCCATTAAAACAGTAATCTTGATACTATAGAGCTGTTATAATAATCACAACCTGTTACAATCGTGCTCGCTGTTAGATTGCAAAATGTAGGGCATTGCTGCAAATTATCCAATTTTAAAGTTAATACATCTATGTAGATGTAGGTAAATAAAAATTCTTGGAAAATGAAAAATAATTTCCATTCTAACAATTATTGCAGAGCTCGAGATAGACACACTGTTCCACATATGGCATATAAATTAAAGTAGAGAGTTACAAAGGGTTAAACTACCGGTAAATTTATCAGTATATAATAATCTGTAAAAGGATTACAGGTTATTTCTACTCCGAGGTTCGATCGCGGTTGATTAAATGGGATCGATCGTAAAAATAAAAATTGAATGGGGGGAGACTGATCAAAATGTTTGAGCAGTGTGCATTCAAAGTTAATACGTGATATTTCCGTTGGTTATTAGTATTTTAACCATACATAGTGATACGATTGGAGTTTTCGATTAATGACGGATTGTCAGTTGGTATGAAAAGGTTGGGTATCGGGATCGCAATCTGGAACGTCTTGATCACGCCTGAGGGATTATGCACGGAGTCATTAGCGAGGCTGGCAGCAATCCTACTTGTCCCAGCGAGTCAAGTGAAATTGAAATGAGCCTCGAAATGAAACTAAATAATCATGTTGCGAAAGCCCAGGCGACGATGATGAGGTCGACGTCATTTTCTGGGCAAACAGATTCGACTCTCGTCTCTCGTATTGGATGCATCGTTAAAACTGACACAGATTTTTTATTTCGCTCCCTCACACTCTTTGCACTGCACCTTCCAATAAAGTTACGCTATAATTTCAATATTAATTTACGATAGACAGCACAAAATTTAATATTATTAATACGCGAATTTAAATAACATATGAATAGAAGCTTCGACTTGACGCGAGACTTTTAAAATTAGAAAAATCATTCATATGAGATTCATCATTTTGTCAATTCAATTATATACTATATATATAAATTATTGTACCATTCATATGATGATATCGAAGAAAAGTTAATAATGATTCTGCACATTTTTAAAGAATAATTTTAATTTATATCGATTGAGCTTTCATTCGTTACTGATCCATGTATAGTTTTGATGTGTGTGTGTGTGTTTGTGTGTGTGCTATGCTGGCATTTAGCTTCATGAATTCCCATAGAGTGATGTAAATATGGAACGGAATAATAATATCTGCATCTCATTTATAACAATGAGGATAACACTGGAAATTACCTTATACCAAATGAACAAGAAATTATTATTGTAGAGTGGAGTTGAAGCAATAATATTCTTTTGTGAGAAAAATATCTAGTTCCTACGTAAAAGCTCTCAACAATTATGAGAAATTTGTGGAAAACCTGCCAATTCACCGTAATTTATCCTTATTTCAAACAAGATAAACAACTGTAATTTTTATGAAGGTAAACTAATTTTTAACGATACTGATCAGTTCAAACTGGTTATTCCTTTGTAAATAACTGACGAAACAAGCAAATTTCTAGTGATCTATCTGTTGTTTTGTAGTTTAAAGTCCAGTAGACTAAAGAAAAAATAATAAAGTGTTTTAAAGAATTTCCATTGATTCAGTGCAATCAAAATTAATTATTTGTACTTTGTAGGTCAACGTAACCTCAACGTTTGTCCCAAGTTAATTTGCTGTATTTTAATGAGATAAACAGATAATCCATAGCAATGAGTCCATTGCCCCAAGGGTCGAAAACGAAACACTTATCGAGAGGTTAATTGTTGACTTTTCGATAGTGTTAATTCATGAAGAGTAGAGAAATTTCAAGAAATATTTGAATACATTTGAGAGAAAGAGAGAGAGAGAGAGAGAGAGAGAGAGAGAGAGAGAGAGAGAGAGAGAGGCCTCTCTGTTTCGTCTTACATGCACGTTTATGAAGAAAAGAGACAGTTACTTATATTATTAAATGTAACAATCTAAAACTATTGGCGTTTCCATGATTTCTGCATAATTTATTCCAACTTTTATCGCATGAGACTGGTTTATTGTTCCACGACTTTCGAATCTGCAATCTTTACTGATGCTCGTCAATCATGCCTTATACCGAAATGAAATCTTTTAGCCGAGTTTGGTCTGCAGGTCAAAGCAGACTTTGAGGTTGTTTTAGTCTGCCAGTTATGGAAATAGTGTTCCTCCGCCTCGGACTAGCCAAAACGAGTCCTGCAATTTGAGAAATTACGGGGCAGGTGAGATTTACAACTGTTTTTATCCTTTGTCAGAGTTCCGTGGGAATCGTCGTTCGATAGATCGAAAAATGAAATATCTAGGAGTTTCGATAAAGTTTCACAGTGAAAACGCACGTGAGCCAAGAAGATTCCATTTACGATTTCTCCGTTACGAATAAAATTACAGAGTTGGAAAAAGATGCACGCGAATTAATGTATAAGATCCTTTCGCTCTCCATTAAACTGAGGCAAATCAGTCGTAACCTGCGAAAACAATTACTACGCGCAATTCCTTTTCAAGTGACCGGAAGAGAATCGATCGACTAATTGAGTTATCGAACTCGCACGATTAACCAGCTAAATCCATCAAATTATCCTCATATTTTTCTCTTAACCGCTGCTACAGGAAAAGCAATATTTTTTATAAATCGATTGGACGAGGTAAGTATGCAAAAACAAATTTGCAAATTATAAGAAAACCAATCATATCGGGTTTTTCGAATTTCTGTGGGAACATTCCTTAGTCATTCAATGACACAAATACATAACGCGTCATCAAGTTTTTTCCCATCTTCTCTATCCATCGCGATTCTAAGAAAACACTGGAGAGTCATTCCGCGAGATTATTTATACTCGAGAAAATCAACACGATGTAAAAAAATATTCAGATCACTATTATAATTCAATTTTTTTCTCAAATACGTAATAAATTAATGATTGTTCGTAGAAAAAATTTGTTGATTTCCGAGAATGGTTCAGGAGAGCTGGGATTTTCGTAGGTGCCTTTTTTTCACACGAGTATTTGGGTAGAATGAAAATTTGCTGTGTATACAGAGAAGCTTTCTTATCAGCGATAGAATCTGTCAATGACTCGGCAAAATTTATGTGGAGAAGTGCATAGGTTGATTAATGGACGCGAATGATTCGCTCTTCCAATGCTCAGACACAGACGTTCGCAGTAATCAATTATATATGAGCCCACGCATTCGAAGGATTTAACGTCCTTTGTGCGGAAAGCTCGGCTTTGATTATACCTGCGATCGAACCTCAAAGCTCTACCGTGCAGCCGTTATTGTTATGATTATTGGCGTTGTGGCTGATAAGCCTCGTCTCACTGTTCCCTCTCGTAGGCTACAACACACACACACACTAAATTGTAACAAATCGGTATATAGGCACCCACACACAGTATCTCCATAGTACTGAAATTTTCTGATTTACTATAGGTCACACGATACGATCTCAGGCCCATAAATGCTATAAACTGTGTCATAAGCACAAAAATGGAAAAATTGTTACAGTGTCATTATGTAAAATTTTAATATGTTTTCATTGTATAAGTGTTACGATCGATAATAAAATTCACTGAATTTTCGTCATTTTTATGTATTGCGTTTTATACGACCGATAATTAATTAACGTAAGCTTCTCATCGCGTGATACTAATGACTGGAGAAGAGTGGGGGTAGGGGCCAGACACAGGGATCGAAGAGAAGGTGGAGAAGGAGATTTATTATTAAGAACCTTATTTTTATTTTGTACTTATTACTATTGTTACTAATGATTCATTATCACTATTCCTTTCTTTGCTTTATTAGCAGAGCTGGATGTATTGTTTTGAAGAAATAACTGTTTTTTTGTTTAAATAATTTTTTATAACAATTATACTAATCTTAAGATGTTGTAATTTTAATATAAAATGTAAAAACATATTGTTGCAAGTGTATTTGAGAAAAAAAAGAAATTTCCGATACCGGGAATCGAACCCGAGCCTCCTGGGTGAAAGCCAGGTATCCTAGCCACTAGACCATATCGGAGGTTCTGTAAAGAGAACCAAGTTAAGCCTATCGACTCATTCGACTGAAGAATTACAGCAGTCCAAAGGTTATACACGTTTGTGGTATATACGACTACACATCACTTATACATATTTATTAACTTTGGAATGGTAAAATAAAAATATATATTATATGTTACAATTTATTTATTAATAACATTATCACGAAAAATGTTATTTAACCTTATCTTTTTAATCATCCTCCGAACATTGATCAATAAAATCTTTAAATATATATGTGCATAGATGAGTTTTAAACTAAACCTAATGCGATTACTAGTTAAATGAAATTAACAAACAATTTTACTTTGGTTATTTTATTTCTCGTATGGTAAATCATAATATGACGAGGTTTGCTTTGCCAATGCATATGGTGGTTAACATTTATTCGTAAACGTCAGTAATTTGAAAGCAGGGAACCGCAGAATTATCCAAAGCTCCACCAACAGAGTGAATATAATTCACGCGGCTGGTTAATTAAAACCGCAAATAACGTAAATAATAAATAACCGTGACCACTGATTATTCGTAAGTATTTGTAAGTATATAGACGTCCTAGCTTTTAAGACCTTCCCTCCGTTAAACTAATTAAAAATAACATCATTGGCTAGTCTAAAGTTAATTATACAAAATTTGTATATTAGTTTAATAATGCGTGTTGATGGCAAAAGTGTAAATGCCAGATGTAGGCAAGTCAAGAAAACTGTGTGTTAAAGATAATGAATTTCTAATTTCTTCATTAATAAAAGATAATTAATATAATTATACAAAGATAATAATTATTTACCACCGATTTTAAGCAAGAAATTCGCGATAATTTGGGATTATTAATGACGAAACTATCATTACAGAAGTAACCATAGTTGTACGCTTCTCGTAGACTTGAAATTAATTATCCAACTGAACACACAAAATTACAATGACACCAATCACGTAATTAACGTATAATTACTGTATTTCTGACGAACCTATTACAGCTCAGTGATCGTACCAATATTCACACCAACTTAAAAATAATTGCAAATTCATAATACTGTATTATAATTACCATAGAGCTTTAACCATTTTTTTAACACTTTAAAATACGATGAAATGTCAGATAAACTCGCTATAATTAAAAAGTTACAATATTAAACAGATTTTTCAACAGAAATATTTCTTTATTACCTCAATAATAAACAATTTCACATTAAAAAATAAATTAAAAAGATTGAGAAATATTTCATGAGAAAGGTTTGTAAATGTTGAAAAATTGGTGATAAATTCGTGTCTCTGTGAGGTGGCGCCACTTAGGCGGAGAGCAGCGGAAGCTTCAAGCGAAAATAAGCAAGCTGGAGAGCCAGAGACGGTGTGTGTGAGAGCGAGAGAGATAGCGAGAGAGTACAGGCAGTAAGGAAAGCCAGGCAGGCGCATATGCAGTATGCACTATGCAGTATGCACTGGTACAGGTGGCTCACTGCAACTGAATCACACAAGAGCTGCCATTCCTTCCCCGCATTGCACCAGTGCTAGACTAGCGTGCCTTCGTCCTTCACCCTCGCACACCCCTACGGCTCTCTGCACGTGTCTCAGCTCAGTGTCTGCTGCACCGTGAGTTTCAAAAGGCTTCCAGCCTCTTATTCCACTCTGCATTTTGTAATCTCTCTCTCTCTCTTTCTCTCTCCCTCTCTTTCTATCCTCGTCTCTTTTTTTCTTTCTCACTCTTCAACACAGACGTACACGAATAATTATTTCTTTCTCTCGCTACTTTTCTCGATTTCAAAGCTATTTCCACCTTTTTTTCTTATAATAAAAACGTGTTTTTTTACTTAACAATTAAAATAGAATTAATTATATTCATTTATTTTTTAAAAATTATTATTGTATAAGTTTTTTTTGTCTCGTTCGAGTAACCTTTGCTAATTTACCATCTGTTTAAATGTATTATCGTTAGATCGAATACACGCGTTCTGCACTTATCTGACAGTGAGGAACTACGCGTATCCAGTGTCAGGGTCAACAAGAGAGATAGGAACATAGAGAGTTGGAGAGGTAGAAGAGTGGGAGAGGGAGAGGGAGAGGGAGAGAGACGATCACAGCAAGAGCGTGGCTCGGTTATCGGAATGAGAGAGAAATTGAAAAGAGACAGGAATAATAATATTACTATGCTGGAAAAGTAGAAAATAGCTGAGAATAGAAAAAGTAGTAGAATATATAGAGTGTGTATGTACATATAGGAAATGAGAAAAAAAGTACAACTCAATACTAAAGTGGTCCTTGTGGTAAAAGGCTTGGATGAATAAAGAGGGGAACAAATAGTTAAGGAAGAAAGAAGCGGGGAGAGCTAGATTGCGTGTGTATGCATGTGTGAGGGACAAAAGGGAGAGGGGGGATAAAGGCAGATTAGAGCAGGGAAGAAAATTATACGACTAACGACTCCAGCTGTTGTCCTCCGGAACGTGCTATCTGTGGAGGGAAAGAGAGAGAGAGAGAGAGAGGCAGAAAGAGAGACACACATATATACATTTAATTTTATTATTTTAAACTTAAATAATTTTTCGCATTATCATCAGAATTACATTCACGTTTTAGACAGGATAAAGTGTCCTGTGGTTATCTTCCAACGATATGTCACTAATAACGGAGTGTTTTCGACGTTTAACCAACGGAAAATCTGAGGTAAAATGTACATATAATTAATAAATATTAGTTTCTTAGTTCATTTTAGAAATTATTTTGTAATTGTTACACGAAGCCAGCACTGTAATCACGAATGAAAAGATTTTATGCTCGTCATTACAAATGTTGTATTTATATTTCCTAAATGTATATGAATATAATTAAATAGATGGTACATATCATGAGAGAAAGAGAGAGAATCTCGATGACCTTGAAAGTTCTTAAGAGCTATATAGAAAGACTCGAAAATTTTTTTCGTTGCCAAATGCAATTGTTCAACTAAGTTATCATTGTGTTTTATAATATTTTGTAATTTTTATATATATTTCTTCTATTTTTAAATTCAAAACTAATCGACAGCCAATTTTGATATTATTTTCAACGTTAAAGGCGATATGATTAAAGGGTCAAAGACTGCGAGTTCTCTCGTGCTTTCCTTCATAAATTTTTTATCGACGGTCTTTTCACTTTGCAGGTGAAAGGCTACAAAGTGACCAATGTCGATCGAACGAGGAAATTTGGAATTGCTTGCCGGAATTTGCAAGAGTTAAAGAGAAAGGCCTGTGTCAAATTAAACGTGAGTTAAAACTCTGTAGTTAATAATAAATGAAGTAGATGAGCAGACGATTTTTGCTTTTATCCAGCATAGAGAGAACTGCTAATTAAACTACCTACACGAGCATCGGTTCGTCGGGTGTTTAATAGTTTGTTATTGTTTTTCCAATATAACAAAGGTCAGAAGCATAAACTAGGTCATAAATATTTCCACAAAATAAGCAGCATGATTCGATGCATCAACAAACTTTATCCTGCTCTCCAGCTTTATATTAAATTGCAAATTTAATTAAATGTTACAAGATAGCTTTCTAAAGATGGAAGGGAATTCTCTCTGTACTTTCTTAGTTGCTAAATAAGATCAATCGATCCTATAAAGCGCTTCTATCGATAAATTTTGATCAAATATTAATGAAAATTAAAAGTGTATATAGGTTTTCGCGTAATTCGTCCAAATAATTGAAGATTTTTCTGAAATTAGAATAAAGAATCATTTTTATAGCAAATACATTACGAAAGGTAGAATAAAAATGACTGATTTTAGTATTTAAACAGAAGGAGTACTTGTTTATCGATGAAAGGATCAAGCTGCAATGCTTGCATGAAAAGTCTCGTTATGCAAAAGTAGAGAGGAGGAAACGTTGGATTTTAAATTACTACAGGCTAGTCTGGAATGAAGAATTAATTTGAAAGAAGCTTAAAGCTCGCGAAACACTATTAACAATTAGAAGAGCGTTTAACAAATAGGTTGAACCAGTTGGAGCTCGACCTTGTTAGGGAATTATATTGGCCTACAGCGCTCTGGCTGTATCGAACCAGCCGGGCCAGGGACACTCTCCACCCTCTCAATGTCAAGGTCCCCGACTCATTGGAGAACACAAACTTGACTTTGAACGAAAGTCCTCATCCGGTTATTTTTCTCATACGAAAACATTGCCATTGCTCTCTTCGGTCCTTCTCGATTTTCCAACGTCAAGGTCATTGACTTGATTAAAATACACGAATGACCTTGAGCAGAACTTTCGACCTTAAAACGTTCATTAGATGATTCGTTGATAAGAGGATAATATTTAATCTTTTTCTGCTTTAAAATTTAAGATTGTTAAATAATTCGAACACGGAGAAAAATATTGTGTTCGGTTAATATCGATAATGTAATTTCGAAGAAGGCATGAATAAGTGATTTATGATCTCAGGTAACAAGTGATATTAAGGAGGTGAGCGTATATCTTCTCGATGGCTCATTGATAGACGATGAATATTTTCGAACGTTGGAGCCTCAAACGACGTTAATCTTGCAAAAGCCAGGCGAGAGAGTGTTATCAGGTGAATATATAAATTAAGATATAGTATTTGTCAGTTGGCGTACGTATATCAAAAGTCGAGTGAAAGTCCATTAAAAAATGATTTACTAATGAACCGCTCTTACATCAGTAATGATCCCAAAGGCTAAATTTAGTGGAAACAATTTACTCTGCCACATATTTCCTTAATCTGATCAACTCGCATGGTTTTTATTTGCTCGTGGCTATTATATTCTCATCTCCTGCATTCATATCTGTTATATCGTTTGCCTGGAGATTATTAATTGTTGCCTTTAATATTCCACACGGGAGAGCTGTTATTTGTTTGCTTGTTTATTTTGTTATTACACTGTGCTTTGCGCGATTGTGATTTATTTCCCATTTTACGATGGGACGCGTATATAGCCGTACTTTTATTTCATATTAAATAAAATTTCCAATTTCAGATGCGGATTTGCTGTACGAGACCCTAATACGGGTAAACATTGATTTTCTCACCACTGGCAAAAGAGCGTCGGAATTTCTGACGGAGAAGCTTAAAGCCAAAGTCGCCGTACTAAATAAGGCTTTGAACAAGGATGACTCTAAAACGTCATTCAGTAACAGAAAAGAGCACCCCGAATGGTTTCAAGGGCTGGAAACTAACGCTACTACCAAGGTAAGAAGTTTCTCGTCTCAAAACCACACGAGATGGTCTAATATATTTTTTGTTTGGTTTTTTTTTTTTTCAATAAATATCGAGACGAGACATCGGATGAATCAATTAATAAAACACAACACTATTAGCCCCAATTAAAGAATAAAGAGAAATCACAATTATTCAAATTGAATTTTAATATATTTGCACCGAGAGCCAGTAAAAAATGTTTTATATGCAGCATCGTGAAAAACATTGGTTTATTGATATTCATAAATAAAAGGAGCGAGGTTCAATTAGCTAGTGGATAATTAATATGTATGAAAGTTGAGTTAATTAACGTGAAATTTTGTAGCTCGCGTTAGCTTTGAGGCAGTAAATTTTGTGCTTATCGTGCGCCTCATTTCTATCTTAGGCCTGTGAAATGATCCAGTGGTAGCAGGTACCATGCTTGCATGCAATTAATTAACTCATTATGATCTCCCTTTAGGAACGTCTAGCAAGCTTGTCTCTTTAGCGTGTGGAGTTCTATTTCAGCTGTCTGTTTCCTGTCTGCCAGCTCCCCACCGAACCTCCCAAAAACTTGCCTCTTCTCCAAGGCCCACCTCTCATTTTCACTTAAACGCGCAAATTTTCCCAGACTAAATATTGCAAACCATAATATCACCTACATACACGCTCTTCCCGCGTTATTTCTCACTTACTCCGTTTGACTCTGACGTATAAATCAATATTTGAGTTATTCCCGGATATTCTACTCTTCTCATTAACCGTCTCAAGGACTCGATACAATCTCCCACGTCTCTTGGACTGGAATTAATTTTTAACGAGATACTCTGTTTTACTTTGAATAATATTTTTTAACGAGTCTTGTTTATTTTCACAGGAGGCTTACATGCACAGGAGATGCCAAGACAGAATACGTGGCTACTTGTACAAGGCGATCGAGCAAATCAGAGCATCGGAGGTTTTCTTGGAGAATCCAAAAGCTCGGAGGCACTTGTTGCAGGCAATTTCATTTTTCAAAATGCAGTTAAAGGAGGACCACTATTTCGGCTTTTACTTCGACAGAAGCAGAGCGTTGCGAAATTCAGGGAGCAGCGAGGACGAGCTGGACTCCTCGGAATGCTACGAGCATTGTCCTTGTAGGATCAGGCAGGACGAGAGCTCGTACGTTGGACTATTTGACAAGGAGAACGAGAAATCCGCTCGAGTCGATGAAACTGACGCGAGAAAATTTTCCAAAAGCTCCGAGTCGAAGGACGAGGAAGGGGAGTGTCCTTACAAGGTTCGACCGAGGAGGAAAAAGGACCAAATCGCTTTGTGCAACGGTAACGGAGAATTCAAGTGTGAAGGGGTTTGGAATACCGAGAAATGCTTATACGGGGACAGGCACAGAATAAATCCTTACAGGAGTAAGGAGGAACTCGTCCTCTTTTCTACCTGGAATCTGGATCACAAGTAATTTAATAATCCTAATTGTTTCATGCGCAATATTGTATACATGTTTTATTTGACATTCCAACAAGTCTCCTTGCATTGCAGGATCGAACGCTCAAGGACCCTGATACCTCAACTGATAGAAATATCGAAACAAGAGAAAGTGAAAGAAAAGGAAATTATTGATATGTACGAAAAATTATTTACCATAAAAAATTTGAGACTGGTTCATATCGTATGTCACGATAAAGGATCGCACAAGTAGTTTCAAGTTTATCGTACAATGACGCGAAGAAATACTTAATGGTCAATACGTAAACGGTAGAAAAATTGTATACATTGAAATTGTGTACCTGCAGTTGATAATGAATAGATTTAGATGCGTGTTGATTGTTTAGAAAAAAAAACAAACAAACAAAAAATACTCTCGTTGTACTGATACAAGCAATATAATCGAATATATGTAACGATAAGACTTCTGACATCCGATGTGAAAGATACTCTCGACTCACCGAATAATATCGTAATTTTTAAAGTAATTACAAGTTAAAAAATACAATGTTATTCGACTATAATAATGTTCCTGAAAAGTACTGATTTCTGCAGACTGCCAGTATTAGAAGGCTTTTAAGATAATGAGAAAAGTAAGCATTTGTCGCGAGTAAAGTTTCCGGACAGTTCAAATGGTACTTACGATTATTGGTGTAAGTAACTGATCATTCTGGCTCTTTGCTGCTTTGAATTCGGTTTACGAGTGTGCCTTCCTCTAGTACTTGTGAAATATTTCAATAACTCCTGGGATTATCTTACCTACTGTATTTCTTATTCCGAAGAACCACACAATAACATTATACAATGCTCATGTACGTTAATGTAATTGATTTCTGCAGAATCAATAATACGTGGTACACGAACAGCTTCTTCTCTGAAATGTGTATGATAATAAGAGCACAGAGTTTGTCAAAGATAAAACAAATAATTGTTTCGAATCTCGATAGCGCAGTATTCTATATACTTACCAATGTAAATTTTCTTTTCCAATTCTTATTTAGAGATGGAAAATTTGTCGACAAAAATTTCTGTTTTAATACAGTGCTTTTTGAAGAAGGTTTATTGCGATGCAATGTCCAGCAAAGTTCTGATAACTATATTGTTTAAACGAGTCACGTGCATATTTATTAGATTATTCATTCAGATATAGTATTATATTCGCATATATGTTAATGTGAGCGAAAATGCAAACTATATAACATTCCAAAGTCCCTTATTTTAGGGAAACTAAATGTTATCTGTCAAGTACTCAGTACACTCAATTACATGGATTGTTTAAGATTACCGATTTGTAAAGCTTTAAGAATGATGTGCCAAATTTGTGTAACTCATGGATAACATTCTATCCACTATACTACGCAAAATTGCTCATTGAATTTATTTCTGAGACATTTTGCAAAATACTTAATGCAATGTATATATTTTAATTTTAGTTCTTATCATAATAAGTAATTGTTCTGTGATAAGGAAACGGTCAGCTTGACAGTTGTGTGTACAGAGAGTATTGATTATTTTATTGCGATTGAAGTTATTTGCTGAATAGTATAATTTGATATGCCATACGTATACGAGAGACATGTATTACATATTACACAGGGTACAACTTTTTAAAACAATTATAGACGGATGAATATATCTAACTAGTTTTTCAAACTTGTAATTGTGATTGTATAGAAATTCACTCGAAGCATAGTATACTCTATTTTAGATAGAAATCTTATTTAGAGTTTATGACTGGACTAAAACGCGAAGATTGTATATGATAAATTAGATGGATAATCCTGTGTGGAATAAAAACGACTTTCTATGGGAGAGCTCTTTGTTGCTGAAAAGAATCAAATGGAATTAACTGTGTAGGCGTTTGTGTATACGTTATATACTGCGTGAAAAATGAATCACTTAATTAAGCCAAATGTTATCTGGGACGTCGCCTTTGTCAAGACTTTTAGACGTGAATACTGTTCACGAGCAGCTTAATTGACCAGTTAACTCGAATAAATGGATATTTATCAATCAGCATCAACCAAAGGGTCAGGTCTTGAATTTTGAGCACTCACGAAAATAAACGAGCTTCATAACCATCGAGATAATAAAAATGAAAATCCACTTGAATAATTCCAAGCTCGAAAAACCAAAGTAACGCAGCATTATCTCTACTTTTATTGTATTTTACAGTGGAATCTATTTATACTTTTAGATAAGAATGATTGAAAATTTCAAGTCAATGATACTTCTGAAAGTTTTGGCGACGATGACATCCGCGGGACGAACGATTTAATTTGCACTTTTTGGCTATCGTATATAGACTTAAGGATTTCAGCAACGGACGAGGTTGTACGAAAATAACAGTTTTCGACTGTATTTCGACACGGCTTTGGGAGAAGAAATTACGACGAATATTCTCGAATAAATATATATTTTATAGTTACGAGAAGTGGAAAGAATGCTAGAGGTGCGTTTCATTGATTTCCCAGTCATCATCACGCGCATAAATCAATTACGCCCAGTTAATTACAGGGCGCAATTAAAATGGCGATTATAACGTAAGAAGGGGCAGTCGAGTGCCATTTAATTTAATTGCGCCCCAGGATTCCCATAACTGCGAGAGAAAGAGAGAAAGGGGGCTGTGCAGGAGTCTTTGGGGGGGGGGGGAGGGGGGGGGGGGTTAGCCGTACCAAGTTTTGAGAATAGCATCGCGAAAACTTCATTAACGACGATATTGTATAAGTTTTCGCTTTGCTAGTTAGAATTTTATTGGCCGTGCGTCATGTTGCTACCAGGATTTTTTCTCTCTTTTCTTTTACTCTCCTCCGCTATAATTAATTAATTGCAGCTCTACTGCCGGGACGATGGTGCCAAGTAAGAGAGAGAGAGGGAGCTAGGCCGGTGTGCAGCTTCGCTTCCAACGACGAAGGCGTACAATAACGAAATGGACAATAATAATTCGATTTCGAATTCAGTGAGCAGCATGAATGAGCTTTTAACTCTGTGAGACGTTCCGCAATGACGTTTTCCCTTCGCTTTTTTGGCCGTTCGCGTCGCACAGGCCTCTTTTTATTCCTCTCCCTATTCTTGATCCATTGCAGCTCTTACGGGACCACGCATAGCGCGCAATTTATATTCGCACGTATTTTCCGCGCAAGACGCGTCGATCCAACTGGCAATATTTAATCGTATGGAAATTTTTAAAGCACGCACGCGCGTGCAGTAGGATTTTGGATAAAATTGCAAAATGATTTATTAATTATATATCTAGGAGCGAATTGAAGCTGCGCAATCTGTCAAATAGCGCGCTCCGGTAGAATGGACGATGATAATTGGATTTCAGATTCAGTGAGCAATCTGAATGAGTCTTAAACTACGTCTCGAAAGCGCCCCAGGCTGTACGGAGTCCCAGCAGCACAACCAGCAGATTTTATTCCCCGTCCCGAAAAGTTTCCCTATGATTTTCCGGGATCGCCTTCGGGCTAGAATATCATCGAGCACGCGTTATTTAAGCGGCAAAAATAGAGTAAAAAACGTGACAAAATGAAAGTTCTTGCGGAAAACTATATTCGATCTATCCGTGCAAACATATATATATATATATATATACATATATGTATATAGATGTATCCATCGGTTGAATAATCGCTGGAAAGTTTACAAGCAAAACAAAGGACGATATTACAGGAGAATTTATATGGTGCAAGTTTAAATTGGTGAACGGAGGGCTCGACGTTTAATAATGAATCTTTAATGGGGCGCACACTCGATGTATTTAATTGCGCTTTCAATAAGGCGAATTTTTCGAATAACTCGCGAATCGCGAGCGTTTGACGCAAATCAAACCGGACAACCGACGTAAAATAGTCTTTCATGGCAGCTGGCTGGATTTATTTGTAATCACCCGCGACCACCCGGCTTATATTCCAGAACCTACGTACAACATGGCGAAGGATAAATTTTCATTTCACGTCCCGCTGAGTTTTTGCGGCTGAGCGATCCTCCATGGGCTAAGCCGGGGTGCAAATTACCCGGCAATATGTTGCCAATTGTATAAGTAAAGTCGAAAATCGATCGGAAGATGAGGCCCTTCGAAGCTTCCACTACATATACATATACGTATATATAGTGTCTCTCTTTTATTCCCTTTCACCCTCGACCCTCTAAAATACCATTCTTTTCTTTACCTTTCAATTCTGTATTGTATACTCGAGTATTAATCTGTTTTTTGATAATAAATCAATTAAAACTTTGTAAATTATCATATATATATCCAAATAACATAAAAATTGAGAACAAATTGGATTCCCTTGTTTCGAAGAAGCACGATAAAGTTTTGAGGCGAAATCTTTGAGAAAAGAATCGTTCCCTAGATTTCAGAGGAGTAGCGGCCTGTCCCCATATAGGAGAGGTTCTGTCAATCCCACAACCAACATGGGTACCCATATAATAAAATGTGTGTGGAGAGAGAGAGAGAGAGAGAGAGAGAGAGAGACGAGGGCTCGGTGTAATATACGTTCACGCGTGTGTCGGTGTGTGTGCACGCGTGGGTTTAACGTTGATGAAAATCGAGAGAGCAATCGCGTTACGCCCTTGCAATCGAAATTCGAGTCGGCTTTCCACCCCACAAGTGCCTTTACTGCCGGCACTAATCACTTCACTGCGAAACGATTCACTGATTTATCGTTTAATGTCGCTTAGATGCTGTCCCAATGTTCTCTCCGCAGCAGCTATAATGGCTTTCTAAATACCCCTGGCCATTCACTGGCTTAGGGCAAACTCTGCACCCCCTCCCTCGCTTTTTCATTAAACACTCTTGGCTAATTCAAAGAAATATGATTATGGCATTTTACGAATTCACCTCGCTCCCTCCCAAACTCACAGTACTTTTCTTTCCTTTAATCTTTCTACTTTGAAAACTCCTCTTTTATTTACACTATATATATATATATATATATATATATATATATATATATATTATTATTAAAAAAAATGTCGAGTAATTTTGCAAGACAGCCTTCCAATTCATTGGATCGTTGAGAAGCAATTTTTGTCCATTCGAGCGTCCAGATATTTTCACTGATTTGTACTCGTATTACATCATTGACACAGATTGGTATAATCATATTGATCCGGCTGTGGGATCCATTTGGAACGATGCGTTCGTGAGTGGGCTATCAAGTGATCATAGCATGAGAGAAATGATAGCGAAGGATATAATTTAGAATTATATTGCAGGGACGCGTTGCGTTAAATTATCGGAGCAGAGGGAACGAGTAAGAAAGTTTCCATGTATTATTATTATAAAGTTGGAAGCTGTCAAAATGACAGTACCCAATGTTTACCCCTTTCGGTATATCGCGTATAAAGAGACGATACGAAACGGAGTTGATCCAATATTCCAAAAGGATTAAAAGCTAGAGAGCAACATTTTACTTTGGAGTGGAAAAATGCATTTAACTTACGCACACAGCGTTATAATAGGGAAGCGCACGTGGACGAAAGCGGTCCTTTCAATTACGGTAAAGCCTGGCGTTATAGAGCTTCACTAAACATTCTCTTTGTGGCTATGGAGCGAGATTCAACGATCGGCTGATGAATAATACAGGAGGCGAATCATCATCGACACACAAACGTATGATTGTAGTCTCCATCGCGAATAATAAAAAAGAAAATCTTTTGCTCTTCTCGCTATTTGCATGGTGTTAAAAATAATTTCAAGAGGTTTATAACGGTCGATGTGGGTAAAAATAAGTCGAGTCCTCGTGTCTCGCATCATTGCAACTTGCATGCTTATTCAATGGAAAAGTGTCTCGATCGGTTATTTAAGATTGTGTGTCTGGTGCACGAATATAAGAGAGGTTTGATAAAATTCTTTGGTTCTCTCTATTTTTCGAGTAAGAAATAATGCAAGTGGGTTGTAGAGAATGGTCGAGGCGAGCGCAAGTTCCCACAGTGGCACGTGTCTCGCGTATATCGCAGGATTCTGGTTGCTCCACGGAAGGACGGCTTGATCGGCCATTGAAGAGTGTATCTGGTACAAAGAGAGATTCCCGGACGAAACCAGTAACGAGCTTCCGCATTCCACTCGACGGATCGATTTCCATCCTCTTGTGGTGGGCCACGATGAGCGGCCACCAGGATTCGAGACTCCCCGAAATTACGTCGAGACCGAAACCAATAGCAGCCTCGGGCCCCAAAACGACGAGCAAATTTATTCCCCCTGTAGCTCCAATAAGTGCAAGCAATTAAACAGACAGATGGCCCTTGCCAAATGCTTTCCCCCTAATTTTACTTCCTACCTAGTATTATTATTATTATTATTATTAGGATTTTATTGCTCCGGTTGCACCGTGCACCGATGCAAATATTGACTCTCGGAAAGGAGGTTCTGTCAGAATTACTTTTTGCAGCTTCGAATTTACGTTTTTTAACGTAAGAATCGCTCGTACAATGGACACGACCGTTCTAAAATTTCGGATGCCTTGGAACTCCACCCATAACTCCCCTGGGGTAGCCGGAATTTATTTACCGTACAAGAACCACCCCACGTGCAAGGATAAAGCAGCCATGAAGTATTGGGGTGATTCGGTAAAAAAACGTCGTTCACGATTTCCCACGTTTAGGTGTCTTCTTTATGTTTACTGTATTCTTTCAATTTGGCTAATGCATTGATTAGTTGAAAAGCATTTCTTACGTACTGTAATCAGTATTATTTTTTTTTTTTTTTTGAACGACTTAATATTATTGCAAAAGTTATAATGGAGTATAAATCAAACACGCAGTGGATGATACGCGTAAATAAATTGATTCCCAGTAGCAATTCCAAGCCAGAGTTACATTTCCTGTGAGGAATACAAGATTTAACGTCCCCCTATCATGTTTTTTTTCTTCGTTTACGCGTATCCCCCATATATGAATCACCTATTCTCAAGGTGCGTGTGGTTATTAATCCTAGCTTCGAAAAGAGGGCTGCCTATGTATACAACAATGGAAAATAAAATACGAGCAATCCTTTCTATTATGATTTTCAAAAAAAACCAGTGACAGTGAGAGAGAAAGCTATTCGTAGGTTCGATTTCAGTACAAAAACACAGCAGGATTGTTTTAGCAATAAGATTTTTAAGACAAGCTTTAAGCTCCAAATTGAAGGTTCGAGTTGTAAGAGGAGTAAAGTGAGTTTTGAAAGTTATTGAAAGGAAGATTGAAATAATTTTGGAGAGGAAGGTAGTTAAAGAGTCTGTTAAAGAAAGAAGCGAGAGAAAAAGAGAGAGAGAGAGAGTTTTCGAGTTGAGATTCTACCTGGCACAGGCCAGGGTACCTACTGTACGAGGTGAAACTTTTCTCGAGTAAGCGGCATGGCAGATGTAAGAGGGATGTGCCAAAGATAGTTCTGTAGGAAGTATAGGCAATGCTTTCTCCTCCTTTTTCAACGATCTTGAAAATTCTCACGTCGTCGCCAGCATCCACTGCAACTATAGATATATGTTTCTTCAGCAAAGAGGAAGCTGGTCCTTGTGTACCAGCGGGACGACACCTCAAAGCTCCATGCAACCGACCCGATGCCTATCGCCTTTTGCCCATTGTCCCATTATTTGTAGGAAGCACCGTTTATCTACTCAACCGTGCCACATTCTCACGCCCCTAAATCTATTAGCCAAAATATGTCCGGAATACAAAAACTCAGCTGTGAAATATTGCGATAAAATGAACTCGAAGACTAAGAAATTTATTATTATTCAATTACGTTGAGATACTGAGAAAAATCTGGCATATAATTTAGTGGGAATTTTTAACAAATTGTACATATATATATATATATATATATATGATATTCGTATTTTCCCCGATCGATGCTTATCAGCCCAAGATACAGCGATTGTGCTTTTATTTCGCGAAAGGGAAATATTTATAGCATCGAAGGAATCGGCGAGATCGATCTGGCAAGTTTCTTCCTCGGCTGTCTGGGCCAGTCGCACCATCTCTCCATCTCCATCGTCAAGCTGGAATTACGTATTCCGCTGTTTCTCCTGCCAAGAAGAAAGATATCGCGGCAAAGTTCGCTCGGTAAATTTACTGATTAGAGCCCAGGTAGGTGTTCGACCTCGAATCTCTGTCTCGCTTTCATTCGGTTTCCTCGTCTGGCCCTCGCCACTCACCTCTTTTCCTTTCCCCTCGTTTTCACCCCTTTCAACCACCCCGACTCCTCCCCTCACCCCAAATCCCTCGCGACGATTCCATCTTGACTCTTGTATTTCGTTGTCTTACTCGTACTCTTCGCTCCCATCCCCCTCCCCCCTCCTTCTCTTCTTCCACATCCATTCTCTCCCCTCGTCCCTTTTACTCCTGATTTTCTTTGTTCTTGCATTTAACTCCCTTTTGTTCCTTAATTTCCCCTCCCCTCCGCCCTACACCTTTTACTTTCCAGGCTTTGAGCCTAAGCTATTCATACTTTTGCGTATAATCAGTTCTCAATGCAATTTATATTCGTTGTATGCGAGAATTATTCATTTTTGATTGTCAAGATTCATTATTGTTATGGTATATTTTCCACCTTTAATTCTGAAAGCCTCGATGGATTTAATCCTTCGAATGTCTCTTCGGCATCGAGCAAATGCTTTCTCTCCTTTCTCCAGGATTAGCAAGAAAGTTCTCGTTTTTCGTTTGTTGAAACTTGTTTCATTATTATCCATGCGTGGAGGTTTACAAATAATTTCTATTGCGCGTCGGAGTAGAAAAATACTTGTCCGGTAGCAAAAAGTTGGTCCTTTGGGATAGTCTTCGAGTGGTTTCACGCGCCTGTGTGCGCGTAGATGTGTATGGAAGTACAGGTAAATATTAACTTTTAAAATGAAAATATCCGTCGATATAATTGCATTTATATATACGTCACTTTGCAGTTTTCCTCCGTGAGTGGAGTGTGTCAAGCTCGTTGGACGATTCTCGCGTAAAAATAAATACGTGCGTGGTCCCGAATTATTCGAGTCGAGTATTCCAAGAATTTCCAATTAAAAAATGCTATGAGCTTTTTCCAAGTTCGATCCAGATACCGAGTATTAAATAACAAATTTCGCAACTTCCCCCCCCTCCCCACTATTTTTAATTAATAAAACGCAAACCTATATACGTTTCTTCGATAATCTGTATATAAATATTCGAAGCATTTTCTATTTTCTAATAAGCAGCAGTATAGAATTCTACGATTCTTTACGCGAATTACACGCGTGGAAAGCTTGCTCTGCCAATGTGGGGAAAGGGTTGTCCAGTAAAATTTGTAATTTTAAAAACATGTTACACGTATATATTTATATCTCTGTAGACGAATATTTCAATGCACACGTATATATATATGTAGATGTTATACGTGTTTCAGAGCAGAGTTGAGCTCGGAGCTCACGTACGCGTAGCTCGGGGAGTTTGTGTGTGTATCGGAGGGAATGTGTGTAAGCTGGCAGACCGCGGTAATATTACTCCTCCCACCGGTAATTTACAAGGCTCGCCTAAGTACACCGACGCGCACTTTCCTCGCAAATGTTCTACTTTCCAGATGAATTTTCCACGATCGCCCTCGCGCGCCTGAAAAAATATATTCCCCACCGGGAACAACGATTGCAGCCAGTCATTCTTTCTCGTGGTTGTTAGTCGCTGTCGCCCCAATTGCCACTGCAAACCTATTAGAACGTGATTTTAAACCGTTTCTCTTGCACCATCTCGAACCAGATAAGCAAAGATCAAAAGTTTTCTTTCCATGCAAAAAAACCTCTGGACTTTTCTTGAACCTACCCTGACGTGCTCCGAAGAGAATGACTAGAATTCATTTGACAAATGTGTGTGTGAATAGTTTTGTCAGAGACAAAAATTTTCATGCAATATTTTTATAGTGATTACATAGATAAACGAGCTTTTGTGGTAGAACGTTTGCAAAATTAACGAGATGAATTTTTTTCAGCCTCGAATCGAAATACTAAATGGAGCGGAGCGATTAGTGAAAAGATGGATATCGGGGTGCACGCATAATTTATTTGGAGCTGACAGTTCTATTTGTAAATTTTTGACACATCGAGGGCAAAATAGCAAAGACCGGGGAAACTGGGACGCCAATTCTTTTCCAGCGAGTTGACAAGAGAAAGAAACCCTGCAGTCTGGTCGTCAAACTTTTTCTCCCTGTCACGATATTTTTGTTCTCGATCTATTATGTAAGTGAACATTCTTGCAGTAAAAAGTGCAAATAATTGTTTCGACTTGGTAATTTATAGTATCTATACGTTATTCCAAATTAATATCAAGGTTTCTTTCTAATTTTATCAAATACAGCAGCTTTTAGGAATTTTTTCCTAACTCAGATGTGTATATATAGAAACTAGTTTCGTATTATTTGACTATATATATACAGCAACGATACTGGCAATAAAAAGTGAACGTTCATTAAACTAATTGGAAGAAAAATTAGCAGTTTAAAATGTCATTAAACGTGATAGAATAAAAGTGTGCTACATGTTATAAAGTTAGAAATAAAAATAAAAGAAAAACTGTTGGAAAGCACGATGTTTTTGAGTGTCTTATCGAACTTGAGAAATTTCTCTTTTATTCCTCTAGTCACATGTCGAGACACTTACTTTAAATTCAAATAATAATATAAAAAAAATCTTTACCTGTAGAAAGAGTTTTCGTATCAAAGTTAATGCATATAATGGAATAGAAGAAATTATAGTCGGAGAACAAGTATAATTATTGCTAAATAGAAAAGTTAGGAAAGGAAATTTCAATATTTATTAAATGGGAATGGACAAGACTGGGCTCTGTTTAAATTGCGATGCGGTATTGGTAGACTGGATCGAGGGAAGTAGCGTAATACGTTAATTTTCTGTTTTCGAGTGAGTCCTGGGTAAATTTTGGTGAATAGCATCGAGTGCTCAGGTGGTTGGCGTGAAAAGGAAGCATGGAGGAGTTTCGGGCTCGTCTATATGCGATTAATAAATTGCTCCACATGTTCGGCTGCGTTACATCGAGTGCGAGCCGCCAGGCACCACAGTGATAACATGATTTCCGCTGCAAATTATAATCAAGCTGTACGTCGTAGCGAACAATAACCCAGGGAGAACGAGTGGAGCGCGTAAATGGCATAATCGATCGGCGTGTGAAACACGTCAAAAATGATCTGCACGACGCTTTCAGCACGCCGGAATAATAGACTGCCACAACCGAGTATCCGATCATCCTCCTCTTCCCCACTCCAATTTTTTTTAATATACATGTAACATTGCTTCTAATTTTAATTGAAAAATCTTCCTTTGTCTTTTATCTGCGTTTGGCTGCTTGAAAATCATTGCAAATTATACGAGTGCTTGGAAGACTGGTCAGGTTTTTATTGTCACATTGATTGTTTATCGACAATGACCAATTATTGAAAGAGATTTTATATAAAGGGACTAAAATTCTATACACATTTAAAATGTTGATTTGACTTTTATTTGATTTTGCTGCTGAAGAATTTTTGCGAATTACTATAGAGTGCTCGGTTTATGTAGGATTAGTAAGGTTTATTGTTAGACTGATTGTTTATTGACAGTGGGGAACGATCGAAAGAGATTTTTTTTAGAGATTTTACGAGTTCGGAAAAGCTTGGGAATTGCTTTTAGTTTGTATTGACTTTTTACGTGTCCTTTTTAGCTTCCTCGTGAAGCTTTTCTTTTACTTGGCTTCCTAACAAAGCTGATAACTGTAGCTGTTTGTAATCTACTGAGTATATTAGCTCTTCCTGGGAGTAGTGGGCGGTGATTGGCTGAAAATCAGGTTAATCCGTGCAGCGCAAGCCCGAACGCCAGCCGGATTGAGCGAAGTAATGAAACGCTCGTGGTGCGCGAAACAATAAACGTCCGGTTGATCAGAACGCTCGTGTTTCCAATAATTATCGGTCCAGCTAATCCGGCCAAAGCGAAAATTAAAAGACCCAATGGGCAAACTTTTATTCAATCCTTCAAGTATAAACTTTCTTTCCTATACAAAATTCTAAATAATCTTATACATATTGGACACTATTACAGATTCAAAATTGATACAACAGCCATAAAAAAACAATGGCAGGTTGCTCCAGTGAATTTCCAAGCACTCGTATTGTTTACTTGCCAACATTCAAATTGCATCCAACAGTAACTATATGTCTCTTTAAATATTTCCGCATCAGTACTAGCACATCCTTCATCTATTTTTCTATAATATAAAATTCACCAGTCGAAAAGGGAAATGATTCATTGAAGTTAATTAGTAGCATGTGCAAAATTTCAAGTCATAAACACGGTGGCAACAGAATATAAAATATGTACTTTCTGATCAAACAATTAAGAAAAATTAATTCTCAATAATGAAACAGCCCTGTTAGTATTTCTAATCATTGCTGTTTTCATTATTGCAAATATCCGCAGCTTCACTTACCTTATAAAATATAAAAATACAGATAGCATATACAAAATTAAGCATATAAATGATTTTTAAAAATTACATAAAAATGCACAATAATAGAGAAGAGGCTTATTTCAATTTAGTTTACTAACAATATAATTAAGTTTGAATTTAATCATTTACTCTAACTTAATTATATTGTTAGTAAACTAAATTGAAATAAGCCTCTTCTCTATTATTGTACATTTTTGTGTAATTTGTAAAAATCATTTACATGCTTAATTTTGTATATGTTATCTATTTTTATATTTTATAAGGAAAATGAAACTGTGCGGATATTTGCAATAATGAAAACAGCAATCATTGGAATTACTAAATGGGCTGTTTCATTATTAAGAATTAATTTTTCTTGATTGAGTGATTAGGAAGTACATATTTTATATTCTGTTGCTATCATGCTTACCACATCAAATTTTGCACATGCTACTAATTAACTTCAATGAATCGTTTTCCTTTTTGACTGGTGAATTTTATATTATGGAAAAATAGAAAAAAAGTATGTACTGGGACTGATGTAGAAATCTTTAAAGAGAGAGTTTTACTGTTGGATGCAATTTGAGTGTTAGCATATAAGCAATAGGAGTGCTTTCAAATTCACTGAAGTTACCTGTCATTGTTTATCCATGGCTGGCGTATTAACTTTGAAAATCTATCGTAACATCTATATATTAAGCTAATATTAATTTTAAATTGAAAAAATTGTCTCTCGGCCTTTAATGGTCAAATCATCCAATCGTACGACATTTTACAATTTTGTCCAGGTTTTATTTCGAGACTCGTACTGTATTTCCAATAATTATCGGCTACCTGCTAATTCATCCAGAAAGCAAACTAAAGGGAAGAAGTTGTATGGGCCAACGTCAGGGGTAAAATTAAAGTTTCAGATGCTCTCACCGTGAAATTCCTGCCTGCCCTCTTGAAATTTTCAGCATGATTAGGGGCTGCGTGAAACTGTCCTGCCACCTAGAGATATGTCAGCTAGTTGGACAATTTTTACATTCGCTCGTTTCTCCGCATACAACAGCTATTCCCCTCGTGAGAAACTTTCGCATGAATTTAAAATCATTTCAAATGCTCGCAGCGAGCCCTGTTTTTCTTACTTTTCTAAAAAACATTTGTAATCCTATAGAGTGAGATATATAATTAATGTATTTGCAGAGAGCTAGTATTACACGCCTCGTAATTTAATAACAAAAAAGTCATTCGAGCTCATTTTGCAGCAATTATAAACAAAGCCTGGGAAGCTGGTGTAAACAAGAATTTAATTACCGATGTAAACAATATATAATTAAACTGATAATTAAATGTCAAAGTAAATTCTTTACTATGATGTTGTAGTAGGAGAAGGGTGGGGGGAGGGTAGAATTGTTTCTTTTTGAATTCCTTTTAACCAAGGCGAATACTCCGGAGGTATATCCTGCTGTAGAGCAGAAGAAACGTAGGTGGAGTTTTTGGACTTTTTCGTGGGTTGATATACGTAAAGGAAAATTTACTCTGTGTCTGTTCGCGCATCTCGCGGCTGCTTTCATGAATCTTTCATCGCGATCGGAATTTGAGATTTTTCCTGTCGCTGCCCTGGAAGGAGTCCCGCAACCAGAGAATCCTGCGGGATCAAAGAGAAAGGGGAGCCTTGACCTCCTTCGAGGAGTTTCCTCGCTTTTTCGGAGAAAGGAGAGACTCCGCTGGCCAAGATTATGCAAATTGTCCGCTGGAAGCTCGTTTCAAAAACGCGAATACCTGCGCTGGCGAGCCTCCCGAGGAATTTCGATCCGTCGATTCCTCGTAAAATATTTTGCAAAAACGTCGCGAAGCCCACAAACCTCCATTACAAATAATCAAACAGCCATCCGTTTTAAAATCACTGTTTATAAATATCACAAAATTAGAGATAAAACGATCAAAAAAGCGCTGCTGTTAATTAATACAAGTTCTTTCCAAATTTCCGGCTTTCTTTAACCATGCATCTCAATGTGACCGAGAATCTATACCAGAGAAACTTTTCCCTGGCGGTTGGCGAATCGAATTGGCGATTTCTGGCGCGTATATTTGCAAATTCCATCGAGGTTCGTTAAAAGAGAGGAGGAGGAGGAGGAGGAGGAGGAGGAGGAGGGGGTGGTTCGAGTCGATACGTTTCGCGTGGGGTCTGGAAGGAAAGGAGTTGGGTAGCTAGGGTGGCAGTGGGGGGAAGGGGAAGGGGATTGGGTTATTCAGGGTAGCTTGCAAGTTTGGCAGAAAAAGTAGCCCATATATATACGTATATATACATATATGTACAGGGATGGTCCGTGGGATGTACCTGCTTAGGCGTGTTGGGTGGCTCGCGTAAGGGTCGTGGAATGAGGAGGGGGAGGGGTGGGGGGGATGAAAGAAGGGTGGAAAGGACGAGAGTTATCGCGAATGGTGCACCCTCGCACAAAAGGCCCTTGGAACGTGCAGCCGAGTACTTGAGTTTACTAATGAACCCAGCTGGGGCTCTGCCACTCGAGAAGCACTTTTACTTCTGTCGTTCTGCTCTGCTGTATGCTCCGCGTTCAACACTGTCTACCGCCTGACAAATAGACTGTCGCGGGCAACGATGGTCGAACTTGTCACAAATTTTCATAGCCAGGCCAACCCCCTGGCTGCTGAAGAAAACTCTTAATTAGCAGGCTTCCTGGAAATGAATATTAATCAAACATGAGAGAAACGCTTAACTTCTCATCTCGATCCATTCATCCTGGAATTTTATATGAAAGTCTCAGGACTGTAATTTATAGTTTTCAATTAATAAAAGGATTTTTTTGATTTTTCTTCGTTGTGCAGGGGATATTGTATTTATTTTAATCAACCACTCGTCAAAGTATTGATTGAAACCTTTGCTTGTTTTAGTTTCTTAATTAAAAATCATAGGGGTGCGTGGGAGGAGGAGGCGTGCGATAAGAATCTTCGAGATGGAACAATGAAAGTGGGATAAATAGCAAAACTGCCTTGGCTCGCGTACGTGACGTAATTTCCGGTGACGAGATTGTCGATGTTTATCCATGGAGTGACGGGCCGTATAGAATATATGCTTTGGAGATTCTTTTATGCGTCTTGCACGAGTCGTGACAGTATCGATAATAACGCTTACGTCATCCCGTGGTGGAATAAAATCACATTACACGACGTTTACAAGATACTCCAAATAGATCCCCAGGATTCTCAATGTCTCGTTGACAGTTATATTTACTTTTTCTACCTTTATAAATAGACCTTTCGAGAAATTCTTGCTAGAAATTTATTTTATACGATATATTGACGAAATATGTTATATATATTAATTTAGCATATATATGGTACGTTCGATTTAAAGAGCCTTGTTATTAGCTAAACCGGTATCGCATAGCAGGGTGGTTGAAAAAAGAGGATAGAATTTAGAGGATCCACGAAGTCTGTAAATTTAGGGCACTTGCAAGGACTAAAGCTGGCAAATGGCGAAAGTTTCTTGCGTCTAAGAAGTAAAAGGGGGTTGAAGAGTACATGTGTATGTATATATATATATATATATAAATAGCTAGCAGAGGCAGAGAGAAGAAGAATCGCGGACAGGGTTAGGGGATAGCTTGAAGAATTAGTTTCTCGTTAAGAAAGTTTACGTTCTCGCTTATACGGTCTGCTCCATGTACCGGAGAGTCCTGCGGGATGTTTATAGCGGTGCGCACGCAGGACACGCGCGTGATCCGAGTGGAAGGGTCCTTTTTAGGGCCGTGTTGGATAAACGGTGAAAATATGGCGCGCCACTAAACACGGGGCGTCGTTAACACCTGCTCCGTCCCGTCGGTATTATCCTCCAATGAGGGGCAGGGGGAGAGGGAGGAGGGGGGAGCTTACTCTTCGACCAGACAGCAAAAAGGGCGAGCACGGTCGAAATATTCGCAAGTGACACCCTTCGCTGACAACGAAATCCGAGTGAGCTGCAATTTTTCCTACCCCAAGCCTACCAATCCTCCCCTGCGTGCGCTTCTACTCGAAATGTCCTACGGGATTAAGGAGATCATCGCTTGCTACCATCCAAATTCCGTCTTTAATTACTCAGCCCCCATTTCGATTTAAATTCCTCCCCCCTAACTCACTCACATTTGAATATTATTGCTGTCCTATCAAAGCGGAAACGAGAATATAGTACATAGATCTAAACAAAATTCGATATCGATCATTTTGAATCGTACAGTTTTATAAAAATGTATTAAAAGTAATTTTATATATTTCACTCGTATATTATTCCTATCAAGCTGTGCTAATTTCTGATTATTTCGGAGAGAGTCTATCGAAAGAGGAAAGCTTTGTTTTTACTTGTGTATGTGTATGTGTGTGTGTGTAGATGAAAGCATTGGTAAAATGAAACAAAGAAGAGAGAGAGAGAGAGGAGAGAGAGAGAGAGAGAGAGAGAGAGAGAGAGAGAGAGAGATGATCGTACGTGGTAAAATTGGTTTGTTCCGACATGAACAATTTTCATATAGGGAAAGTGGAGATAATTGGATGGTCCAGGGTCGGAAGTTAATCTTGTTGGAATTTGCATAAAGTTAGGACCTTATCCAGTCGATCGTGAAACATACGGAGCTTGCGATCGCACGATATCCAGAGCCACTAGCATCTCTTCATCCCTGTGTCCAGTGACTACGGTGTATACTCTATATATATATATATGTATGTATATGTATGCAGTGTATAGGAGGAGTACACGTAAACCACGGGACATCGAGAGCCAATACCCTTGTGTACCGTGAAACACGATCGTTCTGTGCACAATTAGGACAGCAGTTCGACCTTACGTCCTGCAGGTTCGTCCCGAATGTGTCTGAAAGGGAACCCACGATAATCCTTAAATCGGATAAAAGACACGACCAAAGCCCTCCGCCACTTTACTGCAAAATATCGTCCAATAAATAATCATACTCTCGTATAATCTCAACTAAAAACCCACGAGTGACAAACTATCTCCCCCTTCCCTTCCTTCCACCCAACTTTCTCCCTCCCACGAATATTTCCAACCAAACAGCAGAGTTATTTATCACTCAAATTTATTTCTCCAAGGGTTGACCACTCGTACTATTGGAAATGAAAAAAGGTCGAATTTGTAAGACGTTTCGTGAAAACGCGAGCACTCCTCGAGATGATGATCGTTAATTAAATTGACTGACCGTGCTCGACGAGCCGTGCTATTTTTGTCTAATTAAGAGCATCTGGCAGAAATATGCTGCGTGTGTATTTTATGGATCGTGGTGTGTGAGGCTCTGCTACACACATATTCATATATATATATATATATATATGTAGTAAATTCAGGGTTGACCCATATTTTTACGAGCGTAAATATTTGAGGGAGAGGAAAATTACAAGGAAGAGGAGACTCTCTGACTGCAAGGGGAGGGTGGGTTCTTTGACTGCTCGAATGCAGCTCGTCCTTCGTAAAGTCATTTCAGGAGCTGCGAAAGTCCTTAAACCGTCACTAATTGTGGGAGTAGCTGGTGCAGCCGTTTTTTACGAGTGCCGCAGTATTATATTTAGTAGCTCGGGCTTTCTAGAAAACTCCTCCAATGTCTGCCCAGAGCCATTTCTTTCTTCTCCCATCATCCTTCTTCTTCCACCAATGCGTTAAGATTCGAAAAGCTTCGAGATCACCGACGCAACATTATCAACCATCTTTTCACCCAATACTTATATTATTCATGACACGACCAAGCACCACTTTCCCCCTTCCTCTTAACCACCCTACACCTAATACTCCTCTCTCCAAATAACTATATACATATATATATACCCCTACTCACGAAAACTTTTTTTTAATTCACTCGACTTCCGAAGTACTCCTGATTTTCATCCGATACAACAGAAAAGCCCATTTAGATAGAGCTGAGAAATATGATTGAAACCCCAAATCGAAGCTCCGAATCGAAACGTCGTGAATTATCGTTCTGACCGATCTCGTCGAGGAATTTATATATCGAATATATGTTTGTTTATCGCGAAATAATAATTTATATAGAAAATAGTCTTTTTTCCGAATGTTCGATTAAATGCGGGAATTTATAATTGACGGACTAGGATATAATACACGCACATATGTATAGTAGAAAGGACTCGCGATTTTAGATTGGCAGGAAAATTTTTGTGGTTTATAGCGATGGGATTATCCGAGCATAATTTAAACGCGAGGTTACAGGCCAAAGCGATTCTGTCAAACGAGAATACTTCAAATCCTGTCTCTTCCGCGTCTCTGCCTCGTCTTTCGGCTCTCGAGCACGTGCTTGGAAGAACTCGCGACGTTACGGCACCGTGAAGACTGGCAAAAATGCTGTGAGAAATCTGCATACGTCGGGAAGACGAACGGAAATGTGTGTACGTGCTGGTATTCTGTGTCGAGATTTAATCGAATTCGAGTTGAAAAGATGCGTGAGGCAGTGCACTCTCTCTCTCTCTCTCTTTCTTTCTTTGTATATATTGTGTACTTGAAAGAAAGCTGGCAATCAAGAAGGAAAATGAGGAAATGAGAAATGATTGAATATATGCATATATACATGCAGATGTAGAATGAAAGGAAGAGTATTAATAGTCGGTTCTATAATATTGTCAGTCGTAGCAGGTTCCATAAATCACATCTAGTGGGTTATTGCGAATGTAAATCCGCGGATATTACCACGATATCACGAGATCTGTTGGAAGGGTCAAGAAAATAATATTGTTTATCAATCATCGAGGGGCTCCCTTTGTTGCAGGAGTAGACGGGAGAGTGCGCGGTAACATGTTTAATGCATCCCCCGGGTGGGATACATCGCCGATCCCGTCTCTTGTCGGTTCCTGCGTGCACCCCGTGCCGTGTGTTTCCTACGTTGTTATACGTGTCGTTGAAATACTCCGACCCACACACACACGCGCGCGTGCCAAACCTGATCCACTGGCAGAACACACGCGAGTGGATACACCAACACGCTCAAAGCCCGCAACTGTTCTACCATATACATATTCACACGCCTTTATTTATAGTTATAAGCTCCGAAAAGCCAGACAGAAGCGACTGGCAGGAAAATTTGTTGCGATTCGCCCTATTGACACAAATATAACGAACATTTGCCACTCGCTAGGAATTACTCGATGATGCATTAGCACTATCGAACCTTCCATGAAAATACTGCAACTTCCTCTCGCCTGAACTTATAGCTTCCTGAAGGAACCTACTCGACCACTTTTCTTCCTATGGATTTAATGGTGCAGAAATTACCTTTGATTTCTCTGCCAACTTACCCAACTTTGCTGCGCGATTCTCACACGACTGTCCTCTCTCCCTCGCGATTGTTCGAAACTGGAGCTTGTCTGGAGAAGAAGGAGGAAATTGTACGAAACGTCGAGTTCTTCAGGGTTCATTTGGAATAATAATAGGGATGGACCATCGTAAGCTAGAGGATTTTTTGGCCAAGTATTCATCGATGATTATTCCTTCTACAGCTGTACATCAGTTTGTTTATAATAAAGTGGCGAATCGCTTGTGGAGAACGAAAGGTTTTCGACACATTTGTTCCGGTTTTCCCGCAACACGGCTTTGGATAATAACGGCTATCCGAAAGCCACCGAGTCAAACCACAAACCATCAGCATACGCTGCACGTACATACGTCCTCTTGCATACAGCCGCGCTGCGCCGATATAATCGGCCACTGCTGCACTCCGCAGCTTCCTCGTCTATTTAGCTGTCCTCCTCTTCTCCTACATAGAGCTATATAGATTAGAATCCATATATCAATATTAGACGCGTGTATAATTTATAGGCCTTCGTTGAAGAGGACCTCGTTCTAGAATATTAAATCTAATATTATTATTCCAATCTGGTACAACTACTCTTCCGTATGGTAATTAACATAATTATCGTAATTTAGGCTTTGCTTCAACTGTAAATATATGTAGTGGAAGAAGGAAAAATATTTGGAAGAAATAATGAGAGAACATAGAGTTTTTAGGGAGACAAAGGGCTCAGTGGGCTTTTCATCGTGTTTCTTTGGAAAACTGATAAAAGGGCTTTAGATGGAGGCATGGCAGGCTTGGAAGGGAACTGCGGTAGGTTTAGGGCGGGTTTTCGTGTACCCGCGGGAAAGCTTCGGTCCGTCGTGGAAACGATCGGATTACCATTTTTTAGCTCCCTCTTCCTCGAGAATACGCGCTTCTCACTACCCTCACCCCCTCCAACAAGTAATTCTCTGTTTTCAATCTTGCCGAATGATGCGGAAAAGCCAGGCTATCCGCCAGCTGCCAAAATATTGTCCGGTTAAAGCCTCCAATCTAATTTGTCATTCATTTTGATTATTCACTGGCGAATATTCAATCTCTTTCTCTCTTTTGCTTATTATTTTTTGTACACTCTCGTACAAAAATTGCAATTCTATTTTTAAAATATATTAAATTATTATGAAAAATTTCAATTTTATATTTTTATAGATAGTTTAACAGCGAGAAGAAAATAATGTGTTATCCGTATAAAGTTTCGTAGTTTACATATTCGTTTGGAGAGAAGCAAAAAGTAACATTCTTATAGATATATCCGTAACACCTTTTCGTCCCTCGTTTTTGAAGCTCAGAGCTCCCAATAAGAAATAAAAATAGCTTAGTGTCTTCCTCTAAACCCACAAGCAGCGACGTGTCCAGTTTTTAACTGGAACATCCGGCTCGACGAAAATCGAATTTACAACACTCTTTCCTGTAAAGTGATTCGAGTTACACCTCTACCTTGTAAATCACGCGTTTTATTCAGAAATAAGGAGAAACATTTTTTACAATAAGCCATGCTGGAATATTTCAGTACCAAAGGATCGATATCGAGATGCATATATATACGACTCATCGTGGAGTACGTTGAGCAACTTTTTTCATCGAGATTGTTCGCATTTAATCGAACGCTTCCGCTGGCAGATTATTGGCTAATAAAAAAGTAGAGTGGACCTACCGTTGTAAAGAAATATTTTTAATAAAATGTCGATCCGCGCGTACAATGAAAAGGTGTTCCTCATTTAAAGTGGAAAAAAGGGGGTGAATTTTGTAGCGGTGTAATCTCGAGTGGCACGACGAGGAAAGAATTCTACACGGTTACACGTAATTCGATTTATCCCTTAAGAGAGAAAAAAAGTGTATATTTTTCTTCTATATACATGATAACCGAGTGTTCATTGGCATGGTTGAAAGATTAATTCTGATGAATGGAGGAGGCAAGGAGGTTCTAGATAAAGTTATTCGACGGTGTATAGGTCCAAGTCTCTCTTTTTGCCTGGTCCTCGTTTCTTTTGTGTGCTGGAGCCAGCAGCAGCAGCAGCAGCAGCGGCACGTGGAGGGCTTTGTCGGCGCTTCCGATTTTCTCGATAGCTCAGCAGACTCATTCGTCTCATCGCGATTCATCCGAGTCTGCCGGTGATATTTGTCGCGACGCGACGGTCCATTATGCGATTGGAAAATTTAGGAGGCCCACCCTGCCTAGCCAACGCCAAAAAACCTCCGACAAGCCCCAACCCTGAAGAGAGCCCTTTTCTTCCTCCTCCTTCGCTTCTGATCTTTCGCAATAAACGTTAAGTCGAGCTGACGCCCCGGCCGTAGCGCCGTCCATAAGTTACACTGACTCGACTCCGAATTAATTAACGTGGCTATAAACCTACCGGAAACCTCGATTCTATCCCGGAACTCGCAAACGATGCTATATTGAACGATCCAAACTTTTCCTCGGTTTTCCCATATTTTCCCACACGACTGTACGATGATAACAAAAAATTCTCTACTAATGTATTGTTTGTATTTTAGTATAGTACATATATATATATAGAGGATTTTCCATATCTAAAATCAAGCAGCATTGTCGAGCGAGAGACGAGATTAATTGGCAACTTCTCGAGTCGATTAATTAATTTTCGAGTGCTATAAGTTCTTCGAGGGTATCCTGATTAGTCAGCAGCTTTGGGGACAAGAGTCACGTGGCCGGTAATTAACAGGAACTTCTGGCAATGATCCTGTGGCTTCGATGAGTTAAATAGGACGAAGATCGAGGAGAGTTTTGAATGCTAGAGAGAGATCGATAAAAATATCGATTTAGTCCTGAGAGAGATAGAGAGAGAGTTTTCGTTAAATTGGCAACACTGTGTGGCTGAGCGGACCTTAAAACCGAGCAGAGGGTGAGGAAAGGGGGATTGGGGAGAAAACGCAATCGAGGACGTTGGAAAGGGGTGGTTGGGGGTGGGGGAGCTAGAAGGGGCTGCAAAGGTGGAGGAAGCAGGGTGTCGAGGGAGCACTGACCCTTCCAACAATCTTCTTAGACACCCGCAATTATCTTCTCTCATCTTTTTAATCCATCACCTCCACAATGCTCTAATCAATCCATATGATTAAATCAACCTACTTTACAATCAGAAATGTAACGAGGCAGCTCGTTAAGGGATAAACGTGCGTGATATTAAAATTTTTAGCGATCCTTGGAATTCGATCACTTTGGGGATGGGTTATAATATTTGATAATAATTCGATCAGAGACGACTTTCGGATAAGGGGAGAGGGGAATGGCCTGCGAGGTGGAGGATTTTTCTCGTTGCCTGCGCCACTGACAGCTTGGAAGACAGAAAGGGAGGGGGAGGGGGGATAAGGGCGCCGAGTGGTAGAAAGAGAAAGCTGGTAGGGACGAGACAGAGAAAATATAGAGAACACTGCGAAGAGAGAGAGAGAGAGAGACCGCGTTAAAGATCGGTGTAAGAGAGACGCAGTGGTGTTAGGTAAAGATGGATAGTCAAGTGCAAGAATGAACAAGGATAGATAAGGGAGCAGAGTTTATTAGCCCGAGTAAGAAAATGAGAGAGAAAGAAGGAGGACAGGTTTCAGCAGCAAAATCATATATTTCAGAAAACAGAATATAAGAAATAAATGGCAACCACACACGGAAAAAGAACTTCTATATACTGTATATACAATATAATATATCCGAGAGGTTACACAGAGAAAAATAAAATAGTACTTTCTGCTATATTTTAGAGTAACTTTAAGACACAACAAGGATTCTGTCAAAAAATGATGTACATTATAGTACTATGCACAATAATTATAGGAAAATTACAAATATTGAGTAAAATGTATTACATATTCGTCTTGTAATAATTACCAGAATACTTAATTTATCTTAAAATTACTGTAAAATATGGTAGAAAGTGTTATTTTATTTTTCACTGTGTATTTCAATACTACAGAAATTACGTTGTTTTATTTTTCGTTAGTTCTTTTCCCGCCCGGTGATTGATTGTTTTGGTAAATTTCCGCGAATTCAGAGACTGTCGCGATTCCACGAATCTTAGTGCTCGGCTTTCCCGCGAGAGCGCCTGCGCAGTAGCGTCCGCGCAGAAGCGAACGCGCAGAAGCAATCGCGTAGCCCGCGCATTTAGTTGTAGACAGTTGTAGATTACCGAACGTCGCATGTCTTTGAGTGAAGTCAAGTGAACTTTTTGCATATATTAAAACGAGACAAGATAAAACTTAGAAGTGATCAGAAAAGGCTTGCTGTAGAAGATATGAGAAAGGAAGGGGCTTGCTGTAGGAGAAATGAGAGAGGAAGAGGGCGAGGCAGCAATCAAAGTTACTACAATATAATCTATAGTATATTTAGTCGGATAAAGTACAAGCCACATGTACCGTCCTATACGAGCGATGCGAACGAGTCGACACAAGTCGGTGTACGGCAAATTATGTGATTGGTTGCGAGTCTGATGTGCACATCTCGCACCAATCGGATACTGGGCGAGAGCCGACGAAAGTCGCTGGAGCCAGGTCTTCCTGCCTGATGCGTACAATAAACTTACTTCTATTCGAACAGCGTTAACAAACGTATATACGTATCAATAAAACTCACCAATGCGAGATAAAACAGTGAGAATATAACGAGCAATTAAGCAAAGCGAGCGAACAATACTAATAAGTTTATAATTTATTTCGTGTGCAATAATAAATAGAACTGATTGAATGATAATTGGGAAAGATTAAGATCCCCCAATATCCCCAAAATTTTCGAAGTTAATTCACCACACTTCTATATACCATATAAACTGGATATATACGAAAAAAAGATGAAGAAAAAGTTGGAGGTGATCAGCAAAGGCTTATATTTAAGAGAAACGAAAAAGGAAAGGGGTGAGAGGGAAATCGAAGCAAGTGCGATAAAATCTGATATACTTAGGCGGGAAAAGGAAGCCATTTTGGCTTCTCTATATACACATATATATTTATAATACAAAATGAAAGAATGTTATTGCTAATATACAGAAAGAGGAAGAGAGAGAGAGAGAGAGGGTTATAAAATTTACGATAAGCATATTAAGCGGGAAAAGGTAGCCATTTTGTCTCGTCTATATACACATATATATTTTTTAATACAAAAATAAAGAATATTATTGCTAATACAGAGAAAGAGGGTTATACAAAATTTAAGACAAGGATACATCGAGGTTGAAGCACATTCGGAAAAAGAAAGAAAGAGAAGTTTGAAGGGTGATGGTGAGAGGGGAGAAGGTGCGTGCGCGAGAGAGGGTTGGAGTGGGAAATTTGGGGTAGAAGCGCGGGAAAGAGAGGGGTGTAGGGGAGGGAACGAGACAGCAGTAACGGAGGGTTTTCAGCGTAAGGTGGTGGGGATCGAGGGGAAGGTCTAAAGCGAGGTGGGACGAGATGTTCGGTAGCTCGAACGAGTCTGGACGAATTTGCCCGAGTCGCCCCGCAGTCAGTCCGACCCGGACGCTCGAGGGAGAAGCGTCATATTCTGGTCATTCGCTCGTTATTCCCAGTCGCGTCAGTGTCGCACTGTCCTCGCCTGTTTTTTTCCCGCAACGTACTCGTCGTCTCGCGACGTTCCAACTCATCATATATAAATACATGTGAAAACGCAGTAGAAGAGAAAGATCCTCTCGGCCGACGATCCGAAAACTTGGCAGAGCGATCGGTAGGGAAAAAGTTGTTGGGTGGTAACCCCCCAGAGGAGTGTTGGGGCGTTTTGAGAATTCGCGGGAAGACGCTCGAATTTTTCCAGTGCCCGACTCGCTGCGAGAGGGGAGGGAGAGAAGAAAAAGCTTTCTCTCTCTCTCTCTCTCTCTCTCTCTCTCTCATGGCTGGCTTTCAGCTTTCCACGGCCAGGAATCGATAGCACTCGCGACCGGTCGTTCCTCTCGCTGCAGTGTGCCAAGCGCTCCCGGTGTGGCTGTCCGTCAAAAAAACCAGTTTTCCCAAAAACGAGATTCCCCCTTTAGACCAATTTTTCACCCTCCCCCGTGGATAAAAAATTTACAACTCGTTATCTCGTCTCGCTCGTGGGATTGATCCTCTTATATCGTGCGAAGTGCGAAACGTAATCACAGCCCAGCTGAAAGGGTGAATGACTTACGAGTTTCGTCGACCACTCGAGGCTTTTGCGTGGATTTGGATATTGCTTCGCGAGAGTCTCCGTGTCGCACTCTTCTGCTCATGCTGCTTCTGATCGGTGACAGTGTTTTATGTTACTTGAGTGCCGCTCACGCGGTGAGCCAGTGAGATTTTATTGCGTTATTCCTCCTTCTTCTCAACGTGGCCAAATGGGAACCGATCTCTGACAGTTTCTGCGACAGAAGTGAGATATTGGAGTTTTTCCTTTGGTTCTTCTTATTTCTGTGATTTTGTGAGACGATCTGTATCCCTAAGTGCTGCTTTTTTCGAGACCTGCTTCGGATTCTACGTGCCGCTGGGATTTTTCTCCTACGCATTGGCTTCTTGGAGGAACAGTGAGTAATTGTTCGTCTCTTTGTTCCACGTATGAAAAAACCTTAATCTCGTGCCTCTCATCGCTACGCGCATTAATTGTTATTTTTGTTTATTCGTTGAAACGCATAGTAGTATTCCTTTTGGAAAATTCAACGTTTCCGTTTTAATGCGTTTACTCTTTTGAATCGATTACGTTGAATAATATTCTCTCACTGAACTGTTTATTATTGCGTTATTAACGTACATTGTTAATAACGCGATAAACGGTAATCGTAATTATAAAAACTTACATGTTAAATATGGGAATGGAATATTTCGTTAAAGGTGAAGCTGCAGAGCGTTATCTTCGCTTGTTTATTGTGCGGAAAATTGAAAATTATACGACGAATTTCCCGGATCTAATTGTATGTTTGAAAAAAGCTCGTAGGAAAACTATTTAAAAGCGCGAATTATAGTTGGTTCGCGTTGAAAGAGGGAAATGATGGAATATTATTAACGCGTTGAAATGACATTAGGAAAGCCGTTATTTTTTACTATATAATAATATAACCGTGTGATGTTTTAATTAGCTCTTCTTAAAAAAAATGTATATTTATTATTATAAAGGGGCACACACACACACACACACCTGGCTTTATTATTCTCGCGGATTACGAGATTAAGGTGTTTCAACTAAGTCACTTGTTTACATTCCATTCCCGTTGCAGCTTCATTCTCAAAAATTCCTCTTTCCGTGATTGTGTTTACATCGACTTTTCCTGACCCATTGGAAATATTGCATTGTTTATTTTTTCATGATAGACCATTTTAGCGTTAATCCAAAAAAATTAATATAGTTTTTTAAGCGTTAAAGTTGCCATTCTCATTCGTCTGCCTCAAGTTTTTCAATGTTATTTACTATTTAAGAATTAATAAGAAATTGTGTGCATGGATGTTAGAAGCTTTTGTTATTTATTTTTTTAACGAATTATTAAATATTCCATTCTTATGACGATGATTTTTCAGAGATACGTGTCCTTCCGTGATTGTTTGAAAGGTCATCGTACTTGTTTTATTTCCCATAGTGAAACAATCATGTTGCTTTCTAAGAATAATATTTTTATAAATTCTGTCAAATGTCACAAAAAAAAAATAACTAGTTTTCGTCCTTTTCCTAGACCTAAAAATTTGTAAAAATTGTTTTAGCAATCACTAATTACCCATGAATTATGCAAGTACACCAAGAGCTTCGGCTAGAAAAGCACATTAATTTTTTTCTTTGAATTTAGTGGTTAAACGAGCTGTTGGTGGAACGTTTCCAATTTTCCTAGTGCTTTGTTAGAACGTGATTTCCTTTTTTTCGAAGGAAAGTCCTGCTCGCATGAAAAGCCGTCCGCGACATTCGTATATTTCACGTAGTTTTACGATTGAGTGGCATTAAATGGAGCGAGACTTTAACGCGACGGTTTGGAATTTTTTCTTCTTGTTTTACATGTTTCGTTGTTTCTCGAACAAAAATGGGCCAAGCCCATCGCGAGTAGAGTGGGGAGATGCGTTGGGATCTCTCGGTATGGCTCTTTACCAGCTAGAACATTAACATATTTTATAAAACGTTACGATCGGATGCCGCGCGGGTGGAATTTCGAAAATTGCAGCTTCTCGTTGCTCCTCCCTCCACCCTCTAGTCGTGCACTAACCTCCATAGCGGCAAAATTATTGCGCTTGTAAATTAGACATTTGGACCGTAACCAAATGCCTCGTGTCATCGACGAAGCCCGGCCCGGCAGTATCGCGAATCATCGTGAATTTTCCTAACACCGACACTCAGCCAGCCCCCTTTCATTCTCAATGAAGCAAAATCACAAAACCTTTCCCCCTCCTCCCAATTTTTTATTTATAACAAGCTCCTCGACTGGCTCCAATTACCAATGATACGACTCGGTTAAAAAAAACAGTTAACACAGAAAAGGGAAAAAGAATGTTACAGGAACGCGGTTATCGAAAAAAATAGATACACCGCATATATATATATACCTATATATATAACTAAAAGCGATATCAATCCCAAAAGTGTGTATTTTTAATGAAAATCGACGGCCGAATTTTTTGCAGCTATAATATTTTTAACTACATTTATTTATAATAATAGTCATGCGAGAGAGCTGGAAGAGCTAAATTTATAAATGAATAAAACGCGCGCGGGCTTTTACAGGAGATTTTTCAACATTTTCCGTTCGTCCGAGCGGGGAACGCGTTGAAAAATTTACATCGATTCCCTCCTCTTCCGGCGTATATACGCATATATATATATATATCGAGGGTGATTCGCGTGATTTTTTTCAGAGCGACAATGACGAGCCGCGCTCTTCAGCATTACCCTCGTTATACGACGCGAGTCATCGATAATACCTGCAGGACCATTGCATCTCGTCGAGTATGCGAAGAACTCGCGTCTCCCGTGTGATCATTGGTAGTGGGGGGGGGGGGGGGGGGTGGGAGGCAGTGGCTTATCCGAAAACGTCCATAATGGCGTTTTATATATTTTTATCGAGGCACACGACGGCCACAAAGGTTTTCACGCGCCGTCGGTCCGTCTTTTTATAGACCTTTCCGCGCGCCGTGAAACGTTTCGTTCTATTGCCGAAGAATTAATCGCTCGTAAAAAGTCTAATGTTAACGACGCGCACTATCCAGCCGGACACGCTGAATATTCATCAAAGGAAAAGCTCATGCGGGCTCGTTTCGAGCGTGGAAAACGTCCGGATCCGATGTTTTTCCTCTATCGGGGCAAAAATCTTCAATCTTCGAGTCGATGCTCGACTAATGAACGAGCGTGAAACAGCAAAATGTTAAGGATCTCGCGAGCAAAGCCTCGCGCAGCTATATATCTGTGCGTGCTTCTCTCTCCGTGCAGGATGAACCCTGAAGAGAGGCGCGTCTGTATAGACGATTATCCATTATAATAAATTTTCATATGCTCGATAATTAACTAGCTCGTGCGTTTATTGTTGACCAATGAATAGCATTGTTGGGTCCAATGGCCGAAAGATTTATGAAGTTGCTTCTTTCGTTTTATCCTTTATTTTTCCTTCCTCCTTTTTGCTTTTCCAGTTTTTCTCCTATGAGGGATAATAATTTATCTCGCTCGGGGCTGAGAAGCAACGTTACAGGAAAATTCTCTCGATTTGTCCGATTAGCGAAGATATATCGATAAACGTGGTGGATATATTGGGGGGAGGGGGGGGGGGGGGAGAGGAAGAAGAAGGAGAAGGTTTCTGGGAATGAAATCGACATTCGATCCGAGGAAAGCGAGTGCCAGTGGCGCTGGCATAAATAAATGAACGAATGTCAGAAGCGGAGGAGAAAAGTATACACGGTCTCTTGGCTCTATAATTCCTCCTTCACGAATCACCGGTCTCCCTTGAAAGGGAATAATACACGAGGCCCTTTCTATATCATTATATACCTAACGTATTCTATTACTGCATGACCACACCGTACCTATTGTACTGGCTATACGTCTCATTCGATATATAACTGTGTTCCCAAGATTGCCCAACTTTAGCCAACAAAACCTCAAATCCATTCGTAATATCCTTCTAATGCGCCACGATTATTTCTCCGCCCCCCAGCAAGGGTTGAGCGTTGAATTTTTCATGCAATATTTTCCTTATACCAGCGTTTGTGTATCTTAGTATCGTTATAATTGTTGAATTTGAGAAAAATAGTCTCGCGTTTTCCCTCGTTTTATTCGCTCATATTCGAGTCGGTTGTGTCATTGCACTGTGTATATGTGTACGGGGAGGGGGGAGGGAGGGGGGGATATCTGGTTTTGCCGCTAGTTGTGGAGAATTAGTAGCGATTGTCTCGGCAGAGACAGTTTATTTATTTCCGCCTGTTGGAATACCGTAGGGGCGTCACTTGGTTTTGTATTCCGTCAAGTTTACTCGCGGAGCTACACCTGCGTGAGATAGCGTATACGCTATAAGAGGGCACGACGCTCGTCGCTTGCTTGGTAGCGCGCGCCTCTGTGTACCTTGGCATGCTTAGAACGGCAAGACAATATTAACTTGGGCGTTCTTGCGCCGGAGAGTCGTAAGAACGCTAACTTTATTTTCAAGGCCTCCTATGGCCTGAGAAAAGAGCACTCGGCCCTTCTTTCCCTCGGTAGCCGCAGTGTGTCGTGACCTTGTTACACCCGGAGAAGAATTATTTTGCAAAAATTGCCCCAGAAGGATCCAGCGAGAGAGAGAGAGAGAGCTTTCCGCACGAGCTTTTCGATCGCGATGATTATTACGGCGAGATGGGAAGAGTTTCAAGGCCGGTGCAGGGATAAAACGGTGTGCGTAAACGTTCCGAAGGATCGGTGTATAGGTTTTTACTCGCACACGCGGGTGCATTTATTTAAATTCCAAATAGGGAATTCCCCGCCGCGTACTTTCGTGGTCTGTGATTTTGCCTAATGCTCTAGGGAGGGTTGCGCGTTGCTCTATAGTAGCGAGGGTGGATCTTCAAACGAGGCATAAAATCGGAGATGAGTCGGTCGTCGCGAAACGAGTTGCAAGAAAGGGTCGGAAAATACTGGCGCTCGCGCGAGGGCTTCCCTCCTCTATACATATACGTATTAATCAATGCAAAGATGCCTGACAAGCCCCCTTTCTCCGGTCACGTGACGCTGCCTGCGCCTGCCTCGCCGCGTCAAGAATAAACTCCGAAAGAGCTCTCCCCGAAGACGAATCTTCAAGGCGAATACATACAAACGCGTTATCTCGTAGCGCGGGTTGCCTCGTCAGTATTACCGAGTTGCGGATCTTGATAGAGAGAGAATTAAATAATTAGCTGGATAGTTTCTTTGAGAATTTTCGTAGATGGGACGCAAAATTGAAAAAAGAACTCGTGGGGAGTGGGGGGGGGGGGGGAGATTAAAAATGGTCCTTTGTGGTGTAAACGCCTAGTAAAAAGTAGTATAAAACATGATTAATCTTGCACAAAGAAACCGACTGGCTTTTTTGCTCCACTGCACTTTAGTTTATGTTTGAAAAATAAACACTGGGAAGGGAGAGAGGGGTCTGGAGACCTCGTAAAAAGGAGCAAAATGTTTCTTTTTCAGGATAAACGTAAAATAAAGAAGCCTATAAAAGATAATTAATCAGTACAAAGAAAAGCGTGGCCAGCATTGTTTGGTCGCGTGCGCTTTATTTTATGCTTTTCGAAATAAATGCGATGGTAAAAAGTCATAAAGGGGGTGGAAGGGTTTCTCGTAGGGCCGGGATAAGCGTGAGTTAAGAAAATCTTTAAAGGGTAAAGAGTAAAATTCGTCTTTTTCCGAATGTGTGTGCAGGTCACTAGCTGTGGTTTCGCGATAACAATGGGGTTGTTTTTACGAGCCATCCCCGGTCAACCCTATTTCCGTCCTAGCAACACGCGAATTAATAACCGTTTCGAAAACCTCACTGCCTCTCCCCCCCCCCCCCTCCTACCACCTATATACACACATGTACACACTTTGAAATTAAAATATCTTTCTGCGGGGTGCGAGAGAGAAAGAGAGAGAGAGAGAGAGAGAGCGGAGGCAGACCGGTCGAGGGTTTAAAATGAGGGGTGGTTAGAGGGGGTTTGCCCGCGAGAATTAATCACTCGTCCAATCTGCGCGAAATCACGGCGTGTAATCACCCTGTGAGGTTTGTTATTAGCGCTCTCTACGCTCGCGAAAGTATACACAGCGATTGTCGAAACTTTCCGGAAACCAGCCTAGAATTGAATGTTTCAATTACCAACAGGTATTATGACTTTTCTGCCTCGCCATTTCCCATTATTGTCCAAATTTTCACTCGAATTATATCACCCCACTTTTTTTTTCTTACACACACTAATTCGTTGCTTCATCGACCAATGTTTATTCAAACAAAAGACTTTTCTTTCGCGTGCAATTGTTGTACGATTAGCCGAGTTACATTCTCGATATCCTCAGTATACTATATATATATATATGTATATAAAATGATTTGTCAATTGCTTTTTTCATGTTTCTCATTAAATTCTCCCCAGCCTCGGTTCCTACTTTAATTATTTGTCCGACTAAGAATTACGAAAGTACGAGAAACGTTTGTTTTATTCATGAAGCTCTCCTGATACTTCATTCCGTTGGTCGGTCCGATGTTTGCCAAATATCAGTATGCTTTCTTGCAAAGATGCACGTTTCTTGATCAGGCGAAACAGGATGATCAAACATGAACAACTACTTTGGTTCAATATCGTTCCAGCGGAATAATGGATTAAACATTAGTTTGTTTCGTATCGTACTTTACGAACATGAAATTCCCTTGGCTTATATTCCGGCGGCCGCGCGCTTTGGGATTGGGGAATTTTATTTCGATGATATTCCGCTGGACGTCTTAATACTTTAAGTACACGGAAAACTTTCTGGTTTCGCGTTACTTTAATGGATATCGTAATGCTCCGGCGGCGCTATGTTCTTTTGCGTCGTGGCTGCTGAAATGGTCAACCGTGCAACTTGAAAATGGAATTTCTGCAAAGAATATAATTCTTTCCTCATTTCTGTATTGATAATACACAAAGCTGATTAGTGGATTGCTACGCGTTACGCGCGCAAACTAATATTGAAATTTGTTCATTTACGATGTAAAGAAGCTTACGCAGTGTTGATTCATTTTTTAAATAAAATTTAACGTTGCATTTTGTATATTCTTTAAACGAGAATTATTGTTTTTGTTACGTATTAAGAAAGGGGATTTTTAGGGAAATTATTATCGTCTCGTGATTCGATCTTTTATCGAGACTAAATACTGTGGATTGTGCAGTTCTTAAAACATTGCTGAGCAAACAGATATTGGAGTTTCGCTTTAATGGATACTGTAATACGATCGATGCTCCTTTGTCGTGCTAGTAGAATAGTCAACACGATTGATCCGTTGTTACTCCCCTAAAACGAAAACAGGAAAGCAGTGCTTGGGAAACTAGTCTGAAACGTCATTGCAGATATGCTCATGGATGCGTCACACTAGTCATTCGTCAGGGATCCTCTCTCTCTCTCTCTCTCTTGTTCTCATTGTACCCTGCACCCCACGTGTTTCTAACGTCAAAGTACCAGAGTACAAACATGCGTTATTTCTATTCCATTAAGAATTTCCAATCGACTGATTTTCCACACAAAATTCAATCTACGTAAAAATTAATGACTATAGATGCGTTAATCAGTCATTTAGAGTTTCTCTCTCTCCTCTTTTTCCCTTCTTATATATTTATAATTAAAAATTCCCAATAAATGAATATTTTGAAACAAAATTTGTAATCCACACTTTTTTTATACATTTGTATGTGTGTGTGTGTATTACTAGATTAAGATTTTCGTGCAGCAAGCAGCTTTGGTTTTACCCATTTAAATGCAATTCAATTAAACGAATTGCATAAGTTGCATGGCAGAAGGTGGTGTAGGATTAATCAAGCAAGGTTGGCGCAAAAGCGTGTCGCGAAACAGTTTCCGTGTGCAGTGTTATCGACAAAAACCACTAATCAGGCGGACAGTTTGGTTTGGCAAGAGAGATACCGCCTGCTAAGATAAATGGCTAAGCTCGAACGAGTGTAAAGACACGATAAAAATATGTAGGAGATTAAAATGCTCCAACTGCGAACGAAATGAGCAATGTAATGCATTAATCTGCCAAGAGACACTTTTCTGGGTCAAAAGTTCAGGCGTTATTAAAATTATGGACATTTGTCACGTGTCCCACGTGCATTATACGAGCCATACACCTTCCGAAGCATCCTGGCATATATACTCTGTATTAAAGGTATTTGGCTGCCAGACAGCAGCAAAGTTGCATTTCTATTACAGGCCTGGAAATTCGCGCGTCTCCAGAGTATATACATACATATATATATATAGCTGTGCTTTACGGTGGAGATTTTTAGTCATTAATGACGAGAGAGATATCTTTGATGGAAATGAGAGAGCTTTGAATGTAATTAGTGGAGAATTGTCGCGTCGTTGGAGTTGCGTTTAGGATTGGGTAGGGAGGGGAGAGGGGAGGGAGAGGGGGGAGAGGGGGGGGGGGAGGATGTGAAACAAGGAGAAATGGGTAGAACGAGGCGGAGTCGAGGTCGGACTAAGATAGATAAGGCCTCGTTATGGATTCCAGCAGCGCACAAGCCAGGGCCAGGACGTTCTCATTGCCTCAAGTGTCCTGCAAGATACGAAATAATGCCAGCGTGCAGGGCCAAGGCACAAGGATAACTTATCCTGTCCACGCCCCTTGGAATTTCTCCTCCTTAAACTCTCTCTCTCCCTCTATCTCTTCCTCTTTCCTTTGCTTTTCACATCTCTCTCTCTCTCTCTCTCTCCGCGTTTCTGCTTTTGATTCCGTTCCCGTCATTACTATCGCAAGCCTTCGACTGACACTCGTATCACTCAGCGAGACTTCTTTACCTTGAAAATCCTCGATGCTCGGTAGAATCGCACAATTTTTCCTCTTTTCATTAGAAAATATCACTACACGAGCGATGCTAAAAACTCGAAGAATATTCCATTCTCCCATATATATATATATATATATATATATATTGGAAGCGAAACGTGTTTGGACTAAATTATCCATCGGGCTGAAACTATACATAGTCACGTGACCGCGTGAATTTCAGAGTGGTGTGCTTTCTTTGGAATGTTGCTTGGTATCCGAGGAAGCATAAAACTTGGAAGGAACGAGTGATTTTTCTTTGCCCTACAAGACTTGTTCGAAAAGCGAAGAAACAAGCAAGTGGAATGAGCTTGGCAAAGTTGTTGCGGCATCGAAAAATTTCGGATATCTCGCAGTAGCTGCCGCTGCTGTGCTGCTGGTAGCTGGCTTCTCGCGTGGTTCGTGAAGGGAAGGATGGATTGTTGGGGGGGGGGGGGCTTATCGGTCTCGCGGGACGCGCCAATACGGTGCGAGAGCCACCACACCGCCACGCTCGAAAACGACACCGCGTATAAGCACCGGATAAGAAAGTTTCGCGGTCTATGAAAAATGCAACGCTCGAGTTATCGCCGCCGTGAATTTTTCATCGACGCTAGCGAGAGCGTACGCGAGTTAGTTGCCTTTTTTCCACTTACCACGTTTTACCTGGCTCCCCCCTCCTTGTCCACCCTCTTATACTATGCGCCTCACTCTTCCAGCTTCTCCTCCATACTTCTTTTTTCTCCGCTAGTTTTACCTCTATCCCTCTCCCCATCTTACTTTCTTCCTTCTTTCTCCACACACACACAAGTTCCTACCAACTGACCTGTCGTTGATAACTTTGCCATGGACCCTTTCGTGTTACATGCTCGCTTACCTCGAAAGACGTTGCTTAAGCTTTTCTTATATCCTTGCTATTAGAATTTGTTATTTAATTTTTCATACTCTCTTCTCTATCCGCACTATTTTTCTATTAAATAATAATTTAAGAAATTGCACAGTTGAGAGAGGATTCGTTGTTTCGTTTCGTATATTATTCGTAGGTTTATAGTTTAGTTTTTGAAACTATAGTAAATTGATCCTTTGGCACGGGAGTCAAGCGTTTTCTTCTTTCCGAGACCAATCTGGTGGTCAAAATCTTATTCATAGTGTAGAGAGAGAGAGAGAGAGAGAGAGAGAGAGAGAGAGAGAGGAAAACGAAGGAACAGCTTGCATATGGGGCAAACCAGTTGTTTGACTCGACCGAGCGGCTCTCTTCAACCCTCGACTGATAATTTGGTGCTGTTTAGGCAGGCTCTCTATGCCTCTATATAGAAACGTGTGCGTGTGCAGCTGGTGCTGAGAAAACCTGCATGCACCATATTCCACAGAACCCTCTCCTTGCACATGGGAAAAGAATGAGCGAATGCCTAACCTCGCACAATTTTCTAGATTTCTTTTAAAAAAATCCTTTGTCATTTATAATTCTACCTTTTTAATTATTTATTTGCTCTTCACAAAATGAAATGATTTTTTCGAACCAAAAACTCGTGTATAATAATGGATTTGGTTATTATGTCCCAAAAATTCTATTCGCCTCGTTCCAATAAGCCACACACGGAAACTCTATAGAAATATTAGAGTTTTCCTCTAGCTGCTCTATTTCCAGAAATTCCTTATTTTTGCCCGTTTATATATAATACTTTAATTCGGAGCTTTTCCCTATTCCATCCATCGCAGTTTGGGTCACGCAGGGCAGAGGAACGCGTCGCGGTCGCGCGCGCGTTGCGGCACAAATAGACTCGTCGTCGCGCAGTTCGGTTCGTTCCAGCGCGATTCTCTCGATGTTCTCGCGATGACAGTTGGACGTGCCACATCCGGGTGTTCCCTTTTCATTGGAATTTCGTATCTCGCACAGTTGCACGTATGCCACGAGCGAACGAAAAAGGCGGAAAATCGAAAAATCCGATGCCTTCCGGCTTTTTCACGATCACACGAGAGTACCAGCTGGATCGATTCCTCCAATGTTGCTGGATTGTTCGTGCCTTTTATCTCCGTTCACTAGTTAACAATAAACAAACCTCTGTGGCGATGAATCGTCCTCCAACTTTCCAACTCGCAGATTTTTCCTCCCTCGTGTATTACATCGCTCAGAATGGAGAATCGTTTTTCCTCGGTGCTTAAAAAGTTGGTTGATCGATGTAATCTGCATTTTTAGAATGATATCGTTGCTTTTGACGAATGAGGGGGGGGGGGGGGGACGAGACCTGCCAAGGACAGTTTTTTAATGGTATCGTTTTAAGAGGGGGGATAGCCCTAGTTATTTGGACCGCACACGTACAGCATACACGCGACGTAGGAGATTGGCCTTTGGCAGGTGGGCTTTGAAAAAAAGGTGAGTAGTCCCTTGTTCGAGGCGGGAAGAACCCTCGGGAAAGCGGCAGCGATCCGTCAGCCTTAAATCCTCGAACGCAGATGCCTCCTCGCGCGCTCCATCCCCCCTTCGAAACCCAAAGCTATTTTACATTCACCTCAAATCATGCATATTTAATCGCACCAGCGGCCCGATCTACTTTCCCTAAGAGTTAATCGTGGCATAAGAAGGCTTTCCCTCGCCACTCACACTCCTCCCCTTATGCTACTGGTGGGGTGCTGCTGCTGCTGGTGTAGCACCACCACCAGCCTGCCTACGAATCTCACGCTCTAGTCGAACCCTGGTGACGAAACTCCGGAGACTGCAGAGTGCAGCGATCAAGCGGAATTGTCACTGTACACCCTTGGGATTCGTACAATAGAAGCCTGATAAAGTCAGAAACCGAGCTTATTAAAGTTTCTCGCTTGGAATTCAAGAAAAATCTGCCAAGAAAATTTCCTTTATTAATTCTCTCCTACGCTCTCTCTTCCTTCCTTGGTTAGAAATGTCACTTTTTGATGAATTTATTCAATATTCGAGTGTGTAGCTCGCCTTATTAGAATTATAACAAGCGTCTTATTAAATTTGCCAAAGTAATTGAAAGTTGGCCAACTCGAGTCCAGCCGAATAATTTTCCATCTGCGTTTTTTGCTTTTGCTTCATAGAGGAGTCTCGTTGATCGATGGATCCTTCAGTGTATAAAGAGAGAGAGAGAGAGAGAGAGAGAATAGAAAGTGATGCTTTTCGAGAAATTTCCAAGAGCCAGATTAAAAAGATTGATAAAGAGTTTTAGAGACGAGAAGGAGAATGGACAAACGATTGGATAAATAGTGATTTTGGAGAGGGTCCAGTAAAAAGGCTCGTTGTATCTCAGCCAGGTCGGTAATGGAGGAGAAGAACACCTGGTCGGAATCTCGCGCGACCAGAGTCCTTGGTGGAAAAGAGGTGCAGGTAGCTTTTCCGTTGCTCGCTGCATCCTTCTCCTCTGCACAGTCCTTGATTCCGCCGCAGCCCCTTGGTCGCGCAGGTCCTATCGCGTCTTTTCTCTTCCACTTAATGGACTTTAACGAGGTCGAGACTGTCGGAGGGGGGCTGGCCGGTCTCCTGCACAGGATAGACTCCGGGACAGACGGCCAACCGCCAGCGGTTAAATTAGAAAACTCTCGAGACGAGAAAGGCCGGGAATATTTAAATTAGGCGAACCAGCGTCCAACCCTGCCTCGTGTCCTTAATGAGCGGAATGAGCGATCGAGATTTTTAAACAAGGATATTTAGTGAATTAACGCTACTCTCGTAAAACAACTGCTCAACTACAAAAACTTGTTGGAAAAGTATAGACGCGCGCGATTAGCCTCTTATAAACTTTACTATTTTTTAAAAGGAGGAAATATTGCATGTATAAGAATAATGTATAAACACGTGATTCGTATTGAAATAAAAGAGCTCGCTCCTCGGTTTTCCTACGGCTGGAATTATCCCTGTAAAATTGAGAATTGCATCTGTGAGGTTTAGTGGCACAAGTTTGAACCATCCCGAGCATTATTACCATCGTCCCTGGTTTATGCTATTGTCGTGAAAAGTTTTCTCGCAAAATGCAACTAGCTAGCTCTCATTGGACGAGCAGACAAGCGATTAGCATCACGCGGATTCCCATTAAGCGAAAACTCCATCAGTTTGAAATTCGTTTATGTAAACGCGCGCATGACGCGCTCCTTTATTGTTCCAGGGGATAATGCACGGCCGGCTAATCAACGATCAGATTCGTCAGGCTGATTCGTTACCCTTCTTCCTGATTCCTGCTCCGCCCGCTCGCCGCGCGCCTACGTATTTATTCGCGGACCACCACGTTCATTATCACGACTAAGCGGAGCTAATTGAAATTATCTGGCCATCCTTTCGTCGTCTCCGACGTGTTACGCCCCCCCCCCCCCCTCCTATATCACTACTTTACGCAAAAACTCTCCTACACAAAAATATACACGATGAATGATGAAATTTTCCATCGAAACTCCAACAAGGAAGAGGAGGAGAGAAATATAACCGTGACGTCACAGTGTATTCGAAAAACAAAGAAAGGCGTTGAGAAAAGGTAAAAAATTGTCTCGTTTCCGTCAGCTGATTAATCGCAAAATATCGAAGACTTTGACAGTAAATATTTACTCGTTAGTAAACATTCTCCCGTAGATCCTTCCTCGGGGTGGATCCCTGCAAAGTTTGTGCCTGGCCTGTACTGTGTGTGTGTGCAACAAGAACAATGGAGATATATTAGGTGGTCAAGTTAAATGGAACATCCTGGTGTGTATAGCAACGATACACATGACTGTACATAGAAACTTGCTTGTACGTATGAGAAAAGTATTGGTGAAAAGAGAGGCAGAGAGAGAGAGAGAGAGAGAGAGAGAGAGAGGCGGCCAAACCCGGGGTTACACTGACGGAACGATGGTTCGCTCCTGTGTGTGTGTGTGTGTCGGTTGTAGCCGCGTGCGAAATGCCTGTACAAGGCGCGGAAACGCTGCAAGAGGAAGGAAGCAGATTCCATTTGCGGCTAAATGACTGATGCGCAGCGTGTTGCGCGCGTCACGTTATGACTCTTGACGTGCCGTGATATATAGCTGAGACAACAACACAAAACGCACTACGTAAACTCGACGTGACTAACACAAACCGCCAACGACCTCCAACGCGCGCTGTCTCTCGCGCGAACCAACCGAAACTCCTCTATAGATCTGTGTCTATGTGTACGAAAGGTAATATATATATATATATATATATATATATATATGTTTTAATACTCTATGTACTCTTTTTACGTGTGAAACGTGCGAGCGTATTAACCCCTGCAACTCCTCTCTATCGGCTCATTAATAATCCATTCCCTGCAAAGTTACTTGTATAATACGCTTTAAAACTGTGCAAATTCATTTTTACGATATTCCAATTTTTATTGAAACGCCATAGATTTATCGCTCGATGCTTTTTAATATTTTTTCTCAAAAGCCACTCGGTCTTCTGGTCAGTTTTCTTGTTTAATATTTCTTTACCAGGCTACGTGGAAGGGTGGTTTTCTTCTTCGCTGTTTCTTCAAAGGGGTTTTGATTTTTTGTTTAATTTATCGTGCCTTTGGGGATGTTATTTTTCAGTATTCGCTTGCTGTGTGCGTCCAGCCGAAGAGATCTCGTACTCGTTCTGATCGGGTCGCGTTTGTGCTTTATATATATATATATATGTAATAGAGTACAACGAGAGGCGTGCGATTTGAATATTTGACTCGGTAGCGAAGGCCTCGATGGCGGCACATCACCGCAAGATTACTCTATTATATCTCATAGACAATAGAAACCGCTTACGTGCCCGTAAATGGCTAAATCTACCACGAAGCAGCACCGGGGCTCTTGCCTCTCATCTCCACCGACGTCTCCCTTCCAATTGTATTTACTCCCCTCCCCCTTCTTATATTCCTCCTCCCCGAACTTTGTTTTACAGCCTTAAACATGTCTTGCTTAAATAATTCTATATATTTGCTTCTCCCCTCTCGACCATTCACCTGTTTCACCAGGCAATGCCACGTTTTATCCTTTAAAAACATCTCTCGTTCTTTTTTTATTTACCTCCCCCTCCTACTTGAATCTTCCAATGCACACACACACACACACACGTGTTCACTCTTCTTTTTTTCCTACTCGTCGTCCCCCTTTTACATTTTATTATTTCACTCGTACTTGTTGTATTTCTTCTCTCTCTCTCTCTCTCTCTCTCTCTCTCTCGCTCCTCCTTTTCTAGCTCTTTTAATATCCCGCACTCAATATTCACCTTCCTCCCCCCCCCCTCTCCCCTCTACACCCCTTCTCAGTATCTTCATTGTTGTCTCGTTCGCACTCTACAGGGCTCCCTCTCTTTTTCTCGTTTACATTCGGCGGTATCCACGCCGCTCTGTGTCGCTTTCATTTCCTGTGACCATTTTCCCTCTCTCTCTCTTTCGGCCCCTCTTTGATCTCGACGTCTTCATCGTCGTTTCTCCCCTCCGACGAGAATTCACCTCCACTCTTTCTTCCCTCCAAGCACGCATCTTGCTTGGACGGAGCCTTATCAACGTCCTCGGCTTCTTCAAAATGTCAGTTTTTATTTTAAAAGCATCTATTTCGTTATTAAAAGTGTTTCCAATCATCTTCAGGGATCTGTGTCCTTATCCTTTCATATTCGGTGTTTCTCGTTTCGACTCTTGGTACACACTTTGACACAGTTTATCAGTCGATGGTCCATTCAACAGCGATAATACCCTCCTCCTCCTCCCTTATCCTTGGACTTTCTCTCTTTTCACCCTCTCTTTATGTTTTCATACCCCATGAATCGTTGCGATCCCACGCACCACCCTGTATTTCCTCCCCTGTCCTGTTTGCGCGATCCAGAGCCTCGAATTCTGAACGAAAATTGATTTAAAACCCTCCAACACTGTATTCCACCAATTTTCGCGGTGTCAATTTCCCAAATCAACCAACGCCACACATTTCGAACCATTCGTAAGGAAGCATCGATCCTCTTCAGCCACTTGGCCATCTCGAAGATTCAACGCGTTTATCGCTCGACTCGAGTTTCACCCCTAAGAATGGATCCCTGCTCGCCGCATTTCTGGATAATATTACCAGTCCCACTGCCATAACACGAGCACGACAAAAATAATTCGTCGGCTTTATTGGATCAATGTTATTCGTGTGGCATTGACGAAGGACTGTTCGGTCGTCATTAATTTTTCTTATTCGATTGGACGTGCATGATGAAAGGAGGAACGAAGCTTGGCAATCGTCAATGTCGTTAGGCTCGCTCCGCGTACACGCGTCGCCCTTGCTTCAGTGGCTAGATCGGATGTAGGGAAATGCACCGAGTCCTATATATATAGCTAGGGGAGAAAATGCGAAAGAGGGCTCTCCCTGGTAATCAAGGCTCGAGAGGAGTTGTAATCATGTGGTTCTCCTCGGGTGTCTAGTGCCTCCTGCTAAAGCTCTTTGTCAATGCTGCTTATATATATATATATATATATATTGCTGATGCCAATCCCACAATTGTTAGCGCCCATTCAACGAGACTATATATATACGTATTTTGCTCCTTTCAACGATGAAACAATGACGCACGATCTTGGACCATCCACATTTGTCTTGTTGCATTCTCCCTGAACACTTTGTCCTTTTTCTGACTCCTCGCCAAAGTTTAAAAGAGCTGCTCGATGTTATCCTGCCTTATATTAGCTTGTCGTTCAAAATTTGTACGATCGTTGCACGTCTCTCTTTATATATGTATATATAATATAAATATATCTCACCCCCTCTTAGTCTCTCTCGCTAATTGAAAAATATTGCCAGTAAGGAGAGCGGGGTTAAAGGGACTGGGCTCGGTATTTAATTAGAACCGTTTGAAATTAATTACCGTCCACGTCGGCCCATGAAACATTTCCAGCGCGATTTCCATGGAAACGACATTACCGGCTGTTGAAAAGAGGGCGCCGCTTGTCATTTCCATAGAAACGCCTCGTCCAATTGGATTCGGTCGGACCTTCCAGCGACGCTCGAATTAAAACAAGTGTTTGGCTGCGCAAACCTTGCAAGATTCTTGTACCTGTAGCTTCTCCGCGGCACAATTCTTGGACGATCATCTCGAGGTCATCCGTTTCTGACCTTGATCGAGGTCAAATTATTTCTCCAGAGTGATAAACTCTTCGACAATGTATACAGGAATTTTTGTGGAACATCGACGGTCCATACAGAGTAAGATCTTCGAGAAATAAATTGCCATTGGAAGAAGAAAATGTAATTGTTGGCTTAAAGGCGAATGTCCCGTAAAAGAGACACACGTTCTGGCAGGAGCCACGTGCTGCTGCTTCCAATTCCCTCAGGATTGGCGGGAAAAGCGCGAATACTTAATATTGCACGCAATTTCCGGTGTTGCAGGTACATACGTGCTACGTCCCACTCGCCTCTTGGAAACAGCCAGCGTCTTCGTTGGGCAAATTGCATAATGGATGCAAGCCTCTGGCCACCCCAAGTCCACCCCCCCCCCCCTCTCTCTCGAAAAGATAGAAGCAGTTTTGTCGAGCCTCTTTCCTTATCCAGTAGTCAGCTGTCGCGTTAGATTTGGGTTAGTCGGATTACATCGCTTATTTTGGAGCCACCGATTGGTCTGTATTATTGAATGCTTGTCCAATGCTGGCAGAGATAAATATCCGCTGGGCGTGGTCTTAATCATTTAATACCATTGGAATTAATCGAAATTGTCGACACTCCACTTTGCTGCTACCTGTAAACGTTACTCTGGATTTCGTCATGGATTTGCTTCGACGTTCAATAGGATAATCTCTTTTGCTGTGCTCAAAAGTGCTATTCTTAACGGTGATGATTGCATCGAGCTTTCGACAAAGGAAGGATAATTGAAATTCTTCATCTTTTATATATATAGCGGAGGTCGATCGAAAGTACAAGGTGGAAACTGGAGAATCGTAAAGATTAATAACGTGCTGCAGCACCACTAAGCAGCTATTTTAAATTAAGTAGATATACATGAAATTATGGCTAACAAAGTTTTGAATTCATATCGTGTGCCACATCAAAGAGGCTGCATTTTGCACAAGGTTACGAAGCCTTTAAATGATTTCGCTGAAAATGTAGTTGGTGGAAAATAAGTCACTTTTGAATGCTTTGAATTTTTTTACATCCAATAATTTCACTACCGTAACTAAAGCACTTTATTTTTTTGCATCTTTATCACATTTTCCAATTTGATTTTCGAGAAGAGAATATATTTTCTACGATTATGTTAAAAAACTTTCAAAACTTGATAATCGTCGATGTTTGTTCAAAGATTAGTTTAAACTTGGAGGGGATTTTGGTAAGAAAATGGGTGGTGGAGTACAGTAGAGGGAGGAGTTGAGGGGGGGGGGGGGTCTTAATAATTACGGTTAGTATTGCCGAGTCTCACTAACACTGACCAAGCGAGTTTCTCGAGCAGGCGCAAGTTGGCAGTATCCCCATGGAATATTAATATGACGCGAAATATTATAAGCCGCGACAGCGTACGCCACGGGAATACTAAATATTATCCTGCAGAACTCGTGTGCTCTCGGTCTCGCATTTTGCTTCTGGCAGATCCTGCAGGACATCTCTCCACCCAACTCCTTCCTCTTCCACAACCATTCTACTCTCTAAACCCCCCACCATCTGCGACCATGATGATATAGTACATTTTGCGGAGAGAGAGAGAGAGAGAGAGAGAGAACTGCTTGATTTCACGCTTAAAAAGCTCTACAAACTCTACACCAATTTAGTACCAACTGAAACTTGTGTTATTTCGTTGCCTGTTCTTGCTACATCACTCGAAAACTTTCGATAAAATAGAAATCAATGCGAGTGCTCGCGTTAGGATTTATATTTTCGAAAATATTTTTCATTTCATAAGAATTCTCTCCCCAACTCGCTTTTCCATTATTTTTCTTAATAACGCTTTTCGTGCGACTATATACTATAGACATTTATTTATAACAGATATAATATTTCAATGTAAAAACTGGCAAAGCTATATAGGAGGCAGTCTTAAAATTCTATCAACGAGTGGAACGTGGTATTCGGTGAAGGGCTGTGCACTGTGCAGTGTGCAGTGGTGGCTTTGAGAGGGAGTGTAATTTCTTGATAATTAAAAAATAATTTTGAGGACAAGCAACATAAGGTAAACGCTTAGCGCTCAAGGGAAGCTCGTGTATGGAGAAAATGAGGAAAAAGCGAGCGAGGGGGTAAGGTTGAGCATATAGATGCGTGGGAGGGCCTTTAATATTTTTCTCATTTCGCGAGGTCCTTTTTCTCAAGTTGCTTTTGGATCTTTTCCGTCGTCGTCGGTGGTTGGTCGGGGAGCTCGGAGGTCTATAGCGATAAGATCGTTGACGATAAGGCGTCGTTACTGCTACTAGGCGTCAAAGCGGACCCGTGGGCGAGACTCGGTACGGTTAAACCTACATTTATTGGCTAACGAGACCCACCATCGTCAGCCCTTTAACAGGTAATTTTCCTTAACCGGAGATAAACTGCCGAGTGGCTGCTATTACACCTGCTTACCTACCCTCCCCTCCCCTCCCATCTGCTTATCCAGAGACGAGTCACTCGAAATTTCCAGATACACACCTTATCTTCCCCATGGGCCAAAATATATATATTTTACAAAATAATCCATACGTCCGATCCAATCGAGTTGATAATTTTTTAATATTTTTATTTCACACTCTTACTCAAAGTCTTTTCAAGTTTTCTCTTAAATTACATTTCTGCCAATAAGTGTCTTGATTTTGTCGATCGCGAGGGATTTATAATTTTGTTACTAGCTCGGTTATATTGACAAGGGAAAGAGTGGACATTTTCTTCTGATAAATGGTAAACACGTCGATGGCGGCAGAGTTGATCTTGTTATCAGCGTCTGGGCTGCGGTGGTAGTGGTAGTGGTGGTGAACACGTCGATTTGGGGGACTTGGCAACGCAGCTTTTAATTTAATACGTCCAAGCCCTAGCTGTGGATCATTATGCATAATAAAGCAACTTTGCTGCTTGGACAAGGCATCTCTCATTGTCAAAGAGAGCGAAAACTTCACTCTCCACCTTGCTTGTTTTCCTCATATTTTCACTCTTCTCGACAAGGCAAGGCCCATCTCTTTTTTTAACCAGAATAACTCTTTCCTTTTTTTCATGGGTATTTAGATAACTAGTTATCCCCTTGACGAGAGGCAAATCGAATTTCTACCCCCCTCGTTTGAGCTTTCCGTCAATTTTCCACTTTCTTTCCTCAGAAATTTGCTTATTTTTCACCTTGAACTCTTTTTCACCTCGTACAAAATTCTTTGGGAAATTCCTAGCGTTCGAATTCAGCTGGTTTATTAATTAGAAAATTTGCACTACAGCTTTTCCTTGATTTTCACGTTTTTTCTTCATGCTAGTCTCACCCTCCTCCCCCCTTTTAACCCCATCGAACTCTGGTTTACCTGATCGCACTCCATCGTTCAAGTCCCTCGACACTCTTTATTGCCCACTCGACCGCGAGCATAAGCAGGTACACTCGACGAATATTATGTCATTATGCAATCTCGTTGAGCATGCAACTTCCACCTGAAACTTGGAGTCTCCCTCGCACAGGTTCAGCTTGTGCCACAAACTTAAATCCCCTACCGAGGAAACGCCTTTTACAATGTTGCTGTACAACCTGTGACCAAAAAGTGTAAGCAACTCCAATAACCCAGAATTTAATCAATTTCTTCACTCCTGCTACTTAAAAAAAAAAAAAACAAAAACAAAAACTAAAGAGAATACAGCGATGAAGAATGTTCCAATTTGTTTCAAGGTCAAAATAAAATTATGGTATACTATATATTCTCGATTGTTTATTCCTCGTATCGTGTGTGGTTTTAATATCTTCTTTCCTTGAAATTAATAATCCATGGCTTAATTTTCAATTAATCACTTTAAACACGTTGGTCTTTATATAGTTACGTAGCTCGCCTGCAATATATCATAAATTCCAATAAAGCATTCCTGGTGACCTTAAGCTCGTGTGAGAGGGCTCGGTAACTGTTTAATCGCGAGCTAGTAATTTATTAATTTAAATTATGCTCGCACGAATATGACGGGTTGAAGTTAATTGGAGGTTTCGAAAATTCCACCAGTCTTACCCTCTAGCTCTTTATGCGTGTGCCCTATATATATATATATAAAACCTTCTCTCTCTCTCTCTCTCTCTCTCTCGCGCTTTTTAGCAAGAATCTCTCAGCGGCGCGTCAGCAATTGGCTGAATGTTTTAAGAGCAGTGCATAAAACGGATTGTCATATTCCGTCGCGCCTACCCATGCAACTGTTTGCGAAATAGCCGCCGGACAAATTTGATGGATTTTTTCGTCCATTTCCAGTTCATTGGCTCCTAAATTATTTACCGTCTGCTATAGCCACTATCAAAGGGATTTCAACCTGATTGTTCCTGATAGCGACGACAGATCAGGGATTTGCGAATTTCACGAGATCCAATCAGTCCCAGAAACAGATGCATACATTTATGTCTCTCTATTCAACTCGGATTTACTAAATTAATTGCCAGGCTTATTTTTCCATTATATCTATATAAATAAAACTTTCAATTTTATATTTCAAACCTTTTCCATCGACAAAATTAAGTGTTTAATTGTTTCTGAAACTTTGTTACATTCATTCGCAAGGATCGATTCGATTGCAACAATGCTGAAGCAATCAACTTTGATTGTGAGATCCAATTATTTTATTGCACAACGAAATTCGAGTGTCTTTGTCTTTAATCGTGGAAAGAAAGAAACACCCAGTATATACGTTGGTATTGGGGGGTGGTAGGTTAGCACGCGTGAGTTTGTGGGTACATAAATACGTATACTTAACCCCTCCTTCGGGGGTTGATTAAACAAGTAGCACGCGTAGGTTCTCGGCAGAGCGAGCGAAAACAGCCGTTTCCTCCTTTGGCTGGAAAGAACTTTTAGGGAGGAGCAGCAACATAGCCTGCAGGAGCTTGTTTCAAACGCGAGCGTCATTATCGCCACCTTAAATACCAACGCTGTATCCCATGCAGCAACATATATATAGAGCTATGGTGGAAAAACCACGTGACTTTTCATTTCTACGCCCGAGCTGCCATTTTCGAGACACCTGTGCCGCATATTTTTGCATTAATTCATCCGGCATTACACCCTCGCCCTTCCCACTCCCCCTACCTTTTTCATCGTCATTTTTTACTCGTTCATATAAATAGCTAAATTAGCGAGGAATATTTTCACGAATTTCAGAAAGCAGCCGCGCACACCGTTCGTTCTCGAATAAAAATACTCTTGCACCCTGCAGGAATAAAAGCGAGATGAGGTATAAAAATATACAGGATTCTACGTGTATGGGTGTGTGTGTATCGAGAGGAGGGAATTCTCGAGGATAAATTTTAAGTTGGATTTGGTTGGCGGGAGGATCGTGCAGTGCAGCAGCGGAGCAAGTTTCGATTTTCTCGCTCAGAGTCTACAAACCCAAATCCCATAGACCGGGCTTCTCTGGGTGTGTGCGTGCGGTCTCTATATACACATGTATATATAGGGGCAGGTTTCACGCTCAAGCAAGCACGGACGTGGGCAGACGTTACGTCCAGGTATACGTGGACAGGTAAGCCGTGCTGCTGCTGTTCTGCGTCTGACAGCCGTTACACATCCACGATCCTTGCGGAGAGATTGGGTTGATGGTGCATGGGTATGGGGGGGGGGGGGGGTGGAGTAACAAGCTCCCCTCTCCCCGCGTGCCCTTTCGAGGCCGTCCAATCCAAAGGGAGGTCTAGAAAAGGGGCACACGTCGAAAGCACGAATCCTGCCTGCTGCCTGCTGCCTGCCCCAGAGAGAGAGAGAGAGAGAGAGAGAGAGAGAGAGAGAGAGAGAGAGAGAGAGAGAGAGATTCGGGATCTCCGCATCGCTGCTGATCGAATCGCTCGTGCATAGTTCGCGAGAGCGGGGTAATTCGACTGCAACTGATTCGGGAATTGCCCGAGATACCCCCTCCAACCCTTCCGCATCCAAAATTCAACCTCTTTCATCAGTTTGGTCAACCGTTTTTAATGTATTTGCACAACCTCCCCCAACTCCTCTCTTCTCTTTACATATCCCGTGTACAATTTTATTTCGTACCTCGTCTCACGTTTTATATCCACGAACAATTCGCTACAATCTCTGTGCACTCTAATCTATTCGGCGCATTTCCTCCACAAGGTTCGATTTACCTTTATTCGCAGGTCGAACTATAGTGTTTGGAGATTTTATGCGTTGCTTCGTGCAAAATTCATCGCTTTGACAATTTTCACGGAGAAGCTTCCAATAGCGTGGTTGGATTCATTAGCAAAGGTTCTCGATATCCGGTTTCTCCTGACATTCTGGAGAACGTTGAATAGAATTTCGCTAGGTTGATGACGTAACGTATGAAGGGACGATTGTGTACATGGACGAAAGAATACGAGAGCAGAGCTGGCATCCCTCGTAGAATCGATGCCACCGGAAGATCGACCCTTGCACATATAGTTGCAACGAGTATACACCTTGAAGAACGTCAATTCTGTCTGACACGTTTCTACAATAAACCACTCGAACGATTCTCCTTATCTACGACCGTTCTTCGTTTACATACGATTGATAATTAATTAAAAATTGACAAGATTGTTCTCTCGAATCAGAAACTATAATTCACGATACTTCAGCATCGGACCATGAAGGAAAAACTCTAGGATGCTCGAGGATGAAAAGACTGCGCGAATGCACGCATATATTGACGAGTCCGATTGGCGCACGGCGCAGATGCATCAACGTGCGCACGTCTGCTCGGTATTTCCGAAGTATAATTGTCCCACGCGTCCATCATCTCCCGTGGGACACAATAGCCCATGGACGGACGGGCGAGTCTCTCCGCACACTCTACAGGGCCCGGCGAGTGGCATTGATTGCACCAGAGTGGAACAACTTGCATCCTCGAGTGCCAATTGCTCAGAGATTGTAACCCCGAGCTATCCGCTCCCCCCCCCCCCCTCCCCTCTCCCTCTCCTAGCTGGAACTATATACGCAAACCTTAATGCTACTCCGATCTGGAGCACCACTCGGAGTCGATTCAGCGAAGAATGGACCTCGCGTAATTAGATTCTCTTCGTTTCCATATCGACGTCCGCCAGTCTTCGGAATATATATACGTACACACGCGCACTCGAGACCGGCCTCTGCAGTACCCTCGCAGCAACGATTGGACGGATTGAAAAAAAAACGCTTCTCCATTTTTGTTCTCCCTTTAAAAGATTTATCGCGCGCAGCTCCTGCTCGACGCCACGTTCTATAGCGAAATCCACTTAAGCATCGCGAAACAGTTTTAAAAACAGGCAGCAGCGAGTAACTAGTCTCTGCAAAGTCACTTTTCCATAAATTGTACCATACATATTTATGAGGCTCAATGGATGATTTATCGAGTGGCACTTTTGGGAATTCAACTAAATAAACTAACTAGTCTGCCAATTTCATTTCGCAGCTGGAAAATCTCGCCGGATCGCCTCGCCGAGGATCATCCGTGACGCGGGTTGCTCTTTCTGCGATATGTCATATATATATATGTGTGTGTGTGGAATTTTGCGCTCTTGGCGTACTTTGGTCGCAGCGACGAAAACTCGCCAAGTTTGCGCGGGAAAAGGGCGGAAAAAGGGTGGCGACTACGTTGCATCGCGCTGCACGGTGGATCCTGAATTTATTTTATCCGTCCTGTTCAATTGTACATAGATGCGACCGAATCTCTTCGAATTTTTATGAATCCCTGTTGTACACTATGTACATTTCTGATTACAAATACGTCGGGCGCCTCTATCACAGATTTCCACGTATCATAAATTCATCTCGTTAAATGTACACGATGGAACACGTCCAACGACAAATTACACGTTTTTCGTTACACGTTTTCCGCTTTATATTAGCAAATGCTGCTAATAATTTAATGGAATTTAAGTGGAACGAGCTATATTTTTGGACCAGCCATTTTATATCTATATATATACATAGCGTTTTGCCATATAGCGCACGATAGCTTTGCCAAACGAGGGCTTCGATAAATCTCTCTATATGTTGATTTTATATTTATTTCTGTCTTGTACATTTATATAATTTTGTTTTTCCCACTTTAATCAGTGTACTCCTTTCCATTCCAGTGTTCCCCCCTAAAAGGACGGTTATTAAAACAACGTGCTGCTACAAATATCGATAAGGTATATATAACATTGATTATTATAATTAAATTGAATTTTGCACGTTTTATTCTCGCATATGCAAGAAATAATCATTGGAATAATTCTTGTACCATAAATAAAATAGACACGAGCGAATGTTTGCCATTTGCCCATTACACGTGACTCGAGCGTGAAAATCGCCTACTTCCGTGCAAATTTTGCAGATTACGCAAGTGTACGATTTCATCTCGACCGTGTCGCGATAAGAGAATAACTTTCACCGGGAAAATGAAGCAGAGTGTGTGTGTGTTATAAAAATCGTATACCTATATATACTAATCGTAATAAAGTTTTCTTAAACCGTGGAAAATTGCAATATTATCGAATAATTCTATTGACACGAGGTAAAACGGTTGCAGCAGATTTATCGACGAGAGCGATAATCGAGTGAAGCGCGTGCGCGATTAATTTGTAACTACTGCAGGAGAGCCGGCTGGTGGGAGTGGAGAGTATAGAATATTTAAAAGACGATAGGGGGAGAATCAGGAGTATACAAATTTAGCTTAGCATATTTAAAAGCTGCTGCAGTTGGTTCGCGGCTAAACCGAAGCTTATTCGTGGGGAGCATAAAAACACGTAAAAACTCGCGCTAAGCAGGCTAATTAGCATTTCGCATAGCTGTCTCGCGGACACCTGTTAAGCGCGACGTGGTTCTCTCTCTCCGGCAGCTCGTTTTGCAATAGCCTGCAGACTTTACGTAGGAGGGGGGGGGGGGGGGGGAGGATTACTTTTTCGTCGGTCTCGATCTAAAAATGTTGTTAATGTTGAATATCGTACGTAATAGGTCGCTCGTGTATGCAAATTTTCGCGAATGGAGATGAAGTGAGAGAGAGAGAGAGAGAGCGAGAGAGAGATAGGGGAGGGGGTTGAGTCGGGCCACCCTCGTGACTCGAGTGTGAACTCTATCGCCAGGCACGCAAACCCACGCACGCTACCCCCTAAGATTGCACAAGGAGGTCGATTATCGCGCTACCCCCCCCCCCCCCCCCAGACCTTCGCGTACAGAACGACCAGAAAATCGTGAGACTCGCTTCCGGTATACCCCTCCCCCCTCCACCACTACCTTTATAACTACCAGTACCTATCACACAGACCCTCGTAAAACACACGTTCTAAAACTCCTTTCATAATCACAACCATCCTCGCCTATATATACCTATATATATATGTGTGTGTGTGTAATATCTCCAAATTATAAAAAAAAAATTTTGCATAAATTATAAAACTCGGTGTAATTGACAAGGAAGAAAATTGTAACCCTACGTAATTATAATATCGAGAAAAAATTAGCGTTACACGAGGTAGCGTAAGATTGAATCGCTGAGAGAGTAATTGATGTTCGATATAAGTCGCAGATATTTAATTTGTTGCGAGCGTGTTATAATTTATTAGGTGTTGCGTGCATTCTCTCGTGCATACCAGCAATGAGTATAAACGCGCGGGGGCTCGTAAATGTGGTGTGTGTCTGTGAGCAAGGGTAGGAGGAGGGGGTGAATGAACGTGTAGCAAGGAAGATAGGAGGAGAAGGAGAGAGCGTGCGAGTGGAAGACCGGGGGAGCCATATTCTATACAAACTTCATCCACGAGTCGCACAGTCTGTATTTTCGTTATAGAAACACAGAAGGTACACGTAGCGCGCGCGCGTCGTAGGCTGCTGGATAGAGTGGCTGGGACGTACGCGTTTATACCGTTCGTATATATAGGTCTGAGTGGGGAAGTAAGTATCGAGAAATTTCTCAGATACCACCACGCCGTGCATGTCCTGCGAGATGCACTTGCCTCGTATTCCTAGATGAACCATCTTCTTCATACATGCGTTGCTTTATTTACACGTCTACTTTATTTGGCCCGACCATATCCTCCTTTCTCTACTCGGGGATAAGTATTTACGGATTTCTCCCACCCATCTCCATTTCTTTATCGTCAAACGCGTTTTGCATTCGCAAATGAACGTTCTCCTTTCGCACGAGTATCAAGGAGAGACCTGCTCTTATTCTCTCCCCTTCTCTTTCTACTTGGAAGCATCAAGAGAAATTCGCTCTACGCCATCGAAACCGATAGGAATTTTTCTCTCTCCTCAGACTCGCGGCATCTCTTATTCATGCGTATTCCTCGCGGTTTTCCCGTTGCAACAATTGGAACGTAACGCAAGCTACGAGGTTGATAGCTCGTTTGAAGAAATTCGATTGGCGAGCGAATAATTGCGAAACCGCGAAACGTCGGGCAGCCGGTCGCGGAGCAATTATTGGCAAACGCTTCGATTTTGAGGTTAATTCTGGTTATCAATTTAATTTCTGTTTTATAGTGGCACCTGCGTGAAATAAACCTTAACCCACGCACACTCCACGCTCGAATTATTTTTAGATTGGTCGCGCGCGGAGGATTAAACGAATTTGCGCGAAAGGATCTTTTTCCTGTATCATTCTGATCCAGTGATTATCGAAATCCTTTGGGAGATTCGTTCTCGACAAATTGAATAGGAAAAATGTGTGTTTGAAAATCTCTATTAGTTAGTTTTCCTACGGTACCAAGCTGGACCTCTATATATATACGCGTAGTCTCACGAGAGGGAATTTTCAGCAGCGAATCGAAGAAAATGATGAAAAATGTGTCTCTGGGAAAATGTCGATTTTCTTTTAAGAATTCGACCTGTTAACGTTGGCTCGCTCGCGAAATTCCTCCAAGGACAAATCGCTTTGTTGGGAACTCGCATTTATATGTCTCAAGATGCAGCCTGCAGTTGTCTTTTCAGCAAGTTTCACAGCTTAACGAGATAGCGGAGATATTTCTGCGGGAGTAACGCCGTTATCAGGGATGCGAGAGGAAAAGCTGTGAGCGAGTGTGTGTATGTGTGTGGGTGGATGGGTTGGTGCGAGGTGGTGGGGGTAAGAGGTAAGAAACAGGGTTGGGGGGATAGTGTAGTTTCGTATCATCGGAATGTTTCGCGAGGCGCGAACCGACTTGAGATATTACGAGGAAATTGTTGCTGGTTATCAGAACGAGAAACTTTATGTCACATAAACAGGAACAAAAGCCGACGATGGAGAATGGAGGATGGCAAGCTCAGGTTTCCTCCTCAACCTCGCCTCGCCTCGCCTCGCCTCACCACACCCTTACTTTCTCTCTCCTCTCTACCTTCTCCGATATAACTCATTGCATCCCCCACGGCAGTCTCATAATACAAGGATTAATACACCGTTGGTCCTTTACTAGTTTATAGAGACTAGAATACCTATAGATTTACGACTCTCATTCGCTATATTAACCCCATTGCCACACTCTCAATTCTTTTTTCTTCTCCTTTCTTTTCTTTTTTGGTAAAATTACAAGGACAATCTTGGGTAATCTTCTAAACACTATATACTGTGTTATTTGAAATTTACACTGGAATAAGTTGGGAATACTTTGATAATTATTATTGGGAAATTTTTGTAAAATTAAAAATATTAATTTATGTACACACAGTGACTGTGTGGTGAGTTACAAACTTACGGAGACGAATTTTGTTGTAATTTTCCCGAAAATAATCATGTTTGCAAAGTTTTTGATTGTCTGGAGATAAATGGGCAGGAAAGAGAACTGTTTTTCAGGTATATTATAATTGGGGGGATTTAATATATTCTTCAGGATAATTTTTAATTTAATTTAAATAGTGTAAAAAGTGTAGAAGACTGTAGACTAGTGTGGCGAAGCTCGACATTTTAGAATTTCTCAAGTTTTTCGTGCAAGCTGGCAAGAGCATTAGGAGTTGGCATCGGTGGGGGTGTGAAAACCTCTTGATGGTTAGAGGGTGGGAGTGGGAAGTGGTTGAGTGGAGGTGTCGCATTGTCCTGGAACAGGAGAAGAAGGTTAAACGTGAAATCGCGAGTAGAAAGGTGCGGGAGAGTTTCGCGGGACCTCTTCCAGTCCTCCTCCCCCCTCCCCACAAACCATACGCGAAGATAGCAGACGCAAGTTCTCGAATAAAATTACCGTCAGGGAATTCGTCAACCGATAACATCTCTCAACGTGCAATGGCGAATCCGTTTCCTCCATTTTCTCACAAAACTCTCGTCCTGCAATTTTTCCAGCCAGCTCTTCTCCTCATTCCTAAATAAAAACCTCTTGCCTTCTTTTCGTGGCTGTGCTTCCTATATATATGTATATATATATATATGATATATCCTCAAAGCTCCTTCAAAAACACATGGACAAATTATGAAATGTATTCAAATTAAAAATTCCAAAAGATATTTTATTATTCTCTAGATTCTTTAAACTAAGCACTCGATAAGATAAAACATAATTACAACAGCAGATAAATCGTTAGAATTTGTTCAATCGTGTTTTCTCCTTGGATTTTTCTCGCTCAGCCATCCTGGCACGAGCAAGGATCACACTAGTCGAGAGAGAGAGAGAGAGAGAGAGAGAGAGAGAGACGTACAGATAGCTCGCAAGTTCTCGAATAAAATTACCGTTAGGGAATTCGTCAACCGATAGCAGTGACGTTTAACGGGAAAGCAGTTTCTCGCCTTCGGAGAGTTTCCCCTCCTGGAGTGAGCTCTGCGCGCGGGATTTGCATAGAAACACCAAGGAGAGAGAGCAGCACACAGCGATCCCAGCCAGTCAGGCTGCTCCAGTTGCTCTGCTAGTTCAGCACTATCGCGGATGGATCCACTCCCCTTTTTCCAACCCTTAATCCTAAAGCTGGTACGTTCCAGTCGAAGAAAAGTCGATCCTCGAGATTGTCGCAGCAGCGTTCGAGCCCGGAGGAAAACCTTTGGAAATTTTCTAAACGACGCACGAATTTGCCACGACTGGATTCCTCGAATAACGCACTCGCTTTCCAAGGTGTTGCTCGAACCAACCCTCGATCAGCCAGTGAAAAACAAACTTTTTCAAGGTTATCAGATTCTTCCTCTTCTCGTCGATTGGCTCGACAAATAGGCTGCAGCAGGATACAGGGTGAAAACGTTTAACACGGTTCACCCCAAAAGCTGTCACTTCCTGTCGCGCGAGGACGTACTTACAGCGGACCGAGTTGTAAGCGAGATCTTGTCAGCGAAACTTGGGCGAATCAGTCAGTGTCGATTTTACAGCCGAGGAACTTCTGTTGGTGACGTTTGAATCGAATCGACAAAAACCACGAGGAATCCGGGATCCTCGACAGCTTGCCTCTGTATATATATATATATACCTGCATGAAATACACTTATATATATATATATATATAGGATATATTTACAGGAACCGTCTGGAGAGTCTCCCTCTCGTTCGCTCTCACCGATGTAGCTCGAGGGAATCGAGGATCACGTCCAAGTAGTCGTTGAACTGTGTTAGGTATCGTTGACGTTAAATTGTAGTTATATGCAGACGATTGTAATAATGATAATCGAAATGGTCGCACTTAGTCGCTAACTTCTCCAGCTTCTGTTGGAGAACGCTATTACCGTCAAGTCCCAATGTGTTATGCTGATTACTCAAAGTTATTCATTAGCCAATCAGGCTCCGCTATGGCGCATGGCGCCTGAAAGCTGAGCAATGTGGAACACTTTGCTCCTGCTTGAACAATGGCATTTCCAACGTATATATATGTGTGTTTCTTGCTGGAATTAACTGCACAAATTTCCATACGATTATTATACAGTCTTTGCGAGAGAATAGGTTTTTTTTGTCGGAATTTTTACGGATTGCAGTGCAAAATTATATTGCACGCAGTGCTATATACATATATATATATATAATTGCTAATTGAAATTGAGAGGCAGAGGGAGAGAAGTTGTTTGTCTTTCGATACTTGGAGGTCACGTAGCATGGACAATGGTTTATAACGACAGGGGCGTTTGGAAGCAGCCGATAACGGTAATCCAATTTTTCGGAATAATATTTGTCCTGAAGATCGACGAGCTTTGCCGTTGGCCGTGCACGTCCCGACTGACCCCTTCCGATAGCCAACCAGGAGAGAGAAAGAAGAGAAGGCACAGAGCGCTGTATATATATAGCTCCTACATCACCGACCAACGCAGAGTTCGGTGCTTCTTCGCTCGCTCGAATCATCCCCTTCGGGCAAGGTCGCCTGAATTTCGATGAGCATTACAGTATTTGCCGTAAACGCGGAGGGTCAGTCAGTTAGCTTCATATTCATAGGCAAATCTTGATTTATCAAACGATTTTCCTCCCATCATGACAGATTCTTCTTCAGCATCCGCGACATTCGTGCATGTATATAACCTTGGCAAAATCAAAATTCCAAAGGTTACGCTTTTCTCCACGCGCATGCAGAATCAACGGGGAAAACTTGGGAGAACCACAAAATTCCTGGACAACTATATATAGTCTCGTGGTAGTTTAAAGGATATTAAAAAAAGCGATTCGAAGCTGACTGAAACCAATTTCTGCTTACGCATGATTCAGCAATCTCGTCCCTTGCATATTGGGATCGGCCCTCGCGCGTAGGTATCTTCCCCGCGGCTGTTCTCTGCGTAGGAGGATAAATTCACGCGTGCATTTTGACGCGTAGAAGGGTGAAAAGTCGTCGTCGTCGTCGTCCGGTGGAGGAGGAGGGATGACCCTCGATTAATTTTGTCAAATCGCTGTTGGATCGAATTCGATATTGGCCAGCCAGTTCCACGCGTTGGTTGCAAGGACGAATGTGCCAGCACGTTTCGGTTCATGGCCATCATAAATATGCTAATGCTCCTCTATAACCATATCTCCTTGACGCTTTCTCAATTTTCACTCGTTACACGTGCCTGTAATTTTTTCTTTCGAATTCCAGAGGACGGCGCGACTATATATAGCGTAATGGGAAGACGAATGTTTATCTGCAACTTATATATATATGAAATATAACATTGTCAGAGCTGAATGGAAGCTCGTTTGAATATTTGACGATCGTATCTGGTGCTGCAGGAATATCAGGGAGTAACGAGCGAGCAGTTGTGCGCGATCGTATTATATTCCTCGCGGTGTGGATTGGCCGTATTATTCAACTACCCCCCCCCCCCCCCCTTAGCTTGTAAATCGCGCACAATCGAAGGAGTTTTCGAGTTGGAACGGGATTGGTTATTCCATTTTCTGATTTTCCAGCGGTAATCGAAGCTATCGATTCTCGCGTCAGCAATGGGACTGGAACTTATTTTTTTTCACCCCCCCCCCCCTCCCCTCCCATAGCCTATATACCATCCCCAGGATCGCATGATGGATCGCTCCCCACAATGGCTGGCTTTCTCGCGGAAACCTTCGCACGCGCCGCACAAAAGCTCCCGCGCGAGCTACCGTGCCTCGATGTGAGCCAGAGTGCGTGTGAATGCGTATACCTGAAAGCCTCTCGTTTTGCGTGGCTGCATTGAGAAAAGAATCGCTATGGATTTAAATAAACTGCTTTGCGCCATGGAAAATATTTATACGCGAAAGGGAATTTTTCCGAGTGGGGGGAATGGCATACTTGTGTGTGTGCGTGTGTGTATTTTCATTGAGTAGATTTTTTTTTGCAAGAAGAAGGCCAATGGGCGTGCGCGGCAGTGGAGAAGGTCCTTCGAAAAAGGCTTCCCTCTCCTCGTCTTCTTCTTCGTCTTTACGACAAATATTGGATCGCCGGATCCGCTCAAGATTTTGGATATTGCTCGCACAACACCCCTTGGCTATGCTTTTGAAGCACAACCCCTGCCTTCCTCCTTCTGCACGAAGAACCCTCTTATTTTATTATAGGGCTCAGTTAAACGCGCTTCAAACTCTCCTATCACAGTGAAAAACCTCTCAAAGTCTGCTGCTGCATATGCCCATGTATACAATTTCCTATTATCTACACTTGCGTCTGTTATTCTCTCAATTATCATAAAACTGATAGGCACTTGGAGTTTGCGGACTAAGTAGACTCTGGGACGATTTTTGCAAGAAAGATTTCTTGGAAAATCTCTCGTTTGGTATTCGTTGCGTTGGGTCTGTCTAGAGATGAGGAAAAGAGTTTAATATCCGAAAATATTGAATTATATTATCGGACGTTTTCTCGTTGAATGCTCGCTCCCCCATGTATACATATGGTACATATGTATACGTATACACACATCTATACGTATAGGAGGAGATTCACCATTGCAGCGCTTGGAACTATGTCAACGGGCTTGCGTCAGCCACAAAAGGCCGTAAATTATCGAATTCGTCGACAGGTCGTTTGACACGTACGGCAGAGTTAGCACAGGGTCCCCAATAGTGCACACACACCAAAACATACGTATATGCGCACCGATATCCCAAACTCGCTATACATTTTTATTCGTTGCGAGCATCACCAGTCGCACCCATACATTCTCATTCGCCCAGTTACACGTACAATCTGCACGTGACGTATAAACATCCTGCATATTTATACGAACAAATTCTTTTATAAGAAACAGAGACACATGCTCCAAACATAAATCAACAGAAACCTCTCTCCCTCGCTCGTGCGCATAAGTCAATGCAGGAAAAAAACAGGGAAAACAATGGAATTCCAATAATAGTCTCTATATTTATATTGCAATACATACGCAGACTTTTTGCGATAAATATCAAGAGACTGTGCAACACGAACGAATATTATTTCATATATAAGAAAGAGAGACACTTGCTTCTCAAACGTAAATCAACGACAAAAGCCTCTCTCCGACGAGCAAAGTAATTGCCTCAAAAATATTGATGAACGAAAACAAAGAAAATCGTGTAGCATATATCGCACGTACACCAGACACGTGTAAGCATCGATGGGAAGAAAATAATTAGCTAGATTTCCTGCCTATTTAACATAAATTATGGAAACAAGAATACAGACTGTGTTTTGCGAAAAGTGTCAAGGGAACGACGAAAGCGAACAAGAGCGATGCAAATGAATACGAATGATGGGATAAATAAAAGTCAAGCGAGGGATGATTGGCACCGGGGCTCGTACGAATGATGTATATCTATAAATATAAATGAAAATCATTGGGGTAATTTGTTTATTTGCTTTGTATCAGTGGAGAGGCAAATAAGCAAATAAACAAATATCAATACACATACGTACGAGCATTTCCCATCGACGCGAACAATGGGCCGTAGAGAAATCAATTTGCGATTTGGCATGCGTGTATTTAAGTACGTGGGACGTTGCGTCACGTGGTGTCACGTGTCGTCAGCTTAGTTGGCGCGCAGGGGTGCTCGGTCAGCCTTGAACCCTGAAGGGGAAGTAAACTACGAGAATGGTCATGGTCCTCGTGACAGCGTGTACGTTTGGGGGACGCAGGACACAAAAGAGAGAGAGAGAGAGAGAGAGAAGAGGAAAAAAGGTAGCATCACGGGAGGAACAGGATGATTTCCACCCCAGTTTCTCGTTCAGTCATCCATCGTGTCTTCATGACCGGTAAATAACGATAAAGTATATGCCCTATTCCCCAGGATCCGCTCCAATCGATATAAACGACACGCGATCCTTGCAAGAAAATTTTCTCCACTATATTCAGAGAGAGAGAGAGAGAGAGAGAGAGAGTTACACTGGAAAGAATCCTCCCAATAAACCACTCTCCTCTCGCTTTATTTCATGCCATAAATTTAATATAAATATTTTGTCGTAACGCGCGAAATAGAAAATTCAATGGAAACAATCGCGTGGACGTTTAACGTGCAAATTAATCCACGATTAAATCATTTTTTCTCCTTCCTCGACATATTTATATATATATATATACAATACACAGAATATCCGTCACTGGAGGGAAGTACTTAATCTGGCGTTTTAATTGTTTCGAGTTGATCAAAGCTCGGCAAATATCCTAATCCTCGCGTGGGTTGATACGAGTGGTGGAGGGGGAGGAGGGAGAGGAGTGGAGGTAGAAAGATAATCCATCCGGGTGTATGACAGTAATTGGTGCAGCTGGAACTCGATCGACCAATCGGTCGTTAAGCATTCATTTATGGCAAGCTGATATACAGAGCAATACTTTACTGCCATTATTGTTTGTCGTGTTGGACCAAACCAGCTCACGATTCGCGTAAAGTATCGCGTACTACTCGCTCTATATATATATATATATATATATATATGTATACGTGGCTGGCGATTATGCGAGAAATTTATGCCCCCGACAGATTAGCCTGCAGGTATTCGCTGCAAAGTGCCGACGACCATTAGCATGCTACAATTACTCGAAAATATAAGCCCTGATATACGAGCCAGCAATTAAGCACGCTAAATTTTAAGAAATTCTTATACTTACATGCACGCTCCACTTGTGTAATTAATGCTCCATTTACCAAATATAATGTACCTCTTCTGCCTCCCCCCTCCTCCTACTCGATATACTATATAGCTCCGATGCTTTAAGCCTTCGGTAATTTGTCGAATTACCGACTGTGATTTACGAGCGAACGATAATACTCGAGTGCGCCAAGAGTTGTGCTTCTACAGACTCTTTTTGGATTTATATAGAAAAATAATATCGATACGTGTTGCAAGGATCGAATTATTTCGATGCTTCGTACGAAACTGAGAATCAAAGGCTCGAAACTGTTCTTTCGAGAAAAATAGATTGTCCCAGCTGGTGAAACGGTGCTGATACACGAACGATTACCGAGTGCTCGGCTCTCCGTGGTAGTCATCGATCATTTCGCGAACGCAATAATTTCAAGGGGAAGAAGGAGGATTTTACGTGGAGTGACAGTCGCATTTTTTCTCTCCCTTGCCGAGAATACGATTGCTTTCTTTCATTCCCTGGGACACCTGTCTCATCCTTTACCCAAAGAAAGATGGCTTCCCTCGATCGCCCCCCCCCCTCCCCTCCCCCACCCACCTCCTCTCAATCCTCCTAAACACTCGCAACACTGATGCCTCGGCTTATATCCAACACGTTTAATCTTTCCTCTATTTAGTGCTATCATATAAAAGTATCTTGTGTTAGTGACGTTAAAATGCAAGATTCTACTCGTTTTATTGCAATTTGCTACTTTTTCTCTTGATATCTGGAAGTATCGAGTTTCTACGGGAATTTTTCGGATTATATTGAAGAATTTACATGCATAAGCTTATGACACATGCACAATCGCGTGGCTCGAAGACGATGCTGCAATTCGTTGCATTTCTCCTTTGTCCGCTCTTGTCTTAAAAAGGATACACGTTGCAGCATTAAAAAGCTGCGTTAACGAAGAAAAGCAATTTTTCCTCGCAACTAAATTCACTTTTGGCATATAACAGCAGGGCCGTTTTATAGCGGTGAGGGGAATTTAATTTTCCACATTATATTAAAATGCCAAGCTCGTGTAGTTGGCAAACTCTGCGGCCAGATTGTAGGTGGTATATATATATATATATATATATGGTGCGGAAGGAGAGGGGCAACAGGAGGATACTTCGCGACGGCTGCGTTTTATATGAATTTCTAACGCGCGCCGAGCTTTACGCACATCCGCGAAATTCGACGTGCAATTGCGGTGCACGCGCGCGGCGGAGCTTGCGGGCGATCAAGGAGAAACGGGAGGAGAGGGGGGAGGAAAGTGTCACGATGAAGAGAGAGAGAGAGAGGGAAGTGGTTGCTGCGCCGAGAATGAAAATGTAAAGGCCGTGTGCTTGCACGTCGAGCTTTCGTAAGGGGGCCGAGCACCAACGGAGCTTTTGTTCTTTTGCCTCGTTTTCTTCCAGCCCCGTGCACCAGCAAAATTCACTGACTTAATGGTCTCGTTTATTATTTCTTATACCCCGTGTACTCGCGCGCGTACACTCCCCCGCAAAAGGGTCTGCCCAAAAATTCAGCCACTCTCGAAACGCGAAAGCTCTGCTTTTATTATCCCAGTACCACGAAATTCGATTCGAATTTTTCTCGATCTTAATGGAAAATCGTCACTGGATTATATTCGAAGAAAAGTTCGACCGAATGGACGGATTATTCTGGTCGAATGTACATATCGACGAGAAAAATGTTACTCCCTCTTTGTGGCGTTCCAAGTTCAAGGACAGACTCGAGTCTCGTTAATGCAAAGCACCCGTAACGAGGCTGCATTCATTTGGAAGCCGTGAAAAGGGTCGAGGGAGGGTGAAGGGGTGGGAAATAAAAGCACAAAAGATCGGCAAATCTTTCAGCCTGTTTGGCCGTCCTCTTCACTTAAAAAGGAGCCACGCGGGGAAAGGGGAGTGGGGAAAGAGAGGGAGAGTGGCGCGCGAGACATAAAATATGATGCTTTTAAGCTCGTATGGAAAGTTTATGCGAGGGGGGGGGGGGGGTTGGTGGGCGAGGGCTGTTTTAAATTTCAGTTCGAAGATCGAAGAACCTGGGATGAAATGAAGCGTTGAGGGGGGGGGGGGAGGTTGAGCAGTATGCAGATTCGCTCGCTGAATAAATGCACATTAGTATGTGTACGTGTGGCTAGAGAGGTAGGGTGGAGGGAGAGAGGTGCACAAAACACAGATAAGGAGAGGGGTTGAGAAATAAGTAGAGTAAAGGTGGGTAATAGAGGGGGAGGAGGGCACTGCGGAAGGTGATCTTTTGAAAAATGAGGTCGTAAAGCATTCTACTCATATCGCGTACCGCCTTTTCACTCTCACCCCCTTTCAACCCCTGCACCATACTGTTCTTTCAATTCATCCAATCCTCTCGTTTCACTCTTCTCCGACGCTGATGCACGTACAGTCAATGGACCCTTTAACACCAGGCGAACCTTCTAATTCTTAATTTTGCTTTTTATCTCTCGTGGAAAGCATCGACTGGATAAATATACAGGGTGTCTGCTTAATTCGTGCTAAAATGACTCGGTCGAATTAAAGTAGGAATTTTTAGAATTCAATTTTTATACGTTTCTCGTTATTTGATTATTCATTGAAAAATTCTCGTGGATTGAAGATCTCTACTAATTGTAGAATTTTATCAGACATTCCTTGGGTTATTCAGGGTATAATAGGAATGTTCAAAGTATGAATTTTTTCATTCCGAAAGCTTTTTGATCAATGGCCGGATAACGAGATAATTGTTCAGAATTTTGTTCTTGGAATTATTCGCTCTACGTACGAAGCTACAGAGTTTTGGGGCGTGTTAATTAGACACCTTGTATAATGCTTGGAATTTTATAGGCCAACTGACGAGATTCGGTCGTTGGACGAACAATGATTGACTTGGCGAGGCAGAGTTAATCGGGCCATGGAAAAATTAAAAACTGGCGAATTTTCAGTGGAGCCACCGAAGAGAATTTCATTCACGACGCGACATCCAATCGATGCTTGTCGATAATTCTCGACAGCCAAGAGAAACGAAAGTGCGAACGGCTCGGGCTGAAAAATGGACGTTTGAAATCCACCAGCGTTGCTCGCTCACCCATATTCCTACGCACGGTGTCAGTTAAAATACGCGTATACATCGATAAAACTGTGCACCTACGTACTTGTATTTTATTTTTTGCAATTATAACAAACGTATGGATCAAAATTACGAAATATATTATCACGCAAAAAAAAGCCTCGCTTGTCAAACAAGGCGAATAGTGCATAAATCGCGTCTAGCATAATTAATATAGTAAAATAAAATATTTCAATTAAAAAAATTAATGAAATCCCAATGTTCTTATCTTGAAAAAGGTTGAAAATTCGAAAAACAAAATAGTAACAGAACAGTTACATGCCGGGGGACAGTTGTATTGAATCGTATTAAATTATGATCATTCGTGCTTGATTATTATAATTGGAGACAATACTAAATACATATAATCTCATTATCAATATCCTCAAGCTATTGACAATACTTATAAAATAGATTTTGTTGATTTCTATATACATATATATATTTGGAGTATTTTGTTTATTCAGCACGCTTGATTCGTCAAGAAAATAATTATTGTTTTTCGTCAATCTTATGAAAGCCTAGCTTAGCAGGGGCCACTCAACGTTTGGTTTTGTTTAATCCGATTTAAATTATTCATACATATTGATCAAATTTTGTTTGCGAGCATTTTGCTCGGAGCTTTCGAGATAACACTGTGTAACTCGTATTGGAATCGAAACGAGCTGCGGGGCTTTATTTTGTTACAACTATTATGTGAAATGAGTGGCGCTATATCGTGTGCCACGTGTCAAAATTTAGCTGATAAAACTTCTTGTATTATCTTCCTGTCACTTTTTACTCCCGTTGAAATGTAAAATGTGAAACGTGAAGCATAAAAACTACAATGGGACGGGATGTAAAATATCGAATGTAATGCGTATTATGTGCAGTATAATATAATAAATACGAAATATACATTGCTGAATATTCAAATCGTGGTGAAATATAAAATGTAAGGGAGGGTAGAGAATTTTAAGTATCAAATAAAGGATATTAATTTTAAATTTTATATTTTCTAAATGCATCACTATATATAGTTTTTTCAAAAAAATACTGTCAATTTATTCATTTTTGTTAAAATATATAGTTTACTAGATTTTAATAGAGAAAATCGTTTCGAACCAACTCGGTTGATGTATATTTTACTTTTTGATTGGGGAAATATATATGAGAGATGTATATACAACTACTCCGAAGATTATCCGAAGTAAAATTCGTTAACGGGACGATTTCCTAGGCGAGCACAGACAACTCTATTACAGATACGAGAAGGAAATAGTCGATTATTAATACGAATCCTCGAATAGATCCGCACTTCTGATAGCGATTAGCAAACGATCGTTATAATGTTGTATTTTCAAAAGAATGAATTATTTAATCGGAAAAGAGAGCTGTGTAAAAATTTCCCATTATTTATTTATTCGTTAGAATAAATTTTTTCACGATGGAAAATAACATCCTCGACATCGATAAAATTCCATGTTTATCGATTAGCATGGGAAAGCATCGTGCAAACAAAAACTGGGAGTTGCATGGGTATTTATGGAAATGATGAATGAAGATGGAGACGGAAGTCGGTGAAACTTGGCCATTCTTAAGTGGCTAAGTTATTTTTTCTCATATTATAAGTGTATAGCTGAGGGGTAACTCATCCAAGTATTCGTAAAGTTCCTTGGCACTTGGCCAGGTTCAAAGGTGAGTTTACTGAATAAATAAAGGCTTCGAACAAAAAGAAAAAAGAAAAGAGTGTGACAATTCGTGGCACTCGCACTTTCCAACCAATTTGCAGCTTATACAAAAATTCCTAAGGAGAATAAAAATGATTAATCCTGCGTCTAAAAAAAAGGACGAGTAGACAAAAGAGCCCGAAGACTGCGGAGCATCGATCCAAAATACTTGAAATTTAAATTTCTCAGGCAAATTTCTAATTTAAAGTTTTTCTCTTTAAGCATATACCTAGCTGGAGCTCCTCCAGTTTATTACGATAATCCAGTGTCCGGGCTTTCCATTTCTTTCTCTTTTTTCACCATTTTTTTTTGTTCAACGCCACGCAAACAGGCCGAGTTTTTATTGCAGCGCGAACTGTAGCGATTAATAACCCAGCCTGCACCCACACACCGTTTTTGCCTTATTCCTCTCCTTTTAGATAAAATGGCGTTCTCTCGTGCTGTGAAAAAATCTGATCGCACTCGATTAGGGACTTACGAGGCAGTCAGGCGATTGTGTGCATAAGCAACCGTTAATTATATCGCGATCCTATCATTTTAAATAATATGTATTTATTCCCCTCAGCCGATTAAGGCGATTACGCTTTTATCATGCTCGTATATTTTCTTCTCGAAATGGAGACGTTAGCGCTGCAATGTTTTTTTTTCCGCGCGCCCAAAGATACCACTAGACCTATATATATATATACTTTATACCGAAGCACGCGAAACGCGCGATAAGATTAACGCGCACGGCTCTCTCAAGATTTCCAAATCAATTTAACATTCGCCACTCCTTGGTTCCTCCGCGCTTGAAATTATTTAACGCTGCACTTTGGGCCATGAAATCTTTTTTCATTTATCAACCGCGTCCACTTTACTCCCTGCAGCAAGATTATCTATTTTTCAGAGTCGCCACGGCCAGAGAAAAGCGTGCGCACGCGTTATTTTTATTTTCCCGCGCTATAATTGACGATAAACGTTTCCCGCCGACGATTGCACGCGCGGCCATCGCCGATTTTGATACGCGCACGCTTCAGCGTTGCTACGTTTCCCACGGGATAAGGCGATTACCATCTATTTTTTCTGCTAAATTTATGCCATCAGCGCGCAGCCACTGCGGAAGTGACAATATTTTCTTTGCGCGTGGTCGAAAAGAAAGCGCAATTATCGATCCCTCCTCGCTCCCGCAGGCTCCGCCGAACGGGAGCCCAAATTGCGAACCCGCGGAACGAAAATCGAGCAGTTTTCACCGGGATTATTCCTGCAGCGACTGTACGGGGAGGGGGGGGGGGGGAGGAGGAGAAAAAAATCCCTTTTAATACGGCTTCCCATTTAACGATGCGTGAATTTTCCTCCCTCATTACTGCATCATCGTTTTAGTTTATGATTTAATTATATTGTTCAGCCGAGGAATTATCACGGATTTAATCATCAAACTTTATAAAATAGCACCGGCTGAATCATTCGTTCGAGCGGCGGAACTTTGTTTAACCTAATCGTGCACTTTTGTTGGCTTTTCTGAGCCAACACGGTAACTCGGTACTAACAAGGGAGACTGTGGTAGTATATATGGTATTACTTGCAAAATTATTAATCCCTTCAGTCGATAATCCTGTGTGTGGATCGTTAAAAATCATTTTTTTTTTTTTTTTAATAGTGCAGTGATTGATTATCTCGTGTTTATCAATTAATCAAGTGCTACAGTCTCCGAGGAAAAGATTCGATTGGAGTGGGTAAAGTTTGCAAAAAATTCTGGGGGTGTTGCAAATATATATCTATATATATATAGACACAGGTAGGGAGTAAATAGACAGGCACGCGAAGGATAATTCGGCGACCTCGCTGGTACAATAATCCTTCGTGTCATGGACTGACGACGATGAGAGGGGGGAGGGGCCAGTGGTTGCGAGGGGTTGGAAAGGGGATGGAAAGGGGATAGCTGGCCGAGGGGCGAACGCCGGCGCGAAGATATAAAGCGTGGATTATAATAAGCCGAGCTGCGTTACGAAATTGTTTCGTTCTCCATTAATAACGGTAGCCTGCTTGTCCAAACAGCTATCGTAGCCAACGACACCCCTTTCGACACGCGACTATTATTATTGCTGCCTTTTACCATCCCAAGACACCCTATGCATATACTATATACGTGCATGGGGAAAGGCCAGCCAGAAACCCTGCAACCTAAACTTGCAGATCGAATTTACTCGCAACGAAATCCAATGTGCTTTCCCCTCGCCCCCAAAATCCACCCCCTGTGGTTTTTAAATACAACGCTACACTCTACTCGAACTTTTATATTCATCGATCATCTTATTATCAAGCACAACGATAAAATAATTGCTATATTCTAGACTCGCGAAGATCATTCGTTAATTGATAACAATCGCCAATATTTATTCCTATGCGTTATCGTAAAATCGTGCAGAATAATTGTGGCATCGAGAAAACCTGGTAAATATTTTCTCTGATGAGGAAAGTTGCACTGGGTGTTGGGTGTGTAGTTATGACACAGTGGATCAGTATAAATAGGAATAAGCTTTTCGAGATACGTAAGTCAGTGTAATTGGAGATTTGGAGCTCGTAGTCAAATACAAAAGCAGAGGAGAGTCATCGTATTTATTCCTGATCTCGGTTGTAAAAGCCAAGGGATTGCATTTATGGTTTATCCGAGCTATAAAAGGGAATGATACTCGTAGCACGCAAAACGAAAGGAAAACTGGCGTGCAAGCTGCGACGCGAGTTTATCGTTGGATTCAAGTGGCGTTGGTCATACTACATGCAGGGATTGCATCGCGTTGCATGGAAGTCTGTTAATTTCGGTTCCACGAGTGACCGCAGACGAGATCTCGCGGTGGAGATGATGCCGAGCCGCGCCGTGCCTCTTGGAATCTTCAGCATCCCCTGCATGTATGCAGCTACAGCGGCCGGTACGTATATATAGCACTGGCCCGGCCAATCCCCATTGGCCAACTCGAGCCAGAATGCCCATTCACCTGTATATATGTACCTTTGCTCTCTTTGTCCCATCCTCCAATCTCTCCAAACTTACCGACCAGCCGAAACACTCGCGTAAACGCGAATTTTCATCGATTCGGTTAATGTCTTTGCTACACTCTCCACTGTCCGGTATAATTGAATTGAAATTGTATTCTGCTTTGAGGTAATTGTCGAATTCTTTGGTCGAATTATCCAGCTAGATTCCACGAGTCTTTTGTGATCATAGTATATACCTTAATATTTATGCTATTATATATGTATATATATATATATATATTATAATTTAATCTATACACAATGTGTTTTTTTCAATAAGCTGGACAGTTAATTAATTCTTGATTGGCTCATTGCGGGTAGGAGAATATTGACTATGGCAACCGAAGGGAGCAAGCGAATACGCGCGGAGCGACAGCCTCATATTCGTAATGAGTTTTGTGATTGACAAATAAGCGTAAATGTAGCAATTAATACAAGAGCAGTTAACACTGGGCGAGGATGTGTGACATTTTCATAAAAAGTACATCTCAATAATGTTTTAAATTATAGTATATATACGGTACAGCTGCCTTCCAATCGACTCTTTTCGCTTATGAGCTAATCAAAACAGCAATAGCAATTAGCAAAGTATAATTATCCGCGACACAATAATGATTCGAATAAATAGCATCAAATATGATAACGCACACATGCGTAGATATACGTATCGTACGTTTAACCACAGAAGGCATAATTAATTATAATTTTGCAAACGTTCGGTAGGTAGTTTAGTCCCTATAATTATTGATTATAATTATACTGCTATATCGGGGGTAGTATTTTATTATTGCTCGGTTCAAGGATTCAGCATCGGCACAGCAGCTGATGTATATCGCGAGTAACGAACGTTGCTTTATGCTTATGGATAAATAAAATCGATATATTTTGTAGAGACGTGGAGGGGGGAGAGAATTGTGGAAGCTTCGAGTGTTGGAATATTTGTGGAAAGGGGAGGTGTCGGGTGGTCGAAGCAGAGAAGTCGTGGTCGGCTTAGGGCTGTTTTACTCGGCAGGTGTAGACTCTCCGATGTCGGCTTGCGGACTCACGGGACTTTACGGCTACGTGCCATACCCACCGGGGTTAAAGCTGCTGCCGCCTGCCTGCCTGCCTGCGAGAATGGGATGTGAGCAGAAAGGGCTCTCTCTCTCTCTCTCTCTCTCTCTCTCTCTCGCAGCCTCATGGCCCACCATGCGCAGTCCCACGGGATAAGAGCAGCTCAGACATAAAAGCTATCGTCCTCCTGTACAATGAAAATATAAAAACCACAAATCGTTCCTCGCTTCTTTTTGCTTCTCCTGCGCAGCTTCGTTAACAAAATATCACTTGACTCTGGGTAAGAAAAAATTCTTTGCAATATTGGTGGTCGGATTGATGATGGAAAATAATTCTGACAATTGCATTGTATGTATACAGTGATAAAGGGAGAGAGATGCAGCAGTGCAATTTTTCATGAAAACGCAGCTATTCGAGAGAAGCCAATAAGTCTTTCCACATTTTTATTCGGAATATTCTGAAGCCATATGGGCTTCATCCGACCATCTGGAGCTGCTCACCCTTTGCTGACCCCTCGCAATCGTTAACTGACCACTTCACCACCACCCCCCCTCCCTCCCTTAAAAAAGCCCCTCCTCAACTCGCCTGGAAAATCATGGTATCGCAGCAGGACCGTGAATATTTTATTTACTCCAAGCGTTTTCTCAGGCTTCTTATCCCCCCTCCCCCTACCTCTCTTCTTTTACTTATCCTATATATATATATATATATGTATGTACATAGCAGCAGCATACTTTTTCACGTTAGCCTTTTTCATTCCTCTTATACTTCTTCCAATTTCCTGTATCCTTTTTCTTGGGACACGTTTCGTGTTCTCCCTTGGCTTTTGCGCCTCCTTTTGGCCTTAATCGCGCGAATTTATCTTGATTAGACGTTCTCCGGAAGAGCGGCTGGCTGACTGGCTACCCCCTTTGCTCGTTGCGATCACCACCCCCCCCCCTCCCCCCTCCCCTTTTCCTCCATTGCGTTTACAATCGCACTACAAAGCGCACGCTGCTTCGTAATCATTCAAGCCATTCTCGTGCCTGTCTCTCTGTTCTTTCTCCACCATAAGACTTCCTCCATCACTGTCTCCTTGCTTTTTCATTTAAATTATTCGATTATCCCTGATAGGATTCTCCATTGCTCGACACGTTTATTAAACTTTTATCGTTTTCAATTAAATTGCACCGAGTCGAAGAATCTTGATCGTTTCTCGCAAATTTGTCCGTCCGACTTTACACGTCTCTTTCTACTTAGCCAGTTTGATTTCCCCGGAAAAACAAGCGAGAAGCAACTTTTATTTATATTTTGTAATAAAGTCACTGAAATATCATCGCGATTAATTTATACGTTTGAAGAGAGAACGTTTGGTACGAGAGTCTGGCAAATATTCCAGCTATTCGTACGACTCCAGTCGTTTAAAACGTGACTTTATCGATTTCAACCTGATACGGTTACGTTACAAGATTCTTACAAGGGATTCGACGAAATATGAGCAAGCGGAACTCTTTTGCTCAGTCTCGAAAGTCTTAGAATAGATACTTTATCGCGCCAGTTCTTAAGCCCTTTGACTACCCTTCGTTCGACGGATTGATACCCCCCACCACTTGGTCCTACAAATTTGTTCCATCCTTATGCATATTACACATGTAAAAAGATCAAAGCAATAACCGAGAGCAAAGAAAAAAAATTAATTTCACTGTTATACAAAGAAATCTTAGAAATTCTCCAGTAATTTGATAAACGATTAAAAATTGTGCACGTCAGTCGGTTTAACGAGTCGGTGAACCATAGGAAAAAATGTCGAATCTTTTTGGACGAAGCAATGGCGACGCACGCACGCAGCGAATATTGCACGTAATACGATTACTCTGATGGTTTTCGGGGTGGTGCAGGCAGGCAACTTGCTGTGAGATTATGCAGGTTGTACACGGCCCTTTATTTAGCCCACTCCAATGGAGTTCTTCGTTAATTTTGCAACGATGCTTCTCGTGCACTTGCGGACGCAACTCGCATTCTGGCCTAATCCACACTCAGTGGGGAACGGGTCTGGCTGGTGATTTCATAGGGAATTAATCGATCGGCCGGAGGCTCCGAATTCGAGTGTCGGTATTAAAGGATTTCCCCGCGGCTCCTGATAATTCGATTGTACCACCCGTTATGCACACGCACGTCTATGCATCACTATATATACACGTGTACCGCGTCTGACAGTGCACCGACTATTACTACTACTTCCAACTAACATTGTCCTATAATTCTCACAACGATGCACACACGCACCCTCTCCCTCCTCCTATGTATAATTTACATACATCGGATTTGTAATTAATACTTGATTGTATTATTCGGATCGCGCGGATAAGAGCTTTCGTGAGATTGTGCAATGATTCTAATTAGACGAATTTCGTTCGAACCATTGCGTAGAATAATTCTCAAATTTACCGTTTAAAGCACTGTGCGATAGTCTGCACTTACCATATTTATGCGTGTGTGTTTTTAGCATTTTTATTCTCTCACAGAGGTTTGTGTTTTCTATAATAAATTGCTTTAATTTAATTATACAGAAATCACACGTGTTCTGTACATGTAAATAGAGCCAGTGCACGTCTTCGGCGTTATTCAAAGAGAATTAAATTTAGGTAAAGTCGCGTCCAGCACGTAATGAAAGGATTCTTCAAGCTGATATATCGGAGGAAGCAAAGTAAGGTTGTAATTTGACAAAGTCTGTTATTAGATGCACGTTTAACGTAATCGTATGGTACATTGACTGGTGCTTGTGTTGTTGCGCACGGAAAGCAGGAAGCAGGAGACATCGAGGGCTTGATTCGAGCTATTCGATCTACTCGAACTGCCGACATCACTGTCGTCTATAATTACTTTCGAAACAATCCATACCAACACTCTCTCCCTTCCTTGCTGACAGCGTGCGTTCATTGTTCCAACATGCGATTAGTACCATGCCGCGCCGACCAATTCTCCGTCCCTTATCTAAGGCTTATCTCCTCTCCTCGGATAGCACTGTAGCCTTATCGATCCAAATTATTATTCGCTTCAATCGTTTGTCAGCTTGGAAACTCGATAACTCCACATTGATCAGTCGTTTGATTCCCTTCGCCATTGAATCGACCAGATCTCTCTCTCTCTCTCTCTCTCTCTCTCTCTCTCTCTCTCTCTCTCTCTCTCTCTCTCTCTCTCTCTCTCTCTCTCTCTCTCTCTCTCTCTCTCTCTGGTCTTCTCGCAGTCCTGCTAATTCTAATTGTGTTGAAAGTATCGGGTTGTTGATAGGCCAAATCAAGGTTGATAAGATGTACAGGGGTATTTCTTGCATTTAATTAGAATTTTAGTCTTTATTTTTTACAACATTATTGACTGTATCAAATATTATGGTTTTGGGCAGGAATCAAATTTTAGTTAATCAAGGAGGTTTAGCCTAGTTTTTATGTGGCTGACACTATCTTGATATGGTTCTGGGAAACTGTTTTATCTGGGATGTGTGACAGTTTTTCTTGGGGAACACGGTCCATTCAGATACACTCGAACAAGTTAGCCTTCTTTGCTTTTGCTATCTGACACGTATCTTTGTTTCTTTGTATCGCGTACGGAAGAGGAGGGTTTTTATCGAGTGGAAAAATGCTATCCTCTTTCAGCTTGGTAATTATTAATACTAGTTTCTTCATGTTTTGTATAATGGTCTCTTTATACGTCAGATATTACAATTTTTCATTTAATAGCAGCATTTACGAGAGAGAGAGAGAGAGAGAGAAGCAATTTATTATCAATATTCCCAGTTTGTATGATTGGGGGAGGAAATTGAATAAAATTATGGATTTTTATATGACGTAGGTAATTTATTACGAGGTTGCTCTCGATGGCAGAGAAATCCAGTCGTTTTTATGTCACTGGGACCATATTTCCTTCAGGGATTGCTTTCAAGTTTTCACAACCCAAGTACATGATTTAGACTGGTCAATTAAAAAAGTTATCAATATATAAAATTATTTTCATGTTGGAACTTTCTGCTTTGGCCAGTATTGACTCGATGAAATCACTTGACTGGCTTCGAAGTAGACGACAAGCCAAATTAACGAGAGGCTACAGGCAAAGTGCCAAGAGATAAAGTGATCTCGGCCTTGCCTCGACTACCAATTAAACAGTTTATTTTATGTTTTTATTTTTTCTTGCTATCCCCTAGTCAACATATACATAGATAAAGATAGACTAAACACAAATAAACTCAACTATTCAAAAATTCCCTAATAAGTTAATAACAAAAAAATCTAAACTCTATCCAGTTGCATTCTCGAAATGCTGTAAATATAAATAAAGAAACCAAAATTTCCATTTCCTGTGTTAAATTACACCTTGAACAATTATCCGCAGCATATTTTTCCACTCGTAATACACAAGAAGGAGCATTCTCCATCTCGGTACATACAGCAAACTTGTGTCAGATATATAGCAATAAGAGCAAAGAAGGCTAATTTGCTCAAGTGTATCCGGGTGGACCTTATTTGCGTCAATCCTTGTTTAGCTAACGCGATTACCAGAGACTCGAGAGAAAACAAGCTCGTCTTCGAAACTCGCCGTAAGTCAAGCGGGCCACTTGCGCTCGTCTCTCTCGCTGGCTCCCCATCTCTGCCAATTCGATTGAATTACTTTCCGCGTCTTCGCCAATGGAGAGAGAGAGAGAGAGAGAGAGCCGGAGCTTATTCAGTCGGTTATAGCTTGTTAGCAGCGGAGCTCTGAATGCGCCAGCGAGCCATTCCGACTCGCTGTGATTACTCAGGTTAACCGTGCACGGCACACAAAGCGAGCCATGCGAGAGTTGGGGATGGGAAGGGGTGGGGTAGCCACCCCCTCCCCCTGTACATTAATACACAGCGCGTAGGTGGAGATTGGTTTTATTTCACGAGGAACATATACACAGCGCGCGAGCAGTTATTACGGAGCTGCTGCTGATTTATCGCACCATGGAACGTCCACTAACTCTTTCTTTGTTCTTTTCGCTGTTGCAGTGTAGTTACGACCCAGCCCAGCGAGCTAAAGCACGAAAAGCAGAGGATACCATAGCCGAAAGCACCAACATCGCCGCAGTGCAGCTCATCGGCCAGGGGGTGAGTCATACTCAGTTTCCAACCCCTTCGTTCGTCTCTCTCGACTCTATATTTATTTATTTACTTTTTTCATTTATTTCTCACAAGCCAGACCCAAGGAATAATTTAATGTACCGTGTACAGCTCCAGTTATATCACTTTATATACGTCGAAATGTATCTTTACGCGTTTTTTGCTCGTTCTTATAGTTTTTTTTTGCGTTAAAGCTGAATATTGTTTCTTTTGCATTTTTCTATGATAAATATTATAGTGTTTGAAAGAGGAGCGTATCTCGAACAGCGGTATCTAACGCGATAAATATAGTCGAGTGATTTGGAAATAATAAGGTTAGGGAGTTTTATCTCTTCCTTTAAGGAGCGAGAAGAGAAGTACATTGTCATTCCGGGCTGTGCTTTAACTTGATATTTTTCTCTCGTACAACCATGTTTCAAATTCAATCGCTGAACAGTACGGAATTTCTCTCGCTTTATTGCAGTTTCTTGATTTGTGTAGTTTAATATGCAGCAATATGATTAATAGCCCTTTTGTACCAGAATTTACGTAAAGTTATACATAAAGTTTTATTACGCTGTCGAGTATTTGATTGATTCTTGTATTGTGTAAACATGAAACGCACCATCGAGAAACGTGCATTAAAATACGTTCGATATTAGCGAAATGAAAATCTGTTCGAATAGGAAAGTTCCGCGGCAGGAGCTCTCATGCGTAAGAGGCCATTGTGTTTATCAAAGAAATAAATCACTTATTTAAATGAGAATCACGTTGTAAACATAGAAAATATGTCGAGCGTTCGCGCTAGTTGAATCACAGTGAAAATATCAGTCTTACATTTTTTTATTCAAAAGTACGTCATTGCGACGATTGGAAATTTTCAGAAATTTAACACACCTGTTATGTACGATTGTGTGTGTGTGTGTGTGTTTGAGAACCATTACAGACACTGCGGCACGTAAGTAAGTTTCACCTATATTAACGAAAGCTGCGTGGAAAGAAATTTTCAGGTGGAGTTACGTACAAGCTAGGGGTGCGAGGTATGAAAAATAGAAAGAAATGGATTCTTAGTCGAATCTCAAGTTCGACGCACGTACCGAGAAAAGTGTATGCAGCTTGTTCGAACTGGAAATCTGGCGAAAAGCTGAAGCGTGTATATAAGCGGGAACGCGAGGGGCTTTCGTAAACCGCGTGTTATCTCGCTCGTTATTGCATATGACGAACGTGTTTCCCAGCAGCTAGCAACCTCGCCTCGACAAGCCACTCTTTTTCTCTGCATAGATGCGACCTCGCCTGAATACCAATCAGAATCGAAACTCCATTATGCCGAACGACGCGCAAACTTTTAATCGGGAGATTCTTACTACTTCTATCTTGGAAAGAGTATAACAATAACCTGCGAAAAGAATCGCTCGAGGAAATTGAATCCCTCGGAAGAACCGAGAAATGGCAAATCAAAGACTGAACCGTCCAACTTTTGCACTGGCTAATCTGCTAATAGTCCGGCTATAATCTTTTTTCGCTACTGTCAATTTCCTTCCTATATATATATATATATATATATAGAGAGAGAGAGAGAGAGAGAGAGAGAGAGAGAGAGAGTTTTATCCCTAACTTGTGTACATTACTCGTCCGACGTAATTATGCACCCTTATCACTGGAATTGTTTAAATAAAATTTGATATTTTTGACGAATTAGTTTGAGATATCTATATATCGGTCGAGGTAAATAATGGAATTCATGGTCTAGTTTGTATTTGGTGGTCCAGTCTTGGGAGAACGCCGTGTAAGTGGTAATTCGTCATTGTCAAGGCTATATTCAGCTAGTCGTTGGATCAAAGATAAACATCTAGAGTGTGTCGGGGCAGTAACGAGTCCCGTTCCGGTTATATACACGCACAGCGTGTCCAGATGGCTCGTTCTGCTGATTAGCCCGGCTCTATTGGATCAAAGAAAGATAACGCGGTGTGCACCCTTTGTTTCCTGCACAGCTACTTTCGCCAAATAAATCCGGGCCTAGGCTCTTTGCGCAATATGTTAAAAGGTTTCCAATCGCGTATCGGGAGCACCCTGTCAATTTTATCCACCGATCATCAATCGTATAGTTTGGACAAAGAGCTTGTTGGAGCAAATCTCCATGCGTGACATATTTATCATTTCTTTGCAGTAATCGATTGAATTTTTTCGCCAGAAATCATAAACCATGCAAAAAATATATTTACCAATATTTTTCACGTCCTCTTCGGGCCTACGTATTCCCTCTGGAAAATTGATAATAATTGAAATAAAAAATCACGTCTAGACCGTGCAGGGTTTAGGTTTTTCGCGCGTTACACTTTTTGCAAGACTCAAAAGCCATCACCGCACATCGTGATCTATCCATTTCGATCGTTTTCCAACAGCCGGATTAAATTAATCTCCACGAACGCACAGAGTTCAATCACCGAAACATTAATAACTTTACGCGGAAACGCATGTGGAAATTCGGCTTTGGAAAATGAAGTAACGCTGCTCGCTCCTATGGGCTAGCTTTTTTCAGCAATTAATAGCGGTGTTCCGAGGATAGATAGGTTTTGTCAAGGCATTCCTCTATAAAGCACAGTGCTGGAAAGCTTTGCCTCCAAAGCTTCGTGTTTTGTTCGATATATTGGCTATAACGCACGCATTGTTGTACACGTTTCATCGCAATTTCTTTTATCTGCAGCGATCCTCCATTCGAGCACACTTTTAACCAAACGTAAATAAACATAGTTTTTTTTAAATACTATTCCCTAGAAAATTTCTGCGCAATCACCACTTTAATTTTCCCAATACCATGCACAGTTCAAATGACCAAGTATCAGCGACTCTCGATCCCCGTGCAGTCTCGCTGTACACAAGAAAGCGAGTAACGATCATCGGCAGAAAATCGAGTAGCCCGAAGTTGCAGAATCGAAAGGGGACGTAGGTTGGCGAATCGGTTGGCCGATCGAGAATATTACAGGTTTGGCCTGATGGGACGGGTTCCGGAAACGGAGCCAGGGTATTTTGCGCGTAGAGACGCAGAGTCGCGTCGGGAATAATGCACAGGGTGGTCGTTCGGTTGACAGTGGTTGGGGGGGGGGGGGAGGGGGAGGGGGGTAAATTCTACGGTGAGCCGCGCGCGCGACGAGAATTGTGCGGTATTCGGCGTCAGCGTCTTGAATGGTGACAAACGGCATGCATCACGAAGCCCGCACGGATGCAGCGTCGAGCCCTTGTGGCTTCTCCGCGTGGTGGTCGTTCCTGTGCGCGTTTCTACACTCACGCGTATACACACACGCGCGCCGCTGTCTGCATGTTCGTCCCCGACAGGAGAGAGTGGTGCAGCGCGCGCGCGAGCAATGCGGCTGCCCCTGCAGTTCGCAGTTGACAGAAACGCTTACGGAGTCGAGATATCCTCACCCCCCCCCCCCCCCCCCCCCCCCCCTCCCACTCCCTCTCTGCCTCTTCGACCCTGCCGACTGACGAGGTTGCCTGCGGTGGCCAGGGATAAACCACCCCCTACCAGTGCTAAGTTGGAACCCCAAATTTTAAAAATGGACAAAATCTAAACAGTTCTGGTAGCAGCTGGACAAGTTCTACAGTTCCTTGCTATTTTGCAATAGAGTTCTGCAGATTGAACTAGGGAAACTATAAAAAGATGATTTGCGGTGCCAAATTCACATTCTCTAATATTCAAACGCTAATATCCTTTAAACTAATAGTCCTATCGATAAAAACTATTAGACATTGTTGTGGAACTCTTTGGGGTGCCATTGGAACTCTAGTTACAAATCCAAAATTTGACAAAAAAATTGTATTACTGCCGAGTGTGCCTGTACACATATAAATGATAATTTCTGCAAGTAGACGTAACATGTAGAAACGAAGTAAACAATAATGCGAAGTATCCGTAGAATAATTGCACTGTCACTGCGTGCTTATTAAACTGTAGAATAGTTGAATAGACTCGACCAAATTTTAGTATTCATCGCGTATGATATATTCATAACTTTCTAGACTATATTTTGCTTTTGCTACATTTTCTACTCTCACTTTAGAGTATTTTACATGCAATCTGTATGCAATTCGACTCCGCGAACAAATTTATTTGCAGCTGCTATTCCATTAGATTGTATTATAACTAGTTTCATTCTGTTTTCACACGTTGGAATGCTTTGCGTTTTCGATTCAGCCTGTCCAGCTGCGTCCATCTCGCTCCTATCGGTCGGTTCCCTCTCGAAAGAAACCTGTGCTTCGCGGATCGTTAATTGAAAACTTTGGAAACTGCGGATTATTGCAGCCCTAGTCCTATCTAAATATTATTGTTTCTTCGCTAACTCGCCAAGTTAACATTTAAAAAAAAATAAAAAATTCGCTCAAGTACATTATTATTAAAGTCTGATACACGAGTAGTAATTTCAGCCTCTATAGAAAATCCCTAAAGATTATTAATCCAAGACGCAAATTCATTTGAAAGTAACGACGTTCGATCCGTATCAGAGATACAGTTCCTCGCAAAACCGCTGCTTCAGCTTCGGTGCTATCCTCTCCAGTTAACTTTTGGCATCCATTTGTAGCATTATTCCTGACTGTTTATCAATGTCACGTTTTTCATACATCAATCCACCTAGCTCGCATCTATCGTCCCTACCAAAGCAAGTAGCAAAAATGTTTGGCACGCCTCGAAATAAATTACCACACTTTGCTCCGTTTCAATAGTACAAAAATCGTATTGGTTAATTAATAACGGCGCTAATTATTTAACCCCGCCACAAATACATTATAATACACATACCTTATAGAAGACATCAAAACCTCGAATGGTAAATATTAAAATTAAAATTGCCTAGCGAGGATTCGATGGACTGTTTCGCACAGTTGCAATAATTTAGCCTCGAACGGGCCGGTTAATATTCGAAGGAGCCAGTTTCTTTGAACGAAAGAAAAAGCTTTTCGTCTTGGTTAATCCCGGCAGTTGTTTGAAGGTGCTGCATGCACGAAGATATTCCACACAAGAGGGTCTTTCTCTCTTATCCCTCCTTCGCCTCGCGTGTATACGCGTTGGGTGTTCACGCAAGGTTCGAGCGTATGTGCTCCCATACGTATAGGTATAGAGGCACATAGCTCGGCATGCCCTAGCATAGTCTCAGCTCCACTCGAGCGGCTGAATCGATCCGAAGCTTCCCTGTGCGCTCGCTCTGCGCCCCCAGAACGCGCCGTCCCGTTCTACCTACCTCCTAACACCACCGACCAACCAACCACCCCCTAAAGAAACTCCTCTCTCTCTCTCTCTCTCTCGCACGCGTAAAAACTCTCCTTTCTCCTCTTCTCTCCTTCTACTTTCTTCATTTTATTTTATTCTCTCCCTCTCCTTCTCACTCGCATTATACAATACACACAAAACCACTCTATCCAACTCTCATTGCTCTCTCTCTCTCTCTCTCTCTCTCTCTGCTTCACTCCACTCGTCCTTCCTCCAAATCTCATTCCTGCTTCAAGCACTCCCCCTCCCTTCTCTCTCTCTCTCTTTCTCTCTTCATCCATCCCTCTGTTTCCGGCTCGTTCACTCGTGACTCTTCTTATCATTCCTTGTATATAGCTATTCCTTGCTTATGCTCATATTCTCCAAATTACTCTTTCTCTCTCTCTCTCCCTCCCCTTTTTTCCCTTACTCCAATCTCGCTATAGGTTTATATATATATATATATATATAGGAGCAGCTCAATACACCTAATTTATCTTTGTCCACTCTTATACTTTCAGCAGTTTTTCCCATTTTCTCGCTCTTCGCTTCCGCTCGACTCTCCATTTTCTCTCCTCAAGGTATCCCTCTTCCTCTCTCGCTCCTTAAACAGTTTATTCCCATCCGGTCTTGATCAGCTTTTTCACTTTAGCTTTCTAGACAAACGCTGTATTCCCTCCCTCTCCCACGCGTTCCACGTTCCAACTCCCTCCCTCTTGGAGCAGCTTCTCTCCTTTTCACAAAATAGTCTCTCGCGCCAGCTTTCATCCTTCCTCGCTTTTCTCTCTCGTCTTTTCTCCCGTTTCGGTTTCCCGCCTGATACTCTCTTTCTCATCGACGAACCCGGTCACGCAGGAACCCGTTTCAAAAATGCCGGCCTCGCCCGTTCAACGCGAATTTCTCCGATATTTCTTCCCTTTTTTTTTCTCCTCTACCCCCTCCCCTATCTTTTCGCTCCTCCAGTCCCTTTCTTTTTTCGTTATTCGCAGCTTTTCGGATGGGTCGAGGTCTGGTCGTCCAACGAGCGAGCGAGCAAGCATTCTGCAAGTATATTATTTGGTAGATAGTGCCGGAGAAGGCGCGCTTGTTGCCCGAGGTGCCAGCAGGATATTGATAGGTCACTTGACTCCGAGAGGGATACGGGCCCCCTGCCCCGTGTGGAAATTGCTGAGAATCCTGGCCGCATGCTGGAGTACGCCTAGAATGTGTACACTCGCGAAAGAAAGCCTAGCTCGTCCCATATCAATAAAGACATGATAAAATCCGCTGGAATTCGTCCGGTCGGATTTCTGTCCAAGTACGAAAAAAATTCTATCGCAGCTGTTACGAGGGTAAACGACGCGAAGAGGATCTTCAAGGACCTTTCCTATTATGTCTCGAGTAAATATATTTTGAGAATTTGCCTGTGTGCTTCTAACGCAGCTCACTGGATACGCCAACCACTCTAACAAGGGTATCAGCATTGCTGAATTTCTTCTTCTCTCCTTACAGATTTTTCCCCTGGATAAACTTTACTCCTTTTTTTAACTTTGCGTGGATTTTAACGCCGTCCTCCGTTGAAATTTATCGTCGAAATAATTCGATAGTTCACTGTTCTTCTCCAGCAAATAAATAACCCGACGAAAATGATATTCAAGGACCTTCCGTATTGGGTCTTAGCTGAATAAGGTGTACCACTTTAAGCATTCCGGAACCTCAACTGTATATATACGTGTAAGGATCCATTTATCTTCCAAACTATAACAGATATCAATTTTTTACCAAGATCCTTTTTGAATCTAAATGGAAAATTTTTTGGGAAAAGCGCTGTAAGAGCGAGAAAATTGATGTCTCTTATAATTACAGGGATGCAAGTCCGTTTAACCTTTGAACTCTTCAACGAATCGATCTGTCCACCGTGGTATATATTTATAAATTTCGTCACCTTCCTCCGTAATACGCGTGCCAATAAAATATACAAAGGCAAAGTTTGTCGGATTCTATTGGCTTCTAACAGTCATTCCGAAGAGATTAGTCAAAGTTTATTCTGTCGAGGCCACACAAGTTGGAGAAAATCTTGGAGGAACGATCGATTCGAGGAGCAGAAACGTTTGCATTATTCCTCCGCGAGTCTCGGAGATTCAATTACACGTGCGTCGGGATTTGAGTTATCTCGGAGCATCCCGTGGCAAACGGCAGCTCGTAGCCGGCAATGGAAACGCGAGCAAGCGGCAGAGTTGCCTCTCTCGGGCGCAGAACGCTTCATGATTTGTGTCCTCGTTCATCTTTGTGCGTTCGCGCTTGGCGTCTGTTAGGCACACAACACACACGCGCGCACACGCGCACACACTTGCCGGATGTAGCTCTGCGAGAGACGGAAAGGGGTTGCTAATAGAGAAATTCAGAATGCGACGGAAACCGTTACGCATCTCTCCTCTATATATATGTATGTATATACATGTACCCTGCACCAAAATCTCACAGGGAAGGTTTGGGGGGGGGGGGGGGGATTGCTTCAATCCACTCCGGAATACAATCGCATTATAGTCTCCGCCTAAATATAGATTCCGTTTATTTCACGCAGAATCTCCGAGAAATTCGCACGATCGACGCGTTCGATAATTTTCTTTCTTATTTTACCCAATAACTATATACGTATACACAACGCGTCCCCGTACACGAGACGAGAATCCCGAGTTAGAATCACGCTCCTTTAGACTCGGACCTTCAACCTGGCAGGATATCTGCAAATCTTTCCCCTGGGAATAAGTTCGCTGACTAATTTAATCAACGCGCCAGTCATTAATTAAGAGCCCACCCCCCGTTGAACATCTGATATTCGTGGTTGAAGTACTGGAAAATGCTGTAGAATTTCGGGTAGGACGAATTACTTAATTGGATGGTTGAACCGTGGGTTATGGGACGAATTTGGAGGGGGGGGGGGTGGCTCGTCTAATTTGGCTAGCCAATTTATGCGTCGGAGAGAATGGACGAGTTGTTTATTATGTGGGAATCGTGCTAAGAGAAGGAGTTTTCGTACAAACGCGTGCGTTGATTGGATCAGCGCCGACGATTTCGTATTTGGTGGCGAGTCATGATTCGAGGAGGAGAAAATAATGGCATTGGAAAGTATAGAAATAGATCGGCGTGAATAACGATCGACGCAACGTCCGCTACGAATGGTCTGTCAAGTGCAATTAGGTCGTTCGTCCATGAAGGTGCGTCGATGACGTTAATATATCATCGATTATCCTATAAACGTATATACGCGACTGGAGTAGTGATATTCAGTTGGCACGTCGTTGCAGTCATTATGCAGCAATGCTGTAATGGATGCCATTGCACTGACCCCGAAACAAATCCAGCCTTCCCTTGCTGTCCCTGCAGAAATATCCTGTTCCTGTATGTGTGTCTGTGTGTGCGCGCGTATATATATATATATATATATAGCAACCGATTAATCCTCGCAACTGGGCCAACAATTCATTCAAGCTTGCCATTAGTGAAAATCGTAAAGCCCAATAATTTTCATTCGCTGTAAGAGTGGAAACTATAAATGTAGCCTTGGACTTTTTGCCAAGGGAAAACTTTTCCTACCCCCCCCCCCCCCTTCCACTCTCCAACCCTCTAACTCCTTTCTCTCGAAATCCATCAATTTTATCCTTTAATGGAATATTTCCATCCTCTCCTAGCAGATTTGCGACAATTGTTTCTTTGCTACCGATAAAGACTAAAGAATCCTCCTGTAATGGAGGAAAATTAATGTATCCCAAGTTTTTCCTGGCAAACTTTCGTTTCGATCCGTTCCCATTAATTTTCTTCCTTTCGAATTCGACGATAATTATATGCATACTCGTAATCTATATTCGGGGGTCGTGGTTGTGCGTGCATCATCTAGGAGAAAAATTGCCCTCGCATCGTTCTTCCAATGTCCCACGGGTTTTCCTCTCTCGACGTGTTCCATCTCGCTGTATATTCAACAACGTTATTATTGTTAGTCAACAAAGTTGCTAACAACGACGAGCCACTTTTCACCCGGACCACCGGACAGCCACTTTCTATAGCATCGCCATCTTCAGTCGCATTGAATCCATTTCCTGGACTCCAATTAGAGTCTGCAGACATCCTGATCCCCTAAACATCAACGCCAGTTAGCACAAACTTGGTTATCTATTTTCGTAATCCTCTGCAGTAGCGTTTACGTAAAAACAAACTGTTGTTCCATACATGCGCGTATAGGATAACACATATATAACAGCGTTGCTCGTATGACGAACAAAGGCGCAAGACTCCCCCTCCCTCTCTCACTCAAGATCAGTTTATTACAGCGCAGTATATCCAGTTAATTCTCTTAAAAATAGCTGGTACTCGGAGCAGCGATTGTTTTATTGTGGGGGGTTCTCGGCGAGAAAAAACATTCGGACGTTTTAAGTAGTGCTCGAATTACGTACTTTCGATAAAATTCTTAAGACCCGTAGTGTTGCGTTATAGGGTGCTCGAGTTTTATACTGAAGGAAAAAAGGGGTTTACGTCGATACTAAATACGGTGCTTCAAAATGGTGTTTAATGATCGCGGGCATTGCTACATGCACCGTTCTCGAATCGCTGTGTGTATACCTCTGCTTTCATATATATACATATATATATACATGTATCCGCGAAAATGCGTCGATCCGCAAAAAGGTGTGCGGACATAGTTGGGGTACGCGGACTTGGGGGGATAGAGGATAGGAAAGGATAATATTCATGAGCGTTAACGCGGGCGAGCGCGCGCGCGGCTCACCTATGTACCTTCCTATTGAAAATCGTGCGTTGGGGGCGCCAATTAGGGGCCTCCGGAGATGCGAATCCTTTGGAACGGCTGAATGAGTTAACTCGCAATAATAACAAGCAGTCACGCTAATGGCCGGTGATTCAGCACTATTTTGACGGCTGCCCGTCGGAATAATCGCTGCCTTGCGATTTTGCAGTCTCAATAAACGAGGGATGAACCTGACACCCCCTCGCGTTCGTCTAGCGCCCCCACCCTCCCTCCCTCCCTTTCCCCCTCATCAACCCAGCAAGCTTTGGTAAATGCTGAGTATTTAGTATTCGCGAGTTTCGCCGTGTAAACCGAGCCATGGCTGGAGCCGTGCAAATATTTGATTCCTAAGTCTCGATGAAATACGGCAAGCCTGCCGAGTTAATAATCTGATCGTACGTATATAACTGTGGCGGAAGCTGCGCTCGCTCGGGCCTCTCCGCTGTACGGTTCGTTTGATCGGATTATTAAGCAGCGCGCAGCAGGAGCCAAGTACGTGTTATGTGCCCGTCCGTACCTTTTATAAGTGGATTCCTCGGAGCTAGATTATACTCGAATAAGAGTGATAAAAATTGTCCTTTTACAAATGCCACACACGCTCTTATATATAAATATTGTAATTTTACGTGCAGGTACACTGCTCCAGCGACTCGAATAATTTCGCCTTCCATTATCCCTTGTTAAACCATCTTCATCCGGAAGGACCGGCGCGACGTGGAAAATTAGGATTAATACACGTATATTCCTCAAGATGTGTGCACAATGAAATCTTTCCTAACGGCAAATCACAGCGTTACTCCCGTTTCCACCCATACAACTGTACCTTCGAGTGTCATAGAAGCTAGATTTTGCAGTAATTCGAGAACAGGGTTCTCTTGCTAATGATTCAGGATCAAAGTGATCAAGACTGGACTTGTCCGGTGATACTTTGTCATTTGCATTGCACAGAGTCTTTTTTCCAGTTGGAAAGCTGATAAGCTTCACGCGAATCCCTCTTTTTAGTTACTCGTGAAACTCGAGAGGTAGCAAGGAATATCCCATCGACGCGATACCCTAGGGATTGTTCGGTGTGGGATGATGGAGGGTAGCCAGTTTTATCCGAAAGATAAAGTGAATTAAACAAACATGAGCCAATGTGTGTGTGTGTGATACAGCTCTCTCGCTCTGCGTCTGTCAGTCATCTCGCGAATAATATATTTTATGAGCAATTCTGCGGAGCGCAACTGACTGGATCGGCCTTACTCGTTTGGCGCCGTGCAGCTACCACCCCGACCAACTCTCGCGGTTGAATGCGTCCAGCTAAAAGCCACCAAGCTTCCAGCAACAACGCCCTAAACGGATGCTGCGTTCATTCGCTATGCTCATTCTCTCTCTCACACACGCACACATGCACAGTTAGAGTATTCCCTTTGACAATGTTCGCTATTATCAATGACAAAGGAAAAACCGCCGCGAGCATCGCGACAGATGTTGGGCCACACGCGTGCCTTCTAGATTGCTTATTTTCCTAGATAGAACTGTAGAAAATCTTTTGATCCAACGCGCGGGCCCCTGTAACGCAATAGGCTGCCAGAATTACATCAGCTTACGGAGATAATGTGTCCATTGATGGTTGACTATTTGATTAGACGACAATAATGTTGCAGTTTAATTGGCCCAGTAGTTACAGTGCGAAATGGGTCAGCCATACAGTGGAACAGTTGTGCAGTGAATCGTGTCAGTGACAAGCCCGGCATTCTTTTCCCTCTTGTTATATATATATGTATAATGATCGAATCGCACGAGGGAGGGGGAGGAGGGGTCGACTAATTCTCAATTGTGTCGCTAATATAAATTTGCGAGTTATTGCCGTATCAATAAAATATCTGGTGGCGCATGCAAGCAGCACCCCTTGCAACTAGTCGTATGTGTATAGGTATATCTATATAGTATCATTGCAATTGCAGTTGGCGCGCTGTACACAGTCAGCGATATTATAGAGAGGCACACCACTACCGGGCTAATTTAGACACCAAGACCAGTGCACCCTTGCGAATACATATCACTGCATTGACATGCCGCCGGCGCTACAAACACCAACAAGACTCCCATTCATCGGGGTGCTTTCCATCCTGCACAGTTCTACCCCTTGTACCCCCCCCCCCCCCCCCCAACATCCGTACCGCTCCGTATATCCCTTCCTACCCCTTCGTGACCTCTCGAGAGCACAATAGATTCCTGTAACTACCCCTATCTATGCCACGAATCGAACGGCTGTTTGTGTATTTGAGTGCACGCTTATTTGCCGGACACGCCAGTGTGTTACGTGCTCGCAACTCGGTATATATATTGTTATCCGTGTACGAGTGAGTGTTTGTACATTTCTCCGTGCCGCATCGCTGCAGCAGCTTTACGGATGAGGGTAGTTGTGTGTGTGTGTGTGTGCTGGTGCGGTGGCTCGATCCACATTCCCCCCTCCAAAATCATAGCCTGCCTCGCGTTCGCTTTAAACCGATGCGATGCTGCGAACGTCCTCAAGATGCTTTCGGGAATTCGTCGGTCGGGGGGAAAGCTTTGGATCGTTGACTCGTAACCAATTGTACCCTTTGTGCAACCAGTTCCCAGCCTTGTGCCGCTTTGCGAACGCCAACCTACCGTTCCTAATCAAATTCTCGTAATCTCTGACCTTGTAACCGCGCTTCAAACTGTTTTCATTGCGATGCACGCTTCGTCCCTTTCAATTAAATCTTAATCGACAGTAAATGTACCTTTTTTTTCTCCGATACGTATGTGCACAATTGCATATCGACGTTTCTCTTTTTCACTTTGTAATATGATTTTGCACCATAATTATCCAGTCGATTTTTCATTTCCAAAGACAGTCGTAGGTATATACAAAGTTGATAACTATATAGTCCCTGCAAATTTATAAAAATTGTTTACGCTGCAATTTTTTATATAAACTGATTTTTCGCTTCAAGTTGCACGCTCGGATTAATAAGGATAACAATTAAAGCAACTCGTGGGAGGAATGATTTTCTACATGCAGAGGGTTGTGTTGCGTATGATGCCGCCAGGAGGATATACGATTACAACGTTAAACTAATTGTTCTTTCCACAAGTTGGTTCCACGGCTCCATCGCGTCTCGCGAAAGCACGCTACCCTCTAGCGTCCTGCTTTTAGTATACTTTCACAACCTATACCGTGTATCATCTGTGTTACAATGATTTTGGTGAGTTTTAACGAAGCTCGAAAAGCGAAGCAAGCGCGTCGTAAATCGTGCACAGCTGATACTCGATACTTTTCCTATATATGTAACAAATATCCTAGCTGCTCCAATATAATCCGATAAATTTCATATTTCTTTAACAAATACCTCGAATCCTAGTATAATTGCAATTTCAATATAAGCAGGTTCTAATTTAGCTTGATATATAGATTCGAGCAATTAGCGATAATTATTTAGAAGGTTTTGTGCATGGATGGAAACGAAAGGACTGTGATATTGGAGCGAGGAGCGCTGGATATATAACGGGGTAGATATAATATTTTATCGATAGTAAACTTTGATGTCGTCAAAGTAGCCTCGAAATTGAATTCATTTACGTATATATATATATATGGTGGTTGGATGGGGGAGGGAGTAGGCCGTAATGATGGTGACTATCATACGTCACATAACAAGACGAATGTAACCGAGCAATTTTGATCCGATTTTAGCCACGCACACACACACTAGGGTTACTATACAAAGTATACACCGTATAGTAAACTTGTAGTATCATACACACGAGCATACAGAGGTTGCAGCAGCACACGCTAAAGTATAGACTCGAGGCCCAAATAAGCTGGAATAACCATTTTGCCTTTAGCTGCATTCATCATTATAGTCCGTAATCGCTCTTCAAAAGTCTCGTTACACTTTAACATCTAATTCCAGGCCATCCCGTACGTACGTGTTTCGTACATGTATTTCCGGCTGCCATTAGCTCGCGTTATTGATCAATTAAAGTTGCGTATCCCCAGAGTGGAAGAAACCATGCAAATAGCAGGCTGTGTGTACGAACTAGTGGGAGATTACCGAAAGTCGATGTTTAAATTTTCCCTATACATGTGTATACGAGAGCCAAATTTCTCGGAAACTTCTCCCCGACGTTTTTATCGCAACGGTGTACGGCATGTGGAAATTACGACGAGTCAATATTGGAATTTCGCGAGAGCACAAATTTTGTCATTAAGAAATTCTAGTATTGCCTGGCAATGTAAGAAAAGTTCTTACAAGCTTATCCTATATATCCGGCAATTAGTAGATCGATCGTAATTTGCGTTAATCGACGACTACAGCGGAAATCTCTGCATTTAAATTACAATGCGATCAGCCAATTAGCGGCGTCTACCTTTAGCGATCTCGTTAGCTTTTATCAATTAGCGCGATCCTTTTACAGCGAAGCCTGAACACGAGTAAGCTCCATTCTGTGTGCTTCTTTCTTTTTTCCCTTCCTTCCTTCCTTTTATATCTGCACAGCTCTCCTCGCTTGCTTTCCTTCTTTCTTTCACCGATTCAATTTTATGTTCGACATCACAGCCATTTCCCAGCTTGCCAAACAATTTTGTCTACCCGATCCAATCGCTTACCTAAATTACTTGCTTACATGTCCTCGCTCACACCCTTCTCACCTGTCACTCCGCGCTAACCAGTCGCAATTTATTTTCTCATTCGCTGGCTCCATTTTTTTTCCTAAGCGTTTCGCGTACCTTCGATATTCTTTTCCTGCATCTCATTCTTACATTGACTCGTAAACGCGTTTGCATGGCAATTATAATTGTTCATTTATAATACATATACATGCATATATATATTTCGTTTTATTCTCATCGCACAACCCGCAATTAAGAATTACTCTTATACTCGCATCAATTAAAGCGCGATTACTTGTAAATTTTGTAACTCTATTATGTATATCTGTAAGCTATAATTTCACGTTAATTATTCCTCTCTACTAATCTGGTATTATATATAGGATGTGATACGGTTACATCTAATAATGGAGCTGCGTGGATATCAGATCTGATATAGCACAGCTCTCTCCCATTGTATAACCTGTTATGAATATAATCTGTTTTCTAAATGAATGCAACAGTGTCAGATTGTTTGGCCGAGCTTGTAATAATATTAATGCAGAATGAACTGAATGGGGAATATTGTTACTTCTTACATGCTAATAGCACTGCTCGCTTTATTATTACACGAAACCAGTAACGAGAATAAATCCTATAGAGTATCGGCCAATACTCTGCAACGTATTTCATAAATATAATACAGAGCTCCGTGCATGTGCGTGTGTGTGGCTAATTTACAAAAAAATGCCATATGTATTATTGATACGGACAGATATGCTACGTATACCTATATAGAATAGCTGTACCTTTAATATTCCATTTTACCACTTTTATCGGTTTTACTCGCACATCTTTACACCGAGTTACGTAACGCAGCATCGATCAGACATTCGCTCAACTTTGATAAATCCTACCGGAACAAGGAGCAAAGCACTAGAATTATTCATACGTGTTATAATTTTGACGCGTCTGACCAGCAATCGGGTTTTCTACTTTAGTCGGTCGATGTTTCTTCGCGAGTCTTTCAAGATTGCTCTCGATCCCGAACGCGTCGCGAATCACGATTTTGCCGAGGCACGCGCTTATTAAAACATTCCGGTAAACGAGTGCACGCATTTAACACGAGAGGTAACCAACCCTCTTTGCAAAGGAATACGAGTCAATGAAGAAGCCGACTCAACAATACGTCGCGTTTCCCCTACATCCGAGCAGCAGCGAGGGGATTCCCGTGGAAATGCCGGAGAATCGGCTTGCCTCCGCCACTGCGCGCGACTCGTTTGGGCCCAGGTGTCGAGCACACTGCCGAGATGCTCCCCATAAACTTGCACGATATCGCGAATAAGAATACGCCCGCGATTATGCCACTTTATTCCCTCTGATACCCGGTAGCTGCATCGATTTCTCTGATAATCCTGGCCCATAATTTGCCCCATCTTGTAAATACAAGACGCGACGCCGCTGCTCTTGAAAATACACAATGTTGCTCTCGGATAATCCCCCCCCCCTCCTCCCCCCACCCACCTCTATTTTCAACACAATAAAACATATAAGCATTCCTCGCTAATTGCGCGCAATTTGTTTTTATAGTTATTGGAAAATATCAGGAAATTCTTTAATTGCTACAATTAACGAGACTCTGCAAATGTTCCAATCAATTGTTTCTGCAAATTTTTTCTCCTAGTCGGGATGTTTTAATCAGAGCGAGAGATTTGATCGATAACGCGAGATTGGCAAAAAGGAAGAAGGAGCGTTGCGCGTTCATCAATTTTCACTCTTTATTCTCTATTTCTCGGAGAAGGCAGAATTTTTTTACATAGAGGGAGGGAGAGAGAGAGAGAGAGAGAGAGAGAGAGAGAGAGAGAGAGAGAGTTCCGGCAGCCCCTCCCTCGTGCAACGAGAAGAGGAAAAAGTAAATCGCCATTGGATATATCTTGTAATAATCGATTTAAGCAACGACGAGGCCAACCGTACGGTACTCATCCCCCCCCCCCCCTTCTCCTCATGCTCCTGCGTGGATTCCTTTAGCTCGTATACGGTTACGATGCTTTCGTCGAGTGTCCGGACGATATTCTAGGATATAGAGCGAGTAACGAGGAGGAACGTCGTGTGCTCCGTCAAAATCGTGGCTAGATAAAGGGGTTGATGGTTAAGTGGGGTGTGAAGCGAGAGGCATTCGGCCGCGGGACGAAAATAAAATATGGCGAGCAAAGCGTCCCTTCGCCAACGATGCTGTGCAAAAGCTTGAATAATGGAAAAAATAGAAGTAAATAACGAGAGAAGCCATGCATGACGAAGCTGGGTGAGGGGTGGGGGGATGGGTGGTGAAAATCACAGCCAATGAAGAAAGCACCCGCTAATTACGTACGAGCAGTAAACGTGTAATATTCGTATGTGTAAGGGGCTTGCATCGCTACGTATGTGTTAGAAACGTGTAAAACATCTTGCATCGATGCACCGCTATAGGGGAGGAGCTGTGTTTATATCGCACTGCCAATTTTTTTCCTCTTTTTCCATCGGTTTCTATCTTACTCTCGCGCTCGTACTCTTTCTCCTCCCACACATCCCCTCCTCGTCGAGCAACCCTCGGAGCAGCCAGGCGCAAATCTCTGGCAAAAAGTGGCCTTAATGCCCTCCCTGTATTAAAATTAAAATAGTCGCGAAAAAAAACACGATGACTGCAAAACGCGCTGCAACAACCCCCCTCCTCCTCCTCCTCGCTAACGAATTGATATTCCTCCGAGTACGCTTGCCTTCCGGATGATTTAACCCCGTCCCGAATGATTCCCGAATGCTTTTTGTCTCAAGGATGATCCAATTATAAGATTGGAGCACCAGGCAGTGGAATATATCAAACGCGAGTCTGGCGTCGTGCTTTTTCCCCTTGTCTGACCCGTCCTTACTGGACTTTATTCACTGTGCTCGAAATTATTTTTCTGGTAAAACGGACGAGACTTGTTGGTGGCCGTGAGAACGAGAGAGATGAATTAGGCTAAAATTAAGTATACGTGTGAGAGGACAAGAAAGGAAAGTGTAAAGTGAGAAGATCAGTTTTGAAGTAAAGAGCTGGACGCATGTATATATAAATATAAATATATATATATATATATACAGGATTGGGATAAAAAGAAGAAATGGAATGATGAAAGAGTATATACGTATAAGATGGAAAGGGCTTGTAGGACACAGAGCGCGCGCGCGCGCGAGAGAGAGAGAAAGAGAGAGAGAGAGGACAGAGGTGGTTGCATCGAATCGAAGTCGGGGAGAATAGCCCAAAGCAATTGAAACCCCTGCCGAACCCGTGTAGCAGATTCACTTACTCGCCTCCCCTTGTCGCCTCGCCCTTCGAAAATCCACGCGAGTTACGGCAGCTCTGCGGTTCTCAAATCGCCTTACGCTTAACTCAAAAGCTTCTTGATTTTCTAACTTGATTACCAAATTCATCGATTCTCATGTAAATGTAGAACATTTCTTTTTATTCTCCTTTCTGTGGATGGTGTATAGAATAGTTTTTTGTGAAGCACAGACTACGTCCCGTCATATCTGCACCTTATATATATATATAGAGAGAGAGAGGGGGGATAGAGTTTTTCGCAGTGTTTCAAAGTTTGCCTTGTACTGATTGTGGTGGCGAGATTGCGGTCCGGTCCCCTTAATGGATTTTTCTGGCGAAATTGAGAGCCTCTGTGGTGAACGGGTGTTGCTACCTTGACGAGAAACTAATGAGATTACGCGGTGTCCGGATTGCACGGAAGATGGCGAGGATTGTGGAATAGTGGATGAGCAAGGAATGATTGCGAGAGGAGAGACTGAAAATTGTATTCGTGGAGCGTAAGTTGCAGAGAGAACGCTATACTCTCGAGCTATTCAGCCGAGTGGAGAGAGTAAAGTCAGGGCCAAGTCGGAGGGGAAACAGCAGAGGACAATCGAGAATATCAACGATCCACCCTCGGCAAGAATACTAAATACAGGCGAAAACTGGGGGAGGCAAATGGAAACATGGAAATTCGTAGAGTGGAAACCATGTCGGTGTGGGAAATTAAGAAAGAGAGGGGAGAGGATCTATATATATATATATATATATATATAATAGTTGGCCTGGGACACTGGATGCATAGAAACGTAGGAGGGATGATTTGGTCGAGTAGAAGAAGCAGAGTGGATTTGGGAAACAGCGGCAAGTAGAAAAAAGAGGAGGAGATTTTAATAAAAATACGAAGAAACGAGAATAGAGAAGAAAAAATATAGTACAGTGGACAAGCGACGATGAAGGAAACTGAATAAGCAGTAGAAATGGATAGTATGGACGGACAAAGGGTAGGAATACAGTATTGTTGAAGAGAGAGAGAGAGAGGGTGAGAGAGGGTGAGAGAAGGCCCCTGGAATCGAAGGAAGACAGTGATGCGAACATTGGACCGGGCCTCTATAGGGAAATATCCATAATGCGCATTTGCAATTTCAATGGCTCTGCGCGAGAGCCGGTAAGTTGGCCTTCGTACCGATGCCTACAACTTGCGGAGCACTCTTGCTCCCCTTTCCACATTTCCGCGAACCCCATAAACGCCTCGGGCCACCCCTTACGTGCAACCAACCCCCAGAATGCGCCACTCGACTATGCTCGCGCGTGATCAAATGAATTCCCTCGTCTCTCTCGCTGGATTTCTCTGTTTTTCGAAATGCAAGAAACGAATGGGGCTGCGTCGCCAGACGAGGGCTGCACTCTCCTTTCAACACCCTGTATGTACGCCAACGCCCCTCCTGCCTCTCGTTACGAGACGAGACGAGACTCGCATCACCAGCCACCCAAAATTTTCGCGACCCTTGAACCGCGAAACGGCAAGATAGTAAATGTGTAATTACCATGCGCGAAACGCGTAAACTGCACGCGTGTAATTGCGAAATTCTGCTGCGGATGATGAACGCGATTTATTATGCGAGGGGAGCATTTTTTTTATCGACTCACAGTCTTTTCCATTTCCAGCTATTTCTACCGAATTTCCACGCTGCTTTTACGATTTTTTAATTGCCCGAAGAAACACGCCATAAGTGCGAATTAATTTATGCTTTATGCACGAGCCTCGCATCCCCCTTGTTGATCAAACCTTTGCCCGCATTTATATTGACACTTTCTACTGTACACTGTTTTTTATTTCATTCAAAATTTGTCACTTGTTATATGTATCTTACAAGTGCACACGTATGCAATGTTAATAATCAGAACAATATTTTTGTAATATTATACGTATCACAGTGAATTATATCTGTTTGGCTGAAAAATGTCTTAGCTCTTTCCCTTATGGAGTGATTCAGCTTTTAGTTCTTGTTTGTCGAGCTTTGAAAGTTTCGCGTTGATCACGTCGGTTTGGTAGCATTGGGTAAAGAAGGGGCAGAAGCTTGTGTGTGTGTGTGTGTGTGTAAGGAGGGGGTGGTGCTACTTGGGCTGGCGCTCACGTAGGAGCTGAACGATTTGGTCGGTGAGCCGTAAAAAACGGGACACCCGGTAGACGGACGGGCAGCTGCTAAAGGCACGAGCCATTTCGCGAAGTGGTACATAACGCGGCGAGCGCGGGCCATTTCGTATGGTGGAGCAAGCGAGGTCGATAAATCTGACGTCGATTGAAATATTGCCTTCCTCGATATCCCTTGCGGCACTGATTCCTACCCCCGTCAACTACCACCCACCAGTCTTCCACACACTCGCTATACTTTTCCTTTCTCGACTTTCACTCCTTTCGTTTCTTCCCATCACCACCTTCCTCTTTTTTCTCCCAGTGGCCCTTTCCAAACTTTCGGTTTAAACCACCTTACCACGCTCAAAATTATTATCATGTAGATATGTATATACTGTTATACTTCTTGTGTGTCTGTGTTCAACCGATATAAAACCTAATTATAATAGCATAGTTTTATGTCGATTTAATCGATCTTGTAAATTAATATTTTATTGCGATGATATAAAATTGATAATCGAGTTTTGTTTCAAGTATAATTCTTAACAATGCTATGTGTGTAAAAAGAGAGTCTATAACGCTAGCTGTTATAAGTAGTATCCGGAGGAATATAAATTACACAAAGCGGTTATGGTTAATTAAGTCAAACATTTTGTGAGAATATTTCTCTAAATGTATCAGAGAGTACTCTCTGATTAATTGAATAGGTATATTTGGGCCACGAGTTTTTGATAATTTAAAAAATCCAGAATTATATTTATAACGTACGTTATAAATGTATTGCTATTTATCGTCCATCGAGTGAAAATCCAGGCTTGGATATTTGCGATAGAAATTGCGAGAAGACGAGCTTTCGTGTCAATCGACACGGAGTCATTTGAGATTTCCTCGAGCCATGAAATCGAAATAATAAATGTTGCAGTGGAGAGCCCTCGGGACGCCCGAGAAGAAATAATTTCACGTTGACTGGAATTTAAGTGGCTTCGTAATTAAAAAGCAGCAAAACTTAACCATGGTGTCATGTCGTGCGAGACCGTGTATTTTTTGTCTTCCCCTTCCCCCTGCCCCCTGGCCCCTTGGGCGATAATGGAAACATTATTAATTGCTTTTCGTTGTAGCTACTGTCAGGCTGCCATATGGCACTGATTAATGGCGATGCTCGATGGCCGAGCCATCTTGTACTATGCAAACAATTTGCCGGCCACGATTAACCCTGGGCTAACAGTGTCGCAGAAATTACCCCGAGTCCCATCGAACCTTTCCTCTGAATTTACATTCGCCTTGGATACTTGGATTTTATTGGATCCTCGGACTTGCCCGGCTTAAATACTCGCTGAAAAGTTTGATCGACCAATCCCCTTCGATTGAAAACTGCGATCAAACATCTTTTCCCTATTCTCTTGCTAGAAGAATGTATCATTCTTTAAGTAAGAGAGAAGAAATTTTAAAAGTACAAACAGAGAGATTCGAACAATTATAATGCAAATTATTTTTTGATATTTAATAGAGAGTTGAGGAATTTTATTTTAGAAAATTTGATTAATTATTTGATCCTAGAAGCATATGGTACACATCGGTTAATTATAAAAGAAATACATAGGAATATTTAAAGTATAGATTGCTATTCTATGATGATCATTCGATCATTATTTGGTTGGTTGGTTCTTGATGGAGGATTATACTATAGATTCGCATAGTACATTAGTCTTGGGAACCACATAGTCTTCCCCACGTATATATATATATATATATATACGATGATATACAACGCTTCGTGGGTGCTTAGATTTAACTTTGCCAGAGATTACCCAGCTTTGGATGATCGAACGTTGAACGCCGAGTCTCCAATGTTCAGCCTCGAAGCTAGGTTATCATTTCATTATTTCCGTTAATTTAATATACATCCATTGAGGCAGGATACGAGTGCTGTCGAGGGATCACGCGAAATAACGAAGGAGAAACGTCTGAAACCACATCAGAGCCACGTGAGGACATCTGACTTGTTAATTTTTCCCGCATAAATCTCAGTGTGCCACGAGAGCTTTTAATTGATTCGACTGGGACTACCAGCACCTTCCCTAACCCCTTACAAGCCACCCCCGAAAATTCCACAGCTCTATACAATCCGATCCCTATCGCAACGTCGACGTAATCGTTGAAAATCGTCTTTTTCAGAGTCAGGCCGATTGCATGACTTGAAAATTGAAGTTTTTCCACCGACGGTCAGAAAAGCCTGGACTTTAAAATAACACGAAATTAAAAGACGAACAAACACGGAGGAATCAATCGATCGAATCGCTGTGACTGACTTTACCTACGTTTTGAGGTTCGACGAATTCTTGCGGAATTAACGAAGGTTTAATTAAGAAAGCTCGTCTGTGTAGAGGGAGATTATACCGAATGGCCATGAACAATTACGGATAAAGACGATGCAAGTTGGGAAGTGACAGTGGGTGGTGGAAGATTGGGGTGTAGTGAAAGGGGGTGGGAGAATGGGGAGGGTTGGAAGAAAAGGACACGGGAGGTGCTCACAGGAGACAGAACTAATTTAGTCCTGGTTGGTCCACAAACAAGGACGAAACTGTGGAAGTTACAGGATAGCTGGGACGGGAAAAGGGCGTGTGGAAGGGAGAGGGAGGGGGGGGGGTGGTTGCTAGTGCACGGTCGACAACGCTGTTGGTCCAGAGTTAATCATGCCCGGCGAGAGAGAGAGAGAGAGAGATCGAGAGCTTCGCGTACTACGGCCTGACTCAATATCGATCATGCTAATTAATCAGTGCCATATGGCGTGCTTTGCGTCAGAGCTCTGCTGACAACGAAAACCGATTAATAACGTTTTCATTATCAGCCGCTTACGGACTGTAAGGCGGAAGTATAGCAAAATCCTCGTGACTTCCGGTGGGGTAAAAATTACAAAGTCACTCTCCCTGCACCCTCGCGCGTTACACACCTTCGTTGCAAAGATCCTTGCACCGACGCTACGCCATGTATATTCAATTAAACGAGCGAATTTAATCTCTCGGCAAACGTGACATCTTCATCTCTTCGCTCCCACTCAATATTGTTATGCAAGTGACTTGCTTCGACTACTATAGATATAGTTATCTATATATGTATATAGGATAAATTGTTTTATGGATTATAGAGACAAGAAGATTATTAAATCAATAATTCAAAACTTCTTCGCAGATTATTTTCCGTGCGGGAATTCTTTATTGGTCGATGAAAATATGTCGTAAGTAGAAAAAGACAGTGTGCAGAGCGACACGCAGTAGTTACACTCGGTACGTGTCAGACAGTCGGTACGGTAATTAGTGGCGAAAACTCACACTCGTCGCTCTCGTCCTGTGAAATTATTGCTGGCATAAAACATCGCTGCTTTACGGTATAAAAGGTAATTAGTGCCACGTGGTAGCGGTCGTGGGAGACGCGCGTTCAGAAACAATTAGCAAACGAATCGCGACATCTGCTCACTAACGTTTTGATTATTTAGCGTTGTGCGTGATAAATCGTCAGTTAAGCGTCACCGCGACCTACAAACCAACACGAGAACGCGCATCCTTGACAACTTTAATCGCGATTGCAACTTTTGTGTTATTCGCGCGTTCAGCTTTAAAATATCTGTAATAATTAATGCTAATTAAATTTTGCTGGAAATTAAAGAATTTCTAAAACTCTCAAAGTGTCAATAGTTGCTTTCTGCTGAAAAATTCTATGTCTTTTCGCATTTCGCAGGGGAACAAAGATTTCGCCCCTTCTCTTAGTAGCTGTGTTTTGCACTGATGGCATTTCTTGTACTGCGTGATCCCCCTGGCTGGCAGGCGGCGCCAGAAGAACTCTTCAGATTCTGCAGAGTACACGTGGAGGGTCCAGAAAGCCTAATTAGACATGGTGCAGAAAGTAGGTTGGGTCGAGGCAGTTGGTTGTTGAAAAAAAAGAAGAAGAAACAAGGAGGAAAGCGGAAAAAAAGTAGTAAAAGTTAGAAGAGTCAGACACACAGGCGTATATCTATTGTACGAGGAACATCTTCACGTTGCAGTGGTGACTGTGGGTGCTTCAGAATTTCGTGTATCAACTGCAACACGCGGTGAGACAGTGTTGGTGCATCGGCCCTCCCCAGTACGAACCTTCACCCATGCACACACGCACGTTATATAGGAATAACATTCTCGGAGGAAAAAGCCTGTGTATAGCAGCCTCAGAATTTTCTGCACCAATACAAACACAAAAATGGCATTCATGATTAGGGGTGGATAGGGGTGTGCGTGTGTGCATACAGGGAACTTTTTAGCACAAGAGTCGTGTACTTACCTGCAGACGCGTGAGGTTATACGCGCCAGAGAATATGACTGCTTGCACGTGTAAAAGGGCACTCGTACGTGAGTTTTTCCCCAACCTGGACTGCCCTTAACGTCTCTCTCGACCGACTACAGTTCCAAACTGTCTAGCGCAGCTGTAAAAAGAATGCGGGAGGGTGTATACGGGAGAAAAAATAACGAGAAACAACAATTCGGTAGTCCCCGAGCAACATCTTCTCAAACCTTTCCCTTTTATCCCCCACGCATGACGTCATCGCTTCCCTCTCTCTCTCTCTCTCTCTCTCTCTCTCTCCAGACACGTCGAGTACGTATATTTTCGTGCATTGGCGCGGAAAGCACGTTTTTCCCCCGTCAACTTTCATCGGAATCAGCGAACCCCTCGCAAAAAGTCAGGCTAAAATTGCGGGTTAAATTAACGAGTAATTTGTTAAGTACATTCCACTGGGACTAGATCGATTCAGGCGCGATGCTTTATAATGCGGCGAATGCTGCGGTTGGCAAACGTTGGAAAGTCTCGCGTCTTTCCAAAATAGAAGTAGTACATCCAGAGTTTTTTCGGGCCGACTCGAATAAATCCGTATAGATGGGGGAAGGGGGAGAAGGGACGGAGGGGCTACGTTTTGCTGTTTATCGATCTTTCAGAGTTTTTCAGCGACATCGTCTGGCTCAACTTTTCAATTCGGGAATGAGCGACAAAACGTGGCCATTATAAGCGTAGGCCCCGCCGAGATGGGAGGAAGTGGAATGGGGTTGACAGGGACTGGCTGGCTTTCTTGGGTCGTGCTGAGGTAAAAATTACTGTGTAGTCCGCGTAGAGAAAGTCTCCGGAGAACGAATTTTTCTTCCAGCGGCACCTGGCACCTGTCCGGTCGTCAAAAAAGAAAGAAAAGGGGAGGAAACAGGTGGAGAAAGCCAGGAAAAGAGCAATACGTTTCCATTAGTTGACTACGGTTGGCAGTTTCGATGTAGTCGCGACCGCGCGACTCACACAAATTTACATCGTCCAGCTACCTACCTACCTATCGTTATTGTTACGTCACGAACATTATTCCCGATTCCCTAATATTTAATGCATTTTTAAATGAAGCCTCAACTATCTTTTAAAATTTCTAATCCATTATCGCGTCAGATATATTTGTAGACAAAGATATTTCTAACATTGCAGTAAATTACTTCACTCGACGGAAAAATGTCCTTTTTGTAACACGTCTGGCTTTATCGACCCATTACTACTTATTCGAGTAGTAATAGTATGATGAAACGTAGTTGCTTTTTACTTTAGAAATCAAATAGTATTGCGACTTAATTACAACTACTTACTGATTTAGCTTTTTCAATTTAGCAGCTTAATGGCACTTGAAAGCTTCTGCACCAATACACAGCAAGAACCATTCGTAACCTTCACTCTGCAAATCTGGAGTTTGCCCCATGAATGCAAAAATGTTTCTTTATTCAGTTCCACGCTAACACATTTTGCAGCAACGAGCGCTTTCGTTCGGCGGGAATGAAACTAATTCACAGAGTAAATTTATGTGCTTGGGAAAGTGCGGAATTTCAGATGTATACGTGTAGGTAAATAAATAGGTATACGCATACTGTGCTTATTCTCGGCTCCCACGGAATAAAGTGAAAAACAATTCGATTAAACGTCATGTAATAACGTGTGCACGATAGCTAGAATATTCGAGTTTCCGTGTTTTCCACGAGTCGTATCAAATTTGTTACTATATTTCGTATTAACTTTAAAAAATTCTTCTTTTTCGAGATACGCTCCCACAGAGCCGTGGAACCGTGTCAACTATAATACTTGGGCAACTCTGCCAGTTAGGGGAGTAATCAGACTCTCTGTCGGACTGAAAAGGGAAGGTGGAAGAAGAACGATTCGTTTTCATTATGAGGCCCGTTTCCAAGTACCAGTGAGAGACACGGGCACAAAACGCGAAAGGGAACGCGATGCTCTTTTTTTTTTGCAGCCCCATTCGTAACATATGCCATCATTGCTACACATGTCATCCATTACTCACGAGCTAATGAATACTTGCACCATTTTTCTAATCAAAAATCCCAACGAGATTAGCGACGAAGCAAAAGTGAATAAACTCGTTGGGTAGCTTCAAAAAGTGGAAGAGGATGGTTCTGGTCAGACCGATTATTTTCAGCGGTAGTCGAACCACTGGCGAAATAGGAAGATTTTGTTTTTTGCATGTAGCGAAGCATTAGTCCATCCATGCGCTGCTTCGGTTCCGTTTCAGCGTTTGGCTTCGCCGCGTGTCTAAAAAGGAGGGCTTGAAGAAGAGTGATTCGTTTTCATTAGCAGACTCGCGTAAGTTTAGGATCCATGGGAAACTCATTGGGTGGTTGGTGAGTGGCGGTGGTGGGTGAGGGGGGTGGGGTAGTGGGAGGTGCTGAGAATTCCACTTGCGGGCCAACTACGAGAGGAACGTGAGTAGGTATCAACGGAGTCGCTTATCGGTGAGCGTGTGCCGACAGTGTAAAACGCAAATTGGTGAGTGTAAAATGTGAATTGGTGGACGTAAAAGGTGATCGTGTGCATGGCTGCTCGCAGCTAGCAGCGCCTAGTTCCGCCATTCCTTGCATACCGGGTGTTCCGATATACACGCCTGTGAACCACCAACGACTGTACGACCAGTTTGCGTACGGACAGTAATATCATAATTATGAAAAATTAATTCCAACGTTTTTAATAAATAAATTCATAAAGCACAGAGAGAAATGGTGATGAAAAAATGTTCAAATGCGTAAAACTAAAACGAATATAAAATATATATATACTTGTATGTTTAAAAAATAAAAAATTAAACATTTCAAAATACTTTGCAGCAGATGATGAAACGTACAAATAGCAAACTCTTGCATCGCGTCTAGATATTCGAGGCAATGCGACACGTAAATAGTTATTGTTGGATGTTAGTACACCCAGTAGTCCACGGATTATAACGAGCTCATTCAGCTAGTAGCGTTTTGATGAGGGAAACATGGATCGGTGAGCGTAAAAGGTCGAATGCGAATCCATAACTGCACGTAGCTTACCAGAACTCTATATTGAATATGGGGTTTTAGGTGGTGAATTGGTGTGCGATTGTTGGACGCGTGTTTGTGTGTAGCATGGATTCAACTGGATACAGACTGTAGTGTATGTGTCTCTATACATGGATAGAGAATATCGAGGTTACGTATCAGCCAGTAGAGGCCAGAAGGGTTTTAGGGTGTGTGGGGGAGGGGGAGGGTGCGGTGGGCTACTACCAGGACTGGCTGGAATGGCGGGGAGGGGTTGGGGGTGTAAGTGCTATTTCGTGTACGACTAGCACAGCCCCGATCCTCCCTTTCCTGTAGGAGAGCCGGATACTAACACCCCCCGGTCCATAGCCGCCTGACGCAGAATGCGCACGCGGCCAGCTTACGCGAGAAACTTGTCTTCGTGGATCCATTCCCATCCATCGTACAACCCCATTTTTTCACCCATCATCAATATACTCCCTCCTTCCCCCTCCTACCACACCACATTTCCCAAAATCCTTTATCCTTGTTTACATCCGTTTTTTAATATCGTTTATGCTTTGATCTCTCAGATATCTTTATTCTCGTACTCTATGCCGGATATTTTACTCACTCGTATCACTGGCATATCTCTAAAAAATGATACTTTTAAACTTTTCCCTCACGATTCTTTTTAGCATCGTCGTTCCTATACCCACTTGCGAAAGACTTTTTCCTGCGTATAAGAATGGAGTATTATCGATTATATCAACGAATGTGATTACCTGTGAATGGATGCGCTGCTTATTGTTTAATCGCATCTCTCTCTCTCTCTCTCTCTCTATATATATATATATATATAGGTAACAGTAATATTTAATTATTGAGCCAAGCTATTTTGGCAAGATATTCGCAATGTAAATTGAAATGGATGGCTAAAGGGGAGAATATGCGCGAGGCTAATGATTAATTTCATTATCGTCGCTGAAACCAGTAGATCACACAAGTAATGATAGTCCTCGTGATAGGCCAGCCGTAATGAAGGCATAGGGCGCTATAAGTACAGTTTCGGGAAGCTTCCATGGACCCTCTCATCTTGCAGTTTGACCATTTCCAGTCTGCCGTCTCCTCGTGGCCGATGTAACCCGCTATTAACTCCGCTCTGAATTGATTCTCCGGTTTACAGCCGTTTATAGCAGATTCCATCTCTCTCTCTCTCTAGAGTTATCTCGAGATAATTTGCTCTATCCATCTATTCGTCACTCTCTCAATCTCTCTGTCACCCCTTTACATATATCTAAACCCTCTCTGGTATCCTCCCACGCCCCAGCTCTCCTCGCTACGTACAGGTCAACCGGCCAACTTGGAGCCATAAAGTCTCCGATAAAACCAATACGACTGAGCAGCTGCCTTTTTCCACCCGTCGAGTCCGAACGTTCTCGTAAAACCTCGATGAATCCGCGCGATGGAAAAATTATACCAGTCCAACTCCTCCTACTCCTATAGCAGCCACTGTCAATGTAAACCTTACTGCACCACTGAAAAATTACCTCGACTTTTCAAAGCAAAAAAGAGGACAAAATCTCTTTTGAAAGTTTAATAATAAATTGTTATTTTGTTCATTACGGTGCTTTTCGGCGATTGTCACAGTGACGAGGGTCTTTTGTTTTTAGAATTCTCTCTGTTATTTTATTGTCGTAGGAATAAGTTTTTTGCAAATTGCTTCGTGAAAAGCTCGACGAACTGTTAACAGACTGGCGTTGTTTGTTTGTGATTGTTTGGGCCCTAATGGAGGATCAGGATGGTTGATGTAGTTAATCTGGTTACGGCGGTTTGGACTTGCTAAGGACAAGCCAAGCGTTGGACGTCTGCCACCCGAGCAGACTCCAAAATGAGAAGCTCGTTCGATCGCGTTCTCGTGAAATTGCCTTGCCAGCCGAGGCTCTCTTCTCTTCAAAGTATTCATTAATTATTTTCGATCGATCGAAAAACATACTTGAATTTCAACGAGCCATATCTTACTGCTACGATCCATCCGGCATGAAACTTGTAATTACAGGAGATTGGTCTGTGTGCTATATATATATATAAGAAAGTAGAAATATTTCCATTGAAAGGTACAATGCAACTCCAAGATTAATATTAATAGTGTACACATCCACCAACGCGCGCAGAGTGCGCGATTTCTGTTGATTTAATTTTAATGAAATTCTTTGAGAAATTTATTCTTTACCGGGGGTTCGGTGTACGACTGGTCGTAAAAACGTTTCATTTTCGAGTAAAATGAGGCAGACGTAAAAAAGCAAGAAGTGCCGGAGCATAATAAGCTTGCTTGACAGCTGGAGATAATTGATATTAATGTATAGAATAGAGTCGTGGAAATGCAGAGTCGGTATATAGCTCGTGGTGGTTCTTTGATCGTTCAACGTACGAGCAATTTTCATTTCAAGGGAATAAGTAACGAGAGTGAATGATTCGCGACTGGAGAACTCGCCTAAATTGAAGATTGGAACTTGCTCTCGTTTACAGTTCGACTTCTCGCTTATCCTCTTTGAGTTTTCCAGCTCCTCTTATACGACTCGCGAATTCGAGTACTACGTCCTGCTTCGTTCTCCTCCTTATTTCCCTATTTCACCTCTTCTTCCCTTCTTCTCTCCACCCTCCTCTCGAGCCCCGCCTTAATTCGCTACCCTCCCACTTTCCCTCCAAAGTATTTGCCCCCTGTGCGTTGACCTCGTCTAAAGATTCGTATCAATTACGGAATTTCAGCTACGTTAACTCTCCAACACTTTTAGACTCCTGTTAAAAACTCGTCCATCCTTCAGCAGTTTCGACTAAAATTAAACCGACAATCTCACACGTGTCCTATATATAATGCAAGCTCATGAGTTATCGATCGTACAATATTTCACCTAAAAATTATCAATTATGCTCTTAAATAAATCGAAGCTTTCATATTTTCAAACGCCATTCCACATTCAAAAGCTGAACATTTTAGTTTTATATTTGACAGAGAGGTTAAACTTTCAAGTCCATAGGCTATCCTTGCAATTCCCTACGAGTAGCTATATAAACGCCAGAACTGATCATCCCCACCACCATTCAACCACCGGTATAACGCACGCGCACTGTGGACCAAAATACACCAGAGGTTCTTTTATATCCTGAATTTCTACGTTCTCGAATTAAATCTCAGTTATAAACTTTTCTATTACTTCAATTTTTCAGTTATATATATAGTAGAGCCCTCGATAGAGGAGAAAAGTAGGAGAAGAACGGCAAGAATTAAAGAGAATTTATCAACAGTAGTAATTCCCCGTTTGCTCGAGTGAAAGCCCATCGAACGTACAGTCTTATGTCGTTTAATTGAAACCTCGCGCTCCTCCATTGAATTTGCGTTGGAGCTTTTGCCTCGTGCTCGTTGATGAAATAGCTGTGGAGAGAAGGAAGACTGGTTGGTCGCGTCGCGCATTGTGTACCAGCAGCTAGCTATTTCGAGGAGCCAGACTAGCACTAACCAAGTTCCGTTAGTATCTGTTACTCTTCAGAACTCTCGTCAACGGCTATCCGCCGGACTCGCGCTGATCTTCCTCGAGTCTCTCATTTCGCAGTTTGCTGTTATATCCCTTTACAATCTCTCTTTCTCCCCCCCCCCCCCCCCCTCACCCTCTCTGCAACTGCCATATTCACCCTACATTCCAAGTCTGCCATTGAACGGCTGTAACTACTGGGAGAGCTACAAGCTCGAATAGTTTGTTGCTTTACACAAAGCTTCTTTATTCCATCGGTGCACGGGAGAGGGGGGGGGGGGAGCATTCTCTACGATTCATCGATAAGTTTCGTCGATAGAATCCGGATAAATTAAAGTTATATATATACGGTGTTATGCGGATCCTCTCGCGACCAATGGTGGTTTTGGCCCTGCATCGACGTAAACGTTGCAGGAAGTTTGCGTAAAACGATGGAAAATCGTGATAAATCCCTCCCCCCTCCAAGTGGAGCATAATCGATCGATCCTCCGAGTGTCGAATTGAATTGGAAATAAATTCAATCATAAGTGACTTTGAGGCTATATATTCACGGTGATCAGAGCTTTCAGTCGGTGTTTCAGCTAATCAACGCTCGAGGCTGCGCAATCGTCATCTGAATAATTTCGCTGTTCAAATAAATCATGCAACCCCCGGGTCGCATGATTCCAGTGTGAAATAACGAGATGGTCGCGAGGCTTTATTATTACACGGAGATTACAGCTTTGCAAACATCGCTCGAAAGCTAACCCACGCTTGTTTTCCCGGGGGGGATGTCTGTGGAGGGGGTGGGGTGTGGGTGGGGTGTGTCCAAGGGGACTCAAGGGGGTCGAAGGGGCGAGAGGGAGTTGCGGTTTGCGGGCGACGGGCGGTTAGATGTGGCCAGCCGATTAAGACGTCGATAAATAATATTAATTGCCGACCATCCCCCTTCTGCAAAGGGGTAGCTCTCTCCTCGGCAAGACCCTCGTCGACTCGTGGTTGGGTTGGGGGTGGTTGCGCTTAATCAATACAACGTAACACGGAGGTGCCGATGCCGAGGTGTAAGTTTATTACGTAAGCCGCAGAGCGGCGGCTCGCTCTCAGGCTAAACTCTCTCTCTCTCTCTCTCTCTCTCTCTCTCTCTCCCCCCCTCGACCACTCGCTCTCTCCATCCAGCTTGTGCTGTCGGAGTTCCGTAATTAAAATTAATAATTCCGCGAGCTGGAGATGCAGCCCTGTCAGACGACTCTATTTGCGGCCTTAACGTTGCCGATACAGAAATCGTGACAGGACTGCATGAGCGGCTGCTGATTTAATAATGATACCTTCCATCTCTGGCTCCCTCTCCCTCTCTCTCTCTCTCTCTCTCCCTCTCTATACCACTGTACTTTGCTCTACGTCCCACTCCCTGCTGAACCCTATCACTCTCGCACCCTCTTCCTCTACCTCTCGACCGCTTTGAATTTCCCCACTTTTTAATTATGTATGTTTTATTTATTTGCTCATGCATATTTATAGCACGGATTCTCATATTATTCTTCCACCACTGTTTCTAAATTAACATGCTGAAACTACGGCTAGCTAGATGAGACAAATGTTTCGAGAGGGGAGCTGGAGGGGGATCGTGGGAAACACGTAGCTCCGCACATTATGCTGTAATCTATATATATGTGTATTCGTGTCTCTTTCTGTTTATCCTTTTGGGCGAGTGCGCCGCCTCGTCAATCGAGACTCGGCAAAGTTGTACTTAAATATTTGAAAGGAGCCCTTTCGTCATAACGCGACACATTTTATTTCATGAATAATGCAGGGAGGGATTCTCATCGACAGTTATCGTTGTTTGTACGCGAGATAATATCGAGCTGATAATTTATTAATGACATTTAGATTAGTCATTAGATGCTCGTTAGAGTACCTGTAAATAATCTTCAAATATGGATACCGTTTACAGGGCGTCTTGATAGGGCGACCGAATCTATCCGTCAACTCCAATCACGAGCTCGAGGCCACAGGGGCTTTAAAGCAGAAGGGTAGTTCCTTCGAGGGGGTGGCTTGGCAATCGAGGTAAGGCTAGGTTTCTCCAACCTGCCAAACGATATCTATCGTCCTCCGACTCAGCTACCCTCCCCGTACATCCCCCACTCTTTTCACTCCCCTTTTGCTTATTCAGTCCGCTTACTCGTTCATCTTTTCTTCTTAATAAATCTTACCCCCCATTCCCACTTTTTTGCAAGTTTAATCCTCGTAAAGTATCAAGCCTCGATACCTTTGGCAATAAACAGAATGGTAATGTGACCCACCCCCTCTCCACTCTCTTACACTTTTGAGCAATTTAACTCTCAAGGCCTCGCGTAACATCGCAAAGAGTGATTAATATTCAGTCTTCTTCGAGACTCGACGAATAATAATTATCCACGTGCAGTTTCTGCGAATGCTCGTCCATGTAGCGAGATTTTAATGGCGGCATTGTACGTTTGGAGTCGTGCGAACTCGACCGAATTTAAAGCAATCGATACTCACGATTTCGAGCCATGTTTATCATCCAGCCATCCCCTCTTTCGGCCAATACTATTTGCCTCCCAATTACGTAATTGCAAAGTACGTGATAATCATAAATTTATACATTATAGGGAAGGATCCGTGTATCTATAAATAGTGCGCGAGCCGATTCGCAAGATAATCGAAGAATCAATAGACGCCCGGCGCCGCGCCGAACCGAGCCGCGCCGCGCTGCTCCAAAAGCTTTGCTTCGCTTATTTGCGGTTTATCTCGCAATTTATAACTGATTACTGATTAGTTGAACAAAGAGGGTTAGAGTATTCGTTGTGATAAGAGTTCGATAGACAATCAAAGCTTTCATATAATCTCTGCAGTTTTATTAAAACTACGAATTTTTAATTAATTGAATCAATTAACGATACTCTTTGTACAATGATTTAATCATATATGAGTTATATACGAAAAGCTCTCTTATCCAATCACTCTACGATTTGCTTCTGATCAAAATTTGCGGTTTATCTAGAAATTTATATAATTAATTATACCAATACGTTAAATAGAGAGGATGGAGTATTTGTTGATAAGAATTTCATACACAATCAAACCTTTGATATAATCTGTGCTTTATTAAAGCTACGAATTTTCAACTAATTACTAATACTCTATATATATATATATATATATATATATATTGATATAATTTGAGAAAAGCTACGTAGCTTTCTTATATTAAAGCATTGAACGATTTTTGCTTCTGAAAAGAAATTGTTGGAATTATAGAACAATCGGAGACTCTATTGTTTTTCCTTGCTTTCTTCATTATTGGTAGCTGATTAATAGAAGTGGTAAGTAGAAACGGGATATATATGGTGAACCGTGGTCGACTGTGCAAATTCAATGCTGGCATTGTTCGATTCAGTTCACAATTCACGAGCTGCCGGTGGTATTTATGACCGAGTCCAATAACAATGTAACTCTCGTATGGATATTTATTGCAGTTAAACATAAAACACTGGCTTCTCACTGCGAGTCAATTGGGAGCCTGCGCGACCTTACGAATATTTCGCTGTGCAAACGATGGAGATCATCCCTTCTTTATTTAATCGTGCAAATCTAACGACCAATAAGTAGTATAGCTAAAAGTTTCGTCGGACGCCAAACTTTTTCTCTCTCCTTCCCTTCTCGAGTGGTTTATAATTCGATTTGGCGATAGTCCCGTGCCGTCCAAGCAGCAATAAAATCACAAATATGCTGATACGACGGTGCGTCAGTCAGTCACGGATTTAACAAATCCAACCAGCCGGAAGTCACGTGCGAATAAAACTCTTGCAGAGCTAAGCAGATAGTTATCGAGTTTTTCCTGACGCTATTCACCAGCTTTCGCAGTCTCGAGCCTTTCAAAAACGACAAACTCCGCTTTGACGCCTCTGCAAATTTCGGAATTAACGCTGCTAAGTCTTTCAAACCCCTCTGAACTGTTCTAATTAGTCGAACGAAATGGAAAAATTCACCCCATTCTTCCACCCCCCTCTTTCTCTCTCGATATACAGATTGAATCTTAATAAAAATATTTTTAAGCAACCTTTATTCTCGCTTACTATCATTCCAAGGCGATTCTCAATTTTTTTAATAATTAGAGAAAAAAATAGAAGGAAGTTTCAACGATGAAAATCTCATCAAGAAAGAACGAAAAGCCATGTTATATATACAGTTTCTTTTTTAAACAAGACTTTGCTTTTAGATTTTTTCTAACGTTTATCAATTTAAGGCATCGCGAGGAACACGTGTGAATAAAGGAAGGATATTGCGTAACAATAGATTTCGATAAAAGTAGAATGGTAGAATGGAAAAAGTGAAAGAAGGGGGTTGAAATTCAGATGAAAGGGAAAATTGTTCGTCAAGCAGATGTTTATCAAGCCAAGTTTTCGAGGGTGCCTACCCTAGTCGATGCAAGGGTAGGAAAATCTGCTTTGCTTCTCCAACGAAAATTGTCATTCTCCTCACGTAGAAAGCTTTAAAGAAATAACCCAAGTTATAAAAATCAACCGACGATTGAAAAAATAACATAGTTATAAACAAATCACTCTTCGCATCCCTTCGTTAACAAAAATACATGTCTAAAAAAATTCAAATACCGTTAGAAAAAAAAGTATGTGTTGCGAAATTTTGATGGTCGGAGGAAAGAGGAGGGGGGGGGGGGGGATCGGAGAGATTTTTGAGCAACGTCGTAATTTGGATGACATTTGGCAGTTGGTTCGAGTCGGGTCACACGGTTATAAGGGACGAGAACGCATGGGACGCGTGACGGCTGCACAGATTAGGTTAGCTTTGGTGATAAGTGATCGCGGTTCCTGGGCTGAAACTCTAATTAATACCTCGACGCTTCGTTTGAGCCGGTGACTTACGGGCCTGTCGGGCCGACGCAGAATTACGCCCGAACTACGGCGTAACACCGTTGTCCTTCAGGGGCGGTACGACCATTTGTTATCGGCAACTTGGCTCTGCCCGCCCGCCCGCCGCGCCTTTACCAGAATTCAATCGCTAAACTCGGGACCGGAAGCTACACACATGCTCTCTCTCTCTCTCTCTCTCTCTCTCTCTCTCTCTCTCTGTTCTCTTTTCTCTCACCTCTCCATATATCGCTCTCGGCCTTTCCTCTCTATTTTTATTCTCTTTCATCCTTACCGAGACTTCCTTTTACTCTTGCATTATATCCCCCTCATTTTTCCCCTGCTTGTGCGCTCGTACAGCTCATCATAAAACAATTCACGAGCTCGACTAAAAATCTCGATAAAATTTAGTAGGTAGCCGAAAGAAAATTAAAATACCGAAGAAAAACTTTTATTAGCTCGAATTATTTTAATAGATTGGCCGAGAGACGAAAATAAAATAAGAGACATTTTTGGCATTATTATAAATTCTACTCGGCGTGTGGGATATGGCGTATAATCGTATGATTTATCGTATTGTATTTTTATACGAAATGATGGTAAATTAATGGTGAAATTAGTCTAATGCGAGGATGAATTATTAATAAAATAGCTAGTGGTAAAAAAAGAGCAGAAGAGAATAGCTTTTAATCTTTTATAAGGCATGATACTCATTATGGATTGAACTAATACATATTTGATTTTCAATGCTCTTATATATATATATATATATATATATATGTATGCTTTATTGATTTCAATATTAACTGGTAGTATTACTTTTCACTTTGTTAGCCTGTAAATTATTTTCACTTTAAATATAGCTTGTATAGAGAGACGGTGAGCGAGCAAGAGCAGAAACTTTTTTGCAGGATTATTTTTTATATCTCATAGCTTATTAAGAAGAGCCAGTAAAGATTCATATTATTAGCCTAGGAGGGCTTCACTTCCGCTTCCGTCAGTCCGTTAATTCGACGTAGACCTGACGTTATAACGTCCGGTTGGCTGACACTTGTTCACCGAGCGTTTCGCCTTTAACTTTTCATACCAGCTCCTAGATTATAACAATTCTCTCACGATAATTCTTAAACACAGCGTGGCGTCCCGCGGTTTACTCGCAAAATCACCCCTTCATCCCCAAAATTCGACCATAATAACAATCCTCTGCACATGGATTATTATTACATCTGCAAAATGAACTTGAATCATTTATCTACAGATATTCATGTGGGAGCTCGTTAATTAAAGACCGTGATTACACTGGTAGATATTTGCCAAATTTTAAGCTAATTTACGTGGGTTTTGGGAAAATCACATTTCGTATCTTTATCCTCTTTGTTCAAGAGATATTACCATTTAACAACTCGAATATATTCCAGAAGACGACACTTGACCGAAGATTCGCGTTTACAAAGGTAGTTCAGGGTGCATTAGGTCGGTGCTTCAACAGTGGAGAGAGTGTATGCGCACGCAGCTTATCGGCAGAATAAACAATCAGGAAGTGAACGACTTGCACACACGTCGTCTGTGCAAGCACATAGTTGCGCGTTTTATCCGTCGCGTGTTATAAGCAAGAGACAATTTTCTAATAAATATGAAAAACAAAATAAAGAGCTAGCTTGAGAGACCCATGTACGTATTTTAATGGAAATATCGCTTGCTCTCTTAATAAGTAGTAAAGTCAGTGTATAGTCGGCCGTTCCTGGCATTCGTCCAATACAGCTGTCTCTCTCTCTCTCTGTCTATCGGTTATTCGGTTTTACAAGAAGCAGTCACTGAACCGTTAGATTATTTTCCGCACGGTACTTCAAAGCTTCTATCGTTCGCTCTTATAGGCTCTGCAGCTTCTTAAACTGTTCGAATCTCACATTTTGGAGGCTAGCAAAGTTTTCAACTGCCAAAAGTCCTCAGGCTGAAACTCGAAATTTTAACTGGCTCCATCAAGTTCCCCCCTAAGCTTAATATACATCATGCTATTTGGCGTGGCAGCTGTATTTTCGTGCGCGAAACCGTGAAGCATTTCGAAGAATTTCATAATCCACGAGGCGAGCGCTCGGGCGCGCGCCTACCTTCCTTTTCCACTGCGCGCAACAGTAATTCTATGTAAATTCGAAACAAATTACAAGTTGGCCAGCCAGCCAACCGACGTATAAAACGTCTTCAACTTTTGCCTCAAGTGTATCTCGGCGTGCATCGTAATTCAACTTGCGATTAATATACACACATGTATGTATATCGTTGGATAGGCAGTGTGAGAATTATTACACTTACACCGAAGATGGAATGGCGAGCATAAATCACAGAGATTGGTCTGAATTATGTAGTTTTTTAACACTGGGGTATAGTTGCCATGGATATTGAACATGCTGAAGCAGACGCGAGTAAGGATGAACGCTGTATAAGAAAGCAAGTTAATATTTAAGAGCTTTGCAATAATTGCATCTCTTGTCTTATAATTTACACTTGTATAAATATATATATATATATATATATATATACGTAGCATTTACAACGAACAGCACGATACCATCGTAAAATTAACGCAGCGCGTGTTAATTATGGGCTGCTTTTAAAGAGAAAGTAGATAACGCCAGTTAATAGTCGGACGTGTTCAGTGACACTCATCATTTACGGTTAATAACAATGTTGAATGGAAGAGTGAAGTTGAACGAGGAGAAACGAGTGAGTGGCTTATCGGAGCACGTAGCTATTTGGTAAAACAAGCCCTTTACAGGTAGAAACACAGGCTGAATGCGAAGATGACGTCAAAGAGACAAGACGAAGCCAGATCTCGGTCTAATCTGATCCAAGATAGACCGAGGCTGACACGATTGTAAGACTCCGAGACTACTTAATTACGCGAAACTTGAGCGCGCTAATTATAGGAGCTGCCAAAGGCGAGCACTGCCGTCAGAAGGCCAGCCGTTAGTCGTGGAACTATTCAATTGGCCAACTTCTTTCATTCCCCTATCGCGTCGACAAAAATTTATTACCCACGCTTAATTATAAAGTCTGTATACTCTTACTACTGTACTGCCAATTGTGAAAAATGATCCTTGCGATCGGACCTACCTTTTCCACTCGGAGGAATTATTTTAATTCGAGCAAACCGATGGAATCTCGTCGTTGCGATATACTCCAACGCGATAACTTTTCCATCCTGCGATATATAGTGCAATTCTCTCGAACCACGAATAAATCCAAGGGTTTTCGGCTAGATGTGAAACACAGGTATGTCAGTAACAGAAATCACGCGCGAGCCACAGAAATGTAATTGAATATCGAGCGAGGAGCGTTTTCTCTTTCGAGCCTTGGGTTATTAGTGCTAATAATTTAACGGGCTCCGAGTTGATTTACTGCCTACCAAACCACCCCCTCCCCTCCCCCCAATTCCCTCATGGACGACTTACCACCTTTTCAGGGCTGCCAGCAAACACATTCAGTTTATAGTTCGGTTTTCGTTCCGCGCCCGCTTCGAGTTGTTTACTCGTACACTCAGGCAAATGCACCGTTTGCGCTTTAGGTATGTTCGTAATCGTGTTCCTGTAATCGTACCAATCGCTCGGAAACAATAGGATGATAAATCAGCTTCCTGATTTTCATCAACGAGCTCCCCGACTCCACGTTCTTCCGGATTGTTTGCTCGTTTAATCAAATTAGGCGTTTAGATTATTTTAACCAAAGTGCACGCAATCTCATTTCGCACTTGCCACGCTCATCAGCGATTGCACCAAATGAACAATAAAATTCTTTCTCCCTTCGTTATTGTTAATGTATACTGATTAAATCAACGTTCCAAGACAATTAGAACCTCTTTATCATTCGAGGGCGGTCTTTGCTCCGTCAGCGTATAACCAGCGGTATTTTATAGCCACTCTCTTTTTAGTTTAAGATTCGTTGCAATTCCGAACACGCAGCTTTGGTTTTACACAAGTATATAGCGTTCGGCCTACAATCTGGTCACTATCGTAACCGGTCCCCGACTATCCGCAAGCTCTAACTGGCTGTAAACTCGGTGGAATTCGTTATCGGATCGGACTCGTATCTCCGCAAGCCGGTAATCGAGAGCTTCGCGATTTCCACAGCAAGCATTGGCGGCCACGTTCCATTCGGTAGCAGTAGCCAATCAATAAACTGCGCCCGGTATTGACCTATCCAATCTGATCGGGTCAAAGAATTTTTTACGCGTCACACACCTAAATATTATCAAGATAGAGCGAAATTTATCGGCTGAAAACATACGGCCGATTAGTTGCATCGTGCATTATTGATCAAAACGAATGTCCGACTAATTATAGGTTCGTACTACTTATTACAGTGTTGCTCGAGAATGTAGTTTGTCGGGGTGAAAATTCGATGAAAATTCGGCGAAATTGGGTGAAATTAGGGCTTCTATTGAAATATTCTTTTAACGCGGAGCGTAGCGCGCGCGTCGTTGGGACAATTTCACGAGCCGGTTGAAGGGAAAGGAATAATAGCGCGATGCACATTAGCTTGTCCCATTCTCTCAAGCCGTCTCATGGCGCGACAATAATACATTCGCGCTCCCGTATATCTCGAGCTTGCATGCGCTGCTCCTTCCTTTTTATTTTACAGAATTTCATTCGTCACGAGTCAAGTTGCTGGGCGGCGAGTCGCGCAACGAATCGCAATTATTTTTCCGCCCCGGCCGATTGTATACGCGCGCGCGCGCGCGCGTGTCAGCGAACATTGTTGTCTCGGGCAGAATTCCATTTTTGCAAATTATTCTTCCACTTCTCTCCCCACCCCTTGTCGAGCATTGTTCCACAAGAGGCACATTGTGTCTCGGAACATAATAAATTATTCCATCCCGCTCCGTTCCCTCATTCACCCAGCTCCTCCTCCTCCGTATACATTCGCGCCTCGCTCTGCATCAGCAGGACCAATTAATATTTCAATTCGAACTTTCGTCCAGAAGCCCCTTGCTGCTGCTGCTGCTGCTGCTGCTGCTGCTGGAAGCCTGCCTGGCACTCTCTCAGGAAACACGCGAACCAATGACAAAGATTGCCTCGGCTCGCGCTCGGTGCAACGCTTAACGTGGACTAACATTCCTTGCACCCCTCTATGGCGAAATGTAATTTTTCAATATAATGTTCCATCTATATTCTAGCTTGTCCGACCAAACTCGAGCTTTTCTACTGATTTCTCAGGGATTCTCCCCTTGCTTCAAAATTTCAAAGTAGTCTTGATCAATGCTATGATCCGACGGTACTCCCCCCCCCCCTCCACCTCTCCTCGGTCTTCAAATTGCTTTTGTATTTTGGTAACTCATCTAGTTCCCAGCGATCGTCAGTTTTCACGTCCGCCGAGAATATTTCGAGATTGCATTACCAAAGTAAAATTAAATTTTGGCTTGATTCTAACTTCATTTGTGTAAGTAGGATGATGTAAATTTGTTTTAGTTTAATAAGACTAGACGTTAACATTCTTAAAACTAATTTACAAACATTAAATGGAGGCGGAACATCCTTGCTAAGTTGGTCTCTGTATACGAGCATGAAATGAGCGAATATCTTAATTTGTTCAGCATGCACATAATGCAAACTGAGTCAATTAATACTTGAATCAGGAATTTCGCGTGTTAAGCGACCATATCGTAGCAGTAGACGAGCGCAAGTGTAAGTACCCCCTCAAGGAAACCGTTTCAGCTCTCTATATCGTGGGAGCTAGGTGGACTCGGTACAATCATGAACTTGGGCCAATAACGACTCTCCTATATTTCACTTCGTTTATTCGCCTGGGTCCACCCCGAGTCCACAGCTCTCCTCAAAATATATATATATATATATATACACACACATATAGCCGTAGTCCTTGCACCGATCTGATATTATTTGAAAACTCGATCCTCTTTCATCGATCAACTTCCGGTCCCCCCACTCGTGGAAACTTATGATAAAACAGTGAACGCACACACACACTTTTGTATACCGTTAAGAGTGAGCGGATGCTTCGAGTGTAGTTCTTCCGATTTAACGATAATACGAAAACGATTGTCCAAGAATATAATATGAAAAAAGTACTTTCTCTCCCCTCCAAAACTTTTCGCTCTCGTCTCAAATAATTATCTTGACCCTCGGATGTTTTATCCTCCTTCTATCCCATAAAAAATGAAAATCTAATGTTATATATATATATAGCTGTCGAATGAAATTGGATTGATAAAGTTTTCAAAGCGAAGATGAAAACTTGTTGAAAAAATTTCTTATCGCTTTATAAATCTTGATTACCACTTTGAAATATAGTTTTGCAGTGGGAAAGAACAGCTTGGAGGAATATTCCTCAGTTCTTGACTAATTAGCTAGATAATTATATATATATATATATATCGAGGGTAATTATTTATTCATTCGAAGCTTCGATTTTGTCCTTGATCAAACTTATTGGAACTTGACATGAATACCTAGAAGGATTTTGTGATTGAAAAGGGACGCTCTACCAGATTGGCCCATCGAAGCACTTTTTCCACTTGCAGCTTCCTGCTAATCCTTTTTGGTTCTCCCCTTTAAGGCTACTTTGCAAGTTTTAATAGGCAGTCTTCTGTCACAGGACGAAGCGACCGTGAAATATCAGGCCAAAAGCGAGCGATGAGTAAATAATTTAGCGAAACGACACCAAGCTGTTTCCAATATTGGCCAGTAAAGTAAATTGCCAGCATTTTCCACTTAAATTTGATTGAAGAGGATGAAAGAAAGGGGAAGGGGCAAAGAGGCTGAATAAAAAGGGAAGGAAAAAAGGATCCGCGAGAGAGGAAGATGGAGAGAGTAAAAGGTAGATTCCTTTATTTTTGGAAGACTTTGCAAATTATAAGAGACGGCTATCGTAGGAGAGCATCCGTGAAGCATCGGGATAGAAATATACTGTGAACTGATAATTTAGTGGAAGGAAATGACACCGAGGGGCACTCGATATTAGCTACACGCTCCGCCGGCTATCCAAGTGAAGCAAAAGCAGTCATCTCGTATAACGTCTGTAGCTCGGATCGTGTCTAGCAGCACCTCTGATAGTCGTAGGAGCAGCCAGCTAGCTATAGCGAAGCCAACACGCACACGCATCTCTCTCTCTCTCTCTCGCGATTCATCTATGCCCCTTAAATCCTCCTCGAGAACTCGGATCAAGGATCAAAGGAAACGTTTTGCGCCCTGATATTTTCCGCTGGATGGAGTCAGCTAGCTTTACTCTTCTACCCCCACCCCCACCCCTTCTCTTTCTTTCACCCTTTATCATCATTCCATTTGCTCGAAATTCAAAACTTGCAGCGCGATATTACCGAAAATGTTGCTCGAGTTAGCGCCTCGAGTTAATTGAAAGACTCGCGCGCGCGCGCGCGCGATTTAGTCTAGATATTATCCTCCTCCATCCTTTACAGCAATCGAATTCCCTTCAAATGTCTCAAGTTCATCCTTCGAAGAGTTAATATTCTCCCTTTGGTGTACCGCTACTCACTCTTCCGCTAAATATATATATACGTTTTATAGCTGCTTGCTTTTAAGAGAATTAAACGAATCGACCATGAAATCTTTATTATTGCTCTATATAATTATATTTCATTATTGCAAATCTTCCGGGCTTTCTCGTCCATGCTAAAAATGATTCCAAGGTTCAAGCGTTGCGATATTACGGTGCAAAACGTCGTGCAGGTATTATTCCTTTGCTGTATTGAGGCAAAAGTGGTGTTTAAGTGCAGCTGCACTTGCAACGCTCCTTATTGAGACGAGTTCGCGTCTCGAGTGCAAACTGGAGATCACATGCACCTCGTTATGTACGCATTCACGAATATTTCCCTCAAAAGCTAACGACCCCAGCCATGTACAGGGGCTTTAACGAATAATTTTACCGAATTAATTACGAGGTCCAATGCACTTCATCAAGAAATTCTTTCTTCGGGTTTTTCTTCGAGTACGGTACATGTCTTGTTAATTGATTATTTACGATTCTTTGTCCTCGTTCTCTGATTACTTTAACGCGTAATTTTAATAACACTCGCGGGAGAGAAGAATCGATATAGATTTTGTCAGAGTGAAAATCTCTTAGGAAGAAACGAAGAAGAAGGGTCGTGGATGAAAGCTGATAATAAATTGCGAGGAGTAAAAGTTTCTAGGAAAATCGTAATAAGTTTGACGAGTTAATTAGCCACTTCTGTCGTCTTAAGGGACGGATTTCTCGGACCCTCGACCGTCCTTAAACGTTTTTCCACTCTCCTTCGCTATACGCACCTTCCGCGTGGCGTGGCGTGGTGTGGCACCTCGCGTCAGCCTCGCAGCTGAACGATTATTAGAAACTGAGGTTTACCCAGCAGCAGAGTCCTGTCTGCAACTTGGGAGCCTCCAAGGGAGTCGAGTCTTTGTTTCCGGGATAATTAATTTCGAGGAAAACCTAGTGGGGAAGCCACACCCTCCAAACATCAACCCAATAATCCAACTCACTTTTCACTACCCTATATAGCTACGTGAATCTGTAACGCTTATCCAGGATGTCCTTCGGTCCCCTTTAAATCCTTGGATTCTCTTCTTGCAACAATAGCGTTACTGCAAATATATACGTATATACAGGACTTGTAAAATTAATTTCATGTTAATCGATGTAAGAGAACTCGGTCGTTTTAAACGTGGATTATTTTCAATGAAATTTATATATATACAGAAGCTCGCGGGAAACGACTAGTTCCTCGCTCTCATCGATATTCCAAAATCCCATTGGTATTCAGAGTACAAATGTCTGTCCCGTTTCAATTGGTTTCTTCTAATGACTCTGTCGACCCTTGCCACGTAACATTAACGAGAAGCTTCGCTGTATCGCCAGCTATATTTTCTCAAAACTTTTCTGACAATTGAACAATTGCCATTTCCCTGAATAAAGGGAACTTGCTTAATTTTCTTTCTATAGATTGAATATTTTAAAATTAACACAAATATTGAAATAACTTGTATTATTTTTGTTTAAAACAGATGTTATCCTATTTGTAAATGTAGGAAGAGATCGAACGGCAGAAAATTGCGTAATTACATTTGCATCAGAGAAAGAAGTAAAGTAGTTGTAATTTATTCCTATTGGTTTTTGTTAGTGGGATAAGCGCAGCATTTCTAGGTAGTAATCATTTAGTAACTGTTGGCTCTTAACGAGAGAATATTCGTTGACAGGAGGGATTGGTTGGAGCGGGGTAACAGTCGGGGGTGCAAAACGCGAATACTGGCAACCACAGCCTCAGCCGAAACTTATGGCTTAGAAGGACGTGTAATTTCCTGTTGGTAAAGTGACTTTGGCGTTCCTCCTTTCGCGGCAACACCGGAATTTACAATGACGAATGTCCCGGCACTTTTTAAGCGATGTATTTCTGGAGAGAACATCCAGCTTATTAGAGACTTATGAGTGTATACTCCCGCCGCACACGCACGCCCACTTCGCTACACACCAGACATGCTAGCCATGCCAGAATACTTAAGAACGCACAAAACCCTTTTAAATTAATGGCCCTTGCACCCGAAACACGATATACAAGGCAAATCCAAGGCAAACGAGCTCTCGTGCCTCTCCGAACATGTTTTATTTTTACCTTTTATACTCCCACCAGCCGAATTCATGTTTAATCTCCAGTTAACATTTTCCTACGCGCACTGCTAATTAATCGAATGTTAAAGACTCGTTTGAAAAATATCAATGCGATGCAACGATAATACGAAGAATTTAGTGGTCTCGTTCCTTGGATATAGATTATCCTATGGGAATAGACTTATCGTTCTAACTTGATTTTCTAAAAATTCCACCCCCGTCGATGTGCAGGGGACGCGAAATGTCAATAAACGACTGGCCAATAAAACAAAGGCGTCAATCCCCCGTCTACCCTGTCAGATACTAACTTTACCCTTTCAGTGTAACTCTGTTTGTCTACGCCTTTATTTTATTGGTCTTTCAACCATTGATTTATCGACCCTTTTTTCATTAACTGGAAAACAGACGTTCCTTCGGATTAGAATTGCTTTATTTCGCGAAAACTGAACAGTTTTCGAAAATCCCACTTGGACGATACTCCCCGCGCGATAAGCAGCAGTCTCGTTGTCAAAAAGAAAAAAATTGGATTTCTGCCGCATCGGTAAATCCCTTCTCCGAGGCTCGGGAGAAGCTTGGCCATCCGCAGCTATTTCTCGCGCGTACGTCTCGTTTAAACAAAAAGGTGGAATAAAACTCTCCAGTCGGAATTATGTAACTTTGAAATATCACCCCCACCCTTTTCCTAGCTGCGCACGATAAAAACTGTTTCAAGCTTCGTCTCCCTTTGGCAGTGGTACGTGCTCGATCTTTGAATTATTCGCCATTTGTATGAAAGAAAATTCGTCTTTATGGAAGGCAGTACGTTACTTGAAAGTTTTAAAACTCTCCAGCAGTTCTCCTTAGAGAGATTCCGATCCCGAAAGAAATTGCGGTACGCTGGAAAACTAGTGACTCCATGAATCTTGTACGCCTGCTTTTCGACTTTTGGTGCGAGCGTTTCTTTCTCGGTGAATCCATTCCGACCATCCAGCAGCAGCTACGAGGCGAGCGTTGCTGGCTGGTGGCAGCAACAGCAGCTACCAGTCACGCGTGTGGTCCGACGGCCCGGCGAACGCCCTAAAGAGGATCCAGCCAACCCGAGGGGGCGAGAGCGAGAGAGAGAGTGAAAAGGATGAGGGAGACTAGGGAAGAGTCAAGCATCGAGTCTGATTTACAAGCGCCATTAATCTCTTACGTCCCTCCAAACTCGTTTCACGTCCAAACGCAGATACGCGCTGTCTATTATCGCATATCGTTTTGGGAGGCCTTGCCAAATGGAAAAACTTGGCCTTAAGAGTGTTTGGATAAAATATATATATCACCTATAGAGAGAGAGAGAGAGAGAGGTCAAAGGTTGGGGATTAGATATATAATAATTTTTCTCTCTTTATCATTACTTTATTTTGTCTTAGTTCTGCCTAAAGTTTAGCAATGATTGTGTGTATCATTTTCCATCGGGATAATTATTGACTATAGATAAAAACTTATACAGAGTCGTGTGTTTAGCACATTGATTCGTCAGTTTTATCAAGGCTTCTTGGGGGAAATCTGGCTAGGATTCCCAGAAGGAAGGGGCTGGTCCTTGGCAGTTTACGCAAGGTACAAAGAGAAAGCAGGGAGAGAGAGAGTTGAAGCAGCAAGTAGCAAGCGGAGCTTTCGGTACTTGCAGTAGGTGGCTCGTTCACGGTAGTTCAGGCTCCGGTTTCCTACTAATCAACCTAATTCCTAACTTGTAAAACACACAAGCTGGTCGCCGGTTAACGAGGTTATCCCTTGTTAAGCATCGAACCCTTCCCGGATACAAGCCACGCGTGGCTGACCATTGGCAAAAAGGAAAAAAAAGAATGGAAAAAAGTTCCAACAACCCCCCGTTATCATTCGAATGAAATTTTACTCCGATGGGCGGTCATGTGTATACGAGGGGGTGGCACGGGTGCATTTAGGGAGCTGCGAGCCCGAAGCTATTGTCGCTCACGCGCTTCCGCGACAAAATGTTAATTACCTCTGCGAAACGTCATTGAAACAAATGGTTATTTCCAAGCTGCCCTTGCCATTAATGTAAACAAGAAAATTGCACTGAATCATATTCCTCTCTCTCATAATGGCTCGCGAAAATGCACTGCTATTGGCGAGACTGCTCCATTTTTTCCTCAAATTTTCCCCAAGAAATATTTTATTCAATAGGATTATTATATTCGTATGCTCCGTCATTGCGTCCCTTCATTTTTCCACCATCAACCCCTTTGATTTTTTTTTTTTTTTTGAGTTATTCTCCTCAGCGTCCGTGCTTTCGTTTGCTCGTAATTTGGGATTTTTTTTATTTTCGGATAAACTTTTGGTATATCGAAGGCAGGTTTTATTATAGAAACATTTTGGTACCATCGATTTTCGACAGAATCCGTGACAGGTGTTAGAAAACATCGTTTTTCACCACGCTATTTTCCATACGGCGCCTACTTGGCATTCCGCCAGCCACTGTCATTCGAAAAATTTATAAAAATTCATACTTTGCTGTCGGAGCATTCGTTTATGCCGCAGTTACAAATTTTTCAAATAGCGGCTACCTCGTTAACCTATATTTTTCAATCGTTGTGTCTCTCATCGCGGGACACAGTATTTAGCATTCTGCTCTCGATGTGGATACTTGGAGAGATCTAGTTTCATTATTCGCCGAAACAAATGGAGTAAATACGAGAAACCATTGGGAGATTATATTCCGAATAGACATCAGCTATATATATATATACACATATATATTGTATTCCCTCGCAAAGTATATATCAATTTGTAGCTATCTATCGGGGAGTTTCTTTGAATTCTTAAGGGTTGGTTAGAGAGGCGTGTAATAGCTCGGAAGCTTCTGAAAAATAAATAACTCGCGGAGAGAGGGATGCGGAGTAATTTTCATTGAGGCCGCGAGAGACGAATTTAATTCGCCGCAATTATGCAGGGTAGCAAGCAAGAGCAGTTGGAAGATTCGAGTCTCGAGCCCGTTCCCCACCCACTAGACATCCCGCTGGCGTCTATCCTCTTTTCGTGAGTTTGTCGTGCCCCGGGGATAAACGCGACTGGTTTTTCCCTTTTACCAGAAAACTGTTCAATCTGGGGGGAGGACTTTGGAACCAAGACAGGCACGGTGAGGAATAAGAGGAATGGTGCCCAAGGGTGCCAACCTAATTGTACCTACCTCATCCCCAATTCCCAGACCATACCCTCCCCCCCCCCCCCCCTCCCAGAAAACACCTCCAATGTCAGCTCCTGAAACTCTCCTTTTTATTTTCATCCCTCCTCCCCCTCTCACACAAACGCACACACACTTCCTCAACACCTCTACCTAACTCCTTTGTCATTCCAATCTCACTTCAGACCCTTGGTCTCTATTATTATTGATAATACACTTAACATTATACGTGTAATGATTCTTTCTCCATCCCATTTTCACCGGCCTCTTTCCTCTCTTCAGGAAGGAAAAGATAATCGTGAAACATATATATTTATACAAAAGTGTTACTTTGAAAATAGAAAGTCTCCTCGCACAGAGGCTATCCACAATTATCGTACGACTGATCGCTTTCAAAGAAATTACGAATTCTTCTCTAATTTTAGGAATTAAACGATAGTTATTGGTAGTGACGGAGCAATTACGGAATAATACGCCTCGTTATTAGAGGCGTTGGAGTATCATTAATTTAATCGCGTTACAATCGCGTCAAGCAGAGACGTAAATTATTATTACGTTCTTCCTCCTCCTGCAATAATTCTGCAGCGTCGAACGCTGTCGAAGAAGGGAAACGACTCTCTTGATATTCCTAAAGAAATTCAGCACTGTGCGATTTTTAATTAAAGCTTTCAATGACTGTTGCGTGCCACACGCATGCAGGCTTTTCAAATGAAATAGTATATTTAGTGTTGAAGTGCAAGAAAGTATCACGTGACATTAGCCAGCAGATTATTGTCACGCTTTTTCCATACACGTCTATATTACGAGTTCTACTCTGGGACAAGTCTCCAGTTGGATCTCTAATTGTGGCACGCGACGTTATTTTTATATCGGATCAATTCGGGATGCTTGGCTGTTTTGTTAAGCAGAACGGGTGGGGTGGGGGGTGGGGGGGGGGGGAACAAAACTGCTGCTACTGCACGAGGCTAGCTTGCAGGTGGTTCTCAAGGGTAGTCGAGGGTTTAGGGGGTAGAAAGGACCAAATGGGATGGGTATATCGAAGTAAGCCGATTTTATGAGGTTTTCTCTCGTGGCGCTACTCACTCTCTCTCTCTCTCTCTATCGGACCACATCGAACGATCTGCTGACTTTGCAAGAAAGCGACTGCCTCTCGTCCAATAGCACACGAGGACTCTGCTCGATCGCCAAGTTCCGCTTTCGTTCTACCGTGCAATGTCTCAACTCGATTCTCTCTTACAGACAGACACACTACTCCCCCCCTCCCCTTCCATTCCTGAATTTAACCGCATCACGAGATCCTTCCCTGTACAGGATTTATTGAATTTTAACCTTATCGCCGTTTTTGTCGAAAAACATGGCGGATGATAAAAATATAATATTGCGATAAGTTACTGTATATAACGTGCAATTTTGTTGTATACACAACAGTTGATAATTAGTAAAATTTTTTAATATGGAAAATTCTCCCTTATGGGCACAAATGTACAATATTTTCTTTTATTCTGGAATTCAACTTTATCACAGGATTCTTTTGTGTAGAAAATTTATCGAATTCTAACAAATTGTCGTTATTTCTATCGAAACATGATGGAAGATTTGACAAAGCGTCGTCCAAAGAGCAGCTAATACTCAGTCCACTAGCTCTTCTAATATAGAATGGTCCAGCTCGTGTGTGGAAAAAGGTGGATGGAGAATTACGCAGGGTGTATTGTAATCGGAGCTGGAGGAGCTAGGATCCAGGGGTGGAAAGGTATTTTTTGTCTGAAAGTAACGCGGTAGGAAGGACCAAAGGGGGAGGAAGAGGGGGGCGGGGGTGGCTGGCAAGAGGTGAATTCGATCAGTGAGAATTCCAACGCGGAATGCCAGAGGAGACTGCGAAACTACAAACAATGTATATACTTCGGATGGAAAGCGTACGCGGTAGTGTCACTCGTTTCGAAAACAAAAGGAATTCGGTGTCGAGAGATATCGCTCGCGCTCGCGTTCGCGCGAGCCTTTTTAGATCGAGCGCCGAGCGCTGAAAGTGCCCGGGCAGAAGCCTCCCACCCTCTTCCATCTCTTTCCATACCAACCTAACTCAACCCAACCCCCTTTCGATGAAAGCAAAACAAATGACGTACCGAGCGAGCACTTTGAAACGATCCATTTTTCTGCAGAATTCCAAGAGGAAAAATCAAGCCTTTAGGAAGATTACCCTTGATATCGAGCAACGATTCAAGCAATTTTTTTTTATCCTTTTATTAGCAAGATTTCAATCGGGGATCAATTATTCCCTGTCTATATGTACTCGTTTATAAACAATAAAGTGGAAATTGTATAGGAAAAATTCATTAAAAAATGTGTGCAAAGTATCTCTCGATAATAAAGAAGACTCGTGTATCTAATAAATTAAAGAGAAATTTTTCGAGTGGTTTGAGCGAGGAAGATAATGATGAAATGTGTCGAGAGAGAGAGAGAGAGAGAGAGAGAGAGAGAGGTGGTGGAGAAAGACGAGCGACGATCTTGCATGATTCTTGGCCGAGGTTTCGCAGAGAAAGAGGGTGCTACGTGTAGCTATTCGCTAAAATTTCATGTAATTCCAGAACTCGTTTCATTCGAGTCTGGCGAGGAGTGTGTGGATGTGGCTCTCTTTGGCTTTGGCTTCCACAAGGCGAGTGTTCTCTCCTCCTCGGTTGAATTTACGAGTTCGACTCGCGTGGACCTGTGGCCAATCTCGTGGATCCATTTCTCCAGATTCGACGAGTTACTTCGTCTTCGGGAAGCAAGTCCTTACCTCGCAGCTGCTGCTCCACTACCAATTTGTAATTTCACGCTGGGAGCTTTTCCTTTCGAAACTTTGATCAGTACCACTCGCACACATACAAATCCTTCAACCTATAACTTGGACAATTTACTTTGCATCGAGCAATTGTACAACTTGTATATGATTCTTCTTTCATCCTCCAACGATCGCTTTGCCAAGTTGCATTTTATACGCTCCAGAGTATCGTTCAGACTCACTTTTACAAATACTATATATATATACATAAAGAATTCTAGGTACAGAAACACTGAGAAGAGGAAATTCCTCCAGTTATGTTTAAATATAATTTTTAATCGATGCAAAATTGGATCGAGGTGGAAAATTGAGAGAAGGATCGAAATAGTGCAGCGATTAATTGATAAGAGCTTAGCTTGCTCCATGGGATAAAGACTGCGAGGGAATAATAGTTTATCCGATAGAGGTAAGAGAGAGCTTAACTGTACTTTTATCTCTGCGTCATATGTTAAAGGAAATCTTACAGGAGTATGAGTGCGGGAAGTAGTTAAAGCGTGGTGGTGGTAGGAGATTCGAAATGGTAGTAGTGGGATTAGTTTACAAGAGATTCGAGTGGAACGGACGTAGTCGGAGTGGGTCCGGTCGATCCAAGTTCGCGTGGAGAAAAAAGTACGCGTAACTCGTGTTGGACGGTGTCATAAACTGCGAATAAAGTGAAATTCTCGTTTAGTATGTCACTCGGCTCGCTCTCGAGCCTTCCTTCGCTCGTGTTTTCCCAACTCCTCCTGCCCAGTGGCCACTTTCGAAAAGGGCTTGGGGAAAATGCCGGATTTTCGAGCCTTCCCACCGAAGGCCATCAAAATTTTACATCGGATTGACCAGCTCGATCCAACTTGGCCCGGACTCCTCTACTGCGGCCAATGCATTCTATCGCGAAAAATCGAATTTCCACCGCAGAACTCGCTTCTCTCTCTCTCTCTCTCTCGCACACCGATATAGACCCACACCATGCACCTTTACCCAGGACCGAATAAAGAGACGGACACTATATAGTTGCATGGTCAATAGGAAAACGTCACCTCGAAGCTTTTCTAATACGAGCATTGATATCACGTAAATTATTTCTGCTCCATCCTATATGTATATATAGCACGTTCTTCGCCCTAGGATTTTGTTTGCAGCTTTGCAAAGATTGGGATTTCACGGAGACTCGGTGGAAATTTAATTCCAGCCTCATGGTGGAGCTTGATTAACGTGGAAAATGCACGTAGGAACATCTCTTTGGATAGCGAAAGATTTTTAATAGGACGGAATAGCCAGCTTGACGAGCGACACAATGATAATGCATAATTAATAGTTTTAAAAGATAAAAGAATTCAGCTAGCTCATTCCCCTTTCTAAACCTCTTCAATTATGATCCTTCATAATTCAGAAGACAATAGCGCTTCGTTAAAACGATCTCTAGTTAATATTTACTAGCCAGCTATTTAATTAACGACGCTCCGCTCTGATTAGTTCAAAAATAGAATGATAACGTCACTTTCCGTAGTAAGCTAAAGCTTCTCTTATAGTTTACTTATTAAATTCCTCCGACCCTTAGCTTTACCTTCAGCATAGATTACAAAGTTTTTCATACTTTCTTCGTACCGCCCTTCGGATATATATCTCGAGGAATCTCTTGCTATATTTCTTTTACAGAATCACGTAATCCCAATCGTAATTTTAATTCGTTAACGTTTAACGATCTGTGCCAGTTATTTCAACTTTTAGCTTCAATTTTTTCTATTTAAAGAAATTAGAAGATGGTTGATTATATACTTTCGTTTTTCTTATTTTTTCTCTCTTTTATTAGAATTCGAATAATTTTAATCAGTCGTAGGATTAATGGTGAGAATTCTGCTGTTGAGAGTTTATTCTGTATTTCTGTCAAGTTTCGAATATTTGTTGCTGAGAATACTCGACGAATTTTTGCAGAAATTTCTCCAACAGATTTGGCAGAAAATCGCTTTCATCTCATTGCATTACGGTGGCGTGAAAAAGGTGTTTGACGGCAAGTTTGCGAGGAGCGATCGCGTCACCGGGAAATCGGCTTACCCCGCAAGTTTTTCAGCAAAGTGAACTAGCTCGTGGTGATTCCCGTAACCGCAATTCTGATTTTCGCCAAGAGAGAGGGATGGATATATATAGAGAAGCACTGGCCAAAATATATAAGCTACGGTTTATTGATTATTTTTTCGCATAAAGTAATTCTCCAGTGACTGCATATATATACGTACGAAAAATTATTCATTATCGACTAAAGAGAAACGTCTTTTTATTGTTGTAGTCTGGCTTCGTTAGCTCAGTTTTAGTGGCTGACTCGAAAAAAGCCATTCTGAATGGAACAATTGCAAAGTTTTCTGGAAAAACGTTCTCGCGAAAGGTGAAAACGCTGACGGAAGTGGAACTAGAGGGGTTTGGGGTGGGGTGGCATTGTTGATGCCTAATTTGACTTGGACGTCTAATTAAGTCAGTCAACGGCGGCTGATGGCTCCCGGCGAGATGGAAACAGCAGTTGACGAGGTTACGAATTGAAAGAAAAGGAACTGCGTCGCCGGTTTATGAATTCAGACCGAGAGATTCGCTGGTGCTCCGTCTTCAAGCCAGATGTTTCACTTTGGCATGCAACGAAGATTTAAAAAATGTCATTCGACGTTACTCTGGAAATATTAAAGGTGCTCGCGAAAGCAACGAGTAACTTTGGAGATGGAATCTCTAAATTTTAATTGTTTACTATTTTATGCAACCATCTCTTCTGACTATTTTCTTATTTTATCACTGATTCTTCTTCGATTATTAAGAGAAGCTTCCAAATTGAATAAGATCGATATCTAAAATTATAATGGAGGCAAAAATGATTTCATCAAAGAATCTATCTGGTTTTTAAAAACCTCTTCTCGGTATAACCGTTCGAGAATGCGTGGTGTGCGTTATTTTCATCGTCGCCAGTTTATTCGCGACGAGTAAATAAAGAGACCGAATTGCGGAAGTTGAAGGTGGGGGGAAAGTAAAAGTATCGGTGGAGAAAAAAGGAGAGAAAAGTGGGAGGAGGTGAGGGAGAAGAATGGGGGTGGGTGAACGCGAGGGAGGGAGGAACAGAAGGAAAAGAGTCGATAAGGGAAAGAATGGGTAGAGTGAAGGGGATATAGCGTTAGGAGTGGTGGCGAGAGAAGGCAGGCAGGCGGAAGGCGGGTTGCGAATGAAGCCGAAACTGCAGTTACAAAAGGGCAAAAGAAGAATAGTGCAGCAATCCCCTTCAACAGTCTTGGCCAGTCTCGAGCGGCCCCGGTAGAGTCTCGAAATGGGCACACGCGCGACTCGTATATACCACACACACACACACACACACACAGACGAATACGCACGAGAGTAAGGAAAGAAGAAAGAAGAAAAAAAGAGGGGGGGGGGGGGGTGAAATCGAGAGCGAGGAAGCTGCGAGATTTACCGAGGAGAGTTGAAAAGTTGCCTGCAGCATCGGAGTCTCTGCCGGGGATGGAGGAGGTTGTCATCCCACCAGAAACGGCCGTAAGGATGAGGAAGGAACTTGCGGTCCGTCCTGGTGGGCGGCAGGGGGTGAAAGAAGATAACACCGCGCGAAGGGATTCCCTCGGATTAACCCTCCGGACAGATAAGGATTCAACTGCCGATAAAGCCACTCCCACGAGCAACGTCCATCAGTCTAACACGACTTCTGGACGAGCAAAATGAAGCCTGGACACGGCCAGCAAGTTTCGGACTCAGGAGGCGCACGCGGCGGACGCCTCGATAAATTGGGGACGTTACGCTCAAGATGCTTCTCGCCACGGTAATCTCTTATATGCGTGTTGCTTTCCTCCACACCTTGTGAAAAATAACCTCTGATATTTTCTGCATTGCCACTTTATCCTTCATCTCTCTTTCGAACCTGTGTATAAACTCTTGCTGCGATATACGACCATCTTATTACTCTTCTTATTTTTACACCTTTTTTTTAACGCAATATTAATTGATTTGCTAAATAGATGAACGTTGGATCTTCTAAGATTTCAATGAGAATTATCGAGAAACGCAAGGGTGAATGAACTTTATTGCAACTTATCGCTCTTCATCGGGTTATCAGCATAAAGTGCGAGTTGCAGGGGGTGGAAAAATCGGGATGAAAGTTTTTGCCAGTGATCCAGTGTTTTCGAAGGTGGAGTCTTTGGATTCTCGAGGCAGACGTTTGTTAAATGACTCGGCGGCCGGAGAAAGGCGGATGATAGATGAGGACGCGGCCAAGTTTGCTCGGCAACCAGGAAAAACGGCGCCGCCCTCTCACGGAATCCAATAAAACGGACCGCGTATACCTGCACGCGACCGATCCAGCAAGTCCCGCTAAAACCGGAAGTTCCTATCGTCGCATCGCTTGCTCTTTCCCGGTTTCTAGCATCTTGCCTATATGTGTTCCTTCACAGTTGGCAAAATTAACAATCTCTCATCCACTCGCTCCTATCCGGCTTTATCATCCTCGTCCAATTAAATCCCTTAACTTCTGGATCAACGATCGACGATTTCTCAGGATTCTTGAGTAGCGAATAAAACTTTTACTCGCAACAAACTTTGAGCTCGGTGAAAGTACAAAATAAATATTTCCAACCCTTGTATCCCTTGCGTAATAGATAATACTACAGTGTTCTCGTATCAGAATCATTTCGGACCAATAACCATTGCGATGATCAACGACTATCGATAATATTACGCAACGATCGAGCAATACGATGAAAAGCAAAGCTTGAATTATACGAGTAGCTGGGACGCGGGGTAAAAAAGCTAGATCAAAAACTCTCGTGGAGAATAACGTTTTGTTTATGAGAATAGAAAAAAAAGAGTGAGAGGGAGAGAGAGAGAGACAGCAAATCTGGGTTTAAAATGGAGTTAACATTGGGTAATGTACAATATGGAGGCAAGTTTGCCGCTGTAAAAACAATCGTTCCGGAAGTCGGTTGACCTCTCAAGGTGCGATGGGGATTATATCTCGCGCACAGCTATACATATATATATATATATATATATATAGGAAACAGCCCCAGGTAACACCTTCGAGTTTGTTGCCGCCAACTCGTCCGGCCTTTTTCCTCCGCGCCGTTTTTATTTCACCGCGTAAACATCGTTGCTGAAAGCAGAACGTGTCGAAAAAGGTATAATAAAAGAAGTGTTACTGGCTACTGCAGGATGAAAACGAAGGGGTTAAGTATAAGGAGGGGGATGGAGCGAGCTGGAATGGGGGCGAGAGGGAACAGTGGCAAGTCCGGAGAGCAATTCTCTTGACAATTTAGCCTGGCGGTTCGCCAACGGAGGCCAGTTGATTCAACTAATCTAAGTTGCTTAGCACGACTTCACCCCCACAACCCCTTAAGACCTCTACTATCCTCTGTACTCCCCATGCTGCTTATCCTTCTCACACCCTTTGCTTTCCTTTGCTTTTCTCCCTCCTCCGACGTACCTTCTTCTTGCTCTTCTCTCTCGCACAGTCTTTAAACTTTACATCTCCCCCCCCCCCACCTTTCACCTTTCCCTTCTCATCTCTTTATCCTTTCCACCCCTTTCTCTCGTTTTATCTCTTATTTCCATCGTTCCCTTTACCTTCTTCCACCCCGACCTCTCGTCAGGTTCTCCACTCCTGCAACCACTTGCCTGTATCACCCATATTACAAGAGTTCTATCCCCACCACACTTCCCCAAGTACCAGCACTGCGGTCCGGCTTGTTACAACTGCAAGTGCAGCGTGCAGCATGCACTAGGAACGTGCACTTCACCTCTAACCAGCAACCATGGCTTTAATCGAGCAGGTTACATTGCTAATTGGCTAATCGAACTTGGCGAGACCTTTGACCTTTAGACACTGTACCTTCAGCGTTTCCGAATCCTTCCAGCGTGAGTCTAGCTCCAACTCTCTCCTCCTTTGACCAATCGCCTTTGTTTCACTCTTATCAGCGTTCGGTGGACACCAAGTACAGTGGGAGTAGTTGATTCCTGGACGAGTAGGTACAGTTTCTTCTCGTCCTGTACCACGCAAAGTTAAAAACTGCCAGTGTTTCACGAATAATGGCAGCCTTCGACTTTGCGTGCCATAAGGGTGGTACAGTCCAAGCAGAAAGTACATCGACGAATCAACCACCTCTGCAGTAAAATCCTCCCTCTTTCGTTCTCCTGAAATATTCCAGTCCGAGCAACCTTGCTCTATAAAAGCAAATTCGAACTATTTTACCTTCTCGTACGTTCTATTTATGAAAATTCCCGTATATTCGTGTAGCATAGTCACGTGGTTCGGGGATTTAGACGAGTTTGTAAGGAATTAGGGCTTCATCGGCGAGTTTGTGGAACGGAAGTCCTGGTCCTAGCTGGTAGACACGGTTGGCTGCCACTTATCCCGGTTAATACGAAGCAGAGGTGGACTACGCTCGCGAATGGCGTTGCAAGTCCCACGACGACGACGACGCTTCACGGCTGGCAACTGTTATAACTTGAATAAGTTTGGAGCCAAAACTCGGAGCACACAAGAGGGTACCACGTACGTACGACGACACAGTAGGAAGCCTCGTAACTCTCCTTGCCTCTTTCTTACGGGTAATTGCTATCCCTGGGGAACACTCCCTGACAAAGCGGCCTGCTAGCTTAGCTGCTTCGTCCTTGTCGATAGGCTGCCATACCGATAAAACTCCACTTCGTTACGTTCTTCCACTCTCCAAGCCATTTTCTCCCTCAAATTCACTCTGCAATCCTATATTTATTCTCGTGTCACTTTGCCAAGGGCACGCATCTGCCAATATCTATAGCTACACGAATCTATTTAACTCTCTGACTGTAAGATCATGTGTCTTGTTTTTATTTCCCAAATACATTTATTTTTTTAATCATACTATAAATCCATCGATGCTCGGAGTTTGATTCGAGAGGGACCAAATCTCCAATAGCTAATATTTTCATATCCACAGTCTTTTTCGAGTAAATTCTGTCTTGGACAAATTCCTATGACGTAATATACCCAAGGACCAAACTAACACACATTCATCAATTATTCCCACTGCGTAAAGGACGATCGATTCTTGGCCAAACTCTAGATCAGACTTCCTTTCGGGCGCATTACCGATATCCAGCACACCGCCAGCTGATATCAAGCTCTCGCGGGTCTCGGAATTATTAACAGCCGTCACACGTACACACGGACAAGCCGGAGGCGGGATAGTTTCCCACTGAACTGTTGGAACTTGAACAGTCGATCCTGGAATTTCAGGCTGGCTTAACACTTTGCGAGTGAACGTATGCAGGGGAGTAGCTGTATACGCGCGTTCTCCGACGACCTTAGTGTGGGTGTGCTCATTCACCATTTATATACGTATATATATATATATATATATATATATAGACGTACATGTATTATCATACAAGAGTGTGTCGGGTGAATAATACTCCAAGATAGTATTGGTGCACGTCGACAGTGTCAATGTCTCTCGGCACTTCTGGGTGCAGACATTCCTACCTTTGTATATACACACGTGTGCGAGTATAAACGTCTCGAGATCCCTTTCACGTGTGTCTGCGTTCGAATCACTCAAGGATACGCATGTGTATGCACGAATGTCTTTGGACACGAGAGTGTATTGAGACTCGTGCGAGTGTGTTTTACACGCGCCATCGCAGGGTCTCGAGTGTGAGTGTAGGCAGAAGGTAGGGGAGGGGGGATGGTAGAAACTATAACTTGATATCTCTTGCTCTGGCAGAGTCGCGCTATCGCCAAAGCCTTGCACGAGGTGGAAGGATCCTCCGTGTTAACTGCTTGGTAAACTAAGTTAACGTTTCTTACATTGTAATTGGCTGAGAGGGTGGAGGATGGGGAGGAGGACATTGTCGCAGCTCCCCACCACTTTTACCCAGGGAACCCTCCGTTTTCACCCAGAAACCACCCATCCTCGACGCTGCTGCTGCTGCTGCCTGCTTCTCTGCCATTGAAAGAACTCGCTGTAAAGAGAACAACGTGATAAATGGAGTGGGAACATTGATTTTTCATTCCTTATACCCAAGCCTTTTATTGCTCGGAATCATAGCCGATGGCTTTGATGGATCCTTATCTTTATTCCTTTTTGCGTGCTCCTTTATTACTGCTTTCTCCAAAGAACCTTTTTTCTCCTTTTTCTCTCTTTTTTTTACGAGACTCTGCCATTTTTCTCAAAGGGGTTTGCCGTTATATAGTATTTGCAGGACAATGGGCCATATTCGTCCATTGCTCCATCAGTTACAAAGATTCTTCGTTTCCCTCGAAAACCTTAAGTGTGACTCGGCATGACAACCAAGGAAAACTGCTGGTTTTTCCCGTTTCTCGCGCGCCCGACCACGTTGTTCCTCTTCCACTTGATACTCTCGCTTGTCCAAAATTTACACGAATCGATGCAACTCGGTACATGAATTTTCGATTCGTCTCGCAATTTGCGAAAAGGTTCTTATTACCGGTAGAAGAATGATATGTTAATCGGTGTGAGTGTTGGCGGATTTAAGGGATATAAAGGGAGGATTAAGGTGGGTAATAGAGGATTGCGTGGGAAAATAGGAGCAAAGGAATGCAAATATAAGGGATAATGGTGTTAGCCCGCAGATTGCAGATTCGGGTTTATCGCGAATCGTGGGTGAAGCGGGGCCTGAAATGGGGGTGGGAGGTGTGCGGTAGAAGAGGATGGTTCCCCTCGCACCGAGCACGCGAGTGGAAAAAGAATTCTTGCCGCGGCGTCTATACGCGTCTGGGATAATAACTGGCGGACCAACGGTGCAAATCTTCAATCTCGTCTGGCAAATGGCCGATCTCGACGCGGCGGAAAGGAGTCGCTTCGAGAGCTGCGAGCCTCTGGAAATTTCTCTCACCGGAAAATGCCATTGTACCCCCCCCCCCCCTCTCCTTTGCCCTCACCGTCATTCCTATATCCTACCTCGATCTTCCTCAACTTCGATCCTCTCCTCCTTCTTTTTTCCCCCTCCTCTTCGACAAATCCTCCATTCGATCCTCCATTAATCCTCCAAATCCCCATCCTTCATCCCCACCGATTAAATCTCATCCAATACATCCACTAATTGCAACCATTTTTTTCTTCCTGTACCTTCTAGCCTCGTCCGTTATTCCTAAATTGCTAAACGTTCGTTTTCATACGGGACTCGAGGACTGCTTAATTTCCGAGTCAACGAATAAGTTTATTCTCGGAGATAAGTCAGTGTCCATAATTCAGGTATCTGCGTCTGCTGCTCCGAATTAGGAAATTAACGAAAGAATTTACGATTTCCCTTACGTATGATGGGTAATGGTGGTTTTTGGGATTCGTCGTGCTTCGTGGCTATTGGAATATTTTAGCCGATTTTCGACGGAGTAATATTTTATACGCGCGTGTACTCTGTGTGTAATGATATACGTGTATATTTGTGGCGCACGTGGGGGGAAATAGGACGAAGGAGAGGTGTGCCCACACATGAAAAAACGACGGTGATACGGCTGCGGTCTCATTTACGAGGAGAAAAAGGCGAAAGGAGAAATAAGAAAGGCCTGCGGGAGGATCGGAGTTTGCACGAGAAAGAGCAAAAGAGGACTTGACTAGGGGACGAGGGGTACGAGGGGGCGAATTTAATTTCTGAGTAACATTACACCTTAGGAGCCTTATTCCGGTGCCATTGTGCGCCTCCGGCAGCCACGGGGAGACACTCGATCGCAGGACTCCATTTGCGGTTTAGCATAATGGAAACCCAACGCTCCCCCCCCCCCTTTACCCACTCCTAAAAAGGGTGGATGATATCTTAGGGACTCCGCGAGAACGGTCCGCTACTCTCCCACACTCTCCGCCCTCCCCTCCTCTCTTCCTCTCGCACCGTCACCGTTTCTTTCTTTTCCTTGTCTTTCGTCGAGTCTCTCCAACGAATAAAAAAAAATAAATAAATAAAACACTCTTTTCATATCACAATGGAACCTTTCCCCACACTACGATTCGAGTATTTATTTTACCAATCTGTCAAAAATAGGTCACGAGATTTATCCCCAACTCTCTCATCTCTGCTCATCTCTTTCCAATGCTAAATAATAAAAATTCTTCGTGCAATATTTAGAGAAATAGTCTGTGAAAGAGAAATCTATTTTAAAATATATTTTCGTTCCTTCTATTAATTGCGATAATTTAATCTAATTAAGAAATTTCATAATTAATTACTGTGTATCATTGAATTAATTAATATATTATTTCGACATTCATTTTATAATAATTTCATCGGGTTATCGGTAAATATTGTTAGTAATTATTATCGATTTATATTATTATAATTATTTTCCATTGAGATTATTAATTGGGAAATTTATAAACGCGTATGACTAATTTTTTCAAAAAAAAAAAAAATACTGCGTTTGTCATAATTTGCACGGAGCATGAAAGAAAATGGAATCCTTGATAAGATTCGTTCCGCGATAATACGATTTCCTCGAATACATCAGGAAAAACCATTAAAACCGAATGATCGGACATTTCTGCTTCGTAGTTCGATTTCGATAGATTTTCAATCATGGGCGTAAAAATATGACGCGCGGTTTTGCCAAGGTTTTTCGATGATGTTTCGACAAACCTATAATCGTTTTCGCGTTGCGTAAATAATTGTCCTTTCAAAGTCACGAGCGTGGTGATATTTTTTCACACCGTCACTCGTTGCGTGGCTCCTGCAGACCCGTCGTCAAATTCTACCTTCGGCATTTTAACGTTTGATTTTATTCTCGAGCGATCGATATACACGCACTTTGGCCGAAACATTTTCACATTACCAGTTATTAAAGCAAGCAGGATTTATTTAAGGCTGAGATTCTAACGTTTTTCCTTCGTTTGATCGTTGCAGGAGTGCTGTGATGAGGGAAGAAGGATAAAGGAGTTGCTCAGGTAGGAGCACAGGAAAGATGCCGCCTTCCTCGAGAGCCTTATTAAGCCTGGTGCTTCTAATCATCGCCGGAAGTTACGGTGCCTTCAGCTCCAGACAGGGTGAGTGCCAATTTTTCATAGCAGGAAGCTCCTGGATCATCTATACTCCCTCTCTTCTTCGCTCGCTCGCTCGCGCGCACACACACACACACACCCACTTGCTCCCTCTCTCAACCCCCCCCCCCCCCCGCGTTTCCCTTCTCGCCGTTCCAACGAGAACTGGCTATTTTGTCTTCGCTTTTGCAAATTTTCCGAGATTTATGAACGAAATTTAGATTATCCTCCTAGCTCCTGCATAATTTTCGCGTTCAAGTGGAATTTCCGAATTGCCGGGGTGCTGTAGACTGAAGAAATTATTGTGCTATGTAAAATGAAGCACTCAGCGCGCGCGAATACTCTTATACTTTTGACTTTATTATGTTGAAACTATTAACGTAGAAGCTTTCAGGTCTATTGTTTTCCTTGAGAAAACTTAATTATCGCTCTTAATCTAAATTATTATATAATAATATTCCGACTTTTTCATGTATATAGCAGTACTAAAAATGCTACGCGTGTCTCGGGCGTCTCGTTTTATTATATAATATTTGGTGGCTAGTAATTTTAACGAATTCATTATATAAATAGCTTTGTACGAGACTTTTCCTTTTTATTGTAATTTCAATTTGTAAATTCCACTTTTGAGTCCTCGCAGGGTGGTGGAGCTACGGTTCGTGTGTTCGTTTTAATATAAAATACGCGAGCTTGTCTCTGTAAATATGTACGAATCTATGAAAGATTTCGTGTAGGTATTCTAATACGTGTGTTATACATGCATCGGACCGTTGCATTTGCACGCGTGCACCAACACAAATGCGCTCAGTCGTGATGCTTTTACGAGACCTCTTAGTGGCCATTTCGTAGATTAAGGCCACCTGCAAAGCAAATAGCTCACGCTCTGAATTTCGGTATTCCAACCCTCAACCAGCTCCTTTCACCCCCACCCCCATTTTCCTCTCCCATTACTATAGTTTCCTTCGCTAAAGTTGATCCAGTAGAGCTTCAGCATTCATCTTTCTTTTTTCACCAAAAAACACATCAAATGCATATGTTTCAAACCTGCAGCTTTATTTGATCCTCTCGTTTGATTTTTAATACTTTGATCGAGCTCGAATTAAAGTAGTAACTTGTTGCGCAATAATATTCTGTGCACGAACAATTGAATAAGCAAACTCGTTAGAAAAATAGTCTTCTTTTTTTGCTTATCACGTCGATAACAATTTTCTTAAAAGCGATACTCGATCAAAGTAACGATTTCCAAAGCAAAAATTCAACGTTGTATCAATGAAAATCATTGATTTGTTATATTTTCTCTAATTATCCACCCCCAAAATATCAATATATATATATATATAATGAAAAGAGTCACAAGAGGAGGAGGGGGTGGGGGCAGTATAGTTGAGAAAAATTAAGATGCTCGTCACGATGTTCGAAGGAGGTTGAAAAATAGAATGAAATGACGTGGTAGTTTTTTTTAGCGTCGAATCTGGCAGTTGATTGGGTAAAAATTTATGCGACTAGAGGGGTCGGTTGGGCTTCCGGTTTGGTATAGCACGTGGGGGGCGGCAGGCAGGCAGGCAGGCGTCGCTGTCAAAGAAGAACGAGCGAGCTAATCGCAGAGCAAATAAGATTATCTGATCGAATTTTAATGCTGGCCTCGCGTGTTGCGTTGTGGCTTGACCTTAACCGCAAGCGTAGCTGCTATACCACTACTCCACTCCCTCCTCTCTAATACGGGGATCTTCCAGAGTGCGTGTGCACGCTGGCTGGCTGCGATTAGAGCACTCTACGCACACACAGACTTAATCTCGTATTGGCTAATTTACAGTGTATAAACACGCTGTCCCAGTTTATCTCACTCGAGATTTGCTGCCTGACCTTTCAATTTCACCCCTTTCAACTTTGTCTTTGCTCTCTCTCTTTCTTTTCTCTTATCTCTGCTACTTTCATTTTCGTTTCTCTTTCATCCCATCATCCTCGGCGAGTCGTAGAAAATGTTTCATCGAAAACATTTATATTATCACTGCGTATACATTTATGAATTTTATAATTCTGGGAACAATAGCCATCTCACCCAGAAGCATTCCAGTGTATACAGCGAGGGCTTATACTATACGTTAATTTATGTATTTATTTTTTCAGTTGCTAGAAAGTCTGGTTTGTATTTTATTAATAATGTTTTTAACCGTTATTTTTCTTTGTGCTTTTATACGTTTCACAAAATGCTTTGTGCGTTTCCAATTTCACATGATATTTTCTCTGAAATTTCACGTCTCTCCCGGAATCAAGCATTATAATAGTGAATAAATTTTTTATCGAAACCTAAAATTAAATAGTCTCTCGAGCCGATAGTTTTCCCTTCGTATTGTTTCTGAGCTGTTTGAGCTGAAAATTCGTGCTCGTCCAACCACCCTAAGAATTGAAACTTTAATAAAGATATCGATTTCGTACGCTGGGGTCAGTGATTCCTTTTTGAAAGAGACAGAGGGAGTCTCTCCCTCTCTCTCTCTCTCTCTCCGAAACTAGTTGCTGCCAGATGATATTCTCTATCTTTCGACTCGCTCTTAGCAGTTGCTCGCCTTGTTCACTTCCGGTATAAAAGTTTCCTTAAAATAACTCTGCGAATATTTTTCCAGCAGCTTTTACCAGGTCTTATCTAACAAATACTAATTTAAATCTACTTTGCTGCAGGAATTAATCTCTCCATCTGAAAAATGATACAATTACACTGGTCCCTTAACTGATTCGCGATTGTTTAAATCCTGTCGCTGCAATGTTTCATTCGAATTCCTCGATGCTTCTCTTCGATAATTTTAGCCTATAGAGCAGAATGTAGATTATTCTCGTTCGAGCAATTAGTATAGGACTGATTAAAAGTTGGGGGTAAGCATTAAATGCTTAGGAAGGATCTGTAATTAAGTAAAATTTAGCGTATAGAGTCGTGTCTTTGCTTTGATCTTGGGAAAAGTTGAGAATGCGCACTCAACGTGCGCGCGTATAGCTTTAATTGTTCACCCTAGTTAACGACCACGTAACCAGAATCTTTAACGACTGACGTCTATTACCTAGAGCCTCCCCAAATGATACGTCTGCTGCTCCTGCAATTTATCGTCCAACTGTATTTTAATGCCTCGTGTAAAATAAATGTTTCCATCCACCTTCAAAACTTTCCTACCTTTCTACAATTCTTATACACCTTCTTCTATAACCATACGTTACTTTGATCAATGCTACTCTATTACCTTTTTATTTCATTTTTATGCCAGTCTTCGTTTATTACCGCCCCATCAGTTACCGATCATCCGAACGTTACGTTGTTTCACCTGCATATTATGGAATACTAGAAAATAATAGCTACTGCCAGTAATAAACAAACACTCGACACATACATCAACAGCCTTTTTAAACTCGATCCATTATTAATCAATTTGTAGTTTGCAATCGAGTCATTGCAATTAGTCGATCGACTCTCGTCGAGAGGATTTTGTTTATTTATAGCATGGATTTCAGTTTGCTAAAACACGAGCAAGTTTGATGATTATTTTGCCAAGCACCAGCAGACGTCTAGCGTTCTCGTCGCGTTAACAGGCTACGTTGCACTCGGCCCTGTAGTACACACCGACGCATTTTAAACGTAGAAAGGGCTCTGGAAAGAGATCGAGCTAGCAGACAGACAAATGCGAGTTTGCGCATAGTTGGCCCCATCGACCAAAACTTTGCCCATTCTCGTCCCCCCCCCCTACTCATCCCCCCGGACAAACCGCGTTTTCTTCTCCTACACACGCCTCTTGGTTATTATATTTCCGTGGCTGGACTTTGTTAGTACTTAACCTGACAGTCATCGCGAACTTTGCTAGAATTGCAAAATTTCCTCTTTATTGAATTTTCGTATAGCCAGTCGAGTGGAAGCTGCCCTCTCTGATCGGACGATGGTAATAGATTTCGATCAATCCTCTTTCTCGGGGATCAGTGATACGTCAAATTATCACAATCGTAAATAATTAACAAAAGATAGCACTACGTCTCTACAATTATCCCTCTCGATCGCGTAGATAAATATAAATTTAAATTCCACCTCTCGCAGCGTTATCGTTATTTTTTGCAAGAATTTCAGAAAAAGATTTTCAGTGGACGTCACTCTCGAGGCTCGGTATTAATTCCTGCTGGAGCTAAATGAATTTTTCAAGTATGATGGAAAGTGTAGACCTACCCCAAAGTAGAATATCGTGCAGAAACGTTTTATTCTGCTTGTGGGCTAGGGAGAATGACACCTCGTACCAGAATAGAAGATCGGAGACAAATGGTTCCGCATACTTAGCGAGCACTTGACTGTGACAAACTACCTCGTTCGCACACAAACACACGCGCCTAGTGTTTGCGGACGTTCGATGGTGAGGGTTCTTCGGTGTACAACGGTGTGGGGGTGTGCGCTCACTTATGGGATCACGTAGAAACGAGATCATGGTCAGCCCTTAGGGCTCCCCCAGCACACTTTCGCCGTACGTTTGCATTCCTAAGAATCCAGGACTGCCGGCCTGCCTGCCTCTTAACTTCCTCTTCCCCTTTCGAACCTCCGCTTTTCCCATTTCAGCCCTAAATTCTCTCATTCGACTGGCGCGTTGACCCATGTTTGCACTACTCCCTCACCCCCCCTTTTTCTTTCCCCTTCCACGTGGAAAAGTCAAGACTACGAAAAGCCATTTCCAATTAAAAAGAGAGAATGCTTTATACAAAAAAAAATTGCCCCCTTCACTCTCTCTCTCTCTCTCCCTATATATATGTGTGTGTGTGTGTGTGTGTGTGTGTGTGTGTGTGTGTGTGTGTGTATTTATTCATCCCTCGTTTATTCTACTTAGTGGACGGAACAGTGCTTTATATGTACTACTCTGATTTTTGTGTTTCTCTCTCAGTCTCGTATATATTATATTCCGTTACCATTGTTGTTATCAGTATTATTATCATCGTTATTTACATTTTCATTCCTTTCATTCCAATTACGGCTTTAAAGTTTGTTCCAATTTTCACAATACCCGATATATTCCCGTACAACACACGATATTATCAGACTGTTGAAGTAGTTTTATTAATTGACCTCAATTTTCAGTTTACAATACAATATGCTGTAGCTTGCTTGAAATTGTGGCTTAATTAAATTTGTACGAAATATTGAAAATGAGCTTTGGGTATAAATTTTGCGCTTCGTAACTGGATCTAACGTGAAATTATCGATTAAATTTCATGACGAGTGTCCCCGTAATGACAACGACGCAGTAAATGAATTTTTCTTTGACGTTTCGTCGAGTAGCACAGCACTCTTTGGTGCTTCAATTATTTAGCGATAATTGCAGTTTGAAAATGACCATCCGCGCACGGGAATCGCGTGACAAAACCGCAGGGAGCCACCTAGATTTTTGTCCCTCCTTTTGCATTGGAACCCAAGATAATTAGTAGATCGATGCATTAATTATTGCACCGGTGCACGACCACACGTTGTACGTACTGCATTTTCGTGGTTTTATCCTTTTCCCTTTATCCACTTGCCCCCAAAACTTTCCCCCTATTTACCTTTATATCCTATTTTTCGCGCAGCTACCTTTAACCCCCCACTCTCACTTAATTAAAGCGCGACGCATGGTCCGATTATTTCACCATCCGACGAATCGCGAATAAATGGCTATATATATATATATCGGCGTGGGGAAAAAAATTGGGTCAGGCCAGCTACACATTCGACCACTGAAAATTTTTTATCACCCCCGATCTATTAAATTATTTTACTCGACATTCCACTTTGACTCCGACGATCCTTCTCCCGTGCATATCCCTCGGCACTGCAGCTTTAAAAATAGCACGATATATAAGAGTTACAAAGAAATCGCATCAAGCTTGATTCCATCTTTCGTATGCTTCTCATTTCCTTCGGTTTATTATTCCATCTGATTTCCAATATCCGCTTTTTCTCCATCGACAAATATCGTACTAGTCTTACACTATACTGACGCAGATCCAACTCATTACACTCCAATTCACCCTTTATCGACTAATTCCAAGATACGAATCGTCGTGATTCGAAACTGTTATCTTCCTCTCGCTCGCGTGTCACTGATTATTTTTTTCATTCCACGCGTTGGGCTTTAATTAATGAATTTATTTAGTCCACGTGATATTGGGGAAAATAAATGAATATATAATTATTAGCTCGGTGGTTGGTAATAACGCGAGTCGTTCAGTATATCAGGATGACAAAGTGTTTTTAATTGAGCGATGAAGGAGGTACGGTGGTGTGTTGGTTGTGTGCGGGTATATAGGGGTAGGTTTTCATGTCGCAGGATAATAGATCCTGGTTGGCGAAAGCGACCAAGAGGAGCTAGGATATCGTGTGTGCACCTCAGGCTTCGCTCGCTCGCTCGCAAGCACAATGTAGCATAACACGGACGATCAATTGAAATTCGCATTATTGCCAGAGAAGCGAAGCGCGATACAGCAAGCTCGATCCGACACCTAATACGGCTAATTCCAGTTTATTAGGCTCAATCGCATTAGCTTTCCGGTTTATTGGCTCTCGTGAAACGTCTCTCTCTCTCTCTCTCTCTCTCTCTCTCTTCGAACCGATTCACTCGCTATTGGGATTCTAACTGCGGATTGCAACTCTTACTCATCTTCCTACCTCTCTGTTCTGTTCAACGACTCGACGTTAAATTTAGTTTGCGGCCTTAAATTTAATGTTTGGAAGGAGACTCTCCCTCTCTCGGGGTTAAACGAGAAATCTTCGACGCTGCATCACTCCCATGCAGCTACTAATTTACTTTCGACGTACTTGTGTGATTTGTTTGACAAAGTGCGACAGGAGAAACTCGTCGCGGTGCTCCGGCTCGTAATTTAAATTTTAGTAGACGAGTCCGGGTCATAACTGTGGGAAAATGGAGTGATTTTTGCATTTATTCCTTTAATGGATCAGCTCTCTTTGAATAGATCCCTTGGCAGGGCGAATGCTACGTATGGCAGGAAAATCGTCGGTCAATGGGCAAAATAACGTTATAAAGATCAATGCTAAAGCATGCTTTCTACAATTTACAATAGGGAAACATTCTGCAATTTACAAAACTCTCCACGTATACGGCCGGGCTTTTTCAAAAATTATTACCGATTCTCGATACAGAAATGCTCGGCTCAGCATAGACGGGAATATCGACAAAGTAGTCATACATATTTCATTTTATGCCACTATATATTCTTGTACCCGAGACTTTGCTTTTAGTAAAAAAAAATCCCTACATGCACTATTGAGCTTTCATCCTCGAAAAAAAAAGAAGAAAAAAAAGCTGCACATTTATTGAAAAGCTCTATCTATATATGATTAAAATCGCGGATTGCTGCTTCGCGATGATGTCGTTAACGAATAGAGTGGTGGTATCGATTTTCAAAGATTTTTCTTAATTTTGTCGAAAGGTCGTTGACCTATCGACTCGTAGCTTTTCCGCTCGTGTGGAATTAAATATCGAAAGTTTGATGGAATTTTCATTTGTCTAAGACTCGAGGCTCGCGGTTATTGGAGAAAAGGAAGAAACGGAGGAGGAAGGTTGACGATGAACTATTATAAAAAATCAAGCATTTTCTCCGAGTTTTCCTGTTTAAGTTTTACGAGACCATTTGTCCCTCGAAGAAAAGGGAGGAGGAGGAGGCGAGCCTTAAATAAGCACGTAGCGGTATTACAGCAGAAGACAATGATTCCGGATAAAATCCAAGCTATAAATCTTTTATCCGGATGTTTTTTCCTCAACTTTTTATTCGGGACACTCGCGCTTTGTTCCAGAGCTTTAGCCACAATCGCCTGAAATCTCTTGTTTTTTATCTTTAACCTTTTTCCCCTCGCTGTTTCATTGAAGAATATTTTAACAAAAGCTCTTTAAACGTTGAATTCCTCCATGCCAGATTATTCGTCGCTTATATATATATATATATATACGTGCACACGTTAAATATGTACATATACATACATAGCCTGATATTATTTTTAACAGCACACCGTTAGAAACGTATAAAAAGGTAATATTCAAGTTTTCTCGATGCGAGGTGAAGGAGGGAGGGAGGGGGGGGGGGGTGAGAAGGGAGAAAGGAGAGAGAGCGAGAGTACTGTTTTAGATTGGCCGCGCGAGAAACGCGCTTAATTGACGGCGAGCTTTACGCTGAAACTTCATCATTAAATTCCTGGCGGCAGCCACGACGAACACGCAAATGTATACACTCGTGTAACCCCAGTGGGCGTCGCGTGAGCCGATATTAGTTTGGAAACTGTTGCCAAACAATATAATGGTGCAGCTAAGTAGGGCCAAATTGCACACGAGTACTTTATGCCTCTTTCCCTCTTTGCCTCGGCTACGAAAAATCGATCATCCCTCTCTCACTTTTCTTCCTCTTCCTTTTTCTCACCCCCTCCCCCGAGCAGCACGATTTCTGTCGTTCAAGCATTATATCGCGTGAGCCACTAGCCCTTGCGTGTGATTTTTCGATTCCCAATACTTGTTTAGCCTAAATATCCTTCTAAAATATTTCATTGTTTTCTCTCTTTATGTACACCACTTTCCACGTCCCCTAAAACTATACAATCATCCACGTTTAATCCATTTTTCCAAATATTGTATCACGTACAACCGTCGTTCCTCGTTGTACGAGAATTTTGTTGCTCAATTTTCTCACCATTTTAATATTTCTATTTCACTGTCACGCGGTTCCACTTATCGATCAACGAGAGCCAAGGTAATAGCGTGTAGTTTCTATGGTGAAATATATTCTATTATATTACCGTTAACGCGTTCAGGGCAATGAGAGGGTTTAAAGGGGAGGGGAAGGGTCAAGGGAGAAAGCGTAAAAGGTTGTATCGAGAATCGGTAATAATTTATGAGTAGCTTTTTCGTGGCTCTGTATAGTAAATCACACAACATACTCTCTCTGTTTCACGCGCTGCGAACCATAGATTCTTATGGCGATAGCAATAACGTCGTTTCCGAGTTCCATCGGCAATCTTTCTCAATGTTCACGAGTCGAGTAGCCGGGGATAGTAGCGGAGGGTCGAAAGGGATGGGGGTAAAAGTGGCGTATAGGTGAAGAGGGAGGGTGGGGGGCGGTTATAGAACGCGAGGTAGTGACAAAGTAAGCATTGTTGGTCCAGTAGATAGCAGGGATGCAGATAGAAGAGAGAGGGAGAGAGAAGACGTTAAGAAAACGAGGGAAGAGAAGAAGGGTCCTGTCATGCCGGCTGCGACGAAACGAGGGCTCGAAGAATAGAATTCCTTGGCTGGCCAATAAGGGATGTTTCCTTTTTCAACATTGAACTTGTTCCGTGGCCCATGGAGCATCCATAGTTGAAGCAGCAGCCCTTTCTCTTCTCATAACACTACACACACGTGTATCCCCCCTCCCGAAAATTCTCATCACAATGGCATTTTTATTGCACAGCCATAAACGTTCCTGAAATATGTTTTTTGAGTAACTTACTCTTGCTTTCTCTTGATTTCTCCCTCCCCGAGCCCCTTCTATTTCTCAAAGTGCTATAACATTTTTATTAGCCACATTCCCCACCGAGAGATTTTTATCCCGAAACAAAAAGGTGCCACTTGCCAAATAGACGGTCTTATACTTGACTCGTACTACTCGTAATTTTACAATTTTCCAAATAACGCTTATATAGCACTCTCGACAAACTTTTATCTACCTGCCCTTCCACCAGGAGCTACTCCATGCCTTCCTAGTTTCCTTTAATCTAATCCAATTTAGCATCAAGGTGGATTTTTAACGAGCTTCCTCTCGCGGAATTCGATAAAAATAATTCTGCCATAAATTAGACGCGCATGGCGGATCGGCCTCCCTCCCTCCCTCTTCCAGGGGGTGAATAAGAATTTGTTTTTGGAGGGGAAGAGAAATGTGTAATTCGCATTTCAACCGGTCGTAAATATCCGGAGCGAGGGCACGTTTGGACATTCTCGATGGCACTCGACGAGGCAGCGTCAGGATGAAGGGGCTGCAGAAAGTAACTGCCAGACCAATAAAGGGCCAGCAAGGATGCAGATAAAGGAGAAGAAACGGCGAGAAAACGCTGGAATAAGGCTGGCCAAACGGAGCGCGTCGAAACGAGAGTCGAGGAAGGTAAACCTCCTTCCACTCTCTTATACAATAACCAACTTTCTCTCTCTCTCTCTCTCTCTCTCTCTCTCTCTCTCTCTCTCTCTCTCTCTACAAAAGACAGAGAGAACGGAAGAAAAATTTGTCATTTTTCGCTCAAAATATAAAGCCTTTGGAATAATAACAATAATACTTTTTTGTGCCACTTTATAGTCCCAAGTTTATCGCACGAGAAATCTTGTAAAATTAATGATAAAGTTCGATCGAATGGATCGGTGCCACGTACTCGATAAGAAGAATATATACCCGAAGGCACAAGTAAAATTCCAGGAGGAATTGGTAGCTCCTCGTCCTTTCTTCTTACTGCAGCAATGTGCTCATAACGAAATGATGACTGTTACTATACTTCAACATGTCTATATACATATTGCAGTTCTAGGCTGCCGAGTTACTCGGATGCAGCACGCGTTGCCTCGATCCCAAATGCCTCTCGAACTAGGAATTCTCTCTGTTTTCGATAGGAAATGCTACCGAAGAAACACGCCGCATAGCAAACTTAAAACACGCCCCGTCATTAGGCAAAGGAGCTTCAACAATTTAACGATCCAAAATAACTGCGATTGTCGCTGTTGATGGAGGGAATCCGAGCAAGTTTTCCAATTGGAAAGTCGAATAAAGCCGTGGAAAATGATTATTAACGAGGCTCCGTTCCGGAGAAAGGGCCTCCTCCTCGCTCGTTGATGGGAGAAAGCCATATTGGCTCCAAGTAGAAACATCGATATATAGTCAGACGCGTCCCACCCCTCGTCCGTTATCGCGAATCGAGTGATCCGTGATTGCATTAGCGGAGTGAAAAAATTGCTATTCGAGTGTTTTAAAGATGCCGTTGGTTGTTGAGGAAGCTACTTTCACTGAGCACATATTTGTCTTGGTTTAAAAGCTCGGGAGGCGGGGGCCGGGAGGGGAGAGAGGGAAAATCAGAAAAACGCGCGCGAGAAGGCTAGAAAAGAAGCAAGAGGTTTTCGAGAGGGAATGGGGGAGACTCGTAAAGTTAGCCAGGGCTGATAGGACACGTTTGCCGTTGACTGAGGAAACAAAATTAATCGCATCTCGACGTGTTTACTGGAGCTCGCGAAATGCCACTTGCCACTTTGCCAACAAAAAATGAGTCTGGGGATAGAAAAAGCCAGCCCTCCCCGATACAAGATTTTTTCCTTGCCAAGGTCCATGCTTTCAGCCAGCTCCCACCAGGTTTACGCTTTGATTCGGCTTACCCTGCACGGATCGCTGCCTATCCTAATAATACCTAATAAACCACAACCCTTTTATAAATAAGATTACAACCTCTCTTGCTTCGTTTGTTTTAATAATGAATTTCAACTCCACAATCAACGAATTATCTTACTCGTTGATAATCTCGTATCCTCTTAAAAGGAAAATTCTTTGTGCCAGAGGAGTTTATTGATTCGCCCAATGCTTCATGGTGTATCCTGTCTTCGTAAAATGTGTTTCTTTTTTTTTTTTTGTAATTTTATTGACTGATTAATTTGCGAGGTTACTTCTGGTTGATCGTGTGCGAGTTACGTTGCTTCCTCGGAGTTGTTGCTTTATTTCCGAGTTTATGCTTCTATATAATATTTATGTGTGTTAGAAGGGAGAGAATATATAACAGAGTGGAGAGATCGTTTCACTTTATATATTCTATAAGTTTGTTGCTCGCACTTGTCTATAGTTCTCGAAGATATCTCGTTGCTCATCGCCGTTGATTCTTCATGGCCCTGCAACTTTGACCCCGCTTCTCGCCTCACGCGAGATGCGACGCGTGCCTCCGACAAGATTTTTCCAGACACCCGGTGTATTTTTGGCAGTAACAATACCATGTCGCGCCTCTACTCGAGGAAACGCGTCGTCTTGTTTTAGATTCCCAGACACGGACTTTCCTTACTTTCCTCGTTTTCTCATCTTCCCCCCCCCCCCCCCCCCTCCCCTCCGCTCTCTTTTGCTCACTCGCTTCGCTATTCTCTCGCTGGGTAGCTCGAAATTACACTTTTACATAGAACAAAAAAATGAAAGAGAACTTGATGAATTATTCCGCGTAGCTTTCTCAAAACGTGGAAAGTAGTACCATTATTAGTCAGACATATTTAAATTGTTGCGTTATACTAGCTTTTTATGTCGAATGTTCTTTTTTTTTTTTAAGTCAGAGTTTATTAATTGGAGCTTTGATTATTCTGATATAAAATAGAATAGAGGCAGAAACACAATTAGACTGAACTTAACGAGGTGCGTCAAATATATACCGGATAGCTCAGTCTATTCCCATTGTTCCAAATTACCACATTGAATTTCTCAATTGGCCTCACCTATTTTCGAAAGCCTCCTACAAGCAGCTCGATTCCGTAACAATAATAGTCACTGGAAATTGCTTGCAGTATCGAAAATGGAGTATAGAACCACATGATTGTTTCATTAAAGGGAGTTACAAGCGGTTGTTTATTGTCGAACAGTAACTTCAGCCAGTTGACGACGTAAATAGAACATCAACCATTCATTTCACAGTTTCCACGTTAAGTACAGTAAAATTCTAGCTCTCTTTTATATTTTCCATTTGAAAAAAGATGTATATAATTTTCTACTTTCACAGCATTTGCAATTTATCGTTAAATTAATATCTGAAAAATTCAACATATTCCTCCTGCTGGTTGCAACGCGATCGATGGACAGCCGTACGGAATTTAAACATTGTCGTTTGATGAAAATTTATTTCTTTCAAAATAATGGGATTTTCTTGGGTCCACGGGAGTAAGATAGAAAGCGGATATTAGAATTGCAAGATAGGAGGAATGGTAAAAAAACAAGGTGGGGGAATTGGGGTGGTAACGGAATTCTCGGACAAATAAAAGTATCCGTAATGAGAAATGTTGATGGTCTAATTGCAATTTCTTCGTAGCAGAAGTATCATTTTCCTGTCGCATTAGTCTGTAATATACGTTGTCTCGCGCGGGCGTATATTTCCATTTTGCGAAAAGTGGTGGTTGGAGGGGCGGGAGGGGGGAGAGGATACACATTTCGACGCGGACTAATATTTCCCTGTGCTGCGAGGGGTTAAGGGGTGACGTGGGGGGTTGCACGTCAAACTTGCCGAAGATGGCGCATTAAATCTATTAAGCGCCGATATATCTTCATCTCACGTCGATCCTGACGTTTTGTTGATTTTCTTGATGCCTGAAATAACGCCAGTCCATACCCGACCGTGACAAAGAAAAGCAGCCAGATTATTTTCAACCGCGTCAAGCTGTTTTATACATATATGTGCATATACATTACTTCCAACGCTTCTCTCATTAATATCGAGTCTGTCCAAATTTCTCTATAAATCCCTAGTATCAAAGCGTGCTTCGACAAAAGGATACAATATTCCATTAATAATAATTGAATCGTGACAATTTGACGAGAAAATATTTCGTAATTTAAGAATCTCTATATCTATCTATATATATATATATATACATGTGAAAATCAAAAAGTGTGGGAGAAAGTTTGCAGCGAAATAAATAAGCCCGATAGATTTTTCAAAAGTGTCCTAGATTAAATCTGTTATATTCAATCATATTGGGGACTGCTAAATTTTTTCGCATGTGCCTTGTTGTTTGTCAAGCATTTGATATTTTTACGAATATTTCATTGTACTAAAAGCTCGAGCGGTAAAAAGCGAGGAATAAAAATTTCAGTAGTTTTTAATAAAGTAGCAGGGATTTCAAGGCTCTTTCAAAAATCTTGAATGATGTTTCGTAATACGAGCGTGTATATATCTGGCGGTGTGTATATATGCCTCCCTGCCAAACACATACTTAAGAAATCTATTGAAAAGCTCGCACAATAGCACGAGCTTGAAAACGAACATCTGAAAGTTGTGATTTATGCAAAACTCTTGTACTGATATTGCAAGCAGCTTTTCCAGCAAAATAGGAATATTCCGTCGTGGGGTGCTGCTGCTGCTGCGGTCTGCATTACAAATTCCTTACCCCCTTATAAATTTCACAGTGTATACTCGCTACTTAATTAACTCGATACTAAAAAGTACACTGGCCTCGTTAGTTTCGTATCATCCTTATTGACAGCTATCGAATTTCGCTCTTCAAATTAAGCCTCCTCCCGCGTCTCGTGTCCCACAAACTCACTTTACACATTATTATAACTTTATCCTGTCGACCAGTCAGATCTCGTCGCTAAAAAGCTCATCCTTTAAAATCCTACAAAGAAAATAATAATAATTACCTTAGAAAAACTCCATAAAATAGCTACGGAGAAAAATTTACGTGCTAAATATTCGTCGTGCAAAATCGAGTGTTGCTTTGCAAAGAATCATCATGGAATAATATATCTAATAATTACCAATTGAGATCGAACGATGAATTATTTCATCACACGTTAGTTTTGGAGTCTCGCGAGAGTAAGGACAAGTATGGGGGGGGGGGGGGGTGTATGTTAAAGGGATGCGAGGGTAGCCGTGGAGTGAGAGTGTACGTGTATGTGAATGCGAGAGAGGGAGAGAGAGGGAGAGAGCCCGGTCGTTACGCTTTGGTAAATTTACCTGGCAGATAAGGCGCCGTGGCAGATTAAACGCGGTATGCATGGGAGCTGGCGCTGTAATTGGTTTGTCACGGTAGACTCGACTGCCAGGCAAATTTACCGATCCAAAAGGTGTGCCGTCTCTCCTCTAGCTCCTTGCATCCTGCCACAGGAGCCTCCTTCCCCGTTGTTCCTGCCATTCTTGCTCCCTAGGCGGTGTCCTTGAAGCCTTCCTTGTCGTTCATCCTGCAGAATACACGTTGGGGATCGCGTTGCCCGACGCGCAGCTCGTCCTACCTTTCATTGTTTGATCAGTCCGCGTGTTTGGCATAATTTACTGTTTTCTCTCCTTGCCCAAACTCCGCTCTGTTTCCTCCCTCTTTCAAACACCCCCCCTCCTCCCCCCTCCACGCGGCGATATCACAATTGCAACGACACAACTCATGATTATTCATGAAAAGAAAAACCGTCGCAAAGTACCAGAGAGCGTGTTGCAAACCCTCTTCTCTTCAGGATTTATAGACTAGTAGGAAATTTATATAGCTGCAATGTGCGTGGCTGCTTCTCACTCGATCCACTCTCTTGGCGGCTTACACAATTAGCTCGAAATAACACGTAGGTGAATGTGTATATATACGTATAACGATGAGCGATATTTCTGCATTTTATGGAATTTGTCTTTTTCTAATGGGGCAACACGTGGTCTTATTAAGACTATTAATAGGCGAGGGAGAATGAACGTGGCTGGGCTCCGGCGGTGCCTTTTGGACTTGTCAGGCGAACGCGAGCGACGTTGAAGGGGCTACCACCGAGCACACCGTGAAAAACAAAGAGGAACCTCAGCTTCCTACAGCCAGCAGCAGCGAGCCAAGCTAGTTCGTTATGTTATCTTGTGTCACGCCGAGATAATTAAGTCCACGAATATATATTACCCTTCGAAATGCTTTAGCTACTATAAACTTAATAATCACTCGCTTTGCGACTCGTTCGTTCTTTACGAGCAGCCTTCCTTCTCTCGTGTACCTTGCAAACATAATTATGCAAATGGCCATTGTTAAATCCACTTTGTTTATTTTACAATTGTACTTGAGCCAAACGACGATCCACCTTAAAATAGCATCAAAGTAAACGCGAGAATTCTAGAATTAATTAAATGTATTACGTTTGGTAAGCTCATTAGATTTAAGTCCCGTCAATTGCACATCGAGACTGCACCGTTAAGTAGGCTGGGGCTGCGCGTTGGAATTTTTGCCCAATTTTTACGTCCAACTTCTTCACGAGTTTTAACATATATACGCTGTTTAAAATGTTAAATATCCTCTTTATACGTGGGGAATCAACGTAAACCTACGCGAAGGACGAGGGATTAAAACATTACATGAAATTGTTACAGCTATTTTTTTGCAATACAATTAAAAAGTTGCGTATACTGAAAAATGCCAAGTGCAAACCGGGAGCTTTAGATTTTTGTCGGTTCTATGAATAAGAGGAGCCTAGCATACGCGGAGAGATCCAACAGTGGAATAATTTTAATTTAGCTATAATGTAAATTCATGCTAAAAAACGTAAATGCGTATGCCGAGAATTTGAAGGGATTAAGGACTTGAAAATGGACCTCTCGTGTTGTTATCGTTATCGAGCAGAGATTCATCGACAAACTTTCCGATACTTGCAAATTTCACAAATCTGCATTATTTTTTATCGCAATATTTATTTGTCCAAAGAGTCTGTGTGGGTTAAGTTAGATATATTACAAATATACATGGCACAAGGGGAAACGAATCTTTTACCACTCGCAGCAGAGCAAATATGTATTTTAAAGGATTGAAGCAAAGTCGACGATAGAGATATGGCAGTCGTAATAAACGTTTTGTTTGCTTTTAATTGTCTTTAAAGGCGTGACAAACTCAAAAGGCACGAACTGCGCCGAGAGTTGGCGGCTATTATTAGTCCTAATAGACCGTATGTCACGAGCACTTCTCTTCATTTCCCTTCTTTCTCTTTTTCTCCCCCCACCCCCCATACATCATCCTCTTCCTCGTTCTCGGATCCTCGGAACTCACGAATTTCTCGCCAAAGCAAAAATTGTTAACACGTGTCGTCAATCGTGTGACTCTTTCGCTCGACAGCAGCCGAGAGCAATGTGTAAAAATATCCCTGCACTGTGCACTTCCGATGCCTAGCTACCACGATAATTTACAATATCCTGGTGGATTCACCTTTAACCTTTTTTTTACACCATAAACATTCTTATTTATCGCATAATTTGGCTTATAAATGGATCCAAGTGGAGATCTAGAAATAAATTTTGGCACAATATTTTCTGCAAATAATCAATACTGCGGCATCCTGACGTAGCATGTCGTAAAAAACGTCGATGAACGTTGGAAAATAACTCGGTCATACACCGAGCTAATATACTATATTTAAATTGCAGATGCACCAAGCCAAAAAATATTGTAAGAAATCTTTATTAAAACAAGGTGTGGTGCGTCATCGCGTTTAATGGATATTTATAGAAATATCCGAGTTTCGTCGGGGAGGATAAATTTATGCAAGATTTATCAAATTTTAGAAACAAATTTTTTTCCCTACTTATATTTTACTCTCGTTGCAAATTTAAAGTTTTCTCTACGTTTCCGTGGACTGCAAATTGGAATACAGGAAGAAATTTCTTTAAAAACCGGAAAGAGTCAGAGGCAGAGACGTTGTTGGTTCCTTCCTCTCGATTCCTCGTGCCTTTTACACAACAGCATTAAATTCATCTCTGTTATATTCTTGAAACTGCAACTATATAACTTCCTGTTGAAGCTCCTTCACCCAACCGCATATGCATTCCCCTGTTTTTTCGTGCTGCAAATCTTCTTTTCGCGCTATAGGAAGAAAAATTCGAAAACACACTTCTCCCCCCTCCTGCATTATCACGACCACTCCTTTTTTCAATCTCCGTTTCCTCCCTACCATTTCCTGAAGCGTGCATTTCTTTTTCTCATCTCAAACACGGTTTTTGGACTTGCCTCCCGCGCTATGCACACTCCTTCCCTCTCTCGCGAGCTCGCATTACGTTAAACACGTCGTCTCTAGAAATTTTCAAAAATATCTCTACAACGATCTATCTCCTATAGATTATTTCACTAATGATACTCGTTAATTTTTCCCACCTCGGTACACAAATATATTAATAAAATTACCAGAAATGGACCAATTGCAGAAAATGTATAGAAGCATTTTAGTCAGCAGGTTTGTTGAAAATCTAGCCTAGTGGAATTAATACATCACTAAAGCCCGCAGCCAAATCCACTGTAAATCTTGGATCTAACGTGCGTGCTTTAGGTACGCGGTGATCTATCACTGGAAATCTTCTCGCGGATTACGATAACCCCGAAACGATCTGTACAGAACAGTGAGACTATCTCTCTTCTCCTTCTACCCCCCCCCCCCCCCCCCCTCCTTTCTACAATTCAACCCTCATCTGGTAAGCGTTCACATATGTGTGTGTTCATGAACAGTTTGGAAGGCTAAAGAGAAAGGGAGGAGAGAAGAAGGAGGGGGGGGGGGGGGGGGGGTTAGGGAGAACAGTTTAAGTGGCCCCTCGTAAACGTAACGGTGGGTTGACATCCGGCATTATAGCCCCATGATTTACGCATTCCGCGACTGTATTTCAACGCTCGCGTCTCCTTTCGTTGAAATTTATTACGTAGCCAGCTTAGTCATCCCTCGCCCTATACTAAGGGTGGTCGTCATTCTCGTTTGTTAATGACATCCCCCTCTCTCGTTTCTTAAAATATACCTGCTCGGTTGGTCCGATCGACTCGATGATCGATCCATCGTTCTCTTTAGATTTTCTGCATTTTTTACTCTACACACTGTTGTCTGATTATTCCTACACTACACAGACTATATCAGCAATAATGTTTTTTGTTGTAACCACATATTCTTGAGGATAAACTAAGTAGAATTGCCCTGTAGTAGACACATTCGTAAATCCAATATTGCTGAGATAATTTATCCTCAAGAATTTGTGGTTAAAATTAAAAATATCACTGTTGTGATACACTCTGCATATATATTATATACACTAAAATGATGAATGTGTAACTTGTACGTTATATATATTTTCGTGAAAACATAGTTATTTCCAGTGGAAAGGCTGGGCTCTACGCTCGAGTCCAATATTTTGGTAATTTTTCATAAATATCTTGATTTCCACGTAATAACAGTTTCGGAGGTGGAAAATGATAAATGCCAGCATTTTCCCCGATAAAAATTGGAAATTGCGCTGGAGTTTCTTAGCTGGGGAGTAGTGGAGGACTGTGGTATAACCGCACGTGGCCGATTGGAGTGCATCTCGCGAGGGGTCGTTAACTCCAACGTAACTGCTGACACCTGAAAAAGAAAGAGGGCAGATCGAGCGAGACAGGAAGGAAGGGAGGGGGCAAAGAGGTTGAGAGAGTTGGTGTGTGTGGCTAGAGAGAGAGAGAGAGAGAGGAGAGCTTGGGAGATGGAGAAAAATATGGTAGTAAGCCCAGACGAAAAAGAATGGTACGCAGGAGCTTGCTTGCCTGCCTGGCTGCCTGAGAACGCCGACGAAAATGAAGAGAAAGAAGAAAAATGGTATTAGTGCCTTACCATCTCTCACTCCCTTCAACTCCCTTCAACCACCCCCAACATTGGCATGATAAATTAAATTCGGATCCGAAATAAAAGAAGCGACTCTAAATCAGTATGGGCACACGAAGACTGGGCTTTCAGTGCTCCTGCTGGTGCCTTTAACGAGACTTTGCAGCTCTTAGAAAAAAGAAAGGAGAGAAAGCTGGAAAACCTCCTGATAACTCCAAACAGCTGTTAACAGTCCTTTCATTATCGAGACTTTAATTGATTTTTCCCTCTAGATGCGTTAATTTACCAAAGTCAGTTTTTGCAGTTGGAAATTATTTCTAATCAAACTCATCTTTTCTTGTAATCCTTTTGTAGAAATTCTCAAGGACGTATAACCATCCCCATCAGTGACAGGGTTGCAATTCGAAAGAAATAATCTAGTATTGGCGGGTATCAGAATTCTCCCCTAAATTACGACGCAATACACGAATCTGGCCCCGCAGCAGCGGCAGAAACGCGAAATCGATCGAAATTCAGGAGAAGTGGGGAGTGCGAGGTTGATATCCAAGCCCCGCGGCGCAACGAGAAACACAGATTACAAGCGGTAAGAGGGTTGATTCCAAGTCCGGAGTATAGAGGGTGCTGGCGCGAGGGCCAACCGGAGACTCGACGGGCGATAAATAATCAGATTAATGAAAAATATTTCCCTCCGTTCTCTCTCTCTCTCTCTCTCTCTCTATCTCTTGTCGCACGAAGCACCGCGGAAAAAAACTCTACCACACCAACGAGAAATACAAATTTCCGATTTTCTTTGTAAGCTCTGAATATTTGATTGTGTGCGCAGTTTCGAGCCATGGTTATTTATTCGCTCGCGAACCGCTGCATTCGGCTTCCTTTTGTTTTCCAGCCACGACTGCATTTCTATCGCGTTACGTTTACGTTATTCTCTGCGTGGAGAACACGAGCTTGTGCTATATAGCCGGAACAACCATTCATTCGGCAGTATGAAAATTAGCAAAGATTAGGTGCATTGGACATTTTTGCGGTTCTTGCGAGAAAGTTTATATAATATCCTCGGATATATCAGTAAAATTTTTTTCTCTCTTCAAATTAAACATTTCCAAAGGATCTGTAGTTTTTCCCTTTCGTTGTTGACAATGGTAGTTGGCGAGTGAGCAGCTATTCGAAGATTATTAAAATTCCTCTTTCGTCCGAGGGGGTGGTTTCTCGCTAAAATTTGTCCAACTTAATTGTATATACGTAGGTAAAAAAGGGGGTGGACCCTTGTACAGCATCAGAGGGGGGAGGAAAGATTGGCGCGAATATGGCAGTAATAGTGTCGTAATTTGAGACTAGTTAAATTACGGATAAAATAGTAGTAATTACGAGAGTCCCTCCAGACGTCTAATTAGATGGCTGCACAGGGCCGGAAGTTACTACTGCTTCGATTTAGTGGCGCGTTATTACCGCATACACTATTTTCTCAACTCAACTCGACTCAACTCAGCCCCATTTTCCCTTGGTCTCTTCTTCTCTAGCTTTGTCTTCACCCTAAAGAAAATGCACTTGAAATGTTGTTCGATAAAGTACCCACCCCCTGGAAGCAGACTCACCCCGAAGCATGGGAAAGTTCAAAATTCTAGCAGTTCTCGGTAGGGTGAAAAATTCCATGAGATATTATTGAATATTTCATAGATGTAAAACTGTGGAGTAGACTTCCTTGGAAATGCTCACGTTCGTCATTTCTTTTTTGCTACAATTCGTCTCTTGACTTTTTAGCCTTCGTCCTCCTGCCACTCCCCCACGTTCTTATAAAAATTCATTCCTGTCCAGTTTTCCCTTACTTCTCTCCTAAATAATTTAACAAATACACGCGACGACGGATGCCACGTGTACCACTTGCAAAAATACATTTTTTCATTTATACTTTTCAACCTAGAGACAATTATTTCGGTTCGTTAAGCTAAATTTATATTGTGAATAATGAAAGGAGGGAATGAAATTTGTGCAGTTTTAACGCGCGGATGTGTGTATGGGTGTGCGACTCCTTACAAGCGAAACGCGTTAAGGTATGCGAAATAATGGATGGGCGTCGACCTGCCAGAGCCTTATTTCCATTCGAGTTTTCCATTAAATAATTCAGCCAGACGAGAAAGGTATCGCCGTGTAATTGGGCTGAAATATTGAAAAGCTCGCAGGTGATAGAAACTGAAGAGATATTTAGAGGGAGAATTAACGATAAGAGAGTGTGTGTGTCTATATAGCATATAGTACGGTATATACACGTATTATGGGAAGGCTGTAGGAGGAACACGTCTTGACATTTGTTTTGCAACGTGTCATATCGAAGAAACTTTATAATTCACGGGAGAGTTAAGTTTATTTCGGATAAATATTACTTACCCGGCAATGTCAGCGAGGAACGCGCGTGGTGTAGGAGGAGGAGGAGGAGGAAGGGAGAAGTGTAGAGGATAGGTAGCAGGTTTAGGTGGGAGCTATGACATTGAGGGTAGCAAAGTTTCAGGATCACATTAAAAGGCTTTTAAGGATCTTTCCGCGAGTACGTCTGGGACTTTACTGGATTAATACGGTAGGATTAATTTCGAAGGCAGGAATATTCGAGAAAATTAAGGGGTGGGCATATAGTTACGCGTATGAGTTTTAGCAAATGGCAGTCTGGTTAAAATATTGTTGAATCCAGTTAATCCACTCGGCGGATTAATTAAACGGGGCCAAAGCTTTCCATATCTCGGCATCGTTAAAAATTAATTAGCAATTTCTATAAAAAGCCTCGCACTTAATTCTACGTTAAAGCAAATTCTTCCGTTTCGCTGAATTATTGGATAATGAAATATGCAAATGGGACGAATATAAAAAGTGCGATTGTAGGTGTAGGTGTGCTATATAGCATAGAGAAATTGTTCCCGATCGAAGCTAATGCCGCGAGAGAGTCGGTGATTAACGGTGCTTCGGAGTGAGGATTAATTAAAAGATTGAATAATGAGGAGAGCCTAGCGTGCGAATTTCCGGGAGATTTCGGTGCTGATTTTTGAGAATTTTCGAATTGGCCTGCGGGACAAAGGTTATTCCCGTAGGGTTCTCACTGTTTCCAACGGGATTTCAAAAACCCTCTTGTGCAACTGGAATATTCGCAGCAGCAGCAGCGTGACGGGGCTGGCTGGCTGGCTGGCAGGAAGCTTCCCGGTGATGTAATTCGTTGGCCGGTCGGGACCGGGATCCTCTCCTCCATATACTTGCTCGATTTTCCACTCCCCTGCGCAAACTCGTTTCTCCGCTCGTCAGGAATTTCCAAGAACGTGCGCTCTCCTCTCATGGTGCATGTGCACCGACTTAAGAAATAAAATACTTCTCCCTCATCCTAACCTGACCTCACCCACCCACCCTCTTTCTTTTTCTCTCTATGCATTATCAATAACTTTGGATTAATCATGCTTCCTTCCCTCGCAACAAATATTATTTATACTCGAGAATAATGATCCATTGTGTGGATTCAGTGAAAATATTATCCTACCACCACCACAGGAGAATTCCAATAACACAAATGAGAAAACTTTCCTTGTTGCTACTGTGAAGCATAAAAATATCTGGTTGCGAATTGAGCTGATCGATATTATTTTTGTTTAATGGGTGGAACCTGTGTAAGCGACGTTCAGCTCTTTAAAAAGTGCTCTGATAAGGAGAATGAAAGAAATTTACGAGTGATAAGAGTAAAGGAGAACTTCTCTCTATACTCATTATCAATAACTCTGAATTAAACATAATTACCTCGTATAACTACAAATAATAATCAGTCGTGGAATAAGCGAAAATATTATTCTTAGAGTAGAGTGCAGCTCAATTGCAATAAAATAAATGAGAAAACTTTTTGATCGTCGAATCGAGTGAAGCATAAATACATACATATATATCTGAATGAATCAAAGTGATGGATATATTATTGTCGTTTAATGGACGTTACTGCAAGTGGCGTTTCTTTGGAGCGAGGCTGATAAGAAGGAATAATAGAAATTTAGAAGTGGTGGGGGTAAGGGTATGTGATTCTCGCGAGACTGCAGGAGAACTTTCGCTGGAAGGACCTTTTAGGAAGGCAGGCAGGCAGCTCGAGGGAAAGGGCCGCCCGCGTTAGTCGTCGCGATCTATCATTTAGCGAAAGCAAGCCAGGACGTGTACACGTTCCAGAGACCCCCCGGGACTTTTACAGGACCTTCTAGAAACCCCCATAAACCCCCTCGTCTCTCTTCGTCAAAGTCCCCCAGCTGATCCATGGCCTGTCGTTCCTACCAGTGAGAATTTATCCCCTGAAAAGCCGGGCCTTGTAATAAGTATTTCATTATATTCTAATGAATTAATTGCCTTTTAATTAATGCACCTTGATACTCGATCTACATCATCCGCGTCTCATCCTTTTCTCAGGCCAGATGCTGTCGCAACCTCTAAATCATAATTTAAACTCTCGCCGTGTATAATTCTACTAGCTAATTTTCCAAGGATGAGAAACTACACTCTACCTTTTTTTAAATAAATTCAATTTTATATAGGGTGTACCACTTAAACGCCGCTCGTCCCGGAACACGAACGTAAGAATTCACTCGCCTTCTCGCAACTGTATAACAAATATCAATTTTTAACTTATGGCTTCTTGGAATGCGAATATAGAGATGGGCTTTAAAAATGTCCTATAAAAAAATTGGTATCTCTTAAATAAATATATAGTTGCAGAGAGAAGGAACGTTTCTCACCTTTATGCCGGGGATTAAATTAGTAAGTATAGTACAACAGTACGATAATGGAAACTTTGTTTCAAAATCTCGCGATTAATTCGAGCAGCGATTCCATCTCGATCGAGAGTAAGATCGAAATCGTGTAAAACGATCGAGTTTGCCCTAATCAGCCGAACGTCCTTTATTTGAACAGTGTTAGGCACTTAAAATTTAACCAGTAATTTCTAACTCGCTTCGTTTCTATATTTACAAAGCACCGTTTTATCTCCCATTATACTCCTCCCTATTTTCTACTCACCGCACACTTTAAAGGCCGACCACGCCGAGACGTATGCAAATACACAATTATGCAATGCACACGGATAGGTTTATAGGCGAGTACTGGAAGTTGGAGGGTTTGTAGCAGGCAGGCAGCGGTGGTGACCATTCTCCATCCAACCTCGACCGCATGCTCCGTCGGCTAACGAGCATCCAGATAAAACGCCAAAACGTCGTCGGGATTAATTAAATAATTAAAGCGTGTAATTATCTCGAGCACGCCACGGAGAAACAGAGACATCCGTGAAAGAGGCAGGCGGAGCTCGGTCCCATCGCGAAATTAGAGATTTCGCAAAATTGACCACCCCTGCGCGCTGCTGCACGGTGCACGGTGAACAAGGGATAAACGAAAACTGAAAAAAGCTCGCGCAATATCCGGAAAGATAGGTTGCCTCTCTCCTCTCTCCTCTACTGCGCGCGAGAACATAAACGAATTGAAGGCCAGAGCTTGCTTGCTGGAAAAAAATAAGCGTTTATTACCTTGTCCTATAATGGCAAATTGCAAATTCCACCTTAAACAATTATATTCCCTAGCTACGCGATGAGAATAAAATTAAACGTTAGTAGCTCCGCGCGCGCGCGCGCGTGCTGCACACATAAGCCAGATGTACCTCGAGAGAGTTTATTTTTCATTTATTAACTTATATACTGGAATTTTAAGGAGGTTAAACATCACAAGGCATTGCCGAAGGAATAAATGCTGATGCTGTAATAAACTCGCTTGTTTTCTTCCTACAGGCTAAAGTAAATCCAACTATTCTGCAATCAACCGGAAATCCATCTTTAACGTCTACTTTAAGAGAATTAATTAAAATTTGCATTTAGCCAGCTGTATTTTATCCCTATAGTCAAGACTGTTTGTAATTCCAATTCGGATAAGATTATTAGCAATAACGCGTGCTTCTTTTTTCATTTGACAGCCGAAAAACAATTAAGATTGATAATAAGTACATTAACGTTCAGCCAGTGTCTTCTTTTACAGCGACTGCAAGCTCCAGTCCCTTTTCACTTGTCGGCCGCAGAGTCCCGTGGGACGCTTTTCTCGTTCCTGGTTAGCGTTCGATGGAATTGATATATTGGAATCGACGATAGGGGAGCTCTCACAAGTGCCGAGCTAGTATTGCAAATGCGTGAGCGTAAATAAGGTCATCCCTGAAGCTGCATCCATTTTCTTCTCTACGCGCAACGATCGTCCGACTCAAACGGGCGTTTTCCCCTTTTTACTATATTATTATTATATGCGCGTATCGTGTGCTCTATGCTCGTACACCTAATTTTCATGCATTGAAAATAAAAAAAAGACGTATATATTGTGCTGAAATTATGGACAGTGGAGACTCTGTTGTTCAATGTTTAATCGTGTTTAACATTTAACAAATGTACTACGGTTGAAAGTCCTTTTTTCAAGATTTTCATATCCATTCGCGTCTTCTATTTTTATTCCACTTTTCGTACTCGCTTTTGGATGCTTGAATTCTCGTCGTCGGTTTCGTTACAGCCACATTGCATCATTTTCCGCGATGAAGAGTCTTTAAGAAATCAGAAATCTCGTTTATCCAGGAGGAAATCTCCCGACTATAGTATCTTTAGTTTTCTTTGTCAGCTCGTCGTCCCATTCAGCAACTCTGCTCACCCTACCTCGGCCCACCCCCACCTTTTAAAGTATTCTATCCTCTTATTGTTGCTCGTTCGAGTTTCTGTCTTTCACTTCTCAGTTTTCTCTAATGATACGTTTCTATTTGCGATCCCCCTCCCCACAGAGCCGAGTGTTTTATTCAGTTTTTCAAACAAGCAAGAAATTTGCTTAAAAGAGTTTCCCTTTTTCCCTACTATCCTGAATTTCAGAAGCACGTTTTTATTTTACGTATTAATATGTATTTTCTTGTTCTCCTGCGCACAGATTCGAGATTTTCACTCGTTTATCATATTTTAAATATTATAATTGTAAAACGTTTACAAAAATTTGCATAGCTCGGAACTTGGAGAATGTTTTCTGGGTATTTTGGAAAGTAGCTTCCTTATTCCGCAAAGTTAAAATTTCTTTCCTCTTCTCCCGGCCGAATAGCGGTGAATGTAGCAGTTGAGAAATCGAGTGGCTGTAGTTTCGGTGGAGGTCCCAGTCCTGTGACCCGCGGTCACTTCCGGTAGTTTACGAGTTTCCACCCAGCCGAGAAGAACCAATAGAGAAAGTAGAGAAAGAGAGTCGCGAGGACGTACACATCGGAGAACTGGAGAAAAATCTAAGAAATTCCTTCTGCATTTTCCTCCTCCTCCTCCTCCTCCTCCTCCTCCTTTTTCCTTTTTTCTTTCTTTCTCTTTCTTTTTTTTCTTTCCTCCGTCGTCCATGTGATTTTATCCATGAATACTCTCGTAATGTTTGCTGCCTTTCTATTCTCTTACCTTCGACATCTTTCTTTTATTTCTCTTAATATTTGTTCTCATCGAAAGCTTCTTTTTCCACAAATCGACTGCTTTAAACTTTGCGGTATCTTCATTTAAATGAGAATCCTGTCTGTATATAAATGAAGTATTCCCTTGACTCACTTGCATCGAGAAATCCGCCCTACTCTCTCTCTCTCTCTCTCTCTCCTTTATTTGTAATTAAAATTTATTTCGTCCGCCCTTAACAAATGTATATTATCTGCTCCCTACGTTTACTCCAACATTTTCCACTTTTGCATAATCATACCGAAGCAACTTTTGATTGTGCACCTTATACTCCACCACTGTTACATTTTCAAGTTTACATATTTTATTCCGCGGTAATAAGTACAACCTGGTCTATTAATGACAAGATTAAAACTTTCTCTCTCTCTCTCTCTCCCTCCCTCCCTCCCTCCCTCTTTCCAAATTATTTCCCTCGTCCAATCACCTTCCCAATTTTTCCTTTCACCTTTTCTACCCACACTAGTCAATTTCTCCCTCTTCACAGGACCCTAATGGTTTTCCCTCAACTTTTACGAGACAGGTGAATCAGTGCGTGAGAGTTTGGCTCCCCAAAATGTTGTTTTTGTCACTTTTTCATGAGATATCTTGTCCACCTGTGTTTTATACTGTGTACGTTTTGGGGGGTGGGGAGAAGGGAAGGAGAGGTGTGGGGTACAGCCTTCATTTTCCAAATGGACCGAATTCACGTTTCGCGAGTTGGCGTTTGGGATTGAAAGAGCGGAGAGGTAGTGGTGGTGGTGGTGGTGGTGTGGATCGGTGGGAGAATGTAAGGGTGAAAGAGGAGAGAGAGAGAGAAAGAGAGAGGCAGCGAGAGGGTGAGAGAGAAGGGCTGGCAGGGTTAAAAAACGTAAATTGATAGGAGGCAGAGTCAGAGGTCAGTCTAAAATTCGAATCCTTTGCAGGGCCTCGTGCCGTGCTTGGAATTACATCGCGATCGGTTCGCATTTATGCAGACGCGGCTCCCATCACTCGCGCAATGGCGCCGATTATCGGGGCAAAATTTTCCATCCTTCCCCATCATGGCAGTTCACCCCCTACTACTCTCCCTCAACCATGCTGTATATTATGTAAGCCCATGTGCATCCAACATTCAAATTGATCATTACATGTAAATATTAACCTGAAAATGAATCGTAATCAATCCTTTATATATGTGTTACGTAAGCTCCAAAGCATTTAGTTTGAAACTGATTATTCTGTGTAAATATTGCGCGATAATAAGCTTCCTGACAAATTAGTTAAAGCTTCGTCATCCTTTCATTTTAGAATAATAAATAGTTCGCAGCTGGCTCGAATAGAATTTCTCTGTTTATCACGAAAATAAAACTTTACTCCATTTGGTTCGTTTCAACGAAGGAAACGCTGCATTTTCTTTTGTCCCGGTTATTCGTAGATTATTATAATACTGCCGGAAATGCTTTTATTTCGGCCTACTGTTCGTATAGTATCAGGCTGGCTTGTACGCCGAGCGAGCCATTTACCCACTGCACTCATTTTTCAGCAACAGTCGCGAAATTCAAGCTGGAAATACGCCTATGCGGACTCCATAAGGATTTTATATTTGGTCGTTCCATATGCATACACGGCTCGAGACCAGCGCGATGTAGGGAGGGAGGGGGTGGGTGGAGCTGAACCCTCGGGTAGCGTACAGCGCACGACGTTTACGGGGAGACGCGAGTTACTCGACTTTGGCTCTGAAATTTATGGAATCATATCCGAGGGAAATATACACCGCGTAGAGCGTTACCTAATGTGCACTACGAGTGGCTAGTCCATGCTGAATTCGATAACGATACGGACGTTCTTTGAATAATATTTTGTCGAGACACCCCGCCACGAAATGATATTCAATTTACGTCAGTTTTTCACCCCCACGTATCCACTTGCTCTACTTCTATCCGCCTCGCTCTGCTTCTCCCTCCTTTCTCCGTAACCTTCCCTCCCCCCTTTCTTCCTTACCAGCACACCAACTCGTAACACCTTGCGGAATATTTTTCACGAAAAGCCCCCGAACATTTTTATTAGTCGAAGTGTGTCGGTATTCATGGAAATGGAATTTTCCATTTAGCCAGAAATTATTATCTTATTTCTCCTACCCCTTACATCGCTGCCTGATGAATTTTAAGCAGATTGCACAATTATTTCCCTCTCGTTCGTAGGTTGATTTTTCCACACGCGCATATTTATCCTATAGTTGTACGAAATAAATGTACAAATACGAGGATGAGGGAAGATTATGAAATTTTCGGGATCAATTTTCAGCCCCTGCGCGTCAGGGAAATTTTTCTCGCAGAGGCGCCGCATCGATTTCGGCTCATCGCGCGAAATAGTTTGCGTCTCATCCAAGGGCGCCCGCTCTCGATGCTCTCGCGAAAAGATAGAAGATAGGATCTGCCCCGCGTGTGGAAAAATGAAGAAAAGTCGCATTTACTTACTTTTGCGCCGTGCACGATTTTCTCGCGAGAGAGCTTGAAAAAGAGGGCTGGGTTGGGTGAGAAAGACAGCGAGGTGTAGATGTGGAGGGGGGAGGGATTGAAGTGAGAAATATTGGTAGGAACGGGAAAGTGGAAGGATCGAAACCAGATTACGCAAGCAGCTAAGCTCACGCCAGGATTCTCCTCATCAGAATGATGCGATAGGCTTTCCCAAAAAGGAAAATTCTTGCAAAATCTCCCCACGACGATATTTCGTCTTTCGCTCGCTCCATTCTGATCTCAAATGAGAAACCGACGATATCGCGAAAACAATTTATTTGCTATTTCGTCACTCGTCTGACATTACATATACTTGTTCTACTTGTACTATTTATATAAAGATAATTGCAAGTTTTGAGCTTTCTCCATTCCTCTAATGAATTATAAGCAGACACCGAAACTGCATTTGTTTACAATGAGAATTGAAAAATGTTGATTTTTTTCCTAAATTAGTGCAGGTAATTGAAAAAAATTAAGCAATAACGAGCCTGCCATGGTTTAATTAGGTAAAGTCCTTGCTGGCTTACTTGTAAGTGTCTCATTAGGGTGGATGTCGCGTCTTGTAATTGAAATTTGCATCGCAACTAATTACTCCAGGAAGAGTAATGATTGTGGTATAAGAAAGATAATAATTATATGTGTCTCGTTTTCAAAAAGCCCCTCGTACACCATAATCGATTCTCGAATATTTTCCTACACGATCGATTCGGTTGGAAGCGAAACAGAGATTCAGTAGAGTAATTTAAAACAGAGTAAACGAAGAAGTCAGACGACTTTTGATCGCAATTTGTCAAACGCTTCATCCGTGCAAAGCTCTTCCTCTCGTTATCGATTCTCGGTCGGTCTTTAAGCCCGTTTTGATGCCCCGTAAAATTGCCTATCTGGACCGACAAAATTCGTCCTGCCTAGGTCGAGCGTCAACCTCCTTTAATAACGTGTCTCTGGAAACCTTGTATAAGCATTACAATTTTTTTCTTCGCAGTTTATAAAAGAAAAAATTGCGTAATAAATAACAAACTTTAATGCACCCACTATACAGCTTGAAAATCTGCAATAATCTCACCCTGTGAATACATTACACGTTAAACATTTCATCCATGCGCACAATTTTTATATCAAAGAAACTATACCTATATACACATAACCAACGTTGCATCATTCTCTGTTCGATCAATCCATTAGTTTTCGTGGAGCAAAGTGAATTGTGTGGATCAGGGCTGCGTCAATAACATAACTTACCACATTTATTACCACTAACAAACACCACGTCATCATAACCACGACGCAAACTGGCCCTTCGGAAGATTTACCGAGTCTGCTAATAGGTTTCCCCGTGCATCCTGTGCGTAGCATTCGTGATTCGAGACAAGAATGGTCCAGTGGGAAGTGGAGAATGCTAGGGCCGTAATGCGTTTTGCCATTTTGCCATTTTCCCCGACAAATCGTCAGGGCCTTCCGGTTTCCTCTCGCCGAAATTCATCAACGAACGGTTCTTCGTTCCGCCGGTCTTTATTCGAAACACGCGGGCCTACTCGAAGGATTATCGCTGTTCAAACAGAGCCTGAGGACTCTCACGGAGCTGCCACCAATTCCTAAACAGTTTCCCCTGGACCTTTCTACCTCGCTCGGGAAAGCTATAGCCTTGCAGTGAGCACCCCAAGGCCAATAAAATACCTCGCTCTGGCCCTTCTCGACTTATATTGCCCTTTATCCATCGAACTGCCCATCTTGGAATTCTCTGCAGGGGAAAAGACCGGAGAGCTCTGGGCACAGAGTCAAACAGTGAAATAAATAGTGATATAGATAAATAAATAGAGAGACGCTCTCTCTCTCTCTCTCTCTCTCTCTCCGCATCCACAGTGGAAATACCAGCTGAAAATGGATGGATTAACGAGCCTGTACAAGTTCGATTCGAAATACTTTTAACCGGATGCTCCCCCCTCTTTTTCTAAATTGCTGAATATTTTAGGAAGTATTTGCGAGATCGTTGAGTAAAACTAGGTTGAATCAATGGGGTGGGGGGTTGAAAAATTTCTAATCTCTTCCTCGAATTAACGAGCTCCACTCTTCCGGGCCTACCAGAATCGATGAAATTCCACGTCATCATTTTTTCCCTCATCTCGCGTCAAGTTTAAATAATTAAAGAGTGCTCCTAGATTTTCTCTACGTATAGAACACTATTGACATTGAATTATAAACTTGTGAGTTATCTCTCGCTCTTGTAATATTATTTCCTGGTATTACGTATAAGCTATAGCGATCGCTATTCCAAGGTATACAACGTGCAGTATATATCGACGGTTTCCTTTAGGGCGGATACAGTGCCTTAAATATTCCAGCGTAGCCGCGAGCTACGGTGCTTTTTATGCGACGTGACAGATCTTTAATAAATATCGTCTCGCGCGTAAAACGCAATGAAGTAAAGATGCAAGGAGGTTGAAAAATGAAAGGAAAGGGGAGGGTGATGATGAGGCGAAGGGAGGGGTGGTCTAAGAATGAGAAAAGCGAGGCGGAAAAGGAAAGTACGCTCAGAGGGATGAGATAAATTGAAAGAGCTCTCGAAGTTGTCAACCATTCTTCCAACAACTCTTTCTCCCTCTGTCTGTGTGTAGCCCCCTCCCCCCTCCCTTCTCACCCACATTTCAACCACCGTCTAACACATAGTTATCTACAGTTATGTATTTCACTCTATAGAATGGCTGATGCACCCTCGTACAACGTAGGTACGTACGATTCTCTCTCTGTGGCTTACCTTACCTTACCTTACCTTACCTTACCTACTGCTTATCTCATTCTCTCCTCTCTCCTTTTCCCTTTTTTGGCATCTCGCTTACTCATTTATTTATTTATTTATTCAGAACGCTTCGAACTGTTCGTCACTTCATGAATACAATATTAGAAGCTTCCGTCGTTCTATGTTTCCGAAGATCTCACGCGATTCCCCCTTCCCTTCCCGAGACAAACTCCTCCTCCATATTGCTTTTGCAGCTACTCGCTTGCTCCTGTTAAATCCAATTGTTTTGGAATTGAAGGATTGGATACCAACGCGCGTTAACCAGTTTTCTAATAAAATAAACTATATATTTATATATACACCAGTACAGACATATCCAGTGCAATCGATATGGCTACTTGAACATTTTTCTCATAAAATTACGACAATTTCCAACTGATTTATCCTCTCAGTCCAAACAATGGTTTGCGATTAATCAACGCTTATCGATAATTGTTAAACAACAAGCACCACGAGAAGCAATTTCTGCAGGGTTCTCTATTTTTAGTTACGTACGTTCCACTATGAAACGTATTTGCATTACTCGCGAAATTATTCCTGTCCAGTTCCAGGGAAATACACATATGATTCTGGATTTGACAATCTTCGTTAACATTCGAGCACTATCAAATTGATAAAGCATATTGAATCGCAAATGTGACTCGTTGCGCTGGCCATTATTTTACAGGCTAATGACATTTTACAGTCGAAGTATGCCAATTACCTACAAATGTTATGAAATCATCAGCTCGTTCTAATCATCCGTTTTAATAGCCATATATGTCCAGTTATCTAATATCTAGTCGGTCAAACAAAACCGATAAAATCGTTCACTCGGACGAGTAGATGAACATTACTGCAAAGATGGGAGAAAATATTTAAAGTAGCTAGCTTTCATTATTTACAAACCGTGCACCACCAGTGCGAAGTTAGCACCCCAAATTTTAAGAATGGAAAAAAACCAAACAGTTCTAGTAGAACCCGGAAAAGTTCTACAGTTCCTTGCTATTTTTCAAAAAAGTTCAGTAGATTGTTCTCGAAAAACTATAAAACGATGATGTGCGGTGCCAAATTCACATTCTCTAATATTCAAACGCTTATATCCTTTAAATTAAAAGTCCTATCGATGAAAACTAATAGACATAGGTACTTATACAACTCTTTGGGATGCCAATAGAATTCTAGTTGAAAATAAAAAATTAAACAACAAATTTTTTGTTTAAATTTTATAATAAAATTTGGGGTGCTAACTTCACACTGGTCCGCGCACCACATCGTTGTTAAAGTCTATTGCACGATGCTCCATTTCTGGACGATCTATCAGTGATCCAGAACTGTCAATTCGGAGATTCGTCGCTCTTGTCATTTGTCTCTTTCACTTACCGTACGACACGTAACTATCTTTCTCTTTCACAGCGAGATAATTCGAAAATTTGATTTTCCCACGCGACTGACTGCCAGGCCTGCCTCTTCGCAGACAGCATCGTCAAATTGCAAAGTTTTCTCACGGGAGAGAAGACGGGATTTCGTTATGGATTCCGCGAAAGCCGCGAGACTTTCCGATCTACCCCCATCCCATCCCCCTTCTTCACAGTCGACCTTCTTCCACTCCTTTCTCCCTCCCTCTGGCTTTTCATCTCCTCCTGCAAATTCGCACGGTCCCCCCTCCCCTCTCCAATACCTTCTTTTTCATCCATCTCTTTCTTGCTCCCAGGATAATTGTCCCTTTTCGCTTCACCCTCTACCTGCACCCTCCCTCTTTCTCTCTTTAGCACCTGCTTTCATCCCTCACTCTCACTCATCCGTAAATTCGCACGGTATTCCTCTCCTCTCGACATAAATACTCATACCAAATGCTCGTCCTTCAGCCAACGGAAAATACTCCTTTCTTCTTATTCTTCCCCCTGCTTCTTCTGCTTCTTCTTCATCATCTTCTTCTTCTTCGCCCCCCTCCCTTTTTTATTCTCGCATAAAATATGATTCTGTCTCCTCGCGAGAGCTTCCACATTTATCTGGATGAAAAGAGGTTAACTCCTGCAGCTAGTCAGACCTTGGTAGATCTTTATTTGATCAGGTTTAAGGCAAGGAGTAAAATACAAAAGTTGAACAATGAATAAACGTACACAGCACTTTATTTGTACGCAATTGCATCGAGATGTTGAGAGGAACCGACAAAAATTTAATAACCAATATCATTAAATCTGGATAATTTTAATATTGTTAAATTAATTACTGAATAAAGAAACAACACAGTCTTACAGTTATGTGTACTAATTAACATTTCATATTCAGAGAAGAGGAAACACGAAAAAAGCTTTACGTATAAACTACTGTGAAAGCTGCGGATCTCAAGATGGCATAGAAAAATGATTTTTCGTATATAAATGTATGTTTCAAGTTCGTCGTACAGGACTTTTGCGTAAGGTGCTTTTTTTCTCGGTCCGAAGTACAATTCAGCAGACTTTCGAATGACTTTACCATGGAGTAGTCTCTTTGCTGGTACAGAAGGCGTGGAAATACAAAGCTCTCTCTCTCTCTCTCTCTCTCTCTAACACACTCTTACACACGCTCTCTCTTCCTATTTCTTTTTTTCTCTTGGTACTCACGCTATCCTCGCGCCCCCAACTTTTCATGCCGAGGCTGCACCAGCATCCCGCGCGCGTTTTCCCTCTTATTCCTTTCTTATTCCTTTCTTTTTCTCTTCCCTCTCGTTATCCGACAACTCGCCTCGCGACTCTATGAATTGTGCAGTGTCTTCTCGTGTGGGGGATTTCTACGGATTTTATGGTGATTCCCTCCCCGTACCTACAGTGGCGGCACTCGCAGGTGATTTTGGAAATGAATAACCCATGACCTCTCTTGTTGTATCGCACGCTGGATCCCAATACTTCGGCCTAGGCGGATATCCGGTTTCTTTGTTTAGATTACAGGGTCAAGAGTCTTTATAAATTAAACATGAGTCGTACAGAATTTTTAGATACCTATGATTGCACCAATAGATCCATTCTTTTCATTATCTCCGTAGCCTGATTCACTCTTCTCTTTTTTTATCGATATACTTATATACATTTTTGACCAAACGATTGGCCGAATCCTTGTGTACGATTGCCTTCCAATGATTTTAAGCCATCGAAGATAGAATTACACTTTGTGGAAAAATTACATTTACCTTTCGCGCGCGCGAGCGCGCGTGTCTTTGATCATTTATTTTAGTAGCGGCTTACTTATAAGCGCTTTATGAAACTTGAGCACTTTAATAAAATAAGAGAGTGAACGAACGTTGGGAATTGAAAGGGGTAAAAAATGGATTTCATAATTGTTTCGCGGCGAGAGTTGGCAGAGCATCGTATAAATTAAGAATAAAGCCTTGAAACACCGTTCGTTGATTCGCGGACTCTTTGGGAAGTGTAAGCGATTAATTATTAATGAGAAGAAGCATCATCCTGCGGCGTACAGCCTCGAAAAACACGAACATGACTGACTGGAATATAGTCGACTTCCCCAGGATCTCGCGGAGGGTACACTAGCTTATATTTCTTGTGTTTTCACGTTTCGAGCAAATTGGTCCTGAGTTTCGGAAATTTGTCTCTCCTGCTTTTAATGGACAGGAAGAATGATAACGGTTGAGGAACGTGAGAAAATGTATAGGAGAGGCAGCATCTCCGAGGGGGGGAGATTAATCGAATATAGATGATGGGATATAGAGGTAAATCGAAGAAGTATCACCATTTGTTGGGAATAAACGAAAGGGCATAGCAGATTGTTTCTTTGTTCAGCACAGCGGGACTATTGTGTAAAAAAAACGAAAGAAAGTGCAGGGAGGGGAGTGTGGGCAAAATGGAATTGGAGAGACACAAGCAAGGGTGCCGATATTTGGCCCCTGGGAGCACTGGCCATTTTACGCGCCATTTCAATCCGTGACGTCGTCATCGTTCTTCACCCCTCTGCACCACCCTCGCCCCTTTCACCCCTGCACCTTCACCCTCATTCATCCTAAGCACGTATCGACTCGGAATATATGCTCGCCAAGTTTTTCCATTTTTATTTGTCTATTTTCTTCCTTCTCTGGATTGCCGGGGAAAGGGGGGGGGGGGGAGGGGGTATTTCTCTCTCCACCATCGATGGCAACCACCACTGTGCACGGCCATTCATTCGCTTTCCACGGAAATTAGCGCGTCCATCTTTTTTTCCTTCTTCGATCGGAAATAACTTTTCTTCTTCTTCGTCGTCGTCGTAACGCGTCCAATGATCGGTTTTGCGCGATTATCAGGCAGAAAGCTCCACGACGAAGGAAATTTTTCAGTTTTTACAGCCGCATTGCTCCAATAATAATGGACCACTCGCAGGAATATCGATTGGGGCTGGGAAATGCCTCTCGACGAATCTATCCTGGAAAGTATAGGGGTTGGACAAAATAGAAAGTCGTTTCATGATTCGACCCAATTGGACAGTGTAAGATAAACAAATCTGGAACATTGCTATTTTTTATTCTCCTCAATGAATTAAGTAATTTTTTATGTTATTTAATTGTGACATCTCGTAAGCTTTTTTTCTTTATTGCTTTGAATGAAAAAAAACACAAGGTTTGTTTACGTGATAAATTTCATCGTAATAACAAGTGATGAAGTGATAGAGTTCATCATGCGAAGCTTTGGAACACAGCGAATTATGTTTCACCAAGAAATCTGATTAAAAGTTATATCCACGCTTCAATAAACAAACTTACGTTTTAATATAAACTTGTAAAAAGCTTCTTAGCAAAGTCTATCAGCTGTATTCGTCGAAGTTTGCGCAAGATTTGCATAAGCATCGATTTCAACGTGTCTACGTAGCACTTTAAACAAAAGCTACTCCCTTAATTCGAAAAATCACAGAAATTAGCTTGATTATCCCAATGACACTGCAGAACCAGTTCGAGTGGAAAATTCATCATGACTTTAGTGTCTCTTCAGTTTAGAAAAATAAACTGAAGAGAATAACGATAATAAAGACCAGCAAAATTAATACTAACGCGCAACACGAGATTACAATAGAAGTCGGTATAAAAAAGTAAAAAATTGTAGAAACCTAGGAATCATTATCATTGACCATTTCCCCTTGGAACTTTCTACACCGTTGCTTCAGCTACTCCTGTTACTTTATAAAATGTTGATTAAGCGGTACAGAGTAGCGAGGCTCGAATAAAATACTGACAAATTGTTAGCTTGTAAATTGAGTGGAGGTAAAACCGACCTCCATCGTTTCCAATCGTAGCAGCGTTAAAATGCAAGCGAGCGTTGCAGACTCGATGGAAGTTTAACAGAGCGGCAATATGTCAAAGTGAAACGTTAAAAAGTTGCTCGTTAAAGAATCGCTAACTGTATGCTGAGTAGAAGGTTGAAAAAAAAATTGCCAGTCGTTCATCTTTGGTTGGGTTTGCGAAGGAGGAGAAAGCAGCGAGGAGGGGAAGGGGAAGGGGAGGGGTGGAAAAAAAAGCTGCGAGAGAAGCTCAGCTTGCAAGCGCAGCAATATCCAACTTTCGTCCTCGTAAAACTTTTCGCGGCTGACGGCTGACAGCTGTCAATGACGCGCGAGCTTGCAGTGAGTAGCAGGGGGGGGGGGGGGGGAGGGAGGATGATGGGGGGGACAGCACCGTGGTTTTCCATCTGACACCCCTTACAACCCACCCCTTCCACACCCACACACAGTTACCAGCGGTTTGTCAAAGTGTCAGGGATCCCGGGTGGCATTCTTTCGGGACAAAACTGACAATAATTCCGCTGATGCGACGAAGACTCGACGCGGTACGCACAGGCTGGCTTGCGGAATTGAAAGCGAAAGGAAACGGAAATGAGATTTGCGCCACGTAGAATCTTCGGCAGGGATTGAAAGCCGAGCTTGCGCGCCCACCCGCCCTTTCCAGCAAATTACACCGCTTCTGCTGCTTGTCTAAAGCCTCGTGGTACACAGCATTCGAGATCGATCGATCTATCCTCGAGTATAACAAGGATTCTATCATTTTACAATATTATATATATATATATATATATATATGCGCGCGCGCGGTACGCTTTATTTTCTTCTCGATGTGCGGCGGAAATAAGAAATCGATATTGCATGATAAATAAAAAGTTGCGAAGGGATTGGATGGCGGGCGAATAAACGAGAAAAAGTGATGAAATTCGCGCGGATAATGTGGAATAATATATAGAGGCGGAATAACGGAAATGGCGGAAAGGTAATGTAATTGTGGCAATGCAGATCGTGGAAGGAATCGATCAAAGCCGAGGACGTATCGGTTAATCGGATTAATCAATCAATCACACCAATTCTCGTTTCGCGACACGTGGATAATGCGAGGGAAACCATCAACGCCCCCCGACCAGTATCAACTCGCACCGTCACAATTTTTCGATACTCGATAATCAAATCCTGCAGCAGAGTACGACTATCGAGCATTTTTTCATTTTCATGTAATTTTACGCTTTTCGAGTTCACTACCGCTCATTTTTTTAGCGTTCGTCGAGGAAACCTGTGCATGCGTGGGAAAAACAGGTTTTGAACAAAGAAATGGTATAAATATGAAGAAGCATCGCTCGTAGCTGTGAGACTCTGCTCCATGACAATTTTTTATATAATAAAATCCTTCGAGCATTTTTGAATTTTCTTGTAATTTTGCGGTTTTCAAATTCTATCGCACGATGTTTGTGGGTGTACATCTCGTAAACTGGGAAAGACAGGCTTGAAAATAGAACAGACGAATATTCAGAAGTACTTGCAGTCATAAAAAAGCCGGCAATTAAAAGTGGAAGATAAAAACGGCAGTTATAAAGGGAGAGATGAAAAGAAGTAGTTTAAAAAAAAATAGGATCGTTTTTTAAATGTGTCTATACGTGGGAATTGTATGAAAGTTGGTCTTTGTAGAATCATTGACCCTTACTACTTAGTTATCGATTATTAGACGATTATTTCGTTCGAAAGGTAAAACGTTTTCTAATTGTTGCAGCTGCTTTCTTTCTCACTTGAAATGAGTCGAATCCTTTGTTCGTCGCAGAGCCAACTAGATTTTACAGGACTGATTGTCAAATGTATTCGTTAACCCCTTCAAAGCTCGGCAGGTCAAATAAAGCTGACTGGGACAACGAATATTTGTGGAGATTGTAAAGGTCGTTGCAGGAGGGAAGGTGGGGAGGGGGGGGGGGGGTTGTTGGTGAAATGTTCGAGGTGGTATCAGCTACAATGTTTTTTGGTCTGCAGGGTGTTGTCCGAAAAGCTTGTTTTTTTTTTGCTGTCCCAGCACCGGAAATAAAAGTGGCGGCGAAACGGCCATTCTCCCAGGTTAATAGTTACTTAAACGGCCACCCATTGTGCTCTCTACGGGGAGCCTCGCGATATTGCCAGGGACCGGTAAATAGCGTCAAATAATTGCTAGTGACATTTTTCGGCCTCGCCAACCCCCAACATCCCCCGAAGATTTATCAGCGGTTATTCTTAAATCACCACCGGGGCACCCATACAACCAGCTTTATTATCATTGCGTAAACTCGTAACCTGAAAAGTAGAGGCAGGCTTTGTAAAGTTTACAGCTTTTTAAGTTGATTACGCTTGAATCCGGAAAAGCCACGGATCTGTGGGGTGAGGAGGTGCAGGGGCTGCACGCGTCGAGAGACGAGAGGGAAAAAAATCTTTGTCGACAAAGTGTACACGCTCCCACAGCCACCCCAAAGCTTCATACGAGTAATCGAATCTCTCGTGTGCAAGATGAAGCGAAAGGCTGGTCGTGATTAATCGTCGAAAAAGCGAAGAAAAATGGGGATGTGTTGTGTGCTGGGTGCAACGGGGAGCATTGCGTGCCATCATCTTAATCAAGAAATTTTCGGCTGGTCACGTGACCCATGTGTGCAAGCGAGTAGGAAAAAGGGGCATAGGTGCCATTTCGGGCTGAATTACAGCCGCGATGGGGTCGTTAGATAGACTCGACGAGGGGGGACCGAAGGTGTGGCTGGAACACGCCGATGATGAAGAATCCACCAAAAGCCCACGCTCGAACCGTGAGAATAATCGTCAACTAATTGCGAGATGACCTCCTCGACCGACCTCAATTATTAGGCCTCATTTCACCTTCTCCTCTTATTACTCTTTTTCACATTCCTTTTTTCCGCATAACTTATTACCAGCAGATTTTCATCCTCCACCCTCTATATTCACATATAATTGCTCTATTTTTTCTTCTTATTTAATGCTAATTAGTGTGGTAAATTTATGTACCAATAAAATTCTTATATTTTTGTGGTACACATATTTTAGGAATGTTCAAGTATGGCTTTTTAATTAATTTCTACATTACTTCAGTTTGTTACTTGTAAGAGCACATCTCGATTATCGAATAGATATTGTTTTGCATAATGCAATTCTCATGTTGGATAAAAAAGCAATAAGAATCTTGCAATCGTATTAGCGGAAAGATTTCGAATTTTCACTTGCTTTGCCAATGTAACTTACTTAAAAGGTTCTATAAACGTAATAACAGATTTAATAAATTTCCATTAGAGCACGCTATAATGATATTACTCTGAACAAACAATTAGTATTTGTGCACGTAAGAATTTTAATTTGTGAAATTAAATAATTCGGGACGCGAGCTTTTAACGTAATCATATAAAATCTAAATTTCTATATATATATATATATATATATATATTATAAGAGTAAATTAAAACAAACAAAATGTAATTCCTACTTCAATTTTAAACTCAGGCTATATAGCTGCATAACTTGGTTTAATTGTTAATTGAATATTGCATGACAGTACACGAGGTAGTTCCGAAATCACTTGTCCAACTCATAACAAACCTTTTCTACTGTCTGACTTTTTTAAATTTCTATCACAATTTTCTGGCCAACTGAAGCGAATAATTATTGTGCTGTTTTCTTTTGGGGGGTAAATTGAGATTCCATAATATTAACGAAGTTTTAACAAAAAAGAAGCGCGTAAATAAGTTTGTGATGAACGAGGCATACTTTATGGCTGGGAACTAGGTTACCAACTTTGGAATCGCATATCCAAGCAGTTTCTTGCAAAGTACATTAATGAGCCATAAGGCTTAATGTCTTAAATTACTCTGCATTATTTTGCATAATTTTGATACCATTCATTACAATAGCTAGGCAGACCTTATTATATTTTTCATAGGTGTATAGCCAACAATGAAACATTTTCCAGTTTTCTAATAATTTCATGAAAGTCATAGAGTACGGGATATTTATTTGCAATAATACGAGAGGGGGACCACATGTAATATTCGCGAAGCTTACAACCGTTCTGTATCACATGACTTTTGAACGATAAATAATACAAGAGATTGTATAAATATATAATAAATATGATAAATAATATTTCCCACAAACTCATCAGTTTTAAATGCATCGAGCAAAAAAGTATTAAAACAAAAACGAGGATCTGCAAAACATAAATGAAGAATGATCAGAGTGAGTATTTAACGGATAAATATCGTAGATTCTAGCGTGAAATAAAAAAGATAAGCGACTTGGTGGGCTGGAAGTGAATATTTCAGGATCCCGTGGGGTTCGCGTTCGGTACTGCTGATTCGAGGATTTAAACTCGCGAAAAGGGAACCGCTTTTCCCGTATAAGCTTCCCGATCGAATAGAGGTTGGCTTACGGCGTACTGGCCAGCACACACCACGAAGAACGGATAATACTGGACCGTTGGCAGATTTATGAATCCGCGGAAAGTGCGAGAGACTCCGAAAATCACCCCCTGAATTTATGATTTCCTCCGGTGATCGGTAATATTTTCTACCCTCTACCCGCCATAATGCTTGATTAAGCCGTCGAGAATTATTATCTTGCCAATGATAAACCACCTAGAAAAACATTGCAAAAGAAAAACAATTTCTTCAACATTTCTCTATATACTATATAGGTATAGCTGCTACTTTGTTACAATAACAACTGTGCCAAGAAAGTTATGACAATGAAAAAATAGTTCCCCCCATGCACCGATGCTAGATCAATACCATGGGAAAGTTAGTCGAGCGACTCGAGCAATAAGGCAAATTTATTTCAACTTTCATCGCGAGCCTTATTCCACTCGAGATGAAAAATATTTTTTCCATCATACCTGCACAGCGATTAAAGCAGCGGAAGCTTGCATTTCTCTAAATATTGACTCTTTCCTCGAGAATAAAAAGCTTTCAAGCTTTTCGCTGGGAATCAATATAAAAACCACCCTGTCATTACTGTAAGAAAAAACGGGCTGGCGTAACTCTTAAGAACTTTTAACCCACCCTCCTTTATTATGACTCCATACAGCTCGTAAAGACGTAATGGCAGAAAATTTTTTCATACAACCACCGAAAGCCTCGCAGCATTCCCTATCGCTATTCACCCCTTGTGCACCCTAATTCTGACCAGCTTGCACGAGACTCTTACCTCCGAGAGCCCTGTTCGCCGTGAAACAAACGAGGAATCCCTCGGATTTCGATTATGGACGATAACTCTTCTGTGTATATATATATATATATATATATATATATAAATATGTGTGCGTGTGTGTGTGTCTGTGGCTCAACCCTTATTCTTGCCTCGCACCCGCCACATCTTGTGCGTCGGTTTTCTCCTGTATTAGTGGGTGGTAGTTTCCGGAAATTCGCTCTCGGCCCAAGATTATCCGCTCCTGGAATTCCCGTCGCTCGTCTTTCTTGCAACCACCAATAACAACCAACACACCCCCTATCCTCTCTTGCGCATTTTCTCCACACCCCTCCATTTCTACCCACTTTGTCTTTAGTCCCTTGTGCCTCACGCGATTTCTTCCAAATTACATTGCAAATATTACAAGCTGCATCCCCCCCCCCCACCCCACTACTAATACTAGCAAAAGCAGGATTATTCATTCAATATCCTCCCTCGCGAGCTTTCGTAACGATGGTAATATAAAATTGAATTTTAAAAATCAAATGTGAAACGATTTAAAATACAGTGGTAGTACTAATGATATTGCCAGACAGATATGGGATTTGTCATAGAAATACGCTCTTGTATGAGCCGTAACTGGCTTTTCTACTTTGTTGAGGCTTCCCTGCTTGCTCGCAGCTTATTATATTTGCCCAGTCTTTTTTGTATCTAAAAGTCTCTTACGTCGTGTCCATCACGAACGCGTTGCTTCGCCTATTCCATTAATCTGTTATACAATAATGAATTCACCGTCGAAGGATATTTCAACTGGCGCGCGCGCAACTGCGGGTAATATTCCTGATTCGCACGCTAATAATCTATAGCAGAACTTTTCGCAGATGCAAATTGCAATAAATTTGCATAACTCATGGTGAACGATAGCCCATACCATCTGCGCTATCTCCGCACTGATAATACGTATTAATTACAGTAACGACAAGTGGTAGAGCACAACGGTAGTCCCGGCACTAAGTAATAGTAGCGGTAATAGTTTCCGGAAATTCGATCGCTCTCAGGATTATCCGTACTATATATATAGGAATTCTCATCTCTTCCCGCCATGGTAAAGGATTCTCGCGCCCGTTCACCGATAACTTTCAGCTAGAAAATCGCTGCCAAGTCTCTCCCAGCTTTTACATCCCCTACTATCACCGCACTTGACTTCCAACCCTTCCTCTTCCCCCCCCCCCTCCAATTCGCCACTTCTATCATTTCTCACGTATTTAATGCGCGATTCGTCTCGCGTTACTTAATTATGGATATCGCAGTCCGTAATACCACTCGAAGCCTCTCTCTCTCTCATCTATAACATAGCCAATCTTAAATTAATCCGAGAAAGGGAGAGGGAATATCGGATCATTCTACTTTCATCCCCTGTGTAGCTCCATAACTCGCCTTTCCAACGTCTCATCATCCATCTCTCTATATAACTGCTCTCTTTTATATTGACTCTTTAAACCCGATTCTTAAGAGTTATTCTATCACAAATTATACCCAGCATTTGGATTTTCCCTGATTTATTCCGGTCCAATAACCATCGATAATATTCACGATCGCTTTAATAGCAATGCTTGTTCACTTTCAATTTAGTCCTTCGTTTTTTTTTTTTTTTCTATTGGATCGCGCACAAATCCGAGCATTAATCACAATAGCATTTAACTTGATTGAATATCAATACAGGAAAAAATCGACAGAGTGAATTTATCGCGAGGTTTTCCATCTACGCGTCCATTTATTTGTCACCCACCTCAATTTGTAATTAATTATTTATTTTTGTTTACCGAAAGATTTCATTTTCATTCAAATTGCCATTTCGGTTACAGCAAAAAAAATACAGATTATTCGCACGACTTGTAGTTGTCCCTATTATATAACTATACATACATATATTCGATGCTTTACTTCCTTACGTGCATTTTACTATAAAAAAACCACAAGTTTAACTCGCGATTTTTTTATCAAGCAGAGTTGGATCTTTAAGCTGTTTACACAAGCCTGAGCGAGGGCTAAATTGGGCATGAATTTAACGATGCGACGGATGATTTTACACAGCAGTTCCCATAACCAGAGACGACTTATGAGCATGTTTATATTCTGTTTCAGAGTGCATATTTCCGTTGAAATGGGAGGGCACCTGGTTCCAGAGTGGAGTGCGGCAGCCCATTCTAATCTCGAGGAACGAGCTGTCCAGCAAAGGCACGTGCCTCCGCAACGAGGGCGATAAGTTCCTCCTGTACGATAAGTGAGTACGACCTCGTTTCTTTCTCACCCCCACTCCACCCTCCCTACACTTTTTTTTTGCTGTTGCACTCAAGCAAGAAGAATGCCAAGTATACTCTCCCATCCCTCTCCCCCTTCATTTCACTTTTATCCCAAGCCGGGTCTAATCTCGCTCAACTCTTTTTCCCTCCCATTTAAGGCTCCTATTTAAGAGAATAAGAAACTTTTCAAATGTAGAAAAGAGCTTTTTAAGTCTAGCCAATGTTTTATTCCTCGTGATCCTCTTTCGATCTCTCTTCTCTTGCCTCAAGTTTAACCAAAAATTATTATTATCCAAGCTCTTATCTCTTTCGATTAATTATGGTCCCTGGCTTACGTATACTCCACTCTCTTTCTTTATAGTTTAACTTTTTCTCTTTCAATCTCTCTCTCTCTCTCTCTCTCTCTCTTCTGTATCTTCTGTATCTTCGATCGTGGGACCTGTGGTGTGTGTATATTATCCATGCTGAATCTTTGGTAGTATTTTCTTATAGCTCCTACAGAGGTTTATCTTTTATCTAGAGCTGCTCCTCCTTAGTTTGTATTCTCCTGCAGGCCTTTTACTTACACCTATTGCCTAGGGATCGTATTCCCCTTCTATATAATATCCATGTCTTGCTGGCGCCTCGTTCACAAATGTATATTCTGACTAGAGCAAGTTTGGCCCCGGGCTTGGTGGATTAAAAGGGGGTGGCTTTGGTGGAGGGACCTTGTTCTCGAGACACGCGAAGAAGCTGTGGCTCTGCAGCGAAGCTGAAAGGCCCGCTGGGGGAGGGAGAGAGAGGTGGGGGAGAATAAGGCAAGGTAGTTTCTACGCTATACTCGTGTCACACGATCGGTATGAAGTTTTCCGAGAGAGATTCCTATCGTATGCTCGCCTGCTAAAACTTCGATAGATACGCTTATACCAGTTTTAAGAGCTTGAATTGTACTTTGACGTGTTTTTCGAAGCACCTTCGAGACTTTACCCAAAGTCTCTCAAGGATTAATACAACCTTTGTTTGCCCGTCTATATAGTATATGCTATAAAAAGTGTAGTTAATTTAATCCGAGCTGTACAAATTACTTAAGCTTTTGGGTATATTGATTAAAGAAAATGAAATTGTTATATTATTGTGTAGGAATTAATTAAAGCAGCTCCAGAAGAAATTAACTATTGGTATGCTTGTACATTTATACGAACCCTCTACCTACATGCCATGTGCTTTTTCAGTAAATTCTTTGATGTAGCAAAGTAATTGAATTTCTCACGTTCGATTGGATTGGACCCCTGGAGGGGCTTCCTCGTACATTTTATTTTCCGTTAAGGCCATTTGTAGTTTACCGGTATTTCGATCTTGCAAAAGTGGAACGCGAAAAGATGAAAGCTCGACAGTGCAATCGATGAAAAGGGAATAAATCTTTCCGTAAGCGCTATAATCTTCGACGAGCGCGATCAGGTCTCTCACACAGATTTCCATTTTGCGCGATGAAATATTCTATTCCTCCTCGTTTTCACTTGCCTTGGAAAAAGAGAGATAGAAATATACATAGTTATAGATGCAAAAAGAGATGGAGAATTAATGTCTGCCTGTGTTCGTCTTTACCCTCGAGCCATTCTCTCTCTCCCTCTCTCACTCACACTCACACACACGTGCTCACCCTCCTCCCAGAGCCTATAGAATGTTTAAAACCGAAAATCAAGCATTAGAATTTCACGAATGGTTTTTTTTTTGCCACAACCTTTTCATTTATACTCTATATTTTGCTTTCTCTCTTCGTACCCTGGCTTTCGCGTACCAATCTCTCTCATTCGAAGCACAAAGAAAAGAACGCAAATTGGAAAATGGGAGATACTCGATAAAAATAAACACACGACAATCTCGACGAGGTTTTTTTTAGAGAGAGAGAAGGGTGAATTTTTCAGGAGAAAATTTGCTCAATTTACCATTTGTCCTCAATTACAGTCTCGCGAGATAACATCGAGTGCTTTTCGCTGGTAGATTCAGGTTGGCTCGGATGGTACGCGGTATTTCATTTACGGTAAATCGAGTAGTGCCTTGGAAGTAAAAGAGTTTGATATATCGAGTGAAATAAAGCGATAATAAATCAGGCGCGAAGTTTGTTGCGAGAGGAGTTGGGTGGGGGTTAGCGAGGGGCGAAGGGGAGGGGGGGGGGGGGGGGGAGGGGGCGAGACCGACCGGAAAGAATTACAGCATAAATTTTACAATTCTCATTTTGTGGGTCGAGTGGAGAGAATCCGGCGGTGGCGTTGTGCGTTTTAGCGGCTGCGGCTGCAACGACGACAACTACAAAGAAGAAACGACAAGGACTAAATGAAGGCTCTTTTGCTCTTCTCTTGTGTTTCAGAAAGTCCTGCTACCGCTGCGTCGTCATTCACGAGAAGCACTCCAACGTTCTTCAGTACAAAGAAAGTAAGTTCAATCCAGCAAAGTTACAAATACACCTACGTAAGCCCCTCTACATGCGTATACTATATATATATAACCATATAGAGTTAAGAGCAAAGGTAACGGCGCGCACTCCCACTTATATTCGAAAATTCACGGCCACAAAAGACATCCATTTTCTTCCTCTTTCAGGCTGGCAGTGCCAACGTACCTACCACTGCAGGCTCTGCCTCAAAAAAGAAAGAGCGATACTCGTGAAATCGCACCGTTGCTTTCAGTAGAAAAATCCCTGGAGCGAACGAGCAGCCCGCATAAGATTTTAAGTACCGGCTTGTTCCCACGTCGAAAACATCGCGTTAAAGATGGAAAGTCGAAAGAAAAGTCGATTCAATAAATAATTCTTCCTTCGTTCGTTCGTTCTTTCCCTCGATCCCCCCCCCCCCCCCCCCACGTCCCTACTATACTCGTCCGTTGACTACATTTATAGAAAATAACGTTTTACGAGTATACAACCAGTGATGAACATCAGTCATAAGTCAGACGCAGCGAGGAAATCTCTTTTATTATTAATTTTAGCAAGGACCCCGGGTATTGCCAGTGGAGAATCGTTGTTTTTGGCCAAAAATAACCTTCAGAAATTAAGTTGATCAAGCGTCTAATGAATGCCACGCGATGGTTTAATTAGCGAACGTATAATTCCGGGCAGGTTTACGAGTTATCTGGATCGTTTGAAATAAATCGCTGCCACGGCTTTTCTTAATAAACTTTTCGGCATTACGCGGCAGCTAGCACGAGCTAATTACGCGGACCATTTGTGCCATACCGAATACCCACACACATATACATAGTACGTAAATGCACGTATACACGCGTAGCAGCATTTCACAGCGGACGTTTCATTTTGGGTATCTGCGTCGTTAATCGCTTTATCGGAGGACCGCGTGACACCTCTGTACTCGAGCGAGAAGTTATAATAAAATCAGGAAATGAGAAGCTGATATTTATATTTGCCGAGCAAACGACGCGTCCATATTTGGCGACTATGCGGCTTCGCATTGTTCCGCGGCAGGCTCGATTGACAACATTTGCAGAACTTCCTGAAATCGAGTCTACCCAGCTTGAAATACGTGCGATTGGAACTGTGAATAGCGTGCGCGCTTGCTTGTGTGCAGACCAGTGTGCGAATTTAGCCTAAAATATCTCGCGTATACCGTCAAAGTTCCTCTCTTCGTGTGTGTACGTGTGTGCTCACTGTAATATACTTTAGTACGCATTACATATGCTCGTGTCAACACAGATGAATAATATCTGAATTAGAAGCACAGATTTGCTTATCCATATAGGAATGAGACTGCGCGTTTCATTCGATATATATATATATATACAAATGACTCTTAATTATACATCTTTCATCGGGGCTGCCTTTGTATCGCTCTGAATATAATATCATAATTATTATATTCATACGATTAATCTCGATTATTGCTTATAAATAACGAAAATAGCGTAGTAAAGGTAATATAATCAGTTTATATCCTTTATTAAATTATTGTTGCAGTGAACAATCGAGCAGAAAGATTTTCATAAAATACTTAAAATAACAGTATAGAATTCGTGTACAATAGTTTCATGCTTTCATTGAATGTAAACACGAACGTGGAATTAAATCGTTGCAATTGGCAACAATATTTGTTGCTGGTATATTTTTATATTTTCGCGCATACCTTTTCGCAATTTGACCCGTGACTACGTTCAGCTATCCGAAACTGAATAAACAAATCCGGACAAACAGACACTGATCTATGAATTCGTTGAGAGTGTGTTTGCTAGAAACTGCAGCTATGAGTGTACGAGGGGGTGAGAAATATATGTATGTATATGGGTGTGCGTACGAGTATATAGATGTGCTCGTCAGTGAAACCCTGCGGCCTCTCCACTCATGACTAACCCATTTTTCACGTAACGATCCATATTTACCTGCCTTCCACCGCACAACCCACTCATACGTATCACTTTCGATTATGAGCACCGATTCAGCTTCGTTAAAAAGTCCGGGGTGGGGGGGAAAAAAAAACAAGAAAAACTTTAACGATGCACCAACGACAAGAACAGATTTTTGCTCGGAGCATTTTTCAAATGTGAAAATTCATTGGAAAAATTAAAGCTTCGATTTTTCCTCCTCGATACATCTCCACCATTCAAAACTCATCAGTTTTACTTGTTTTGTTTTCTATACTTTATCGAGAAAAGTCTCTGTCAATTTTAAGTATTTTTATCGCTCGTGTATTAACAGCATTACGCATGATGGAAATAGTTGAGATTCAGTTAAATTCGATAGTATTGTTTTTAAGCAGAGACTGATATATCTAATGGTTAACTATGCTAATCTCTCTGCAGATATTTTCGATGCATTAAGAAATCGTTATTAATCCAAGGGAAGGGAGTAAAATGTTCGATTGGATAAGTTTAATGAGGAGACGCACAAGTTTTCGTCATTTTAATAATTAATATTCCAACGACGAAAGCTACGAGTCTCCTGGGAGGAATTCTGGCTGCTGAGGATTTGTTCGAAATAAGCAGAATCACAGCTCGTCATTGTCGTTTGTACAGGAATGAGAGTCGTTAAGTTCACTTGGAGGAATAATACAACCGTTCGAATTTCGTTTTTCGTTATCAGCGGGCTTTTAATTAACGATTGACGTTCCAATCAGCGAGCGAGTCTTTGGCTCGGTGGGAAGGGGAGAGGGCAGTAAGGAAATAGTTATCGATCGACCAATGGGAACATCATATTCCACGAGGATACTAGCAACTATTAAATTAACTCTTATTGGCCAGCGGCGATTGAATCATATTGACAAATATTAGATATTACATTGAGGTGTACTATTAACAACACCAACAAACTCCCATACAAAATATATTACATCATCTAGCTTAATCATTCAATTCATTTTACCTTCATTACACGCATAATTTTGTTTATTTGCAAAATTATCTTCAAACGAGTAGTCTTATTTGTTTGAAGTAAAATCATTTTTTTATTATCAAATTTACGCATACGGTATTTGAAATACTCAGGTTACCTTGTCAGCCCGAAGTTCCTTTCCCCGGAAAATTCTCTTATTTCTCACGATGATTCAATTAGAAATACTATTTAAAGCACTATATATTCGGTTTTAACGTTATGGAGAAAATACACTTGAAATACAATTATTCAATTAATTTAACATAACATGGTCTACCATTTGATACGACATCATCTGATATTTGTACTGGAAACTCGATTAATTTGGTTTTTCATTAAAAGAATTATTTCGTGATATATTCTCGTAAGGTGAATTTATTCGGATGATCGAAATGGACGTTTCCTTCTAAAGCAATCTTGGCTTCTACAGTGTTAATTCCTTTAAAATCCAATTGTACGATGCTCGTATTCCTAGTCCTTAGACATTTCCACCCATCAACCACCTCGTAAATTGCTTCCTGATTCTATACCCTAGAAATTCTCTCGACCGGAAATATTTCTCTTCCTTCTCCCTTATCCAAAGTCTAATTCTAATACGTTTGTTTTCATGTACTCCTTTCATTCACAAATGAGAGCCTCAAATAACTCGCATCTCTTTCGTTCTTGATTACCAATCCCTAGATAGCTGCAGACTTTCAACATATCGCTTTTACACTCCCCCCTCTCCCTCACATTTTCTCCATATATTCAGCCATTTCCCTCTTTTTCCATATTCGTCCAGTTTCTGACTGACCGAGTTTTCGAGTATCGTTCCTGTCCTTGTCTAACGTTTCGAATAGCAGTGGGTTTACTTTCCACCGAGCGTCATCCCACCACCTATCACGAGGCATTCCATATTTCCCCGAATCACAATGAGTCTCTCTCTCTCTCTCTCTCTGGTCCGGTATCCCTGTGGGGGCTGCAGAATCCGGCACTCGCGGTACGACACTATGCAGATTAAAGTCCGATAAGAGCGGGGAACTTTGACAAATCGTCGAAAAATGTCAGGCCCGCCGGCCTACTACCGGCGTTTTCCCCTTAATATCCGCCAGACTTGTCTTCTTTGCCTCTTGCAACACTGCAAGGAAAAGTGATATTTCCCCACTAATAATTCTCTCCTGCCTTCTATTTTTACATCCATCCATTTGATGTATTACACAGACATTCATCTTTTATGCCTTTCACGACGTTAACTACACTTATCATTTTCACTCTGCCAAGAAATGCATTTATTATATCATTACAGTTTTATCAATACAGTATCTGTATTTTTTAAAATAAATTTTATCATGTAAAATTATTAATCAGTTTTGAGATATGTATGGTATTCTTATTTGCTCGTTAATTGGAAGAAATAAAATTAAAAGGATTTTGAAAATGCTAGGGTAAATGTTAAACGAGTGAAAAATGACTTTTATTTTCGCACAAAGAGGGATTTGAGGGTGAATGGAAAATTTGGAAATGAGAGGATAGCGAAAAACCACGTGGAATGCCAGCTAGAGCCTAGGGACAACGGAATCTATTTCTTGGTGACTTAATAGCCGACGAATTAGGTCAGTTTTTAGCGTGTGCTTCGTCCAATACGTTTCGGTGGAAAATGGAAAACGCTTGTCAGTGGGGAAACTGATGAGCGCTAAACTGAATTCGTCCCCTCGTCTCCGAATCTTTTATCCTACCCACGGAAATTGTATATATCCGTCCTTAAAATCGTGCAGTATTTCCCATCAACATCGAAGGGAATAAAGTTAAAGCTCTTTTCTGAAAGTAAACTTTATAATTTCCCCTACTCTCTCGTATCTCTTAAATTTATTCATTTCTCCTTTCAATGGCAATAACTAATAGCATTAATAAACCATACGATCATAATGATTTCAACTATGAAAATAATCGGCAGTAAAAGAAAAAAAAGGAAGGAAAATGCAATTTCAAGGAGCTAGTAAGAAAGTATGGGAGGTGGAAGTTAAAAAAAATTGGTTTTAGTGGTATTAAGTGGCCATTTAAAACAAATGACTGTGAATAAATATTGAAGAAGGTGAGGCAGTGAAATGGCATGAGCGTAAAAGGGGAAGAATGCTGGAAAGGCGCGAATAAAATAACGCTGGCTTTTCTTAGTCAAATGGCACCATTAATATCAATATCGGAAAACGATATGTCGATCGATGAGTGCCTGGGTAGTGGGGGGATGAAGAGGAGGATTGTAGCCTGGAAGGGAAAGGAGTAGGGGTGGATGAAAGAAGGTGGCAAACGGATACAGGCACCCTTTCCTGTGCTGCTGCTTCTGTCGCCTACGGCAGTGGCACCTGCGCGCGAAAAAGTTAACTTCCTCTCACGCCTGCCACACTCTTTTGCAAGAAGGAAAGAAATCGAGAGGAATATCCATCCTTAAACTTCCTTCGCTATGAACTTACTACTCAGGAAGATTCGTCATTGCCCTCTCCCTCCTCCCATTCACTCTACCTTTCCTCCCCATTCGAAGCTTTTCTCATTTTCTCACTCAACTTTCTCACCCCCCCCCCTCCCCCCCCCCTCTCCTTCTCCAACTGCAAACTTTCTGACACAGCGGACCCTACGCTCCTCTCCCTATACTTTCTCCCTTTCTCTCGATTCTGTCTCTTTCTTGGAGCGATATTACTTTCCGATTATACTATATATATATATATATATATATATATATATATATATATAGAAAAAAGAATTATGAGATACACAAGGAAATCGAGCCTCGGCCTCCCATCGAATTTCCCCCGGGAAAAATTGCGAGCAACCAGGATAATGGGAATTAAGGGACGATTGTTGCTATTACGCTGTTTATTTTGCAAATTAGCTTTGCTTTATGGCCCGTCCGAGATTGCGATTTTACGGGATCTTGATATATATATATATATATATCTGCTTCATCTTATTTTCTCGATTCTCCCTTCTTTCCCTCTCTTCTTTTTCGACGGGATTTTAAAGCTATCGAAGTAGCTGCGCTGCAATGTTTCTTCGAGGTCTGACTCGTCGTTGATTCTTTCTACTGCGAGTTGATTTTTTGTCTATTTTTTACTAATCGATTATCGTTCCTCTGTTGCAGCATATTGTCACAATAAGAATACACTGGCATCTCTGTGCTCGTACATAACCGGTGATGCACTGTTGTATTCCATGTTCCGCGAGGATGCCCCATCTGTGCCATGTCCTTTTCGCGGTCCCATGACCTTTTCGTACAACCGAGGTCATGGCACCTGTTCCAGTCCGCAGAGCAACGTGGACACCTGCACCGATGACAGCAGGCTCCTATTTAGGTACCAGGCATGCCCGGATGTACCTGCATCCGAAAGCGCAGGTAATTCACGTTTATCGAATTAAGCTAACCAAACCTTGCAATAATTCTATTTAATCAGGACAGAAAACTTTGCAAATTTACACAGAGCCGAACCAATTTCAATAATTATATTTGCTAATAATTTGTAATCGAGCTTCGTTTCCTATTGTCATATATAAAACTGCGATAATTACTTATTTCTTTATGATAATTTCTCGCGAATGGTTTAATTAAACTCGACAATGCTTATCGTAGATCTATTACGTTATTTCTGAATTTTTAGCTTTAATTCAATGCTCGACTCCACATTTTTTCGCATTCTACCGCGGTACATAATAGAAGGCATCAGGCATAATTGATCTCTAAGCCGGACGCAAAATGACTTTTGTCACTGACAGTTGACAGTAAAACCAGCTTCGTTCTATGTAAATTCTATAATGTTTAATTAAACTTTTGTGATCGATTGAGAGTAACGGAAGAGTAAGTGACTGATAATACCTGCAAAAGTCACACTGTATTTGCATACTCAATATTTCCCTCTGTACTGACGGATAAGCCTTGTCATTATTTACTTCCTCGCATTGTTTCTTTAAAAAAGTAATATTTAAAACACGATAACATCAATGCGAATGTATTTGTGAAAACTTTTTAATTTCACTTGTCAATAATACGAGCAAACTTGTTAATAATTAACGCTCATCGATATTTTAATTAATCTCGTATTGCCTGCCGATATAGACCACACTCTCCGCGCGTATACAAAGATTTCTGAATAAAACCAGAACGCGCGCGGTATTTACATTTTTATACCGAGTTCTTCCACCCTAAATGATCGAATCAATAACTCTGCACGGAGAACAAAAATTGTTCGATTTAAATACATTTTTTCTCCGAACAATTCCATTGTTACACGCATAAGAAACGTTTTAAAAAAAAATGTCTACTCGAACGAAAGAGTGTCGAATGTTGTATTCTTACCACAGTCAAATTGTAGCATGGTTCTTTGTTTGGCCAGGATAATTTTGGTCCCTTGCACGTTACATCCAACTCATTTCGGATTTTGAAAATTCGTTGCGTGACCGAGCTCACCGCGAAACGCCGGTTAAAGGGGCGCTCGTCAATTACACGCACGGAAATGTTTCCATTTTACTGAATTCATAGACGTGTGGAGCTTTTCTGTGTAGGTGCGTTTGTTTATTTGCTCGTGTGCGAGCACCACCGGCTATATCGATGATAAATCGAATCACACGGGACCGAAAATACAAATATATAAACCGCCCACCCACGCGATTTCTCCGCGGTCCCTTTCCCTCTCCGATATTTGCCCAATGTACTATATAATTCCGTTTAATTCGACGCTTCCATGTATAAGTGGCTCCTGATTGTGTGTGCACACATCTATAAAGTAACGCGTAAACATATCAACCACCACTTTGCTTCTCGTACGATTTATTCCCTATAGAAAATTGTCTGCTGAAGCGTTCGATTCTTTATTACCAAACGCAAAGTCGAAGAAAAAACAGTATCGCTTTCCAACGTTTTTAATAAACTTTAGTCAATCATTTATATCACTATCCAGAAGCTTAAATCTTTCTTCTCGACTAAAATATTTTAATAATTTTCTTCTCGTATATAGGTATAAAAATGAGAAATAGTCTCTGTATTTCGTGGTCGATCGATGGTAACGAAATTGATTGGAAAAAGTGTGTATATAAGAAATAACAGATGAACAAAAAATTGGAACGAAGATCGTTTTAATTGACCCGCGATTGAAATTTGGTAGACGCGAAGCAGTTGAAAGCACGCAGAAGTTCTGTGTCGCAAGTTTCGAGCGCAAAATTGAGGCGTGTGCACACAAACCACGGGCAAAAAATACCACGGAAGTAGAAAAAATCTATTTGCATCAAGCTCGTCACACCAAGCTATACACATTGTAAATAACATTTTTCCTCTTCTTTGATAGCTGAAAACTATTCCAGGCTGGCACACAAGTACGCTCTGTGGAGGCTCTGATATACACGCCACCTTTCTTTGGCACATGGAGTATTGCGAAGACCAACCCCCCTCCCTTTTACAAATACACTCTCGCCTATGCACGTTCAGCCTTTCACTTCATCTCCTATTTCCTTCTATAAGTATACACCAACCCTATCTTGGCTAAAACTATTCATACGCGAGCTCAAACCCTTCCAGTCAAACTTGTAATTTATTCCAGAAGGGTGTGCAACACCCCTTTCTTTCCTCCCTTTATATATATACGTATACCGTGATGGTCAATGAAAGCTTATCAGCCAACAATACCAGTTATGGAAAATATAGTAATATCGTAAATTACCTCCCCACTGGCTTCAATCGAATAAGGGCTGCCTCAAGCTTTTTCTTTTATTCATATCAGTCGATACCAAGGTAGAATCTTTGTTAAATTTATAATTTAACGTTATATATTTATTATCAAAGAGATTTATGCGAAAGCCATTCAGGCACTTTTCCAATATTTTATCTCGAACGGAATTTATGCTCGATCGCAAATCGAACGAGCTCACGAGTTGAGAATAATCCATGCATTTAAGTATAGGGGGAGAAAAATATTGGTAAAAACAGCTTTCTTATCGCGGAGAAATCTCGCGATCGAACGGAGCTTTTCCCAACGGATCGTCGCAAATTGCCCGCGGCGAGAAATCTAGACTCGAGGAGGAAAAAACGTGTAAAGGGAAAGGGAGGGGGTGGGCGAGTGGTAGGGAGGGCGCGCTGAAAAAGGTATCCAGCACTCTTTCGCGAGATGTGATTTAGATACGCGAATCCTGGCCGGCGGGCTCCTTTTGCAAAGTCCAGTAGTACGAACGTTAAAGAGCCAGCCAGAGAGAAAGTAAGATCCTGGAAAAAGAATGATCGCGCTTGCCAAGATACTGAAAGCAGGATACTTTTGAAGCAGGGATTCTTTTATATCAGTTGCTCTCCTAATGAAAATTGGACTAATATCTTAGAGAGGAAAGATTTTTGCTCGTCTATTTTCATGATTAAAGGGAGTCTAGGAGATTTATTCGAATACGTCTCTACGGGGTATAAATATATATAATTTATTAAGAAACTCCTGCGTACATGTATATATCTCCCTTAGAAATACATCGACAAATCAATATGACCAGTACGCGAGAGCAATTAAATTCATTTATATCAGGCTTGGGGCTGGATAAATTCATTGATCGGATAGTGATTAATAGAAAAAAACAGCAGTTTGGTAGAGCGAAAATTAATAGCCAGCTGATAAAGCTTGGAAAGAGTAAAGTGGAGAGGTGGCAGTTGAAGATTGAAGAACGGAGATTCTGGAGGGGCGAAAAACTTAGTAGGTTAGCCACGCGGGATTGCAAGAAGATCCTTTAGTCCTTTTCAACGAGGATATCCTTGCAGCAGAACTCAGAAGGCAGTGCTAAAAGAGACCAACAATTATCGCTCGCAGGTAGCTGCTGTGGCTTTCGAGGTGTGGCCCAGACACGTAAAAATCTTCGAGCTAGCTGCTATCGGCTTTCCCATCGACCCCAAGCCCTTCCCCTCCTCCAACTACCCCCTTTTTACCGCTCCTGGACACTCTTTAGCGTCTCTGCACTCTCGCGACCACTGGACTTTCTCAACTCGATAATCAGGACTCGGCTATCTAAATCACATCTCGTGGCAAACTCGAATATCTTTTTATTCTTGCTACAATCCTCACTCCCCTCCCCCTCTCTTTTAACAGCAAAGTCCTCCATTTTGAATCCACGTTAAAAACTTTCGTCTCCTCTGCCAGAGTTATTTTTGTCAAAATTTGGTGAAAGGAAGCCTGATTTCTCTATCATAAAAATTTATCGAAAAGCAATTTTTTATAGAGTCGAATGTTCTGGGCTGTAATTGGTAATGAATATTTTGTCAAGATAAAATTTGTCAAGTGTTAAGGGTCCGGGATATATGCGAGGATTTTTGCGGAGTGTTGTGAATTAATGAAAGATCGTTGCTCGTTGCAGTGGAAGAATTGGAGTGCTTGGCGACCTGGAAGGAGGGCAGCAGCCGGTACTTGGTGGGCCGTTTGCATCATGGACATGCTTCCAGCAACGAAGATCGATACCGCTGCTTCGTGTACGAGAAGGCAGGTCAGACAGTCCAGGGCAGCCTCAACAGGGCAGTCCTGGGCATGGCCACCATGGATCACGAAGTAAACATAAATGGGGCCACTGCCCCTGTTCCCGAGGGTGCATCCGAAATTTACAGGGTGGCGCAGAGTGGGGACGCCACTTGCAATGGGCTCTTCAGTGCCATGGAAGGATCCAGGACGATGACCTTGAAGAAGGGTAAGTCCTTTGCAAATATTTGAAGTGCACATTTTTTTGCAACGCTGTGCCATTATCTTGGGACATAGCTACGTAACAAATTGTTGAGGAACGAACAATTTTTTTATATATATCACGGACGTGGAAAAAGGATTGCGAACTTGAGAATAAAAAATCCTGGCAGGTATGTCATTATCGTATTAGTTGGAGCTCCGCAAAGGATGCACTTTGCAATTAAGTAATTTTAATTTGCGCGGTGAAAACAAACGTTAATTAGCTTGTCGCCGACAACTGTAAAGTCGTTGTGAAAATAGTGCGAGCTGACCATTTCGACGGGATAGCAAACAGTATTGTCCTTCTTCAGTTAAAAGTATAATATTCTCTCCTTTCTGCTTCGCTCCCCACCTAGACGAGTTTGCAAACCCGTATCTCACCGCGAGTCTCCCGGAAACTTCGTTAACGGATTTCACTTCAGTGGATTTCACGATCTCCCCCCTACTCCTCTCTTCACTGCACTTCCCAGTTGCCACTTTCTTTGGCAAATTGTTTTAAGTCGAGTGGGAGTCACGAGGGGATGAAACTCAGGCAAACGAGGGTTCTTATAAGCATTGTTTTTAATATTACTATAGCCTTGCTCAACCTGGATGAAACTTATTTCATTTATTCACACCTATTAATTTATTTCCTTCCAACACACACGCACACACATACATATGCATTCTTTGACTCTTTTGAAATGCAAAATTTTTTATCGTCCTGCCTGCTTCAGTGAAATGCCATATTTTTACCGTTCGAAGCAATAAATGCAAATATTTCGAAATGGGAAGAGCTAACGAAGATCGAGAAATTTCCAAGTAGTGTATGAAGGTAATAAAGCTGGCCATTTCGGGGAGTCCTTTCTCACCCCCCATTTCTCGCACCCACGACGATTTTGCGTGACCGATAAAACTGTCGATGGCGAAACAGAATCGTCCGAGCTCATAGAGTTCCGGTTCCGGTTCTCACATCCACTTGCAGCAGCAGCAGCAACCCCCTCGAGCATCCCCTCCCTCCTATTCTTTGTCGCTTTTATGGCACGTAAAAGCATTGTTGCTCTCCACCCTCTCCTCCTTTGGCGAAAGAATGAAAATAATTCAGCAAGCTCGATAAGTCCTGTCAGGATACAAATTCCACTGTCGTAAAAATCGAGTTGCTTCTTCATCCATCTTCCCACCTTTTCCACAGACGAGCAGTAAATTCTACTCGTCACGTTATGCCTGCAGTTTATGTACTTTATTTTCCTCGCTTTCTACCCCTAAACCACCGCCCCCCTCCCCGCCTTGAAACTGCTTAGTTCAAATACTTCTCCAATGTATGATTCAGCGAAAAATATTGATTTCTTCGTACGTCTGATTATAAAATTGTATTTTCTATCACAAGTGTATTTATTTTTTCGAGGTTATTGAATTGCATTGAGATATCAAGGCTTTTACTTTACAGTTTCATCGCCAGGCGAGTGTCGATTTCCTAGTTGGCTTACCGGACACACCAGTGGTGGCCTCACCTGGCACACGCTGGATCTCGCCAGGTCGTACACCTTCCACCCCCGTAATGCCTCCCTCCACGTGACAAGAGTGAACACGAGCTCCTCGAGATACGAAGCTGCCTTCTCGGATTCGCCAAATGGCCTCGAACAAGAGGGACAGACTGTTAAAATTCTATGCAATAGCATCAAACAGTCGAGCGCTTCTCAAGCAATGACGATGATAGTTGCTCATTTTACTGTTGGCTGGTAAGTTTATTTATTTCTCGGATTAAATTGATTAAGTTTGGTTTGATCGATTCTTTAAGAGATATTAATTTTTGAATATTTGTTATTTTCTTTACAGTCAAAGCGGCTATATGTGTATGGTATTCTACAGAAGAGACGGTCATGTGATAGAAGTACAAACCGGAAGTCCGGTCTCCAGACCGGAAGAAGCCTGTAGCTCGTCGTATTTTCAAGAGAACATCATCCCCTACCTCACCTTAGTCAGTGAGTACTCTTGGGAGAAAATCTTTATACATCGTCCGTTTAATTTTTTATTAAATTATCAAAAATAATTGCCAGCGATATGATAAAGCGATTCAATATTCGATCGATCGTTGATAAATTTTTGCGTGTAATCGCAAAGAAGTAAAGCTCGAGAGATGAGACAATCTGGCAAATTTTTAATTAGTTGTGATAAAAACATTGCGGTTAATTACTGGTGTACTTTGGCGTACAAGAAACTCCACAAGTGCTCTTCCACTCTCTTTTTGGACCGCTTTCCAGTAAATAAATTCTTTTCGGGCGTAATCTCTCAACAAAAGAGCGGTCAAAACTAAGAGAGTGCTTCCTACAAAGCGTGTTCTGGCCTCCACGGTCTCTCAAATTAGAATCCATTAGTCTACCCTACACGAGTATTACCCCATTAAGAAGACACACAAATTTTCATTAAATTTGTAACATCTCGCTATGTCTATTATTCTCCACGAATTAATTAGCAATCACTTTCAAAAAACTGTTGATAACAAATTCATAATAATTAATATGAAAGAAGACACAATTTTTACAATAATTATCCGTCATCGTTCGTGATAAGAAGAGAGTTTTATAGCGTTTTTACGAGGTGCTTTGAAAGTTTTGGAAATCAGAGTGCTGGCCTTTCTATCGCGAGGGCATTTATGACACGACAAGATCGCCTTTTGTGTCGCGAGTTCGTGTTGGTTTGCCATAGTCGGGGTAAATTTTCGGGATCGCTTGTTAGGAGCGTTTTTAGGGGTCGCGTGGGGTTGTAGGATAAGGGCGTTTGCTCGGGTTTGGCTGAAAGGGGGTAAAGGTAGGCGGATTGGTGAAGGGGATGGGGGTGAGGAAGGATGAGATCGTAAAAACTGTTGACTGCCGACGATAAAGCCGCGTGTGTGCTGGAACTCTCGGGCTCTCCCGTAGAAAAGTTTTCGGACTGCGAGGATTTAGTGCGGTTGGACTCTCTCTCTCTCTCTCTCTCAGTGGCAAGCTCACCCTGGTCCGTACATTCGCTTCGATGGAGTTGCTAGGGCCAGAGCAAAAAAAAACAGGCACGAGCGATTTGTCAAAATCCCACGAACGACTTATAAGTTATATATATATATATATATATATATATATCTCCCTTCGAACCCTCTTTGCTGCGCTAGATACGCCACACTCAATTGTACTACGTCAGCGAAGTAACTCTACGTGTACGTGTCTCTCGTATAACACACACATATAGATATTACAAATAAACGTGGAAAAGTATTGGGGAGTCAAGTAGCCAGATTTTCTTGTAACTGAATTCCACTTGAGAGGAGAAAATTCCATCCCAGCCCCAAACCCTTCCCCCCCCCCCCTCCACTTCTTCTCACGAGTGGTAATAAAATCTCTCAAGTTTGAATTCGACTAATTAATAATAAAAAACGCACGCGAAGGATTTTTGAAAGAAGGTTAAAGTTTGTTCCGTCCGTTTAGAGATGCACCTCGTCTCCATTAATTCGTTAAAATTCTGTTCCGATCCCGGATCTGCCGCAATTCCTTTTCCATTAAACAGTTTTATGGGGGCCATAAAAATAGCTAGAACACTTTTTCCCTTTTAGCGTTAATCGAGCAGATCGACATGCAAATGTTGAATAAATCGTATCCCTCGTCGTTTCATCCATCGATCGTTTCTTCTCGCTTCTATCATAGCGCAACAAACTAAACGAGTTTTATGAGAATTGCGGGACGGCGGGAGTGGGGGGGGGGGAGGGGGAGGGGGGAGAGTAGCGTCGAAAGAGGGTAGCGAGAGGCGTCGCATTGGTATTCCGTTGACGAGCCTGAATTACACCTCGAAGACAGACAGACTCTTCCTTGCTCCACAGAGAACGGTCGAAGGGTTCATCCGGTGGTGGAAGGGGTTGAAAATTTTGCGCGAGAATTCGAAATCACGAGCGTGGAGGGTTGAAGAGGGGAGGGAGGGACGGGGGTGGTTGTAAGTGTACCTGCGACACCGCGTATAACGAGCTGGAGTCCCCGAGCAATTAAGGTACCTACCCTTCCAACCCCTTTCCAACCCTCCAACCCCCCATACTCGAACGAGAAACGACCTACGTGATCGCTGTCGAAAAATAAGGGAATATGGTGCTAAAAAAATGACGACGCCGGCGTCGCGGCGCGCCGAGCCAAATTGGCTGCAGCTCCCCACCCCTTCGCACCCCCTTTTCACCCTCTTTTTTCATACCCAGCACGCGTCTCTCTTTGTGGCTGAATTTGTCACCGGCAGCTGCTGTGTCTTGTTAATTGATTTATGGCTCACCCTGTGGTTCACCCTGAAGGATGCGTGGCCTTGTTAATGATCAGTCTTTCCTGCCAGCCTAAAGCTCCTCGTTTACCACTTCATTTAGCTATATATACATACGTATATATATATATATATATGCTCGAATTTAAAAACCTGATCGATACTGCGCGAATCGTGCCTTCAATTTTCTCTCTTTACTTTATATTATTATTACAGTTTATGCGTGTACCGTGTACGTGTGTGTGTGTGTGTGTATACGGTACATCGCGTATTAAAATTCCATTCAAATAATGCATTTTTCCGAGCTCGCTTCAAAGTTGATGCAATATTCCTGTCCCAGAAATTGGGAGGCAGCTTTCGGTGGAACGCAAGTTACTCCTTTTCACGATTTAATCACGGGAGCTTGCAAGCTGTACGAAATTTTTGCAGAGAAGCTCGCCGAGGGGGAGAGAGGGTGAAGCAGAGGAAAGTATAGCAGCTAAATTCACTTGTGTCCCTCCTGACCTTTTATTTCCAGCCTGTGTGTCCCTGCCCTTTTCCCCCGTCACTTGCCACATAAATCTACCACTGCCAGTGCGCTGGAGAGTGTCTGCATTTCCGGCGAATAAATTTCATCCCCCGGCCAGCTCGGAGGATGCTCGAATGAAGTTTCGAATTAGGCGCTTTTTCCCTTTTGCCAGCTTAAACATTCCCTTTGGCGAAGAACAGACGAAGGAACTGTCGGATACGCTAAGCACCAAGATAAAGATCGGCTAGGCGAATTAGCAGCTGTAAAATTTTCAACCCACTGGAAAGATAAATATTCCTGAATAATGGAGAACGCGTGGGGAAGGTTGACGAGGCTCATAGGCAAATCGTGAGCTAATCGTTGATACGAAAGCGAAATTAGGGGAGAGAAGCTTAATTGAGGGATTTTTCGAATTAATGGAGCTTCGAATTAAGCTTCTCTCCTTAGGTATGAAACGAGCTGCTTAAAAATTCTCTTTAGCCGGAGGAGAAGAGCAGCGTTAGGAGGGGCAAGAGTGGACAGAAATGGTGCATAAAATCAGTGATACACCCAAGCATAAGCCTGTAGCAAGAGTTGAAACTCCAATGTCGAAGGAAATGTTGGAAAAAACAAGAGTTGCTCCTCGTGTGAAACAGAACGTGTAGCAATGATAAAGTCAGGGAAATTTGTCAAAGTAAAAACATCCTAGGCTTTTTTCCAATATATCAAGCATGCACAGTGATATTCTATTTTTCTTATATTTGAACTTTCTTGCAGTCTGGAAATTAAATATCGAATGTAAGTAGAGAAAATATATATATACGTCACACGTTTAGTCATACTAATAGAATTTTAATAAACGCTAGAATCACTACAGAGCTGTAGCGTTTTAAATTCTTCCGGTGTTTTTTCTTTTTACCTCGGTTAAAAAGACAGGAGGGATAACGCTCGTGTAGATTCTTATACAGAGTATATTTAGCATGTATATTATGCAGCTTGTGTACAAAGCTCGCAGCTGCTGGCTAAAACGTGTAGGTACACAAAATTATAGTGAAACTAGACTGAATGCATAAGTGTGTACGCTGCTGAATAGTTGTCGCGTACAATTTCTCTATTATACGTATCAGATGGCACGCGGTTTTAAAATGTAATCAACTACAATATATAGGGAAAAAAGAGGAGCAGTACGAATTTTTACAAACTTTGAATGAAATTTTCTTCTCAGTTTCGAGTACCTTTGATTTTTTAAAAGATTCGCTTAATATTTTCCTATCATCGAGAAATGTATAGTCGAGACCGAGGCAAATCGAGGATTCTTCAATCTAAGAATTAAAGCTTATAACTTGTAAACGGTGTGATGAAAATGGTAAATGAAATCCTTATAAAATCCAGGGTCGTCTCTCCCATAAAAAAATTTCGCGTGAATTTTAATTGACAATTTTTCCAAGGGGAATGTAACAATAGGATATTAAATAAATAAGGCGATCTTTGTGGGTTAATTTGCTGCATAATTTTTCTGGCTGGGAAAAAGATTCGATCTAACGTTGCATTGGTTAAACGCACATACATGCGTGTACCTGCATCGCATGCAAAAAGTTGGGGTTACGTGCTCCAATTTATCTACACGGTGTCTACATTGCTATTCGTTCATATGCTTTTACTGCAATAACAAAACGAGCAATCTTACAATATCACTGATAACAACTATATATATTAAAAGCTTTTCTCTGTATTTACACGTAGCAACTAAACGATTTTAATTCGTGTGCTCCCAACTTCCGTATTATACCGTATATTGTTATTAAGACAGTAACAGCACCCTGTCTAATAATTATTTAATCGCCCCACTATATTAATCAATGAATCATTCGAATATTATTATTTAAAAATAAAAATGTTAGATCATAACGCATTACACACCCTGTAGACGAATAGTATCGGAGTTCGCGTAACGTTAACGAGCGCGTGCTTCCTAGAGGTACACCAGCTGGCCCGCTGTAATCGTCGGAGTTAAGTGTTGGGGGTTTTGGCCTCTATCGATTATGCCAGCAGCAAACGAAAAAGAGGAGTAAAGAGGGAGAAAAAAATATACGATACAGCTTGATGGAAAGCAGGCGAGGGTAAAAAGAGGAAGGAGGGGGGGGGGAGGGAAGATTCAAGGAAATGGAAATAGAATGTAAGAGGGTGTGGGGGGGGGGGTTGTGATTTCGGTACTGCGACCCTTATAGCGTGTACCAACTGATGACTCGCCGGAGAAGAAATTGGCGGGGCGAGTACGAAAAGGGGATCGTGCGGAGAGAGAGAGAGAGAATTAATACCACGAAGCTGCCGCCTTAAACAGCTATCCCCACGACTCGTTTAATAACAAGACTCGTAAATTTGCGGATTCACCTCTTTAACCTGTTTAACCAACTCCACTCGCAAAGAATTCAAGATGAATTTTAGAAACGAGCTGCGCGCAAATTGCATACAAAGAAAAATTAATTCCCTCGTTAACCTGGAATTTCCTTCTCGACAAATAAATGCTAATAAATTGAATTGTCATGCGAAAGGGGACTAGCTCTCGTTCGATGAGTCCTTTTTACGCTGGCGTGGAAAGGCTGGGAGAGCCAGCAGTTTCGTGAAAAGACTGTGTACGTATATGTATATATATATATAGCTTCGATACGAAAGCTGTGCTTTTAATCGCATCTCGTCAAGTTTCATTGTGCCTGTAGATGAGTTAACTGGAACCTCTTGGAAGGACGTTAAAAGTGCGAGGTGCGCTAGGTGGGGGGAGTGGCTCTCTCTTAAAGCTCGCGTCTCCCGACCTCAAGGCTCGTTTTCAGCTACGCGATTAACCTCGTTAAAGCGGAAACGATCGTAAACGCCCGAGAAAGCTCAGGCCTCTTCTTCTCCCTTAGATTTTCGTCGAGAAGCCGTGCAGTCAGTTTGGCGTATCTCGCGCGCGGATCCCGATAATCCACGCCGGTAGCCGAGAGGCCGTTAGAATTTTGTTCGAGGATAGTAAACGAGCGAATAAAAACAGCTTGTAATTTGCGCGCCCTCCTTTATCGAATTCCTTGACACTCGCAGCGTGCAGGACGATGCACACTCTCGTAAAAAAGTCCAAAAGCTCGCGAGACCAGAATAGATAAAAATTCGAAGCCTCTTTATAATCGCCGCGCTCCCCTCCTCTCGCCGCTCGCTTCGCGCGTCTTCAACGATAACGTGACGGGAATACAACGATTTTTATGCGTGTTTTAGTACTAGTTCCTAATCTATCGCTGTTTAAACCTATTTAACGCTAAATTTATGTTCGCTCGCCACGCTCAGTTTTTCTCCTTAATTAGAAATTCGATCAGAAATAATGTGATTTTGCATCGAGTGATATTTTCGAGTTCCCATGTCTATATATAGGGTTTTGTAATTGGAAATAATTTGCCTTTGATAGAGACACTACACGTGCAGTTTTTTTCGTTAAAATACGAAATTCAATTAGAAAAACAATGTAATAATTATTTGATCGATCAATACGTCCAACTTGCTATATTTATGGTGTTTGTGATTGGAATTAATTTGGTTTTGATAGAGACGAGAGCGGTTGGTAGTGGGGGATGTTGGCAGTTTGGTATATAGTAGAGGGCCAAGATGGCCGCTGCCGAGTAGTAGACCGTAGCTCGCGTTTTCACGAACGGTTTTTGCGAGCTTGCGCGTCCACCACGGGGTAAATTATGGCGCATAACCTCGGGAGACACGAAGGCACGATGCATATAACCTATATTTCACGTTCTTACTACGAAACGTGCACTATGAGACCCCCGATCTAGCCTGACCCCGTCACGTGACCAGGACGAGAATATTTCTCTTCCTCACTTTGGACAGTTTAACTTCACCCCGCTGCATCCCCCGGGTTATTACATAATAAAACGTATCAAATTTTTCAAATAATACACCAGCTAAGATTAAAATTGCTATAATTTTACTCGAGTTACACCGTTGGTGAAAAAATGTAGACATAAAACAGCTGAGAAAGTTGTACAAGGACCTTTCGTGATTATCGTGTGTTACTATATTTTCCTCTCTCTCCTTTCCCTGAAAAATAAGTCAAGTTAAGCGCTCGATTTGCCGTACAGGGATACTATATCTCGTGAGTTGAACGAAAAAACAAGAAAGTTGGTTCCCAATTACACGTTACAAGGAAAGTGCAAGCACAGCTCGGCATGCGTGCGAGGGTTCATTGGCTGAGGCGAGAGGAACGCTCTACCGGAAGTAAAAATCCGAAACAAAATTTTTCCGCGTGAGAAAAAAAGGGGGAAAAGAGAGAGGGGAAGAGTCCGCGCGAAGTGAAATAAGGGGGAAAAAGAGAAAGGTGTTGTGCAAGGAACGAAAGGGGAATAAAAGAGTAATAGAGAGTGTAGAAGAAAAAAAAATGCGCGCGCGCCATATGTTGGGTAAGCTTTGAGTCTTCTTGAACCACCACCTCGAAGCAGCCCTCGACCACTTTCCAACGAGAAATTCAAATTTACGCACCAACTGCCTCGGGTATGTTTTTCAAAGTTATGAAAAATGAGTCTGGCCTGCCCACCTCCTTATCCCTTCATCCCGAGGCTCTCCAGTACGTTTCCGTACTCGACCGGAAGCAAACAACATTGTTGATCGCCTGGCGAGCTTCCGGCGAGCAAATTTTAAGAACCTACAGCGCTAACCCGTAGAAATTAATCTCATCTCGCTCGTCCCTCCGATTATTCCTCGACTATACAGGGAGCTCTAGTAATTGGAATTACGCCTCGTGTTTGCAAATTGAGAGCTACCTAAACTATCTACCAAAGCCCAAACCTCTGGTTATTTGATATTTCAATTGCAAATTCTTCTTTGCCTTTTACTACGTTACACATCTACATATATATATATATATATACTTGTGTACAATAACATTTAAATCCAAAAATTTAACCCAAATCGATATTGAATTATTTAATAATCTTATTTTTATCATTTGTCAGAAAATGTTAGTTTAACGAATAAACGAAATTCGCCGGAGCAATGACAGTTTGGGGTGCGTTGGGTTTTAAGCAGGTTTGTGAGAAGTTGGGGGAGGTTGTAAGGAGATTTTCAGACACGTTGAGTCGAAGATTTGTGCGCTTGCCAATTGCGCCTGGGAGAACAAAGACGTCAGTTTAGTTTGATCGAGGGCGAGTCCCGTTCGAGTGTTCAGGGATTATACGAATTCCATCGGAACCTTCGAACAAATATTGTGCATACCGTGCCATTCTGCTATTCTAGCAAACTTAACGCTTATCTTAAGATTGTAAACGGATTTGCCTAACAAGCCGAAAGCTCTGATCACCCTCTCCCTTGCAATTCTTTCTGATACGACTCACTCCAATTAAATGGAGAATTTCGATTTGCAACCGAGAACTCGTTCAATTTTCATTTTCCACGGCTAGTTTGCATCTTTGGCTTTGTGCAGGAGGCATCGTTATCCCCGATGTTTTGGACTCGATTACGGCCCCTTGTTAAAACGCACGCGGAAGTCTCGAGGATCCAATGCAACCGCTCCGTACCGTCGGCAAATTCATGCAGTCGTATCGTATTTTCGCTGAAACACGTCGAATAGCTCCCATAATGGACGTCGATATGAATGAATCATACTTCTATGGCTATTGATAGTTTTCCTTCTTATTTAAGCCCGCAGGAACCTCGATTCCAGAGGAGAATGATTGAACCGAATACGAATAATGAATATAACGATCCCTGTAGATCACTTGGATCGAATTTGTCACTCAGCGCTCGCTCCATTCACGAATAATTCTCTGCAATTTCTCGAAATAATTTCCAGATGAATTATTCCTTGACTCATACTACTTGCCCGCTTAATCGTCGACTCAAACCACTGGCTGGAAATAAAATTCTTCAGTCTGCTATAATTTATTTATCAGTGGTAGACGGATTGAAGGATCGTTGTCTCTTAATTGTTATATACAAATTTAATTATCTCAGTTATATTTTTGGAACAGCCAAGCATGCTACGAGTAGTACGAGTGTGCATAAGCCAGCCTAAGTACATGTATATACAAATTCGCGTTGGAGAAACGAACGCCGCACAGACAGGCGGAAATGCGGCCGGGGAAAGGTTATAACGCGGGAGATGTCGCTGCGGAATTATCGAGCGGATTCTACTACGTGTTGTGTACGAAACAGTCGGATTCTGACGTGTTTCGGCAGAGGGGTGTTGCTCGTAAGGGGCTGAACTAGGTGAGGGGGAGGGGGAGGCCCTACAGGGGTGACGCGAAGATTTGTGGGCGCACCAATCGCGCCCTACTTCACGGGACAAAGACGTTAATTTGATTGAGTGCTGGAGCACCTTGCTATCCTAAATTAATTGCTCTTACCTATGAAAGCCCAGACTCGTGCCAATATACATACTTGTGCACGAATTTCAATTTTCTTAATTCAATTACCACATTTTTCACCATATACAATTTAAGCAATAACGTTCTCGCGATAAATAACTGCTCGAGACTTCGCACACTTAAATTTCTATTTCTTAATTGTATGAAGAATGAAAATCAAGGCACGATTAAGAATAAAATTCGAGTGTTTTTCTGCGGGCCAGATTTATGCTTATGGCTGTTAAAGGATTGTATTATTGTTAACGTACATAGAACATCCTGAATGTACCACGTATCTATATATATATATATATATATATAGACTACATACATATATGCATATACATACAATTTGCATATACCGACGTTTGTCTTACGCGTTGCTTATGGGTGCATCCGTACTTTACACACTTACACGAATTAGTTTGCTTAACGCCAGTGTGTATGGGTTTACATAAGGGATTTAGCCAAGTGTCTGACTATGTGTGTATTGGTGTAACTCGTGTACACCATTATTCCACCACTAGAGCAGGGGTGTGTACGTGAGAATTGTAGCAGTGTGTGCGAGGTGAGTTATGTGTTTTTGTGGATGAGAATTTGCGTTACAGCACCTCATACGTGTGCATTGTTGCCTGCAGATACGCTCGGGCTTCGGTTAATACTGGCTTTGTGCTGGTACGGAGCACTTTCCCTGTGTGCACGCGTGTGTGTGCGTGCGTGTGCTAGCGTGAGCCAGCATGCGGAGAGAGCGACGGGACGCATTCGTCACTGTTTTAGTCGCGGAACTACGCTGCCACCCTGTCAAACTAGTCCCGAAAGGCTTTCAGCTTGACAGGTTGGGCCAAATCGAATCGACTGGCATTTTCGGAAAAATTAGAAAACATCCATACACACAGGCGAGAGCTCGCATCCACTAAAAACAATATTACTCCGTTAAACTCGAAATTAAGATTCCTTTGTTCTGCCATGCACTGGAAACCAAACAAACTGCTAACGAACGTACAAACACTCCATTTAGAATTTCTGCAAATATATATATTAATCACGTGACTAGAGTTTTCAATCCTGCAGTGTAAAAGGAGAAACAAAAACGATAAATTATTGTAAATTATGCAAATCCGTTGATTGCTCAGCCGTTGTACGCTGTAAGATAAATGTGTTTAGGGCGAGAATTGGATAGTAATAAATATTCGCAATTTATCGTATATCGTGAAGGACGTTTCGTGGAGGGGGTAGGGGGAATAAATCAGTATCGAGTGTGAGAGAGAGAGAGAGAGAGAGAAGAAAGTAGATTGGGACGAAATGCAGGATTTCAGGCGATACAGCAGGATCGTAGCAATCCCTCAAGTTGTCACTTACCCCTTTTGCCAGTCCCGGTGAACCCTTTCACTGGAGGACATCGGCTTTCATCCGCGGCAAGCCGTTCCTTTCATTTTGGGGTAACTCGAGGAACCGAGCAAGGTCAACTGGTGGCCAGGCTTGGGGCAAAGTTCGCCAGGACGTACACCAAAGGACTTTACGGCGCGAGGATTAACTCCGTAACGAGCCCTCCTCTTCCCTGCTGGATGCCCTTCCGGAACGCTGACTACACCGCAATCGAATCGTCGAGCAATTTTTGCCCCCTGAAAACCTTCGCCCCATGCTGGAATCGACGATAGTTGGAATTGATCGGTTTATATGCTCGATACTGCCTCTTCCCTTTTTATTCGATTTATCGCTAAGGGGTTCTGCTCCGTGACCAGCCAGCCGTCGAAGAATGCTCTCGTCAAATTTTGAAAGGGATGCTTTGCCAGGAAAGTGATATCAAAGAAACCGACTGCGAGAAGTTTCTCCCGTGGCATCGCTCGTCGTCGTCGTTACCGACCGGGGATATTCATAAAAACCTCTCCGACTCGCGCGCGAGAAGCACCCGAAGCAACACTGCAAAAACGCTCAGGACACGCGTGTAAAAACTCTCGAATCTCTCTTTCAATTTTTCATTGGACTTTTCCCAAACCGTACAACGTATTACCCACTAAAATATACATAAGCAATGTTAAACCAAGTCTTACGTCGCGCACTTTTTACTGACTTTGCATAATATTTTTCTCCCTTTTATGTACGCGCCCGCGCGCGCGGCGAAATTCACGCGATAAACGGGGCCGAGAGGTGCGAAAGCTCTAAAGTGAGATTTGCAAACATTTCAAATTCCCTTAATATATACGTGGAAGATGCTGAATAGCGCGACACGAGAGACTAATTGAAACGGTAGCTTTTAATTTCTCCTTCTCTTTCGGGCCTCTATTACTTTTTTATTCATTTTTCGATGAGCCAGTCGACTTAATCCGGAGGTATTTTTAAGTGGGTGCTTGTGCGTTTGCGTTATAATTAGTATCTAGCACAATCTGCGAGATAATCAGTGGAATTAACTCGTTATCGAGAGCCACGTTTTAACGTTAATTCTCCGCAGGTTTATGGAAAATCGCGAACTCGCGCCATTATTCGATCAGGCACTCGATCGAATTATCGCCTTCGTTTTCAGTTACTCTAGCACATTAGCTGATTAGGGGGGGATAGGTGTGTAGGTGGGTATAACGGAGAGAAAGATGGCGAAGAGAGACGAGTAATTAAATAACGCGGAGGCATTAAACGAGTGGATTTAAACCTAAACTTGCTAGGCTGAAATAGTTGAACGCGTTCAGACTGATATATCCAGTGTCTGATGAAATTTTCGTCCGCATTCCTCGAATACCCCCTTTGGAGGAAAGTAGAAACATTCTGCGTCCTATAGACATTTTACTTTGATCACTATCGATGAAGAAGAGTTTGTATACATATATATACAGTACGTTTGTTCGGTACCATTTTTAACCCTGTTATTTCGAGGCCAGACGAAATCGATATAGGGATAAAAATTTAATAACGTTTGATCCTCATCCAAAGCGATAAAACGTTCAATTTGCATCAAACTTCGTTATCTCATTTCTATATATATTCGTTTGCTTTTGTTTACTCTATATGGGTCAATCGTGGATAGCAAATATATGAAAATACTCTTGTGGCTATATTTATTTTAGACCAGACTTTTGTTCTTAGAGGCTTAGGACGCTTGAGTGGAAACGGATGTGAAATGTCAGACCAGCGCCTCTGGCGATCGACGACCGGAAATGACGCGACGTATCAGCGTATGGGGGAGCCAACGTCACGATTCAGAGCCATCGCATGTCTAATCAAGTTTAGAGCTAGCTACGCGTAACTTTATCAAGCCCCTTATTTCCGATTCTATTTTTCTCTCTAACGCGCGTTTAAAAATAACTTTGCGCTGTAATATCAGGGATAACGGTCTATGAAAAGTCAGACGGACGATCAGTCCCAATTGGATCGTTCCAAACGAGCCAGATCGATAGAATGTGTTTCGATGCAAGAAATTTATTCGATGTGAAATTTACGACTCAAGTTTAACAAGCTCTCTTTTCTATATACTATATATATATTGAGAAAGGCCAAAGATTATAAGCTTATCTCCGGGAAGCAATCGAGGAACAAATAACGAAGCGTATAGAACGTGAAATCATTTCGTAAATTGACAATCGATTTGGTCGATTAATGGTCGTGGACTTTCTTGGCGTCGTGCACGTTCAGACGTGCCACTGTGAGGAGTAGGGGGTGAAAATGGGGCGAGGGGGAGGTTTTGGCTCTCGCAGCTTGACTGCTTCGGTCAGACACGAGAAACGTGACCGACATGGATGACCAATTCCATCCTGAAGAGAGAAGTTCGGGTAAATTAAAGGAAAACAATTGTCGTACCAACTACCCCCTCTCCCCCACAGTCCACCCTCTTACGTCCACCTTGCAACGTAAAGTGTCTGCCAGAATGTGCCCCGTCGTGCTCTCTTGCCAATTTAACGAATATACTCGAGAGCTCCAGCAGCTCGTGCTCACGCTGCAAGCGAAACACTCGTTGTCAAATGAACGACCACCACTGCAACTTCGGAATAACGAATCGCACGCGTCTCTCCCTCTCGTACTTTGTCATCCTGATTTTCACGACTCCACTCGAGACCTTCTTCCACCCTAAATATATATATATATATATATATATATACTTACGCACCGTTATCCTCCGTTAATCAACCGCGAGCTTATACAGCTATCTAAACTGTAATGCTGAATTTTATCCTCCGTCTGATTTATGGCCGACTCGTACTACTGCTTTTTTTATTACGACTACACTTTCTCCTTATACGCGAGAGATATTTTACGAGCCCCCACCGTTGATGCTTCGTTACCTCGCGCCAGCACCATTTTGACAAGTTTATTCGGTGTTTTGTGCCAGTTTCGCGCGAGGCTCGACCAACGAAAAGCACTCGTGCGTTCCGCGGCGCGTCGAAAAAGCGTCCGCCCAAAAAGATTGCGCATAGCTTTTATCACTGAAATGGCCCAGGTCGCGAATCATTGCATTAAAATTGATAGGCGCCGATCGGAGAAAAGTTTGGCGCTTCGGGTATCGCCAAATGGAATTTCTACGAGTCTATCCGGGCTTATTGCAAATCTCGCGGAGCTATAGATACGACGAGCAGTAGAAAGAGAGACGCTTGGGTCGGACAAAAGGGGAGGAGGAAGACGGAATATGGCGCGATTTGCATGGAAAATTCCAATCGCGTACTGGGAAAAGTATTACCCGGACGAGATATTGGGCCCGCGGCAAAAAGTCCTCGGCACTCTCGAGCCTCAAAGTGTTCGGTTCGTCGTCCAACTACTTTGTCGCCCATCTATAGAAATTCCAAGAATTTCCGATGCGAGCCGCCCCCGGCCGACGGACCCGCGTGAAATTTGCAAGCAAATTGCCAATTCTCAGACGCGTGGACACAAACACGCGTGAATCACCTGTGCCCGACATGCCCAGCGGCCATCTCAGAATTTCAACGGTTTTTCCTCCCCCCACCCCCATAGCTATTATTGTTTACCTCAGCAAAAAACTTTACCACATTAAACTAATCCACGTCATTCTTCGTAAACCACCCTCTTCATCCCCGAAACACAAACCTCCCGAAAATACCCTGTTAATAAACAACCTTTGCCCCTTCGCCCCTCTCCTCCCAGCCTCCGACTCCCTTTGTCCGTCCAACTCTCACTTTTTCCACTCGCGAACGAAACGGTGCAAAATATCTCAGCTACACTACTCGATTTTCATTCGCCATCGGTTTTTATGGTATATCGTATCTCAAGCGTGGTAAGCACCGCACACGCGTATTTGGCTTTTTTCATCGTTCTATAGTGTTATTATCCCGAGATTGGAAGTTTTTCCATTCTTACGAATTTTTCTTCGTATAATGAAATCCTGAAAAATCTCGGGCTCCTCGCGTAATTCTATTAAAGTTTTCGAGTTCTCCTTCTCGCGGGGGAGGATCTCGTGCAAAGACGCGTAAAAAAGTGGCGTGTTCAAGGGGTCGATTTACGTGGAAAGGAAAAAGCTACTCTCTCGCATTGTTTCGCGGACGCGATTGGCAGTTTGCATGGAAATTCGCCGATTCCTCCTTATCCGCGGGGCGTGAATTTCCCTCCAGCACACTGCGAGTTTCACGGATTTGCCCGGCAAGGTAAACGCGATACGATATTCGCCCTGGATATATAAGATACGTGACTGCAGTCTTTCCCACTGCGATACGAACAAACACATGATATTCCATGCTGCATTTCTCTTCGACGCACCTTCGATGCCAGAATTCAAAATGCGATCGGGTTAAATCGCCCCGTAAAACGAACCTCACGTTTACCGTTGTTTCTACGAAAGGTGGAATCGTTTCCGATGGTAAAAAGGAATAATTACAATTTTATCCTTAACTCTATTATCTTTTTTTTCTTTTATTTACGTGATTAAATCAGATGTTTATATCATTAACAATCGAGTTTTTTAATCGGGAACGAGGTCATACAAATTTACTCGCGCAGGAAATATTTATTTATTTAACTCGGTCCTCTCTCTTCGCGTTGGGAATTCGCAGTGCTAGTTTCTTGAACGAGAAGAGATTGAAAGTGGCCAAGGGGGTGTTTAGGGGGGATGAGGAAGGGACAGAGGGAGATATATATATATATATATATATATATATAAAAGATGGAAAGAGAGTGAGGGATTGAGTGAATTTCTCAGCGAAAATTTCTCTTACATATTCTCGAGCGCGCTTCGGTCGCTTTAACGGACTAAACGCTAAATCGCTTTCATTCGCGAAGCTGCCCATACACTCTCGGCTTAACCCACTTTTCCTGGAGACACGCTGTGATAATAAAATGAGATAGAGAGCGAATGGGAGGGAGAATAACAGAACTGGGAACGAGACTAAGCGAGTCTGGAATTATATAGTTTGACACTAGAAAAGTTTCTTTCTCTCACGAAATCACTGCTGTACGAATAACTCGTTGTCACGATAAATGGCAAAGGAAACATATTCCCAGGCGACGATATTATCATTGTATCCCATTGCGAATAAATTTTTGCAAAATACAACGACAATCGTGCGCAACTTTTGCATGCTCACCGTTGCAAAAATGTTACGTTACAAGAAATTATCAACTCGTGCTTGTGCAGTGCAATGTAAATTTACTACCCCACTTTTGATTAACGAAGCTGCTCACGATTTTCGTTATAATTTTCCCCAAAAAATTACGCTGTATATAATTAAAAAATAAGCAATTAGCAAGCAGTTCTTTGTTAAAAACCCCTCTAGAGAGAGAGAGCAAAGAAAGAATTAAATGAACAAATGGCAATGAGAAATTTATACAGAGGGTCGAATATTAGACGAGAATTGGGATGTTCGAAAGATGGGTGTGATTAGGGGTTGGAGGAAAATGCATGGGGGTGGAGCCACACCCCGTGGATCGTGCGGGAAGCGAAGGGGCGGTTTTAGCAGGATGTCAAGAGCTGTCAGAAAAAAACGGGCCGCGAGAAAGAGAGCTCTAGGTGGACGAGGAAAAAAGAGTGGTAAGGATGGTCCTGAGTGGTACGAGGGATGGGGGTGGAGGAAAGAAAGCCAGGCGTGTGCCAGTATCCGAGGAGAGCAAACGGGGATGTGTGCAAAAAACGAAACTGCAAGATCTGCAGTGCAAGCTACGTCTCGTGCGACGATGCAAGAATTGCCGTTGACGTCAGCAGAAGCTTCGCCTTTTATACTTGCTCAGGCTTACCTTCGTGAGCCACCCCCCCCCCCCTCCTCTCATACCCCTCGCTCTCTGTTTCTGTCCTTCCCTCTTCCTATATACCCTACGCCCCACCCCCCCCCCCCATCGCAGTCGCGCGGCAAACCTTTTAAAGCGAGGAACTTCCAGAATTCTTTCGTATTTACAAACCCCTTACCTAAATCGAATTCTAATCATTCGGAAATACCGAAACAGACCGCTATAGCTTCCGAAAAAACTTTTATTCAACCTCCACCTCCGAACCATCATCGCTATCCTCCCTATTTTTTAAATGACTCCGAAAAGCTCGAATCGTTCCTCGAGCTTTCGAGATTTTAGGAGCTTTTTCCACTCAAACTTTCGAGACCACCGAGATCCATATACCCCGTCAGTCTTTATCCTAGCCCTGTGACCTGGCTGGCTCGTTATATATACGTACGTTTTTCCACATTTTGCCTTATCGCAAAGACAGAAAGGGCGGAGAGAGAAAGTGGAGCAAAGTCGATTGATGAAAAGTATTATGTACACGGAGAAAATATAGACCGAGAATAAAAAGTTTTGCCAATAATGGCAAATAAAATGCAGAAAGGTACCTATAATCAAACGCAAGTTTGATAGTTTGCGCAGGAAGAAAAACAAAAGACATGCGAGGTGTACATAGAGAGAATGAGAAATGCAAATGGCGAGAGGGATGGTTAAGAGGGGGGGGGGGGGGGAGGACTGGGTTTGATGCAATTCGAAATGGATTCAACGGAAATCGCATTGTTTGCTGGTGCTTGCAACTGAAAGTTTTGCTAAGGGTCGCAATCGCAGATGCGTTCTCGCATGATTTACTCTGCACGGCACGGGGACTTTGGCTACCTTTTCTTACTCGAGCGTAGTCGGTTTATCGTGAAACAGCACACAAGATATTCACAGACGCCATTACTGCCCGATGTATCTCTAATAGCTCCGGCTTTTTGCCCGCATTAATCTTAAAACCGTGAGACCGAGGAAGGTAAAAAAGAGCGTTAATAAATGGCTGATAATTAAAAGAAAATTTATCGAGGCGTGTGGTTTGACAAAAAAAAACTGCGAGAAAGAGAATTAATCCAAAGTTATTGTTATTGTTATGCTGATGGTAATGCAAATAAAAATTCATTGTGTAAATTAGGTAATTATAGAGTACTAAAATTCGATTGGCTCTACGGTGTAAATTTATCGTAGAAAGTTGATAATGGAATAATATAACGTAATAGATATTCCTGGAGATATTTCACAAAGGAAGTGGAAATTGCTCGTAAATCAGGTATTATCGGTGTATTGTCTAAGCATTGTGTAACGTATTGCTGTGCATTGACGGTATTTTACGGGTTCTTGGGAGGATTTTTGCAGATTTGATCTCCAGAGATACTCCGGGGAGTCGAATAATGAGATTAAACGTGACAAACGGGCGCTACCCCCTCCCCCTGCCACGTATCCCACTGAAAATACTCGTCAGCTTTACCCTTTAGAAATTTACGAATGGGATTAAATTTCTCATTGAATATTCAAATACCGATTGCTTAATTGCAAACCGAGAGACAGAGATCGAGAAACTAATGAGTCTCTCGTATAGCACTGTACCACTGCGATTGATTCCAAAAATGTATTATTAACAGGCGAGATAACTCGGCGTGCATTATAGGCATTGCTGCAAATTTCAATTATATCATTAAAAAGGACAAAGTGAATTACGCAATATTTAATCCATCAGGATGAGTGAAATTTTGAAGAATCGATAGGAAATTCATTTTATCCGAATTAGAGTAACAAAAAAGTATCGTTAAAATGCACCAAGTGAAGAGGGACATTTTGAGGAATCGAGAAGAAATTCATTTTATTTCTCTTGTGCAGTATCAAGAAAAAATGTCATTAAAAATACAAACCGCATTTGGCAATATTTAATCCATCGGGATGAGAGAAATTTTGTAGAATCGATAGGAAATTAATTTTATCTGAATTGAAGTAGCAAGAAAAATTCTCTCCAATCTGGTCAGTATGGTAGGTAAAGAGGGGGTGTGGGAGGGATATTGGTGGAGTAAACCATCGGATTTCCAAGTGTTGCAGCGTGAGAAAAACTTTGCTCTGCGCACGGCTAATTCTCTTCGCATTGGAGCTAATTAGGAGCCAAGGGGAAAAAGCTGTGCTCTCAGTGGTAGGAAGGATTTTGCAGGATCCCTCTTGGTTATCCTGTTCATATAGCACCTATATATATATATATATATATATATATATATAGAAGAGGCGAAATCAGACAACGAGGCACTGCTCGAGTCCATATCGATTGGAAGATTGTCCGCGAGATGAGGCTCCCTGAAACTTGGTGAGATAAGGGAGAACAGTGTTCTTTTACTGACCAGCTCCGCCAGGCTTTTCTCCCATTCGTCTGACTCAAACCAGACAGTTTCTACTTTAACGATAAGAAAACTGTCAAGGAAACAAAAGATTGTCTATTAAAAATGCTACTCTAATACTATAAAGTTCTTCCTAGCATCCCCCCCCCCTCCTTTATCTCTGTTGTATCTCAGCTAAATACACGAGCAAGCTCTTAAAATATCTGTTTATATTCGATAAAATTGCTAATTAAAGTGGTTCCTCCCTTATCCCGATGAATATTAAGGGATTTAGGTAAATTATTGGCAGTTTTAGCAGCGTTTTAGCACCGATCAGCCTTTAATATATGGTTTAATAAGAGTTTTCGTCGAGTCGTTAAAACGTTAAGGAATTTCAGCTTCCTCGATGATCATAACACGCACACGTACACGCAAATGTATGCCCACTCACACGAGAGCCATTATTCGTTACTCTTGGTTAAATAGAGCTTTCGCACGAGTCTCGCTAGCGAGATCCACTCTCCCTCGCACACATACCCCCTCCCCTTCCCTTTTCAACATCCGTAGGTAGCTCGAACAAATTTTATCTAATTAATTATATAGCTGGCGATAATCAATAACCCAAGGTAGAAATTATGCGCAACGCTGAAACATTAATCCCCCGTCCCTTCTCTTCATCACTAGCAAAATAACTGGCAGCGTTGTGTCGATAGCAGCTCGGAAGCCTTTTCAACGTTAAGACAGAATATCGTAAAACTGGCAAAGAGTGCGAAACCTGCTTTTGCCGATAAACACACGCGAGATAAATTCACGTGCAACCAAATGGTAATCAGAAATACAAAGTACAACCACGTGGAAGCAGTTTTCAGTGTGAGATTCGCGCTAATTGCAGGGGCTGTCAAACATTGAAATATAATTAAAATTCTAATTAACTAGTTTCGCGTTCGATGGCAAAGCGGTGAATACAGGGGGAGGGGGTGGTTGGAAAGGAGAACGAGGATAGTTTATCCAAAGGAGAGAGACACTCTTATTTATCATTATATCGCGCCCCACGCTGAAATATTCGTTGATTCGATCATTGGAATCCAGCGGCACGGCTTTGAAAAAGTTTTATGTTTACCACGCGTTCCCTTTCTCTCTCGTACACATATAGACAACCCACACGTATACCCCTTTTTGCCTCCGTTGTGTTTTCTAGCTCGATATTCGTTTAACGCCGTTTCCAGGCCCGATGCTATTACTCAAACGATTATAAAAATTTATCCCCTCAACAGGCTGAAATAGGATTCTATTGATCCTTCTTCTATTTAGACGGGACCCTTGTTGCGGCATGAAAAATCTGGCGGAAAAATCGTTTTTAAAGATAAAATATAGCGTGTCGTATTTTCGATATCCCCCCTTTTTGTTCACGCTTAAGAGAAGCATTAAACGTATTCAACGGCTGGGAGCTGCTGCCGCTAAAAAAAAAAATAAAACACTAACGCCAGGAATTCTTTCGCTCCATGGGCACTGGTCGCTAAACGGGCATAATTAAAAATTAAATAGTCCAGGGCAGTGGCCATACATATTTACACACTTTTATAATCCTGCATGGGGAAAAAAAACATTGTCCAAAGGCTCGGTGACGTTTCAGCCAGCATTAATAATGACGCGGAAGCTTCGGGGGTTTGAATAGTTGAAAAATTAATTTATAGGAGGGGGGAGGGGATGGAGAGAGAAAGGTAGGAAATCTGGGCTGCAATAAGCCCCATCGCAAACTTAAAAATAGATGGAGTTTCGCGTGCTGCTGCAGGATTCGGTGAGAGCAAATACGAGGATTAGGATTTTTTGTCTCCTTTGGTTGGGTGGCTGCCGCGACAGGGGGTGGCCGAGTGGAAACAAACCCCGTAGCTGCATAACGAACGTCAATTGAGAGGCAGAAGTGCGCGTGTGGGAAACGGAGTTAGAAGTGGCTAGAATTGCACGTGCCAAAAATTCCATCGTATTCGTCCATGGGACTCGCATCGTTTTTATTCGCACAGCAAAACCTTCCAGCAAATCGAATCTTCAATTGCGATTGAGCCATTGTTCCCTCCTCCGGTCACTGCTCATACTCCCTCCAACTCCCCTTTCCCTCCTTGTTTATTACACTTTCTTCTCTGTCGCATATATACAGTTGGAAAATTCAGTGATGATAATCATCCGCTAAACTCGAACGTTTATTCACTTTATCAGCCTCCTCCTTAAACGATAATGATACTTTTTACTGTCGAGAACCGTGATACCCCTTATCTCCCCTCGGTCTAAATTCTAATTCGCTCGGATTGCAAACGCACCCGTTTTGTTTCAAGATTCGCGATAATTACGTCACGTGGCGCCAGAAACCTATTTAGGGAACTCGTTTCTCTCGGTGAAATACACACTCCCAGCTGGCAACAATTAAAAGTAATTCCATTTCATCGTATTTGAAAAATTTTCAAGTGTAACGATGCTAAAATTGCCCTCTACCGTTTCATTGTACATGCTAATTTTCTATAATAATGCATTCATTTGCCTGCGCAAAGAGTGCAATGCAATTATTCCATAGAATTTTAATACTTGCAAATAATGATTTTATTCCCTGCGTTCGTTATCTTTTGTAATTCACCAAGCGTATTTTTAGGAACGTTGTAATTTTGTTGGACCTGTTAGTAGCAAGAATTAGATTGTAATTTGGTTTTCATTCATGTGTATGCGCGCGCGCGTGTGTGTGTGTGTGTGACATGAGTAATTACAGGAGACCGTTCAAGGATCTGTAAAACGTCGTTAATTCAGCCCTTGACGTCCTTTGGAAGGACCAACATGGTCACTGTACAATTTTAGCAGCGTTCTAACTTTCGTTGAGAAATTAAGTGGATATCTCGAGGAATGGTCGGACAAGGATAAGGTGAATCCAAAATAGAAAGAATTCGCTGATAGTCTACCTGCAAGAATGTACCGCCACTGAATAAGAAACTCTCTACTTTGCAAAGTGTTTAATTTATTATATTCGTTTGAATTATTAAATTGAAAATATTAATATAATAACAACAATAATTATATACACTCGAGTAATTATAATTAACATAAAACTCTTGTCTGACCAAAGCTATTATTTTCTACTGGTCAAACACAGGATGTCCATAGTATATTTATAATAAATTAACGATATCCAATATCTTACAAAGGTTATTGCTTGCCCATAAAGGCTAATCGTTCTCGACAAGATTCAATGAAACGATAAACTCGCAGAAGCATTTGCTCAGGTTTCCCAGGTGTTAGTGGTGGTGATGGTCGTCGTCGTCATCGTTTCGGCTCATCTTCGAAGAAAACTCGAAACCAGCAAGACACACGTACGCATAGGGTGCGGGTTTCTGTAGAGACGTGTGTCTGTGTTATCGTCTAGCCGAAAGCCGGGATTAACGTCGTGGGGAAATAATTTCTGCGTCAAAGGCGAGCCTCGTTTTTACGCTGGATCGGTCACGAAGCACCTTAGCGGCATTTCTCTTTGCTTCTTTTCCCACCCCTCCCCCTCCAACCCTCCTCCTTGGCATCCTTTCAGGACTGGAATAAACGCTAGGAGATTAGGACTCGTGTCTTTGAACTTGACACGGGTCACCTGACTCCGTGGTTCCAACCTGCTGTCTACAGTCTTCTTCTTTTGCTCCTCCTTCGTCTTCTTTTATCCAAACTTCCTTCTTCCAGTCTTCCGCCTACCGTCCTTTTCCCCTTCAACTTCTCTTTATGCCACTGCCTGCCTTACCTCACACACACTGAGAGAAAAAATACTCTATATTAGAACTACAAAAATGCAGTAGTTTTTGTTCTCATCTGTGTTATAATGTAGATTCGACACTGCGGTGTAATTTAGTTACTCTGGGTAGAAAAGAAGTAGCGAGCATCTTTAAAATTAAAGTTTGGGAAAAGTAAATTATTTAACGAAAAAGAAAATGGTTAAGGGTGTAGTATAAAAATTGTACAGTATTATTTTTAACGAGTAGTTTAAAAAAAGAGATGCTTTTTATTAAATTTTAAACTTAATTTGCTATACGAATATCGGTGTATTCTAAAATTCTTATTTTATTTTATAATTCTTCGTAGCCCTTATCTCTCTTTGCTATTTCTTTATTTTTCCTTTAGCTTTTTTCCAACAACTCTCATTCTTTCGAACTTGCCAAAGCTTCCCCTGCAAACGCTCTACGACCGCAGCTTCCTACCAGCATCTCTGGTCCAACATTTCTCCTCGGGCCTCTAACATTCCACCCCCACTCCCGTACCCCACGCCCTCTGCCTGTCCTTATCAACGAGGATCTTTATTTTCCTCCTTTTTTCTCGCCGTGGCGTTTGATTAAAACGCCCTGACCCGATTGTCCCCTGCCTTTTCCTCCCACTAAATCCCATACCCACCTCCCCCTTTCCCAACCGCCCTTCGCCAGAAATTGCAAGCCCCTTTGATAAGTGGCAAACAGTCACTACTGTAATTTTACAAGTATTGAGTCGCGAGTTTAAACCTTACTGCCTCAAATCGCACCAAGCATATTAGATTCTTTGGTTTTTATTGAATTTCCTCTCGAAAGAAGCTACGAGACAGTTTTTAGCAAATAAACAATAACGTCAATTAGAATCAGCAAAGAATCGAGGAATCTCTAATATCGAAGCACGATTTTTTGCATATTTAAGCAACATTCACAATTTTTTTTTCCTACATCACATACAATACTCTACTGATCATTATTACTCCAAGTTTTTTCTGTTTTTCAATAAACACGTGGATTTTCTAATAAATACGTCAATGTAGTCTGTATAGATGATAGATTCAAAAGATTTAATCCAAATCGACGAAAGTAGCTTCGACAGCAACAATAACAACTTTCCTTCAGACTAATACTCTACAGTTCTATATCCGGTTAACAGAATTATATAGAAATATTTTTCATCTGGCCTTGATGTTCTTCAGGCTTTTAAGTTTCTCCGTTTATATAACCTCGTAGAAGTTTCAGCCTATACTACTGCCTTATACTTGAATAATGGCCCGTTATAATTAAATAAGTTTCTCTGCATTTGAATACTGCCAGTCAGTGTGCTAAGAATCCCAAAAGAACTTGGAAAAGAATTCTGTACTGTAATGGCCACACGATTTAGTGACGAATTCAATGTAGGAATAGTCCCCATCCACTCTCCTCCCAAAAAGAGGGGGAAATCGTTCTTGAGGAACAAGAACATTAACTTGATTCGCGGTGTGAAAATCGACGAAAAGAAATCGGCTTAAAGTCTGCGCAGGGAGTTAATGCATCGCTGATCCTCCATCCTGGGAACCAATACCAGCCTAACAATCTGTGACGCTTGAACCGAAAAAGGAATGTTCCATTATTACCCAACCTTTTCTTGCATAAAAAATCCTTATTTCGCTAAAAAAAATAATTGAGATTATAAGCATAAAAAAGGCAATTACAATAACCACTACTAAATTATAAAACGAGAAACAAGTGCGTTATTGTATAGCTTCGATTAAAATCGAGATTTACTTTATTGCTTTAAAGATTTTAATTCAAGAGTAAAAAGTATACAGAATAAATTGGTTCATTAAGAGATAACGATAAACATAATGGTGAAGGAGATAAAATAAAGTAAGGATCCGTATATTTTTTTTAAGGAATCACACAAAGCGAGGGTAAGTTTTTGAGAATCGCTATTACTCTTGGTGCGATCAGGGGCGATTACCTTTGTTCCGTCGATCGGAAATGACGCTCCGATTCTCGGCAAGGCGATAAATTTCCACCGGAAATAACTTTTGGCAGGATTGCTCGCTGGAGGGATGAAAACTAGGGGGGAGGGGGTAAAGCTCAACCGAAAAAGAAACTCGACCTTTCCGACATTCGAACAGAGAGTCGCTTCCCTAACTCTTTCGATATCCATTCCAATCTCAAGCCTCTCACTTCCGGTTCATCGACGTATACATATATATATATATATCGTATATGTATGTATATGGCCAAGAAGTGTACATACGAGGAACATTTGCAAGATTAAAAGGAAAATATTAATTTTAGGACTAAGTGTACGTTTACGAGGGAAGACAATTTGATAATTAGCTATGAAAGAGAGTAGTGAGGGGTGATCAGTGAGGTAACTAAAATCTCTCAAAGTAAATAAGCGATCGCGTCACGCGAGACCCAAATAACCAACGAGCTTGTCATAGTAAAGGTAGAAAAGTAAATGGTGAAAGATCGATCAGAAACAGAAATAGTTTGGCCACTCAAGGGTAAGTTAAGAGGCCGAGGGGTGGAAAGTCAAGGGAGGCCTGCGAATGGCTCCACTCGACTGATTAATTAAAAGTTAGCAATGCCATGTCAAGAAATATTCATATCGCGACCGGCACTACCTGCCCACGACTTCAGAGCTTCGTAGAGTGTATACCTAGCATTAAACCTTTATGATTTCGTGACCAAGTCGCTGTTTCAGCCAGAAATATGTTACAAAAAAAATACACACTCTTGTATCTCCTTTTCATTGTATATCCTTAAGAAAAAAAATCTTTGAAATATTTGCAAAATCATTAGCCAAAATTTTTAATTTGAAAGAGCATAGCCGTTCAGAGAAAATACACTCTGAAGAATTATGCTAGAAAGCTCGTATAACCCAATTCTTGTCCAAACTTATTACAAAGAGTATGATAATATTCTTATTAATATTAATTACACGTAACGTCAAGAATAATAGTGTAAAATTATTTTTTGTTTATGAATCATGGGCTGAAAGGGATTATATATGTATATATAAATTTATAAAGATTGGACTTGGTCGAGATTGGATTAAGTGTGTAGAAATAGGGGAGGGGGTTAGAAGATAGACTTTTAGTTTGAAGGAGGAGAAGATAAACGAGGCTTGGGACACTGAGTAGACATTAAACTCTCGTCAGTGTAGGAGACCAGCGGAGGTCAGTGAGATTTGCAACAAATTAATACGATAAGATAGCGAGAAAGAGAGAGAGAGAGAGTAATTAGCGATACGCTGGATCTGCAGAAGGGATGGCCGAGGGTGGCTTCGAAAATCGATCGACTCGAAGGTATACCTTGGTCCTTTGGCGTTCCTCTCCCTTAAAACGTGGAGCCTCCAGACCGGGAATCGCCTAACGAGTCGGAAAAATCAAGTCTCCTTTGGCAGCCAATGCTCGCCTTCAACCCTTAGGAATTCGTGTCTAATTAACCATAAAAATAACGAGATTTTTGCGGCCGGCTCACCCTCCTCCGATAGCTCCAAATCGATAGGGAAACTCGTCTGAAAGTGAAAAGGGAGCAGAAGCGAAAGTGACGGGCCAAGAAGTAGAGTGAGATCCGATGTGAGGGCCACCGGGGCTGGTGAAACAAAAAAATCTTCTATCTATAGAATATATGGGAGATACAGAGTCAATAAAGGGAATAAAATCAAAGGTATATAGAGAGTAATCGAATAAACGCTGCAGGGAAGAAATCAAAAGGTATATCTTCAGGTGGAATTGGAAATGTTGGGAGGGAAATAAAGATGGTGGAGGGAGTGAGGGTGAAATTGGGGGGAGGGGGTAAGAGATTCATCGTCTTGGAAGTTGAAGTTAGCGAAGGAGTTGGAGGCAGGGTTGAATGGGATGGGTCGAGGGTGAGAGTTGGCCCTTGGGGTGCGTCGTCAGATTTGTCTCATTAGAGCTCGCATTGTGCGTTCCTATGGCCGATTTACTCTCTCGCTCACTCCTTATAGCCATTCGCTTTTCGCTTTTACTAAAAGCGTTCAACAAATTTTCCCCTTTTTCTTCGCTAAATCTAACGAGCTTCCATTTAGCTCACAATACTCCCACCCCTCCTCCCCCCTTGTTTGCACGATTGCCATCATCCAACACGAATATCATCCTGGTATTACTTTCCTTTTTCATCTCACCCTTCTCATTCGAAAACTTAATACACTTACCTACCTCATAGTTTCATCCATCACGTGCCTTTTAAGATCCTGTTATGAATTATGAACCTAGCGCGAAGTTCGAGCCAATAAAAGTAATTGTAGGTATGTAGTGACTTGTGCAATTCTTTTAAGCAAGAAAAATAATTTATTCTCATTAATGTTAACATTGAAATTTGAAAAGTGACTTTTTATATTAAAACGAGAAATTTCTTTTACAGCGAGTTCACCAGAGCCACGACAGTGTCCTTACTTGGGGAAATTCACGGTGACAGGGGTGAATCAGAACCAGAGGAACACCAGGGACAACAAGAAGGGACAGCTGCACCAGGAGACACAGACCAGCAGAAGAGAGAGGGAGAAAGTACGTCATGGGGAGGATCATCGAGGTGGACGAAAAATGGACTTTGAGATCGAGACGAGGAGGGCGAACAACGAGTACCTGATTCGCGAGAGATTGGGTCGAAGGGCAAGGTCAAACAGATACAATGGCATTGGCCACAGAGATGGAAGTAACGAGGACATGAGTACTGGGTATCTGGAGGAGATGTTGTCGAGTCATGGTCCAGGTCATGGCAAGGTTAGAAAAACGAGAGACATCTCGAGGTTGAAGTGGTCCTCGAGGACTGGTGGGACGGAGAGAGTCAAGGTCGAGGAGTGGAACGATCGGGCTGAGGAGAAGAGCGCCCTGAAGAGGGTCAGGATGAGAAGAAGCTCGGCGAGGGAGGACTTCCAAGTGGACCAGGACGAGTATGCTCAGATTCGTCAATTCTGGGCACCAGAATTCGATGACTCGACCTTGTCAGCCTTCGTGCAGGCTCAGGCTGATTACTTCGGGGAGTACCCGGAGACTGAGAACCTCCCGAAGAAGAGGTCCCCGGAGGAAAGGGGCAGCAGCTCCGGGATGACGTACGATGATCTCGTGAGGATGAGGAGGGATCTCGATGGTCCTGACAGATTCGAGGACAGCCTTGAGAGAAGGGAGAAGAGGGAGGAAGAGGAGACCAGATGCAGCTCGGAGGTCACAACCCTTAACATAGGATGCTCGACCGCAGACAGAATGGAGTTTCGCACAGATTGCGAGGACTTCATTACTGGTAACATCCTACGCCATTAGAACTACTGTCTAGATGTTAAATATCCTTGCTGCTGTGTCAGGACGATTACATCTGTGTGCTAGTTAGTTGGTCAAAGTTCAGACTTTCAGCTTACTGGACGATCCTTTGTGCACCACGTCCAATTGAATTTCTTACCAACGCTAAACTGCTCTAGAATATTCATAGTACACCGCTGCTTCAGGGTTGACCCTTGCTCTGACACTACTACCACTGTCTCGATCGGACCTTCTTCGATCCTGGGCTAAATCTTAGAATTGAATTTTTTGTACAGTTCACTATATACTTGGTAAAACGCTTCTCTGCTCTACTAAGAATAACTTAAAGTGCAGAGTGTAATAGACACAGTACTTAAAGTCCAATTTCTGATATACTCCACTGCATATTAGCTCTTAAGATATATATGATGGATAATTTAAAATTCAAAGCGTTGACAGAGTATTGTTACCGGACAGGGTACTTGGTTTAGCGATATACATACGCAAAAGTTGGTCGAGCGCCTTAAATCCCCAAAGTTGAATTTATATGAACCCCCGGGATACACTCGTCACTGTATAGTTGGGAAAGTTTGTCAGGGTAGGGGAGGAGGACGTGTACGAGTCAGTGGAAGTTGCAGATCTAACGCGTTGGAATTCTTGTTACTGCTTTCAGCTTACTCGTGCCACGGTAGATGGTTCGATGCTGAGGGCACGCAGTTTGTGATCGCGACGCCCTTGGCACGCAGACCGACGTGGACGAGCGAGAACAATAGGCCCCAACCCTACAGGAACACCAGAAGATTGTGCTTCATGTACAAAGAGAGTGGCGGTGTTGTCAGTTTGACGGCCAGCCCCATAGCCTGTCAGAGGGGTGTCCCACCACCCCCACCCCTCTTGGCCTTCAATGCAACCAGCATCGGTAAGACCACCCCTCCATAAATCTCCCCTGCTCTCAAATAAATTCTTAAGATACCTTAAACACCCTCCAAACCCCTCGCTACGATAACCAGTTATCTCAACCCCTCCCCGCCCCTCGCCCCATCTCCTATCTCACCCTTTTAGCCACTACCCCCCCCCCCCTTTTTATAGCTTTACAGCCTCGGATAAATGCATCAGCACAGAGGCTACAGAGATTTTTCATTATCCACTAACTTCTCCCATTAAAAAACACAGTCGTTCCGATAATTAAAAAACCTATCCTAAAACAGTTTTGGAGAATCACATTATGCATGCTCGTATTTACGATTTAGCTATAGCGGTAGTCATTCGAGTATCTCATGGATGAATATTTTAGCCTATTAGGAATTTCGTATTCTTACACCTTGTTATTTTCAAGGACAATGCATGGAGGACAGCAGCAACGTTAACAGCCAAGCACACTTGACAATCTTGATCGCAACAGTCATCGTGGCCATCTTTAGGTGATTCTAAACTAAACTCAGCAAGGAGTGACGATCAATCGACTCTAAACCGAAGATCTGCGCTGCAATCGGAAAATCCCCAAAATGGATACGGTCAGTGCTGGTCACACCGATGCTCGTCACTCGTCGTTCGAAGAAAACTAAAATTGTACATATAGAGAGACTTTTAAGTGATTGCAATAAGCGTAAACTATTATTACCCCAAGTTTTATGAAAAAATGCACACGTGAATAGTTTTCAAGCAAAAGCTGGCTGAGTTTCGCCCGAAGAATAGGTTTTTTACCAATGTAGTTAATAGGCGATAGATAATTCTTGGTACCCATCGTGGGTCCATTTTTATGGTTAGACCATATCAGCAGATCGGCGGTCACGCTTGATCGGTTTTATCGATCAGAAGACACAGATGTATCGACGGATTCTTATAGCGAGTAAGTTGAACGTTGAACCTTGTCCTTCGAGGCAGGAGACCTTGGTTGTCTTCATTGTTTAAAAAAAGAGAAAAAAACACCTGACCTTGAGATTAAGATAAGCTTGACAACTTGTATGGTGGATGCTGAGAGATTATTAATAGAAAATCGAATGCAGTACAATCTTCTAGAGCGATGGGTTTTAATCGAGCGAGGAGAAGGGTGGATTGCGATGGTGCGAATAGAAAATGAATAAAATGTTAAACAATAAATTTTAATTGCAAATATATCTGTGAGTATATAACCAATCGAAAAGTTATTATACAAATATAAAATTATCCTCCAAGGACAAAGACTAATGTTAGACCAAATTTTTACTGATTGATATAAAAATTCTATATATTTGTTAATGCATATTCGATAATAAACTGATTGAATTACTTAAAATGTTCTCCACAAATAACAATGTATATCGTACATTCTCATAGATTCGTGGTAACACAGAGCTTTTCTAATTTCGTCGTATGGAGAAACGATCCGGGATCCCCTTAAGGATTACTTTGCCTGTTTGTGAAAAATAAAGTTGCATCTGTGATCTACGAAAGTTGCACTATCTGTAAAAATCTACCCTCTCTCCTCGCTCTGGTTTTCCTTCAAACGCGTTTGCTGAGTATTTACGTTTCTCGCTTTACGATCACGCGCTGTGATCTCCCGAGAATTCGTCGTCGACGCATCGTAAACGCAGCGAAATTCTCGGCGATCTTGCGGGCCAAGCCTGTTTTTACTACAAGCAATAAGCAATAAAGCAAGGGGCTGGCTCAGCCCTCCACAGAGATAAGCCACACGGTACACAAACCTGCATAAATTCTCGACCTAATTCAGTGGCATCTTTTCCGTCGCTCTAAGGGCAAATCGTAATTTATTGCCCTGATGCTTAGGTACCGCTGTTTCTGCTGGTTAGCCCAAAACATCGAGCTAAATGATACGAAGGGATCTGTAAAAATCCACGAAGCGCCAATTTGCATTGCCTCCCCTAATATTTTAACTAAATTTCTATTTGCTCCCCACTGGACTAATTCAATTATATCGAGCAACATAGCTGTGTTTTTTCATTGTTTTAATTTGGAAAATAAATATTAAAGATTGCGCTTAATTCGTTTGATCGTGTTAACGATAAGCGAGGAAAATTAATTAACAACGGTGATAATAAAGCAATTTATGTGGGTAATGCAGCATTGGATGCTTTGAGGATAAGCGAGAGTGCATAAACCAGCAGAAAATCGTCTTGAAATTTATGGCAAGTGGTTTGCTCCAACGAATAAATTGTAATATACCTGAGGATGCTTTACTAATTTAGCCATTGTTATCGCAGGTTGGTGTACAACGTTCCGATAAATAATTGAGAGTGGAGAACGAACGGTTGGAAGCTGGCGTATTATTATATGATATTGTAACTAATACAGAGTCTATATTATATTATTGTACAACTATCTTTGTAAGGATAAGTAAATCGAGTGGTGAGAATTAAGAGAGAACGTAGAGAAGCAGCCAATGAGAAGGTATGATAGGTAATTATTAAATGGATAGTTGGGATACGAGAGGAAGAAAAAAGCCAATCGCTATTTTACCACTTTTCCAATAATGTTACAGTAGTTGTTAGAAATCTTGTACGTCTTCTTCGATCATTTCGTATTAATTGAAATCATTTTTATCAGCATGTTTAAAACAATAATTTTACAGAATCATAGTTACAGGTTTTTATTAAAATTGTCAGATCTCTCTCTGATAAAGAAAAAAGAATTCCCATTAATTTCAGTGATAATTCTTTTAAAATTAATAAATGTATAGATATGAGTGAATCTCATTGCAAAAATAAAAAAGCTGATAAAGATGATTTCACACCGACTCTGTCTGTTCAACGTTTGATTGCGATGGGAAGAAAGGTTTCACTCTCGATTATCTCGAGATGGTTGATCGTCAGTCGCACAGAAGAAAAACCAATCTGAAAAATTAGTTGTAAAAGAGAAACATTTGATTTATCACGGACAAGTAGAACTTAGCGTAGGTGTATTTAGCGATTAGCACCTTAAAAACCATACTGTACCTAAGAAGCAACGTATTTAGCGTTAATGTTAAGGATCGAAATTAGAATTTAAGTCTCCTTAGCTCTTAGGGATTAATAAGCTCATTGTGACAGCAATCAGACGGTGCCCCGTGGTCCCATAGCAAACAATCGCCTTGCGCTTCGTTCATTTTTCTTACGTCACGCGCGTCCAATCCTCCAGTCGTCTCCTCGGGATATCAGACCACTACAAAAAATATCATAATTCCAATATTATTTGCTCTAAATTCTCTTTCCTCTGTATATTCTGCCACACGTGAAAATCTTCATGATGGAATTAAAATTCTCAAACGCGAAGGGTTCGTACCTATATATATATATATAGTAATTTAAAATGCATTCGCGTCGCAATTGGTGAATAGAGGTTCGGAGTAAGATTGGCCGAGCATCGAGATGAGCGATTGAATTTTAAAGGGCACGATCGGGTTTTCATTATTCTGTCGCGAAATGGAGAAAGTGGAGGAGTTTTTGCGCGAGCGAGAGCGAGAGACGCGTGCGCGTGTTCGGGAGCCACGCAGCAGCCAGGTTGCTGAATATTCCATTATTTTCAATTTGTCCATTGCAAACAATGCGGGGAGATTCGATAATTATCGGAGCATCCCCAAACATCGTTACTGACCGAGCGAGACTACGCGCGGCCGTGCTCGTCAAACATTATACGAACCGCTTAATGAGATTGATACAATCGCCCGATGCATTTAATCCTACCAATTTACACTGGTCCTAATATCGCGCGAATATTCCCCTAATTGAGTCACTAATGAGAAACGCGAACGACTCGCCTCGTTTTCCTACACCCTCTCCCCAATCGCGTTCCTTCGACCCCCCTTTCTATTCTTTTCATTCTTCTGACAATAACTCTTCTGTTGACACGCATCATTTAGATTTTTTTCAGTAGAAAAGTTATTTAAAATAAAGAAAATAATATGTATATAAAGGGGTGATCGCGAGGGACAACCAGGTTTTACAAGGATTTCTCAGTTTATGATTTTGTCTATCAAATTCGAAAATAGTCTTTTGATTTATAATTTTATTGAAATCATTTATACAAGTTAAAAGCTTTAATTCTTAAAATCAAGAATCTTCGTTTTCACCCAGCCTCTCCCACCTAATTTAATGCAAGATCAACCAAAAATCCATAAGCAAAAATATGGACGTTGATAAAAACATTTCTACCACTAAGAATAATGTAAAAATCAGGAAACATGTCCATTTTGTCTCGACAGTATTTTATCGTTGATAGTATTGTTCTAGGAAGACTTGTTAAAAAGAGAAAAATATGAAAGGCCATTTTCTAGAAAATCTCTTAGGTCACTCTTGCAGTAAACGCCTCGTTTTATCCAGCGATCGATCGTTCTTCGAGATATCCGAACGAGCCTCCGAATGCTCGCGGCGTACGAGAGCTAGAGAAATCCCGTTTTATTTTTTTACGGGGTCGTAAAAAGTGCGGGGAATTAAATCAATCGTTCTATAAAAAGGAAATCGGACAGTTTCAGGTTTCATAAACAATCGTAGGGTTTTCGATGGTGGTTCACTGGACTCGTTACGTCGTTTTGTAATCGATGAATGAAGCGATCGATGTTGGATTCTAATAGAGGGGGGGGGGGGGAGTAAGAGAGTGAGATAAAATAACGTTGGAAATCAGAGAGAGAGAGAGAGAGAGAGAGAGAGTCGAGAGTTTGGTATGCAGATTGGCCGGAAGGTAGTGAAAATGTCTCGGAGTGTCGCGTGGTTCGTGGAACTAGGTGGCATGGTGTGTTAACGATTTTATGGGGGGTTGGGCCCGTCTAATGGGATTATCGGATTACTTTCATGTCGGTACGAGTACTCCTGCGCGGTTTATTACCTTCGCACGCTGGATTATGTGCTCATTTTTGAATCTCCTTGGCCAGCTATATAGCCACGTTCCACTCTACGATCCAATTTGCTGGTAGACTCTAACTCCCACTCCCTGCCTACGACATCCAACCCCCTCTCCCTATCCTCGAAACGGAGCGCACTTTAATTAATGCAAAATTCGTGAAACCGCCGATCTAAAACTGTCTCCTCCGCGAAGCTTCCGCTCCACCTGGAATCCGGTCACGTCCCTTACGAAGATGATCGGACTTTGGGTAAAGCACTTTGGACAAGTATCGCGTCTCTCTAGTAGCCAAAGAAATTTCTTTAATCGTCCGTGAAAATTAAATTTACCCCACTGAGCTTAATATTCAACTGCGTAACTAGAAACTAAAATGCCATGAGGCTAATTAGGCCAATTGCTCGTAATTTAGATACATTTGTTTAGATTCAAGTGATACTTATCTAATATTCTCTTGATGACCCTCTATACTTACTATAATTGATTTCGCTCTGTATTAATTTTTATGTTTTCTTTGTCTCGTGTTATAATTTTTGTCAAATAATTTTCCTAACTTTTTAAAAGACTTTTTTAACTCCTTGTATATTTTTTAATTATTTAATTGCACTTACGGTCTGATCTTACAATGTCCATCGTAAAGTTAAATGATTTTACAAAAATATCTTACGATCGAGCTCAAAGATGCGATCTACGTAAAAGTGGATCTTTGAAATTCTAAAGAAGAGGATCATAGAGACAGGGGGAGGGGGTGTATTTTTTCATTGTTCGAGCAATTTAAATGGTAGCGACATTAAAAGGTGGCTTGAATTCGAATCACAAAAGATTAGAGGGTTCCTCGTGTAAACTATATGGGGAAGGGGGACCAGTCCCATTGAAAAGTAGTATACACACACGTACACACACTCGCACGAGTCTGTTACGAGGACTTCGATCAAGGGACAATCATCCCTCGGCCGACTATCGAAAGTTTTCTCTTTTTTCATCATCGATTATGCCAATCCCTTTATCGAGCACCGACAAGCAGGCAGTTTTCGCGAATGAAAATCGTGCCACGCGTCCCCCTCCCCTCCCTTCTCCTAAAACCAACAATAAATTGACGTTCCTACTGCTTTATCATGCATCTGCATTGGGGAAATAATTGACGATCCGTTTATGTACCGTCAAATGCCACTCAAACTTCGACATCTTACACGAAAAAGATCTCAGCCGCGACTGTCCATCGAGAACGTTCCACCTGAAAACCCATAATTTTGCTCAATCCGTAACTAAAATGCGTAATTAAAAATGCTCAATCAAATCGATCACTCCCACCGAACGAATTAAGGTGTTCCAAACGTGGCTGCTACTTCCATCCCAATAATTTCCCCCTGTCATATTTCTCCAATTATCACTAATGATGAATTCAGAAACGCGCAATTTTCGCACTGCAAGAATTAAAGTCAAATTTGCAACATTATTTCTTTGCAATTTATTTATAATTTATAAACATTTGCACGAAGCGTTTTTTTATTCGACCGACTCAGAGTGTTACCGGAGAAATTCGATGATGTTTCACGCGATTTTTGCTGCTGAGTCGTTCGAATCGGCTTGGCTAAATAACGTAGGTTAAACAATGGAAAATAAAATAGGAGGGGGGGGGGGGGAGGTAAAAAAACACAAGCAGCAGTAGATAAATCAGCAATGGAATCGTCAGTTTTAATGGATTCTAGCATGCACCGGTGTCTGTTAGAATTTTCTCCTGGCAAATACCGAGCCTCGCGTGACTTTTGAAGGCTTTGCATGTGAAAAGAAATTCCGGCGTACGATTCATACGGTGTGTGTGTATGTGTACAGACACGAGTATATAAGTAGGTGCTCGGTCTATCAACATGCGCGCCTACCTGTTTCACTTTGCGCGCTGACGTGTAGTGTGTGTGTGTGCGTGTGTGTGTACGCGAGCGCGAGTAAAATCGAACACGGCCGGAAGTGCCATTCGCGCGCGACGCGTGACACGTGCGAAAAGGACCGCGGGGCGATAATGTATTACAAGAGTTGAAAGGTCAACGCGTTTCCCGAATAAAAGAGCCTCATCTCTCTGTCCTCCTAACGAATACAATCAGCATCCGCGAATGCACGCCCCTCGATAGCCCAGAAACCAACGTCCCAGTTAGTTTTAAACAACGACGCATTTACCAAAAAATTCCTGCGGTGAACAAAATATTCTTTCGCGAAGAAAATTCACCCGGCTATCCATCGTGCATATTGTTATTGCTGGAGCAAAATGGGAGCTGTTCTCCGTTTGGTCAGTGACGTCAGGGATGTGCGATCTGATTGGCTGGTGGGCTGTTGGGGAAGCGATAGGACCGGAAGTGCTCGATGCGTGGGAATTCCGGCGCGAAGATTCAATCGGTCGAAAGGGTCGCGAATAATTCGAAAATTATGAAACGAGACTCTCCTGGTTCGTTTCATGGCAACTCGCAGGTGGTCGAGTTTCAATTAAAATTCTGAATGCCATTAAAGAGCCCGGAGTGCTTCCAATGGCTGGAAGATCCGAGCTTTTGTAAAATCACCTTCTCCAGAGAACGTTTAAGTGAAATTTCACGCATCGAAGGGTCTCTCGCGAAAATCGAGGGAGCCTTTCTTTTCTCGCAAAGAGAGAAAGGTATATGTGTATAGTATACAAAAAGAGAGAATGCGGGTAAGGGGAAGGGGGAGCTTGCGTGTGTGTGGGTGGAGAGAGGAGAGTGTGATAATTTGTTAATTTTATCAATTGAAGAGAGAGAGAGAGAAGAGTAATTGGAGGGAATTACCGCGATTTATAAATAAGTATGCGAACTATAATAGACTCGAAGCTACGAAAAACAATGTTGGGAAAAAAAACAAATTGTGCATACGAGTTAAAAACTGTAATAATGAATTGAAAAAGACGACCCTGTAATCCCTCGATTTAATGCAAAAGCAATATTGCGCAAGTGAGAGTGTGAATGTGTGTGTGCAGAGATGGTGAGAATTGCTGAGCAAAACAGAGGGTAGGATGATAAAGAGTGTAAGCTACCTGTGCCTTGTAACAAACTATATATGTATATATTAATACACATTACGAATGTACACACACTCGCAACACTCACAAAAACATATATTATATATGATAATATATATATAAATACATAACTCTCACGGTAATCTATTTAACGATCGTTACCGTCTCTTCTGAAATAGAAAAAAAATGGAAAAAAATGACAAAATCCCCTCTCAGAATTTTCATTGAGCGTAAACGAAGAGAGAAAGGGAGAGAGTGAGTGAGATAAAACGAGTGATTGTCGGGAAGATTGAGGGAAAGAATGGGGGGGAGAGAAAGGGAGCGTGAGTCTTTGAAAAGTGAGTGCTGGAGAGAGAGAGAGAGAGGTGAGTGCTAAAGAGAAAACACATTGTTAAATAAAATAGCAATAATCGAATTTCAGACTGAACTATAATTGAATATTATACCGCATCTTTGTTGTTGCCACAGCGACACGAGCGTGTTAATTATTATTATTATAAAATACTGTTACAGTGTCTTGCTACATTGAGGAGATTGAATAAATCTCGAAGCTCGAACTGGAGGATTTATTTGCGTACCGCATACACTCGCAGCACGCTTGCATTATCTCGCATTTTTACGTTTTATTCTGGCAAAGGCGAGCAAAGTGGCGGGAATCGTTTTAATTTTGTAACAACCTTATCCTTTTAGCTTGTATAGTTTTTTATAGCCCAACCGCGCGAGAGAGTTACTCCTAAGATAAACGAGTTAAATCTATCGCAAAAAACGAGCTTGTAGTGTCACTTAGCACGGATAGTCTTATCGCGCGAATTTAATTCGATTCCTGAAAACTCTGTAATCTTCTGTAAATTGCCTATATATACAATACAATTTTATTTGATCACTGGAGGAACCGAGATTACCCAAGTCGAAATTTCGAGTCCACAGCATAATTATATTCCAGACGATTCGAGATCGGACACAAAGTAAATGTTCAATCTTGAGAGAAATCGTTCGGTTTTAGCACTTTAATGGCGAGCGTTATTGAAATATTACATTAGGGTCTGACGCCTCCGTGGATTAAATGAATTCTAAAGTTCTAAATGGAGATTTTTATATTTTGTGCATAAAATGCACGCCGGCTGCGAGCAGTGATTACGGTGCTTTGTCTTATTTTAATTAGCCCGATGTAAACGAGTTTTGCCTAATTAGTGGCGCGAGTCAGCATAATATAACGAGTACACGTGGGGAAGGTTCGCTCGCTTGCTAGTTGCCTCTCGTATCAGCTGTCTACTTTTTTCCCCCCTTCAGTTTTTCCATTGCCCGCGTGCAACACGAATTTGCTCAATAATTAGATATCTCTGCGCCGTAGCGCCCGCCGCTGGCTCATCTTTTTCTTTCCGCGTTGTACTCGCGCTCTTGCCACCAATCCCCCAGCTTTTTCAATGTGGCAAAACGCCGATACCACTTTAACGCTGCAAAATCCGAAAAACGAGTCCAGTAACGCTGATAAATCTCTCACCTACAAAATTAGTTTCTCCATTCAATTTTCTCCTCTCCACTCGAGAACCGTTCTTCTCGTCCAAAAATATTTTTAAACCTCTCAAAAATACGCAGTATACACATATCTACATAGTTCATTATTCATATATTCTGATGAATTTAGCAGAAATTTATAACAATATTTCTCAACATACGAGACACTTTGCTCAGCTGTGATAACGATTCAAATACTCTGTGTTCTCCATTTATCATTATTATTTTCAGTTAATGAAATCGAGACGTTCTTTTGTTTATTGAAATTCAAAGAAGAGTAGGATTGTAATACGCAGTATAAGAGAGGGAATTGTCCTTGAAGAATACAAGCTTATTGGAGAACTTGGTAAGATTGGCAGATCCACGTGAGGCTAACTAGAAAGGAGCATGGATATTTTCGATGCTGAGAAAAGGATCGACAGTGCTGTATGTACCGTGCAGGAGACCTTTCGCTGGATGGACCAGCCGTCGTTTCCCGAAGGAGATCAATGGGAGTGGTGCGACAAGACGTTTCCCAGATTGGAAAATATCTGTCAGTGTGCTGTTTCGGTCCCTGTTACCCAACAGTGAGTCCTCGCGAGCAATTGAGATTGCATGTCAACCAGCAGTCTTCCCAAGAATGTCCAACTGGATCGTGACAAGACACTTTTAATTTGCCTTTCCAACCAGCTGGACACACTCTATACCCACAGCTCTGACCCACATCCCCCCACCCCTCTCCTCGCCCTACCCTATACGACTCTCTGACTAATTAATCCAGCAAATTTCCTCACTGTTATGCACCAAGTACCAAACGTATCCACTCTATCAACCCTTTGGAATATTATCGTACAGTAAATAACTCTTGAACGAATGCTATAACTGTACTTGGGTGATTTCTTTCGTCCGATCTTAAGAATTATTCTTAAATAACTATTATAGCTTAATCATGCAACTGTATAATAGTAATCCTTGATTCCTAATTAAAAAAGTGCGGAATCATTTTGTAAAATGATATCGTTTCATTGGATATCACGCGATTTATAAATAGTTCTCGTTATTTAAGCTAGTTCAGAGCTTATAATGATTTTATTAAAAATGTGTGATTCGTGGTTATATAAATATAAGTATTAATTAACTCGTGAAAATTATTATTATTTTAAAACTATTTTTAGTGTAATTTACTTGAATTATATACCTGCATGTATATAATAATTGTTTCGTGTTAATGAGCTGTTATTATATTTATCAGAGGTTGTTTGTATCCATCTTAAAATCTGATCGGAGTAGACTGACCATAGAAATAAATCTAGATAGGGAATTAAAGTTTTGATGAAGAAGAATAAAAACGTTGTTTACGTGGGAGATCGTAAAGGGGGGATTGGCGAATTTGGAATTTAGTTGAGGCTTGTCGTAACTTTGGGTGATTTCAGGGGCCACCGGGTATATCCGCGGAAATGCTATGCTTTGGCCTTCCGTGGAATGTCCGATTAACGACGACCAATAAACGAGCACTGCAACTTCCTCCCTCCTGCGCTACCCCCTGTGTGTGCACGTGTGTAAGTAGATATGACCGGTATATATGTATATAATAGATCCTACGAATGTCGCTCGCTCCAAAATACGTGGAAGCTGCCCTGTACCCCTTTACCACGTATTCTATATATATATATACTGATCGCTCGATATTCAGTCACGAGCAATCCCAACACAACCATGAAGTATAAACAACCATTTTTTATCCCAAAACTTTCACCAATCTCTCCTCGAAACTTGCTTTCTTAAATTAATACCTGTACTATAATCACCACGGAAACTAAAAATCTTCAAGTTTTTGAGGACAACCACAGTATTCTACCACAAGAACCAAATTTTTAAGTTAAAATGTTTATTTAGTCATTGTGCAAAATACATAACTATAAAAACTCTTTAAACTGAGTATTACTTTTGTACAATTTCAAGAAACCAATTTTCAGGTTGAAAAGTTGATTTAATTATTGCAAAATAAATAAGTACAGAAATTGGTTAATTTGAGTAATTTTTTATTAGTATATTTAATGACGTTGCAAAGACTGAGGAGAGTTTGCGATCGTTCCAGTTGATATGAGAGAAGAATTTATGTTTAGTTTTCATGGCTTTTAGCGACTTTTTTGGCGAACGATTAAAAGAATTACGTGTTTAGAGGAGAAAATAGGAAATTGCAAGGACGTACGTTGCACAAGTTTAAACGAAGGTCTCGGTGAGTCTCTGGGGAGGAGGAGAGAGGTTCCAGCAGGGGAAAGAGGATAGAAACTTGATCAAGGTCTCGCGGTCGTTAATGAGCAAGCTTAATCGGAGATCGGTTCTCTTTGGTAAACTACAATTAGGTACATATAGACATAGAGAGGGAGGGTGGCTAAGTATCGTCGAAAACGTTAAATTTTAAGAGGATTAAGGAACAGCGCCATCACGTGACTCGCAGGCATTAATTTTTTCCCTATACAACCCCTGTACGTAAGTTCAACTATTTAAGTCGACTTTCAGACTTCCGGGTAATCCCTGACACGTGGCGAATGTCAAGGTATAATCTGGCACTTGTAGAATTAAGAAATCCGAGCCTTTCGAATTAGTTTCTATTTACAGCACGCGACTACGGTACTTTGAATTTATGACGTATAACAGTTTTCAATAAAATTAACTATTTTAAAAATGTTTTATTTATCTTTGCATTTTTTAATTGGAATCGTAGATTCGATGTAAAAGCAGCAATTTAGGGAACTCGTGGAAGGAGTTGGACATCTTTTCTACTTTCTTTATTCCAGCTCCAAACTATTCCCCATTCTTTTAATCTCATCTCCATTTTTTGATAAAGTGTACCGCTTTATAGTTAAATTACAGTATCCCGTGGACGAGAGGCTCAAGCGGGGCTCGTTTAAAATTGCGATAACGTTTATACACTGTAGTTTCCTTTTAAGGGGCTGCCGTAAATTTCTAAGTACCCGTAAAATGATTATAAATGGTTAAAGTTCTGCGTAACTGCACACTGACGTTGATTTAACGTGGACTTTATATGCCATACACACAGCCCATGGAATTTTCTATATTCTATTGTCCACTGGTCCTTTTCTCAACTAGCCTCTCACACTCTTTCACCTTTGGTCGAAATGTTTTAGAGAAACACTTGCAAGACATTTGCAAGTTCTAAATATACATATATAGAAACGGATATAAGATCTCTGGATTGCGTGAGACGCTTCTGACGTTTAAAGCCTCATCATTTGAAAGCTTTTTTAAAACCTATTTAAGAGACGCTTCCTTATCATGATAATGCATCATTCACGTAAAAGAATCGGTCTGAAAATTGGAACGGCAAAAGTTACTGTGCAGCATAGTTGGACGGTAGCGGTCGACGGTATACGTACTTGCCGCCGAGACACCACCGATTCTCGCTTTATATAACTTGAGACTAAAAAATAGATACCTCATTTAAAACAACTCATCCTTTTCTTCGCTTCTAACAATTTCTCATCAATTTTAGAATGGCAATAATCAGGTGATTTGCTCGTTAAAACAAATATTTAATGAAAGTGACAAAATCGAATATCGAGGTTGCGCTATATTTTCGAACTATGCAAATCGATGCGAGCTGAAATCCCGAAAACGTGATACATAATTAAGTGGATTATCGGTTAATTAAGCAGCAGATTAATTTAATATAGATGATTGATTTCAATTGGCCGTACATTTGTTATCAGAATAAATATCAATTTCGAGCTGAAACAAGAAATCTCGAGAAATAAGAAATTAGCTTGTTTTTGTTTTACATATAGAAAGCACAAAGTATTTCACTATAATATAAATATATAAAATCATATATTACTCATCATTGATGCCAATCAATGATAATTGAGTTTCTCGTACTAAATTAAGAAATTGACATTTCCACAATTACCTCCAGGAAATTATATCCAACAATAAACTATTCCAAAAACACCTGGTTATATAAAAATTCAATCAAATCAATATTAATAAAACCATATTGGAAACTCAAGAAAATCAATTTCTATCTCATGAATTACTTTTTTGAAGGTTCTATATTCGCACAGATGAAATATTCTCCAAGAACAATAATAACATACTGTGATCTGAGTATACGGATATATAAAATATAAAAGAGCAAAGCGAATATGAGCGATAAGCGACTACAGAGGTGAAAATACGATGACGTTTCAAGCTTATTCCCGATGTGCAATGGTGATTAGCGAATTCCCTCGGTTGGCAGCCATTGTTCTACCAGCAATTATTGCATAAACGCAAACGCAGCGTTAGCGAGCAGAGCGGCGCGGCGTGACGCGACGCAACGCGACGTCGACGACGACGGTGACGCGCGTTACGTGCCCGGTCACCCCAGAAATGGCAGGCTGCCTGCCTGGAGGACAGCTGTGGACAAAAAAACGCCATTGATTGGCACGAAACGAGCTGAACTCGTTCCAAGACTCGATCGTCGCTCGCCTTCCGGTGGCCAGTCTCGCCGATTCTTCCTCCTCCTCCTCCTCTTTTTCTCTTTAGCTAACCCCCCCCCCCCCCCCCATCCAACATTCCTCTTCTTGCACGAGATTCCTCGTCGACCAAAATTCGCCTCGATGATACGTAGAAAACTCGTCGATCATCGAATTTCACCCAATCGATGAAAAAACTCGGACGAATTGGGTTATTCGCACCAAGAGTTTCTTTTCTTTTATCGAATTTTTATACTGGGTGTGTTACTTTATTCCGAATCGAACCTGTGCCTTCATCGTTATTTTTTACCTCTATATATGTATATATATAATAGATCTTATCGCAAGGAGTCACGTGGAAGTTGTTGAAATTCAATTTTGCATCGATAAGGATTAATTCTAGCAGTGCACGAGGTACCAGTTTGGTGAATGAGGCCCACCGATCTGTGAATTAGATGATTTCAACCTCCTGAAATTATCTTTGTAATTATCTGACGGATGTATTGCAATCACGCTGCGTTAATTAGAGTGTTGATGCGAAAAAACTGACAGTTTCGTATCAGACCACTTTCGAGATAGATGATCTTGATGCTTTAATACCATTCACAATCGTATTTGATTCAATATTATTGTGTCACCTGTGGTGATCGTGGCATTGATAATTCTATATAGACTACATCATTTAGCATATAGTCACTCTGCAGACTGACGCTTTTTCGAAAAATCATCATTCTCTATTTTAGAGTAATCCCTGTAAATAAACTGATATTGAAATGTATCTGTCGTTGTGTTATCGAAGATTTTCAATTAAGAGTTATAGACAGATATGAAATTAATGTTTAATTATATTTTGTTACAAAATTACTGTAGATATCGTTTATGTTCGAATAGTATAAACAAACGAATGGAGGTCTCTTTTATTTCATTCTTACAAAGTTATACCTTTCTCTCTCTTTCTCACAAAACGAGAATAACCCATTCTTGTCTGCAAGCTTCTCTACCATTATCATCAAAGCAAGTGTAAAAACTATCGAATTACTTTGACAATAACAATATCACGTAGGATTGTACATTGTTGTCTTATCTGAAAGCTAAATGTTTAATTGCAGTAGTTACGATTACATCCTATCTCAGCTACTCTATCCAGATAAGAATATTTAACAATACTTTGATAAGAACTACTCTTTGCATACCAAACCAAGTTAACTTACTGTATAGAAATCAGAGAATGTGTGCAAACCTATGGTTCGTATATTGTTTTCAGTTGTAAAATTTATCAAAATGAGACCTGGATAATTAAAGGTGAGAATATAGTTGCTTGTAATATATATATATATATATAGAGAGAGAGAGAGAGAGAGAGAGAGTTGATTGAAAAATAAATGGTAAAAGCGTAAGAATTGGAGTAAAAAAAAAGCAAATGGTTGGAGGACTCTTCATTTCACCTATTAAAGTCCACGGTCTATTAAATATTGTTCATCTCTGCCACTGCAGATAATTAATATAAATTGATCCTTGAATGATTCGGTATATATCAAAGTCTGTAGCTTGTATTGGTCTATCACACAAAGAGTCAGATTAATTGATATCGATTAGTGGAATAGGAAAAGCTTCAATAATAATATTCAGTTGGAATATAATAATCACCAAGAAATTTCGAGCAATTATCCTTCATTATTAATGAGTGGACTCTTGCTATTCCGCCAATTAATACCAATTGACTTAAGCCATTGGTTGCTGCAGCAATTACATTTATATATGCACTTACATCCCATTTCTCCACGTACATTTGGTCCAATGAAAATTCAATAACTCCCGATCAATAATTTTCATTTAAAATCGATAACCCAATTCTGCTGCTTTTTACACGTAGCTCGTCATATCTCGAAGAAGAATCCAATAAAGAGATAAAAAATTAGTACGTGAAAAACCGGGATATATATACGTATATACATATACAATATATGCAAAATTGCATTACTGCAATAATAATAGATCAGTATCCGAAATTGCACATGAAAAATTTGCTTTTAATCAAGCAGCTGGAGCAGTGTGGTAAAAATTTGTCAAAAGCTGACGTTTGACGAGGAAAAATCTGGTTGTGCTTGCATTAAAAATGCAACGTGCATGGAAAAGCGCAGAGGCGACCCACATCGGGGAAAAATAATAACGCTCTTGCCATTTCGTGGAAAAGGTAACAAGGAAAAGTGAAAATTTCTCTATATGTATATTATATATATATATACATCGACAGATTCGATTTTCCTCCACGTATTTGACTTTGGCGAGTGCAATTGACTGCATCGCATTTACTTTGCTGCACTTTGTGCTGCAATTTCGGAGGTTTTCTGGCAAAATATCAGTCGAATTCCTTGAAAAATTACGCTTTTCCTCATTTCGGAAAATCTCCATTTAGCAGCAATGAATTTCCAACGAGCTTTATGTATATTTAACAATTCAATCAGAATTTTCACGATTATTTCCTTCGTGCGAATAACGCGAGACCTACGGATAATAATAATAATAATAATAATAATAACACAGGAAGAAATAAAATTGGAGGGAAAAGATAAACGCGAAAATTACTAAGAAAAAAAAAACAAAGAAAATCGCTCATCTTAAACCAAACTAAAAGGATGTATCTTCCTGGTGCAAAAACGCCCAGCGTGAAATGCACTTTTAACAAAGTCAACGTACATTCTACGCCTTTTTATCCGTTGCACAAGATTTTTTCCTCGTTACTCGCGTGACACTTGAAACGATAAAGTAAAGCAATAACCGAGGTTCATTGAAAATTCTCAAACTCGTCGTGATATATTCCGTTCCAGGAAAAATGGAAAATTGAAATTGAGAATAACGAGAGAGCACGCGAGATAACGACGAGTATAAAGTCAATTAAGTTTTCGAGATATAAATTCGAGGAGTCATCGTAGGGAGAAAAATCCATAGGCGTAAACTTGGCAGTTTCTCTGATGGGAGTACGATTGGTGGGGTAGGGGGAGGAAATGTGATTGAAAAATTTGATAAAGTACAATATCAGGTGAGAATATCCTGTGAGTGCAAAGTGAATTCGATCGTGGTGATAGCATATGTATACATATACATTTATACGAGTATCGTTATGAGAGAGAGAGAGAGAGAAAGAGAGAGGGAAGGAGATAATCGGTAGTAACGGGCATGTTTGGGTGGGGCAATTTTCAGGGATGTCTTGGCGGGGAGAGAGGAGGGGGGGAGAAGACGTTCGATCAATTTATATATACAATGTCAAAGGCTCCCACGATTCATTGCGATGCCGACCGTTTCACGCGAAACTCACTACGGTTTCTCTCCTCCAATTTGCACGCTGTCAACTCTGAGAGAGATTTTTCTCAAGGCCGAACCATTGACACCCGGATTTTCGACTCCCAAGATCAAGGCACATCGAGGTCACCCGTTAGACAGCTTCTAAGAATTGATCGATGGATTTGGAATTTTATCGATAAGATCGAGCACCGAATTTTTGTGAGTCTCTTATTCTAGAAAAAATTTTCAGGTGTATTTGTCACTTTGAAAAATTATTAATAACAGAAAGAGTTTTATAATGTTTATTTTCTTGTAATTGAATTTTATCGTGCAGGAAATTTTGTGTTTCTTTTCTTGTTTATCATTCCTTTTATCACTGTGTTCTTGATTTGATACTCGACTACCTTCTTTGGTATATATATATATATTACTGCATTATCATTACTTCCACGTAACGTTACAGATTATAATTGTGCATGGCAGTGATCTGGCCTGTTGACCTCGTGCACCGTGCTACTTTAACAACCTACCGAGCGAGCAGCCACGTGCTCGTAAAAAACTGGAAGATATTCCGGTGAATCCTTCGTGTCTCGCCACTCTTGAGTTTCCTCGTCAGCAAACTGGAGTCTTTTGCTAAAATAGAGGCTGGAAGCGATAGGAACTATTCCCCTGGATGACGTAAGTATAACCAAATTTCCACTCGACCGAGCAAACTCGGTGAGAAACTACGATTCGCCAAACGACGTAACGATAATAAGAAACAGAAGTTTTCTCAATAAACAAATTCGTTGAAATCGTTGAGCGAGACTCGATTTACAAAGCTGTGCAAATATTGTAATTACAAATATTTTACTCTGTTTGAAATCAATGTACAGTAAACACAAAAATTTACTCGATTCAAATAATTCTTGCATCGAGTAATGCCTGTAAAATAAATTACTTATTTTATTAAATAACTGACTTGTTTAAAAAAATTGCTTCTCTCGAAGCTCAAATTTAATACGTTTAAATGGAAGTTTGTTAACTCAAAATAAATGATTTTAGTGGGAATATTCAAGGTATAATTTAGTTTGAATAAAATAATGTTTTTCTTAATATAAATATAATGTATACTTAGTTTATTAAATAACTGACTTGATTAAAAAAGTTATTTCTTTCGTATCACAAATTTAATGCGTTCAAATGGAAATTTGTTAATTTAAAATAAATAATTTCAATGGGAATATTGAAGGTTTGGTTTAGTTTGAATAACATAACTCTTTTCTCACTATAAATAGAATGTATTTTAGATGAAATCCTGGTACAGTTAATGGTTGAAAGTTGGAATAAGGGATGTAAAGGATAAAAATGTTCTTTGGGGTCGACTTGAATTGATCTGGGCAGAGTTAACCAGGTTTGATTCGATTGCAGGTAGTTCCAACGAAGGAGCGTGTCTTCTTGGGCAGAAATTGGACGTTTCTGCACGGGATTAGTCGACGAAGGATTTATCTGTCGAGCGGTTTCTCTCGCTACACGGCGAAATTCACCAGGTGAGTCTTCCTCCTTCTTCCTACCAACCCCCCCCCCCTTTTCTTTCACCAACACCACCACCAGCGAGCAACCCAGAAGGGATTGAATCGTCCAAACGAAATTACGAAATCGTTCTCGGTCACCGGGATAGCTGGCGTTTCGAAATTGGCGCGCTTGAAATCTCACACGATTCGAACAGTTGATGACACTCGAAACCGGAAACACCAGGCGTGTCTCCCTGACTCGCTACAGTAAGTCATTGACTCGCGTGAGAAATCACGCGGATTCCAGCGATTTCTCATATTCGTTGGGACGATTGCTCGATAAACAATACATTTCCTCGGCAAGTACCACTTCATTAACACAATTCTTCTCTCTCTCTCCATTTTTTCTATCCATTCAACTATATTTTCCAATTGTTAACTACAATATCTATACGTTGCAACGCGTTCACGTTCACCATAATTCGTAATAATCTCTCTTAGAAAGACAAAAAATATTCGAGTTACACATTATCAGTACAATATTATTTTCATTGATATATAATTATATAGTAAAATAGAATTTTTTCATTAAACTCCTAAATTTTGTTTTTTCTTTTGCAACTGTTTTACCATCGCTAAAGTTTCTCTCGTGTATTTCATCACGATACAAATCGTGCTTTTGTTATTGTTGAGTCGGGGAGAGAGGAATGTGTCGATAATGAGAAATCTGAGCTGCTGTATTGCACGTGAACGATATTGGGATCCATCGAGTCGTACTGTTCGATTCGTGCGAGGAATTATCACTGATAAGAAGCAGTCAAGACGCGTTAACTAGGAAGCTCCTACATTTCTCCTTATCACTCTTCATATGCTATATCTCGGATGAATCAACAGCTTATAATAATTTACTACACGAGTCTTTTCCACCTATCTCTCTCTCCGCCTTTAACAAACCAATTACGAGTACAGTTCTAGTGGAGACTTTGGAAGCACAACATTTATGAAAATTCACCCCCAATTTTATTGATTTTTTGCTTGCAAAATTATTTAATAATATGTACTTTCTTTTAATTAATTTATGCCGTAAATTATAACAAATAATTTGTTTAATTTCTGTAAATCATAAATCAGCATTGTGTACTATATCTATATATGTATAGTATATACGTCAATATATACTTAACAATTAAATCAACGTATATTACACGACCTATTTACAGGACACGCAAATCCCCTGCACTCGCGTGCAGCCAATAGCCTCATCGAACTGCTTGTTTATTTAACGGAACTCGTGTAATTTATTACAAACAATGCTGCTGAAAGTAGCATTGGTACACGTATACGAGACACGAAACTAAAGTGAAGAACGTGCGTTAGAATAATTGTTTATTATAATCAGGTAATTGATGTTGATTCGTCAGCAATTTCAAGAGTCTTTATGAGGAGTCCCCAGAGATAAGAAAAGACAAGATGGAAATGAGATACAAAGCATTTAAGAAGCGTTGACATTGACCAAAAGAATACGTTAATATCGTCTGCTATCAGTTTTTGCCTCGTTGATCATAATATATAAAGAGAAAATTTATATTGTTTAATTTTTTTTCGCATTTTAATGTTTTTAATTTGTTCACGAGTGAAACTATGAGGACCTTTCCTATGGGTTTTAATTATTAAAACGAAAGTAGGGAGATTTCCACGTCATGAGAGCAATAAGGCGACTGAATTTTACGTAATACGATATACCGCATTAATAAAGCTACCTTGGATATCTCATTTCTTAGGCATATGTCCTCGAACGCAGTAGGACAAGGAAAGTATGCACTAACGATAAATCTGGCATACTGATCGATCTACTATATCCAATTGAAAATAGTCTACTTTCGAAAACAGTAACAAGTTTATTTAAATCGTGCTCTGACGCCTATCAGTTATATAGATTACAAAACACTATCAATGAATTAACTATTAATATTGGAATCGTGAAAAATATAATTGGTATAATAACACGTTTAGTGACTCTCGCAGAAAGAATCAAACAACTTTGGAACGAAATTGACTTGTGGCAAAGGAAACCTGAAATTTGCCTTGGCAGACAAACTGATAAGAAGATAAGGCTAGACCCTTGTAGGCTATCAATGACTCCAAAACTGTTTTATCAAATAAAACTTTTGTTGTAGCATTGTAATCCGAGCAATCCACACGTCCTGAGTTATTTTTTTAATTCCAAGAAAGCTACGTTATATAGATATTACTCTCCATTATTGAATGATTACTGGGGTTTTTCTTAATCATTGATAATGATAACATTAAATGTCTGATGATCGGTGGAAAGACGATAAGGTTTATTCAATATAAATATTTCGATTTATTTATTATAACTTGCTGGATCACAGAAATAAAATCTTAAGAACAAATATTTCAATGTACTCCGAACTATTAAGGGGTTCATTATTAGATTATAGTATAGCGAAGGGAATAATAGAAGCATAAGTAATTGTAGATAGTTCCACGCGGTCTTTGCTGTACATAAAAAACAATTATTTATTTCCATTATTTCGAGATAATCGATATACATATATACTCAAAGCTATTTAAATCTTTTTTCCATAAATTCAATTTATAAAAATTGATTAATCAATATTACTCCAAAACTACAACGTTTATTCTAGACCAATATTTATATATTCATATTTATATTTTCAAATGGTGCATGTCTTTATCAAGGAGGAAGAATTAATTAATTTCTCGCTGAATAATTTTTACTTTGATTTGGACCAAATAGAGAGAAATAAATCTAGCTTATCTTTTAAGATAGTCTCGGATAATTCGTGAAAAAAAAATTTTAATGTAAGCTACCTTTATAATCAATTGGTTTAAAACCAATGAAAACTTTAAATTCATTGCTGAGCTACTAGATAACCAATAAAACGTATTTTTAAAGATTTTCCAGCTATGATAAGCTACAATATTCCAACGTTTCTCGTAAAATAAAGCTAAAGTACTCGACCTTCTACCAGTCGACGATAATGCTTGAAAAATGGCTAAAGTGCGATACTGGATACGTTCGATTCTTCGTAACAAGGTATCTTTTCAGACAAAAAATCTTATAGCAAATCATTCAAAGAAAAACACACCAGAAGTTTCTATAAATTTCAAACGCACATTTTAAAAAATCTACAATTTTTCTAACACTCGAGTACAATTTCTTTGCAGTTTCCATTAAAATTTCAATGGATCAAACATTTTTAATCTCCACAAAATTTAATTAAAATCAGTTATGAACATTACAACACCTATATACGTTCGCCCAGAAGTGTTTCCAACTCGAAACACAATTTTCTTTCATCTCGATAGAATTTGTCGAAAATCTCGCGTTTCAACCACCACTTTTTCATTTTAATTGAATTCGCCGCAGAACGAGTTTTTCGAGCTGAAAAATATCAAAAAGTTGTAGGTTTCTCGCTTCAAATGGTAGAGGATTTTTGGTTATCAAGTGAGGGTGGAGGGATACAAGTGAATAATCGAAAAATAGTTGTTACATTGTCAAGTGATAGAAATTATATGGGAGAATTTTTGAAGCACACAAGAATCGATTTTAGACGAAAATCGAAGCTATCTTGGAGTAAAGTGCATGACTTTCGATCTGGTGCGTATATTTTTTTCGTCAGGTATCATTCATCAAGCGTCTCGAGCAGCCTGATACAGGCAGCTATCGCAGTGGTCGTCGGTCACGAGACAATGAACTGTTCCTTTTTTTCTCCTTTTTCTTTTCCTTTCTTTTTCTTATCGGACAACACGTGATACCGAATAACCTGTCAGAATTCGCGGCGGGTCAAGCTTGCACGCGCTCGGAAGTTAAAACTTATTCCTGGCCTCGAAGATAAGCCACTTCCGTTTTGTAAAAAATATGTTTCAACGAATCCCCCCCCCCAATCAGATTGTTACACACTCCGGGTATTTTTTTCCGCGACGAGTCAATCATCGTAGCTGCTATTAAATTCATAATTCAAATAACAACGTTTATGGGAGGCTCCTTCCACCATTTTTCTTCATCAAACAGCTCGCCGCGTTTCGCGTGTACCATATCAAAGGGTTTTTACGTACGAATGATATAAATACACCGTGCAAGTATTTGTTTTCAAATGTCCATGTATTTTTAGGTCTCGTATAGAGTATCATAATATTTTTTCTCTTATTTTGTTCAGGGGCTTTTGTTGTGATTATTTAGTTTAAAATAGGAGTAAATTATTTTTCAAGCCTATTAATAAATTAATATAGAAGGGCGAGTTTTGTTATATTCTAATTGGGTCCTTTCTAACAATAAATGTACACATGAAATAAATCCACTGCACAAATATTTATTTTCAAATTTGTATAAATTTTTGTACATCTATTGAGTGTCATAATATTTATTCTGATGCATATATATATGTTATTAATAATTTCGTATTATAATCATTGAGTTAAAAATGACAGCATCCCTTGATTTATTTCCAAGCAAAAGACTTAATTGTCCCAATATTTCTGTCGATCAAATAATTCTACAGCTGCTCAACGATATATATAGTAATCAAGAAACACCCTCCAATCGAGCCAATGCTAAAAATTCTTAACCTTTTCGCACTATCCACTTTATTTTGCTCAACGTCATATGTCAAAATTTTAATTAAAAAAAATATTTTATTTTTAACGATTGTATAATAAACTAATAAATAATATACTAGTATAATTTTTTGTATTAACTCTTACAAAAATCGTATTATTTTTTTGCGCTGCTGCTATATTTTATGCAATAAGGAAGATTTGGCGAAAAGTTGTTGCATAATTCGTTTGTTACTCATCTCTCTCTCTCTCTCTCTCTCTCTCCTTATATAATTATCATTTTTCTGTCCTTATCAAACAGCTCCTTTCAGTACAAACCAAGAGCGTTTTCCGTAATCTCGATGGAACTTCACCGAGTCTTGACCCACTAAATGAGTGTATTAAGTTTATCTCGAGACAAACAATCCGGGTTTTAACTGAATAAAGAAGGCGAGTATCCTGTGTGTTTAGTGGAGGCTAGAGAAAGGCGCGAATATATATATATATAAAATAAGTTTGTTTTGTTTTTGTCCGAGTCACGATAAAAATCATTCGTGTGCAACGAGATATTATATCTAAGGATAAGGGTTAAGGGAATATTGCACATCAGGTTATCCTTGTTTTTGACCACGTTCGATCTGTAAATTTCCGAGAAATAAATAATATTATTAACAACCCGCGCAATAAATCAACGCTGTAACGATGTGTTTCCTCCTACATCCGCAAAAATTTTTTCCTAATCGCATTTCCTTTACTCCGTAATTAGATTATTCCTGGCAAAGTCGTTAAAATAATTCGTTTAACCTTCGTAATTTCTATGAACACTGTCGCTGATTCCTGCAGATAATTTAGATTCATTTTTAATGAGAATTAAATGAATTCTTGTGAACTTCCGGTAGCGATTATACCTATATAAATTTTCGCCTTGTAATTTTTTAAAATATTTCTAAAATGTTACGTATATAATTCGTCATTGAAAGAATTTAATTTTATATTTTGCTTTGTTCTCCATGGTATAATTGTCCTGTAAATAATGGAGAAGGACGTGTCATATTATTTCCAAGTATTTTAGAAAGGTTTTGCAGGTATACAGGGTGGTAAATGTATGGAAATTTCCATTGAGGGTCAGGTAAAGTTGAGCATAATAAAGGTCGCTCCAATCCAGTATAACCAAACTAACAATGAGTAAGTGCCGAATAGTTATCTGAATGCACGCGGCAAGATGGAAATTTCCATTGGACCGACTAGCATAGAGTGGAAAATTTTTAGCTGGACAATAATAAATGTGTACTTGTAGTGCTTTTACGCAAATTCTATTCGATTTGGAAATATTGAAAGATCTTTTAGAGGGAGAAAGTCTTTTATTAAAGCAGCATACTGCATCAATATCTACGTGTATGTGTAGTATGTACTATGTAGGTATACATGTGTATCGAGAGATGTAAACATAGCAGATCCACGTGCAGCCTACAGATGGCACTCCGATAATGCTGACATTTGCGTGCCGACGTAAATATTGTCTGTCAAATGGGCACGTAATGTACGACCGGCCGGCAAAACCACGTAATTTTTACTATCTTGTGTAGAACTATTGAAAGAATGCTACCAAATCTACGATTTTCATTGAGTTGTTAGTTTGTATGTTCCATAAGAAATTTTCCGAAGACCGATGCACTTATGAGGTTAAGTTCGCGCGATACAATCAAAGTCGCTTTAAGCATTTAATAACAATGAACTTGTGCCCTTTTCTCAATTCTGGATAAAATTATATTATGCTATCCTCTTTATGCTACACTAACAATTCGTGATGACACGAAAAATTAGTCACGTGTTTTACTGTTATTTTTAAAACCTTTGTATTCTTCAAGGTTCCCATAACTGATTGTTCGTGCTCAAACTAAGAAGTTTACTGCTGTCTTTGTAAATTTCACTGTTATAAAATCAAGGGAGTTATGCATGTACCATGAATCCATAGTTTCTATATTAATACTTTATTATCTAAAAAGCATTAACACACACACTGAAAAGTCTGTTTGAATGATAAGTCAATTTAAATGGATCATAAAATTTGTTACAGTTGGTATACAAGATGGCATTATCATGTTACGTGGGATTTCTGCTATTACTGGGTGAGTGCAAATGAACAGATAACAAATTAATCATTTTCTTACCATGCTCTTAATAACATATTTATTTTATAGCTTTTTGCCTGACCGATGCTTCTTTTGAAGTATCAGAGAGAGATATAACAGTACATTTAAACACCGTAAAAAGTATTAGATTATCTATAACGTAAGTAAACTTATCCTAATTGCATATTACAAGGACTCATTCAAAATAAATTTGTTTTAGAAACCCTTTGACAAGCAATGCTACAGTATCGTTGGACATTCAACATCCTGACTTAGTCAGTGTTCACCCAGCAAAATTTAATGTAACAATAAAAGAAAATGCATGGGACATTTCTATAAAAGGTCTAAATGCAGGGCATTCCATTATTAGTGCCAATGTAACTCCAAGCAATATTACAGAGTAAGTAATTTAGATTGTAAAATTAAAATATCAAGTGATTAATGAATTTAAAACATGAACTGGTACTATGTTCTATTCAATTTCTAAAAATTAAAATGTTTAATATCTTATCTTTGTGTCCTCAATATTCAGAACTGCTTAATTGTCTTAGACAAATTGATATACACTGGTCTTTTAAATTTAGATCTAATAATGATTATTATATCAATAGCAATAGGTTGATAACAGGCTATGAACTACAATGGCAAAATTAAAGTATATAATAAAGTTATGTAGATTTATCATCTAAAAAATCAAAACTCCCATACTAAAAGTATCTTGTGGCAGATATTGATACACCTTATTTATTTACCATGAGTAACTCTGAAAAGATTCCAATCAGTAGCACTCTCACCAGTTCATTATTTAGTAGCAGCTATTAAGATAGCCTCTTGACCTCAACTTGTCATGAAACTCAAACTTCAACTCCAGTCAGTCAGTGCCCAGATTTTGAGCAGGTCACTGCTTCCTATTATTTCAGTGATAGCTTCAGTTCTTAATGTGTTATATAGTGCATACTGACTGTGATCTACAAGAGTATCAATTATTCAAGATTGTCATTGAATTATTTAGCATTAATGCTAATTGTGTTAATTATTTCAAGTATTAAAGTTGTGATATATATTCTTTCTATTTTAACCATTAATTAGTGACACCATTTTCAAAGTTAAGCATAATGACACTTTACACAATATTAATAATAACTAGGGATCAATTTAATAAACTTAACTTAAAGTAAGAGTTATTTTAACAGAAATAAATATATATACTCTTTGAAAATTTTGCAAATTTTGCAAATTTTGCAAATTTTACAAAGTGCTTAACGTTCGAATAAAAGCTATAATGGATATTTATTTTATTGTTGCAGTTTCTCTCAAGCATTTGTCAGAGTTACAATTGAAAAGTCCGAATCGCTTTATCATATAAGTGCAATAGTAGGATGGATTTATTTCTTAGCATGGAGTGTCAGCTTTTATCCACAAATTTATACCAACTACAAACGGAAAAGCGTAGTTGGACTAAATTTCGATTATTTATCCTTAAATCTCGTTGGATTCATAATGTACGCGTTATTCAATTGTGGACTATATTGGGTACCAGATGTAGAGGTAAGCTAATATGTCATTAGTATTTATGGATATTCATAAGTAATACAGTAATTGATGGAAATCATTAAGAAACAAATTTTACTTGCAGCAAGAGTATTACAATCGTTATCCAAAGGGCTTAAATCCAGTTCAAGTCAATGACATTTTCTTCGCCTTGCATGCCGTATGCGCTACAGTAGTAACGATATTCCAATGTTTTATCTATGAGGTAATGAGCAATAATAGATCATTTTAATATTACAAGGTGTTTATGTCCACAATGTTAATGCATAAATTTGGTTTTCGTATTTTAGAGAGGTAGCCAAAGGGTATCGACAACGGCACGAATAATTCATGGCGTATTTGCCGGCTTTATTTTTATATCTATGGCATTAGCATTCACAAATACAATTAAGTGGTTGGATTTCCTATACTACTGCAGTTATGTAAAGCTAGCCATTACTCTTATTAAATATGTACCACAAGCTTTCTATAATTATAAAAGAAAGTCCACCGTTGGATGGAGCATAGGAAATATATTTTTAGACTTTACCGGAGGCATATTGTCGATGCTACAAATGATACTTAATGCATACAATTATGGTAACTATAAGCCTTCCAAACGAAAAGTAGAACATTCGTTAGAAAATATCACGGTGATAATAATATCCTTCAATTTGAATTAGATGATTGGGAAAGTATATTTGGAGACGCAACCAAGTTCGGTTTAGGATTCTTCTCAGTCGCTTTCGATATATTTTTCATCATTCAACATTATGTATTATACAGGTATGTTAATGATTTTTGGTCACTCTTAACTTTTATTGTACTAATGATGATTTATGGTCTCTCTTGTTTGTCGTATATTATTAATGCATGGGAATATATACTTTATTTGTTTCTGCATTCCTTTTTCAAGTGCATATAGATTTGCATGTACTGGAGTTGATAAACGGAAGTTTGTCTGGATCTTCATTGGCAGGTCTAAATGGAAACATGCATGCTTCTGGTAGCGTTTTTATCAATTAACATTTTGTGTATCCCAAATGTTAAATGGTTTATTACAAATTATTAAAACTGCTTACAATCGTGCTTATGCTTTAATGCAGAGTCTTCAGTTGCTTATAATTTTTTCATACCACTTCGCTGTACACTTGTATAAGGTAGAGAAAACTTTTCATTTTCCAGATATATCAATGAAAAGGTGATCGACCTGAATGGCCGAATATAATCAACCTCCTCGTCGTAATAGTTTTAATTTTGTACAACAAAACCTATTTTTCTCTAAATACAGACACACATAAAAGTATTGTAGTTAGAGCGAAAAAACGAAGTCCGAATAGTTTATAAAATAAAATTAATAAATTATTTAATAAAAAGTTGTATATATAGAAATTAGGTCAATATAGGAATAGCGCGTTTTTATAGATATTTTTAAAGATACAGTATTAAAAATAAATTATACACTTTTTTAATATTTATTAGCTTATATATAGTTAAATGCTAGATGCCATGAGGAGACTTAATACTGTAGGACTTTTATATACGCGTGTTTGTTTTATTTACTTTTTATTTGCTAATCTCAAGACATAATTTAGACAAATATAAGGAATATTATCATATATTTTTAAGAGTGTACATAATGAATACTAGTAAGCTATAGAGGGATAATATGTTACAAATGATAATTAGGATTCAATTTAACAAAAAATCATTGTAGTCATAACATAATATAATTATAACATATATTTTGTACCAGTGAGATTTAACTTATACTATAATAAAAGAGCATCAAAGTTATTCGCGAGAGGAAAATATGAAGAATTGAACAAATAAGAATTGTCTGTATAAATAATGTTATCGATTTAACACATTATCGCCATACAAAAAACAATAATGATCCATCTTAGCTCCCCCTTGTGTTGTTGGCTAAATATTAAAATAAACATTTTTTCACCTTCCAATCCTTTAATTGCATTCATTCCTAAACTTTAAATGTTTCTTATTAATGATATAGTTGAAAATAAATTGTTCATATTGGTATTTTTTTAAGTTTGGCATGTTGCATGAAAATTTTCATTTGAATCATTGTTAAACCTTCTCTAACTTGCATGATAGCGAAGGGCTTTGCAATGATTTATCTTAGAAACATTTATAAAAATATTAGTATGTTGCTGCACATTTTTATGTATTGAAAAGGTAGGTAAATATATGTATAAGATTTTAATTCTTTTTGCATGCTTATATTCTTTACTGCTTGCCTGTATGTCCTAACACAATAAATCAGTACAACTAATACAACTTTAAAAACTAATTTATTTTGAAAGTTTCAAACAAAAAATCTGTAATGCTAAAAATTAGGGAATATTTTATGTTAATTTCATCTTATTAGCTTGTGATTTTATCAATACTTGTATAAAAAAACAAATTTTAAACATTTTCACAGGGAATGCTTAGAATATGCCGAGATACCTGGTGAAAGCAGTGTGAAAAAAATTAAAGAAGAATTACCACCTGTTTAATATAGAAATGTCAAATAAGTCATTTCTTATAATTTTTTATTATAGTAAAAACTCATCATTATATAAATATCAAAATTATGTAAAAAAGGAAAAAAATAGTAAAAAGTATCATAAGCGTATGAAAGGAATAACATACAAGAAATATATTTTACAGTTCAGTTTTTTAAAGATTGATTGTGTATTTCTCTAGCAAGAAAGAGTCATTAGAAAATTGAATCTATTTATTTGTATTAAATTATGTGATATATTTTATCTTGCGTATTGACATTTGTTATGTAATTAATTTGCTATAAAACACATTTTGTAATTTCAAATCTTTAGTTCTGACTGGTGCAGTGATAATGTATAGCACAGTCAACAGTCTAACTATAGAGTTTTGACGTCATACCCGATTTAAAGATGTCCGAAATCCGAATGGTCCGATAGTCCGATTATCTATTTGATTATTTTCAGTAGCTTCGACCAAAGTCACAATCACCAATCAACGTTAGAACACTTAGAAAAACTATTTATAGAGAATACGGAAGAATGCTAGTTAACACACATTTTGATTAAAAAAACATTAAATTTTATTATTCAATGTTATTTTTGTAAAAAATATATGCTAACTCGCGCTTTTTTATCTTGAGTATATGATTGTGAGGGTGAGGGCTCTATATAAAACGGTTCCTACTATACTTTTCGTCCCGGAAAAAAGTGAAATTACAACGAGTTTTCTTAATTAAAATGTAAGCTAATTATTATTTTAATTTTAAGGAAAATAGGTCTTTAAATAATGAAATAGCATTTTATAAACAAAACATATTTATTCAAAAGCAGGGTAATTTTCAGGTTTATTAGGATATTAAGAATAAAGGTTATCAGTAAATAAATACAATTAAAAATTGAACAAAATTATATTAAAAAATATATATACAGGTCTTTCCTTCCCATGGAGGTACGAAGTACCTGGAGAGAGCATAAGCTTACGGGGTTGCCAGGTAAAGGGTGAGGGGAAAGAAGACTAGCCGCCATCTTAGTACCTGTAGAAATGTAGCTATATATAGTACATACATACGAGCACCGATACAGGCGATACTAGCGATGTCGCTGAAAAGTTGGATAAATCCAACTTTATTTCAGTGTCGCTAGCGACAGAATATATAAGGAGAAAGTGTATACTTTGTCCCACGTGGCCATTTGTCGCTAGCGACGAGCGACAAGTGAAATCGTACCTTAACGGGAATCCGTATACCGACATTATAGGGCGTAAACTATTTCGCATGCAGCGTCGTCATTTGTTGACGGATTGTAAAGTTATTACAGGTTTTTGGAAATGCCAGAAGCTTATCTACTAAGCTACGTTAAGAAAATTAACAAAAAATGAAAAAAAAATTTTGTTTAAATAAATATATTAACATTATTGAGAAACAACAATTCAATCGCAAAATCCCCAACGTACTTTACTAGATAATGTTCATACGTTTCCAAAAAGTCCACATAAATGCAAATCCGACAAGAAATGACGATGCTGCATGCGAAATAAATAATGGAAGAATTTCGTGTTCGGGAAGTCGCCAACACGAAATTCTTCCATTATTTATTTCGCATGCAGCATCGTCATTTCTTGCCGGATTTGCATTTATGTGGACTTTTTGGAAACGTATGAACATTATCTAGTAAAGTACGTTGGGGGATTTTGCGATTTAATTGTTGTTTCTCAGTAATGTTAATATATTTATTTAAACAAAAATTTTGTTTCATTTTTTGTTAATTTTCCTACGTAACTTAGTAGATAAGCTTCTGGTATTTCCAAAAACCTGTAATAACTTTACAATCCGTCAACAAATGACGACGCTGCATGCAAAATAGTTTTCCCCCTGTAATGTCGGTATAGAGACCGTGCACACCAACACAATGACAGTGAGATAAGAATGTATATTGGTGTATATGCATACTATCAGCGCAAACTATCGGTCAATTTTCGCAGTTTTTGAGTGTAATTTATTTATACGTATACAATTATACAGTGACACTTCGCTATCATTGTGTTGGTGTGCACTGGGATCTGACACGTGGGCGGAGTCTATATATATAGATAAATAAAAAAACGAATATGGCGCATGAAAGCCTAAGTGTCTAAATGTCTATTGAAATTACAGGAGGGTTATAATGATTTCGATGGAAAATATCTGTACAAACTTTTCTCCCATATTCAAAAGTTTTAAGGTTTTCAATAATAAATTGCAATTTATTGAAAAATATCCATAAGAATCAATGTAAAACCTGGGCTTCCTCTGCTTTCATTTTTTACCGCTTGGAGCGCTTCAACTATGTCAGATCACTCAGAATTCAGATCCCAATACGGTACGGATTCCCGTTAATTCGAGCCTTCGAGGCTTGAGTGTCCAGGCTCCAGCCCCTGGAGGATACTACGCTATAGGAAAATTATACTACACTTGGCAACGCTGGCTGGTTAATCACTAGCAAGAAGAAATAATTAAGCTTTGCGAGACCCATATTGCTGTGTTATGTTGTTGATAAGTGTTTCGATATTTTGAAAATACCGTGGCATCTTTTTACCCTACTGTTGACCCCCAGTTATTTACCATTGTAGGAATTGACATTTACAGTGAAGAAACAAGAATTTCATAGGTTATCGCAACTAGTGGTGTTAATATAGCTTTCATTGATTCAACCAACTTTTGTTTGACATCTTTCACTCCGATGACTCCAATTTCAATAGGAATGGAAGTGATACAGTTTAATCAGATTTTATGTCGTATCATGTAATTACGGAACGCAGTTTTCACGAGTTTGTGTCAAGGAAGGTTTCAGAAGAGAATCTAAACGTAATATTTTTTTCTTAAGCAAATCGTATTCGTATTAAATACAAAAATGAGAAGAACACGTATAAAGGCAATGGCCAATGTATCAGTGCGCCGAAAGCAAGGAAATTCTTCACCATTCACAGCAGCTAAAACTGAAAGTATTAATGCTATGGAGAATGTAGATACAGATAACAATGCAGCTGTAATTAAACAACCTCAAATAAAAGTAAAACAAGAAGTTGCAAATGATTATGAGTTAATGGAAACAGAATCAATTTGTTTTTTTAAACATGAAATTGATAAAGATCCAGAATTGTGTAAAATTTCAATAGAAAATTATGACTCAAAAATACCTCACGATCAAACTTTAAGCAAAGTAGCCGAGCAAAAAGATATAGAAGAAGGTAAGTTTGTATATAAAATTTTAAATTGTATAAAATTAGAATAATTTAAATTTGAATTAAAGGGTCTCCATTAAAAGCTGTGCAAAATCGCTCTTGTTTTATGAGGCCCATATTAAAATTTGATGATGATGGATGGACTAGAAAAAATAGCTTACAGGGAGATGAACCCACTACAAGTGAATCAGAGGATGATAATAGAAAGGTCTTACCTATTCCAATTAATCATTTGTTGGAAGATCCATCTCCTTCATCAGCTCAAAATCTTAAAGAAAATTCTAATGCTCTTCAAAACAATTCCACTAAATGTAAAGCAGCTCAGAAAAAACGAATAATAGTTTCAGAATCAGCAAAAAAGTTAATGGAGGCTAGAAAGGAATTCTTTTCAAAACATGAAAATAAAATACCAGATAGAAGCAAATTAACTATGCTTGATTTAATATACTATAATCCTATTTCAACCCCAATGAAAAAATCTGAGGATACTACCTTAGCACAAAGAAAATATTCAGGTTTGAGGTAAGATAGCTTGTGTGTTTATTACCATTTCCTTAAAATGATAGTTAAGAATGAGTAGAACTAACTCTCCTTAGTATAAATATGCTATCTTATTTATTACCTAAAATATAGCATTTTCAAGTTATGAGTTAATTTTACTTATCTTAAGTAGAATGATTAACAAATATTGGAAACATTACAGACACGAAGAACTTACATCAGAAGTAGAGGAAAATTTAGATGATCCAACAACAATGCCAGGGCCTCGAGTTAAGGTTGGATCAGATGGCCAATTGATACTTGATAAGCAAAGCTTAATAATAAGGCCTTCCCATGCAAGAAAGCATAAAGAGGTATTGTCAAAGGAAGCTTTACTTTTTGATGACGACAGTGGTAACGGATTTTATAAAAAACGACTAAAAAGTAAAGAATGGTCAAAGTGGGAAACATTGAAATTTTACAAAGCTTTGAATACAGTTGGTACTGATTTTTTATTGATGCAAAGTTTATTTCCTAAGCGAACCCGTCAGGAAATGAAATCTAAATTTAAAAAAGAGGAAAAAAGGAATAGAAAATTGATTGAAAAAGCTCTAGAGTTTCATCAAGAATTTGACACTGATTTGTTGGAGAAAGAATTAGGTAATTCGCCGCTTTTGTTTACTACCTAATTCATAAAATATGCAGGTAGTTTCACGTAACGGTCGTCACGATTATTTATGTATTTCTAATAAAATTAAAAAGTACTTGGGTTAAATTATGAAATTATGCAATAAAAAATAAGTCATTCCATTTAAAAAATAACAAATGACCGTATTTTTTAATTTAGCCCTTTTATGAGATGACGCTGACATTAACTTGATTAATTTTTAATTTTAATAATTTCTCCTAATGTTAACAAAAGCTTCTTAATCAATCATTGTAACTGTTATGTGAAACATCCTGTACATCGTTATTTATAAATTTGATGATTATAAAGTTTCATTCAATACTTCATAACAGCAATATTTGAGGAGTCTGTAGTACAAATGGAGTCAAGAAAAAGAGAAACAGCAAAATCATCTAATATAAAGAGTAGAAGAAGTAAAAAATTTCGATCTAAGAAAATAAGTAGTAAGTAAATTATTACAAAAGTATATTTGATAAAACTATAGATATTCGGATTATCAATTTTAAGAACGAATCTTATAGGATTAGCAGCATCCAGCATTGGAGAAATGAATGATACCGAAGATGAAGATAATTGCATAAGGTCAAAAAATCGAACTTTTAAAGCTCCTTTAGAGAAGAAACAACCAAGCGGCGCGACCGTGAGTAAACGAGGACAGAAGTTTTCAGAAAGCGAAGAAGAGAAAGAAATAAACAATTTAAGCTCAGATTCTGACTCGGAAGATGAGCAAGAGTCTTGCGTAAATCGACCTACGTCATCAGAAAAATTACGAAAAGTAAAAAGAACCAAACGGAAAGAATCGAGAGGAAATGAAATGGATACCAATATTCTGCCATTTGAATTGATACTTTGTTAATTGATCCTAAGAGGATCCTTGCTACCGACATTATGCATTGAAAACGAAGACCAACGATATGATATTATATAGAGACCGATTACAAACTTCAGTTACGTCGCGAACTATTGCTCTTTCTTCCTCTTTCGCTTTTGCTTTCTCTCTAATAAAAAAGTTATATTTTCAAGAAATGAAAATGTTGAAATTATCGCTTCTATATTTTACAAATGACTAATAAATTAAGAAGTGGGAATCTTTTATGTAAACAAGAAGTCCAAACGAATCCAAAAGACATAACGAATGAAATCGAACAAGAGATAAGGCCATATCATTGGCCGGAGTTTAAAAAAAAATAATCTTAAAATTTACATGGAGCCGATAACCGACCTCCATTTATTGAAAAACGCAAGTAAACGATAGTTGAATTATTTCACGTTCCACTGCATTTTTCTATGAATTCATTAGGAATTTTTCTTTGTATTAAAAACATTTTTATCACTCGTGCATGAAAAGTGCCTGATTTCAGCATAGTTTTTGGGATCGAAAATGAATATTTTCATGCCGGTATAGCCGCGCATGCGCAGTAGAGGTTAACTTCACTTTCGGCCCGATACTTTCCTCTCTAGGGTAGAAAATGACTACTTTCCTCCCAAGGAACAAAAGTATAGTACTTCCCACACGGGCTGAATATAGTTACTATTGACCATATGAGAAATTAAATAAGAAGGGTTATATTTCATTGTCATAAAAAAACTAATAAACTCCGAATAAGATTATCCAAAGTATAATATAAATTATAATGCAGAATTAGAGTGACTATATTTATTTTTTTACACATAATAATTTTGTTTATTTTTATTTTAGGGGGCTCCGCCCCCAGCCCCCGGCGGGGGCTTCGCCCCCGAACCCCCCGCTCCCCTCCCTGCCCTTCTTAGAATCACTTCCTTCGAAAACCTGCATGTACCCTTTTACGTACTCATTCATTTATCATTTCATTCACTCTTTACTTATAATTAATTCATACTGAACAATTTATTAATACATTACAAATCTGTAATGCACTCGTGATAAAAAATATCGTTTGTTACTCGGGACTACTTTACAATTGTACTCGTGTGATGGCAGCCCTCGCTTCGCTCGTGCTGCCAACTTCACACTCGTTCACAATCGTCAACTTTCGTCCCTTGTAACAAAATCTACTATACTTTACATATTAAACTTCTTAAAAATGAGAACATCCCCTCTCCCAAAATCAAAATTTTTAAATAATTCTTATTTTCGATACATTTATACTTGTGACGAATATTTGCATAAAAATTTGTATGGATTAGTTCATTATATTTTTGAAGGAAATGTAAGCGTCGCAACGAAACGTGTAGATTTTAGAAAAACACGTTTAACCCTTTGAGTCCTAGTGGGGAGCACCTGGAGAGAGCATAAGCTTACGGGGTTGCCAGGTAAAGGGTGAGGGGAAAGAAGACTGGCCGCCATCTTAGTACCTGTAGAAATGTAGCTATATATAGTACTATATATATATGTCATATTCTGAATCCAGAATACCGTGAACCAAGACAAATTAATAACACGGAGTGAATGTAGACGATTGGTGAATGGCGGGAAATAGGAATATTTACCAAATGCAAGCTGGTGCCGTGCAACTTGTCCATTGGACTCATTAGAATTTGGAGTAATCTATAACGGGCTGTTACCGCTAATATATATAAATCTATTAAGGTATATATATATATATATATATATATATTTAAAGTAAAATACTTAAAATAAATTAAAAAATAAATAATAATTTATATAAAATTACGTTGTAAAAAATATTGCACATTCAAATTAACACAAGAAGCTTATAAAAATTAATACAAAAGTATGATCGAATTTAAGAGTTACATACAGAATAAATAAAAAGATATTTATGAAATTGCTCTCTCCAGGTACTTTGTACCTCCATGTTATTTGAACATCAACACAGTAACAATAAAGTAAAAGTGTGAAGGTGTATTATATACACATACTAAGTGCATACTATATACTACGAAAAATGTCCGTCAAGAATAAAGAAATTTATCATTAGAAAGTGTTGGTGGCATGAATGCATTATATATCATCTACACTACCAGAATTATCCATTACCTTAACGTTACTGTGTTGGTATAAATGGAGGAAATACTTGAATTTATAATCCTTTTTCAATGAAACAAGAAGTAATCACACAAAGTTTTGTTTTTAATATTGGGATTTTCATAACTTACAAAAGAATATCGGAAAATAACAAAATATTATAATGCCAGTAGTGTATTTCTATCTATGAGTGTATTACTCTCGAATCTAAACTTTACCTCGGTAGAAATTATTAACAAGCTTTTGCGTTAGTGTAGAAATTATGCTCTGAATTTTTTAAAAAGTGGATGCTTGTTTGCCGTTGAGGAGTTAGCTGATTTTTTATATTGATAATAAACGGCATCATCAGCTCCGGAAATTGATATCACATTACCAGCTTCTCGTATGATCTAAAATGCATAAACCGTAATGTAGCATATGAAGTAAATATTGTATATTGAAATAAATAAATAAATATTATTGTTTCATTTATTATACCGATCTGAGCCATTCTCCAGGAATTCATTCTTCATCGGCGTCTTTGTCACTTACTAATAATACTTGCTGTAGTAAATGACTTTATTCCCCTCTAATCTTATATATCAAATCTAGCTCCTAAAAATTCATTACAATTAAAAACACTTTTTTCCGAGCAAAACTATTTTGAAAACTTCTTAATAAAAACAATACCTTATCCATTCCAGCTAGTTTTGTGATAACTTCATAGGCGTAACCCTGATTCACTAAAAATCTTTGACGGTTTTGAGAATAATTCATTTCCATAGTATCTTACGATACCAATGTATAAAAGAATGCATTGTATTATTCAGCAACTGCTTCTATAAAATAAAACAAAAGTAAGTATTTTTTAATTTTCTAACTTATTTTACCAAAGAAGCGCCAACCTTTCTTAGCTCGCAAAATTCTTTCCAAACGCTGTGCTTCTTGTCTTCAGAATCCACCATGCGATGATATTTGTATAAGAACATTGGTTTCTGCCAAATCAAAAGATGTATCTGTTACTTTACTTACAAATATAATATTAAATTTAGTATTAAATTTAAAATTCTGTAAAATTTATTTTCTTTCACTTTGACTAGTAGGACCATAAATATAACTTATTCATTTTTATTGCATAATGCTTTATGGCGAAGAAATTGTTAGAAAAAACCATTATTTTATCTCCCCTTCTTTCATGATTTTGTATCAAATATTGGCAGCAACGAAATTTATTTGGATTTATTATGTAGACCAATAGCTCTTGGCTCACCTTTTCATTATTCAGATACTCTCTATATTATTCGGGTGTCATAGGGCACCAAACTTCTGCACACTGTACCCCTGAAATAAAACTTCATTTTCATAATTCCAACCATTTGGATTTATATAGCTTAGGTCCAATTAGAAAGGTAAGATCCACGATTTTATCATCTTTTCTTAATAATGTAGCCGTTAAACCTAATTTACAATAGGACTGGACAATTGTTAGTACTCAATGGAACATTTTTCAAAAAATCGTATGCACTTCATCCAAGACTATAATTCTCCATTCCTGTTCCTGCAACCACTTTATTGTTTGTTCAGCCTCGAAAGAACGTTTTTGTGTATGCGTGATCATGGAATATGTTGTAACTTAGATACCACAGCCCATTGGCTTATGTTTTGCTTCGCTAGTAAACCGACATATCATCAAGTCATCAGCAGTTGACCACATTTCAAATTGCTGTTTCCATTGCTCAACCGATACTCCGAAGTTGCACAAAACCAAAGCTCTTTATCTTATTATACAGCAAGCTGTGTGACTCTTACTATACATTTTCCAGCACCGCATGGTAACATTAATTATTACACCAGATCTTCCTCGATTTTTGCCAAACATCTTTCTCAAACTTTTCTCTTGGTAAGGTCTTCAAACTGCTGATTGTTTTAAATCAATATTAATGTCAAGATTAGCAATATCATTTCGAAAATCAAACTCTGCCAGTAAAGAATGCTCCAATTCTATACATCTCTCTTCTTCGTTACTGCAATTTTCACTTGATTTACTTCAAAACTAACAGTCTTGATTTCCGCATCTTTTTCTTCATCCTCATCTTCTTTATCTATTTTATTATAAAAAGTAATAATATCCTCTGGAACTGTAACTAATTCCTCTGTAACTTCCATAGTACCTTCCGGTGTTTGCATTTTTCCAGAAAAACTGTTGGAGCATGTAGCATTAGTTTGACACCAAACTGTAAACCATGAAATGATGCCTTATATATAGCTTTGTTTTAATTAAACCAATTTTTTGTACAATGTACTTACTTGAAAATTTTTGTTTATTATTTGTGAATATAACAACATCATCCTTTTGTTTCATCTATAATCTTCCTTAATTTGCATTCTTGAATAACAGCTAGAGTCTTTTAACAACCTTTGAAGTACTTCTAGATAGGAAACTCAACAAAGTACTTGTTGTGTTTTAATACAAGTTTGACCTGAATTAAAGAATTAGTAAATAAACTATAAATTTTTTTCTCTATGCATTTTAAGCGGTTTAATGAGTTATACATACTTTATCAGATGATAATGTATATAATTTAGTAAATTTGATAATACCATCGGGTATACTAGTTTTGCTTAACCTTTAAAATATCCTCTACATTCACTCACAGTGTTATTAATTTTTATCTTGGTTCACGGTATTCAGGATTCAGAATATGACATACATATATATAGTACATACTATATGTAGCTGCATTTCTACAGGTACTAAGATGGCGGCCTGTTTCCTTCCCCTCACCCTTCTCCTAGTACCCCCTTGCCCAAAGTAGGACCTTATGCTCTCTCCAGGTACCTCGTACCTCCATGGAGTCGCGCGGTGGCAGTACTCGCGTGATACTCGCGCGCCACGGCGGATTCCTAGGCTAACCACTACGCGACGCTACGCAAATAAGTCCCTGTTTCCGCGCGTGCGCGTCACTCGACGGTTATTCGCACTCACTCGAATCCGTTCCCGCGTACTCGATCACAACACGACCCGGATTGTTTATGTTTGGGAGTCTAAGGTCGCGAGTCCTCACAATGACTGTACTAAGTCCGCGGCCTTGAACCGACTCAAGGGAACGATCCTGTCAACTGTCAAACGCACAACGAATCGATGTAATCGCGAACACTTTTACTAATTCGCGCTTTTACACACTATGACGTTCGTTATCGGTCCGACGGAATGATCACTCCGCTAGGTTGCCCGCTTACCCGTGACATGTGAGCCGGGCCAGCGGTTCCCTATAAAACCGTTCGGTGCTACGAGCCCTAAAGCCCTAGCACACCCCGGGACGTCACTGGACTTTTTTTACAATACGAATAATCACCCTTATATCAGCTACCTTGGGCTGGCTCTCTTCTTTATCTCTCTCTTCTTTTCTGTCTCTCGCTCTCTCTCCGAATGCCCAATGCTGGCCCTTAGGGCTGGAAGCTCCGCTGTCCGGTACGGCTGGCGGCAGGGTGGCAGTCGTCGCACTTAAACGCACGTTTTGCTTTTTTTCGGTATGCGGCGCGCCGCTGCTGCTCTGTCGCAGAACTGGTATCGGCGGCGGGGAAAATATCCTGGCACTAAGTGTCACCTTTGACATCTAAACTACGTGTGTCGGGGCAGTCCGCGGGAGCAGGTAAGGCCCTGCGCCTGTCCCGCCGCTGCCCCGCTACACCCATCGCGCGACACTAGGAAGCCGACAAGTTATCGATCCCCGATCAATAACTCATCGGTTGATAACTTCCTAGTTCGCATACGACCCGCCTATCTAGCGCTTGAGATTAGCAAAGCGCTAGATGGCAGCTATTGTAACGCTGCGGGAACGCAACGTTACACTATACTATAAAGTGAAAGCCGTGAAAGCTTTAAAAAAAGTGATATTTTAATAAGATAATTTGATACCTTTAGAATTACAGTGTATCATTTCATAAAAGCGTTAATCAGACAAGTCATACTGACCATAGTATCAGGATATTATTTGTTTTCGAGTTATTGATTGTCGTAAAATGTTGTTAAAGATATTTATACATTTTAATTAAAAAGACAGCTGTTTAGTTGTGTCGGTCATTATCTATTAAAAAATAATCATTTTAAAAATTTCTAAGGTTTACTTAATTATAACATTGATAAGTCCGTTGAAAACCATTGCGAAATATTAAAATTATTTATAAATTTCTGTTATATATTGCTAAGTACACAGAAACATTGCCAAATCTTGTACAATTTGTTTAAACTTATAAATTTACCAAAATGCAAAAACATGAATTGTTTTAATAGAAAAAAATTAACTTACATAATTTTCCAAGAGGATCTTCGATTAATTATTTGATACTTAAAACTTAAAAACAAAGTAATATAACAAAGTGGACGATTTTCTGTTCTATTATTTGTACCTAAGCTCCTTTAAAAACAGGAACACGTTTTGCACTAAAAGCTGCAAGTCCCTCGAGTCTATCTTCGGTATTTATTAGCTGAGAGTAACATTGTTTTTCTATTTCCAATCCATCTTTAATAGGTACATCCATTCCTTTAGAAACAGCAACCTTAGCCATCCTAAATATAAGCGTTTAATAATCATACCAATGCTTGCAGAATAAATGCAAAATACATTCATAGAGAATATTTTATACAAAATTTAAATTATTTAAATTAATATACAACAGTTTTTCCTATCCCTGCCAATTTACGGCAATTTTCAATATATACATATATATTTATAAAAGAATGTTTATTTAATTACAAACTCTTTCCACGTTAAAAAAATATAAACTCTTATACAGGAATTTTAAATCTTAGTGTCAATGAAAAGAAAAAAGATGAATAAACATTCTTTAATCCGAACATCTTTTACTAGTCTACCACCTGTAAACGTAATTCTTTTGAAAATGATACGCTTATTTACTTACTTAACTCCGATGGGACCGTTAGGTAAAATTTCTCTAGCAATTGCGAGCGCCTCTTCATAAGCAGCATTTCCATTTTTATTTTGGGGAACAGCTCTATTAACGAGTCCAATATTTTCAGCTTGTTCTCCATCGATTATTCTAGCCGTATAAATGAGCTCCTTGGCCCTGGGTACTCCGATCAATCTTGGTAGCCTTTGAGTACCCCCTGCGCCAGGTATTATAGCTAATTTTGTTTCCACGAGTCCCATTTTTGCTTCACGAGTAGCAACTCTGATATCGGTGGCTAATGCCAATTCTAGGCCTCCTCCCAATGCTACACCATCTATAGCGGATATTACAGGGGCCGGTAGCATTTCCACCTCGCTCATCATAGTTCTTAAGGAAGAAACAAAATCCGAAACCTCCGAGTCATTCATTTTTAACCTTTCACGTAAATCTGCCCCAGCGCAAAAGACGGAAGGTATTAAGCTACGAATAATCAATATTCGAAGCTTGTTATCTTGTTTAATTTTAGAAAGCTTATCTGACATTTGCGCTAACAAATTTTTGTTAAAAGCGTTACGAGCGTCTGGTCGATTTAATCCTAGAACAGCGATACCATTGTCTTTTCCATCCAGATACTTGAGGATCACATCTTTAGTTTTTTCCTTGGTCCTGTACGATGTTTCGGTAGATATCGTTCTTGACAAAGATCGAGTAAAATGGTTCAGATAACACGTAAATTTTACACTCATTGCTACCAGTTTGAATCTGGAAAATATTCTAAAAAGTATTTATTACTTTCGTTAAAAATCCAGAAAATTGAATCGACATGTAATAAAAATAAGTTTCTAAACAGTTAACATCGAGCCAATATCGGGCAATTTTCGAGCCGAGTAAACAACAATTTTTACAAGTTTTATTTATCTAACAATTACTACATTGTTGATAAATCATGTCTCCGAGATTATAGCTTCTACTGCGTTGAATGATTTTTGTTTATATAGGGGAGCACACATAATTAATTAGAGAGCTACGATTATTTCAACTATCGAGCTTACAATTCACCACGAGAAAAACTTTGAAATAATAACTAATAGCTTGGCCACACCTGTATGTATTAGACACTGTTAAATAATGTGTTAAAAAAAGTAGAAGTATATCGCTGATCCGGCAGGAGTTTGTTGTACTTTTAAAAAAATAGCTTGTACAAACTAGAATTACAAGTATTTTCACAATGATAAGAAAGACGAAGAAGAAATCGCAAACATTGCGATACGTTCCACTTCTTATTTCATTAATGCTTCGTCAGCATTGCTCACGCTACTTAAGCCGGTGGCACACGATGCTTGTTTTCGCTTTTGGATTACTCGCAGCCTTCTAGCCAGCCGAGCTATCATTGGCCCGTGGTAAAATGAAATTAAAACTTTCTAACCAGTCAGCCAATAACACGAAAGTGAGCGAGTGATCCATCGAAAGCAGCATCGTGTGCCCCTTACTTTACGCTCAAACGAGTGGGGGGGAATGAGTGATAGCAGTGGTGATAGTGGAGAACACTGGTGGGGAGTGAGGTCCGAGGCTCCTTTAAGGCCAGTATCCACGTTTTGACAAATTGGTTCCGAGTTTTTGGCCACGATTTTTCACACAGGATGTTTGTCCTTGGATCAATTTTTTCTTCTAGTGTAAAAATCCAGATTCTAATTGACCTACTTCTCGAATCGTGGAAATAGGGGCCTTAGATCATCCAAGGCAAACTTGCTGAGACCTTCGTCGCTTCTTCAGCACCTGCAAATTGATTTGTGTTATTAATGCGATATAAGCTTGAAAATTACTTTTTCTTTTACCTTTTAACTGCTGAACCTGTATATTTATGGACTTTATTTTTGTATACTTGGGGCTGATTCATCGGTTCCCATAAATAGAATAGTTTTAAATTCTGTCGTAGTTTATTTGTTTCGATTATAATTAGGAAAGAGATTAGAAAAGTTATAAGAAATCAATCATCGGGAGATTAAGATGTAGTTGAGGAGGCACTTGCGCCCACGTAGCCACGATTGATAAAAGTATCGTCATTAAAAAGAAAAAGGACACTGATAATTTATTATAACGTAATTTCGATGTATAAGAATATAATAGCTACATCGTATAAAAATTATAATATATGTATATAATTATTATATTCCAATGTGACTTTTCTTTTATAATTAGAAATTTATATACCAATGAGTTTTATTTAAAAAGTCTACTGTCACAATTGAAATACTTTGGAAGAAACTTCGTCAAATTTATCAGCCTCATGATATTTCTTAAACTGAATAATGTTCTGGTTTAAAATATTCTTTGCTGTTTTACTTACATCTACTACTGCAGTATCCGCTCGTTATTTCGTCATTATTTTTTCACTACTTCCCACTTTATTAGACGTACCAAAATTTAGTGGCTTCTCGCAAAATATAAGAATAACTAATCCTCGTTTATGAACGATTACCGTTGATCATTTGCATTATCAAGGTAATTTTAGAATTGGTGGTATTTTCGCAAAGAGGAAAACCTCGTGTACAATAGTCAATTTGTTTATGTAGTGCAGACTATTGTCAGTGGTAAGACTCGTCTATTAACAATGTCTACCCACCAAGGTCATTTATGCTGCGTTGACATTTATAGCTAAGTATATTCTGAAAAAGAAATAATAGACACAATTAATACAAAACAAATATACTTAAAATGATTTTTTATGCTGAAAATCTCCTGGCTGCATCTTTGCTGATGAAGAAGATTAAAAATAATTCGCCATATAATTCGTAATTGATTGCTGCATAAATGTATTTATTCTTTTGTTATGACACTGAGAGATAGATAGCTGGTTTTATGCAAGACAATAAATAAAATCATAATATGAATCGCCATATATTGTTATTTCTAGAAACACCATTGCAGGGGGAAATTGAATAGACCCTCTTTTACTTATAAATGTCGTCTTTAGACATGTCATTAATCGACACATCATCTTTACTATAAATATTGATTTGGTAGGCAAGACAAGGGCTGAGAAATAAATAATATCAATTTCTGTAACAGCAAATTTAAGAAACAAAATAGTCTTAGCTGAGGCAATTTAAAGCGTGAACTGTTTTTAATATAATTTCTTTATTTGTTAATTAAATAACGGTTAGGAGACACTAGTCATGCCTTTGAAAATGTAATTTTAGATTTTCATAGACTTTGCATTTCTCAGTCCTTGAAGCAACTACCAATCACACGTTACCAGGAAGACGAGAATCGCACAATAAGCATTAAAGAAAATGCAGTTTAATTTTTATACGACAAATTTACTCTGATTCTAAACTATAGCTATGCAATTTTGTGGGACAAGAAAGTTAAAGGAGGGGCTTCTAAAAAAGAAGCTATACGTGTTGCCAAAGCTTGATTAATAAATTTGCCAAATATGACAGGTTTAAAGTCGTATGGGAAAGTAGGAAGAGTCCTATTTTCTACGTATTAAAGATTAAATACATTTGTGCTATCTGATACTCGTCTTTCTGTATTAGATATCAAGTGAGCGACGCCTAAACAAAAATGAATAAATCACTTATTCTATTATGAATAACATAACGCTTGGAAATAATAGTTTCAAATTTATCCGCGTGTGTGTGATCTACTAGTATTAATTTTGTACCAGATGTTAGATTAATGGTAGACAACCCGAAAAATCTAGAAAGAGGAAGAAAAATCTTATAAAAAATTTTTAGCCCTAGCCCCGCAATTAAAAAGTGATAAGATATTAAAAATGCTCCCTTATAAGATTTTCTGCTGACTAGGCATCGCTATCACAATCTTTTGACTAATAAAATGCCTCGACTAAAATAATCTGTAACTTTTAAATAGAGCTCAACGAGATACAGGGCTAGATCGAAAAATTACTTGGGTATATGATCGTTTAAAATTCCCTCCTCTTTCTATATTAGGAATAAATTTCTGTGCGGAGTGTGATAAGAAATATTATACTTTATACTTTTCGTAAATCACTTTGTCAATTTTTGTGCAAGCATCGCTCATAAATCACCATTTAAGAAGAGTAGAGAAATAGTTTTGTTTTGTTTGTGCATGGGATTGTACTTTACATAGGTATGCTGAAAAATTATGCCCAATTTGCTCAAAGTGTAAAGTCAAACTGGCCACAATTATCAAAGATATACATGAATTTTTTTTACAGAGAATCATTGTATCATTCACACTTCGTACCAAAAAGCCAACACTTTCCGTTAGTACGGATAATCGCATGCAAAGTGAAAAACTACGAGCCTCATAATTTTCTTTCTCTCTTACTCAGAGCAATGGCGTAACTTTCGATTCATACTCTCCTGGTTTTTGTTTTATAGAGCAGCAGCACCGTTTGAAAACTATGCGCGAATATACCTGTAATATGTTGAATGTATTTTGAATCGTGTCTCAACGCGAGTCATCTAAAATTATCAGTGCAATAAAGTTATGCCAGTACTCGGAAGCAGTATTGTGCAGTTACAGCGATTAAACGAGAAGGAACCAATGACAAAGTTCTATGCGCCTGTATGAACAAGTATCATAGAGCAAAGACAATTTTGATGATAAGTCACATTTTTACCATTCGTCCTTCTAAATGTAAATTTACAATTGGCAAACGCAAACCTCTTTACATTGCAAATATACGCAATGCATATGTATGCACAGTACTACTTTCACACAAATGCTTGGCATGACAAACTTTGATCGCTCCCATAAGTACTATTACATGCGAAAATGCTCGATTACTAAATTGTTTCAAGAACAACAAGGACTCTTCGTAACGCAAGATTTAACAACGCCGGTAACATTAATATGGATTATGAACGATGAAATTTTCGCGACTACGGATTTGCCGCTGTTACTTCAGCCAATCAATTTTAGAGAAGTAATATTTCTATTCTTACTCGACTATAAAATCATATCTAATATCAGCACTTGCAAGGCTCGCTCGCTTGCTCCACGCAAAATGCTTGGTAACGTTCTATTAACACGTTCTCGTTGTATACACGCTAAAGTTCGTAATCACATCAGCAGGGATAGTAATGCCATGCATGCTTCGGGCTTACAAAGCACGTATTCCCTGCTACCTATCTCTCACTCTCTTGCATTTACACACGTACACACGCACAATCGGACGTTTACGCGCATCGTTCTTCTCCGGAACATAGTCCTAATATAGGCTCTCGTATATGTACACAATAACTGGAAAGTTGTCACGTGTCCTAAAAGAGTGCTAAAGCTTCACTTGCCCTTTGCATCCCCCAAGCAGGGTTAACTCGAAAACGAGTCAAACTCGGATGGGAAAGGAGTTGTATAAATCAATCGATGACAATTTAACAGGGATTGATCGAGTTGTTAGTTTCAAGACAAATATTACCTTGATCAAAAAGAAATTAAGAAACGACGATAAAACAAAGAGGACTGTTATACAGGAAAAAAATCCAGGTTACGAATATAAAGTTAATGGAATCGGGCTGCTGGGTCGAAGACAATTAATCGGTGCGGAGACAGCAAGGACTCGGACCGTTATTCGGGTCACCCTGCTGGGAGGGGGAGGAGTTGGCTTAGTAAATCACTTCGTAGACGGTGGCCTTCTTGTCGCCGGATCCGGTCACGATATACTTGTCGTCGGCTGAGATGTCGCAGCTCAGGACAGACGAGGATTCCTTAGCCTGAAACGAAGGATTGCACTGATCAGAATTGTGTGAGAAGGCCAATATATATACACACAAAATTCGATAACTCTCGATTGAAATATCACTTATAAATGAATACATATATGTTTACTTGGAATATGGAGGCTCCGTAAGGCGTGCGCCAAGCATTGAGCAGATTGTCCTTGCCAGTGGAGACGAACCACTTGCCACAAGATGCGAATCTCAGCGAGAGCACACAGGATTCGTGGAGGTGTAGCTGGTACTTGTCGGATTTGGTAGCATGGAGTACCTCGACGTTGGAGTTCTCCATGCCAACCGCCAGCCACTCTCCGCTAGGGCAGTATCCCAGTGAGAATATTTGCGAGCTGAAGTCGTGCTGCTGGAGCTGCCTGCCTTCCCTGAGATCCCACGATCTCACTGTGTTATCAAGGCCACCGGTCCAGAGTTTCGAGCCATCGGCGGAGATGTCGATGCAGGACGCTCCGTCCGTGTGACCTTGAAACTGTCTGACGAGGGTTTGGTTCTGCAGGTCCCAGACGGCGATATTCCCATCGCTGCAGCAGCTGAAGCAGACCTTGGAATCGGGCGAGATGGCCAGGGCGTAGCAGGCTGGTGCCGATGACGTCAGCTCGGCTTTGATCCTCGGCGTCGGACTCGCCAAATCCCAAATACTCAACTGGCTAGCCTCACCGCCAACTATGAGCGTCCTCCCATCCGGCAGCAACTTCACCGACCTGCGTTTACAAATTCATAAAAATGTATTCCTTCCGTTCGGCGCTTCTTGACGCGATCCACGCTGCGAATCAATTATCATCCCGCGAGCATGCGCATCGGGGACCTTCGCGATGCTCGAAAACCAAACGCGCGCATCTTATCGAAATACGATTAATCACGCATATTTACATAATTGCGTGAAACATCGATACGTTGTACATTTTACACATACACCTTGGTCCTTGAAATTGTAATTTTCACAGGCATACGAGAGTTAACAAATGTAATTCGAACATTATAATTATTATCATATCGTTCGTTTAAACGAAAAAACGACGAAGATGCGCAATAATAATGAAGTAAAAATAAATATTACAAATTTACATTATTATCTACCGCAGAATGTAACAATAATTATCAACGTATAAAAATGATTGATTTTCGAGTATCGTAAACTCTGTTGATTATTGTACAAAAATTACGAGTAGTACGGATTAAAGTTGAGAGTACTCGTGCAAAATTAATGGAATTGCGTATTCGGAATTAGGTCTTATAATTGATTGGCATCGTTGAAAGGAGTCGAAGAGAATTTAGGGCCAACCTGATGTAATTATCACGTTGCAAGCAATCGAGCTGTGAGACTGGTTTGGTCGAACCGCCGACCGCTTGGCCGATATCCCAGACTTTGACGCAGCCTTTGCCACCGGTGTAAACATACTTGGTAGGATTGGAGATGGTTACAGCGCATACGACTTCGCCGTGAGTGAGCGTATTAATCTGGCGAGCGTGACGAGGGATTCCCGGCCCTATTAAGGCGTCAGTGGGGAACGGTACTGGTTGCAACTGGCCCTCTCCGTTCATGTGGAACGAGTAAGCCCTGAAACGAGCAAACAACAATTTATCCTCTAATCAGCTTTTGCCAGATCCAACAAAAATACCGCCATGTACTTACGGTTTGCCACCTGGAATGTTGCTGATCCCGTTGCTCGAAGGTATCCTCACGTGACCATCGAATCCAAGCTGACATACGGACAGAAAACGGATAAAGATGAGTATTACAAAAAATTATCCACAAGCATATAAACAAGAAAATACACATATAAACGTAAAACTAAAGTGGGATAGGACAAGGACGATCGAACGTTTGAAGAAAGCAATGATAAAATCAATGACATGCAAGGTATATATGTATACACGGTGTAAAAATGAAAAGTTGTTAACACTTGAACGAGTGTAAGAGAAGAAGAGGTTCTAATGTACAGAGGGTGAATTAATGATTTATGACAGAGAAGCGGAGAGTGTGTTTAGCGTTGGTGTGTACAAGGAAGACAGAGGTAGGATAGAGAGAGAGAGAGAGAGTGCGATATGATTGCAGAGAGTGCTTTACCATAGAAGGCGGCCTTGCGTAGGGTAAATTGTTGTAGGAGGAAGGCGACTGTGGGGGTTCATTGGCGCGGGACTGTAAAGCCTGATAGGGCTGCGGTGGCGTTTGCTGCGATGATGGCGGATGATAAGCCCGCGATGCCAAGGGTCCAGGGATGCCGCCCATAGTTGGCGTACAGCTGCGCGAGCCCCTCGCCGCCGCCGCTACAGGTGTACCCGGCTTGTCGACCTGCCAAATGTCCCGCAATTAAGCAAACCCCACTACCCATCTCTCCACACCCCACTCCCCTTCATCCTTACCCCAACCAACCGCTCGCAGAGCCACTTAACGCGATATCAAAATTCACCACCAAATTCCATTCCAATCTCTTCTCCTTACCCCACACACACACTCGGTTCCAAACCAGACCCATGTATATGCTACGTGTACACCTATATATATATATATATATATACATACACATGACAATTTTCACCTCCCACTACGACACACTCGCGACCTTCCGACTTTTCAAGGTCGAGCTCTCTAGGAGCAATTTTACAGTTTCTTACACACGTGCATGGTCGACAAAACTACTATATATATAGATATACATGATGAATTAAGAAAATATTGCAACACACAAGAATCGTGTTGCTCGACCGACGAGTGTACGAACAATCGCGAGACTGTACCGGAGGTTTCTCGTAGCGTTCCATCGAAGAAACACGGAAGCCACTGTGATAAAATAACGCCAATATAATATCGTCGCATCGAGGCACTCGATTTATTAGAAACAAAGACGATTGAACGAGCGAAGCGTGAGAGGAAGAGAGGGGGGGGGGAGATATTCAATTATAATCAGGTCAAAGACTCGTCGGAGCCACCGAGGTACAGTCGATGGAAAGAACGCGAGACACGGATACAACGACAATTAAAATTGCAATTTTCTCGACACCATTACTGGTCGTTCGAACAAACCGGCACACGGTTTTGATTCGCGTTCACCGTCCCCCCCCCCCCTCTCTCTCTCTCTCGCTCTCTCCGCGTATCGATTACCGCGAAATTTAATGCGACCATGGCTCATTAGTCTCGACTCCATTTGATTTGGCCGCTCAAGCGGTTTTAGCAATTTCATATATGCGTGTAATTTTATTCTCCGGATTTAGCAGCGATGATTTTCGCATAGGATCTCCTCTTCCTCCCCTCTCCTCCTCCTGCACCCTTACAACCAGACCGCCAAAGCTCTTATAAGCCGTGGTTTCCATAAGTTGTAATGGCGTAAATATAGTGGTGCATGTATACATATATATATATATATATAATACACCCAGTGGGATTATCCGTTAGCGTAAAATATTCCTCGCATGCCTTTCCTATATATATGTATATACTGAAATTCAATTTATTCTAACAAGCGATTCTCTAGAAATTATTTATAAAGCAAGCGTGAAAGCGTGTTGATTGATCTGATGCTTGGATATATCTGGAGATAGGTGTATATCGTTGGATGGGATTTCTCGCGATAGTCGTGGAGGGGGAGAGGGAGGAAGAAGGGAAGAGGGGGGGGGGGGATCAGCATTCGTTCACCGAGTAAGCTTGCTCTCCGCGAGATCTTACATCTTTACTTTTCAGAGAGGGCGTGCTACGGGCCGAGGAACTGCCGCTTCTCGAGGGCGGCCTGTCCTTGACCGAGGTCGAGCCGGAACCGGAAGTGGGTCCACCGATATGGCTAGGCGCTCCCAACTTGTCCAAGGTGCCGTTTTCTCGTGGGTCCGAGTGCTCGCCGTTGGCGTGTGGCGACGATCCCTCCTAACGATCGTTACAAACGTTCAAAATTAGGGAAAAACTTGAAAAGACCCCGTACATGATTTTCTGGGCCGATCAATCGGTTAATTAGTCAAAGCAATCACTCACTTCGTTAGCCACGTCAACGACCAAGTCTTGATCGCTTTTCTCCCCGTCGCTTTCCTGCAAAATAGGAGAAAGAGAGATAACGTTATGGTTCGTGATGCTCTTATTTATTATTTAACGCATTATTACTATTATTATTATCTAAGTGATATAGCCCTGGTACACAGGAAGAAAGTACGGTAATTAGTCCATTGGATATACAAGTGCGAGGAGAGATAGGTGCAGCCCGAAGGTGAAATGTGTGTGCGTTGATTTATTATCGTCGTTATATTCGATTCCATAAGGTTGCAATTGCGATACAGCGTACTATAGACGCGTATATCGCTCGATAGTCTGAGTTAGCCTCGACCCATATTCAGCAGCACCAGATGCTTCTTCAAGGATGCATTATTAATCTTGATATTCGCACGTAGAACGCGCATCATCTGCCATTCCCTTAATAGTCCACTGCTGCTCCATCTCTAAATTGCCAGTCTAAAATTGAAAGTGCACTCGACTGCACAGCTTTCAATAATTCAATTTCACATTTCTTCATCATTTCCCTCCGTTCCATTTTCAGAAATCTTCCCCATTCAGGGAGCAAAAGAAGCTTTTACCTCCAATTTCGAATTAAACCTTCTCCGGTATATATATCGTCTTCTTTAATTGCAATTAAACTTGTATAAATTTGTCCAAAATTAGACAACAACATTTCGTTTCGTCGAGTGGAAATTCTTCGAGTCAAAGGGGACGAAGAAGGCAAAGGCCTAATTAGGAACTAGCGAGGAGCGATTGTTGGGCGTGAATTAATGGGGCGCCTCCTTTTCGGTGCAACTTTCAATCGATTCGCGCCACTTTCCACCGGCGGCCCATTAATACACCTATATTCCCATTCGTCTACTCTGCCTCGCTATTGTCCCAAGTACGCCAGAATAATCACCAGTTTAATTACCGAGCGTATATACAAAAAATACAGACAAGAATCTACGAGCGAAATTCACTGGAAATCTTGCAACACTCCAGATAATAATATTACGTGATAAATGCAAAATAAAGAAATGAATATCGAATGATAAATGATTTCGAGTAGATAAAATGTTGCTGTACGTAAAAAGCTCGGAGTATCAAAGTTAAAATCGTTTAAAAAAAACTTCTAAAAATTGGGAAAGGGCATAAAAGTTTGAAAATGAAAATGGGGTGGAGATTGAGAGTGTACAAGATGAAACGAGATTTTCGTACAGCGATTCTTTTCGCAAACTGTACAAATAGTTACGGTACAACGGTATTGGGTGGCTAATGACGTAATATCGCATAGCGATGTCCATCGATGCATTATAGGATTTTCCGAGTGTGCGTTCTTGTTACACGGCAGTTGGTACACTCTCTCACACGTGTTTCTGATTTCAGAGAACGCGTGCATGTAGCCGAGCGCGAGTGTGTAGGTGTGTGCATGCGCGAAAACCACCTGTGCACGCTTTGCAGCCGGCTGGGTTTACCCACCAAATCATCTATTTAAATGAACAGTTGAAAAGCCGATAACAAAAACTTGCGCGTTATATTTATTGGCCTATCAGCGGCAGTTCGCACCCCTCGAAATCCCACCGGCCAATAAAATTGCTCGATGCGATTGGCGCCTATATATTTATATGTATATGGTATAGCGATACGTTCAAGAAACAATCGATGAGTTGGCCGATCATTGGATACTTTCAAGCTAATTAAACCATTTGCTGAAATACAGAGCGAGCTTATACACTTAAAACCCAGCGAGCCAGCCAGTCAGCCCCGAAGAAGCGTTGCCATTGCGCAGGCAGAGAGTCCAACTGAGACGAAACAATGTTTCTCCGTCGAGAGGATTGATAGCAGCACTTGCGTTTTGATTTGAAAATGAGAACGGAGCCTGAGTGGCTGAGATTAATTAAGCTGGCCGTTTAAAAAAATGTTGAAGGAATTTTAATTTATCGCGAGAGGCTTGATAGGGGGAGGGGGTGGGGGAGGAGGATAAGAATGATATCCGGAAGGTAGGGCACACAGCAACGAGTCGTTCTCTCGCAACGCGATGCTCGAGATACGAGGGGGGGGGGGGGGGGGGGGGGGATAAGGATGAGGATGAGGAGGAGAAGGTTGGCGCGGAGAGTACGAGCGAATGGAGGAGGGGGAGGGTATAAATAGAATTGTAGACACGTAAAGTTATGCAGAGGAATGTATCTGATGGTCGTAATCCGTTGGCGATGTATCTGGAACGAGAGTGGTCGTTGAAGGGGTAGGAGGATGGGGGAGGATCGGGAGAGTGATTGGACTCCCATCAGAGCCCTGGGGAGGTGGGAATGGTTAGGGAGAAGGTGGAGGAGGGTTGAGGGGGGTGGAGGTAAGGAGTGGCATCGCAGAGCTGCCGCGGACATGCAATAAATTTGTGTACGGACGATGAGCCAGGGTAAATAGAAGGCACAGTGTGGTGGTATTGATTTCAGTGGTATTACGACTGTGGGATGGGGGGCGCCACGGTTCGTCGAGGGTCGAAGGGGTTGGAGGTAACCGAAGACGACGACTACGACGACGACTACGACGATGACGACGAAGAAGAAGAAGAGGAGGGGGTGGAGGGTGGTGTCTACCGCCCCTTAACCTGCTCGTTCTAGCGTTAAATATGATACAAATGTTATCATCCCTTCCCCACCGCCTCCGCATCAGCCTCTCCCACCCCCCTTACCCTCGCTCCCTCTCCTCGAGCCAGCACAGCCACCTCCCGTTCCACCCACTGCAGCTTCTTCCCTCGTTTACCCCAGTGTAACGGGGATGACGGTATTAAGGGCAGCTCTATTATTCGACCACCCAACCACTCGACTCTTTGCCTCGAGAATCCTCCAATTCTTTTTTCTATCCGCCCCACCCCCCTCGCCACCCCATGCCTCGACTAACCTTTCCTCCTTTCTCTTTTCAACCCCCTCCCTCCCTCTATCCATCTTCCCCGTACACTATCACTCTCATCCGCTACTTCACCCTCCCCCCCCCCCTTTCCCATTTCTCCCGGTTATTTCTTGCACCGTCCTCTCCCCCACCCCCCTCAACCTCCGCCCCACTCTGTAAACAAACGCGAAAGGAAAGAGATTTAAAGATCCTGGAAATTCCAGAGTTTTCTTTTTCCAACAATTTTTCCTTTAATTTCCCATTTTACTGGCTCCGTGCATTTTTCCAGATGGGAGTGGAGAAAATGTCTAAATATGCTGATTCGAGGGATGCGGCAGTTTTCTCGACTAAGTGGAATCTCGCGCGTTTGACGAATCGTAATAGTTTTGCCAGTGAAATTTTTCTCTGCGGATTGTTCTTCGGATTGCGACTCTCGTTACGGTTCGGTGACGTTGCGCAACGGAAAGTTAACATCCGTGGAAACTAGTGTTAAAGGCGTTGCAATTACGAGATTAACACGATGCAACAGTTGAAGTAATAACTTTAACAACTGGGATTACTGATAAGCCGATATGAATAGGTCGATAATATATTAAGCGATAATTCAAAATAACGTCGAATCGATGCATTGTTACAGCATGGCAGGGCTGGCTAAGATACCGAATGGAAAATGAAGCAAGATATTAAAGCTAATGCCGAAGCTACTATATTATAGAATACAGTGAAAGAAGAGAATTTACCGTCTTGTAATTTTATTCGTTCCTTCTTGAAAATCGACTTACACTTGGTTGGCATTAAAATTCATTTAATGGGGCAGCGAGGGGCAAATTTAAACTGAAAAACTTTCCAGTCAAAATCTCATTGAATAAGAGTTTTTAATTTGTAGGATTTTATGGGCTAAGAAAAATGACGAGCAGGGGGGGTGGTGGGAGGTCTGGACGATAAAAAATTTACATGGATCATAATTTAAAGAAAAGAATCATTAGGGGGTAGAGAGAGGGAAGGACTGCGAGGGATCATTGCGTGACAAAGAAGTAAGAAGAATAGGAAAAGTTTTTAAGATAGCTCGAGCGTGGCTGAGATGGTTTAAAGTCCCGCAACTCGGGAACGAATGGCGAAGCTTGCTTTCGGATCTCCATTTTTCCCCCTGCCACAGTCCTTATTCGTCAAACAACTTTCCCGAAAACTGGGAAATAATATCCCCCGTATTCCTCGGAGACCTTTTCAACTGCCGCTCTATGTAGTAAAAAAGATGCCAAGAGAGAAAGAGAATGAGAGAGAGAGAGAGAGAGGAGAGAGAATTATGTGAAATAACACGGATACGATAGCACCATTTTCGAATTGCCGAGAATATTATTTTATTATCTCTCCCACCCCCTTCTCTTGGAAAAGAAGAGAGAGAGAGAGAGAGAGAGAGGTGGAAAATATAAAAGTGTATAGATATAGACAACTATACACAGAAAGTGCAGGAATTTCTACTCGGCCATTATGTACATTTCCCATTAGGAACTCATCTTTCGAGAATAAACTTTTACAGGAAGCGGAAAATAATACTGGGAATGCGAAACTTGGTCACGTGGGATTACAAATCAAACAAGGTTTAAAAAGAAAAACCAACTGTGTCTGGTTATCAAGAGAGAAACAATTGATCGAGATAGAGAAGGAAGAAGGAAGAGTTAAAAAAAATATTGTTGATATGATAACTACAAGCCTAGACGCGACTACAGCACATGAAGAATTTTAAACTTATAAAATAAATAAAGTGACACTACTGCACAAAAGTGGAGTTTAAATCGGTAAGCCTAAACGGGACTGTAGTATAAAGAACAGTACCAAATTATAAAATAAATAAAGTGATACGGACTGCATAAAAGTGGAATTTAAAACGCCAGAAGAGTTTAGTTATTTTGATTGAAATACGTGGCTGAATAATGTTGATGGGAGATTAAATACTGATAGAGCATGCTATATTTTCATTGTTGAGACAGAGTGGAGGAGAGGGGTGGGGTGGGGGGTGGTATTGTCCCGTAACTTTTACGAGACAAGTCGCTTTATATCCCGAAGCAGAAACGCGGTGGAAACGTATTAAAGTGATTACCTCGGATGAAGAAGAAAGATAGGGTGGTGGATGAGATGAGGATGGCGAAAAGGGGGGGGGGGGTGAGTGGGGAAGGGGATTGCGAGGGGTTGGAGAGAGGTGGACGTTGACGAAAGTCTGGAAAAGCTGGGTTCTTGAAGGATAAAAACTAACGTGGACGCTGAACAATGACGGGGAATGAAATTGTGAGATTTGCGAGAGGCGTAGTGCAAAAAAAATCACTTTCTTCGTCAGAAATTCTTTTAATTACAGTCTCGGGAGAGTCCCGGGGAAAAATTGGGGAGAGGCGCGACGAGGATGAGTCGGGGTAGAGAAAATTGAGAGATAATTAATTATGGCGAATGACGATGAGGTTGTTCGTATCGAGAGAGAGAGAGAGAGAGAGAGAGAGGGGGGGGGGGGGGAGGGTGTATATTTATGGTGCGCGTGGTGGTTACGTAAAATCTAGGAGGAGAATGGAATTAATGGGAGAGAGTCGCGCTTGATATTACGAGGTCGTAAGAGGCGAAGACATTTATATTCGTGGATCGAACGTGTCTCTGTCCCCTGAAATTTAATTTCAACAATGGCAGGAAACGCCGTCAAAAAACGTTTACGAGCTATAAAGAATCACCGATGGCCGGCCGCGTGTAATGGGGAAAAAAAGAAGGAGAAGGATGCCACACTGCAACAGCCTGAAAAAGAGGGTGGTTTTCGGTGGGTGTGAGCGTGTGTGTGCGCACCCTGTAGAATGGGACGAGGCTTGCTTGCAAGGGCGCACGAGGGCCTGAATATTTGTCCAACTAAACTTGCACACTCGGGGGTGTAAAAGTTAGCGCGAAGACAATTTATTTGTCGTTGCGCGACTCGAAATTTCCACACTCGCTGGACGATACCTTCAACTTGATATTGCGGAGGAAAGAAAGGTGTGTGGCTGCTATTTAATTATGCACAATTCTATTTATATATAATATTCCCCTTGCAAACTCGCTCGAATCGCAGTATCGAGTTCCGCGCTGCGCGCGATGTTAATTCGCGAATTAAAAATAAACTTTCCATGCACCGATCGTGCAAGATATAAAGTGTTTAGCCAGGTTGGCAATATACAGTGGGGGAAAAAAATGGTATCGATTAGGCTCTCCCGGTGAAATTTGCTCGGCTGTGCAAAAGTGAAATTACGTGGAACCACTAATCTGTGTAATTAATCGGGCTAATCAAAGAAGAGGTGTGGGGTAGATGGGTAAGAACGATCAAAAAGATAGATAGAGAGAGAGGGAGAGAGGGAGAAGAAGAAAAAGAGAGAGAATTGCGAGGTTACTATATATATGTATATACATATATATATAGCAGAGCGAAAAGAGTCCTGCGACTTTCCGGCTGGTTTTTCATATCTGCCGACGGAATGGAATGGTGGAAACGTATTAAAGCTTTTTCCAGGGGGGGGGGGGGAGGGGGAGGAGGGTTGCGTTCACGGAGAGCCGCAAGAGAGAGAGAGAGAGAAGTGGTGGGGGAAGAAGGCTTCCCAGGCAGAGAAAATAAAGGGAAAAACGGTTCGTATGAAAATGTAATTAGGGGAAGCGTGGAAGCTCGACTCATTGCGGCCTCGACCCTTTTATCTCGCCACTTCTTCTCCATCCCGCCCGCTCACTTACTTCAACCGACCGCACCAGACTCCCTCCCTCCCCTCCACCCTTACCTGTCCCCCCTTCCACACCACTATGTCGAATTATAATTTGTTAATTATAACGCGTGTGTGTCCAGTGACGGGCTAAACTTTGCCGCTTAAAAACTCCCGCGTGTAAAAGTCGACTTTGCATTTCCGGCAACGACTTAACGCGCGCACATTACGCTCCGCTCTCTCTCTCTCTCTCTCCACAGACAAATTTCTTCTCACCTACATATATATATATGTATATTCGCAGGGCAACGCGGATTAAACTGCTATTGAAAAATATAATTAAAACCCGCTAATCTCTCGCTCTTCCGCGAAAAGATGCGCGAACGGGCGAGCGATAATATTGCTATACATTTATTGCGCAATTAAATTTCTTCGCACCGACGCAATAATTAATACAAATTATTATAGCCATTTCCTTCGCGGAAAAATATAATTTTGTCCACTGAAGATACGTTATAAATTGTGGGCGTTTGTGCAAATATTAATAGTTTTAAAAATGTATAAATTTTTGTACAAAATAAATTACTAAAAATTGGATATACTGTTTTATAGTTTATTAGAAGTTGATACATTTTTTTATTTACGCGAAGATGCAGAATTTAGTCACGAGTTACTCGATAAAGAAAAGGCATTGTACTGCACACTGGGGGAGGAAATGGTTAAGACTTGTGCTGTTAAAACAGTGGAATGGAGAGGGAGACACGCATATACACATGCACATTACCGGTACAATACGTGTGTAAGTAAAAGTCGATTGTTTACATCGCAATAAGACCTAGTTTCCAATCAAGAAACACGGTAGTGTCTCGATGTCAAGTACATAAATCGTTTATAGCATAATTAATATAGTAAAACAAAATAATCGAAATAAAATAATTAGTAAAACTCTAATTTTAGGTAATTAATTACTTTTACTGTGACAAAAGTTAAAATCTCGAAAAAAAAGATAACACAAATGCTACTTGCCGAAGGCCCGTTGTATACAATCGTATTAAATATCGCCATATTTTGAACTTTTGCTATCAAAAACACATCACATGCATTACTCACTAACGATAATCACGAATTTTGTAGATATTGCACTGTATTTTAAAAGATACTTCAATTATAAATTGATAAAAACACAAATACGCGTCACAAATACTGCGCGCGAACCATGCACTAACGTTTTTTACGAATTTTTAACCTATTTCACTGTATATTGAATGATTATTGATTTAAAAACTAAGAAAAGCACGAATACAGATGACAAACACATTGCACGCACTAGGCACTGACGTTTTTCACTTATTTCACTGTACTTTAAAAGATAATTTATTGATAAGTTGAGAAAAGTTCGATTACGGATGACAAACACACCGCGGGCACCACACAGCGACGTTTGTCACTTATTTCACTGTATCTTGGGCGATTGTTGGGTTTTGGAGTGGTGAGGAGCACGCGAATCTCGTTGAAAAAAAATGTTTGGAAGAAAAGCGTGAAGAGCGCAGAGCAAGGCGCGCGAAAAGTGAGAAAAGGCCCGTGGTCGGTCCCGATCGCCGTTGGAAAATTCGAAAGGCCGGCGGCGGCGGCCATTTCGGGAAACAAAAATAAACATGGCGGCTCGGCAAGCCGGTGGTGGGGAGAGGGTAGAACCTGCTCGCACAAATCCGAAAACTGGTATCAGTTCAGTTTTCGGATTTGTGCGAGCAGGTTCTACCCTCTCCCCACCACCGGCTTGCCGAGCCGCCATGTTTATTTTTGTTTCCCGAAATGGCCGCCGCCGCCGGCCTTTCGAATTTTCCAACGGCGATCGGGACCGACCACGGGCCTTTTCTCACTTTTCGCGCGCCTTGCTCTGCGCTCTTCACGCTTTTCTTCCAAACATTTTTTTTCAACGAGATTCGCGTGCTCCTCACCACTCCAAAACCCAACAATCGCCCAAGATACAGTGAAATAAGTGACAAACGTCGCTGTGTGGTGCCCGCGGTGTGTTTGTCATCCGTAATCGAACTTTTCTCGATTTTTGATTGAAAAATTTTTTAAAAGTCAGTAAAGTAATTTAATAAGTAGTGAATATTGTCAGTGCGTATTGCGTGTGGTGTATTTATGCCATGTGTACATGTTTTCTTTTCATTTTTAATCACAATCCCTCAAAATGCAGTGAAGTAAGTGAAAAACATCAGTGTGCCTAGTGCACGTGCTGTGCCTGTGTTGTGCATTCGTACTTTTCTCAATTTTTGATTGAAAAATGTTTTAAAATTCAATAAAGTAATTCAAAAAGTCGTGAATATTGTCACTGCGAAGTGCGTGTGGTGTATTTATGCAGTGTATACGTGTTTTTCTCCAGTTTTAACTACATAATCTCTTAAAATACACCGTAATAACTGCAAAAATCGTGAAAATGTTAGTGCCTGGTGCGTATACAGTATGCACTTGTGCTATGAATTTTAACTTTTTTCGATTTATAATTAAATTATCTGCTAAAATACAATGTACCAATTCAAAAAGTCGTGATTATCGTTAGTGTGTGATGCGTGTGACGTGTTGTTATTGTTTAAAATTCAAAATATAGCTATTTAATATGACTTTATACAACGGGCCATCGGCAAGTAACATTTGTGTTGCTATTTTTGTTTTGTTTTCAACATTTTAACTTTCGCCACAGTATAAGTAAATAATTGCCTAAAATTTGAATTTCACTAATTATTTTAATTCGAATATTTTATTTTACTATATTAATTATGCTATAGAGACGATTTATTGTGCCTGCCGTCTTTTTTTACAAGCGAAGCTTGTTTTTCCTGGGATATAGAAAGTTGCGTGAAATTTCAAACGTTTCGAACTTGCTCTCATTTGTGTATCGTGTTTAGCTGAGAATATAAACTCTGCCACGTAATAGCGAGGTAAAGTTTTAGGCTTGTGGGAATCAGTGTCTCTCATTGGTCTTCTCCCTCTCTCTTATTATTATACCTCGAATAGCATAGGAACTTTACATTAGGAGTTAAAAACGATAAGTGGGCTAGACAGAAAAATAAATAAAAACTCAGTGACACTGAATTTTCTCAATTTTCCAAAATGAAAAATTTAACAAATCGCTTAATCGAAGCTACAGTGAATTTTGATTCGTTCCTGACCCATAATTGACACTCGACAACAATGACGATTGAATAGTAAAATTACAAATGTTTTTTTCGTTGTTGTTATTTACTATCGGAAGCAGGGGAAGTCGCGTGTAATTTTATTCCGAAATTTGTAGAATTCAGTTGTAAACTATGATCCAATGGATTTTTTAGATTCCTCTGTGATATGAGAAAGAAAGAAAGAAAGAGAGAGGACATAGTGGAATAGGGGAGGGGGGGGGGGGGTCTGGGGTGAGAGGACGAGCGATTCCCTCTAAAAGCTTTCCGCGTGCGCGCGCCAGAAATTGCTCGGCTAAAAGCAAAAGATATGAATGCAGGAAAAAAATTGAAACATCGATCCACGGGATTCCTCTTGGGCGTTTAACGCGGAGTTTGCTGCTGTACACTGGCTTTAATGGATTTTTCCGGAATATCCAGAGCCGGAAGTACCGAAAAGATAAAGGGCGTAAATAAAAGACGCAGCGAGGAAAAAATGGAGCCTTCTTCCCCGGAAAAGCCGCTTAAATCGGGATGGAATATGGAATGCAAAAAAGACTTTGGAAAATCTGCGAAACGCGCTCGCGCGCTCCCGCCTTTCCCACCTACCGATTATATTCACGTACGAAGAAAAAAAAAGAATTCTTTCGCCAGTGTGTTTGAATAAAAAACATTTCTCCACATTCTCCGCGCAATTTATCTACATATATATATATATATATATACAAGAGTGTTCTTTTTCAAAAGACACACATATAAATATTAGAGAGAGAGAGAGAGAGAGAGAGAGAGAGAGCAGTGGTAATAATTGGAAGAATTTTATTCTTTCGCGTTTTATCCAGCATCTTCATCGCGCAGCCTCGAGGCTCCGAGTGTAAGACGGAGGCTGTTCATGACTAGAGTTGTCCTCGAGCAACAATTTACAAGCAGCGCGGTCCACTCGAAAGCGTTATAAAGCAAAGAGAACCATTCTGCGAAGATGCGACGTACTTCGTACAATGGCTCGGTGGGACGGGGAAGTGAAATGGTGTTGGGTGATCGTGGAGAAGGGGATGGGGGTGATTCTCGCGCGAGGGTGGCGAGAGAGTGGGATGGAGGAGGAGGAGGGAGCACATTAGACCGGGAGTGGGTGAGTGGGGGGGGGGGGAGGAGGGATGCGTGGCGGATCGTACAATAAATGCGGCATTTGCACCCTTGGCTTTCGCACAGTGGGATCGAGAAAAGCCTGGAAGGGACTTACCCTCCCCTCTTACCAAGCAGCGTGACGAATTGGAGCTTGTTCCTCGCGTTTTATTAATGATTCACCCACTTTTCATTATCAGCGTTTCATCGGATAAATTTCTGCCGTTGATGATATTGCACTGATGATGAGATAAGGAACACAGTGTTGAATTTAATAGAAAACAACATTGTTTTCAATTATTGTGGGACCAAAGTTTTTCCGTTGAATCGCGATTTGAATAAACTTGTATCGTGTTGGTGGGGATGGAGAGGAGGGGAAATCTGCTGATCGAAAAGATGTTATAATTCTGGGTACTTTTGAATTGGATAAAGATGTCAATTATTATTCGAGATTGGTGGAGGGGTGCATTGGGAAATAAGGGATGATGGAGGGAAAGGAAATCAGTAATATTTATGGTTTTAGCGTGGAAGCGCGCGTTCCGTGAAGACAGCGAGTTTAGAGAAGCGTGAAGGCGTCAGAAGTGGCAAAGAGAACAGCTTGGTGAGAGGGAGTGAGAGAGAGAGAGAGATGAGGATGTAGAGGGTGGAGGTTATACGTTGGGTGGGAAAATGTAAAGGCGTTGGGGGTTGGTATACGCGGACCGTCATACAATAAATACGATATTTGCACCCCGAGTGGCGTGGGGCAGGAGGGCGAGGGGTGTTGGTTTGGTTGAGCCAGCCTTTGGGAGAGAGAGAGAGAGAGAGAGAGAGTCAGTGGTGAGGAGGGCGGTAGGGGAGGGAGCAAGAGAAACGGGGGGTGGAGGAGTGTTGCGAAGGTGCGAGGGCGGGCAGGGGATCGTATAGATTTTTATGTCTGCGAGAAATACAAAATGATGGATATAAACCACCTCTCGCCTGGTCACCCCCCGCTTGCTCCATCCCCCACCCCCTCCTCTCTCTCCCTCCTTTACCACTCAGCCGAGTAGCACACAAACACGCATTGGGAAGAGATCGAGAGACGAATAAGTGAAAACGCGTACGCACACTCGACGGGATCCGCAAGTACGTGTGTACTACGTGGTAGAGGGGGTGTGGGGAGACGAGAGAGAGAGAGAGAGAGAGAGAGCGGAGCGAGAAGGAAGAGAGTCGCAGAGAGACTGAAAATAGATGTGGCGGTGAGAGAAGAGGAAGAGAAAGAACGAGGCAGTAATGCAGCGGGCAATCCGCGAGACGTATACATCGAAAGATATATAACACGAATGCACACACTCTCTCGACATCTATCCATGCCGCTCCCCACCCTCCCGCGCATTCTGCGGGTTTGCAAGGGGCAAGGGGATAAACGGGGATGTCTTTCCGCCTGGCACTCACGTTTCCCCAGTGTCAGCCCCGACTTTCCACCTCCACCCCCCCCCCCCTCCCCCACCAGGACCAACCTCGACCTAACCTGCCGGCGGAGCAACCTCCGCGCGCGCTACGACCCCCTGCGGAAGCTCCGAGCGAATGTTTTGTCATCATACCACCCTCTGCGTCAACTCCACCTCCCCTTACCCCCACCCCACCCTTCCATCTCCCTCCCCCTCTCCATCCCACCATCCAGATACACTGGCAACCACGTACACACCTCGAATTTCCGCTTTAGGTGTCCCAAGTACTTCCTCGCTGTGTTGGTGAACTCTCTCTCTCTCTATATATATATATATACACACCTATTTCGAAACACCCACGTGCATGAGCTTTGTGTGTACAGTATATTATACATATATACTATTATATTGCCATCCACTTGTATTCCCACACTCGTACCTACAGGAGTTTCGTATGCTCCGGCCTCTTTCTACATGATTATACCTACACACACACACACACACACACATTACCAATCCAAAGCACATCTCTCTCGTGCCAGCGAGAGTACGCGTATTCTTAATTCCGTTTTCGCAACTGATTTACTCGTGCGTGTCGAGCCAAAATTATTTAATCTCGATTCGTTTAATATTTATTCCCCCCCCCCCCCTTATGATCTTGGCAAGCGAAACACTCGCTCGAGAGCAACGTCGATGGAAACTTTTGACACGAGGAGCCGCGTTACGCGTACGTGCAGGAATTTCTATATATTTCGGTGTGTGAGTGATCGTTACCCGTGCACCAGTGTGTTTGCCCTTTTTTACATGGCGCTTTCAAAGAGCGGCCGGCTCTTCTAAAAATGCGCTACTCTCTTTTTTACCCCCTCCCCCACCTCGAGCCACCCCAGTTCCCTTTACATCCCACGCTACCTCCCCCCTACTCCCTGCACTCTTAAGCGTACCGAGCGCTCCTTTCTCAAAAGCTCTGTGAATACACCTATAACTCCATTAATAACCAACGGCATATGATTCGATAAGATTTTCCATTACAAATCTATGAATAGCGCGATTTTTTTTAAATAAAACCTTTCGCGCGGACTTTCTCGATTGCTCTCTGTAAAATTATATTTTTATTATGTTTAAAATTCGTTGGGAGTAACGTTTGCCAAAGGGGAATAAATTTCGGGACGAATTGTTTCTCCAGGATCGAAGCGTTCGTAGCGAGTAAGAAAACGTGAAATAAATAAGTGTGTTATATATAGATATATGAATGCTTTGATTTCACCCAAGTTTCACGAATGCACCGAGAGACGAGCTTTCAATCACCTGCTTAAAGATTCCGATGTGGTAGAGGAAGTTACGTATCGAATAAAGTAGTTTATCCAAGTTGCCGAGCGGAAGCGTGGCAGGTGTAAATGGATTAATTAAGGGAATGCATGAGGTGAGACAAGCGGCTGTATTGTAACTAATCGAAAGAATCGTGAATATTTAAAGAAGAAACACGCTAATTCGATCATCAAAGAGACACAAATGTCATACCCTTTTAATTACGACGAACACGCGAGAAAAAAAAAACGCAACCAGCAGATAAGAGTTTGTCTTTTTTTTCTACACTAAACATAAATGAAATTTAACGAGTCTGAGGGATCAGCAGTGTATAATCGACGATAAAGATTACTCGGGTTAATGCAAAATAGTAATAAACACGCTTGGCGCGCATATACAGCGTCAGGGAAACTCGATAAAATTACGGACAATCCGATAATCAAGCAAGAGTCGGAAAATCGAATTAATGAAAAAAGCTTTTAAAGCCGTGAATAATTCCAGAGGGGTCCGCGCGTGCGTTCGTTCAGTTTCGTGCATAATTACGGTGGGTTAAGAAATTTCCAACGGTATCGTTGGGGAGGGGGAATTGAAGATTGCTCAATAAGGCCGAAGATTGGTTTAATTAGGTTTATCGGTTGATGCGTAAGTTATTCCACGCTCCATCACGAGTTTATTGGCAAAATAGCGCGATTCCAATTACATTAGTGTACATTAGCTCGACGGAAAGTTGCGTTATGAATATCCCAGTAGCGATTACTATCGGACACAAGTTACTCGCTATCGCGTCGATGTCGTGCTTTAATAATTTAAGCTGGTAGTGGAGTTTACCACCCCCTCCCCTCCCCCTTCCTCCTAACACCCTCCTTGGCTTCTCTCGCTCCTTCCTCGCGCAACCACCCTTCTCGGCGTTTCGCCCCTCCTCGAGGCAGACTCTCTATCCGCGCGTACTTTATTATTTTTTCAAACAAGACAGCAACAGTCGATATTCCAACTTGGGCTCTCTTTGCGAAGCACCCCGAACCCTCGCGCGCAGTTCGCCTCGAGAGACGAGGCGCTTCGCTGTTACTCACTTTTCTCAGCGTCAACCCCTTCTGCATTCGTCGATTCGTTCCTCCCCTCGAACAGCTGAAACCTCGATAACAATCTTCATTCAATTTTCCATAAATCTTTTGCAAGAGGAATTTTAAACCTCGAAATATTCTTTTCTGCTTTCTTAATAGGTGGTATGCAACAGTTTTTATTTTTGTCCACTCGAACGTTATATATTATAATAATTATAGAAGCATCCACTTTTGCAGAAATCTCTCGCAAAGATAAAACTTGCAATCCTCGCTGAAAAGTCTATCGCCTCCATTGTTACTCGTTTCTGCCTTTGTTAATCAATGGCGTATAACGGTTTCTTTCAACGTTCTTCCGTTAGGAGAACGGGCTGTGTATTATCAAAGCCACTCGGGACTAATTCCCCGCAAATACGTTGCATCTATGCTTTCGTGTATAATTTATTACACTTGTTAATAAAAGCCTTATCAGGGATGGCTGCAGCTATTAATCTTAATGACTTTAATTATGGAGGGAAGAATGCAGGACAAATATTTTAATAGGATGACCTAGTGTAGCCTTCTCGTTTTAGCGAAAGAAATTGGCATAATTACGTGGCATTGCAGAAACGTCGTTATTTTCTTGGCAGATAATGGAGATTAAGATGATTGTCGTAGGACAATTTCAGCAGCGATGCGAGTTGGAGCGTGATAAGCGGTATGCCTGACATAAAACTTAGTCAAGGTTAAAGCAAGCAGGTTTTGTCTCTCGCATCTTTGCCGCGACTACGGCAAAGTGTTCATTATACACACACCACGTGACAATGTTTTTACTCGCGTCCTGCTTTTTACTGGATTTCACATTATCATGCCAGGTGGAAGGAAGAACAATAACTCGTGTAGCACGCTTTCCTACCAAACTCCTTCCATTTTTTCCATTTAATTTTACACTCTGACACTCTAAATGCATACATGATCCAGAGGAAAAATCGATCAAAATCGCGTTGCACTAAATTGAGAAAATTGTGTATGTGGTAGTGTGGTGACGCATAACCATGAAAGAAATAATAATGAATCGAGTCGAGGCATGCCCGGAAGAACCGTGCGTGGGGGACAACGAATTATCAATCTAAATGTAATAATTAATCATTGCAACTATATATATATATATATATATATATAGCTGGCGGGCTTAATGTCCAATTGTGGTATTTGATTTAGATAAATATATACAGCAAACGCAGTACGGAGTGTAAGATAATTATGAAAACAATTCAGAGTACTGGTATCTTTTGTCAGTGTGCAACAATAAGCTGTTAAATTAAATAAACATCATTGACCCGAGTTGCAAGGGTATTAATGAAAGAATAACATTTAACAACGCGATAAAACGGTAAATGGATTTATCGAGGAAGCAAATATTTCGTCGCATTTCGTCAGTAGCGAGCATAAAATCTGTCCTAGCTCGCTTGGAATAATACCGTTCCCCGCTTGATTCACATTTCCGTTGCAACGAATAGCTAAGTTTGGTTGGTAGAATTTTTAGCAAAAGACATCCATCGCTGAAGCTGGTTTGACAAATGGTCACAAAGGAGTATGGAATGGGCCATGGGGGGAGGGTCGAGGGGGAAAAAAGGACGAGGAAAGCGTACGAAGGGAACAAAAATAATAAAAAAAAGGGGAAAACCGGTAGCGAGGGAAATAATCGAAAAATACAGGAGCCGGATCCATCAGAAAAAGTCCGGGCTTTTTTAATATTATACAGGAACTGAGGTGGGGGAGGGGGAGGGGGTAGTAGGAAGGCGCGAATCGAGAAAGGGTAGAGGGATGCGCACGGGCGAACTGAGTAGAAAAATGAAGGGATGAAAAGGAGGTTGGTCCAGAGGGAGGGAGGGAGGGGGTGGTAGGGGTTAGAGAGAACACGTCGACGAGGCTATATACGAGGGTTTGGTTGGACAGTGACAAGCGAGCTGGTAGGACCCACAAAATAAACTGAATCCCTCCTACCTCCACCCCCAGCAACCCTCCTCTTCATCCCCCTTGCTGCAACACGTCCCAGCACCCTCACTCCCACCTCCCTTGCCCCATCTCTCGGACTCCCATTCTAGTCGCGTCATCCGAACCAACTCCCCCCCCCCCTCTCACTCTCTCTCTCTGCGTTCCCGTGAAACCCTCATCCCGCCAAGTTGCGCACTCTCCCCCCCCCCCTTCTCTCGCAGAGAGCCTTCCGCCTCCGTGGCTACGTAGCTTGGCCAAATAAATTACACCGCCTCGTGACGCGAAAAAATCCAACGAGTTGCCGGAGTGAGTGAGTGGACGGTTGGTCGGGGTAGGGGAGGGTGGTAGAGGGTTGAAGGGGGATGGATGAATCGGGGATGGAAGGAAGCGGAACGAGCCGCCGCCGCAAGGGTGACGAGGAAAGGAGGAGAGGACCACTGGGGCAACCAGTGACTGAGAGTCCGAGTGTAATAGAGAGATAGGGGTGGGGAGGGTGAAAGAGAGAGAGAGAGAGAGAGAGAGAGAGAGATTTAAGTGCGAGCAGAGTGGAAATAGGAAAGCGCGAGTTCGGGTAAAGCGAGGGGTGGTCGACGAGGGTGGTCGAGGGTGGTGGTGGTTTGGGGTAGTTTGAACGTCCGAAAAGGGGTAGGCAGAGGACGGATAAAGGCCAGCACGCCGGGCGGAAATAATGAGAGAACGGAAAAAGTGGAGGAAGCCGGGAATGGGGATGGGTAGCGTGGTCCGCTTTAATTGGTTCGACGTGGTCAGATGAAAAATTCAACCAACCCCGCAGTTGCCTTCCCCCACCCTCGCGATTTTCCCCACCGAGCATCGAGACTCCACGCATCCCGCGTCGCCAGTTTCTGCTTCGTCTTTGACTCTCCATGCAAACTCGCTTCCCCTATACTTGTTCTCCACTTTCCTTTTTTTATCATTTCTACCCTCAAACGCTTCGATGTTTATTCCCCCCCACTTTGCTACCATCGGACGATCCGACGACTTTGGCAACTTTTTAACAACAATTTTCCAGCAGCTCTATCAAAATCAATTTCAACGTCGAACGATCTATTTCAATCGCGATTCTCGCTCAGAGATTAATCGAGTGGAGAACGCTAATGGATGTGATTTGCAATTCTGGGTGTCTGGGAAATTTCCAGGATTCGCCACACGAGATTCCACTTTTTCTTTTTCTTTCCTTCCAAGTGCAACTGTTAGGTTATACATATATATATAGTCTAAGGAAGAAGCGCTAGTAGTAGAGGTAACGCATAGCGTCAGACTTAAAACTTTCATTCGCCTCTTTCATCGCAGCTCGAGGTTGCGCCCGACTCGTCTACCTACCCCCCAGGGCGATGACTGATATAATCAAGCTTTTCTCTGTAAATTAACACCAAAGATTACCTTATTAGATTCCCTGCAGTTCGTCTAGTATGTTAGAATGTCAAATCCAAACTAAAACCGTTTCATTTGAAATATGATAAGCTTTCCCTGTTATAATCAAACTAACGTTAGATATATAATTTCGTAAACTTCTTCAGGTTCGTTCTTTGATCAAGTCAATGATGCAATCAAAGTTAATTAAGCTCGTTTGGAGGATTCTTCCATGGGGGAGAGGGGATACATTTTTTTCTTCTCAAAGGGTTTTAAAAAAAGTATTTACGAGATGAAGACGAGGGGAGGTCTCGTTGGTCGACAAGAACCACAGGTGTAATTCAACTGTTTACCTTTCCATATTTAAGGTGGTGCAGGTAATAGGGCCACTTTGATTAATGCTTTATGGCAAAGAGGGGTGGAAAGGTTCGAAGGATGAGAGAGAGAGAGAGAGAGGATGGAATGGACGAGAGGGAGAAAAGCATCCTTTCGAGGATGGAATGCCGAAAGCCAGCACCTACCAACTATGACACGCGAAATCTCATTTCCGATTTTCACCCCGGACACCCCCAACTTCCACCGAGCGCTGTGTCCTTCCTTGCAATTCCACCAGCCGTTTATTCAATCCGAATAATGTCAGAGAGCTGATATTTTCTCCAAATCCCATGACCACTCTTATGAAATTACTCGACATTATCGCTCCTCGGAGATATTTTCCACGATTTACCGAGGACTCTCTGTGATTCGAGTGAAACGAGTAGTCAAACACTTTTTTGATACAAATTAATTTTTTCAAATATATATAATTAACGTTGTTCCAAGCAACGAATCAACTGTTTCGATATCCGAAAAACTATTACTTATATACGAGAAAATGCGAGGTTTTGTTGGAAAAAAGTGGTTCAACTTTTTCCGCGGATTAATCTTGAAACGAGATACGTTGCCAGTCCCCGAAGGAGTGTATTAATCGTCCGGAAAGAGGGTAAAAGGACTTGACTGATTGGGGGAGGAAGAGACAGCGATAAAAAGGGCTGGAAAAAACAGTAAAAACGGAATCGAGGGAAGGAATCGAATGGAGAAGCAGGCAGAAATAAGAATGTGTTATATAGTATATATGTATAGAAAGAAATAAATATAGCATAAAGGGGGAGGGGTGAAAAATCTAGGGAAATCGTGGAAAATAATTGTAGAAAAGATGGGAGGAAAATAATGAAAGATGAAAGGGGGATATGAAAAAGGTTGAATGGACTTAACAAAGGGGTAAAAAAAGGGGGGGGGAGCACACTTGAAATGAAAAGAGAAGGAAGAGGCGGGAAAAGGAAGAGCCGAGGAAAGTAATCTAATTTAACTCGGCTGTTTTCACGGTTTTTAATTATACAGCCTCGACTCAAGAGCTGCCACGCTTTGTCCTGGCAATTCTGGTAAAGCACCAGGGCGCGTTCTACGGCTTCCCACCAGTCAGCTTTTCGCCTTCACCTTCAAACTGATTCGCGCTTTTTCCAACAGCTGACCTGATTCCTTTGCTAACGTCGTTTCAGCGATTTCTTCGCTAGTGCAAACATTCTGCTAAATTTCAGATAATTCTTCAAAACAATGATATTCTCTTATTAACACACAAATACACACAGATACAGATAGTTTACTCCTTTACACTTACTCAGACTAAGAACGGTGCACTCACCAACACGTTTCCTCGAAAGACCGAAGAATTCTTCCTTACACCTCCACCGTACAGTAATTAACATTTTGTACAAAATCTCTGATAGAGATCAAAATCGCTATATATCCATATAAACTAATTACTCGACTGTAATTATCCATGCAAAATTCCTTCGGTACAGCGTCGTACAAAAGCTTTCGCTATATTACACTGGATAGAACGTATCAACGTGTAGAAATGAATTTTTCAAGAGAATCGAAGCTTTTGTAATTGGCTGGACGGAAGGCTCCCCGAAGAAGAGGACCCAGAAGCAAGTGGAGGATCTTTCCGACTCACGTGACCGAGTTTTTCCTCCTTCCGCCTTTTGGAGTCGTTCTCAAGGTCAGGGGTACGCGTTCTGAACTTTTCGGGGGGCGAAACGGATCTGCGGAGTCTCTCGTCGGCATGGGCGATGGACTTCCGGTCCTCCGGCGTTTCTGCGGCTGGTGCCCGATGGGGTTGAAGGTCGGTGGGTTTGAGCAAGGCCTGGGCCTGGGCGACGGCCGCCGATGGATGAGGTGGTACCGGGCCCAGGTGCGGAGGGACTCCGGCGGCTGCAGCGGCCGCTGCAGCCCCGGCTATGCTGAGCAAGCCACCGGGAGGCAGACCACCCACCACTGCTCCGTGTGGCAACTGTTGAGCTTGCATCTGTTGCTAAAGGCAAATGTAAAACAACGTTTAATTAACGCAACAAACTTTTTCCCTCTTTCCCCATATACACATACGTATATATATATATATAATTATCCAATATGATTCGCACGGAGAAACACGCTTGAAATGTTTTCAACGAAGTACGAGTAATTCCGGCACAAAGGATCATTCATATATATATATATATATATATATATATATAATAAGTGTGTAGGAAAAATGGACTCACCAATATTTGCTGCAAGCTCTGCTGGTGCTGTTGCTAGAATGAAAAAAGCACAATGGATCAGTGAGAAAGGTTCGAGGAGAATTTGGAGAATAAGGAGTAAGGGGTGGAGGTGTGGGGGTTGGAAGGAATTGGTTGGCTGAGCTTACCCCAATAATAGCGTTGAGCTCTGGCATGGATATTTGCTTCGCCCTCTCGACAGCATTGGCCACCTGCTGCTGATGCTGCAAGCCATGCTATCATTATCGTGTCGTTGTCACACTCGATCGCGAGATTTTGCGGCACGCGTGCCAAATTGAAAGTCAAAGACTCACCTCTTGCGCCAGGAACGGAAGGAGCTGGTGGATTATCGCGTTCAGCCTCTTCGCAATTTCCGTCTGCGGAATTCAACAAAAACACAGCATTTTATATGGAATTTCTCTATATAGAATTTTTTTTTTAAAACAGCTCTTGCAAAAGTTTTTATCCCTTGCGAATATTATTTATATATATATATAGCTTTGCAACATGGAAAAGGGAGATATAGGAACGATGCATTTGTTGGATTTTCTTGCAATATTTTTCAATACGCGATTCGTAGGATAAAGCTTTTACAAATTGCCAGGTCGTTTCGGCATTGTGCCTCTATTCCGAAGAATTTACGGACAGCGTTCAGCCGCCGCCGCCACGGCGCGCAGCGCATATATGTATATATGTATAGTCCAGAAGAGAAAGCTCGGCTCGGGAGGGAAAAAAGCGCGAGGCCGAGCGCGCTCCGTTCGCCGGAGACAGAAAGATAGAAAACTGGCGCGTCCGTCAATTGGATTCCACCCCCTTCTTCCCTCTCTCCCTTTCCCACCCCTTACGAACTCTCGCTAGTTACCCCGAGCCATCCCTTCCAGGCGAGCGCGCGCGTATACCCGGTTGCCACCACCGACGCGCGCGCCCGGAGAAAAAGAATGCGTGACAAGGAAAAAAATAAAAGTGGACGCGAAAAATGCCCCTCGCATGAAAATTCATTTTCACCGCTCGAAACGATATTTCGCTGGGAAAAGCGTCTCCACCGATCCTCCTCGCGTCGTCGAAACTGCAAACGCTGTTATTCCTGAGTTTCGGGGTGCGTTTCTATGTATATATACAGGGTGTTCCACGAACGATGGCTATGCCAAAAATACCATCCGATAGGGGACAAAAATCTAAGTAAAAAAGTTGCAAAATCTTTTTTACTAGCACCCGTGGTTAAAAAGTTATTTGCAATTAAAGATTATCGGTTATAGTAGGCCTTCTTTAAGAGGAAGATTGTTTTGGTCGCATTAAAAGGCCAAAATGCTAAGATTCTGCGAATTAAAATACTAAGAAAAACACAAAGCCAAACATCCACCTGAGACTATTGTGTGGTGTGCTTATGTTTTGATTGTTTTTATGGCGCTCAAACTCGAAACAGCCGATCGGCCTTGAACCACTTGAATAGGCTCAAGTGGATGTTTGGCATTGTGTTTTTCTTAGGATTTTAATTCACAGAATCTCAGCATTTTGGCCTTATAATGCGACCAAAACAATCTTTCTCTTTAAGAAAGGCTACTTTAATGGATAATCTTTAATTGCAAACAACTTTTTAAGCAAGAGTGCTAGCAAAAAAGTTTTTACAACTTTTTTACTTAGATTTTTGTCGCCTATACGATGGTATTATGGCATGGCCATCGTTCGTGGGACACCCTGTATATAAATAAACAAATATAAAAATAGTGTGAGAGAGAGTGAGATAATTGATAGGGTCGAAGGGTGCAGCGATGAGGTCGGGTTTAATGCTGAACAATATATATATATATATATATATGTATAATGCACAAAGGGACGGTTTGAAAATTGCGCGAGACGTTGGAAAAAAGGAATAAGGAGGGTGTGTGTAGGGGGATGAAGGGGGTGAACGTGTCAAACAGAATCGAAAGCTGGTGGACGCGCGTCAATTCGCCCTGGGGGCTGGAGAACGAAAAGGGCGAGGGTGGCGAACGCGCGGGGGGTGGAAAGGAAGGTTTGGCATCGGAGGCCAGTTGCAAAAGAGGTGGAGGAGGGGGAGGGGGTAGGTGGAGCGGGGCGGTCGGTGGCGCAAGTGTTGTCCAGCAGGAAAAAATGGTTATTCCTTCTCGAATGTGCCCGATGCACATGCAGCTTTTCCCGCAGAACGGATGGTCCAGGTGGATGGGAGGAGGGGAGGGGGATGACAGGGGGTGGTCGAAGCGGCTGAATGGGTCGGGGGGTGGAGGTAACATTGAGATTAGCAACGGGTAAAAAATCGATGTCATCGCCCCTGGTTCACCCTAGCCATCCCGACTCTCACCCACGCCTATATCGTCCGCCGTTCTCTCTTTCGTCCTGCATCCCCCTCCTCCACCCCATCCTACTCTCTATCTCACCCCCCGGACCCTCCGCTAGTTCCACAGGGCCAAATAAAAGAACCCGAACACACCAATCCCCGTTCCGCGTACCTACACAACGGCCGGGGTTCGCGCGTGTGCGTTTACGCTTCTCCACGTGTGTGTGTGCGCGCGCTAGAAAAGCGAAGCTCGAGAGAGCGAGAGAGGTTAGAGGAGGGGGAGAGGGGGATGAAATGCGGGGAAAAAGCGAGAAAGACTGGCGGAGCAAAAAAATGAGCGAAAGGGGTGGCCGAGAGAGGGTGGGAGGGGGTGGTTTCGTGCCCGGATAGATAGACATATATACGTGTGCATGGAGGCAGAGAGAGAACTGGAAAGGCTGGCTGAGTTATATGCAATTGGTCAGCTTGCGCATTTTTTATCGGTTTCGCCCCGCGCGCTCTCTGTCGCGATGGGAAATCGTAGTTTCTCGCGCTCCCTGTACATACATACATATATATATATATATATCGATGCACGCCCCGAGAATACAAAAGCTCACTTTTCTTATAGAGATTGATGATGAAACTAAAGCCACGGCAATTTTCGACCTTTCCTTCCACCATTTATATATATATACATGTCTACGATCGAATCGATACATCGTTTGTTTTGTAAAAAATTCTGGACGAGAATCGTGCATGTGTAAATGTGACGGACCAATGGTACAGGAATGTCTCGTGTGAAAATATTTTAGACCCGATGAGACTGTGCAAAAACGTCTAAACTTTTTTTAGGAACCAAGTAGACCACTGTACACACTATACATGTTGCAATAGGAGAGGAAGAGGGCCAATAGGAGAACGCATGGTACGGAACGTCGCTGCGTATTGGAATCAATCGAGCAGCAGGGCGACTGGCATTCGTGCCTTTCAATTAACCGATAAGCGTTATCGGCTAGGCACGCTCGCCTCGCACCGGTCACGCAGTGTTTGCTTTTTTCCCCGACACATTCCTGCCATCTCCCGCGCAGCCGCCATTTTTCCCTTTGCCGTGGGAAAAAATTTGCGGCAAATTCGCAAGGAGGACGCTCGGCAAATTTATTCCATCGCGTCCGAGAGAATTTTCTATAACCCACACACACATATATATATAAAAGCGAGTGGCTTCTGGATTGATAATTCGGCAAAGTAGCGAAAGCGTGTAATAAGGTAAATCCGAGCGGGAATAAAGTATCGATGGTCCATTACGTTTTACGGGGAGGAAATTTAGGGTCCGAGGGGCGCGCGTGCGGTTATTTAAAGAGGATCCTAGGGTTGCTCGGTATACTATACCGTGCCGGGGTGAATTTGAGTTAGCGTAGTGGGAGGGGGGTGGGGTGGCGAAGAAAAAGACGGATCTAAGCTCGCAGGGGAAGAGAAGAGATTGTTTTCATTGGGGAGTCAAATTGAAGAGGAGAGCGAGGAGCCGAAGAGCGCGATTCGAAAGTCGGCCAAGTGCCAGAGACAGCGACGCAGCGCCGGGTTTGCCGGGCTTGGGGCTGGCTGGATGCTGCGGCGGAATTATTTTATCCTTTTCCACTTCTCTCTCTCTCTCTCTCTCTCTCTCTCTCCCTCATCCTCTTCCGGAGCCCTCCGAGTTCAGACGGCGAGAATGAGGGGAACCGACAGCTCGCGTAATAAATGTTCCTCGAGAACCTATTAAGCTGCAGGTGGTTAAAAATCGAGGGAGCGAAAACACGCTAAAAATATTATCTATTGCTCGGGGTAAGAAAAGTATGGTTCTTCGGGGGGAGATCCATTATTCCTCGAGAGAAACGACCCTGATAATTATCCGCTCCTCCGATATTTTTTAATCCCTCCCCCCTCTCTCTTTGAAATTCAATCTCTTCTCGCTTTTGCCTCGCGAAACAGATTTCGGTGCAATTGTTATATATATATATATATTTATGTATATAGTTTACGGTGAGAATATTCGCAAACTATTTGGTCAGGGTAAATCGTTCCTGATCGTTGCTTTGTTGGCAATTAAAGCTGGAACAATGGTATATATTTATAAATAAATTTCAATTCGCTGGATACAGAGTAAATAGTTTACTCTGCGAACATATATGTATACGTGTAATAGATATTTTTTCTATGGAGTAGCTCGAATGTAACAGCAATAACCGGCATACGTTACAGGAGATACTTTGTAACGATACAGGAAAGCAGGTTACAATTAGCATAAATTAATCGGTTAAGTAATTTAATTGCAAATCGTCCGCAAGCGTATCAAGTTGATATTGCAGTTAATTAGCGAACTGCGAAGGACCAATAACTTTTCATTTCTTTTCCAATTAGCGCCAGGGTGGGTTGAGACGCGGGGTGTTACGTTGCTACCCCCACCCCACCCCTCTCAGTGGGTCTTTAACTCTCCCACCCTGCAATTTGTCGTCGCCCGCGCGCTGCCCCCGGGGGATTGATTTCCCGACGGCCAACGGCTTTCCTTTCCCCTTTTTCTATCTGCTTCTTTTACCCCCGTCCAACCCCCTCCCCTTCCCCTCCACGCCATCAACATTGCCACTCGACTTCTTATCCCTCCTTCCCGACACTTTATCTTACACCGTAGCGAGGGAAGAGACGAGTTTCTCCCATTTGTTAAGGGAACGATTATTACATTTTATTATATACAGAGAGAGAGAGAGAGAGAGAGAAAGATGTTCAAAAAATCTGCCCCACCCCTCCACTCGGTCCGTTACATCCCCACCCTTAAAATCCTCCGCTTCGTTCCCGTACCACCGCCTTTGTTCACCAATTTGGTTAATGAAAATCAGAATAAAATATAGAAAACCCTGAAAAGTCTGATATTCGCGCTAGAAAGAAACGAACAATTGAAATTCAAAAGAGAAATTATAAAGCAAAGTTATAATTGTGAAAATGTGGACGAGGAGAGAGAGAAAAGGTTTATAAATTAATTGAAAGATTAACGCAAGAAATCAATTAACAATTAAAAGTTGTACCAGTGTATTATATGTATAGTCAACCGTTTGCCAATTGTGCTTTTCGCCCGCTCCTATTACCCTTCGTCGATAATCCTCAGTTTCGTCCGTTCGATTTTCATTGCCATTTGGTTTTATCCCTCCTCCCCCCTTTACAAGGTCTCGTTAATGTTTTCTGCAAGAAATCACGAGTCAGCGGCAAACTGCATTGTACGAGGGAATTCATTGTTCGGGTAGAGGGAAATAAAGTGATTGATTGTTTCGAGGGAAGAGAGGTGGATGGGGGGGGGGGGGGGAGGGGGAGAAGCAGCAGAGCAACGGCAGTGGTATTAGTATTGATAGCGATGCTTGTAAGAGCCACGCGTAGTGGTGGTACAGCAACGTGCAAACAAGAAGAAGAGGAAGCGGAAGGGAGGGGTGCAGGCTTCTTAAAGAGGAAACTGTTCCGGCTGGATACACCGGTGTGACCGTGGAATTTCGGGCTGGAGGAAGGAGCGTCGCTGCACCCCATTTCGGGGATGGCCTTAAGCCGCTGCAAGGGTGAGAATTGATCGGCCGCTAATGCTAATGAATATCGCTTTTGGTCCCGCGCGCTGAGGTTATTCTTGCTGCCTCAAATCCCCCCCCCCCCCCTCTCCCTTCCACTAGTCTCTTTACAAATCGACTTCTTCCACTTCCGTGTCAAAGGTCGCGCGCGCTTTTAAGAAAATTACTGCCGACGCGGAGAGGCTCCAAACGTTTCCCCTAATTAGCCAAAATTACGCGATTTACAGAGTCTCGGTGCCAGCCTCGAACACACTCCGCTCTTAATTAACGCGAAATCTCTTTATCGAAGGAAGAGACGGATTGTCCTTTTGGTAGCGCGCGCGCTCTCTCGCGACGCTTCAATCGTGCACTCGACTTTCTCCCCGAATCAATAATACTTACCGAGTATTCGTAACTTTTGCTTTGTTGTACACGGGAGTTCTGGGAAAGTTTTAAGGGTTGATATCTCTAAAACCGTTTTGCATTGGGAGAATAAGATTTGCGAGAGCTGTTTTAATTATCTTAAGATCCTTGTAGTATCGGCTGATTGGATGGTTCAATTAAGCTCGGGAGGAGCTGATGGGGTAATCGGGAATAATCAATTAAGACGATCAGTCTCGTACCTGCTTGTGCATCTCCACGTTCAGGCCGTAGGACATCTCGTAGTACTGAAACAGAAGAGAAGATGAGAGCGTTAGAAAGGTTTTCGAGACGTGGAAGAGACGCCTCCAAGGCGATTCCCCAGCTTCAATATTTAAAGCTTCTGCAACGGGTCTATAGCTAGATACTTATATATATACATAATACGCAAGGCCGTTGCAGCATTTTTTACATTCAGCTCTTCCGCGCTAAATTCCCCGACAGCCTATTTCAGCTGTCCAATGACACGATTTCCAGCCTCATAATCATTTCATGTACTGGGGGAGACTACGGTGTACGAGAGAAGAGTCCGCGATGCACGAGCTTTGCACTTTTATTAGCCAGCGACGATCGATCCTAATGTAATTTTATGCAACTAGAAAATGTTTTTATCCTCCAACGTGTCTGGATATTGTCACAGAAGCGAACTTTGTCCTCCCCTTTCTTGCATTATTTATTCAGTTACCGTGATACTTTCTATCAAATTCTTGATGCAAGGTAAGGCGAAAGAAACTTCCAGACAAACCACCTGTCTTCTCAAACTTTCCCCAGTAACATTCCTATTCCTCCCTTTCTTTATCATCGTCGAGTCTAAATGCTGTCTAAATCCTTTCTTATCTCTTACAGGGACGTCCTCCCGTTTCCGAACATGACGAAGCTTCGAAATTATCTTGAATTCGGAATTTTCTCCCACAAAATATTTCTGGAGCCTCGACTCTTGCATTTTCTAACCCTGAAGAAAAAAACTGGGATGTATTTGTTGCTCGATAAATGATTTATGTAATTTTCTCAAAGCCATATACATATATACAGTATAAGAGATTGAGCGATTTAACGTAGGAATCTCGTGGAATGAAACTTTAATTTAGCACTCGCATTGAGATTTCCGTCTCGGATTTCATCTGACTAATAGGGACCGGCATAAAAAGCTTAACAGAGTAGAAGGTGGTGTGCTTTGTGTATGTTGGAAACACCTTTTATCGCTTTCGCTCGACGTCTATTCTCTCCGAAACTAGTTGGGAGCTCGCTCGGAAAGTTGGCTGCTGGAAGGACGCGTATAAGGTGGTGGGAGAGGGAGAAAAAGTGGGATGGAGGAGGCGAGTGGTAGGGCAAAAGGGGGGGGGGGGAGGGTCCATGTGTGTGTGTGGAGCTTTTAATAAATATTGCAGACTGCTCGTAAATCACAGCGAAATGGGAACTGGCATTCTCCAGGTTCTCCCATATTTTGCCTGGTAAAGGATCATTACCAGATCATACCATAAACGAGATTCGGTAAAGGGGCTGTAACTGTGTTTTTGACTGGCCATATGCAAAAAACGATCAATTTACAATGTTCCATCGTCGAGCTTTTAACTAATTCCGTGTCTAACGTTTGGTTCCATGATACAAACGGCAACATCCAGTTTTGCGTGTACCTGATGTGATTCAACGACCGAAGAGTCCTAACCTCAAATTGGTATTTTTAAAGGATTCCACAATTTGCCAAACGATAGATTTTCTGGCCAGCCAAACGAGTAACGATTCACGTACGACAAACAAGCCTTGCTTTCATAATTTCCTTGCCAAATAAACGCACTGGAAATCCAGATGATCCTGATTGCGAGTCAACAGAGAGTAGCGCTTGGATTAATCGTTTCTTACAGCCTCTTTTCGTTCGGTAAATCATCGTTTACCAGGAATGATGGAAAATTTCAGTCATTTCACATTGTTCCATCATTACAATCAAAATCCCCATTATCATTCTTACCAAATAAACCCTGCAATAAATACAACCAGTATCATAAAAGATTATAACATGGGTAAAATAAACACGAAGACATTGATGAAGAGCATTCGGAAGATGCTGATTCTTCGGACACTGTTTGGCGTAGCTGTTGGTTTGCACGAATGTGTGTAGGGAGTGTTATTGGGGATAGCGGAAGAGGGGATGTGGGAGAGAGGAAAAGCTGGGGGACGAGGGATGAGAGGCGAGGTGTGGTGTAGCCAGGGGGGTGGTGAGGGGAAGCGTACACACGTCAGATAGGAGAGATCGATAGCACTGGCCACGGAAATATACTAGCTTAATAATGCAACCGATAGCGTGGAGGAGGACGCGAATCTGACCGCGTGTGCAATCCGTGTACACGTGTTTTCTTGTAAACGAGCCGACCACCACTGATCGCCACGCTAAACACGCAATTCATCCATAAACTCTATTATACAATCGCCTCGTTCCATTCTGATGCCAAAAACCTTCCCAATGTCACTTCGACTACCACCTTTATCTCTCCACCCCTAACCTTGAAGAGAGTAATTGGAATTATGTTAAACTCGATTGACACTGGGAAAGTAAAAATTCTTATTTTGGTTGCCGAAGAGGAGCTTGATTTTTGAACGGTCTACTTTAAATTTTCGTTCTTTGTGCATGGATAAGAGTGTTCTTGAAAATGCGAACGTTTACCCTGTAGGAATCGATGATCGATTGGTAAACAGGATCTGCGTAGGCTTCGTTTGGCAAACGAGGGTGTGTTTATCATTCTACGTGTATCTAAATAGAAGGTCGATGATCGTTTACAGTATTTTGCTCTTTTTCGTCTTTCTAATTGATTGTGTAAATGGTGATAAAAGTTTGATCGATCGAGAATTATTTTACAGCGTTGCAGGTTTGTATCTTTTGTTTCTACACGTGCTCGAGTAATTTTCATCCAATCGAGAGGTTTGGTCCAAGAGGATTCTTGGGTATATAAACTAACAGGAGTAAACGAAACCAGGATGAACGTGTCGAGTAATCGTTTGAGAAAAAGACTGGACTGTTCTCCGATACATTATCAAGTTTATATACGTGTGTGTGTGTTTATATAGCAACAAGATTAAGCAAAATAAAAATGACAAAAACTGGCTACTATCGAGTGAGAATTAAATTCCAATTTAAGAAGATTAAACAATTTATTTTTACAACGTACTCTCGTCGTTTTGTTCCACAATTGGGAGACTCGGTTATAAAAAAGGAAGATTCTTGGGTGCTGGCAGCAGGAGTAAACGAAACCAAGATGTACGTGTCGAGTAACCAATGGAAAAGAGACTGGGGAGGAAACAACTCGACTACTCTTCGATGTGCATTATCGGTATTTCTATATCGGAGCACGAAGAAGAAACGCAATGAAAATCGAAGACCGACTATCGCCTGAAACAATTATATTAAGGGGTGAACTGGTGGCGATATAATGGAATGGTAATTTAAAGTCAGCGGTAAAACAATTGTCACGCTCTCTGGTTCAACCTATAGAGTTTCCAAGGTCGAAGGGTAGAGGGGCGAAGAGCAAGAGAGAGAGAGAGAGAGAGAGGGATCATGAAAGTTGATAATCCGACGAAGAGAAACTGTTGGTGGCAAAGGTTCGTATCGATCTTGCAGAGCGTTCCATCTTATCCTTTCCATTCCTTTTTCCGTCCTGCCATCGTGTCCCATCCTTTCCCACTTTTGCCACACTTTTTTTTCTTCTATTTTCACGTGGCAAGGAACCCAATAATGGGGCTTGTACCGATAATTCCACCACCCTCCCCGGTTATTCGATATGGATCTTACAGTAGCGAGTCTTTGATAGGGTGATCGAGCCACCCTGCACTCCCCCCCCCCCCCCACCCTCTTTGTCCCTCGATTTCCCGTTCCTTCGTGGCTGGCCGAGTGATCCTGCTCATTCGTTTAAAACAATTCGGTTAGAAAAATGCTCGATCAAGAGTGTAGTATAGAAATTAAGGCAAAAGAGAGAGAGAGAAAGAGGGAAATTAAATGAAAAATAGCTGATGGGAGAGCAGAGTTGGGGAAGAGGAGGAGGAAGGGGAGGGGGTAGGCGAGGAGGATGAAAAACAGACGAGGAGGGTGCAAAATGGAAAAGGCAAAAAGTAATGAAGAATCATGCCCGGGGGCGTGGGCTACGTTTAATTTTTGTGCCGTGTTCGAAAAAAGGAAAGTGCATATCGCTAAATGGAAAGAGGTAGTCGAGCGGAAACGGTTAAGAGGGGGTAATTGGAGGGCTCTCCTTTCAGTTTTCGATAAGATTTTTTTTCTCCTCTGGCAGAGGCTGATCGTTATATCCCGTGTATCGGGAATCAAATTAATTTGCCGAATGAGCCCGGCCAGTCTCCTTTTTCTCACTGCTGCGCCTGCCTTCATTTTCCAAAGTGCCACGACGAAATAAAGTGGCAACTCGCTCTACGACCTCGTTCGCGGCACACTTCAGAGAATTAATTTAGCTACGGAGTCGCGCACCAGTGCTGCCAGCGCCAGCGCCTGCTCCGTACCGCTACTCTTACTCTCGCACCCTCCACCGCCGCGAGTCTCCGAGACCCTGAAGGGCGATCCAATTCCAATTTTTCTCCTCGCGGGGAGGAGATCGTTCGTCGAGTTCGATGCCGAAGAAATAAATACGAGTTGCCGGCGAACAACCCAAAAATCGCAACGGACGCTGATAAAACAACGACGCGAGTACAAGATATCTCTCGTACAAAACTATTTATCAAGGATAAAGAGAGTATACGTATAGGAATCCAGGAAAAATAAACGGGAAAAAAGGAGGAAGAGTCGTGAAAATGTCTAAAATCATGCTTCCGAGTTACGGGGGAATAAAGCTGTGTAGATAAAGAGAGTTAGTCGGGGCTTGCGCGAGGAGGGAAAAGTTAAGAGAGCACGTCTTATTTCGCATTAACCGTAACAAGGAGGAAAGGAGTATTATTGGGATAAAGGAGACAGTTTTGGTGGAGGGTGAAGAAAAAAAAAAGGAGGAAGAGAAACGCGTGGTGCGTCGTAGTCTCGATTTGGGAGAGAGGAAGAGGGGGAGGAGGGGGGAAGATATAAGGCGATGATTTGCGCGGCGCGTCAAATGGAAGCGTCGGGGGCTTTGGCAGAGGAGGAGGGGGGGGGGGGGTTGAAAAGGGAAAAAATTGAAGCTGCACGGATTTACGCGGCGCGTTACCCTAATGAAAATCGCGCTGGGTGGTAAAAGGAGAGGCGTAAAGAGGAGGGAGGGGGATGAAAGCGGCACCCCCCTCGAGCCCTGCTGGATCCACTCTGGGAGCAACGCGGGATGCACGAGGATAGAATTAGAATATCAGAGACAGACTCTCTATACGCAAACTCGGGGACGCGCTCACCAACGTGCAATTGCAGGTATATAATACTCGCCGGTGGTTGACAAACCCTCGACATCAATTTCTCTCTCTCTCTCTCTCTCTCTCTCTCTCTCTCTCTCTCTCTCTGGCTGCTACTCCCTTCCGACCTCCCCCCTCCACACCCCCAAGGGCTCCCTCTTCCCTGTACTTCTCTCTTCGTTTACTTTGGAGATATCGATTACCGGCTCAACTCACCCAACCTCCATCAACCCCTCTCTCACCTACCTCGGCCATACCACCACCACCCCCACCACCCCTCCAGCCCCAGCTAGGTGGAAGCTTGCTGCTTGGTTGCTTGCACGGTGTCACATTGGTGCAGCAGCAGTTTACAGAGATGCCACGGTCCACGACAATTACGATCTGCCTCGAATTGATGCATCACCCCCTAAGAACGATCCCCTCCCCCTCCAACACCCCTCCTTTCTATCTGCAATACTCCCTCCTATTCCCTCTTCCCGTATCCAACTATCCATCCACCCTAATGTTCCTGATACTTGTCTAATATGATTCGATCATCCCCCTCCTCCCATCCCTTCTTCCTCTATACACACACACACACACACAAATGCACCATTTCAAACTACGACACTTTCAATTCCAAACGATCGATACTTGACACGCGTCGAGTCTCTAATTTCTAACAATTATTTTTGTCGATACGAAAAGAAACGTTGTGTTGTATATATGGATGAGGGAGAGAGTGGAACAAAAATTGATCGAAATTAGATTTTCGGGAGGTTCGATGATGATGAATGGATATTGGAAATATTTGATAAATTTTGTCGCGTAAATAATCGAACGGTTCGAATAGAATTTCTCGTATCGCGTTACCGAGACTCGAGTGGTAATTAAAAATGTACAAGAGGGACGATGCGAGATAATTCGATAATATTGTGCGGGAAAATGCTTTGGCTATTTAAAGTCCTGAAACTTTCAGCTCGGAAGTCTTTGTTATACATATATATATATATAAAGGGGTGGAGGGAGAAATTCTATTGGTAGTTTTCGGAGATACCCAGTGCGGTTAAAAGTTAAATCGAAGGCAAATTCACAATCAGCCGCTATTCCTCTCTATGATCTTCCGGCGCGACTAGTTTTAAACTGAAAATTTATGATAGAGCACATAAACACTCGGTCGTTGTGTTGGAACGACGACGAACGTAAACAATTTCCCGCTGGAAAAAGCAAGTTTCGCTCGAGTTTGACCCACTTTGGAAATTCCACCTCGGTGACGTAACTGCTCGAAGGAACACGGTAGGTTTTCCGGATATAAGAAGAAAAAAAAATGTACAAAATTAGTTAAATTAAACTTCCGAGTAGAGAGCAGATTCTCGGCAAATAATTTCTCTATTACGTTTACATTACGCGAGAGAGCTAATCGAGTCTCAGTATCAACTAACTAGTTTGCATAATTTTTTTTATACAGAAATCTTGTCGAATTGGTAGATCCATTTAATTGATTATAAAATAACGCGATTATTTATATATATATATATAGAGGATAATTGGATCATATCGGAGAGAGATTTCTATAACGATAATAATTAGGCTGTGCCGGAATAAAAGCTGGCATAAGTCGTGCTTCTGATGGAATTGGGAAGGACAGAGGAGCGGAGCCAGAGGGTGAATTCGTGTTCGGAAGGTCCGAGTGTCGCCGACGAATACCAAAAAGCCACTCTTCGATTGGCCAGCCACTTTTTGCCCTCTGGAAAATCTTGGAAAAAGCAAGCCCGGGCGATATTTCATTCGGAGCATTTAATTTCCGGTCTGGCTGCTACGCCACTCGTGAAAACCAACCTTTAAATGGCCCACGGCTATTATGATGAGCTATTTTAAGCAATTATCGAATTTCTTTTGTCATTGAAAAAACCAGCCATTACGGTCCAAATAAAATCAATTAGTGATTGTTGAAAAAAATTACACTCCTGTAAACTGAATACATATATATATATATATATATATATATATATATATATATAGGTGGAAAAATCATTTCGAGTGGAGAAAATCTGAAAAAAAAAGAAAAGAAAACAATTTGGTTTAATGGTATGGTTGGATTTGAAGATGGAGCGTTAAAAATAAGGTGATGGAAGGATGTGTCGAGGTTTCCTGCATTTTCTCTCTCTCTCTATCACCCCCTTGCGTAGAGACCGGGTCGCATCGAAGCCGCACTTTAATATAGGTAAGTCCACGTTAAGCTCCTTTCCAATGACGATACGATTAGTACGGTTGGTCGAGCTAATTGCCTTCGCGTTGATGGGAGCTAAATCGAAGAGCTGGCAATACGAAGCGAGAACAATATCGATCCTTTTTCCTTCATAACCACCCTCCCCCCCAACCAACCTTAACGTCCTGCGTTCCCCACCAAACCTCCTTTACCGTACCCTCCAGAGAATTCTGATAAAGATTACGAAGCTCCACCTGCCAATTATTTCCCCGTGATCTTTATTTATCCCCATTGCTTATTCGGTAAACCCATTAACCACGATGAATCATGTACGGAAAATCCTACTCGATTGCACGTTTTTGCCATGTGGCCGAGGGGAATCTGCGAAAAGTTGAAAAATAATTTAATCGTTCTAATTAAATCAATATACTATATATATATATACAAGAGTAAAGAATGCAGGGGACGATCAGGGGACGAGAAATTGAGAGGAGCAACGGTGGGACACAACGAGTATATATGTATATCCAAGGAAAGAGGAGAGAAGGTGCAGAAAAAAAAAAAAAGAAAAGGGGAATAATTTTATGAAGGCTGGAAGAGGGCAAAGTTTCCGTGGCGTGTTGGTATGAAAATTAAGTGGACGCTTTATGTTTTAATAGCCAATGAACACGGGCCGTAATTTTTTAAGCGACCTGGGGAGAAATTAATTTTTCTGCCAGTGTTTGCGGACGCGTGTCCCCCCACAAAGGAGCGGATAACGAGGGTCGTCTGGGGAAGGTAAACGGGGGAACTCTCGGTAGGAGTAGGAGGAGGGGGTGGGGGGAGCAAAGAATTGAGAAATAAAGTAAAAGCAACTTACGAAGTGCCTTACCATAACGTAATGCCTCTGCATCTCGGTCTTCTCGCTGGCCAGCTTTTCGCACTCCAGTTTTAGTCTGCGAAAAGGAAAAGAGATTGAAACATAAATCAGAATTAACGCAGCTTTTAGCGGTTAAACTCGCTACGTGCATTTTAACTCGAAATAAACACGACTGCCACGCTCTCGCCCGAGCTAATTAAGCGTTCCATTGAAAAACTATAGTAATGACGAGTCGAGGAACCTTTCCAATCGGAATCTGGCTGTTGTTGTTGTCGTACAGCGAGAAATCGATACAACGAAAGCTTTTTACCGCGATTAGGTATTTTGTCCAATAGCCATAAATAATAAATGATTTTTCGTAGTTAGGGAGGAGGACGGAACCGTCGGTGGTATAAAAGTGTCTATAGCTATCCTTTCCTCGGGGAATCAGAAAATTTCGAATTCGGACAGAGGCTCCGGCGGAACCCGAGAGAAACTGACTTTGCTCTTAGTCGAATTCAATGGTCTCGGGACGGAAAACCGATCGTAAACACGAGACACATATCCTTCTACTGCGAAATTGATGATTCTCGCTATTTTATCGAATTCTTCCCGCTGCCAATTCGGTCGAATTTTAACTAGCTTCCTATACGTTCTCCTTTTTTCCCTGTTTTTGTGCTTGTGTTACATTTTTACTTTTATGAATACATATAACTATGGTTAACATTGATTGATAAAATTTGCTATATGTGTAAATAAAGAATTAATCTGGACGATATCTTTCGTTGTTTCCCGAGCAAAACGAGTGAAAAATCAAGGTCGAGACGCTCGTTAGAAAAGTCGTGGCAAAGGGAAGAAGTACAAGTTGGGTGGTTCGAAATTGCGGCGGGGAGGAGGAGGATCGCGAGATACTAAACGGCTCGTATGTGCGGGACTCGAAGAAAATGAAAGCACCTTTAACTGCGCCACTCTCGCGTCCGGAGATACTACCGAGAACGAGAACCATATTGCGCTTGATAAAAAGAGAGAAAAATAAGAGAGAGAGGAGCTATCCTCGCGACTCGTCTAAAACGATAATCATAATATAAACGCGTAATCATATTTGAAAAGAAGAAGAAGAAAAAGCGGAATGAGAGGTAGCAATATCGAATCTCTCGTTATATTACCGTAGACTGCCAGTGGAAAATTTGAAAATTGAACGCAGGGATAAAAGCACGAGGAAAAATGGAGGGAAAAAATTGGAAACGATTGATTAGGCGATATCACCGGCGTGTACAGTCCGATTAATAAAGATTTCCCTCTTTGTTACCAAGTTATTAACGGGACGAGCTGTGGAGTATCGAGTGGAGAAATATATATCGGGTCTTACGAGTGGTACTGCTGTTGGATGAAATTGAATTCTTCTTTGATCCTCTCACAAGTGTCGGCCACCGTGAATTTCAACGCCCCCGCAGCCCCACCGCTTCCTCCGCCGCCCTGAAACAAAAGAAAGAGAGAGAGAGAGAGAGGTGAGATGAGAACGGTTGCATAAAACGGAAAATAAAAACTGGAGAAAAGGACAATGATCCGAAAAAAAGGGGAGGGGTAGAAATAAGATCGAATAAAAGGGGGGGAGACTATAGGGGAGAAAAATTGAAAAGTATCGATAAAAAAAAAATAGAAGACTCTGTGCATATACAGTGTGACGAAAGCGAACTATAAAAGGGAAAGAGATTCGATTAGCATGCGACAATCGTAAAAACAGCTAAGCTGCGATATATATATACATATGTATAGGTGCGGGTCCTGCAGGGTATTAGCCTCGTTTACAAGGGAAAATATCGGGACGCTGCTGCCGGGATTACTCCTCCTGGTGTGTGGCACTCGATCATAAATTACTCAAGATGTAAAAATGTCCTTCTAGGAAAAAGCATATCCCATATGTTTTATTGCAGCGGTGCTCATCCGCTGCGTCATCGTAAACCAAACGCCGTTTCTCAATTGGACAAAACTACAAATCATTATCAGGCTGGGTATCAAACGACGCTAATGAAAAGCAACGACTGCTCTCGGAAATACGCGCGATACATCATCGGCCAAATACCTTCGTTCGCCAAACAAACACTAGTACACACACACACACACACACATATATATGTGTGCAGGATGACGAGCGTCGCGAACGGAGATTTGCCGAAGAAGAGGAAGAATCCTCGAGCGTACATCCCGAAGAATAAACCTTTTCCCTGCTGTCCGGAGTAAATTGGCTTAATTGGACGGGAGAATTACTCGCATCGAACCTGAAGAGGAGACTCCGCGTGCTTCCGGTTTAAATTGTAGGCTTCCAAAAAATAAGAAAAGGAGGGGGGAGGGAGAACAAAGTTGCGTCCATTTGTGCCGTAGAGTTCGTAGTGGTCGCGTGATAGCAATTTGGGATCTTTCGAAAAGTCGAAATGGGACAAAGATGACAGGCGTGTCACGGAATGGTTTGTGGTCCACGCGAAAAAAAATATTGCAGGGGGGGGGGGGGAGCATCTGGGAAATACGAGTGTGGAAGCTGTGCGAGTGAGAGAAAAATAGAAAGAAAGAGAACTTGTGTGTGTGTGGGTAGATGAAGGTTGAGCGGTAAGGTGGCCAGGTATAAAAGACGAGCAAGGTGAAGGATGAGGAGTTGGGGAGGGGGGAGGGTGGATGTAGCGAGGAGGTCGGGGTGGAGGCCTCGAGAGGCAAGGATGAAGGGCCATGAAGGCGTCCTTAATGAGACCCATTCCACCAGGTACCACCGAGTCCACCACCACCACTACTACCCGACTCGACTCGACTCGACTCTTCAGCCTCTCTCGTACCAACGGCTCTCAGCCGAGCTGAAATTACTGGGAAAAGGATCGGGCTTTCCGATGACAGTAATGATTACGCCAGCTTCTCCCCCCCCTCCCCTCTCCTTTTAGCCTCTCTACCGCTTCCTGCGGGAGAACGTCAATCGGGATCGACAAAAACTCTCCTCCTCCTCCTCCTTTCTCTTTCCATTTCTCTCTCCTGGTCCCGACAATTTACCAACATCGCTGTGTATAACTGTGAACAGTAGTATATATATATATATATATATATATATTGGACATTGACCAAGCAAGAATAATACTTTTCCACTTGTTCGAAGATCCAACTAATTGACCATGGTGTGCGGGTCCGGAGCTTTGGATCAGCCAGCGGAAGTAGCATCGCGATATTTCGATATAATTGTTATATAGGTGGTTGATTACGCAATGGATAATTAAGAACGTTAATTAGCGGAGTGTAGAGTTCGAGACGCGTCTCGATATTTTCTCCGAGGCAACGTGTTCTCGGCTGTTTTTCTTCGAGAAGCATCGTGCTGGATCGAGCGCAGCGTTCGAGTGGGAGAGAGAGAGAGAGGGATAAATGGATGAAATAAAGGGGGAGGGGGGGAATTAACGCGATGGAGAGTCGCGGTGCGTGGGAGGAGAGGAGGGGGGACGGATTTTCGTTCGGTCGGCTTGAAAATTGGCGAGCGGCTTTAAACAGCTGATGACTGTCCGACGTGGTGCTGTGTGTACGGGGTGCGGCGATGTAGTTGGGAGTAGGGGGCGGGGGGAGGGGGTTGGTTGGAAAAGCAGCGTTTTTCGAGGGCACGCAGAATCGCGTAGAATGATTTGGCCACTTGTTGAATTTGAAACGGCGGTAAATGTCGGTGGTAAAATGGTTTGGATCCCTCGCGTCCCGCATCGGGCCTCCTGCACTTGTTGCCATCATCAAACGGAATAGTCATCGAACAGGTTGTTTCCACCGCGGTAAATCCCCCCCTGTCGTCTCGTTTTCATCGAAATCCACGCACGCGAGCGAGCCTCCCTGCATCCGCGCGCGTTTACGCCTCGCGATAACAAACGAGCTCGCCGATCGCGAGCTAATCTTCTTTCCACCCAAACTCCATTGCGAAACGATCAACCGTCTGCTTATTTGCCTTTGGGACCATCGAGCTTTCCCGAAATTTTGCTATTTTTTTTTAAATAGCCTAAAATTACGAAAATCTGTCTGTTTCTGTTATCTCGAGGTCATTGTTTAAAGAACGAGAAATCTCATCGGTGAATTACCTCGTGCAAGAGGAAACACATTTTCCAACGAATATCCTATATGTGTATGTGTGAAAGAAGGAGAATGATAATGTTGATAACGATAGGAAAGCGAGTTGAAGTAGGTTCGAACGTACAGAGTCTCCTCCCTCTCGCATACGAGGTGAATGATGGCGAGAGAGTGCGTACTCATTGCGCCGTAATTAATAAGCTGAAAGTCTCTCTTGGCCGGCGGCTACTAATTAAGGACAATCGTCGATTGAAGTCCGGATATCGATATAATTCGATTGGTCGAGGCGTATGAAATCTGCTTTAGCTGGGCACGGCACAGTACGGCAGCCTTCCTTTTAATTATATCACGTTGCGTTCTTCCCTCTTCCACTCTCCACAGCCCCCTCCCCCCCCCCCCTTCCCACGCTGTCCATCCGTCAAGCCGACAACTCCTCTTTTTCCATCGTTCTTTGACGCAACTATCGGATTTTCCTCTTTGAGCTTAATGAATCGCGCAGCTTCGTGCGGGACCGCGGAAGTAAAAACGTTTTATTCCCCGATGAAAGGAGGAAATCAATTTTTTCGCCACCCCCAACCCCCCTCCCACCCCATCACCGGCGAAAAAGTTATTAGCGGCAAGACAAAAGTCTTTCGCGGACAGGAATTATCTCCAACGAGAACCACAACGCGTGTATTTATATATATATATATATATTTGAAGAGACTACGTATGTATATGTGTGCGTGCGCGTGACCAGCTTTTGTATTCATTGTCCGAGGGATCGAGTTCCCTTTCGCACCAACGAATCAATGAACGCGTGTGGTAGAAGGAGAGCGTGTAGTGGATGGTATCGAAAAACCGGCTGGTTCACTTTGTTGGCCGGAGATAATGGCCGTGCGAATCGTAAATAAGGTAATAGGTCTTCGGAGGGTCGGAGAGATAGTCCGCGAGGCGAGCGAGAGCGGCCGAACCGAGCAACGATCGAGTGACGTAAGCGACCAGCTTGTTAAGCCCCGTTCACAATACCTCCTCCCCCCCCCCCCCCCAACCTCCTCACGAGCTATAGTTCTCTCAGCAACACCATCGACATTTTTCCCAAATATCTTTACGACCTCGTAGCTAACCGATATTCCGCCTCCAACGCGCCATTTTACACCTTAATTATCGTGTTTGACAGAGAGAAGCAGCAAATTTATAGCCACACGGTTGAAATAACGCAGAGACCGTTTATAAATCGCGAGGCTCGCTCTCTTTCCATCCTACGAGCGTCTTTGTCCGACTCGAACACTCGTTTTGTTTATCGAGAAGAATTTCCGAGAAAGCGTTTGTCTCGTCGAGTCCTGGAATAAAGCTTATTTGGATTTCAATGGGGAAGGTCAAAGGTCGACTTGGTTTGTTATTGTTTCGTCGTCGTCGACGACGACGAGCAGCGAGGACGAACCGTCGAGAGACGGCCGCGCCTTTTCAATGGAACTGGCAGTTTGGACGCTTGCACCGGGTACGAGGCTGGTGCAGCTGCACTCGAATAAACATCGGTGCACCGATGAGCATCGAGCGTCGGTGAAACAGTTGGTCGGTTTGGGTCGAAACGTTCAACGTGGCCTGGATGGTTGCCTTCGAGCTAGCGCTCATTGTCAGTGCGTTCGCTCGCTCGCTCGACTGTTCCTTCCTTCCCTGGCCGATTGCACGTGTGTACACAGCGTGCCTTCACAAATAACCAACGAGAACCACCGCCTCCTACGGATTCGTCGATTAAACACGCGAAAATCCCGGTGGAACGCTGCACGAACGTACCTAACCTACACGATTGTGAAATTGCAAAATAGTGTCAAGCGCAGCATGAGAAATGAAATAATAGCGCAGACTCGATGGAGAATTTTCGATTGAATTCTGTGGTGGATATGTACAATAGGATCGAGTCGACAAGTGCGTGCGTGTTCAATAACAAACATCGGGAGTTGGAAGAAACGTTGCTTCGAGAGTAAACATATAAGAGAGGAATCGCTACTGCTCTCGATGAGAACGAGTTTGAAAGAAAACGAAAGTTTCTTGCTTCTTCGGTGGTGATAAAAGACGCTTGGAACTAGTTGAATAGCTTTTATTTACGTGGATTAATGGCGAACGCGGGTCGATGAGGGAACGAGCGTTGTCGGTTCGAAGCGATCGTGTGGTTGGGATTGGCTACGAAATGAGCGAGTGGATGATAATGAGAAGGAAGCGGAGTGAGACTTTACATTCGGTATAGTATGTAAATCGATCAAGCCAGTTTCATCCATCTAACGGGGCTCTGTTTAGTAATGCTGACTGTGGAACGGGTGGCAGCACTGTACACGCGCGCACGCACACACACATCTATATATATATATTTAATACACTAGTAGCGAGGCGCCCGTATGTACACAGGCACACACGAATGGGAAACGAAGACACATAAACGAGCTCGAGCGAGCGTGTAACATGGCGTAGCGACTGACGAACATAACCTCACTTCTCGTTCTCGCCCAAACCTCACATCCGTGTCCGTGTCCGTGTCGCAATGGCGGATCAGCAGCAGTAACACAGTTCTCTCCACTCGTACAATGCACGTATACATAAACAGTGCGTATATACGGTGTATTCACACTCGTACGAGTCACAGAGTTGCATCTGTATATCGGTATGATTATTATAGGTTAAACGCCCACCGTGCACAATGCGCCCCACAACAGGACCTAGCATAACCTCACTGACGTGATACACCAGCAATATTATAAGCTTGCCTTGCCAGCTGCTGCGTTTATCCTTCTCCTTGCTTATACTCCTACGTATACATATGTATATATATACGCTTCTCCAAAGCTTTTTCTATATACGAAAATTGCAGTGGAACGTTAAACGAAAGTTATTGTTTTGATTACAGTGAAATTGCAGATGTGCACAGAGGAGAGTGTTTGTATGCTAGGTGAAGAAAATAAATGGTTGGAGGACACGACGCAACACAGGGCTGGGGAAAAGTGTATTGGAGTTGGAGAGAAAAGTGAAAGATTTTCTGAACTAGGCAGGTGTCCCCGGATAGTTTTGCTATTACTGCAGACAGTGTTTTAGCAATTCGCGAGGGGTGTTATTCGCTTGGCCAGCTCGTGTATCGCCTCTATTTTTCTTTCTTTCCTTCCTCAATCGCAAAGGCGATAATCGTCGAGGCTCTAGGAGCGCCTTGCCACCTGTTCGTTTCTCAAACTTTCAGAGGAAAAATATTATCCTGCTATCTCTATCCGCTCGTCAAAGAAAGTGATATTTCAAACATAACTGCGCGAGTCGTGCGACGATCGATGCTACCTGGCAGCAAACTTCCCTTCTCATTCCGAGCTAATACCGACTCGACTCTAGCCTTGATCTCGCTCACCTTTCTTACTCTTCGTCAACCTCATCAAACTTTCACGCTGATACCGAATCATCGAAATATCACAAATTTATTACACTTATATATATATATATATATATATATATATATGAAAATGCTATTAAAAGGTTTTAAGAATATTTTTTTCAACGACGAAAAATAATCGACGGTAAAGAACGCATAGAGGTCTGGTCGAAAGTTTTACGCGTGACGATACATAGCCTAACGATAATCGATTTTCTTGGTGATTTTCGTGAGTCTGGCAGACCAATAATTGATCACGTACGAGCGGATAATATTTTCCCAAGCAAATAGAGAGGATTAATTCAGCGAGCGTGAGATTGCGGGAGAAAAATCACAGAGAGTGTTTTCCCCTTTGGCTGTAAAACGAAACAACTGCCACCTCGATCCGTATTCTCGCGATCGATCAGGATGATTCGCAATACTCGTGCGGGGAGCCAGTGATCATCATTCGTTGCGATCGTCTCTCGGCGTCCTAAACGTTATAGGCAGAGACGCGTGCACGTGTGTGTGTGTGTGTGTGTGTGTGTGTGCGCGCACGTAGCAAGTCATCCCCCACCCCCTTTCGGTCCTTCTTCCCTCGGCCACTCGTTCTCCTCACCCTTCCCCCTCCACCATATCTCTATCTCCGAACCTTTAACGAACAAGGCCGAGGGTCGATTCTCGTTCGACATGTAAATGTAAATGTTGGACAAGAACGTTTCGAGGTTCTCACCGATTACCTCACCGCGTAAAGCAATTTTTTACATTGCGCAATTCCACCTTAGCAACAATCCAATTTCCAACGCGCGCTAATTATCATCCATAACGGTTGTAACGTTGGGGGAAGATTGGCAAATTTTTCCGTCGAAATTAAATGCACCGGACGGATAATTGGATGCGAATAAAGAATTGTGTTTTTCAGGAGTGAGAGTTGCGAGAGAAATGAAATGGTAAATTGAATGTGATGGTGAGGGGGGGGGGGGATTTTGAGAACCACTGTCAGGGCCATTTGGTGACTCCCCAGTGCGGTGTGAGAGTGTATAGCCGGGATCTCGACGCACTTGACAGTGGTTATCAATCTCTTGGGCCAAGCGTGAGACACGTCGGACGAGCGTTCGTCAGGGTACGTCAGGATTGTTCCGTACATTGGGAAATAAGAAAGTGTGGCGGAGTATAGCAGGTGCGGGTCGATGAGACGCGCGTAAGAGGGAATAGAACCAGGATGTAGAGGATGGTGGGGGTAAGCGAGAGACCACCGAATATTGCGCAAATCTCCATTAGGATTCTGCACGGTGCATAAGGACTTCATTAAACGGCTCTCCCGTATTCCTCCAGCAAACTCCGCGCTCGGCATTCTGATTTGTTTCGATACGCGTGAGTCATAGCGATTAAACCTTCGATAGCTCCGTTCTCCAGGCCCCGAAGACTGGCAAAATCCACCAACGACCTTCCTTCCGCCAAAAATAAAGATTTCCTTACGCGAGTAACGGCCAATTTCGCGCGGTCGAGGAAACGACAACGCTCTTCAGGGTCGTTGGAACTTGAAATACTTCCAGAGGATGGAGGACTCTGGGTGTGAGATGGAGGGGGTGTAAAACGGAGTTGAGAGCCACTGTGGAGGATTTCAGTGGGCGGCGTTGGACCCCTCGTGAAATGCTTGTCATACCGTTCTTACCCTGAAACCCTGAAGCCTAACGGATCCCAACAGCGAAGCAAAGCTCGACCCGTTTGCATCGACTCTCCGCTCCCCGTTGCACCGGTGGAAGGAGGACGCGTGTAGTGGATGGTGTGGAAGAGAGGGGTGGGGACCAGGGGGTGAAACGAGAACGAGGCAATGGGCATAGAACGTGGGGAGGGGTGGGGGGGGGGGGGGACCACATCGATGAACCCCGTTGGACTCTGCTTTAAACCCCATGGGCTCGTGATATGACCTCGGGCCAAGAATTATACTGCTAAAACCCACCAATTACGGCCTCTGAGGTCCCTTCCTCTTTTTCAACATCCCCCCTCCCCCCTCTCACTCTCTCGCACTTTTCCACCGCCGAGAGCAAACACCGCGCGGCGTTGGCCAACCAGAGCTCCTCTGATTTATTTGAAAAACACTCGCGAATCTCTCGGACAAACTTTGCAAAATTCAACTTGAATCGTACACTTGGCTGGCTTCTGCCAAAAGGACTCTGATCATTTTGACGAATTCTTGCTAAAAAGCCAATTAAACTTTATAATTATCTTCCTGGCTGTGTATCACGGTGTTGGACGTTGGTCTTTTTGCGGATGCTGCAGAGTGGACGGAGTGTGCGTTGTTCCATTGGGTAATGATTGAAAATAATGATATGTATACACAAAAATGAATGGAACTGTACAGTTAAAGAGAAAATTGGTGAACTAATGGGGACAAAGGGGAGGAAGACACTCGTTTCTAGAGAGAGAGAGAGAGAGAGAGAGAGAGAGAGAAGTAAATTAGAGGCTGGACGGTGAGTAAATAGGCGGTAAGAAGGTTGGTGGAGGCTCAACTGGTTCAATGTGCGAGTCAAGATGGGGTGTAAAAAGTTTGGAACGTTTCCATTATTCCACGGCTTTCCAAGTATAAAGCGGGTCGGCCGGAAGCGACATGGGATTTTCAAGAGTTTTCATCAGCCTACGAGAACGCACAGGGCTTGAAAAAGAAGGGGGGATTGGAACCGAGGGAGATAGCGCGCAGCAACGTTTCATAAATCGTAAAAGACTGGTCTCGTAGAGTGTGAGAGAGAGAGAGAGAGAGAGCGGAGCCTTTTTATATATTCTTTTCAGGGCTCCGCTCATCGTTTTAAAGCTGCTCGGATCAAGTTAATCGCGGATTCCTACAGCCTTTGTTCCACGGCGCATCTCGCAAATTTTTACACCGTCCAATGTAATTCTTAAAACGCATACAACACCGTTCTCCACTCTTACGCTCGTTCCCTTATTCGGTAATCGCTTCGCCCTTTGCCATCCCTGTTTACCTCGCAACGAATACTCGGAGGAGGAGACGAAAAATACCGGAGACTCTGTATAATTAATTTCCATGGACAAATTGAACGCAGTGGAAAACTATCGTCGGTCTCCGGAGCCCGGGAAAAATCGTTAAATGGACGAACTGTTTTATCGCGTACCCATTATCAACGCCAATTAATAATTATAAAGCTTTAAACTTCGGGCAATTGCAAATTTTAATAAATTGCTCGTACCAAGTAAAATTTCAAAATAATATTTTATAACTTTGAGTTATTAGCGATGGAAATTGATGTTGAAATATATCCAGTGCCGTTGCAATATTAAAAAGAGTGCAAAATTTACAAAGAGAGAGAGACGCGCGCGAGGAATTTTGTAAAAAAATTAGCGAGAGCTTCAACGAGGTCGAGCGTGGTTTCTTTCATGGAAGAAGAGCCCGCTGTTGTATATATATATGTATAAGTTGGTTAAAAACATCGAGCTGATTACTTTGTCAATCGTGGCTGAGCGTTAAGCATGACTTTTGCAAAATCCATCAACCCTCCGGCGACCATTTCAATTTTCGTCGCCAATCCCAGATTCGACCGCTCCAACAATTAGTCCTCGTGCAATTTGATCAGCGATTGTCATCGACCATTTTTTTTAACTTTGCTTTTTTGCTCCCCCGTGTCCCCACGACTTGCAATCAATCCCGGCTTTGCAAGAATATCCAGGCCCTTCCTGCCTCGGCCATGCGACTGAAAAAAAAACCAAAACCTTATTTAATCAACGTTCGTTTCGCCTAACCCACGGCTAAAAATAATACCTGGATTTTGTTAACCGATTTACGTTGGAATCGTCGAAGAAGGATGATGAAAATTGCGCAAACATTTGGACGTTATTTTCCCAGCGATACGAGGAGACACGAGGGGAAAATATAAAATAGAAAAGATGCTGCATACAGAAGCCGATGAGAAACCAGTTGAGAGCCACTGACAGTTTGAATGTTAATTTTTCGCAAAAACGTTCAATGTCGCGCACGACATTGGAGGCTGAAGAAAAACGTGCAAGGGTTTTGATGGAAAACTGGGCCAAAGAGGCGAGACTCGGCAGTAATGAGTTTTTAATTAGCGCGATATGAAAATGTACGTTAAGGGGGTCTGAGGAAGGAAGATTCGCTAAATCTGGTCAAAAGTGCAATGCTATAATAAAAGTTTTAATTAAGTCTCGTGGGATCGGTAGGTTCGCTGGTATCTGCCACGTAAATAGCATGAGCGATGTAAAAAAAAAGTAAGCGAGGTCTGAACGCTGCGCTGGGGGCTTTAAGGGCGGGGGTTGGCGAGGTTTGAAGGGTTGCTGTAGTCACGGGGGGAGGGGGGAGTCGGGGAAACAATGCAGCTTCCCTTTGACCGTCGGAGTAATGCACGGCAAGAGTCAGCTTCCTGCTGCAGCATTTTCGAGACTCGCGCAGCTTGAAAAAATAATCCCCCGATATTTCACCCACGTATTCCACTCCTTTAAACTTGTAAATTACCTTCGCTACACGTATCTCCCTTGCTTCGCCCCTTACCCCAACTATCACCAAATTCTTTATTTTCATCTTCAATTCTAAAAAGACACGGACCTGATTCTTCTTTGTCCAGGACCTTAATGATTCTTTTTCTTTGAAATTACAGTTTAGGAAACCTTATGGATATATTGTTTAAAGAAATAAATTCAATGGGGAAACGATTTTTGTCATTCGCAACCGAACAAGATTTTAGCGATGCAAACTTTGTCGTGCACTGTACGCTCGTTTAACGCGTTTTTTACAATAATATTCCCCATTTTCATCAATTCTAACGCGACACGAACTTGATTTTTCTTTCTCGAGGATTTTAATGATTCTTTTTCTTTAAAATTACAATTTAGAAAACGTTATAAATATTCTCTTCGATAAAATAAACTGACTGGAGAGATAATTTCTGTCATTCGCTACCGAACGAGAGTTTAGCGATAAAATCCTTGTCGTGCACTGTACGTACACTCGTTTAACGTGTTATTTACACCAATACGCATTACCGTATCAGTGCGAAATCACTCGTATTTCGATGCTTCGAGCGAGACCTGCAATTTCTGTTTGATCATCGATCGCGCAGTGCGGTTGGTTTCAACGTAATTAATCCCATCTTTATTCGCGTAAATTATCGCACTATTATACATATATATATATATAACAGAGCATGAATTCAGTCTCACGCTTAATCACGAAGAAACAAAGTGCAGAGAGAGAGAGAGAGAGAGAGAGAGAGAGAGAGAGAGAAATTGTACAAAAGGGAGATCCCACAAATATTGCTGCAATAATAATAACGTAATTTGTTCGATGCGGCATTAAGTAGCGTAGGAGCCGAGTGTCGAGATGAAATTAAATAAACGCAATTGCATAAAGTTAGCGAGAGGTTCGACTGGGTTACAGGCTGTTACGAAAGGTCAAAGTGCGTTTAAAGAGAGTAGTGGGGCGAACGCTCGAAGAAGAGGAAGAAACCAGCATCGACGGAGAATTTATTTAAAACTTGTGCCATTCGTCCTATCGATTCTATTGGCTCATCTATGTATAAGGTTCTTTGAGAGAATTTGTCGCGCTATATCCCTCCCCCCCCCCCCCTTAATAAAATAACGAATGATCGGTATAGGAGTCTCCCAGAGCTGTTTCGTCTCTCGCTATTTCTTTGTGAAAGATCGAGTTACCGAGTTGCGAGCACAATGCTAGTGACCATGCCATTATTTGTTTGCCAGCCAAGTAACGAGGGGGGAGGGGGGGGGGGGGGGTATGGATAGAGAAAACGAGAGAGAGAGAGAGAGAGAGGAGTAAGAAAAAAAAAAGAAAGAGAGAATCAACCCCCATAACGCATCCACGACTCGTTCTCCATTGTGATTCCAGCGGTCATCTATCATTCGTTGCCAAATCGATTCTCCTTCCTCGACTGCTTTTTCCTTTTCTTCCTCCTCCTCTTCTTTTGCGCGTGCTCGATAAATAAAACTGTTTCCATTACCCCATCGTCCGCCTCCTCCACCCCCCCCCCCTTCCCGTTTCTTCGCAGAGCGATTCTCTTAACGAAGAAAACCTCCAACGATTGCTAAAAGAATGCGCGCGGCTTAAAGCGGGACTATCAATATCAAACTTTTGCCACGTCAGCGGCGTTACTGAAAATAATCGGCGTTTCTCTTAGCGTCACGCGTTTCATAAAAATTCACGCCTTTTAGGGAGTGGAAAGAGCTATTAAGCAAATCTTGCTCCGTTCCCAAATAACTAATCTGCGTCTATTAAAAAGTCATTCTCACGTGTTTCCGTATACCAGAGACTCTTTTCTCATTACGCTCTTTTGCTCGAAAGCTACATTTAACTTTCTTTTCCGCCGCTTTTTATAAAAACTTTCCTTTTTTTTTTACCCTTTCCACAGTATTTTGCCATGAACTTTTGCTTAGGATGTTTACCCAGGTCTTTTTCCTAGGCTTTTTAACTATGCTCTTTATCTCCCTCCCACCGACTGAATGCCGTAGCCTTGATCTTTCGCTAATGCTTTTTATCCAGTCCCTTTGGCCAAGAAACATTCGTCTATTATTTTCATTAAAGCCTTTTATTCCCAACTTCTCCTACTTTCACCCTAGTTACACCAGGATAGAGAAAAAAAACACGTTTCTCTTCCACGTCCGCAAAATCTTAAATAGCTTTGGACTCCTCCATTCTAGGCCTCTACAACAAAAAATGATAAAACAATTAAAAAAAAGTCGAGAGAGACTGTTTATAAAATAAAATGAGAGCCCGATGACGCGAGAAATAACGAGAGGAAATTATCGAATGAAGAAATATTGGAGGAGAGCTCGCTGCACTGGTGAGTCGTGTATAACTCGAGGGCGATTATTCGGGGCATTGACAAAGGGCTCCGGCGCGAGCAAGGCGCATCGAGCGTTTCTACGAATGGCAATTGTTAAACGTCGAGTTGCACACCTCTATAAATAATCACTGCAATTTCTAACGGACTGGCTGCGCGTGTCAGCAAACTTTCCGGTGGTCTCGTTGCGTCGTAAAGAACTTTGAGGTTATGTGGCGCGTGAAATTACAACGAAGAAAGCACCGGGAGAGAAATGGAGCTGGGGGGGGGGGGCAGTTTATGCGCGAGTAGTGAGGGGGGGGGGGTGAGAAAATGAACAAACTGAAAATTCTTTGAATTAGCAGAACGATTGGCGCGGACTGGGTAGGAGGAGAACCGGAAGGAGAGGACCGACTGCGCTGGCTCCGAAAGAAACTCCCCTCCTCCCCCCTTTCAACCACCCTTCGCACAAACACCCCACTCCAACCGTTCTAACGAGTAATTACACTGTTCCAGTTTTCCAAACGAACCTTTTATCCCCGATATTCCCTCTAAACTCTACAACCCCCCCCCCCCTCCCCCCCCCCCCCTAGTGACCCATTTTTATCTCGCGAACACGCGCGAATTTCTAAACAACGCGACTCCACCGTTGTCGGGCATTATTCGGGGTTAACCATGCAAATTGCACGCTCGGAGGCCCGCAACGCCGAGCTAAATAAAACGAGGTATACGTTCTCTAAATCAAACTGGCTAATATCGTTCATCAACCGTGGGTTTCTCGTTGCGAATCGGAGCTTTGGATAGGATCGAGGAAAACGCTGACCGAGCTTGCCAAGTCGGAGTCGAATCCTCGCTCTGTGATATCGGCGACTAATGACTATTAGAGGATCCCCTTTCTGATATCGACACAGCCTGTGTGTCTATATATATATATATATATATAGTTTAGGGAATCGAGGAGCCACTGCTCATAGCAGCAAGAATAAAAAGGATTCCTCGCGAGCTTTTAAGCTCTTTTTCAAAGCTCTCACTCCCCCCCCCCCCTCCTCCTAAATTCATCCATCCCAGCCTTCATACACACAGGTACAAGCGTCCCTGTACGTGCGAGTGACGCGCAATCTCACCGGTCCCCAATTTTTTTCACATACTCGCCAGCCGGCCGGCCAATTTATCTCCTCAATTTTTCCATCGACCCTTTCGTAACTCCCAGCCAACAGCACCGTTAGGATTCGTCCGAAGATACGGACGTCGCGCGCGCGATCAATCCTGATCACGCTCTCATTTGAATACCATGAATACATCGCGCCGGAGGCTTTCCCACTTCCGAGCTGCGGTTTTGGAATTTCAGTTTTCAAACAGAGCGACGTTCGCTTCTTAAATTTATGACTAGCATCCCGAGGGCCTCGGTCCAGTTTGCCCGATGGAATCTGCCGTTCGAGCGTGTTTAGCGAGGCTGCTGGATTAGGAGGGCTCGTCCATGAGTGCAGAGGTCACTGACCTTTTGCAGTGTTCATCATGCGGAGGTTACTGGAAAAATCATCTTGGTTCCATTTAATTTTAGAAAACACCAGTTTCTTCAGTTCTCTTTTCATTACTTAAAATAAATGTTAAATAAAATTTCAATGTTCACTAGGATTATGTTTTCATAGAAAATTACAAATTGGAGAAAGAATATTGCTTAAAAAAATTGTATCATTGGAATATTCTTGGTGAACGTTTGGTCAACCAGTTTAATGGATTAAGATTCGTGTATGGATTTAAAGGTCAATGAACTTTAGCAAGGTCCAAGCTCAAAAATCACATTGCCCAATAATTGCCAGTGGTTTTTCAAGATAAACCAGGAGGAGCGAAAAATTCAGAGTGAAAAACACAGAAAGTACTCACGGGAGCGGCTGCGTGTCTCGCCGGCGCGGGGTACATCTTAATTGTTCCCAAGTGTTCTCCAACAGTCACACACGTTCAGCACTAACTACGCTCAAGGTCGCTTCATGGTCGAATCTCTGGGTGGATCCTCGGCGCAGCATCGTCCAAGATAAATCCCTCCTTCCTCCCATGAACCATCGGATTATCCTCTGATCCTAAAAAAAACAAAAGAGTAAGTTCCGTGGTACCAATACACACTCGCACCGCTACATACATTAATAATTTGAGAGATTAAAATTTGAGCGTGTTGCATCGTGCGTGAAATATGAAAGGGGGAAATAATTAAGAGGCGAGTGTAACGCATCGTAATCGAATATTTAGCGCAACAAAGGTTGATTAAAAATCGTAACAAAGCGGGAAGCCTTGGTAGAGATGGGAGAGGGGGGGCGATTGTTTATCATGACAAAACAGGACAGCGAGGGTTTGGAATGGGCCAATGTATCGAGTACGACACACACACACACACACACACAGTAGTACGGTTGACGGTCGAATCGCATTTGCGCATACGGAGAACGTGGCGCAGCGCTCGCGAGCGCAGAAGCAAATCGCGTCGTGTGACCAGCGCACGCTACGACGATACGTGTTCGAGTGGGTGAAACGCAAAAAAAGCAGGTTGCGTAAAACGTTGGCGAGTCGAGTGGTGGAGGAGGAGAAGGAGATGGGTCGTCATCGTTGTCGCGCGGGAATCGCCTAAGTTGCACAGCTTATGTTAATCACCGTTTCGTGTCGCTCGGTTGGACTCGATTACTTATGCGCCGGAGTTTACTCGCTCGCGGCTCTCATCGATTGCGCACCGTTCAGCAACGTGCCGCAATTCTCTCCGTAAATTAAGATCGATTTAAAATTACCTCGTTCATATATATATTTATATATATGTGTGTATGGAGGCAAATAAAAAATATTAATCGAGATTTGTGGCAAAATTCGTTGCGAGGCAAAAATTGCACGCATTTCCAGTGCGGATGGAAATTGATGTGTAAAGAGGGGGAGGGGTGGGGGAGTAGGAGGGGGGAGGTTTACGAGACCAAGCGATCAATTTATCGTTCGATTTACGAGGCGCGTAAAACGAGCACCGTCGGCGTAGCACCAGCAGCATTTATCCTAATCTCCTAGGCGTGTTTCGTGGCAGTGTTGGTGGCTCGAGTCGGGTTGGGTTGGGTCGGGTCGGGGACAAAGGAAGTAGAAAAAGTAAGCACACGGCGCGACGGCTAAGCTACGGGAAGAGTGTGGAGTGGAGGAGGAGGGGGGTGGAACGTACGGGCGGAGAAAGAGAGTGGTTGGAAGCAAGGAGGAAGGTGAGAATGAGAAAAGAAAAGCAAAGTGACGAGGTATTTGTGTACATCGGGCGCAAAGCCGGCGCGTAGGTGAAGGATCACGTACGAGCTAACAAATACACTTACATGTACCACGCCTAACATACGTTTTCAATAAGTATCTCGAGGTTTATTATGCGCCACCTCGACCTCCGCGTTTCGTACTCTCCAATTACATTTTTTTCTCCTTATTCCACCATTTATATATATATATATATATGTATATGGTTCTATTCGTCGTTTTTCTCGACTCGCTCCGTTACTAAGATTTTGCAATCGTCGTTGAGAAAGGTTAGTTTTGGGAGTAGGATGGGGGGGGGGGGGGGGGTAAGTAGCGCGAAGGAAAATGGTAAAATTAATAATTTTCGGTCTTTCAACCGGAACGCGCGATACACGCGGAGAAAAGCGCAACGAGTTTGCCATTACAATCTCTTTGTAACGTGGAGCGACGTTTGATGTAACGCGCAAAATGGAGTCGTGTAACTCTATTAACAATCCATTCCATGTGTGCGATAACACTTGGCCGGAAATGTTTAATCCAACAGCGAGCCGCGTGGACCTATGAAAAATTCACTAACAAATTTCGACAGTCATTTCCATCAATTTCATGCAAATGCTCAGCCACCCGGCTGATGAGTTCGAAAAACAATTTAACGTGAACGCGCCTTTCAATCGCGACAAGGTCACACATGGAAAAACATACCCCTACCCAAACTGTTTTATACTGGATTTAACTCGATTCTTTGTACCAAAGAGGCAATTATATACAAACAAAATATTCATATCTTTTGTGTCATTTTGAAGAAGCTTCTTGGAACAATGAATTTTAAGTAATTCGATGATGAAACAAAGGTAGGTATATGTATAAGTCGATTGGTGTTACATCAAGATCGTTTCCAATCGCGACAAGGTCGCACAAGCTTTAACCAAGTTCTCCGTCAAAGATAAAAAATAAGTCAATATTGCAAAGAGAAACTTGTGAAAAATCTTTGTGTTGGGCCAAGTTTTATTCAGTGGCTTCAGCGACGAAGAAGAAAAGAAGGACAAATATCTCCAAGCTGACCGCTATTACGAGATTGGCGTTTTAATTATCAGGTCGAAGAAGACGACGGCATCTAGCAACAGCTCGATGATTTTATTATTCACGGCACGTGCCGTCGACAATCGCTTCAAATGTATTCAGTAAATTAACGCCCCGAAGACTGCATCGACCGCCTCCGGGCAAAATAACCTGTTAAACTTTGCCCCCTTTTCTTACATTACCACCCCCACCTCTCCCTCCCCCACACTGATCGTTATCAACCACCACCACCACCACCAAAAAAAAGAGAGAAAAAAAACACCCCTGCATAATACAGCAACAACGCGCACTTAAATCAATAAACAAACCGTGAAGCAATATCGCGTTAAAACGTTGAACGAACGCGAGCAAACAACGAGTCACCGGAATATTTCAGGAGCGATGCGTTTTTTGCTGGAAAATGCAGGGAAAAGTTTCGTTGAAAATTTCGCGGGCTGGTTTAAGCAAGCGTTATCATCCGATATTTTTGCTCGAATATACTTTGGAATAATAGAGTGTTGCAACAAGTGTTTCCGCCGAGTCTTTGTATCGCGAAACAATGTGGGAGAGAGAGAGAGAGAGAGAGAGAGAGATGGATTCGCCGTGAGTGGTAAGGGAGGGGGGGGGGGGACACTTTCCGAGGAGAGACGCTAATTATAAGTTTGGCCATTATGGCGAGCGCACCACACCGGGCTATATTTTCTTGGCTAATATTTAGCAAAGTTTTTCCTCCTCTTGGATGGAGGAGGGGGGAAGATGCTAGCGACTGAATAGACCCGCACAGATCGATTTACGATTGTGCCGCTCTGGATCTCTCTCTCTCTCTCTCTCTCCCCTCCCCCTCCTCTTCCTCCTCCTCCCACAGGGCTTTTCAGTAATCTACTCCCGCATCTGTTGTCGCGTTACGTGCTGCCGGCAGTTGTTAATAAAGCAGCTCCGAGTCTCGGGCTAGTTAAAGCCTAGTCGACCATCGGGAGAAGGACTCTGGATGTGCGTGTGTTAGCTATATTACTCTGTACGCGCTATAAAAATCATCTCTTTCCCTTGATTCTTATAGCACGCTCGCACTTGTTCCTTTTCGTTTAATCGTTTTTATCGAAAAGGATTGGTAAAATAATGTTGATGAGTGGCTGAAAATAAAAGCGATAGTTGTCAACTTGTGATACAAGGATTTATAGTGATACAAGTTTGTATCAAAGACTATAGAAATCAAAATTGTTTTTTAAAAAAAGAATAATAAAACTAAGTTGAGTTTGTGTGGTTGAAAAGTAAAAGCAAACGTCATTAACTATTGATATATCGACTGATATAGTGCTATAAGTTTTAACATGGATTCTTTTTTCAAAAGAATGATAAAGCGACGTTGATAGTTTTGTTGAAAAATAAAAGCGATCTTCGTTAACGAGTGATATATCGACTTATGACGATATATAAGTTTTGTACAAAGCACTAAAGCCAGCTTTCTCGTTCGACGTTTATAGTACACTCGCACTTGTTCCTTTTGGTCTAATTATTAGTCTTAAAAGAAGATTAATAAAACGACATTGATGGTGTGGTTGAAAAATAAACGCGATCACAATTAACAAACGACACATTGGCTTTAGTTTCTAAAGGGACAAACAAAAAAGATTAATTGCTCCAGGCGTTAAAGCTTAACCGTGTCTAGTTGGATGAATAATTACCCAATGAATTAAATATAAATAGCTGTGTATATAACCAACACATGTACAAAGAAGAGAATATATTTATACAGTATATAAGAGCTACTTTAATTTCTTTCCTCTCCAATTTGAAATCCACAATCGTGCATTACTGTTGTTTCTGGACAAACTAAAAAAGAAACAAATTTTTGAATTAATATATATATAGATATACAAAGAGCGCTATTTAATTAAACAGCAAGTTTGTACACAAGCCTCGACACAATTTTCGAATCGAATTATCTCCGTGATACTACACACATATACATACATATACATAGGGATAAATAGTAAGTAGAAGCTGACTGGAGTTGGCAAAGATTGGGATTAGGAAGTTCTCTCTCTCTCTCTCTCTCTCTCGATTTCAGAGAAGCTTGCCGCTAAAAGCCATTCAAGTTCGATTCTATAATTACCGTTGGCGACTTGGCTTGGCAATGTAGGTGCGAGAAAGAGACGGCAAACAGGGGGAGGAGGGGGGAGAAGAGAAGAGAACAGAGCAATTATCAAGGTTAACCCTTTCGACGCTGAATACTTTTGATGAATGAGCCGTACGTGCGTTGAATGCTACACTGCACGCTGCATTTTTGCACAATTAAATCTGGCGAGGGTAAACGGAGAAGAAAAAACTTCAACGCGTGACTTTCCCCCTCTTAAATCAGCAATATTTAATTATAACAATCTAACTTCTACAATTCGATCTTGGGAAGTATAAAAATTCAATATTTTTATCGTAAATTTCCCACCTTTAAACATCCATCACGCCTTATGCACCGTGCTGTAAAACGATTGACACGTGACTCACGCGACTTAATTAAGAAAAATTTAACGAAGAATAAAATTTGTACAATTTTATATCTCGATAAATATAGAAATCCAATATTTTTATCATAAATCTCCCACCTCTAAACGTATCTATCGTACATTATATACCGTGCTGCGATGAGAATAGGTGTTATCTCGACATCGTCTTAATCAATGGGCCGTGTTTACGCTGATTACCACAAGTGTCTTTAATAAAACAGCTTAAAATAAAGCTTGACACATCGTGCGGGCGATAATACTAACCGAAGCGTTACGCAGCTTATAATTCGGAAAACCTACGACGCGATTCGTCAGAAGAGATTCGAGTTTATCGATTTATAACAACAAGGAGGAAAAATTTATCACGTCCGTGGTAATTTGAAACCGTACACAAAAGAAATACATATTCGATCGAGAATGTTGGGTTATTTCGAAGCGAGCACTGTGTGTGTGTGTGTGTGTGTGGTAATAGATAGTATATAGTATATATTAAGTATATCTTATTCAAGAACGCTTACAAGCTTCTATCGTATTTACTAGTTTAGGCGATACTATGATCGATAGCTAATGTATATTTCAAATGGAGCTACGTGAACTAGTTACACGTTCTACCCAACAATGTTACACCGATTTACCTGACACTGAACAAACACTCTTCGCTGGGAAACTAATAAGCGAGCGGAGTATTGGTAAAAAATGAAAAATACACGAGTTAATTACACGGATTGCTGTTAATTTGTATTTGTAAGCCGCGAGTTTCCTGGTAGAAAAAAGAATCTGATTTTCTGGCCAATCACTCGTGTTAACAATGTGGAAAATATGGAAATGTCTAATTTGGCAAGACACACGCACACATATAGAGGCGTAAATACGCCTAAAGCATATTCAATGTGTCACGTCCTGGACGCGCGTTTAGATATGCATAGGTGAGCGCACACGGATGTTAATGGGGAGCGTGTTTTGGTGGAAACTCCTTTGTTCTGCTACGCGTAGAAATTTCTTACGATTGACTAGTCTCGCGTGCCACGTGGTACGCGCACGAATCAATTAGTCGTGCATTTCCAGTCATTAACGACGCAACGTGCCTCTGACACAGGCCAATCGTGACTCGCGGATAATTTTAACCCCACCGATACAAACCCAACCTTCTCCCTCCTCCCTCCGCCACAACGTTACATTTTAAGCTCTCGCAAAGCTTTCTTATCGATCACCGATATTAAGCCATTTGCTTCGACGCTGCAACGCGAATGCCTCTGGCTTTGCTGACGGTGGGGATAAGCACTCGCGATATATATATGTGTATACTTTTAAAGAAATATGTAATTTAGGACCTAATTTATCATTTTCCCTGTAACTCGGAGCTTTTGTGTTTATCGCTTTATTGGAGGAGAGAAGGGACACGTGTAGGAATGATATTTTTCGATTTAATAACAGTATGTGACCAAACATTATCAAAATATAGGATTAACGCTAAACGTACACAGGATTTTTTATACACGCGTTTACATTTTGAAAAGGTCATTCGACAGCCAAATGGTAGCTTTGGCGTTGTTAAAGAAATATAATTTAAAATTTAATCTAATTTTGACTTTAACTGAGTTTCTTTTTACGTTTATTGTGGTGTTAGAGATGAGGATACTCGTCGAGATTTTCGGTGAATTTGAATTATGGACTACATTGTTTCGACACTGAAATTAATTCTATATATGTATATGTATATGTATGGCAATTGGTACACTTAGAGATTCGAATCGTCTCGATGCACGCGGTTCAAAATGTTGCATTGTCGTTGCAATTAATCAATCGTTCGTAAGAGACAACTAAGTGAAACAAGGACGCAAAGCACAGATAAGAAAACGTCAATGTAAATAAGTAGGGCAACAATTGTACATTTTTCTCCTTCGCTAGTTTCCTCGCTAAATGATTCTACATTGCCAGAAGTGCTTATCTATGCAAATTGTAATACAGTTAAAATTTTAATTATGAATATTTTCTATTTAAAAAAAAAAGCTAACGAAGAGAAGAATTACCCTACTCGAGATACAAGATAAGTGAGAAACTGTACAGAAATTGGGTTTTCGATTGAAATAACGGTGCTGGATCACTGGCACACACAATTAGTAGGTATATATATATATATATATATTGTTCTTGGAAAAACACGTCACTCGTCCAAGACGTTTAACGCCAAGGACTTTATTTCGGATGAATCAATGTCGTGAAAAAAGAAAATAAACAATTACAAACTTAACACTAAATTTACAATGGTATAACAGCTTTGGGTAGAACGTTTTAAAATATAAACACACGTGTATGGAAAATTAATTGAAGTATCACTGGAGGATAATCAGTATTGCAAAAAAGAAAGGTTTTATGACGAAGAGAAAAATTCGCAAGGGTATTCACAGTGAGAGCGGAGAAGGAAGTAGAGAGGAGCAATCCTAAATCAATGATTGTAACTGGAGAACTCACCAGTTGGCACACCGTGTGATGCTGAATTCACTTAATCCTTTGATCTAACCAAGTACACGCGTGCGTCGAGGATTTTTGATCCGGAAGCCAAAACTAAACTAATTAATAGAGCCAGTACAAAGACCCTGAGAGTACTATTTGAACACTGGCTGCTGCTATATGCTATACTACTGGCAGTCAGACTATATAAAAGAGTGACGAATCGAATGGAAAATACATTTAACAAATACAACTGTGTGTATCCTAATTACAGGTTTAGCGAAACTGAGCGTCCACGCCTCTCATCGACGATAGATCCATGTGTGTGCACTTGTAACAATAAAACTCAACCGTTAATACAACACTACGCCAGCGAATCCAGCTGATTGCCCAACTGAAAAACCTGCCGATTCGTCATACCAATGGAACAGTAATAAAACACCCAATCACTGGATCCTATCGTATCGCACTGCTCTTCGTCGTAGTCGTCGCACTGTTAAAGAAACTGAGAAAAGGCGCTAGGATGAATTTACACGTAAGGTTAGGAAGAGCAGAGTAGACGGAGAGCTCGTGGAAACCTATCGTCGCACTTGCTTCACAACGCTGGCACTGATTCGAGAGAATTGAGAAACGAAAGTTTGTATTTTTGAATTTTTCAGCCAAGGGATCGGTCGAGCGTGAAAATTACCGACGAACGTCGCACTTTTCCAGCGGGATTTTGAGGTTAGGGCTCACTTTCGTAGCACGAGTAAGGGGGGAGAGGGATGGGTTCCGAAAGGCGCGAATTAACACGCGTGTACTTTTTGTGGTTTATTGAACGCGCAGTATGTGCCGGTGTTGTAACCGAAGAGTATCGAGCGTGACACGAGCGCACCGTGGAACGAACGACGCTCGACTGTGCTCGACTGTTAGCCGAGTTGAGAGCCGAGCAGAGCCGGGCACCCAAGTGGATGACGGGAAACGTGTGAACGCCGCTTGCCGCCGCGGCGAACACCAATAAGCGTTCACCACCACCACTCCTGCACCAGCACCAATACTTCTTCCGTGCTACCACCACACCGACGATACCAACCGCTCCGAAACCCATCCACCTCACTGATTTACTCTCTCTCTCTCGCTCTTTATACCTTCTCCTTCCATCCTCTCCTCTTCCAGTGTACGTTTGTGCGAAAGCGTGTTTTGCCCTCCGACACAACCTTGGCCATCTCTCTCTCTCTCTCTCTCTATGTCTGTCTCGCTCTCGAGTCCCAATCTTCCTCGTTCCCCTATCTCCCCATTTCTCTCTCTTTCTCTCTCACTCTGCCCCTCCCCTCCCTCTACTTTACTTGAGCAAACACGTGAATTCATCCTTGTCCCTCCGCCTCCGACAAGCTCTCTCAAGGGCGTCGACCGACAGGGGCGGCTGCCTCGACGCTTCCTTACCTCGATTTATCGTGCTTTGCTTCCTATTGCTTACTCTTAAATTACTCTTTCTTACCCTTACACTTCTACTTATCTTCCTCCTCTATCTGTATCCACCCCCTTCCAATCCCCTCTCCTCCTCCCTTCTTCTTCTGCTGCTTCTCCGCCACCCACACTCTGCCGCAATCTTAACGCGGTAACGTTCATGCTTCTCCAATTCTTAAACTCCTTCTTATACCAATTGCATAATATTGCGCGAGTGTGCTTCCCCTTGCTAATTCCAATTAAAATTTCATCAATTCCAATTTCTCGCGGTACAAATTTTTCATGTGGCTGCGACTCGCGCAACTTTTTGCACTGTAACAACGAAGAATCAATTAACAAAAGTACATATGGGAAGTAGGAAATAGTAGTAATAGCGAAAGCAAAATGTTTCATAGTGGCGACAAACCTTGCGAGTCTAGAATTAACAGCTGGAAGCTTTATTAAAGTTTATAATGCACGAAACGCTGAAAGTATTAATAGAGATATGAAAATGATTTCTTTTGGGAAGCACAGCGTCGATTGGAATAAAATATAAAATTAATCCAGGGTAAATGTGCAGTCGCACGAGTGTTCTATATTTTCAGGCAGTTTGCAATCGCGTTGCAACGTTGGGAATAATGCTTTATTTAAAAAAATAAAACAATCTGTTTAACCAGCACGAAGAAAACCTTATTTACGCTTTTCTGCAGTGGCCTGGCAAAAGGGCTAGAGAGCAAAGAAGAAAACGACCGAGGGTTTAGCGTTACAATGAGTCAGGCGTTTTTTCAAAGTTTATTTCACTGGAAGAAAACTGTTTTAACAAACCGTTTTAAAGCCGTAAAACTGGCAATATTGTCTTAACCGAATGACCGAGATGAAGAAACTGTAGCGGCTGACAAAAATCTTAGGCGGTTTTCATAATTCAAAGCTTACACCCTTGCTTTTAGCGCGCTCCTTCTTCCTCCTTTGTGAACTCTTCTTTTTGCACTAGCTTCTCTTAACTCTTCTCTTCTCTTCTCTTCTCTTCTCTTCTCGTTTTCTCTCTCTCTCTCTCTCTCTCTCTCTCTCTCTCTCCGTCCGACTCTCCAGTGCCGAATGTCGAGTTGTGTTTGTGCTTGTGCATGTGAGGAGGGGGGAAGGGGGGAGTGAAAGTGCTCGGGACAACGTGCACGAGTCAACTCAGCTGCAAGGAGGGCCCCCTGGGGATGCGAGTGAGCGAGTGAGAGAGAGAGAGAGAGAGAGGGATTGAGAGATGGAAATAGAGAGCGAAGCTGAGTAAGAGAAATTGAGAGAGACGAAGAGAGCAAAGGGGCTATTGTGTGGGCGTGGCGAAGCATACATTTTCTCTCTCACTCTCTCTCTCAATCTTCCAGTAGATGTGCATATACCCAGAGTTGCGTGAGAGTGTGCGTGAGCCCGTCATATTACCCAGCTCGTTCTGGGGGCGCGAGCAGATGAATCTCCGATTTGGTTAAGCGACCGCGGTCCATTCTAAATCAGCCTGTCTACCTGCGGCTCTCTCACGGAACTCTCAAATACCACGGGACTGAGCGCCAATCAACAACTATTTTACATCTCTCCCAATACGCAAGATAACTTTCAATTCCTAATCTCTCGATAATACTTGGATGCTTCACAGATAAAATCCAACTCACCCTGGCAAGCCAGCCTTTCAATTTCAATCATCGATCATGAAGCAAATTTCTCTCCTCCTCTCCTATATGTAAGCTCCTTTCGAGCGCTTCCATCTTTTAGCGTGAAAAACGTAAAAACTCTGCTCTAATATAAGATTCAAAAGGAAGCCCACGACAGTCGTTTTCTCCAACCATGCCGAATGAAACAATTGCTTACTTGCCATAGGCGGGGTTCACAGGAGTCAACAAGATTTAATTGATCAAATTCTAGCACCGCAAAGTGTCTCGTTACCAGAATTTAGAAAAATTAATCGGCGCTTCATATAGCCACAATTTAATTCCATAGCCATTGTTGTCCAAATGCAACATTCGTTGTCACGCATATATTATTCAGGTTTATCGATACTATCTGGTATAATCAGTACAGTTTAATTGAATCGAATCACGATGTTTGCTCTTCTCAAGACGGATCATAAATTTTAATGAGAGCCAAGTGTATAATTCTGAAACAAATAATTTGCACGTGGATTAATAAAAGCAATAGTATCGATTGGAAATCTGATTAATAAAAAATGTTGCAAAACCTGGACTGAAATGTTTCTCGTGGAGCGTGTTGGAAATGGGCATTTTTGGTGAAACATTAGCGTGATGGAAGATTTTTTTACGCTTTAGGGAAGAAAACTCGTTGGTTAATGCAAGTTTTTAGCACAAAGAGACGTTCGTGACCTTACGGGAGAGTCTGTACACGCTATGAATGTACTCATTGACATATTGCCACTGCGCTATCAGTGTCCGAGCTGCAATTGGCGAGAATTCCCTTGGCGGACTCGCTCATTGGTCGTTCGGTAAAGACAAGCTGTCCTCTTATTTTCTCTCTCTGCGTCTCCCTCCCCCCTTATTCTCACTCTTTCTACATCTATCTAAGACCGTTTTGTCCTTCTCCCTCTTTCCATCTCTATCTCTTCATCACCATATACATTTATCTCAATCTACTCTCTCTTTCTTCCACTTCAACTCCATCTACGTATATGCTATATCTATACCATAGACCCTCTTTCATAGTTTCTCTCTCCCTCTTGTTCTTACACATCGTCTTTCCCTCCCCTTGACAAGCCTTTACCGCAAGCCGCAGTCCACTATACTTTTGCACACACACATACACACACATCCGTACATCCGTTATCACGTGCAACAATGCAAGGATATATTCCCCATTGTCGCGTCTCTTGGCCTCACCTACACAAGCGAAAAAAGAGTGAAGAAGCCACTTACTTGTGCAAAAAGCAAATGTCATTTGTTCGCTGCTCGACGATGGAATCCAAGATTCCTAAATGCACTTCGACTCCAATTTCTCACACTCCTATTGAAATGTTGAGTGCAATGTTTCAATGTGCATATGGTAATACGAGTAATCCGACCCTGAAGCTCCTTTATAATCGATTTGCGCGTCCTACAAAAAATACTCAATTATACATTTTGCCTATCTGTCGATATTCAACAATGGTATTTAACGCTAAGCCTGTTAAATTTTTTTTTCCAAAAATTTAAAGCAAATATTCTTCATATATATATATGCAAAACTCACTGATTATTTTTTTTTTAGAATCCTTTCTTGCAGCGCTGCTTACAATTTCTCCAAGGTCTCTTAGGAGGAAAAATTTAGTGTTCCTCAATGCACCTACAACAAATGAAGAGCTTGAAAATGACGGTTAATATAAATGTAGATAGAATTTTTATTTAAGACCGAGTAGAGAGTACAAGAGGTGAGATTTCTTTATTTTGCAAGGAAAAGGAGAAAAAAGGACGCGGTTTTATTGAATTTACATTGGGTTGGTGCAAGGATGAGGTAAGTGTATGGGAGTAGAGGTGAGAGCGGGGAGGAAAAGGAAGGAAGAAATTTGTAAAATGGCGAAAGGGAAGAGGATGGGGTGGAGAGATAGCAGGGTTGGGGGTGAATTTCATGGAACGAGCAAATAGGAAGCTGCACGCAGTGCAGTTATGAGGGATTTTTCCGCGTGCTGGGTGAGTTGGGGCAGCGATCCATTGTCTTATTAGTGGCGAATAAAGTTCTTATCGCGTGATGCAACGACAACAGCAGCAACAAGCCGGCAGAGCGAGCTCGTCTCGAACAATTTCGCTGGTAATTACAGCGAATAAGGTATTATAGTTCGGACGCATTGTCGAGAAAATCGATACACCCTGTCTACAAGTGCAGGCAGCACACGCGACGTACAATGTGAAATGTGGTTACTCATAGAGTGGTTAAGGGAGTTAAGGGACAGAGGGGGAGGGAACAAAAGAGAACTCGTCTTCTCGGCTGAATTTTCCAACGGAAGCAGTAGTTTTACTCAGCTATGGATCAGCCACGATCTATTTTCATCGAGCCTACACGTACCCTTGGACATCCCTGAAGAATTCATCGCTGATGGCTAACTTTCCTTCGTTAGCTCTTCTATTCCAATTACAATCTTCGACTCGGATCGATTTAACGCTCATGGAGAATCCGCTGGATTTGTAACTGTAAAGGAAGAAAGTTTACTTTAGAGTCTTGCGATAGTGGATGAAAATTAGATCAATAAACGAAAAATGACGTTGGTCGAGCTGAAATCGATTTGGCGCATTTTCAGTTAGGGTGGGGGTCAGGGTGTCTCGTGTCAGGCACTTTGGCCTCCTTTTATACGGTCGGTAGAGAAGACTGGAGCGATACACGATTACCGACAGTAGTCCACTTTTGTTTATTTGCATCCCCCCCCCCCCTCCACCACCCTCATTCTGAATACGAGCACCCAAAGCAAGTTCACGAATGAACGAGTACGCCAAACGCGCTCGACTAGTGTGCATGTGTCCCTCGCATATCAAACGCACCCAGAAACGCAAAGCTACAATTTTTGTTTCTATTTACCAAAACTTGCACCATCCTCTCGCACCTTCTGCTTCTTTTTCCTTGCTCCTCACCTTCTCCTCTTCTTCATACTCCTCCAGACATTCCTCTTTCAATTTTTTGTGCCCCAGTTGGACTTATCAGATCCACGAGGAATTCGCAACTTGCGAATCTTTTCTTTTCCAGATCAGAATTGCAAAGCAAAGGAAATTAGATTGAAATTTCATTTTAAAGAGATTGAAATACTAACTGGCTGGAATTTCGCATGAAGGCTTGGACAGAATGTTGACTTTTTGCTGTGCTGACGCTGCTTTTTTGTACTTCTAACTAAGCGTCAGAGCTTTCCAGTGGAATTAGTTGAGCTGCGCGTTATTGTGTCTTCGGTTTGGTCGAGGCAAAACCTAAAAAAAAGGATAGAATTAATTTTGCAGGAATTGAAATTGCATTGGATGGAAGAGAGAGATATGAAGATGGAAAGAAGAACGTTTTGTTTTTGTACGGAGAATAATGACTTTTGGCCCGTCTCACTGGCGTTGTTTTTCATTCTTTGGACAGAATCAGCCGGGGCTCTGTGTCACCTTTTCTTTCCTTGTCTAAAGCGGCCATACACAGTGAGCGTGAGCGTGTGTATGTGTGTGTGTGTGTGTGTGAGAGAGAGAGAGAGAGAGAGAGCTGCTATACTCTTTTTATCTATCAGCCATCTCGTTCTCTACGCCTCTGACCCACCCACGCGCCCTTTTCTCTACTCATTTTTACGCTCAGCCATTCTCCCATTGTGCAGCCAGACGAAACGCGGTGTAGAATAAGAGGAAAAAAGCCAGAATTCTGCTGCTGCTATTGCCACCGCCGCGCCGTTACCATTGCCACTGGGCACTGTCGCCTTTTCACTCTGCTATTACTTTTCTCCATTTTGCCAATTCGCAGTAGACGGCTTATTTTTATGTAAATCCAACAAAATACTCATAAATATAAATATGTTCTTGCTACGACATCTTTTATTTTCCAATATGACAACAAGCAACAATTTTTTACGTAAATAAACCCCCCTCACAATACCCCCACTGTTATATTTTCTTCCTGTATTAAGAACTATAATCTCTCTTACCAGACAAGCCTTTGACCCTTAACAATCACTTTAGTTGAGCCTCGTGACCTCGGTAAATTTTAATAGTTGCCACGACTAAACAATTTCTCACATTAGGTAAATTGATACTGTACATTCTTTAAACAATGCAAGATGGCGGTCAAGCTTCCTCCTTCTAAATCTATTGGGATTGGCGGTCGTGACGTCACAAAAACAATATGGCCGAAAAGAGTAGGTAATATTTTTGATAGGCCGAACTACTTTATGTACTTACTGCACGATTAAAAATCAGGATGAAGCTTACAATTAATGAAATTTGCAATTTTACTAAATCAATACCTTCACATCGTAATTTTATTGAAGGGGAAAAATTATTAAACGCTAAGCACATAATATTTTGTGGTAAAACAACGAGTGTAAAGGAGACAAGTGACTTCAATTTTATAGCATTTTGTTTACAAACATCTAATATGAAAGGAAGCCCTCATGAAATAAATGGATCAATTTCTTCTGCTGCAAAAATCAAAGATGTGAAATGTTCCTGCAAAGCTGGTTTAAGTAAAAAATGTAAACATAGCGTAGCTGTTTTCCTATATCTTAGCAGGTATTATATTTTTACTGTTTTATCATTAATTATAATTAGTCTTTGCTAACAATAATTATGTTTTAGATTTGATGTTAATGATTTCGATTTGGTATCATGCACTGACACAAAATGTTTATGGAAAATTCCACAATTAAAATCCATGGAAACTTATACTCCAAAACCACTTTGTGAGCATGAATGTTTTAAAGAGAAGATTAAGAAAGACAAAGCTGTCACACTCACAGACTACCAAAAAAGAGAAATATCAGAAGTCCTGATAACTAAAAATAAGAATTCTGCATTGCATAAGCACATGTATACATAAGTATAATTGTATAGTATTTGATAAAAAAATATGTCAAAGTGAATCTTTCTAAAGTCTTTTAATGTAAACATTATTTGTTAAATTTTTTTACTTTTGAAATGGTAGTATGACGTTAAGTAAAACTTTGACATTTTAAATATCTTTAATATATCTAAATACAATTACTTTTTTTTTTATAATATTCACCAGATTAAATGTGTAATATTCTAAAATATTCTATCTTTTAACTAATTTTGTAAAAATATAGGTCTGGAAGACATGAACCCCTAATCATGGAAGAAAATAATAATACTTTGGAAGCAAATTGTCATATGATACAAAATATTTTTAATAACTCTCCATCAAATTCAATGTTGTCTTTAGCAAAGAATTCCCCATGTCTACCAAGAAGAAAGTGTTGTGCAAACTTTTTAAATTCATTGAATGTAAATTCTAAATTAGTTTGTGAAGAAACTTTTAAAAGTAGAGCATTATGGATTAAAGAAAGACAATTTCGAGTGACAGGATCAAGATGTTATGCCTTATATACATATATGAGAAATAAAACCCCAAATTGGGAGAAGAAATCAAATCAATATTTTTATCCAAAGCCTTTTAAACAAACAGAGGCAATAAAACATGGTATTGAATATGAAACAATAGCAAGACATACATATGAAAAGTATAATGGCGTTAAGGTTGAAATCATGGGACTAGTTGTACCAGAAATGAATCCTTGGCTAGGATTTTCTCCAGACGGTGTTATTTTGGATGAGAATCAAAAATGTACCAAATTAATTGAAGTCAAGTGTCCATTTGCTGGCAAAACAAATACTATTTCAGATATAGTACAATTTCTTCCTTATTTAAATACTGATTTAACATTGAAAAAGAAGCATATGTATTATGCGCAAATTCAAATTGGAATGGCAATCTTAAATATAGATATAACTGATTTTATTGTATTTGCATCTTATGACAATAGCTTTCTCACTGTAACAATTCCATTTGATCAAGATTTTACAGATAGTATGTTAGTATCTTTAAAAAATGTTTATTATAATGAAATGTTGCATAATGTTTGTATTAAGGAAGGACTTGCAGAATAAAATAATTTTAAAAAGTTACGCTTTTAGTATTAATTATTTTTTATTATTTTTAATAAGAAATATTAATATCAGATTATATTATTTAGTATAATATATGAACATGTTTATATATATGCAAATTTGCTTAACATTTAAAAATTTTTATGCTAAAAAGATTAAAATAAATTATTAAATTTAATTGCAATGAAATTTATCATCTTTAAAAATTGGAGAACTTAAATTGATTATGGCACATATAATAACAATTATTTTTTGACACATTGGCATAAGACACATAGACATTTTACTACCCAAAATTTGAAATACTTTTAATCTCTGGTTCAGTCTTTCAACATGTACTCTGGCACTTGCAATATCTGCATTTTGTACAGCTTCATTTTCTAAGAATTGATTTTTATCTCTAAGAAATGATGGTCTAATTAGTTTTATATTATTGTTGAAACACAAATTATCTATTAAAAACCCTTTATCTACCATAATAGACACACCTTTTTCTAATTGTTGTAATAATTTACTTTGCTCAAATATAGCTTTATCAGATGCTCTGCCTCCATAAGCACTACTTACAAAAGATATTATACCTCCCGGGGTTACACCAGTCATGAATTTTACAGTATATCTTCCTTTGTAGTTCGAGTATGTTGTGATTTGACAACATAAATTTTTTGGTTTTTGAATTTCAATTTCTGTGCAATCTAAAATAATTTGTGTGTCAGCAAAACCAGCAAAGCAAAGAGGTATATTTTTTAAAATTTCGTTTCTTGATGGATAGTGAATACACGGATTTAAGATTTCAAATAAAATATCCAGCATATTACAAATAATCTCTTTGCAATATCTCACATTTACTCTTGGAAATAAAAGTGATAAAAATGAGTAGCTTACATTTTGTTTCAATTTAATAAAAGTTAATAGTACTCTTTCGGAAATATTTAAGATGCTATTATGAATTTTTAAGTGTGGTGCAGCTATTTCAACAGCAGTAATAATACTGTTGAGTAATTCAAAAGTTTCGATTCCTGTAGCAGTACTTAATTCTGTATCAGTTTTTAATAAACTTAAAAAAGATTTATCAAGTAATAAATCTCCACTTGTTACTTGTACTCCAAAATCAACAAAAACATTTACATTATTAGAATTTTGCTCCATTTGATTTTCTTCTTCGATTAGAATCTCATCTTTGTTGAGAAAGCAGTCACAATTTACCGCTTCTTTTTTTTCTTCAAGTCTGATTAAACCTTTTTTTATCCGATTTTCAAGTCGAGATTTCCTTGCAGTAATTTGAGTAATAGTAGTGTAGCTGATAGAGCTCTTGATACTAGACTGTGGTAAATTTACTGATGGTATGCTTGATTTTTTTAATGATCTTGCTCCAGCCTGAGAATCTAAACGAAAATATCGATTTATAGTGCTAAGCTAAAATTGAACTATTTATTATAATAAGATAAGTTATATTTTACCTGGTGATATAGTATAATCTTCTGCTACAAAATGCAGAGAACAAACTCGCATAGTTTTAGTTACTTTTTTTCCCATTTTTAAAACTCTAATCCACAACAATCTTCTATCAATAAGCTCATACTGTCCAAATTTATTCATGTACTTGACTTTAATTTTACCGGCTTCAGGAAAATGATGGAAGCTTAATTCGGGATTTGTTTTCGCTTTACTATTGCAGTTAAAAACGGAGCAGCATATTTTACTTTTTGAATTTATCGGTAAAAATCTCGTACCGGTTTCCATTTAAAATATTAATTTTTCACAGAGTTGTTATGACAGTATGTACACGCTGCTGGAGTAACCTACCTACTCTTTTTTGTTTTAATTTTCGCCACCAGTTGGCGTATCAAGGTTTAGCCAAACCCAATAGGTTGATCGATTACATGCAATTTTCATGAAAGACGTATAAGTGATTGGATAAACATTTATTTTTGTCTAGGAGGTTAATCTTCGTTTGCATTATATGAAAGTATAGTGCTATGCGTTATGAGAATACTTGGAGTACAGATTTGTTACCTGTTTCAAAAATGAATGGGTAGCTCAGCCGAACTGTTTAACGGTTTGAAGCTGACGCCTCCATGGCGGGATTTTGGCGGCAAAAATCTTGCCTTCTCACCTCAACGTTCCTAATTGGTTAGAAATTAGAACCAATCTACTTTTTCAAAATACATACTAGCGATAGTTCGAATGAATGTATTTTACGCATTAGAATTTGTACAATAATAGGAAATTCAAACTTTTAACGGTTAAAACGATCAAGATAAACGAATCAATTTTGGCGGGCTAAAGAAGACGGTGGTTTGCTAATCGTATGATTGATCATACACCTCAAGCGGCGTACCGATAATTAATATTAGCTTAATTTACCTTGTTTTCATCTATTCGAAGTACTGGAACGTTTAATGCTGAGATTTCAAACTTTTTGAACGTTTAAGAATATCTCGCAATGGACGAGTCAACGTATTCCATCCAAACGATCAGTCGAGCTTTGTAGAAACAGGAAACTGAATTAACGATGAAGTTCGTCAATTCTCTTCTAAGCTGCTAGTGGCGCCTGGCGGTAAATCCAGTAACTAACTCGAAACTCACCACGCGTGACCTGACTGACCTGTCGGTAAGGTAGGTGTGCGTGGCGCAATAAATACAAAGATAAAAGACTGGACTCGATAAACGAGATAAATAGCATCTCTGTAAATAGATTGTCGTCGCGTTTCGCAGATGGTCTAAAAAAAACTACATAAGATGGCGGAGGGGGGAGAATGAAGGAAATTAGAATCAGATAAAGAATATGGGAGGAAATACGAGTGGTAAGCGAACGAGCGGGAAATAGATGATGCGCGGGTAAGACGTGGGAGTACAGTGAGAAGAAAAGAGAGAGAGCAAGAGAGAGGGAGAGACAAGACGCGCGGCGACTAGCACGAAGAGGAACAGCTGGCACAAACACGATTGATTCAGAATTCAGAGGGTTCTGGATTCTGGCGCTCAGTCGTTGACGAGCCGCCGTAGTGGAAGAACAAGAGTCGCCACCTTGTGGCATAAAAGTCCCCGTGTGTTCATAAAATGAGCGAGACAGGACTGCTGTTTGCTTGTATGAGTGATATTGAGTGCGCGAGCGCGCTCTATTCTAGACAGTAAAGATTGTCGTGTACCGTATCTCTCAAATCGTCTTGCCAGAGTAGAGAATATAAAATTAGAAAAAGGTAAACTGTGGTTTTCGCCAGAGATCGATTAACTAAGGCTGTACGTTGAGAAGGAAAGCCAGGAATAGTGTGGATCTGGTTCTTTTGGCAGCCGAGAGAATTTGGAATCACAAGGCTGTTACTCTGCTGTTCCTACTCCTACTATTACTTCTGTTACTACTACTACAGTGTACCACTACTACTACTACCTTCCTTTCTCCGTAGCTAACACGGTACGGTTAACTGACTGCAGTGCGAGAGCAGCAGCGAGTAGTAAAACTGAGAGATTGAGAGAACAAAGGGATACACGAAGCGTACACACAAGAAGAAACGCGGTTGAAAGCCGAGGCAGCAATAACACGGTGGAAGAAACTACAGGCCAGTGCCATCCTGCCTTGGAATCTGCCAACCTTCCACACTTAACGCTCCACACCATCCCGATGAACCTTTCATGCCCAAGCTACAGCAGTCTGCCGTATCCTGCTGCCTCGCTCTAACCTCCATTTTTATGCAGAGAAACGTAGCAAAAGAAAAACATCGGGAGTACTAGAGAAAGTTTGTTTCTTGTATGGAAAATTATGTGCTTATAATGTCCCTGGGTAACGTGATAATGACGCCCGAGAATGAAATAATGGATTTAAAAAGCGTGGTCTACTATTCGTCGAGGGACGGCTGGTTAAGACGCCTCAAGGTGAGTTTACTCCTCGCTCTGTTCACAACCCGTCAATACACCTACTGTGCACGTTCTGCCACTCTACCTAGTACAAGCAATGGCAACCAGACAAGCCTTTTCGTTTTACACAACGGTTTGCCTCAATGATGTTCTCGTCGACCCTGATCTGATGTTTTGAAATGTCGCCAGCCATTTCATATACGTCTCCTACAAATAACACATTTTTCCAAACACATTTTGACATATGTACCTTCTTATTAATGCCGGTAACTAATAATGTATATTTCTGATATTCCAAATTATGTACACACATTATTATAACTACTAATCCTTCCTATTTTATTTACACAGTGTTGGAATCAATGTTGGTGTCTCTTGTATTTAATTTATACATGAATGTATATGTATGAAACAACTGGACGGATCAGAAATTAACCGTTTCTATAACCTTTCGAAGGTCGAGCGAAGAGAAGATTAAAGTTATTTAACCACTCGGTTAGGCATTCCAATTAATTGAAATCGCAAATAGTGGTCTCCACGAGTAAAGTAATACGTAAATGTATTAGAAAAAGCGAGATGATACATATAAACTGTGAACTGCAAGTACCAATTGTTACAAAGCACTGTCTAGCGAGTGTCCTGTCGAAGGCCATAGCAATTATACGTAACGGAATTGTCACGAAACAACTAGACCCATAAGGCCAAGAGTAAGATTCATTGTTTATCTTTTGCTCTGGCAATGAACAGGTGTGTTCCGTGACAGTCTTAACTCCCTACTTCTCCCAATAACAAAGTCCATCTTTGGACCATTTCGACTTGTTTACTCTCGCCACGACTATTTTTCCATTCAAATGCGATTTTGATTTGGAGAATCAAGTGCGCAGGCTCCGTCTATGCGCGCGCACTCTCTAACAACGAAGATATATTACATTGCAGCCATCGGATAACGCGTTCCGCTGTAGCTCTTGTATTCCTGCAAAATATTTCTCTCCTCTCTTCCTCCTCCCTTTCTCCCCCCTCCGTTCCGTCCTCGCCTGTCTGGTATAACCGGAGTGAGACGTTTTTTGCTTACCACAATATTCTACAGAAATTCTCACAAACGCTCTCTCTCTCTCTCTCTCTCTCTTTCTAGCTCCGTGTTGTGGCTTTGTCGGTTCATGAATTTATCTTACCTTTAAAAGCCTCCCGTCTCAAAGTTTTCTTAAGGTTTTTTCCTCAGCAATATGATTCAACGGATCAGTACAGGTACGAACAAGTCTTTGGAAGAAAAGTAGAAATTTGCCTCTCTGGGCTAAACTTTGTCTCGAGTAGGAAATAGCCGTTGCACACAGCGCAGTTATATTTAGTTACAAGACGTCCGTCCGTAGGCGCTCCCGATGTTTCTCGTAAGACTGGCCTTTCCTATAAATTCTAACATTTGCGATCCAATGACGCTTTTACGTTTGCGTACCAGTTAAAAACGGCAAGTGCAAAACTGAAGGAAAGAGTCAAGTTGAAAGCCAATGCTGCTGACTGAAGGCAAGATATTGGCTAATGTCTCTCAGTGTCTCTCAACTCGTTGCAAAGGACCAATCACATTGAGACTTTTCAAGGCAATCCTCCAATAAGAATTGCGTACCGGACCTCGTGGTTAGTTAAATTCTCCACAGGTATAATCTTCTTCTTACCTTTGACATTTGTTAAGCGCCAGTTAGAAAAACTCATCGGTACCTATTATATATATATTTTGTTATTCAATTATTCTTCTTTATTAACGAAAATCAACCAATTTTCGAGCTTTCCAATGTTTCTAATAATGTTATTCCTGTATATGGAAATTATCAGAATTAGAAGGAATTTTTCAACGACTGTTTCAAGACATTTTCGCCACGATGAGTGGTCCAAGGAAGATTTGAATGAAAGCAACTTATTGTTAGAAGATTCTGCTCCGCCAAGGCGGGGCTAATGATAATTCCACGATGATCCCTGCAATTTATAATCCTCTTGGAGAGAAACGTCCATATACGGGAAGAATCGCCAAGTAGCCGGATAAAATGTATAAATTGTAATTTGAAGAAACGTGACTCCACTGGAATCTACGGGAATTTATATCAGACTTCCAGGGATCGATGATGCGTCTGACAATACAAGTTTCTGTCTCAGGCAGAAATCTCTGAGGAATAACGACGATAATACTGAAACTGATGGGATTGGCAGAAAAAATTTTACTACGTGTTTAGCTGGCTGAGAGAAGAGGGGAAAACGTCATTGAATGATTACCAGCGTGATAAACGTTTATTAGCGTAGTATAGAGCGTGACGGGGAAATGACGTATTCGAGAATTCTCTTAAGCTAGTTGCGGGATCAGCCGTAATCTCATTGCTGATTTCGCAGAAACTGCTCCCGACCGACCTTACTAATCGTCGATTATCCTCTTTCGAACACAACCACCTTATTTATATCGTATGAATTGTACGAATCACTAATGAAACCAACAGCGGTTGGACATCAATGTGTAACGAGCATGATAACAATACGAGACTTGTAATTGTCTTGTAGAACGAGCCACGTACTAATTATTTCCATTTCCGTCAAACACGCAGCTTTATCTTGAATCGGCTGACGAACGACGAGACAAAGAAAAATGTTCAAGAAACGGTTTTTGCAGATATGTTATTTTAGGCATTTTAATAAACCAGTGTTAAATTTATAAACTCCGACAAACAGGAGTTGTACTATGATATATACGTATTTATAGACACGAGCTGTGTTGACAATAATTAAGGAAAAATTATCTTAATGAATATAGGAAAAACGACAAGACAATGAAATGTACAAGAAACAATTTTTACAGACATTGTTTTAGCAAACGTGTTTCAAATTAATATTAAACTTGTACAAACTCCATAAATAAGAGTTACACTACTGAGTATGCGTTTTAAAATATTTGCTGTTGATATTAATTACAGAAAAATATTTTAACGTGAAAGAAACAATTTTTTAACAATTATACCAAATCAATATTAAATTTACACAAACTCTATCAACAGTCACATTATGGACTATGCGTTTACCAGTTAATAAACCGATGAGATTGCGAATGTCTGATTTTAATATAGCTTATTAAATAAAGTCGTATTATGAATCGTATCGCGAACTGCGCAATCAATTAAGAAACGATCCGGTGATAATGAGAAGGGGAAGAATATTCAATGAATGTAAGAACGAGCCTGTGAGGAAAATGGGTTGAGTTAGGAGGGAGAGATATCGACAGAGAAGTCGAATCCAATCGGTATTGAAACGAGGCAGCTATTTAATCCATCTCTATTGCAGTTTCTCATTATCATGAGATTATCGTACAAGTAGTTGGCTGGCTCGTGGCATCTATTAAAAGGTGCAACGACTTCGTTTCATCAGTATAACACGTAGAAGAATCAAGCCCCAACAAAGAGAATCCAACTGATCCTTGTTGCCATAACTCACTAAATTCCAAATGACTACCACGTGGCTGTACCTCGTTAAAATCATTATATCAGCAATTCTATGCTAGGTGATCAGTGAGTATCGATTGCCATGCTTAACGCTAATGGTAATTGCAACATTATCTCGTACATAAATTGTTAATCCCTCGATGCTTGCTTAAACATTCTTTTTCTGTAATTTGCAGATGCTTAACACGTGCGCAATTATTCTTATCAAAAGGCAGAAAATGATAAAAACGTACAGGACGTTTTTCCTTAATAAGCGGAGAGTTTCTTCAGCATTTTTTTCTTCACGTCCCAAGCACGATAGAGCCTGGCTGGCGGAGTCATGCAAAACACGCGGAGCTCCGAGTCTATTGATTCTCGAACCCCGCATAGTAACCGCTTCGTCGAGCCTTCTAATTCGAGAAGCTGAGAATAATTCCACGCGCGCTTCACACGTATATTTGTCCATCCGAGAGTTTATTTAGAATGCGCTTCGTCCTTTCGTTTATGGTCGAGCGTAAACAAATAGGTGCAGCTAGTGAGATGCGCACGTAACTCCTGTAAATACTCTGTACATTTGTTACGTGGGCGTTATGGCTGTACTCTGAGGCCAGAACCGACACTAGCTTCTCCTACAAAGCTTGATCGATTGTCCACCAACGAAACTTGGCACTATCAACGCAGGAATACACGTGTCATACAATTTGCGATATTCTGTCTCTTTAAATTTATTGTTTGGAATTGCAAAAATTAGTATTATTGTAATTTGAGGAGCTTTAGACATTTTCTATGCAAAGTTTAATCGATTGTTCACCAGCAAAACTTAGAAAGATCAATTTGGGATTATAAAAGAACCAACGAGCAATATTATAGTTTTTAAATTGATTTTTCGGATTTTATATTATACTTAAAACGAACTGTATTGATAATACCAAAAAGCACTATCGTTAATTTTGTTAATTTGAGAAACTATTATGAGAAAAGCGTGTACAAATGTCTCTTATCTCTGTGTATTTTATCGTCGACGAAGCTACTTTGGATCAATGCGATGAATAAATTAAATTTATAGACCGTAAAGTCTCGAATGGCTTGCAATTATTCGCACTGTATTTTCCTCGAGGAGTCAGCTGTTTGTACCATAATTGAGGAAACAATTCTAATGAACTTGCATCGCAGTGATCAACAGCGTGAAAAATTAAAACATAACGTCTAATTGAGGAGTGATATTAATTAAAAATCTTGGTGATAAAATAGTTGCTTAGATTTATAAGAGTGTTATCTAAATTTTTGTACAGTCTGACAAAGACTCATTGGTAAAATAATTCGACGAAAGAAGCCAGAATGGTGAGAAGGTGCGAAAAGCTACAAGGCTTTAATCGATTAACGTAAACCGAGCGCATTAATTTCGTCAAGTTGGTGAAGCCTGAAGTTCACATGGAAATCCCATCAAAGCAGCAAGGAAAGTGCTTTACGAGAATGTATCCAGCGTTTTCAAATGGCACGAACGTCAGCCTTATTGAGTCATTGAGCCATATCAATTTCAAAGAGAGAGAAAGTGCGATCCACTTTTACACTCGATCTAGGAATAATATGTTTTGAACGTTTGCTCGTGTTTAGCCAAGTATACACATTCATTATAAAATTGTACACCATTAACCAGAGCACTTTCGCATTCCTAATGTTTCAATAGTTCCTGCTGCCAGTTCGGGCCACTGTTACTCTTCATTGTACTATTCCTTTTGCTTTGGTCAGTTTAGTTAAAAGGTGGGCAGCTATTGCGCAAACTGGCACATCAATTCAACTAGTATCCTTACCAATTGCATAATGACTTATAGTTCAAGGCTAAATCAATTTGTTCCTGTAACTGACTCCTGCCTTCGACACTGATTTTTTTACATTATTGCTTCTCAAATTTATCTTAGATATAACACTACAAATAGAGATTTGGACTTTTATATATAGATATTTTCATTCTTAACAATTATATTGGATATTCAGTATTATTGCCAAAGTTCAATAGCTTCCACCTTGCAGCACACGTAACGTTTATTTATAACGAATATCAAGAACATTCTTAGTGAATTCAAGATTGTTATCCAACGTTCATAACACTACAGGATTATGATAGAAACGTTAGAACCAATAAACGTGTAAAAACGTTTGAGAAGAACCAAAAACTCTAGAGTACCTCTCACAGCTTCAAATACACTTTATATATTCAAGGCTACCAAAACCAGAAAGTAAATTACAAGCTGCTAATGTAAATTCGAGACTGCAAACAGTTTTCTCTCGAAAATTCAGTGTTTTTGTAAAAACGGTAGATGAACGACCTTGAGATTAAAGTGTGCGAATTGTAGGATAAAATTCAAGGCAAATAGGCTTAGGAGAATGACAGAGAACGAATCGTTGTAATATGTATTATCTAGAAACAATAATACCATCAACCCGATGATGGTCAACGATGCAATTTACAGTTATATACATACATATATACACAAGACTGTGTATAAATGCAGAATAAGAAGCAACGTATCGTCAAGAAGAAATTCAAGAGAAAACAGGAGGTGAACATTATTGGGAAACTACGCAGAAACCGTGGATAAAACGTGTTTTCATGGTCATGGAACACGTGCTTGTAAAATGAGCTGCTACGTCACTCCACGATCTTGATAAATCCATCCAATTTAGCACGTGGACCTCTGCTCGCAGGATCCTTATAACATATTGCATAGACTTCGAGGGAGTCTTTCCCACAAAGTGGGAGGAAAGTTTGGACCGAAAATTTGAGAAGCTACTGCGAGTGAAATTGAAGGGAATCGAAGGGTGAAACACGAGCAATTTTGACGTATGAATCGAGCTAAGGAAATATACACACATTTTACAGCATACATATATATATATATATGTATAAATAATCTGAAACTCGAGGATTCATTGGAATCGTAGACTCATCACGAGGCAGTGTCAGTCGAATTTCGACCGAGAGAATAACTGCCATCCTCAGCGACACAATTTCAACGTATTTTTAGATTCTCTTTGCTCTTACTCTCTTTCTATCTATATCCTTCCTTCTCAACGACTGACAAATCTTTTTCTCAGACTTTCCTGTAACACGAGAAAATTCAAACAGTTTTAAAGATGAACGTAGTTTTTGTAAACGTGATTTGTTAAATATTGTCTAGATTTATTTGTGTATATATTTCTCAGTTTAATTTTTTAATTAAACCAGATAATTTTCATGTTCGATTTCTACCAAATCGATTTTTTAAATAGCAATGCAAATGTTATAAAGCGAGAATTTGTAAGTGCTTATAAATGTACGAAAAAAATTCACTGAAAATGTGAAAAATTGTCAACAGTTAATATTGATCCAGTTCACAGATATATGATTGTACAGTCACGCTTTAATATTGCTCTGTTGGTATGCACGGGGCGAATAAAAAGATTTTACGTAGATTAAATAACTGTTTGAATAGAGAGAGAGTTTTGTGCGTTCTAGTTGGATACCTTTATGTATATGAACTAATTGTGTAACTATGGTGGGTAAAAAATATGATTTGATTCAAATTAATTCTGTTTTGAATATTCATAATAAAATATTTCACTTAGCGTTAATAAATATTATTTGCATCGTATGCAGGTCAATTTAAATAAATTCAATTCAATTTTATACGATGAAATATTTGTTAAATTCAAGTAAAATATATTTTATCGTGCGATTATTCGATGTAAAATTGATTTAAGTCATTTTTTATTCATGTAAATTATTTGTCACGTTTTAAATTTCATGGCAAGATTTTCAACGTATTCTTTCAAAGGCTTTGGGTAGAAAGAACTTTTTGATCGCAGGTTATGCAAAGCTGGTGAAAAATCGATAAGGCTGCCTGCCTCGAGTGCCCTTCGCTATCACTCTTCTTTTAAATAAAGCTTTCAAACTGAGACAATAAATCCCTCCTCTCTTGCGACGCACTGGAGCAATAATCCTCGTAGCTTCGACTATACTTCTATACATTGTTCTACTATAAAGCTGCACTTTCTTCAATGACAAATATCACAAGAGTTTTTTCCATTTAAAAATAAATAAACGTGCTATGATTCTATTAATAGCATTTTTTATATTATATATTATAAAATATATATTTATTTTCTTGTATCTCTGAAATTCCACTCGAATATATCAGAATAATAATTTTAATTGGATTAGGAAAACACGAAAAATACAAAGATTGATTATCTTGAAGAAAATTCACGAAATTATTCAAGAATCGTCTATACAAAGATATATCATTATAATGATTTCGAGATTCGCAAGGTTCAATACGAGTTATATTAATATATCGCTCTGGAACTCGATTCGTGTCGACACGTTGACTTTTAAACCGATCTTTTGCCAGCCAGACGCCTGATTTCTCGAACAAAGCAATGACTGACTAAGCGGGTCATTGTCTCTCTCTCTCTCTCTCTCTCTCTCTACCGTTCTCCAAAAATAATGCATTCCACGAAAATAATTTTTATACCTCTCCACGAGACTCGAAGAAAATTAAACGCAATCGTAAAATTCGTAAATTCTTAACTCTACCGTTTGCAAAATATCTCATTTTAACAAATAAGTGTACAATACCCTTTACGCTCCTATACTTTCAATCGTTCAAACTTTTACAATATATTTCGAAATGTAGATGAAAAAACTAAAACCAGCAATAATTATTTAATTCCAACCTTATTATTGATATTTCTACTCGATGAATTTTTGTCAAGACTATTTTCCATTACAGCCACTAACGTGCATTCAACTCGGCTAAATTCTAATATTACTTTGCAGAAATATGCAGAGGATAAACCGCAGGCAGTCTGGAAAAGGCGAGCACATGAAAAGTTGACAAGATTCTCTCAGTCTAATAGGCTTTTAATCCGTCCCCTAGCTACCATTATTTATACTGTAAAGAAGATCAAAGTCCCCCTAGCACTCCCTGTTTTTTTTTCTAACAGCACATTGTATAAATAAGTTTCATCGAATTGAAAATTTATTCGCCGAGAAAATATGAAATACGTCAGTGAGACTCGCGGGGAAATCATTTTTTTGTCTTCTCGTATATACACGCTGCTCTTTAAAATCGCTCGATGCATTCTTTTTGCTATATAGATCTAAATTTATCAGTCGTCGCGTTCCATAAATTATTTCGCGTCTATTATATACGCGTTTTAGAATCAAAACTGAATTATACGCGACTTGCAGTTCGTAAATATAACTCGATCCCTTTTCAAACGCATTACGTCACGCAATATCTCAAATTTTGTTACTCGAGTAGGTCAATAAAACGGCGGAAGAAATTTGGACGCGAATTTCATTATGGAGCTTTGATGTATTCAAACGTTTACTGTATATGTGTGTGTGTGTGTGTGTGTAACAAATGGAGAATTCGAGGGAAAATTAATATCATTATTGAATATTTAAACAATTTGAATCGTTGGATAAAAAATTGAGCAGTAAACTCGAGTAATCGAATTTTTATTCGGGAACAAATTTGAGGTTTTGTTACAAAAACTGATTTAACTTATTTGAACACACTTTTGTAAAAAATGTAATCGAGTAATCTGACGAAATATCATTATGCGATCAATTTTATGAATTATTTACACGATGCGTGATAAATTATTGTTGATGTGGAGCACAAATTACTCTCAATTTACTTTGAATGCAATTTACCGATCCACGTATGTCCGTGGATGTGCGATATATCAGTCTTAATAAACTTGTTCGTTTTCTGTTCAGATCACTCCGAGTCTCGATTGATTTGCAAATTGCGCTTTTTTTCCTCGTGCCATTACCGCGAAGAGGCTGCTGCGAAACGTGAATTTCTGTGCAATAGGAAAATAAATATTGTATTGCATACGAAGTTCAGCTTCATCCTGTCGTATCTAATGAGAATTTAATTTTTAATTGAGATGAATTTCTGTTATTCCATCGAGGAAAATGTGGAACGTGAAATTCCAGCAGAAATATATATATATATATAACTACTGCCTGTGAAGTTCACACTGACTAAAAAATTGCCTAGTGAAAAAACTTGATTTTTAGTGGAATAATACAATTAACAACCGAAAAGAATGATCATCGAGTGTAAATCAGTAGCGAAAGTCTGTGATCGAATCAAGATCGATTTAAGAAGAATCGTTTCCGTGTATAAAGTACCTTTTCACCGGTGGATAATCGAGTGTCAAGATTGCGCAAGGTATATGACTATATTGCATAATAAAAAAAAGCTGAAGAGACGATGTGCCTGTATCACCGGTTAACTAATAGGTCGTTGCTTTTTGCAACGAACACCTTATAACCATATTACCGTAATACCAGTCTCATTTACTTCTCTGCCATCATGCTCCAGATAGTTGAACGAGTGCAGGATATTAGAAGAAAAAAGCCGAGAGAACTGGCAAATTTCGTCGATTACCACCTATTTCACTGGCGAAAGGATTTTCGTGGAAAAGCCTGCAATCATATCGATCCCTGCAGCCTCGTAACCATAAATAACAGCCAGCCAACGAGGTAAATTCGCAAAATCATTCGCAAATAATTTACACGTTCACGAGAAATAAAGATTAACGTTCTTAATTATTTTCAGGTAAACACAACGCGTGGTTTGGTAAGAGTCTCTACGAGAGCGAATCGAGCAGGATAAGAGGTGTATTTATAGGAGGAAAAACTGAGGATTTTTACGAGGAAGAGATTATGTACTCCAGGATCGAAGTTGGAGTGAATTCTGTATCAGAGTGACTAAGTGGAATTTCCCAGGAATTTCCTACGTAGATAAAAAGAATTTTTGTCCCTGAAGAAGAATACTTGGATCAATGGAGAAGTTAGAAAATGGATTAATAAGCATTTTCGCGTGTTTATTGGAGAACCACGTGATCGTCCATACTCCAAGGTCGAATTTTGGTGTAAGGTACCAAAAAGACGAGGATCGTCCAGTGGATGCAAATTTGTCATTGCGCTATTTCCTGCAATGGTCCAACGATCCACCGATATTATTTTGCAAGGATTTTTGGGCCACGAGGGGGAAGGACTGAAACTCCGCAAACTATGAATACAATCGTGCAACGTTGGACGTACGTTATTTGCAAGTGAGATTGGTCGTGATGGGAAATGGCTCAGAATTGGCACACACTGAAATGCAGCAGCATCGGAACGAAGAAGATATACTCGGTATTGTCCGGACCGTGTGGTTAATTCAGTAAGCGCAGGATTAATGAGGGATTTTGCGAAAGTGGATCAGCTGTTTCGTGTTTCGCTGCTGCCACGATTGTCCGAGCGTCCATCATTCTTATTCCTAAGGTTTGCGTTGGCGTCCTGCTTTCCACGGGTGCATCCGGTCCCCGTGGAGCACTCTGTAAACATAACGTGTGTGTCTATACACACACACACACACACACACATATGTATGTATATATGATTGTGCAGAGGACAGGAAATTCTGCAACGAGAGCATCGTCGATCGTCGCCAGACTTCGTTAATAATTCATCATTTTTTTCTTATCTCTGTAAAGCCGATAATCGAGCCAATGTTGCAAAAAACTTGCCAAAAGACGATTGTTCATACGCGTATCTCGAGTTGGAGAAAAAAGTACCTTCTGTTGATAAGTTAATTATGTTTTCTTTAAGTTAAATGTATAAGCAAAAGGTGTTCTCTCTTGCAGAGTGTTTTAAATTCACTTGAAATTTACTCGGTAGCTGAGATAAGTCATTTAAATGTTGCGATTCGACTAAATAAGTTTTGTAGTTTTGTACTTTGAGCAATTGTAAGGCGAACACTTGGTTTTAAGCAGATTCTTTGTTATGCGTTTAATTAGAAACTTATTTTTGTATGTAATTAGCGAATATTAATTTATTTTCCGGAAGTAACGCGATTGTACGGAAAGCCATTGTTATTATCGATCGAGACGGTTCCCGATTTGCTCGATAAACATTGATGTTACGGCCCATTAATTTTACCGGTGTAGACGCGGTAGGACGCAAACGAAATTTATTACGACTCAGTTTTGATATCGGTTAATATGTTATTTCTTGCCAGGAAAAACGAGAAAAGCTGCCGCGCAATTTTATCTCAATGTCAGAACGCGAGTTCCGACGATGTAACGCAATAATTGGCACCTTTTAATTTCAATCTTTCTCGTTGGAGAACCGGAGGAGCGTTTAACGAATTAGTCGAAGAAACGCGAGAATTTAGAAAAATTATGTAATATGGTTTTGCGGAGACGGGGCAGGCGCGAATAATCATCGCCATAATGGAACGACCTTTTTTTACGACTGTTTGGTGACTGAACGCGAAATTAGCCGATAATGCGGGGATTTTAACGGGAATCGAGTAAAATGTTCGAAAAGCAGGCGAGATAATTTTATGCTAAATTTCGAAACGCTTCGTCGAGTGATCGAAAATTTAATCGACAGAAATATTTGTATATCTGTGTGTGATTATTTCTGTATATTAATATAATAACGATTGCATAAATTATTACTGTTTTGTGGCGATGCTGCTACTTGATTAATATACTGCTTCATTCATTCTCAATTGAACGTTCTTCTAATTAAGTTATATGTATAGTGCAAACAAAAATTATTGAAAGGACTAAAAATTGTAGGAAATATTGATTTATTGGGAAAATGTTTTAAATTGCAAAGGTCACCTAGATTTTTTTAAATTGAATATCTTTTATTACACATTTTTTCATAAATTATCTCAGCAACTCTTCAAAACCTGCTTGAGATTTTCTCATTTTGTCCAGTCGTTAACGAGATATTTCAATTTTGAGTTTCCACGTAGTTGTGGGTTGTTGGAAGTAGCATGCGTGTCCACATCACGCACACACGCCTGGTCACTCTCACCTATACGTGTACATTCAAATTAAAATATATTATAAACTCGTGGATGAAATAAAAACCTAAAAATAGTATTTTAGAAAGCTCTTGAAACAAGCTACAAGAATATGCAATAAAACAATATAAAATCTGTTTAAAAAAACTCATGGTGACCTTAATATATGACCTTTATCACACTGCCCAAGGTCATACAAATATAGACACCTTACAAAATTTTTCAAGCACAATACTTTTCCCTCTGAAACATTTTTCCAAAAAATAAATATTTTACAAGATCTTTCATCGCTCCAGGACACTTATATTCCATGTGTACAAGACCAATAAAAAAAATCTCAACAAAAAAATACAATTAATTTATAAAAGTTCATCAGAAAATGAACAAAAATCCTCGTTCATTGCGAATGCGCTTACAAGTTAAGTGTTTTTTTGTTAAGAATGCACAATGTATGACAGAAAGTGATTAACCGCGTTCGCAGTGTGTCATCTGCTGATTTGCCAGTGATAAGGAAGTTTGTTTTATAGTTTTTACAAGCTATCTGCTTGGATGCGTCATGTCTTGTATTCAAAACAAATTCGAAAGTTTGACGCATGCACTTTTTATCGGTCCGGAAGGTAAAAGCGTGACACACGCGTGACTGCGCAAAAGACTCTTCCCAATTAGGGATCGAAAGCAATTAACAGTCCATATCCCTCTGTGACGAGCCAATTGAAATGACGAAACGCTTCGATCAACTTTTACTACTAAACACCACTGAACCTATCAACAGGTTCCAATATCGCTTTTTAAAATCCCCTTCGAAAAACATTTAATTTATATACATATATATAATCCCCCCCCCCCTTCACCTGCAAATGTTTACAAAATTTAAACCGCGAACAAGCGAGAAAAATCAATGTAAAGATATCAAAGCGTAAAATTGCGAAGCGCGAGGAGGATTTTTATAGTTAATTCATTGAGCGATAAGCAAATAGAAAAATGTGCAATTATTGTCAATGCATTATCGGTGTTGTTCTCGGGAACGTTATGTAAGCAATTAATAAAACGTATTACATTAAGCATTGGATCACTCTTACTCAATTAATCGAGTTAGTTTACTTGTTACACGTAGTACACATATATATGTATATATGTACACCAATAATCTTACTGTTTGTACAGTGTTAAGCGAGTTAAGTCGTAATACTTTCATCAAAGGTCCACGTAACGATTTTGTCGCGAAAGTAAGCAGAAGTTTGTGCAAAATTTCTTCGCTCAACTGCACCGAGTGTGACTCGTTCGTCTGGATTGCCCTGCTTCGCTATTATCAAGACACTTTTGCTACCGACTGTACCGCAAACTAATTTTTCAATTCCGATTAACTCCGATGAAAATGTAAGCGTTTGACAATCTCGGAACTACGCGACCTTTGACGATCGAGCAGTGGTCGAATCGCAGGAATTTTATTGCTTCGCCAATTGGATCGAAGGAATAATAAAAGTTGTGTGCCTCGAGTTGGGTGTCAATGTCGTCGAGTGATCTCTGCAAAGTGGTACATGTACATTTGGTCGCGCTTATGTGGATATGGATTATGCAAGAGTCTAGTCGATCGCACTGTTTATTACGCGTTTGTTCTCCTTGAAAATCCTTGTTTACGCGTCATTGATCTAAGCGAGAGACGCCATCGTTACGACGTCTTCCCACCAGGAGCTGCTTTCGTTTCGTGCCACTCTGGTCTTTTATGGTGATCGATAAAAAAGGGCAAAAAATCAATTGGTTCGTGCAAACATCTCAATCAGCGTTTGTAACAAGGAGTATAAGTGTGAATGAATGAGTTTCTTCGAGAAATAGTGATTTTTACTGCAAAATGGAATCTTCCCACCAGGAGTTAGTTTCATTTCGTACTACTGATCTATTATGGATCACTGTAAAAAAGAGCAAAAAATCTCAATCGGTTCGTACAAACATCTTAATGAGTAGTATAATAATTAAAATAGGAATAACTGCAAGTAAATGAACTTCTTCAAGAAGTAGTAATATTTTATGCAAAATGGAAAATTGTGGAGATTATTAGGAATTTTATAAGGAAATTTGTTTATTGTAAAACAATTGAAAGCACGTTTATGTAATAATAAAAATATTAGGAAATAATTGAAGAACGATCAAGATTCGAGATAGATGAGAGTATTTTTTTTATATTTTTGCGCGGAAAAATAACGTTCGCTCGTGACCGATTTCCTTCGTAATTCCGACGTAACTTTTGCATCGAGTGACCGGCGCGTCGACACCGGTTACGTAAGAGTCGGTAAGAGCCGATCAGGAAGAACAATTAGAAAGCTGCACGGAGGCGTTCGGTCGCATAAACGCTTATGCGATTCGATCCCCCCCCCCCCCTCGTCTCGCACCGTTATCCCCGCACCCCCTCCTTTCTCACCAAGGACCACTTTCACGCGATAGATACGGCCCTGCGTCACGCTGGCCAATCCCTGCACGTTCTAACAGTAAATGAAAAAAAATTAATTACTTATGACAAAAAGAAAGAATATTTTTAAGCACCAATCCATTCAAGACGCTAATTAAGAAATTCATTGGTTAAGAAAATAACAAAGTGTCTCACCGAAACTTGTTGCAAAACTAAAGTTCCTCTTGACTAATAAACCAAAACGGTAAACAAGAAGAATGACGGAGTAGTGTTGTAGTTTTTAGAGCGAGACTTTGATCAGTGATGGGCTTAATTCGTGGGAATAAATTTAATACAAGTTTTATTTTATAGTTTATTAATAGTGTAATTAATTAAAATATTCTAATTCTATTGTAAATTTAAGAGAAATAAAGAAAATTCATACTTATGATATATTTATTGCACTTTTCACACAAAATGTTGAGTGCCCTCATATACAATTATCGAGTATCGGAGAAATTGACTAACTACGGCCCTGGACTTGTCTGGCCCCTGTAAAACTTTTCTTTCTCCTACTCTCACTTCGCCAGGGCGATCCTTGCGCACTTGGTTGTAGTTTCAGTGCCGAAGCAAGTCTGGACCACGTAGCAGCTACCTTTCCTGCAGCACTCGAAGGTCTCTTCTGCTTTTTCTCATCCCTCTTCCACCCTCGTGCAATATTCAAAAACCTCGCAAATTCCCTCTAAAAATCAAACAGTCCTATCCCCTTGTTAAACGATCATGCATTGTAAACTTTGACCAATGATGCAATACAAAAATAAAAAATTCTAAATCTTAAACTCCATTTAATTCGTCACAATTTTGTAAGCCGATAAGACTAAATATTTATCTTGTTAAATTGCTGATAATTTTAACAAATTATTCGAGCAAACATCCAAGGTATCCTTGTGCTCGAGAGTAAAAGTTCTTTGCTGATTAGAGTCTCACAGTGCACAATACCTCTTTCACGATATCCACTACTGGTGTCTTTCGGAGACTCTCTGTTCTCACTGTGTGGACCACAGTGGTACCATTTCCTCTTAGCTTCAGTAACGAAGAGAGTCTGGACCAAGACAGTGGTGTCTCTTAGTCCTCCCAAATCTTCCATCCAGCCACATTCCATCCTGATAATTTCCTCCTTATCGAAGCCATTCAGTGAAAGCACGAAAAGTAAAAGTTCACCAGTGCCACAAAGTTTCGTGCCACTTTGTGATAAGTACACAATGTGATACAACAAAATCATCCCAATTTTCTGTCCTCATCGATCTCATCCAAGTTGAGTCCTCTGCGTGGCGAACCTTCTTCTTTGCTTCTGGGATCCTCGCTGATCGTGCAATAACGCGGAAGCAAAGCGACAATGTTGCATCGCGCTTCATTGTAACGTGTATGATCGCACAAGTTGGGAAAGTCAGAACGTAACAGTTTCGTGATCGAGAAATGGCATACGTGGTGAATTTCGATGAGAACCTTACGAGGGTGAGTTATAACTGTAACAAAATTCATTTTCTAAATTATAGGTTGTTTTTAGGCTTTGTGTGGTGGATTTTATTGTTCAAAGTGAATATAACGGGTGTACTGGTAAAAGTGTAGTGGAGTGTGAAGGTAGAAACTCATTTATCTCTGTATAGATAAGAGATATCGATTTTTGTCAAGGTATCTTTTAGAAGCTTCTGATTATTTGAATTCTCAGAGTTTATGAGGAAAAAATTGATACCTTTCGTAGTTTTCGAGTTTACTGAGTTTTTATATACGTGTGTTCTGCTGGTTGACTTTAAGTAGTACAAGTATATACTTGGTTGGGAAATAATTATATTTTATTCACTTACCTTAACCATATACATAAACAAAGATATTAATGTAAAATACAATTCTATTTCTATATCCCTAAAAAAAACAGATTTTCAAACAAGAATTTTTTCATCGAAAAAACTCTAAATGGCACTCTACATCAAGTTTGTCGAAAATCGAACACGAAGAATGTTGATTTTCTCAAGTATTCTAAAAGAAATAACGAGTTATATAAGCAATTGAAGTAACAAAGTCCCAATTCGCGTTTATACTGTGTTTACGCATACTGGGACGACCAAGCGTGTCGTTTGAGGGTTAATAAAACATTCCGATACTGAAAATAAATTTCTATTCCACGCAGCGGAGTGTTTCGTAATGGGAAAAACTCGAATAAAGGCGTTTGCTCGATGAAAAGAAATTTCTCATCGATACTCGTGTTTATTAAAGCGACGATTTGCAGAGAGGAAGGGCCCAATTTATTACCGCATTTGCCATGCAAATGGTGCAATGATCGCGAACGATTAGCATGATAATGCACGCGGCTGTGAAAAACATCGAATGACCCGAGCTTGACCCGTCTTTCCGTCTCTCGTTCACTCAAGTGACGCTAAATAAACATCAGTCCCTGTCACATACACACACACATATATACATCCAAGAAAACATTAAATTTCTTTGCTCAAAATTAACCTTAAATCTAGAAATTACCCTACATTTTAAATAATCCCATTTCTAAAGGGATGGTACCGTGGTACAGTCCGTTCAAAAATTAATAGCGAAATAAAAAATATAGTCTCGTATTTGACAAATGCTAATTATGCTGAATTTTATAAATACACTCCAAATAAATATTCAGCAGGATAATATGTTTCTTGTATCGAGTAATTTGATCCGGGGTTAACTGGCCCATAAGCGAGCCTGACACCAATAATAAACAGCCAATCAGGGTTCGTAAAGGAAATTGGATTATTCTCGCGTTTCAATTTTTCTTAGAAGAGCTGAAACTGTACTTACAAAATGGTTTGTCTTGAGTAATAGAACCTTCAAGTTTTTAATTTCCAGTCTTCGGGAACGCTTGATTTATGGCAAATTATTAAGAAAGATGGATAATCCTTTCCTTGCCTCGGGCGATTTAATTAAATTTTTAAAACATTATATTGCACGAGTCATAGTAAAATTACAATTTTTTATACGCAGTAAAATGTCCATGCGTGCTGTTTATCATCGTGAAAACGGGTCACGCTTGCATGAGATTCCACGCGGAAAAGATGATCCGCGATATTGTGATTGAGTAAAATTTGCAAAGCTGTGCGAGCTCCCCCACCATTAATCGAGATCTGATTGTCCCGTTAAAATATATTCCTTCGGCAATTCTCACGTAAGCTTTTGAGATGGGTGTATCATCCAGAACGTAAGAGTGACGACTGGTTGTATAAAAATGCGTGATCAAAAGTGAAAGCTGAGATTGAAATTTCCAGCAAAACTGTTATAATGATCGATTCGTTACGATCGATTCCAAGTTTTGTCCGAAGTCGATGGAATTAGCTTCTTACTCCGCTTTTCTTCATTCGACAAAATCATCCGAACGAGCCACTCGTTCTAGGCTCGTCGACTCGCTGCTATAAAAAACAGGGCTCCTCGAACGCTTTTATCCTCGCAGTAGTCTTCAAGATGGACAGTCGGACAAACGGAGATTTTTTTTTCAGTTGAACTGCAAAAAAATTTATAATAAAATTACAGAGCGACAGTAGAAGAAATCAAAACTCTAAAAATAACTCGTTTCGATCAAGATCGCTGTTTCGACAATTATAATCGCAATTTGCGTCAACGCGTTGTCGTTAACCAACAAAAATGAGAAACGGATGAATAAAATTATCATTGGAAAACTTATCGAGGTTATCGCGAAAGAAGTAGCTTTTTCTTATTTGTATAGATTTACGTGTATAGTTGGAGAGTAAACACGTGTCGAGATAAAAGAAGAGGATGCGAGATTAAGGGGGTGAGGGGGGAGGGAAGGGGGGTAATAAAGCAAAAGCAATTACCGTACATCCAGACGCCGAATTATAACGTAGGTGCAGAGACGCAGCCACAAATTGCAGGCTGATTTTTCTCAATTTTCTCTGCCGTGCCACGATTCTCCAGTGCATAATTGCACGCGATAATCAGTGACAACGCGTGTACAATTTTAATTCCAAGAAGCGAGAGAGATTGCGCGCTGTTATTATTATCACGAGTGCAATAATACAATGCAGACTACTGGGCGACCCGAAACAATAAACAGAAGACGAGGACGAATACATTATATCCCTCAGCCTGTTAATCGAATCGCCAAAAAAATCATCGTTCGCTGTGTGCAGTTGACATTGACCCAAAGTCAACCTGAAAATAAACTTTAATTAGGATTTTAACGTCTGACCCGAAACCCACTTACTCTCCTCGCGCCTGCCCAATGTATTTTCCGTGCATACGAGGGAACAGCTGGGAGTTGAGAAATTTTCCTGAAAATTGCTGCATGAATATTTACCGTTCGTCGTAATTAATTTGATCGTGAGAAATGGACGTAAACAGGATGCGATGGTTAATTGATTATCGTGTAAATTAATTGAGGGGAGTGGGATGCTAATTATTTATCTTCTATATATATAGAGAGAGAGATAGCACTGGCTCGGTGTAATCAAGGACAGTTTTGGGCAGTTTGAAGAGACAATGAGACAGACACCTGATAGACGAGATTAGAAATCGTCGTTGAGTATGACGAATGATGTTGAGGAACGAGGCAGTTTTATCTCGCGCATCTCTCCAATCTAGTCTTCTTCGCTGTCCAAACAAAGAGCCGTCCAAGAAAACGGTTTCAACGCCACGTCAGCGGGAAAACGGGTCTTTCGAACCTTCGTAAATCGCGCACCGAAACTAATTTTAATTCTCGTCTCCTCGGATATTCGATGTTTCTCTCTGAATACTAACGCGCCAAATAACAAAAACTATCCTTTTCGATCCCTCCCGGCCATATTTTTAGAGCGCTCAGACTTTGCGTCTTGTTTCTCCCAGGAATCCCCCCCCCCCTCCTTCCCCCAAGCTACTCTCCTAATCCTTCGCTTTTTCTATACGTAACGGTTTTTGAATCTTTCACGAACAATTATACGAATGGCTGTTATTAATGCTTTCTGATAAAAACAGTGTACATTAACCTGGTTGTAACAACAAACTCGTTTATGAGAGAAAGCTATATTTATACATATTGCACACATACTTATTTCTTTGTACACATTCAATGACAAAATTTTAGCAAATTTTGTGTACTGTATATTGTATATAGATAGAAAAGAAATTTTATGAGAAAACAGTAAATTGTTCAAACTTCCATGTTGCAAATTGATTCGAGTGGTACACCCTGTACGACTTGTATAAGCAAACTTTTTTCCTGATGGATTGGACTCTGTGTAACCTCTCGTCGTCAAAGATTACACTTTTTCAAACGTAAATCTAAAATAAGAAAAATGTCTGTTCGTCGACAGGCTTCTCACTGGGTAGTTTTAAGTGGAAGAGATTTACCGGCGGCACCGCGCGATTCGTTAATGTCTCGAATGATGGAGAGCCTCTTTTACCATTATAGCTTTTTATTCATCGATTGGACCAAGAATTTGCGATGATGTACGACGTAGTAAACGCAAATAGTAACCCATTCAATGATTCCAACAATCTTTCCTTTCAATGGGAGAAGTATCTTTGGTTGAAAATAGTAGAACGATCGACCACTCGTAAACCTCGTTCGAGAAACACACTTAAAGTTCGTAAAACAAAATAGTTTACTGCAGTGCAGAATCCACATACTCGGTTTTCTCCGTATAATTCGAGGATTGTTCGCAAAAAAATTAACAGCTACAAAGTTCTTGGCCGAAGATTTCGCATTTTTTGCCCATTTTTTCTACTTATTTTTTCCCGAGTTCTCGCGTTATCAATATATACATATATGTATATATACAGTCGTTGGACCTGGGAGGATATACAGTTAGACGCCGTACGGAAATTAGCTTGATTAATCGTCGAAAGTTCCCATATATATATATATATATATAATGTAACGTTGGAGGGAAAAAAATGTCAACGCGCAAACGTTAAAGAAATGATGCAGGTGTGTTGAAATTTCGAAAAGCGCGGGTACAAGGCGCGTGCTAACTCACGCGTGACGTCAACATTTTGCGCGCCAAAAGATTTTTGGCGCGCCGTGTACCCGCAGCTTGGTAAAAAAAATTTTGCGCGCATAAAAGTATCATGTATATACTATAATATACAGCTAGGAGATTTCTGTCTGGTATTTTGAGCAATTAGGAAAATACGAGTATTAGGTACTTTGCATACAAGCGCTTAATTGAACGTTTTCACGCTAGGAGCGGAAAAATCGGTATGCGGAACTTTTGAAGCGATTCAGCGCACACTGGCCACTCCTGATATTCGAGGTAAAATCCAAGAAAATGCGCGGAATGTTTTCCGTTCTATTAAAGTTAACGCGCAATTTTGTCAAGTTCTCCCTACGACGCTCGCGCCGATAACATTTGCGTCGCCGTCTCGTATGGAGAGCGAGTGTCCCACAAACGAGCGTGGCAGCTGGCGAAAATAAGAGCGAGTTAATGACTTTTCAAATTTACGCAAAATCCGTGGAGGGACGCAAAAGCAACGATGACGAAGTCGAGCTAAAAATTTGTCTGCTTACGACCCACTAAAACAAGCGTCCGATCCTTCGTATTACATGTTTTCTGCTCGATCTGGGTTAAGTGCTTCTTCTAAACAGAAAAATTCCCAGTATACAAACGCAAACTCGATAATCCTCGCGTTGTATACAAGAGCGGTGATCGCTGCGCGATTCTATTTAAATTCTCACTCTACTGGGAAAGCTTTTTGTATCGTGTTTACCACTGCCCTCGATCACCGTCAAAAATCAACGAGTTCGTTGAATTACAACCGTTGGACTTTTCACGCATTTCTTACAAAAGTATAAATCAGGGGGAATATAGTAAATTTTCATCGTTCAGTCCAGTTTCTTCACTCGGGGCATTCGTGGGATATTTTGCCTTAGGGTTAGGAAAGTTTGAGGCTGCTATCGATGGACGAGCGAGTCGAAAGGTCTCGCGCGTCGGTTTGGGAATAATTTCCAGAGGCGTAGGTATATGGTAAAGGGGGAGGGGGGATAGAAATTAAGTGGTCGAAGTTTAAAAGCGAATCGTACTAGTTTTTACGTCCCACTGACCCAGATTGGCGATAAAGGAATCGAAGAGGGTCCACCGAAAAAGAAATTCGGTCACGTAAATAACGGGGACCTGCTGTGGGGCTCGTGTATGGGACGTAGTTTCATTAGGGACTGATCGAAGAAGACTGGGTGGGGATCGGAAAGAAAGCATTGGAGAGAAAAGTGCCCGGGTTCCCCCTGACGACGGCCAAACGACGCCGTCACGTTGCGCCCAATGTCGAGTTGTCAGCGATTATTGCCCGTTAACGGGACCTGCACGCGGAGGAGGACGACGATGATTTCTCCAGGAGCCGATCAACCGCCACGCGAAGGTGACTCTTCAGTTCAGTTCCGTTCCGGGCAGAGCGCGATCCACCACGTTTTTTCCTTCCTTTATTTACTCGCTCAAACTCTGCTCGTCTCTTTACTCATTCTTCACGAACCCTGGTGCAGCGAGTAATTAATCGAAAACAGTGATCCACGGTTCTTCCGTAATCTTCAGTTTATATTTTTAATCCATTAATGTTACAAATCTGTATCACGCTGCACTCGAGCTCCCTAGAAAGAGTGCTGTCTACCATGTGTTTTTCTGTTGTTTAATTATTCACTCATTTACTGCTTTGTTAACTTTTAATTAATCTCAGTGTATTCATTATTTAGACTGTGATTCATTGTTCTCCCGCAATCCTCATAGTTTCACAAAAACTACATATAACGCTGCACTCGAATCCCTTAGAAAATTGGAACCCGCTGGCGTTTCCGGTTGATGCGTGACTCAGCGATCCCCTTCAACTCGAATATATTCTTATTCAAAGCATTTCAGAATATTCCTCGTTCCATTCGCTTCCACTTTTACAGCGTCGTTCCAAAGTCTGCAGCATTAACCGAGACCGAATATCGATTTGCATGATCATAGATCGAGTTTTTTTCTTCACGGGTGAATTTCAAGAGATTTTCGTGAGCAAATGAATGCTCAAGTCAAATACAATCTTGCGGAGAGTGTATACCGAGTAGTTAGAACGTACTGAGAGACAGCGGGAGTGTCAGGACGAGTACGTGACGCGAAGGCCAAACGTATTGTTAATTTTTACACCAATCGCCGGTTCTCCTAAAGCCCACTGACGCAACAAACCTGCTTCCTCTCGTGACTTTTTTCTCCATTTTTCCCGAAATTTTTCAACAACCTCTATAAATATTCACCGACTGAAATGTAGCATCAACGCGTGTCCATAGGTTCTCTAGCATACATACACACATTTATAAGAGGAAGGTGTAATTTCGTCAAGAATAATTAACGTAAAATTGCAGAAAAAATCTAATTGCAAATTCGATGACGAATACATACCGTTTTCTTATTCCTTTAACGGATATTTCCAGAAGTTTCCACGTCAATTACACAAAACTGTGCAAACAGCAAACATATTAAAGATTCCGTGATTTTCGATACTTCCGGAAACGGATGTTTGAGCCAATCAGTGCTGAGTTGAACAGATCAACAATAATTTCGTCATACACCGACACTGCAGGTCGATGCCTGTACTGCGACTGAATCGAAAGTCACGTTGCAGATAAAGTGCAGGGGAAGCGGCTGCTCTCATTAGTCTGCGTTTTGCGTTTTCTACTCTGTGGTTGCCTGTGAAAAAGAACGTAGTTATATTTCTTGATAAAATTGGTAAATAATAGCAGGGACTCGAATCGAACAACTCCCTGATATTTCCACGCGACTCGATCCAGCGAACATAATCTCTCAGGCTATTTGACAATTGACGGATCAATTTATCGCGACAAGCTGGTACAGCTTTGAATGCTTCGACGTTGAATTTGCACGAATGTTGTTGCTACTTAACAAAAGTCGGAGAAATATGCAGAAATCTCAAGGCTAGAGGTAAGCCGGGGAGGGCAAATTGCAGAGTGATCGTAATTTTGCTGATTGCGCTGAAATCTCACCCGCGAGAAGGAAGCACATAGTGTCATTAACGTAGTGAGAAGCGGACTTGCAGCGGGGCGCACGTAACGAAGGTCGTCCAACCGAGCAAAACTCCTGGAAAATTATCATAACAATTCGCTTACTCGAATCTTCTCAAATTTCTACCTCACAATAGCAAATTCTTTCGTAAACTTGTTGAAATTGCCAGAATTTAATTTGCCATCTTGAGCAAACCAGATATATACGAGTACTCTGTTCTTATACGAGGAAATAAATTCAGAGCTATTTGAAAATTTATTGTGGAGGCAAGACTATGTAAAAGCTTTTTATCTATGATAAGCGTTATCGAACGGGGTTGCAAGTACCTTTTACAGATTAATGCGGGATCAATAAGACTGCTTCGTTTTCCTAGTAAATAATTAATAATAATAGGCCGAAACTTTATTTCTAGTAAAAGAGCAGTATCTCATATACACACTGGTGGAATTATATGGAATCGATAAGTTTGTGGTTCGAAGGTGAGAGGGAAATTCGAAGTGTTGAATTTTCCAAGAAAGAGATAAAGGGACGAGACGGGGCAACGTGAACGTACGTCATGAGAAGACTGTAGAATTTTTTGAACACCCAAAGTGGGGGAATTTTAAATATTTAACTTGTAATGGTGGGGACGCTTACCATCTTCCTCCCGGTGCTGTAACTCTCACCTCATTGCATCGCCAACCTTCACAGTACAAAACTTCTTTCTTTCAAGTAGATGCAAATGTCGTGACAACTTGAAATTTTAAATCGTTCCACCTAGAATTCCAATTTCACATACAGGACGTTGAACAAGAGCAATTTCTTCAATTCTCCAAGCTGCTTTTTCCAATCTCTGAAGTACATTTATTAATTTCAGTCGTCCTACAACAAAAACTAAAAACTACTTCCACCTAAACAACAGTGACTTTTACCTGTTAATTCAACCAACCAGTTTTAATGATCTTACGCCATCGTCTAGACTTTTTTTTGAGTGGATCGGTAGTCGATTGTGATTGTTCTGTTTTTCGCTGCGAATGATACTGGACTGAAACGGTGATTTGTGCATGCGATAAAGTGAATAACAGTTTTTTTAGAGGTTAGGTTAATTGGGAATCGCGTGTGGTACGGCACAATTTCTGGCAGCAAGCGTATGAGCCGTTTGTCCGTTGAGTAGCAATTCAAATCGATTCAACACGGGTTCCGTATTGTCCAACGTAAGTTTATAAATCATGATTGGAGAATTTTAAAAGAGGTGCGCGCATGCGTAGAAATTGAAAAATTTTCCGTTGGTAGTGTTGGTACCACTGAGCAAAATCGAAAATCGTAATTTGAGAGTTGGTAGTGGAGGAGGGAATATTTGATGGAGAAGTAAACATGACTTTTTTGTTACAGCTGCTCTTGGAGCATCGATCGAAAGATGAGGTAGGAGCGTTGGTGGGCGCCGAAACTCATGGCGCAACACCATTGGTAATGGCTTGTCGAAATGGGCATTACGACGTGGCTGAATACCTCATCGAAAAATGTGGGGCGGACGTCGAACAACCCGGATCAGGTAAGAGAAAAATTCTCGAAGGACTTTCTCGTGGTCACTTCCCATTAAGATGCAATAATAGCTCGAAATTTAATGACTACTCATTCTCGTACATACGCTATCTATTATATATATGTATAAATGTATTAGACACAACTGTTATATATTAGTAAATTCTCCCATTAAAAGCTCGATTCAATGCCTCTAACCATATAGATTTTTGATGGAAAGCAATTATTGTAAACACTGCTATTATTATTATTATTACGTTCAACGTTAATTAGACTCGATTGTTTTTAGTGGTTTTCGATGGAGAGACGATAGAAGGTGCACCACCTCTTTGGTGTGCAGCAGCAGCGGGTCATTTGGCATTGGTGAAACTTTTGGTAAGAAGAGGCGCCATAGTAAATTCGACGACCAAAACAAACTCAACTCCCCTTCGTGCTGCCTGCTTCGATGGCCATTACGATATTGTCAAGTTTCTCGTGCAATACGGCGCAGGTATAATATAGAAATTTACAAAGCAAAAAATATTTTTTGAACGAAGCAATTTTCAGACATCGAAATGGCGAATCGACACGGCCACACGTGCTTGATGATCGCCTGCTACAGGGGCCACATTCGAATAGCCAAATATCTGCTTTTTTTGAAAGCGGATGCCAACCGAAAATCCATAAAAGGAAACACAGCTTTGCATGATTGCGCGGAGAGCGGATTTTTAGAGGTGTTGAAGCTTCTGATAGAGCACGGTGCTCGAATGGACGTCGATTGCTTTGGGATGACTCCGCTCTTGGCTGCTGCAGTCACAGGTAAGAAAATAAAGCAACGCGAGGATAATAGGCCGAGTGCTGAATTCTGGGATTTCCCCACAGGAAACACTTGCATCGTTGAATACCTAATAGGAATGCCCCACCTTGTGAGCAGGCAGGAGCGAATAGATGCGTTGGAACTCTTAGGGGCAACTTACGTCGATAAAAAAAGGGACATGATAGGTGCTCTGGAGTTTTGGAAACGAGCGATGGACGAGAGGTACGAAACTTTCACTGTGTTCTGTAATATATGCTCTATGCTGAATGTGTCACAATGTGGCACGTTTCGAACGAGACGTCCCGTTTTTAGGCAGATTCTCTACTTGTATATCCAAACATAGATTTAGGATCTGAAAACTGTTTTGTTTTATCAAATTTGCAAGCATTACTAAATATGAATAGTAACTTATGGTAGTCACATAGCAGAGCCTAGAGCTAATAATAAAAATAAACAAAAAGAAATAGTTAATGTAATGTCCCCTGTTGAGAAATATAAATGAATAGTTACGTTATGTACGCTGTACTGTAATGTATATATATGAACGTTTTGTTTATTCTCATTCTTACCTACTTTGCTTAATCTTGTTTTACCATACAATTGAAAATGAAGATATGTAACTGAAATTAATTTTCGACAGATTCAGAAGCGATAAACCAGCAATACCGAAACCTCCACCACCGCCGGAAGTGGCTGCTTATAATTTTGCGCGCGAGATTCACGACCCTGAAGCTTTGGACGAGCTCTTGGTGGACCCTGACGAGATGCGGATGCAGGCTTTGCTTATCAGAGAGAGAATCCTGGGACCAGCACATCCGGACACTAGTTATTACATACGTTACAGGGGCGCTATTTACGCCGATGCTGGAAAATTCTGGCGTTGTATCGAACTCTGGAGCTACGCCCTGGAAATGCAGCAAAGCATGCTGGAGCCATTAAACCCAATGACTCAGAGTTCATTATTCAGCTTTACTGAACTATTTAGTTTCATGATAGGAGAAGAAAATAGACAAACTAGAAGAGGAAGGATGGTTCCCAAACCTGTGCAGAAACGAGAACTCTTTACAGTGTTTACAAAAGCAGTAAGTTTATTGTCGCAACGGTCTTTGTTTCGTTGATTTACATTAGTAGTGCCAATTGTGGCGAATAATATATTCTGTAGCTTAACGTTCTATTAGCGAAGAGAAGACTGAAGTAGTATACTTGTAATTATTAAGCTAAGATTAAATAGTTGATACTTTAATACCTAACAGTTTCTTAATTAAGATATTGTAACGTCGCAAAAGTCTGATATCCAGCATGAATAAACATTGTATACCGTTACTGATAAATTGATAATGGAGCACTGTTAACTTGTCACTACAGGCAATGGAAGTTAAAGTGGGCAAGCAGATGTTGGACAAAGTACCAACGAGCGAACGTGATCTTACATATTTGAACCGAGTTCTGGTAATCACGCTTCATCTCGCTTGCCTTTTGACACGAGAGATGCCTGAGGAGGATACACAGGAGTATCACAGTCTGCACAGGGCCTTGTATAAATTGGTACGAACGAATGCAAGAGGAAAAAGGGTCAGTAAAATGTATCTCTATACATTCTTAAATATGTATAGAATAACTGTGTTCCGTTATACAAAAATCTTTTAAAATTACATCACAGTCTCCTCAATGGAACATTATTCCTTCTTAATCACTTCATGAAATTAATACTTAACAATTAGTTTACTATTTGAGATTATGGACGGTAATGCAGTTAAGTCTAAAATGAAATTGTTAATGAAAGTTAAACGGTTCAATTACCTGTCATTGCAAGCAATCTAGTTGATGAAGGGTAATTAGAGACCAATTGACCGCTTCGTGTTGAAAGTAATTGAATGATAATTTTGCAGGGACGCGATGCTTTGCAATTGATACACAGCGAAGATGGTGCTTTGGTCGGCAGGTATCCGACCTGCAAGTTTCCCGCGCTTCATTTGACCCAGGCGTTGTTACGAGTTGGCGCTGACGTCACATCGAAGGACTATGACGGAAATACGGCCCTCCATCTGATTGCCCTGTCGCATCCTTGGAGACCCGACTTAGCCATCGCTTTGTTAGACGCTGGAGCCCATATAGATGCCGTGAATCTGGAGGGTAAAACCTTCGAGACGTTATTGAACGATAAGCGTCACTACGACTCGGTCAACCCTCTCAAGTACACCACGCTCGCCTGCTTAGCTGCCAGAGTGGTCAGGAGAACACATCACATCGACACGGTGCCCCCACACTTGCGGGATTTCGTCTTAATGCACTAGTTAACGCGACTTTTCGCCTGCGATTAGTGTATCATGTGAAAAAAAGCTCATTCAATGAAGTATTGTATAGGTGGAGAATCGTTAATAGAGCCATTTGCTCGCTCGTTTATACGTTTGTACGATCATTCATTCACCAGCATTGTCTTGTCTGGACGAGTCATTATCGTAACAGCAGCAACGAGTAAGAGGAACTTATCAAAGTCTACTACAAATGCTTGTTTCACTCCACGGTGACTAAGGTAGTAAAGACCGCTAAGTTTTCATTGCTGATCGTTATATCGTAAAAGTCCCTTTTTACAAATCTACGTAGAGTTTCAAGTTTTTCGAACAGCGTTTTGTGCCCTGCTATTTAAATCCTTGATTAATGATCTACGGATTTGAATACGGCGAGAGATAAAAGTCAATTGTGATTGACAAAAATCAAGATATTTAAAAATTTAAGAAAGATTGTAATGGGACCCCTATATTATATTAATAAGTTAGGACTAAAGCACTTCGAGTCTTGATACAGGAACTTGTCGAAAGGTACTTACTGACATCGCTTCATTGATGGCTTAAATACTGAATATTGTGATTTATTATGATATAAAAATGGGCCTTTCGGACCCACCCCTTATAAATAAACCCCGCGCGAGTCGTATTATACTATAGACATTTCTTAACATACTTTAGCCGTATTTATGAATGTACGTTAAAAAATTGTTGTGTAATCTTAGAAAGAAGTACTTTTTATTTTTCAAAAGAGTTGTGTAATTACATAAAAAGGAATTTTTACCTTCTGCAAATTATAAAATAAATAATGATAGGAAGGATTTTTAATGAAAATTTTTTGCCATTGGCGTTTATTGTCACTCGCGTCGTTTACTCTCAACGAAAAAGGGAGCATCTACTTTCAAGTCCGTACGTAATTTGTAGGATTCCCGTTTCAAGAATAAGCTCCCAAATCATTACTCTCGTAAGAAACGAGAAAGTTTCGGAGCGTTCTCGATGTTACTCGATAAGTGATAATGCGTTTGATAATAACTGATTAGCAACGGAGCCTCAAGCTTATGCGCAACACTGATACCTTTATTTAAAATGTGATAAAACAATACGATATACGTAGGTTTAACTACAGAGATAACACCCATGTACACCGACACTCACACATTACGCGCGAGGTGTTCAAGTAAGGTGCTTTTTCTTTAGAAGACTTTGAATACCGCACTTTGGCCGAAACAGCACAACTGCAATTTTTCTATAGAGACCGTGCACACCAACACAATGACAGTGAGATAAGAATGTATATTGGTGTATATGCATACTATCAGCGCAAACTATCGGTCAATTTTCGCAGTTTTTGAGTGTAATTTATTTTTTACGTATACAGTTATACATTGACACTTCGCTATCATTGTGTTGGTGTGCACGGTCTCTATTGTGCCCCGCCTCGAGTGCTTATAAGCATTCATTAAAATTATTATATCTATATACAATAAATTGCTTTCTCTCATTATCATTCTTCGTCTTCTACTTCCTCCGAAGACCGCGAATTTTGTACTTTTTACATATTTACAACACGGTTCATTTCAGCAACTGTAAAAGCAATGCTAATACTCATGCACCTTAATTCTACACAGAGTGCTGATTCGAATCTCTATAAAAATAGTATCTTACATTTTCTTCGCCGACTCAAACTGTTTTATAATGCAAAGACTGTGGAAATACAGATATAACAAGAAAATATACCAGAGTTCATTTTATTAAAGATTTTAGACATGAAAGTGAAACAATTATCAGCTAGTAATCTCAGTCTCGTTTCTCATTCCTGAAATAATAATATTCACGTAAAGCATTGATTGTATTTTTTTTGGGACTTACCTAAGTTTCTTTTGTCTCGATGGTTCGTTGAATCCTAAAAAAATTTATAATGCTTAACGGGCTCTTCGTGCTGCTCTTTGCAGACTGGCGCAATTGCACAGTCCCTCGAGTTCTTTATACTCTTACGCTTCCTTGCATTTTACTTATTACAGAGAGCAGACCGAAATACTGGTAAGAGTTAAAATTACACAACCTGAACATCCCAAATTTTAACGAACCTAATGCACCAAGTTATCGGACCATCATAAAAATATGTATTATCCCACGGGTTAGTAGTACTGCTCAAAGTATGGAACTGGGATAATCCAGCAACCGGACTACACGTAGATCAAAATCACAACCCTCACAAATTTGGGAGAAATTTTTGCAGCCAAATCGCAAAGATCAATGCGATATATAAAACGTAGCATGCCATTTATCAACGTACAAATTCATAGCTAATTATCAATAGTAAACCAGCACCAACAGTTGTGAACAAATGCTACCATCACTCTGAGCTTAAAAAATAAACGTTGTAAAATGTTACAAAAATACATTTTTTTATGGATGCAAGTATTCGTTGAAGATCGCAGCATCAGTCACAACTCGACATTCGTGAGAAAACGACAAAATTACAGACACAGGTAAAGACGAAAATATTGCTCCGAACACTCTTTGCCCAAGACGGTTTTTCATTCTGATTTCGGTCTGCGATATATGGATTGAAACAGTATTAAGCCAATGCGACGAAGAGCAATTTGAGTTTGTAACATTACTTGCTGTACTTGATTGTGTTAATTTGCTAGTAATCACCGATCATCAATCGACCGCTGGACTTTCAATAAGTTGTAGACAAGCCGTTTCTTTCTTCTTGCGACAGATCTTCAGCAAAGAGGAATCAACGAAGCACCTGAAAAGACTCTCACCTGCGATAATGAATAAGCTTTCACCTTGCACGAAGCCCAACTGCCGACTTCACTATGGCTTTTCAAGTGGAAGTTCCTAAAATAATTAAACACAGCATACTAGCCGGTTCAACGCAGGACACACGTTAAACCCTTTTGAAAAATAAGCTCGATCAGTCTGCTAATGTAAGTGCCACATAAGCACTGCCTAACTTAAAAAATAAAAGATATATCACAAAAGAACAGAAATAAAACACAGAACGACCGACGTATATTTCTTGTGAAAATGAAGTTGAGTTTCATTCAATCACTGTCGTGAAGTTATAGGTATACAACAATTATACAATGCACAAAATCTTCCTCGAGATCTAAATGGCGAGAGAGAGAAAGAAATAATAATATGTTTACCAAATGTGCGAAATTGCCAATCTGCCTTTATTTTCCTTGGCAAAGCGTGTATGGTATAAATCATAAAAGTTATAGTGCAGTGCTTTCTTCGAAGCTTTTAAAATGGAGCATCGACTTTTGGTAAACATATTGTAATCCAGACTATGGTAAAAAAATGCCGCCTAGCTTAGCTTAGGGTATAAAGTCATCCGATGTTCGTTCGCCGAAGTTTCCAAATCAATGAACCAAGAGACGTTCCTGATGACAACAGAAATAAGTTAGGTAAATTCCGTTTCTCAGAATCAATATTACGATGCAGCATTAAAACAAATTGAGTACAGCAAAAGAAGTAGGAATTACCAACATGCCTTGGTAGCCCTGCTCAACTACGAAATTCATGTTATTGATTATGTACAAGAGAGTCCATATAGCAAATGTAACGAAAGTTAGACAAGAACCCCGACCAAAGGCTATGATTTGCTTTTAACGATTTCGCATGAATACGCTTACGATCAGAATCGATGAGTGAATTTTAATTTCGAATGTAAAAGCAATCGCCTAAAACGAATAACCAGTCTGCGAACGATCAGGAACTTTAAACCGCATTATCGGAAAACTCGATCGATCTCTCGTCATTCAACTAAGAAATAAACTTATACTACATTGCTATTACTGTAAATAATAATAACCTACATACTGAAAACCTATGAATAATTGTAGAACATTAAGAACCTAGACCTAACGACTAAGCGTGCCAATCATTCGAACGATTTAGAATTGCTCAATAAGACTTGTACTGTAAAAACAAGACGATTCTTCCGGCACATGATTTTCAATGGATAGATCGCTAGAAAGAAAAGTGATCAACCGCTGCTACCTATTTAGAATACTTCGATACTATGACACGACTGCTGATCATCCAAAAAAGAGCTTCAACGGCATTGGACACTTTGTCATACGAGTAGGATAAAATTCAAGTATTGTGTTATCGGAAACAAAACAACACCGTAGCCGATCGACCAACACCGAATTCTTCGCTGCATCAGCGAATTAGCCTTAAGCATTATGCTCTTCTGTTGTCTTTTATATGTGACGTACGACGATCGTTCTTCCATTTATACGAGCGCGATTCATAAGACCTGTGAAATAATTATTAAGGAAAATTTCGAGAGAACCAATCGGTGCAACTATATGTTACATAGTAACTGTCTCACTTCATTACTAAAGGATACACACTGCACGCTCTGCAGCCCATTCAGATGCAAATCGTACCATTCCCATGTCCGTTCCTCTCATCTCAGCAAACTTGATTTCTCCAACCTCTTTGAACTTATCACGCAGCATTTGCCATGTTGTATTCGGGGGTAACTGAAAATTGTAGTAAGCACTATTTATACTACATCTACTCCATCAGAGTAACGAGAAATAAACGCTCTTTAGATACGTACGTTTCCTATAAGAATAGTGTCACTGTTGCCCGCCCTGTTGCCCCCGCCTTGTCCTTGGTTACTTGAAAAACCACCACCGCCACCTCCGCCGCCACCAGACACACGATCTCCATCGCCTCTATCGAAGCTTCCATCAAAGTCCCTATTGTTTCCAAAGTTAGAGCTGCCAAAGGCGTTATTGTTGCCAAATCCAATATCATTATCCATCTTTGTCAAGCCTCGTGGTGCGAACGAATTATTTGCTTGGCCTCCAGCCAAAGATGCTTGCAAGCTGGACAAACTTCCAACTCCACCGCTAAAAGAGTTTAAGTTTGACGCTAGCTCATTGGTCAGGGAAGAGTTCAATAAAGAGCTTGTGGTAAGATTTGCGCCTAAACCACCAGCAAGGCTAGCTTGAAGAGCAGCTGCGTTTGTGTTTGACAAAGCGGAAGCTGTAATATCATAATAATAGTGAGCTTAAGGAGACCTAAAGTAAAGTAACTATCAAAGAACGGCGAAGTAAATCATTACCTAATTGAGCCGGGACAACATTATTCAGACCGGCACCGAATGCACCTGCGGCTAATACAGGTGCTGAAATTGGATTGACTACAGGAGGATTGTTGGCTTGAACATTTGGAAGATTTCTTGCAACATCTAGTAACCTATTACCACCAGCTCCAAGCCCCATTCCGATTCCTTTCAATCCTATTTGCCAAGTTTATTGTTAGTTTCAAATATTAGAATAAACTTTTCAATTTCATAAAGCTCCTACCCTCTGGTAACTTTGGTGGCATGTCTGGCTCATTGGCTCTATCAAGACGCACAGTCATACGTCTGTCATACAACTGCTGATTGTGAAGCATGGAAATTGCTTGAACTGATTCTACAGGGTGATCATATTCAACAACACCAAAACCTCTTGATTTTCCATCTTTATCCTTTCCTAATTCAACATGTAAAACTTTTCCAGCTAGCTTAAACACTTCCAATAATTTCTTTTCATCGACTTTGTAATCCAGCTGAAAAATCATATTCTTAATATTGTCCTCCTATAGTACAGGAAACCTACAAAAGTTCTACTCACATTTGCTACAAAAACTCTGGTAACCAATGGTCCATTTATGCCCAAAGACTCCAAAAATTGAGTACTAAGTCCATAAGTATTGCCAAATTTATTTTCAGCATTTCCCCCACCACCAACACTGCCACCTCCACTGCCACCACCTCCGCTAGGTACTGACATATTTTGACGACCCTGAGGCCTTGGTGGATCTCTGAATCTATCATCCCTTGCTCTATCATTATTGCGTGCTGTTGCTAAGCGACCATATTTATCACGCTCAACATCATAGTCCTATAAAAGATTATCGCTTGATCAGTAAGTTTCAGTGATCAGAACTGCAATTTACCCATTCTCTTAATAAGCTCTTTAGTTACCTCTTTAACAACTAGTTTTCTATCCTTAATATCATAACGATGCATCTTCTCTACAGCAATTTTGACAGAGTCTGAATCTTCAAACTCAACTATTCCACAGCCCCTTGGTTTATCATTCTCATCAGTAAAAAGTTCTACATGCGCCACTTTGCCAACTTCAGTTCGGAAAAGATCTTTAAGATCTTGCCAGCGGAAGTCGTAAGGAATGTTGGAAACATAAATGCGACGATCAGAAATTTTGCGACCGCCGCGGTCATTTCTGTCTCTGCTTCGATCCCGGCTTAATGAATTAATGCGATTCTGTCTGTCATTTCTCCTGAGTCGGTCACGTTCTCTGCTCCTATCTCTTTCGTCGTTACTTTGAATTTGCGTCCTAGTAATTTGTAAATAATATCAGTATTATATCACTATCCTTCTAATGCAATAATGTACCAGTAAAAACAAGCCGGAAACCATTGCTTATTTCTATGAATGTATTCAATTTTTAATTGTAATAAGTATATGTACTTACTCGTCCTTAATCATTCTTCCAATCTTTTGCAAAAAACACTCTTTTGCAACGTATTTCCTGTGTAAAATTCTCTAAGAACACAAAAATCGGAGTAAAACACGCGCAATTCACACACGGCACGAAGCGTCTTACAAAATGGCGTCTGCAATAATGAACAGGAAACTGCTTCAGTCAAAACAAAATTTAAGTTTATTGAACTGCATCTATGAAAATTTGAAAAAATATATATCAACCTTATAGTTTGCATTTTTGTTCTTACATATTTCTTATATCATATATAGTGTATAAAAAATAAATAATACATTGGTAAACCTGTAATGAATATAATGAGTCAAAATTAAAAGGAAGATTAGAGAAATATCAAAAGGAAATGATAAAAGAATAGAAGGCAATAGAGGGGCAGTGCGATAATATATATAACTTCAATACGCATTTGGGATTGTTGCAGATGAGATGTAGACGTATACATATTACATATACAAATGTAAGCAGAGTAGCATAACAAATTTCTTCGTGAAAGGAAATAAGAGACGCGCGCACGTCATCGCGTCGTCCGCTATCTTCCGGTTACTCTTGCAATAGTTGCAATATAGCAGAGCAGAAGACATCATCTTGAAAGGGCCAATCACGAGCTTGGCCCAATCCAAATCTTGTCGCTGCTGCTTTTTACTGCTATCAGTACTGACGTGCATTACTTCTTCCATTACAGAAAACTCTTTGTTATTAAAATATTGTCTGATAGAATGGCAGCCCAATTTATACGAAAAGCTGTAAGTAACGAATCTCGCACAAGAAATCCCAGGAAATGTCACTGTCCTCCGAGTAACCTTACTTTTCCTCATCAACGAAGGTTAGAATTCTCGATAAATTGATTATATATCCGTCTGCTTCGTCGCAGAATGCTCACTATCCTTCTCCTACGAGTGCATCCTCACATGATTCTTTCTACTTTGTTATATAAAGAATTCTCCTTGTTCAAAAGAGTTAATATCAATGGTCCCATTGCTCCATTATGTTTCATTGCCATGCATCGTTGCTCGAATGCAGAGCAGTGCACCTTTTTATCGATATGGACTTGCGAAGATTTCTAATATTTACCTATTTTTATAAACATAGATTGCTCCAAAAATCGGCGGTGCTCGTCTTTACAGTAGTAAAGTTCACAAATGTACTCTAATACCTGGAGATGGTATCGGGCCTGAAATTTCCGTCGCTGTGCAAAAGATTTTTGCTGCTGCCAAGGTAAAGTATTTATGTAATTATTTACCTGTATAGGAAGGCATTAGAATTTTTGAAAAGTGTTGTCAACAGTGTTCGCTCTTAGTTCAATAGACTTTATGAGCAGTTCTGGTTACATATGTTTTCTATTACTTTGCATTTTGTGTCAACGTTTGGTTTATTAAAATGAGTATTTTGTTAGTTTTTGGAATGATAATGGTTTGTACTTTACAAGGTGACCCAATTTCTTTTAGCTGCCCTAACCTTAAGGCGTTTATTTTAATCTTACTCTTATACAGGTTGATCCAATTATAGGCTAATTCAGTGTGCTCTTAATGTAGTTCAGGTATGTTTTTTTTTTTGTTAACTTTATGTATTTTCCAAATGCAATGTATATACAAATATTGGATTATTTGGTTTTAATGGAAAAGAGCCATACTGCTAATGTTTGACCTGCTGGGCAATAATATCAGACTTATATTTTTTCTTTGACAAGCACGCAGAAATCTTTATCATGTATCAGGAATTTTGGTACTGTAATTGGAGGGATTGAGTTGTGTAAACTTATTGCTTAATGCCTATATCTTAGCTTGAATGTGCATATATACAAATTTGAGCACCACATTAACACTGGTAGCCGATATCTATCATTACCAATTACGTCTGACTTTATAACTTTGAGATTAAGAATGATCAATGCAAATTATTTTTTAAGGTACCGATAGAATGGGAAACAGTTGATGTCACACCAGTCAAAGGTCCAGATGGAAAATTTGGAATACCACAAGCAGCTATTGACTCTGTCAATAAGAATAAAATTGGTCTTAAAGGACCCCTAATGACTCCAATTGGAAAGGGTCACAGGTCACTGAATCTTGCCCTCAGAAAGTAAGTTTTGGCACATTCTTATCATTTCTTCAATGTAATTCTTGTATTGTTATAATGCTTGAAAACTAAATTGCAGGGAATTTAATTTATATGCCAATGTAAGACCATGCCGTTCTCTAGAGGGTTATAAAACATTGTATGACAACGTTGACGTTGTAACAATTAGAGAGAATACGGAAGGAGAATACTCAGGCATAGAGCATGAAATTGTAGAAGGAGTTGTGCAGTCCATAAAATTAATCACAGAAGAAGCATCGAGCAGAGTAGCAGAATTTGCTTTCCAGTATGCTCAAGATAACAATAGGAAGAAAGTAAGCCTTTGATGACAATATATTATTTATTTCACGTGGCGTTAAAGCTACAAATGAAGGAATGCCATTTAATAATTATCTTAAATACAGGTAACGGCTGTACATAAAGCAAATATTATGAGAATGTCCGATGGTCTCTTCTTGAGGTGTTGTCGAGACGCTGCTCAAAAGTTTCCTAATGTTAAATTTGAAGAAAAATATTTGGACACAGTATGTTTAAATATGGTGCAGGATCCTAGCCAATATGACGTATTAGTAATGCCTAATTTATACGGTGATATTTTATCCGATATGTGCGCTGGTCTCGTAGGAGGGCTCGGCCTTACACCCAGTGGAAACATCGGTATTAACGGTGCTCTCTTCGAATCAGTAAGCTTTTAATTGTCTTATTTATTAGTCTTACCCCACTTGTTATCTAAACAGTTTTCTCGCCTCATCTCGCAAACTTCTTTCTGCAAATACAGGTGCACGGAACGGCTCCAGATATCGCGGGACAAGATAAGGCCAATCCAACTGCTTTATTGCTGTCAGCTGTGATGATGCTAAAGTACATGGGACTGAACGAACATGCTAGAATAATTGAGCATTCGGCATACGATACCATCAAGGATGCTAAATTCTTAACGGGAGATTTGGGTGGCAGCGCCAAGTGTAGCGAATATACCGACGAAATCTGCAAAAAGATCGCTGCGCAACTTTAAGCGTTGTTACAATATATCGATGAAACGCAAACTGCCAAATACTCGTAGAATTTGTGCCTATGGTATTGAGATGCTGTTTTTAGAGGCGTCGGTACAGCCATTGGGCTACGCACTATCTTGCAGTCAGCAGTCAATCTTGGAAGACCGCAAAACTATTCGGAGCAGACGAGAAAGACCGTGTATGCATACATTGAGTTAACAATAATTACTCTCGGGACCTAGAACAGTTTATTCAAAGGTAGCTAGAATTGATTGATGGGATCTGTGGAAATAAGCTCAAAAGCCTGCTATTTAATCTATTTCATTAGAATCAATCATTTCACTCGTCCCTCGTTCCCTATCGTTTAAATCACAGGTCCTATTAGATCGTTCGACGAACGCCGTGTAATATAATGTAAGAATATTCTGTATTATACCTTTGAAACGAGTTGTTACAATTATTATTATCAAGAAGTGTGCTCTTTAAAGGTCTTAGAAGTCAATTTTGCGCAGTATTACTGATTAAATAAAATGCTCTAAAACTATTTATGTGCTAATCGACGGTGTGTTCTTATTTCTCACACGTCCCTCCTGATTTCTCTGCTTTTTATTTTGTATTTAAGTATGAGAGAAGGGGGTGAAATGTCTGGAGGACACAAGATAGTTTCAGAAGTGTCAACACTTCTCAGCTTTTACCCTAGCGGTGTTACGTTATGGTACTCCTCCCAAGCACTTCATAACTCCCCTCCTATCGTGGGACAGTACGCTTCGCTCCTTTCTCGAGAAAACTCCGGCAAGTATGAGAAAAGTTGCCGGCTATATTTCACCAAGCCGCAAACGACAATGAGGGCTCCAGTGTCGTCTTCGCTGCTCGTTAATTCCTGCCGTGATTTATCGAGATTCCGCCTATGAGTAATGACTGACTTCTTGCAAATTTTAGATATTGCATTTTTTTCTCAACCAGGGATGAGTAATGGCACGTGCTCCGACGATATTACGGCATCCGCTCGTAATTCTTATCGCACGATGAAATATGTGCTTTTTTCATCTCGATGAGGGCCTGGGATGCGAGAGAAACAATCTTGCGCTGGTTCTGCTGTTGGTTAAACTGTAAAGATTATATGGACACTCGTGAAGAGCATTTACCATCCGTCGCTTATAATAAAGGTACGTTCAAATTATTGCCAGTTTGCTCGATGAAAAATAATAATACATCTTTCTGATTTTCAGAAAAACTCGCACCGCTGGAGAACCGAGCCATTAGGAATCGGTTGCGTTGGGCATCGAGGGACGACGGTGCTCTCGCTGATCCTGAGGGTAGTTATACATAAAGGTGATAGGGACACTCGTGAAGTGCGGAAAGCGACGCATGCATATTCATTGCGATGCCGATGCGAGGCCATGCTCATAAGAATAATAAAAATTCGAGGGTTGAAATTATTTAGATTTATGCCCGCTCTCTTGTCCTCGTGCCTCGTGGTGACGAGAAGTGGATTCGATTCCGGGGAACAAATTTCATGCATTATTCAAGACTCGCCGCTATGCACCCTCGGTCAATGGATGCAATCCTTTGGAAAAAGTCTTTTTCAATCTTTTGCTGCACAACTTCCAATAATGCACACAGCGTGTCAAGCATATAGCATTCACTATTTACTCGTATCGTATCAAAGCGATACACTGAATAATCCGCAAAGAAAGGATCCAGCCCTCCGTGAGTTTATACCCCGAAGTCTTTGAAAACAACATAAAATTGCTTTTACCATGCAGTTTTTCATCCTCGGTCGTTAATAATTTTCTCTTCGCATTTTTCAGGTGGATCGGAGCTCTGGATCCATCATTTGAGATTAACTCGAAGAAGCACGTGTTCTAATTTGCCTAAACTCTTGTTTCACGGAGGATCGATATTTCATATCATCGAAAGATCTTTTTATTTTCGTCGCTGCAGGTGTTTCCTGTGGAGTGGCAAGTGAATTCGCATGGGCTCTTAATTAATCATTCTGTACAACGTCCTATAATCGCCTTATGGAGGATTAACAGGCCCGCCAGCAGCGGCTCGCACAAAAGTCTCCCATTTATCCCAGTGGCAGAGAGCAGTCAACGGCCTCCAAGACACTCAAGTTTTCGATTGCTCGATAGGCACTGCTTAAAAATGTCTTTATATTCGGTGCTTGCCATTTTGCTCCTTTTGAACTTGGTCAACGGTAGATTCGTCTATCTTCAAGATCCCGAAGGACGCCCGAGAGACCCGATTCTTCCTATTACGTTTGACAACTACGAGCAATCTTCCAGGGACCTGGATCTTGCCTTCTCCGCTGGAGAACCCAACGAGAACAATTTCGTTCAACCGAAGAAGGTACATCAGACTTGAAATTAAAAACTTGAGAAAACCTGGAGTTTCAAAGATTAAATACTTGACATTGGAATGTGTAATTTTATTGTGTTATTCAAATGTAGTAATTAGCATGTACAGATTTGAATTTATATTAATTTTAAATGCAAATTATTGATTCGTTAGGTTTACACCGTTTACTCTCCGGAGAAGCCTGGGTTGGATATCAGGGAGGAACGACCGATTTATTACAAGCTGACCGAAGTTCCCAGAAGAAGCTACGACGATGTGATCGTTACACCTGAGAGGAGCAGGAAACTGGTGAAAATCAACAATGGAAACAAAGGAGAAGTGATCTTGGAGCTTCGCGTTATAGCTAACAATCACGAATCTGTTTAAATAGGATGTAGCATTTCATCGATTGGCTTTGCCACCAATTATACCCCGCTTCGAAAGTCAAAACCGCTGCTATTGTTATCGAATATTATATCGATTTCACCATGTCAGTAAAAAAAGCTGCTACGTATTATTTAATTGCATCATTCGTTAAAAACCATACCCATATTTTGAAAAATATCGGATATCGCCAATACTGCGTGGAGTAAAATATGATTGTGCTCCAATTTGATTTGCATTTGTATGGCAAAAGCTTTTTTCCAATTGACCATTTTGCAAAACAATTTCTTTCTCCGTGATCAATACGTTTGATACTATTATCACTCAACTACAATGCAACGTTTAAATAGTTTTTAGGTTTGGTTAAAATCTCCTCCCCCATGTATTCATCAGTATTTTCCGTTCAATCGCATTGTTTTTATTAGATCGAATTTACAGTGAATTACTTATCTATCGATAAAGATACATCGGAATATTTTTAATTATATTTACATAATACATTTCATGTACAGTTGAAATAGTATCGGAGGACACACGTCCCACGCTATTAAAAGTCTCTAAGACCCTGTGTAATTTACATTAGATTGCTGAAATACGACGTTCAATTGCCACTGAATAACCTTCGTAAAGAAAAAAAAACTGTTGTAAAATCAACCTATTTATTTACTGAAATAGCGCGACGAAGGAAGAAACTAAAAAACTGTTATTAAAGGGACTGGCAATGATTCGTGATAGAAATCATTAAAAACAATGCACAAATGTATTATCTCTTGCTTTATCGCGACAAGCTATTGTCCGGCAATTAATAAAGACATGGAACACATTAATGCCGCAATTCTGTAACCCCAGAATAAAAATTTAAATCGCATTCATTCTACATTAGGGAGAACGATCCCTTGATTTATCATTACCATTAAAAATTGTAATCAAGTTTAATTCAATATACCCTGAAAGAGCTTACGATTATAAGCCATAGATTGATTATTACTCTTAACAACGAATGATAATAATCGAAAGCGCGAGATAAATGACTCGTCGACTTTTATAATGTACAATAAAATATTTCATGCTTTTCTAACAAACGCCAACGGAAAGGATCTAGGTTTAAGATCAATCAACATTATACAGATATTTCAACAGTTTTGACAAGTTTGTCGAATGACGTAATATCAAGCCAACTTTATATTCGCGTGTAGAAATATCAGTGCTAAATTCTATTATACAGAAACGAGTGCGGTTCTTTATGTACACCCAGATGAAATTATTCGGTTACTTGCAAGGTATGCTCGATCGGGGGATTCCCCTTTGGCTCTTTCACGTAATCCACCACCAACTCGAGGCCAATTAGGGCGCGCAAGTCTTTTCTCTCCTCCTCGTTATTGGCTGAACTTCCACCAGATTCTTCTCGTTTCGGAGACCTCTCCACTATGATCCAAAAATTCAAACATAATAACATTTTAAATTTTAACAATTCATTCTAGAAGGCACTTTTTAGTGTAACATTGATTCGTTGCAGTAAAACCACAATAATGGCTGAACAATTTTACCCGATGAGTGCAAAAACGTTAAAGCTTTTACACGCAATAATAATTTCTTACCTTCGGACTCTTTCTGTTCCTCGTTATCGGTGGACTCCGAGGGTGTTTTCTCTCCTTGTCGAATGTCTTTGTAAGTCCTGGTGAGATGTTTGAGTATGTAATTGGTACCCCTGGTGTTTTCCTCGCCGTTCCTCGACGTAGTGGCCTCGTCCCTGGTGAGGTTGAGTGGTCTGTTGCTGAATTCCTTGGATTGCGGCACACTGAAGGCCGAGCAGTGCTTGCTCTTGAAGGAGAGCTGTCGCTCGTTCATCTTCCGGTCCCAAATGTGACCGGAAACGCGAAGGTCGATGAAAAAATGAAGAGGATCTATGCCAGGGTAAGAGTGTGGCATTGGGTAAGGTGGGTACCAAAGGGGACCAGGCAGAAATTCCTGATTCGTCGCGTTCCCGGGCATACCAAAGCCTTTCACACCCTGAAGAACCTCCTCCCTGCCAGGCAAACCTGGCAGAAAATTCCTCGGGAAATCTACTTTCTTCTGGTCCGATAAAATTGCCATTTCCTGGCCAATTGGTGGTAACTTTGGTGTATTATCAAAATTCCTCTCGTAACTCTTCCGTTCTCCAGATTCTTCCGGTTTGATCCTCCTCAGCTTCGGAAAGCTCGCCTGGTCGGATTGCTCGTATTGCTGATGAGGTCGTTCGTCGAAATAGTTTTTCGGGTGCTTGCTGAAGTCCAACTTGGCTTCCTCGGTCGATTTTAAAATGTCTGGCACGAAATGCGGCTTCTGCTCGAATCCTGGCAGTTTTTCGACCTCGTAGGTGTCCTTGGACCGGTCCAGAAGGACTTCTTGAAGAGGCTCCTGTTGTTGGGTGGCTGCCTGCGAGTGAAAAAACTTTTCAGGCGATGCCTGGTGATTGTGTTGAGGCCTCTCTTTGGTGGTGAGTTCGAGGGGACGATCCCGAGCGTCGCGCCAGGATCTTTTCCGACGCCTGGGCGCGCTGGGCGTCCCGACGCTCGACGACGCCTCTGTTTTCGCTTGGACGAACGAGCGCAGCATCTCGCTGAAGAAGAAGCTGTGCGACGTTATCGGCATGTTGTAGAGATATGGTGGGGTTGCTGCCAATAATCTCGATACCAGGTCTCCTCCTGATAACGAGGCTGGATTCTTCAAGGTCGACGGGTCACCGGTCGTAGTAGTCATGCTGAAGGATTCGAGTTATTCTGTAAACGAAAAGAGCGAGTCAAGATATTACGCTCGATCTGGATTCTTCAAGGTCAAAAGGTCATTCACATCGACGAATCGAACAAACTCTTCTGGAACGAAAAGACAAAAAGCAGAAACTATATATAAATAAATATTATAATTGGAACAGGAAGAACATTGCTAATGGCTTGATTGGTGGAATTCGAGGAAATGTGTGGAGGGGGGGGGGGGGGGGGGGAGTGGAAGAGAATAGCAGGAAGAAGGAAATTCGTGGCAAGGCGTGTAATGTCTGGAGTACAGAGAGGAGGGATAAGGGTTGGGGTTTGAAGGGGTGAGCGAGTTGGTAGTATTGTCTGTGGAAATTAATTGAATAGCTAGGAACGGCAAGACGACGAGGAAGACGTCGCTTTTGGAGTGGGTAGGGGAAACCGAGCTCTCGCATCATCGCATTGAATCATCCATTAAGGATTACTAATTTCTGTCAGGCGCACCTTCCGGATTCGCTCGAATGTCGCGCGTGAAATCCTCGAGTGACTCTCGAGATCTCGTTAGCAACGACGTTGTAGGATTTTCCCATTTCTATATAGCTATACAGGGTATACTACGAACGATGGCCATGCCAATATCATCAGACAGGGGACAAAAATCTAAGTAAAAAAGTTTTAAAAACTTTTTTCCTAGCACTTTTGGTTAAAAAGTTATTTTCAATTAAAGATTTTCGATTTCAGTAGCCTTTCTTAAAGAGGAAGATTGTTTTGGTCGCATTATAAGGTCAGAAAGATTCTGAAAATTAAAATACTAAGAAATATACATAACCCAAACATCCACTTGAGACTATTGTAGCGGTGTGTTTATGTTTTGATTCTTTTTATGGCGCTCAAAGGCTCAAACTCGAAACAGCCGATCGGCCTTCCTTCAACCACTTCAATAGACTCAAGTGGATGTTTGGCTTTGTGTTTTTCTTAGAATTTTAATTCGTAGAATCTCTGTATTTTTGACCTTATAATGCACCAAAATAATCTTCCTCTTAAAGAAGGCCTACTATAACCGATAATCTTTAATTGCAAATAACTTTTTAACTAAGGGTGCTAGCAAAAAAGTGTTAAGGACTTTTTTACTTAGATTTTTGTCCCCTATCCGATGCTATTAACATGGCCATCGTTTACGAGACACCCTGTATAACTTAAAATTTAACAGTACTATTATTATAATCGAATAATATAATTTCCCATAGTTCTGCTGCGATCTTTCTTTTCCTCGAGCAAAGTTTCAAAGAGCGATTTTTTCTTCGTCGAGTCTTCCATCGTATATATAAAGAGGAGCTTTTCGAGTGGGAGACTCGTGTAGCGTTTCAACGTGGAGAATCGAAAAGTAGAAGGATACTTTTTGAGGGATCGAGAGGGTGTATAATGAAAGACTTGGGAGAACAGAAAGAGATTGGCGTCGCGGTTCTGGATAGCTGCGGGTGAGGAGAAAGAGGACGAAGAAGGGGGTGTGGTAGAAGGGGGTGGGGGTGCGGGGGCTGGCCATTGTTTCGGGCCATTGTTTCCCAAACAAACGGCGTCCACGTTGTTTCGTCAGGAGATATTATGTTCAGGCAGACAGGCAGGCAGGCAGGACGAACGGGAAATGGACTGCTGTCAGTTTTACTCTTCGTGATAAATACGCGCTTACATCGTCGCGTCGTTTCGCGCCACACCACTCCACTTCGCTATATATATATATATATATATACTTCAACCCCATTCCATACCACGCAACATCCTCATAATTCCACGACAGCCGCACACTCCAATGACCCGATTTTTTTCTCCGATCCATCCCTGCCCTTTTCATCAACTCGACCATCCTTCGTTGCCCCTCGAAAGGGTAAACGAGTTTTCCGCGTTTTTCCATCGAAATCACGACGTTCTTAAAAACATTGCAACGCTTCTTGCTGCAGTAAATTCCTCTCAAAGCTCTCGGCCAAGCTGCATAAAAATTACACGTTTAAGGCTGTAATTATTTTACATCCCTCCCCTAACTTCCCTCTTCTTGCATTTAAAAATGTCTTCGACACCTGTTGTACGAATCGCTCGAGAATTAACTTTATTTTCTGTATATATAGATACAAAGTTAATTACGGCAGATTGTAAGATTATTCGCGGATGATAAAAAAGCGAGGTAAGAAACGGGAGAATTGTGCGAAATATATAAAAGAAGGCCATTTTTGTTTTCAGACGGTCGTAGGAAATGTTCGTGCTCGCGAGGATGTTCGAGGGGGTAGAAGCGGGAAATGGAAGAGGAGGAGGACTTGTAATAGGTTTATATGTAAATTTTGGTAGAAAGTAGTGGGTATAAGGTAGAAAAATAATGTTCCCCTTCGGCATAAAGAGGCCGGGGAGCTTGAGGAAACTTTACGGGCGGACGATTATTCCGCGAGTTTCAGTTTCACGCGGGGGGTTTACGATTCATAAGACAACTCGGCGGATTGAATTAAGCGAGCGGCAGCTGCCAGTCCGGATGGTCCGCTACCGCGGAATCTGCATAATCCCGTTCCCGTCGACGATTCTAATTGGCGGATTGTTTCAATCTCTGTCGCCGCGAATATTTGCATTCTCCTCCCTCTCCCCCCTCTCCCTCTCTCTCTCTTTCGCTTCCTTACCCCTTTTCATCCCTCGCTTTCTTCTCCTATCCATTTCCACTTTTCCACAAATACCCTACTTTGGCACGTCCCACGCTTTTCCATCATCCCCCGGCCCTGTTTGCCTTTCTCTACCTTGCAAGATAAATAAATCCAGATTTTTCATCAACAATAACTCTTCTATCTCTTGGATCGACTATTTATCGAGAATAATCACCCTCCTCCTCTGTTTTCCTTTGCTCGATCCACACGATATAATTCCTTTTTCCAAGCTTCGCGTTTTTCCATTCTCAGAAATAATAATTCTATCTGTGTATATATGCACCATAGGTATATATCGACCGTGTTACGTTATTTGAAAAAACAAACAACGATGAAAGGGGCAGATTTAACTAGTGTATATGTATATATGTACAGTAGTATCGCTGCAACAAAGAAAATTGGCCAAATTCAATGACTTTATACAGGAAAGAGACTCCTCGTCCTTATTTTCTCTCCCGGAATACCAAGCGTCCTTTTACAGTCCACATAAACATTTTTATTGCTGGCGGTTCTTTCGCAAAACGGTCTCACTTTACATAGGGAGAAAAAAATGTCAGTCGCAGCAGGACTCGCATTTTTTACGGTTCAACTCTTTGCGTAATTCGAACGGCCTGAAATCGTATGAGAAGCGTCCTCCTGTCCGGATGGCTGCGATTTCAACAGCTCCGAGGGAATTTCCGGTCCCTCCCCTCTCTACTACACCCCTCGTTCCATTAAACCCCCACCTATAATACCGAATATCACGTCCTTTCCGTCACGAGTCAAACTTTTGCGTATCAGAGATATCAAAAAATCACCGAATATATATGTTTCCTTTCTCCGTGAAAATCCGTCGGTTAATATTGGAACAGAGACAAAAAAATACTTCTTCGCGTTCGGCTGAAAAGCCAGCATAATTAAAATTTTTACATGGAGGATTTAAGGAGGAGGGAGAATATTGAGAAAAAAAAGGACAAGGAATTACGGAGAATAATAAATATTACACGCATAAATAGGCAAGTGGTGGGAGAGCGAAATAGAGGACTGCGACCGAATAATAAATCGAGGGCGGCAACAAGTTTGCTTCTTCGGCAACCGCTGGCTGACCAACCCGTGCTAAACTCTGTCGAATCAGCGAGCAGCTTTGTGTCACGTCACGGAAAACACGCGTGGCCAACCCGCTCGATGTCACGCATCCCAGATAAATTATCGAAGCCATCGACATTTTTTCCAGCACCGGCGATTATTTTCCAGACTGCAATTCTGCCGGTACAATTAATTCCTCTTCCGCTTGAGCGCCGCGAATCCCCAACTGTCCACGATTAAATCCGATTTCACGGGAAGAGGACCCGATACCGCGGCAACGACGAGAGGGGCTATCGCCCAAGCCAATTTCACAAAATAAAAACCAACGCTTCGACCATTCGTATTTTGCATGCTTTGATAACGATAAAAAAATCCACAACAGAAACATACATATATAGTACGAGCACTGGAATGTAACAACACACATATTTACACAGAAAATTAAATAAATAAACATTGCGAAAAGCAGAGAAGAAAAGTTGGGAAAAAACTGCGTGAGAATAGGAAGAAAATTGCGAGCGGAGAGAGGAAGAGAGTCCGAGGCCATCTTCTTGCACTCACCAGTGTGCGTAGTTCGGTCCTCCAGTAGTACGAGTCTATGCGAATCCCGACAGGGAGAGGAGATTGGAGTTTCGCGTGGTTGCCGTGCCGCCGGCAAATGAGATAATAATCGGAGGACTCAGTCACTCTTCGCGGTGACGATGGCAGAGGCACACGGTGGGGTGAGTGGGTGGACGTGGGAGGGTGAAAAAGGGGTGTAGGGGAGAGCTAGCTGGAAGGGGTGGCTGTTCGTCGGCGTCCGGAGTAGCGTGGTGGAGGGGTGCGCTTGTATTCAAGGCCCGAGCGAGCGCATGACGAGCGAGAGAGCGATGCTGCGAGAGGATTGTGAAACGGCGAATCTAAAATTCAAGAGAGATAGAAGAGTCACACCGGGGGTTGGGGTTGCTTTTCGACGTGGGGGGAGGCTGCTGGGGCTTCGTGGCTGACGAGGGGCCAGGGAGGAGAAGAGGAACGATGCTTTTTCAGATGATCCGGCCAATCTGCGCATCATTTCTCCCTTCGGTATCACCCCACCCCTCGTTCGCCACTAAACCACCCCCTCCTACTAACCAACTACGCGGATTCCGCACCACCACCGCAACCACCGTGCACAAGCCCCTGTTGAATGCCACATTTTCAACCAGCAACCGGCTGGACCTATCGGCCCTGTTGGGAGGAGGAGGGGGAGGGGGAGGGGGTGGGGGAGGTACTAAAAGGGACAGAGTGCTCCATCCATCCCCTTTGCCTCTCGAGCTCCCTGTTGAAAAAAGAGATACAGAGAGAGAGAGAGAGAGAGAGAATCTTTACTCGCGCCAGTCTTGCTTTTTTACTGCCTGGATTCTTTTCCCACTCTCGATTCAGTCGCGATATTTTTCTTCCTTTTTCACAACTCTCTCTCTCTCTCTCTCTCTCTCTCCCTCCGTCGACGATTGCATTGATTTTTAATGGCAACGAGTCGCGAAAAACTCTCCCACGAGTTTTGCATTTTTATCCCGCCTGCATGTGTCGTCACGTCTCTCCTTAAATTCCGCAATGCAAATGTTGGCGGCCTCTTTTGCAAAGTATCGACGTATCTCGCTTCGGAATAAGAAAACGTAGAGTTTGAATATTCGAATTTTTAGGAATTTCTGCGGGATGGGTCCTGTGCGCTCGTTTGTCTACGTGTGTTTGCATGTGGCTTTTGGGTAGGGGTGGGTTTGGCGAACGCACGTGTTAGAATACACGAGTAACGTTCCCCACCCCCTGTGTCTACCTAAGAGGCAGCGCGTACATCCGCCAGCTTTAAACTTTCCAAACTCACCCCCGGTGACTCATGGAATTAAAGCTCCAGTTTTCCTATATCCCAACATCCACCATTATTGTCCCTTTTTACTCATCATTTTCCAAACAAGGAGTTCAGCCGTGTAATTCCAACTAAGGGGTTCTTTTAATTACTATTTTTAGGTAAATAAGTATAAATTTTGCTGTATTTTAATTTTTCAAGCCAAGCGTAAAGTAATAAAGAGCGTTATTAACGAATGCAACTGAAGAACAATTATTATACGGTGGATAATATTTTGGCTCACTGGCGAAAGATGTCACGACCGTTTACGGAGCTAGTCTCATAGAATCAAAGTTTCAGTTTTTCTGCATCCCTTCAGCTACCAATATCGTTGCTTTCTACTCATCATTTTCTAAATAAAAATTTCAGCTGCGTAATTGTGACGACAATAATTCTTAGCAACTATAAACAATTAACTATATAGTCTCTATTATTTCTAAGCAAGATGAGAAAATTCACAAGCATTATTAACGAGGGTAACTGGAGAACAATTATAGCGGATGATATTTCGCTTGACTGCGAAAGATGTCATGACCACTTATAGAGTGAAACGGTGTTAATTGGCCTGCTAGTAGGGGGAAACGCGCGAAAGCACTCCTGCCACTTGTCGCGGTACCCAAAGTATCCAAAGTAGGTCTCCTGCTCACCACTCTCTCGTCCTTTCACGTTGCAAAAAAGAAACACGTCTAAAGATCAACGTTTCACCCCGATGCTTTGCCATTCAACGCTTTGTTTACAACAAATGCAAAACTGTTTAAATGACAAAAATATCCATTTGTCTTTTATAACAAAAAAGAGTAGGATAAGGGACTCGATAAATTGACGAGAAGGAACGAGAACTATCGATGGGGGAGTAAAAGTTGATTGGAATAATTGGACAGTGGATTAAAGTGCGAGAGAAATAAATCTCGAGTGGCTCGAAGAGCAAGCATCCTAAATTTAAATCGACGGTCCCTAAATTCTCGACGGTGCGGATGGGTAGGCACAGGCGGTCGGGTATAGGGATCGAGGAAGGAAGGTAGACGGAGAAGAGAATAGAAAAGGTGGAGAAGAGGAGGGTGGAGGGGGTGGGGAGCTGCGGCGCGCGGAGCGGTTGGAAAAGGGGGTGGAAAACAATTTAGCCGAAATTCGCCTCGTCGCGTTTGGCGACTGGATACACTCTTATTTGTCCCCACGGCAATCTGTCGACTGTGAACGCGCGCAAGCCCCTCCAGCCCCACTTCATCCCTCTTTTGCTCTCCTTTCGGTCTCTCTCGAACCCTCCTTAACCACCCCGGAGGCTCGCATCCCCCTTTCGCTCGCCTCCCGAAGCGCGAAACCGCGAAGCCTCACGGGAATTTTAAACACCAGTGATTCGTCAGTACTCCACCCCCACCTTCCTACTACGCTCTTTCAAATTTCCAACCCCTACCACCCACGCGTCTCTTTGTCCATCTCCTACCTCCTTTCCATATTCTTGTTTTCCCTCTCCCGATTCCCTCTCCCATCCATCCCTCCTTCACCAAAGATCCTTTTCAGCAAAGATTCCCAAGCGTTGAACGTTCAACATGGTAATTTTCGAATATCTTCGCTTCCCCGAGACTTCGCCTCCGGATTCCTCGAGAAAAAGTTTACCTTTCATATCGCGCCATGTTTCTTATTCAATTGCTAATCTCACGCTCTACCTCGATTGAATCGTAAAATTTTCCACGTCCAACTACCTTGCTCCCCCTCTCCCCATTCTTCCTCCAATTTTAATACACTGCAATAATATGAATATTACACGCGTGGACGTGGGAAGGATAAAAAGTTAGGTTAGAAGATTCGCGTTTATATATATATACACGGTTCTCAAAGGAAGATCGAGTTAAGGGTCCAAGAATAAAATGAAAGTGGGCATTAGGAGTAATTTGAGGAGTGAGATCGATGTAAGGGTTGGCGTGCCAAAGGGGAAGGGGTGGGAGTTTAGGGCCAATCGCGCGAAGGGGTCCGAGGCACTTGTCGATCGTTGGAAATAAATGATCGTCGAGTCCTGGAGGCTCCGCCAGTATATATATATATATATATATATAGGAACAAGGGTGGAAGGGGGTTGAAAATGGAAGAGACTGTGCCAGAGTCGTGTAATATTCCCGGGAAGTAAAGCTGCGGAGAATTTCATCCCCGTCTCGCGCGCCCCTCGGCGAGAGAGAAGGGATGCAAATAACTGGTGATAACAACAGATAGTTCTGCCCGGCTGGTTGTTGGTGTTGGTATTGGTGACGCCACGGTACACACTGCCTCCGTCGTACAGGGGGTGGTGTGGGGCTGACTGCTGGCTCCGAATCCACCCTTCGAAAGGCAGAAGCAGCCCGGCAGAAATCGCGGGGGCGTGGAGGGGGGACAAAAGGGAAACGAGACAGAGTGAGAGAGGAGGGTGGAGGATTGCAGGGGCGGCGTGTATACACGGAGATGGATCCGTTCGTTGGTGTGAATGGGGTGGGTGAGGATAGAGGAAAGAGGCTCTTCTCGCAGGGGACGAAATAGAGAGAGAGAGAGAGAGAGAGTTGGAGGGGTGGGGGTTGAAACGGAAGGATACGTATCTGGCGGTCGGTTCAGGGGGTGAAAGGGACTGGAAAGTGAGAAAGAGTAAGAGTAGAAGTATAAGAGGAGGGGAGGGAGGTATTGGGTTTTAGGGGGTGGGGGAGGAAAAGAAGCGTGGTAGATGGCAGATAGCGGGCGGGAAGTTACCCCCTGCGGCAAACTGGTTGATGGAGGCTTCTGGGGGCTGGAGTATGGGTGTTTGGGGATTGTCGTCGTGATGGGGGTGGTGGGTGACTGTGACGCGGCGACCGGGAGGGGGGAGGGGGGATGAAGCGTCACTCGCTGTCGCATGGAACGCGCGCGCCACTCATCGTTCGCGCTCGCTCGTCTTTTGTTTGCGATACGATGCGATGCGACTGGCAGAGCCCGGTGACGGCGCTCTGACGGTGCTTGGGGAGCGGCTTGTGCTTGCCGGACGGGAGGAGGAGGAGGAGGAGGAGGGGGTGGAGAGGCGCGTAAAGGGGTAGTAAAGGGGCCGCCACTGTTGTGGAAGGGGGGGGGGCTACAAGGGAGTGAGAATCATAGAACCACGCTACACTTAACGCGACCCAGCAGCGCCAATCTCTCTCTCTCTCTCTCTCTCCCTGTTTGTCTGTCTGTTTGTGTACGTGTGTCTCTCCTCCCTCCAACTCCCTCATATTCCACGCGTACACAAACAGACGGACAGATACAGATACGAGAATCGCTATTGCATCACCGGATACAAGCAGCGGAGAACAGATTTCAATTCTGTCCTCTCTGACGCGATACTAACCTACCTGCCTCGGCTCCACTCCCTCGCTACAGACACGTGCGCACTCAACCCTTTTTCTAAATCCCACTATCAAATTTTCATTCCACACTCTTACGTCTTCCCTGAAAAAAATCTACAGTTAAGAACTCTGCTCCCTTTCTCCATATTCATCGAGTTCCAAAACTGTCGTTGAAACGTTATAAAGAATCAAGAAAATATAGCGTCCCTTCGATCACCAAGGAATATGACGCTAAATGTGACAAACTGCGGAGAATTCAATCCTCGAATCCTCGTAAACGCGGAGGATCGGGCGGTGGATTACTGGGATTAGGCTATTCCGTTGACGCGAAGCAATTTCATTAGGAGTTAAAATACGATTACGAGTGCATAATACCGGAGGGAGAGCGCGAATAAGATTACTGAAAGATGCATCGAAATGAATTTAGCAGCTGGGAGATAAAGGACGAGTGCAGGAGACCGAGTGGTGTTTACAGTTTCGCGTCAAGGTCACCGTGCATCCAGGAGGGTAACCTCCTGTCTCGCCAAATATACTTAAAACTGCCCTACTTTCTCCTCCTCTTCCAGCCCTAAATCCTTACCTTCCGAAAATTTCAATTCAGCCCAGTGATTCGGTGCCGTACCGAAAAAAATGCAAAACTCTGCAGAGCGGGATTAACGAGAAGGGGGAAAGCTGTGCAACGGGGAAAAATCGTAGAGCCCAGCACGCTCGGAGTTTTATCAGTGAGAGAATCGGATATGAAGTAGTCGCATGGTGGAACACGCAACTCGGATTTCAGACTGCACTGCTGCAGCTCCCTGTATTATATATATATATATAAAGGGATGTAGGAGCCGTGGTTGAGAATATCCCTGCGGAAATAGAATGCGAGATGGCTAGGGGGAGGCGGAGGGGGGAGGGACAGACGCGGAAACGCACAAGTATCCGATGCGTATTGTGCAGGGTATTCGATATCAAATCCTCTAGCCACAGTAATCGGCAGAGATCGAACGTCCAATCACCGCTCGCCTCCCTCAGAAATCCTCAAACATTTACATGCCATTCACGAGTTTTCACGTTTCTCCAATTTTCTACAAATTACGACTCGCTCAATTTGCGTCCCATTCATCCTTCGGCAGAGCCAGTCCTTCGCTATGAAAAATTCCAATTAGGGCTTAATTATACCGAGCGTTAATTACACGCTACAGTCTTTGTGTTTGGTTCCTACGTAGCTGCGTCTTCGTGAAAATGTAAACATTGTAGGAGGAGGGGGGGGGGATGTGAAATACGTGGACCAGTGATGAGATATGGTTTGTCGCGAGTGGAGTAGAGCGAGAGATATGGCAGGAGAATTGATTGACGGAGAGCTGGATAGTGAGAGGGTGAAGAGGGGGAGGAGGGGGGAGGTAGAGAGAGAGAGAAGGCGAAGTAAGTTTGAGATGACGGAGTGGGGTCAGAGGGATAACTCGGAGGTCTCGACCGGAGCTGCTTTTGACACGAATACGTTTATGCGATCGCTTGGCCTCTCGTTTCTCATACCAAAGCCACTTTATAACCCACCACGCATCTTTCCTCAGCTTCTCTCTTTCAGAATCCCACACACCGTGGACTTCTTCGTGTCCATTGCGTTTGATAAATCCTTCTTTTTATTATATTCATATATATATATATATATATATATATATATATATTCATCATACACATAAATTACTCAACCCTTAAAATTTTATGGATCCTCCCTGGTTACGAGGAATTTTTGAGGAATTGATAATTCGACAGTCCGGGGAATTACCGTATATATCCCTCTGCTCTCGCATTTAATGCGGAGACAATTAAATGTCCCTGCATTTCGACGCTAAGTTATCCGACAAGTTTCTGAACTTGGTCGCGCAAACAACTTTAATTGAATATCTGGCAGCGAGCACGCTGCATAGGAAAATGATGAGGGATGAGGGAGAGGGATGGGCATATAGTTGTAGATAGAGAAAGATAGATGGATATAGAGGGGGAAGGGGATGTAAAGCCAAGCAACGATAATTCCACTTTGATCTTGATGCGAATCATCGATAAATGCAAATTAACCAAACAAATCCTCCTAGACTTCTCTTCGTCCGCTCATTCCGGTCCGAGAATCCACTGTAAAGTCTTTAAAAAAATGCAATATTAAGAATTTATTACATCGTGCTGATTACATTCGTATTATACAATGGAAAAATGAGAAATGACGCGAGGGATCGACTACGAGGGATGATCGTGGCCTGCTTGGCTTTCGGGGCTTTGAAGGAAAGGGTGATCGGAGTCTGGATCGAATAC